>NC_138101.1:175737710-176937710 GCF_964146895.1 Miniopterus schreibersii
CAGATCCTGAAAGACCACTGCCCTCCCAGAGTCTCAGCAGCAGATGATTCGTATCAGATTAGTTCTCCCTTCCCTAGCGCTCTCTCCAAACATCTCTCTCCACTCAAATTGGTGTCAGCTCAGACAAGGCAAACACATTTTAATTCAAGAGCAAGTAAAAACATAATTAAGAAGGTAAATCTGTTTCCCAAAAAGCATACAGTTCTCTGCTAACTGCACTTTTTTTTTAAAGTGTCTGTAGACAAAAGACATGCAAACGTCAACACAGAGACAGCTGCTCTGTTTGTGGAGTTTGCAATGAAATACCCGGCTCCGCTGCTTAGTGCCCTCTATTTTGGAGGGCAAGAGAGAAAAGAATTTTAACTCAGAGTGTTGAGCAGAGGGAGGTAAAACCCTGTATAGGCACTGGATTCTCTTTGAAAAGGAATGTCAGCATGCAAGACCTGGGTTCTAAATTGTCCCCCCGGGTGGGGCTGCTTTTTGCTCGACGTTGTCTCAGTGCCCTCGCGTCCCCCTGAAGAAGCCAACAGATAGAGATGGATGAGCTTTTCCTGTTGCCTAAATATTTAAAGGCATAGGCAGGCTCCTGCCCTTTCCTGGAGGCTGTCGTTCAACTCCTTGGCTGCAGCCTGGCGCAGGGCAATGTAAACACACCAGGCCCATTGTTTGGGCAGGTGTCTATCAGTGAAATGCCAGGGCTTGGTCACCAGGGCACAGGGGACTGGCCTGCTCACCTCCTTCTGGAAGGCAGGAAGCTCTTTAGTATGCCCTACTGAGCCTGAGACTCAAAGAAGGCTGCTCTGTTCCCAGGAAGCCATTCAGTCATAATAGATATGGTTAGGATGATAGCTCAGAGGCTGAGGGTTAGGAAAACACATTTACCAGAGCAGGCCCGAGACCGCAATAATTAAGTGACACAAATGAACGCAAGTTAATGAAATCTCAATCGGACTGTAGGCACTGCCCCTCCTCCCCCCACCTCTCTGCAGCAGCCCAGGCTGGAGAAAGCATCAGAAAAGGAGTTCTGAGGTGGGGACCCCCAAGGTGTCCTGGGAATTTGGTCCTGGGGCAGGGAGGGGTGCAGCAAGGACCTGGAGCCACTGTGTTCTGTCCCCAGACTCAGCCGGCAGCGGCTTGTGTAACTTTGAACGGGCTTTTCTGTACTTCAGTTCCAAGGTTTGCCAGGTTCCAGTCCTTACCCCTGAGATATTTCGAGGAGAACAAAGTGATCTTAAAAAGCATTTAAACTAAAATAAAAAGCACCGAAGATGAGGGCAATGGTCCACTTGCAGGGTTTTATCATCCGCTTACTCTCAGGGAGCACTGGTTGAGCGCCATGTGAGCCGGCGCTGGAACGTGGCTGTAATGGCAGCGGGGCCGAGGATGATGGTGGCATCGGCTCAGCGGTCACGAACAACTCGCGCCTGCTGTGTCCCAGGCACTGTTCGGACGCGCGGTGCACGGTAACCATTCTTCCTCCCTATGACCCAGTAATATGTGAGACAGGCAGAGCCCGTGTAGCGGGAGAGGCAAGACCTCTGCAGGAGAGATGCAGGGGCCAGAGGCCGGCGGCCCAGAAGGCCAGGGGGGCCCCTCAAAGCCGCGCAGGCTGAGGAGGCGGCCTGGAGCCAGGAGAGCATACCCGAGGGGATGGCAAGGACCACAGTTCTGTTGGCTGGAGTTTGGGGTCATGGGAAGAGATGTTGGGGGTGCAGGAGAGGGTAGCAAAAACTTCCTAAAGAAGATGACGAGAGATATCCCCTAGAGACCTGAAGAATCCATGGGAGCTGGCCAGGCAGGAGGTGGGCACAGCCAAGGCCCAGGACCACAGGGTCTCAGGCGGGCACGAGAAGAGGCTGGAGGTTGGGTGGGGACAAGGCTGTCACAGCTGTACTCAGGAAGTGGCGTGTCATTCGGAAGGCACAGTCATTCCCTCTAAGGAAGAGCACGCATAAAATGGATCTGAGGCCTAACTGGGAAGTAGGGCGGAAGAGAGGGTGGGATCCAGGGGGATCCCTGGGAAGCCCTCTTAGGCACAGGGCGGTGACAGTGGCAAGGCTGGGGAAGCAGGCCTGGTGATCCCTGCTGCTGCCCCGGCTCCGGTTTGCTCTGCCCCGGCATGTCACAGGGGGCAGCTTTCTCCACCAAAGAGGGATGGCCACTGTGCTCAGCCCTTTCCCTGTTGTCCCCTCCTCCCTTTATACCGCACTGCCCACCTTCGGCCTCAGAGGCTGCCACATAGTTGGTTTAGGCGCCCACATGACTCTATCTGCAGTAGGGGCCACTGTTGGATACAAGCTACGTGGCAGGGTGGGCAGTTGCCCTGAGGGCTTCCTAGAAAACTGCTGGCCTGGCTCAGCACTTCAGCTGGATGCAACTGCTTCTAAATCTTTTCTGACATCAAGCCCTGCAAGCTACAGACTTTTTTTTCTCCTATGAGAAATTTTTAATCTGGGGCAATAGATTCCTTCAGGATTCAGAGATGGGCTTGTGGGTGGAGGGTGTCGAGGATGAGTCTGGAATTCTATGTAGAGTTTTATGTGCATGTGAGACTTTGCTAGAAAGAGCACACACAGCTGTCAGATTCTCTGAAGGGTTTATGATCCCCAAAGCTTAATCTCTGTTGATTTGAGCTTTGATTTCAAGGTTAAAAATTCCTGGCCAATTTCCCCTTCTTGTGATCACCATTGCTTCCCAGTGCTGAAGTTCTGGGACAGAGTTCACTTCATCTCCTCAGTCTTGCCAGGAATTCAAAATAAGCATTTGCCTCTGAAAGCTTGTCCCCATCTTGCTCTGAAAAGCTTCCACCACCCTGCATTAAATATTTCAAAATCCTTGCCATACCTATGTATATTTTATGGTAGGAAAAAGTCGTTATGTGAGGTCCTTCTTCCAGCAGGTCCCCACCACTTCTGAAGGGGAGCAAACGTCCTGTGGACTTGCCTGATTTAGGCCTCCTGACATGACAAACCCTTGTTAATGACAGCGGCTAACGTTTATTGTCAGGCACTATCTAAGTACTTGACTGGCATTATCTCATTTAAAACTCTTAATAGGGCTGTGAGACAGACACTAGAATTATCTCAATTTCCTAATGAGGAAACTGAGGCATAGAATAAGTAGCCACGTAGAAAGTGGCAGACACTCAGGCAGCTGAATTCCAGAGGCCTCATCCTAACCTTCATAAAGCCCTGTCTTCCCTTCATCTGTTCCCTTGCTCCACCTGAAGAGGTCACTACTCCACCTTGCCTCTTACCTTGGAATCAGCATCATTTGGACTCAGATTCTAACCCTTCTCTCTGAAGTCCCTTTTGGAAGTAAGTAGTGGACAAAAGCTGTTCTGTAGAGGAAGCAGTAATTTGTTAATAATAGGAACAGCTGGAAACAGTATCTCTTATCTGGAGGTGATTTGAAAGGCCCTGGTTGGTTCCTCCACAGCTGGTCTGAGGAAGGGCAGTCCAGCACTGCCCAAAGCTCCTGAGGGTTCTCTTGCATTTCTCCTTTGTGAGGTTGGAGAGCAAGTGATCTGTCACCTCTGGGAAGTCAGCCAGTGGCCTGACATTACCCAATGCTAAAGGGATCAGCCTTGGTTTCTGGGAGAGGTGGTTCTACAGTTATTATAGGGGCAACCTTACCCCCAGGGGCCGAATGCAAGTGGTCAGCCAATGGCTTTAGAACAGCCCCCAAGATTCCTCCCTTTGGTCCCAGGGTCAGATATCAGGCTTTCTTATTTCCTGTGGAGGCCATTGGACTAGAACCTAGAAGAGGCTCTGTTACAGGCTGAATTGTGTCTCCCCCTACTCCAATTCATATGTGAAGACCTATCCCTCGCTCCCTCAGAATGTGATAGTATTTGGAGTTAGGACCTTTAAAGAGGTGATTAAGTGAAAATGAGGCTGTGAGCTGGGCCCTGATCCAATCTGACTGGTATTTTCTCACAGAGGAAATTTGCACACACAGGTTGCAGGGGTGGGTGGGCACAGAGGGACCACCATGTGAAGAGGCAGTAAGAAGAAGGCCATCGCCAGCCAAGGAGAGGGGCGGCAGAGGAAACCAGCCCTGCTGACACCTTGATCTTGGACTTTCAGCCGCCAAAACTGTGAGAAAATAAATGTCTGTTGTGTAAGCCAGCTAGTCTATGGTATCTTGTTATGGCAGCCTTAGCAAACTAATATAGACTCCATGAGATTTAGAGCAGAAATCTCCAAAACAATAGATGACCCTTCGAGATGAAGGGAGAAAACATTATAACATCTATGCCTATTGATTTTCATCTATGTTGATTTCAATTTCTTATGTATGTTTTAAAATGTACATAGTATGATCAGTATGGCAGGACATGCACATAATATATAACATATTGGGGATGTGTACTTAAAAATTTTTACAGATGGGATAAATAATAAAAAGGTTTGGAGGCCAAGATGGTGGCTAACTGTGTATCTTTAAATCCTAAAGACAAATAAGAATAATTTCTTTTCTCATAATTACAAGTGCCCTGAAGAGTTCATCATCCATTCCCTGCTCTTTCCCCAGCGAACTGCTCCCTTGCCTGTATCAGGGAGATGTATGCTATCATCCCTCTAATTGTTATCTGCGAGTGCTTGTGAGCAATGGCTCATAGAAACATACGCTATTGAACGGACTAGAGGCAACATAAAATCAATTCATTAAAAACCATGCTTCTCTTAAACTTCTCAATTAATTTCTCCCTCCCCTTTTCCTCCCTGCTCTTGATGAAGAGACCCAGTATTTTAGGATCCTGAAGTAGCCACATTTACTAAGCACTTATAATATTAGGGAAAGGTGTTCGGCAGATCTCTGCAGTTTTCCCTTCTAGTCCCATCCAGTGGCGTTCAGCCCTAATTCTGGTCTCAGGTCAGACTTTAAAGAGCCTGGCCAGAATGAGGAAGGTGGGTCTCACCAACCCCTACCTCTCTCTAACCCCCTATCTCTGCTCATGACCCCTGGAAAACCTGTCAGTAAAGTAGCTTAGTGTACACTCCCCCAAAATTTAAAAATATAATTGTGGCTTAAGACCCTGGAACTCAGAGAGAAAGCCATCCAGGCCTCATGATCCTCTTGGGGAGGGGTTGGTGATGGCCTACCTCAGACCTGACAGCATCTTGGCCAAGTTCACTCTTTGGTTTGTGGTTAGGCAGGAACGATTAATCTCCATTTAAAGGGAGAAAGATGCCTTCCCCAATTCTGCAGTGGACCAGTTTGGACTGGCTCTGCCGGGCTCGGACTCACTCAGTGGTCTCACAATTAGACAGGTCCTGGAAGTGACTTCCACTGGCAGACACCACTGAAGTGGGAAAAAGAATATTTCTGATGTACATGGCAGCCCTGCGTGAACTTGTGCCAGCAGAATGTTTGAAGTAGAAAACGTCAATGCTATGGTGGTGACATTAAAAATGTTTCCTTGGCTGAGTGGTTAATCTCCTGACATTGTTTAAATGTGCCTACAGGGCCCAAGAGAGTCACAAATCTGCATGAAGGGGAACCAGCTCTCAGAATTAGCTGGCAGGTATATAGCTTTCCCGGCTGCTGGTGAGGAGGCCGTGCAGCCGGCACATTACTTATGCCATTAGCACTTGGGAGTGACCAAGACCCATGTCCTAAATAAGTGCTCCTTTGACAGGAGCATAAGCAGAACTGCGCCCCCACCCCAAAAGGGCAAGGCCCTTGGAGACTGACCAGGCCATCTCGACTTGGGCATCTCTATGGCGATATAATGAGACCTAATGTTATTTTGGGACAATGTCAGTCACACTTGGAGCCGTGTAAAAGGCCTTAGAGCTTTGCTCAGACCACACAGGGTTAGATTTGGTTCTCAGCTTTCTGGAATAAATGGAATGTGACCTTGTAGCCAAGAAAGGAGGGTCTCTGTATGCAGACAGATCTGGGTGGGATACTGACCCTTCTTCTTTATGGGTGGGATGCCTTGGGAGAGCAATAAAGGTCCCTGCTCTCAGCGTTCCCATCTCTGAAGTGGGGGATAGACCTGCTGCTCTGTGGGTGTTATTGTGGTGAGGGCTGAACACAATAATGCCTGCAAAGCTTACGCGCACTCTCCATGTGTTAGTTCCCCCCCTTTTCTTCTCAGCAGGCAGAGAGCTGACATGCTTGGCTATTGTATTGTCTCTATTTGCAGTCATCAATAATAGCTGTGCCTTTCTTTGTGTACAGCCCAACATCGCTAAAGCTCCCTTTGGCTTTTTCCTCTCAATAGTATTTTTAATTTTAATCCTCACCTGAGGATATTTTTTCCATTGCTTTTTGGAGAGCACGGAAGGGAGAAAGAGAGAGAAGCAACAATGTGAGAGAGATACATTGCTTGGCCGCCTCCCATACTCGTCCCGAGGCCAGGATTGAGCCTGCAACAGAGGTACATGCCCTTGGCTGGAATCAAAGTCAGAACCCTTCAGTCCGCAGGTGGATGCTTTAACCACTTGAACCAAACTGGCCAGGACTCAATAGTATCCATTAGTTCTTTTATTCGGCACACATGTATTTTTCTGGTGCTCTGCAGGTACTGGGGACACCAGGTTGTGCAAGTTAGACATTGTGCCTGCCCTAGCAGAGCTTCTGGTTCATAGCCAAGGTCGACAATGACCCATTGGTCTGTCTTAGCAGGTAGTCCGGGGAGGCTTGCCCTGGGAAGTGATGTGAGTGAGACCTGAAGGTAATGCACCAATATGACCACTTTCCCTCTTTCTGTTGACTCATGTTCAATGATAGACATTTGTAAATTGGCAGGAAAGGAATTCTCAAGGCTTATCAGGCAGAGAGCAAACCCACAGCTCTGGCTTTGCTATTTCTGTTCTCTAACCAAATGAGCTGGCTAGCCACATCCTCAGTCTCAAGTCTGAAGTGGAATTAGAAAGCGGGACTCAGCAAAGCACAGAGTTTGGCAACTGATAACACACAAATTTAGCATTGGTCTTTTGCATACTGCTTGACTCAGAAATTCCACCTCTGGAAATTTATACTAAAGAATGAACAGCTTATTTGTACAAAGATTTGACTACAAAGATGTTGTTTGCCAAATTATCTTAGCACAAAATTTGATAAATCCTGGTGAATGCATTCAAAGAAATAATATGCAGCCATTAAAAATAATATTATAGAAAACAGCCCAGCTGGTGTTGCTCAGTGGTTGAGCATGAACATATGATCCAGGAGATCACAGTTCAATTCCTGGTCAGGGCACATGCCTGGGTTGCCAGCTTGATCCCCAATAGGCGGCATGCAGGAGGCAGCGAATCAATGACTCATCATTGATGTTTCTATCTCTCTCTCTCCCTCTCCTTCTCTTTAAAATCAATAAAAACATATTTTTAAAAATGAAAAATAGAAAATAGGTATTAATATGAAAGGTGTTCACAATATATCTTAAATGAAAAAAGGGAAGTTAGAAAATAGTACATCATAGAGTGAATGGCTTAAACAACGAACGTTTATTTCTTAGTTGAAAAAAGAAAATAGTACATATGGCATGATTTTTATATTCTTAGAAAAAATCTGAAGGAATACATAACAGTATTATTAGTAAATTAGTGATAATTTCTGGTTTGTAAAATTAATGATGATTTTTATTGCATTTTTTGTTTATTTTTTCCATTACATATTCTTCGTGTATTAAGGAAAAAGTTTGCATAAAAAATAGAGCTTCCAAAAAAAGATGGTCAACATCATTAGTCATTAGGAAAATGCAAATGAAAGCCACAAGAAATACCATTTCACACCCACGAGGATGGCTATTAGCAAAAAGATAGACAGTAACAAATGTCTGCAAGGATGTGGAGAAACTGGAAGTCTTATACATTGCTGGTGCAGCCACTTTGGAAAATAGTTTGGCAGTTTCTTGTGCTGGAAGTCATAAGATGATCAAAGAAATCAGTGCCTCTATGAGGTAACTAGTAGAAGAGGCAATAACTGATAGTGTCTGAATCTTCCTCCAGTTATAGAATGATTTTTCAAAACCTTTTTGTCCACACAAAGCTACCACTCATTTCTACCCCATTATGAATTTCCCATGGATACCCAGGTCTTAACATTCCCAGTATGTCATCTGCAATATAAATATGTGTGTGTGTGTGTGTGTGTGTGCGCGCGCGCGCATTACATTTTTGACTCATCCGTCATGAAGGTCCCAGGGTCCCGGGGTAGTAGATTTGGGTTTGCTCTGCATTACAATGCCTAACTCGACAAAAATTAAAGCAAACCATCTTTCACCTACTTTCTTCTCAGAGTCTGACCGGCCATCTCAGACATAAAATGGGATCAACCCTTAAGGGATTAGTGACAACCCTATGACACAGGTGCTAGTTACCCCAACAATGCAACACACAGCACACAGAAGAACTCATCTCCCCTTCCCTCAGCCAACACAAGACTTTTCATTTTTATTGACTATTGTTATGTAAATAAAAAACAAATAACTGAATTTGCTGAGCACAAAAATTGTAAAAGTACCTACATTCTTGAATAAGTAGGTGCAGGATTGCACCCCCAGGAGATAGGGAAGGGGACAGTGAGCTCTGACAGAGAAGGGAAGACCAGACTGGGGTGAGAGAAAGGCATTTGGGGCTGTGTCTGTTGTTAGACTTCAGTCCATGATATTTGAGTAGCTTTGCAGCCAGCTCCCTTGGAGAATCATCCTGGCCTGACGAGAGCCAATGATTAGGAACCCAACCCAGCCCAACCTAATGCAGCCCCTAAACCAGACAAGCCTGTGCTGTCCTTGTTCGAGATCTTTCTTCTCTTCAGTCTTAACTACAGGCCCAGGAGTTGATGGAATCAGTAGCATTAACTAAGAGTCTCTGAGAGCACTTGACTTTAGGTCAGTATCTACCTTCGGGGAATGAGATTCCTCATCTGTAAAATAGGGGTGATAACAACTTTTTCCTCAAAATGTTGTGAATATTAACAAGATAGTGCGCATAAAAACTTGGCGTGTACTGAAGCTCATGGGCCCTTGTTAGAAAATTGAAATTCTATCTCATTTATGTATCTTTAAAAAAAATAAAATGAAGGCAGAAGAAGGTACAGTCTGTTTCAAAGGGTTAGTCTGGTCACATCACTTCCCTTCTAAATGGCATTTCTCCTTCTGGCTGTATTTTGGACCCGCTGCTAATGTGCATTAGTTTCCAATTTCCCTTCAGCCACTCTCCAGAAGTGCAATATTGGTTCTTTGTCTTAGGGATATTTCATTTCCTCAATCATGTTAAATCAAACAAACCTCCCATACCAGCAAACAGAAAGGAGCAGCTCTGGGCCTCTGAACTAATTTGCACTGGGGACACTGATCGGGCCTTCCTCCGGTGTCTTAATTAGGAGTCTTAATCCCTTTGATTTAAAACCAGAGGAAATGCAGGACATGGTAGGAGACTCTGAGCATATTTATTTAACACTGACAAATAGGGTTTAGAAAGTTCACTTAATATACAGTGTCAACAGAAATATATGTCCCTTTCTTTCTAATAATTCTTCCAGGATAAAGTATGGCTCCTGCTCCAATTTGGAACCATCAGTTTTCCTGTTCTCTTTCATTTAAAGAGACGGTTAGTCCCAATCCACTCTGTTTCCAGAGGCTTTTGACTAGTTTGTTTTAATTTCTCCTGTGACATAAGGAGAGAGTGACTCAGATAATATATGCAATATTGTCCACGTTGAATTTTTTTAAATGTGACGAATGGGCGGCAGTGGGTGGAGGTTGAACCTGGGAGTATGGAAACGATAACGGTGATTCGGGACGAAGTCTGCAACGTGGAGCAGGTCTTCCTGCGCAGGTGCTGGAATGCCTCTGGGGTTTGGTATAAGGTAGGTTCTCTCGAACCCTACCCACGGTGGTTCAGTCCTTGAGGAAACAAAGAATGATGTCATGGTGCACTGAGGTGGCTCTTCCAAGGGGAGGTGAAGTGAATGTCCAGCACTTACCAAGGGGCTCAGATCAGCGCTGGGTGATGTAGCCCATTGGTCTGATCAGTTCAGGCTTCTGGGCAGCTTGCTTTTCAGAGGACTATGAGCATGTGGGCATTTGTTGAAAACTAGGTGAGGGTACTCATGACTGAGTACCCCATATTCTTTCCTAAGGACTAGAAGGAGATTCCATCGCTAAGTGGGTGCTGTGCCCTGCTTCGTCTTCAGGCCATAGTCTCCTGGAGAAGAACAATCAGATCCTCAGAAACCTCAGCCTCTTAAGAAGAGCACCCATGAGTTTGGATGTTTCTCAGCATTGAATCCAATGGGCAATCATTCATGACATCACTCATAAGATGCCCTAGAAGAGTCTTGATGCTTTTGATCTCATGTAGTCTCTAATAATATTTAAAAGTCAGTGTAATTGGTACAAGGAGCTACCTGGGCTTGGTTCACATAGGGCACAGTGGTTTTATGCTCCATTTCATGTAAAAGAGAATATTTTTAGATCTAATTGTTTATGGGTTGGAATAGAGCCCAACTTAATCCATGTTTTCTCTTAAAAGAATTAGCCGATCATTTTCAAGGATATAGAGTAAGCCTAAAAAAATAAAAAAGCAAAACATTAAAAAAAAAAGTGAACTAAAAAGTAACCACAGGTGTTTAAAATACTCTCTTTAATGTGTGAAATAATTAACTGACATCATATTTTTTATACTTGAAAGTCACTGTCATATCTTTTATTTCATTTATTTTTACAGCACCTCTGTGAAGTTGACGTATTCCTATTATAAAGAAAAACAAAACAAAACCAACTAAGAAAGAAAGCTAAGTGATCTGTCTAGTGAAATACGGAGCCAGGGACAGTTTGGTGAATCAACTATTAGACTCTGGAAGGATTTGGCACGAATAGATCGACTGTTTGTGTGTGACTGCACGCTTTTAAAAGACTGACAGGTGATGTTGAAAAAGTTAATCCTCTGAAATATCTTAAACATTTGCCCTTGCAGTTTTGTTAACAACATTAAGTTACTCTGTCCTTTAGGGAAAGAGCTGCTTGAGAAATAATCCACATCCCCATCCAAACTGTCAGTTACCTCTGAAATGAGTGAAATCTAAGCTAATAAGATTTGATTGTTTACTGCCCCTCGGATACATAACACCTATCCACAATCTAAAGCCTGATATTACATGATTATCCTGTAAAATGGGTGTGGGTTTTTTGTTTTTGTTTCTGGTCTCCCAAAGGTGTTACTCATTTCTGCATCAGGTGGATACAGTAAGAACTGTGGTTAACGGTTTCCCTGGAGAAACGTGGAAGCCTGAGAGGATTTAGATGCAGGAAAGTCCATTCCCCTTTCCCAAGGATGCTATAGATGAATCTGCTGCAGGCCTCAATCATGGAGAGATAAGCCGCATAAGCATATGAAACAATTACAGATCAGCGCACTCAGACAGCTGTCAGCAGAGAAAACTCCAAGCCTGCTGAATAATTATGGCTTGAGCTATTGATTGGGACCACGGAAGAGTTTCATCCAAATGATTTTAATTTGCCAAACCGAGAGAAGTGTGCTGCAAAGAGGTTGCTTCCAATAACGGCATTTCTCCCCCTGGTAATTAAAGGGAAAACTTAACAAGGTGGAGAGGATTGTTTTTAAATCTTGCCAAGCAAAATCTATGGCCATTTTTGAAAGGTGGTAAATGAGAGATGAAGAACTTGTCTTAAGAAATGGCGTAAAACAATTTTTTGTGTTTTTTTTTGTCAGGTATTCTATAAGATGAAGTGCCCATCATAAAAGTGTAAAAAAATTAAATGAGCTGGAGTCGTTTAACCTAAAGAAGAAAAGGCTATGGATAACTTAATTACAATATTCTAGGATTACAGAAGAATGAAGTCACATAAATTTGGGTTCTAGTCCTGGTTCTGCCACAAAGTAGCTGTGTGACCACAGGCAAGTTACTTGACCTCTCTGTGCTTCAGTTTCCCATCTGTAAAATGAGTAAAATAATGCTTACCTGGCAGAGCCATGGTAGGTGTATAGATAGATAAAGTATGAAATGTGCTTAGCACAGTTCCTGGCACAGATTGGTTATTCAATAAAGTTTCGTTCTCACTTCACCAGCTATATGGTTTTATATATGCTAAAAATAAAGCCATTTTATATTTTTATGAATCTTTACAGCTTAGAAAACATTTTCTCACATTTTAGGGTGATAAACCATTGTTGTCCCAGCCCTTCAAAGCCCAGATGAGAGAAAATGGATTTTAATTTAAGTAATAGTGATTTTGGTGGGACAAAGCACATTTTTGACCATTGGTATAATAAAACTCAGAACAAGTAACCTGGGGCACTGTGGATTCTGTCGCTGGGGGAACTTCAAAAGGGAGTGGGCAGCTCAGGGTGCACAGTCTTGACCTCACCACCACCCAACAGCCATCAAAATCTAGGCTGACAGGAGTAAGGCTGGAGTGCTGGGAGGCACAGGGGGCAAAGGAGCCGCTGTTTATCTTCAGGACGCTAAACCCACCTCCTGCCTTTGGGAATCTCCAGAGTTCTGCCTCTGGAACACATAGCTTCCTGGAGCTGAACTTTGTGGGGTGGAAGTAATTCTTGGTGAATAACCCAGTATGTGAGAAATACCTGATTTCCATATTCTTTAAAAAATCAATTTAAATCCAATTCTGATTTTCCCAGCTGGGCCTGTGAGAAACTCAACTTTAGTCATTGAGGGGCTGCTCCCCGGGGTCGGGCCAAGGTTCTGGGTTCTCACCAGGTGCCAAAGCAATTGGTCCTGTTGAGACCTTCAGGCTGTGTTAGGGGTCCCACACTTACCGTAATCACAGCACTGACCCCCACATTGTAGTTGGCCCATTGGGTGTCTGTTTCCCCTTCCAGAGTCAGAAGGGCATGTGTCCTTTTTCATGGTATCCCTAGAACTGGTGCATTGACGGGTATGTAGCAGGAGCTCAATGAATTTGCATTAATGAATAAACAAATGTTTCCTTTATATCACGAAGCATGATTTTTTTTCTTCCCCACTGTGAGCCTAATGAGAAAAAGGATGATAATTTCACCTCTATTTCCTCAAGGCTCATAGGCCCTAATAAATGCTCCTCAAGTAAGTGATTGAGGGGTGCTGCTTTTATTGCGCATTGCACTGGGCGGGTTTGTCTGTCTTTGCACCTGTGCAGTCCCTGTGGGGAGGGCTCTGAACTGGTTATTGTCACAGAGACTGTCAATTTTTCCTCCTCTGTTTGCTCCTTCATAGGCCCTCTGGGTTATAATTGGGAATATGACAGCCCCTAATAAAAACAACGTCTTTCTTGAAGGGTACATGACTAAGTTCTGGCTGAAGAGACAGAAGACACGCGCACAGTGATGGTTGCAGCTCACGGGGGTGAGCTCTGCTCCCCCACTCCTTCCTCCCACTGGCTGGAGTGCAGATGGAGTGGGAAGCCCTGTGTGGCCCTAGGGGTGAGTGGAACACCCCAGGAAGAGTGGAGCAGCAGGAGAGGAGGAAGCTGGGCCCCCAACACTGTGGGGCCTCCACACTGGCCCCAGACTGTTGGGGTGAGAGAAAGAACTGCCTTGTTTAAGCCACTGTCCTTGGTGTCTTTGTGAGAGCAGCCGAGCCTTTATCCCAACTGATACCCTCATCTCAATACCCTTGCTGCCCTCAGACCAGCGCAGGGCAGGAGCAGGCCACTCTCCCAGCAGGGCCCCTTCATGTCCATCTCCAGGTTTTTATTGCCCCACGAGGAACTCCCAGGGGAGGTCACACCAAGTCCAGAAGGCAGCACACTCCTTAGCAGTGCCAGCCTGAGTGAGCAGGTGTTTTCAGTTTAATGAGATGACACTGACAACTGAGCCTCCCTCGAATGAGTGGGTCTGTCCTCCTTGGCATTCCCACCATTGCTGAGCTTCGAGGTCAAAGGGAAGGCAGGCGTCTCAGAAACGGCAGGGAGGTCATGGACCTACAGAGCATGCATTTGCTGGCCCAGATTCAAGTCTGAACTTCAGTAAAAAGGGGGAGAAAACAGTACCTGGGCCTGTTTCACCTGGGAAAGTGCTGCTGAAAATACCCCTTTTACCTGCCCCGGTTTTGCTAGGATGTGCCTGACAGAACACGCAAGGAATGCTGCTTGCTGAGCACTTCTCTGAGTCTCCCAAGCTGTCTCTGGTCTGCAATGGTCTGCTGGCTCCTAGCCCCCCTGCAGCCTTTGCAGCCCAGATGCAATGGGTGGCATGAACTGTGGCTCATTTTGTACTCCTGCTTGCTCTGGGCTCCTTTGGGATGCCATGGAAATTACCCCTTGGGCCCTTGCCCCATAGACTTGCCTATGGACTCTCCTCCACCTCTGCCCAATAAATGTGAACCTGTTTCTCAAACCCCTGCCCCAAGGGCGCCTGCCCACCCTTCAGCGGCGCTGAATTAACTCAACCCACGACTCCCCATGGAGCTCTGGTTCTCTTTCAAACTCAGGCGTCCAGGACAGAGAAAGGCACTATTATCCCAAACATTTTTATCTTGTATTTTGAGGGGTATGGGTGGTAAGCATTCATTTCTCATTCATGCAGGCCAGTAGGGCCCTGGGGCCTAAATTTCTTATTTTATCTAATATTTGTTGAGTGCTTACTGTGGGTCAGGTGCTATGCTAAACACTTACATGTAAATCAGCTCAGTGAATCACCTCAGCAACCTTATGAGGCTGGTGCTATTATGATCCCCATTTTACAAATGAAGAAGCCAAGGCTGGGGAGGCTCCAAAACTCACCACGGTGATTCAGCTCATAGCAGGTAAACCTCAGAGCCAGAGAGCCTGGCCCAGATGCCTGCTCCTCTGGGTGCCGCGGGTATACTCCTGGTATTCTAGAGCATATGGTCTGGGACACAAATGCAAAATATCTCCAATAAGGGGAGAAAAGGCCAGGACCAGATCAGCGGTATCAAGGGTTAGACCACACTGAGCAAGAGCAGAGCCATATACAGAGCATGAGGCCAGAGGTCAGAGGTCAGATTTCAGGGTGATTAAGAATAGGAGTACAGGGCAGGTAGGGCAGAATGGCACAGGATGTAGATTGAGAATAAGGCAGAAGGCCAGGAGCTCTCTGCTACTGGGTATTGGCTGCCTGGGTCAGGGAGAGGCCACCTGGGTCAGGGAAAGGCGACCTGGGTAAGGGAGAGGCTACCTGGCTTGCAGGTGCTGGTAGGGCCCTGGAATGGGGAGGGGCTGGGGGTAAGTTGGGTGCTAGCACCTCTCCCTTACAGTGAAATAAGATGCTTCCTACTGCTCTTCTGCCACCTACCCCATTCTGCAAGCTCTAGGAAGAAGCTGGAGAAGGTCCCAGGGTGTGCAACTTGAGTATCCTTCAGGGAGGAGGGAGGAGGCCCTAGGGTGTGAGCTGTGACTTCTTGAGGGTAAAGCTTTTCTTTTCCAACCTTCTCTCTCTCCAGCTCCCTCCCAGTTGCAAGGCCCCACAGTGACAATGTTAATCACGAGGAGCAGTCCCTGCCAAACCAGACTTCCGTTGCCACAGCCCTACTCTGTCTATTTTCAGTTTTTATGTGCTTTAAAATAGCCTTGTCAATAGGTGCCCAAACCCAGCAGACCTGAAAATGCTTACCAAGATGAGAATACTGAAGGACACTGGCTTCCCGACCTGACTCAGCACTGCAGCCCCTCTCTCACTCCCTCCCCTCTCCCAGAATGCATGTCTAGGCACAGAGACCCCCCTCAAAAAACCTCCCCAGTAACACAAATTCCTATGACAACTATAAGCTGATAGGAAGAAAGAATCCTAATGGTCTGGCAAAAAAGAAAACTCCATTTCCATCATCCAGATGCTAAAATGAACCGGTGCTCCGGGTTGGATCACACACAGTGAATTTGGATTCACACTGCAGCATTGGCCCAGGGACCCCCACACAGGCCTGGCCTCTCTTTTCCTTTTCTCACAGGGGTTTCCTAGATCTGGGATCTCAAGGCCTCGGGAAACACACTCCTGGCCTCCCCACAGAGGAGCCTGTGGCCAGCAGTTGTGAATAAAAGCCATTTGATTCTGCCACCACTTCAAGGTCAGGGTTTGACCTTGATGGGATTCACTGACTCAGGTGATCCAAACATGGATTTCTCTTTGACACCAGTGCTCCTGCCTGCTTCTGATGGCCCCTGACCTGGGGTCCCGGGCTTGACTTTCTCTCTGTGCCTTCTATTTGCGTGTCTTGTGGCTGCAGGAGACAAACACACTCTCTTCCTGCACGCAGGCTACTGAGCCTCGCAGCACGAGGCGTTGCTTTAGCGTAGCAGTTAAACAGCAGGAACCCCTGCCCAGAAAAGAGGGCCTAGATCAGGGCGTGCTTAAAGAATAAAGACCAGACTTCTCCGGGAAAAACAAAATGTGGTATTTAATTATCAAAGCTGGTTTTAGTCATCACAGAGGGAACTCAAGGCCTTGAAGCTCTTACCTGGGCGCTTGATGGTAACCTGGCCGGTCAAACCCGGGGCCGTGGTCCCTTACCGGTGCCTGCAGCCCTCTCCCCTCGCCGACACCCTGTCTCCCTTCTTCCTGTCTAACCCCGGCCACTGGCCTCCCTCCTCCCTCCTCCCTCCTCCACTCATCCTTTCCGGGCAGTGCATCTGCCACTAACTGTGTCATCACTTATATATGGATAAGGCGGAGAGAATTAGGAGAAACAATAAAGCTTCGTTTTCAAGACATACACCGTTTCTTGCTCGAGCTGCTAACATAGGCTCCGAAGCCACTGCCCTGGTTCTCATTTTGTCCCGCTTCGTCTTCCACACAGCTGCTCTGGATATCTGTCTAAAATGAAAATCTGACCCTGCCCAATGCTGCAGTGCCCAGCGTCCTCATTGTCCCATGCAAGGATTAACCCTGCCTCCTGCTCCTGTGACCTAATCTGCCACCCAAAGGGGTGACTCTGGCCTTCTCCATGGACCCAGGCCCATAATACCACATCAGTTTCAAAGTTTCCCTGGGATCAGGCTTTCCAAAGAGCTAAGATCTAAGCTGAAAAGTAAGTAAAGGAGAAGGGAAAAGAGAAAATCTATCAAGAAAGGATGTGCAATGGGAGGCGATGGAGGGAAAAAAACTTCTCTTCCTTCTCTACCTCCGGAGCTGCACCCGGCTGGGTGACAGCAGCAGCAGAAGCAGCAGAATTAGGAATGCTGGTGAAATGTGCTTTTTTTGGCTCAGAAATGTTCTCATGTGAGTATAAAATGCACGCAGGAACATGCATAAATCATAAGTGTACGGAGAACGTCCACAAGCGGGACACACCCACGTGAGCAGAGCCCAGATGAAGAGACAGAACGTGACCAGCCTCTCCAGGGCCCTCCCTGTGGACACGGCCCTGGCAGCGAGGGTGACCACCTTGACTTCTAATGCCCTAGGGTCATTTCGCCCATTTGAACTTAACGTAAGCCCACAGGATGTACTCTTTTGTGTCCAGCTTCCTTTGTTCAACGTCATTTTGATAAGATTCAATCCTGTTGTTGCTGTTGGCTCATTTTCATTGCTGTATAATATTCATTTGTGTGACTATA
The DNA here is from genome assembly GCF_964146895.1 of Miniopterus schreibersii. Classification (NCBI taxonomy): domain Eukaryota; kingdom Metazoa; phylum Chordata; class Mammalia; order Chiroptera; family Miniopteridae; genus Miniopterus; species Miniopterus schreibersii. The sequence goes on from NC_138101.1 coordinate 175,755,205, forward strand.
TCATTCTTTATCTAGTCTACTGTTGATGGGCATTGGGGCAATTTCCTGCTTGGGGCCATTATAAAAACTGTTCTGAGCATTCTGGTACATGTCTTTCGGTGAACACATGTATGTGTGTATGGTGAGTATATACCTCGGGGTAGCATTGCTGGGCATGGGAATTGGATACATTCACCTTCCATAGGTGCTGTCAAATGGTTTTCCAATGTGTAAGAATTGAACCAGTTCAGAGTGGAGACCTCTAGGGGTTGCCCCTCCTCTGGTGTGGTCAGTCTCCTTCATTTTAGCCATTCTAATAGGACTGTGGTGCCACCTCAAGTGGTTTTCATTACATTTCCCTGATACCACCCAGGGCGAGCACCTATTTATTTGTTTATGGGTTATTTAGATATTCTGCTTTGGGAAGTGTCTATTCAGGCATTTTCCCTGTTTGTCTATGAGTCTGGCTTTTTCTTATGGATTTGTAGGAGAAAGACCTCATTCTATACTTTGTCCCTCTTATAGCCATTGAGGGTAGTTCAATTTAGCAAATCTTCACTGAGTGTTATTGGCATGTTAGGTGTATTGGGATACAAAGAGATGTGACCCCCCCAGAACTCACTCTTTGCCCTCAAGCTTGAGTCTTGCCTTCCAGGATTTTGGAATCTAGTCCTTAGGCTCCTGTGCCGGCCAGAATTCTTAGCGGAGCTTGGCTTCTTCCTCTTGCTCCCATCCTGTCCACATCGAGGCTTGGCCTGGTGGGGCAGGAGTGAAGTTGAACATCTGGAAGTTCAGTGGTTAACTCTTCTGCAGGTTTCCGTAAAAGGAACAGGGAGAGAAGAGCCAACGGTTTGAGGCAGATGAGGCATTACTGACTCCGTCCAGCCTCACAGATCCCAGCCTGGCTGCAGCTCTCCTACCCCAGGAATGCACAACAACACACTAAGTAGCAACAAATTGATATTGATGCTGCCTTGCTGTCTTCCAGTGATAGCCATTATTTTGCTTTGGAAAACACGAGCTTTCCATAGGACACCTATTTCGGAATCCTACTGATATGTCTTAACTGATGGCTTCTATTTCTATAGATTCCTAATGTTGCTGGACACAGACATGCTATGAAAAAGCATTCTGAAAAATTTAAAGTGCTTGATAAACGCAAGTACTGCCACACACCGGATTTTGTTCCAGGTCTTCTTTCAATCACCAATTTCCATTTTACTTGTGTAGTTGGTTCTTAGGCCGGCTAGTGACCCTTGGCTTGGAACTCTTTTATGTAAAGGGTAGCTCTTTGGTCTAGATAAACTCTTGTACTTTGGCATTTCACCACATGGCTACTTCCTCTGTGACCTTTTTCTTTCTTAGTTTTTCCCCAGGATCCAGCAGACCTTTTGTCACCTGGATAGGATCTGCATGGGCGGCCTCTGAGCCACATCAAGGGATTTTAATTTCCTCACAGCTTTGTTAGCATTTCACACAGTTACAGGTCAAAACACAAGGTTATTTACTGGGAATGAGAAATGTCACCAATATGAATTATGGGAGCCCTGTGATTTCCCTGCAGGTATTCAGAACAACACAGGGCACCCATCATCCTGTGAGCTGAGCACAGGCACTGACTTCCCTGGGCTCCTGAGCCCCATGTGCCTAAGGCCCGAGGGAGGGCGACCGTCCCAGGCTGGGAAGTTCAGTGCATGTTAGATTTGTTTCAGGAGCCTCTCCCTTCACTGGCTGCCATTATGATGGTTAAAGAAAATTCTGGAAGGTTCAGAATCTACTTCCTAACTAATAAGGGAGGGGAATGAAGATGCTTGTTCACTCATTTAGATGTCGCTCATCCACTTTTTTACTCACTCCTACAATGGCGAGTGCCTACAGTGCAAATGCTAACCGGTGTGAGGTATGTGGTTATACATATGTTTCATCTCTTCTCGGTTTCATCTTTCTATCAAACATGTAGCAGAGATGGGTAAAGGAAGCCATAATAAGGCAGGGCCCACAAGTTCTAAAGGAAAAAGAATGCTTTTGGCAATCATTAGAAAAAGGACTTTTTGGAATAGTCCCTTCTTTTAGCTTCCGTGGCCCTCCCCTCCCCTTGTTTTCTTCCGTTGCTGTCTCTTCTTCTAAACATTGAGGTTCCTCAGGGATCTGTCCCAGGCTCCTTTCTCTTTTCACCAAGAGGGTCCCAGTTATGAGCTATAAAAAGAGGGTCCCAGCTATTCTTATGACTATAAGTGCCTTCCATAGGCCCCTGACTCCCCTTCCTCCATTTCCCACCTTGATCTCTCTTTTGAGCCGCAGATGAGTAGATCTACCTGTTCACTTGATATGTGCGCTTGGAAGAATCAGAAGCACATCCAACTTTACACACCAACAGCAAAAATGTCCAACTTCTTCCCACTTCAGCATTGTCTCCACTTTTTTCCATCTTGGTAAAACTGGAAACCCAGGAGACAGTCTTGCCACTCCCCTCTCACCCCCAGCTCCCATACACTGCACATGTTCCTTAAAGCTGTGCAACCTCACATCCCCTCTTTCCAGAACAACCCTAGGGTCTGCCCCATACTCCACACTGAGTCTCCCTACTTCCTCTTGCCCCTATTCTCTACGGGGAGAAACAGCAAGTGCAAGCTCATAAAAAATGAGAACTGGCTCATACTCCCTCCCTGAGCGGAAGCCTGCGTGGCTTCCTGATGCACCTGGAATGAGCCACAAGCTGCTCCCAGGCCCCACAGAGCGAAGGCTGCCCCCCCGGACCCCTGCCCATCCTCTCTCATGCCTGCCTCCCTCCCACTCACTGCACCTTTTCCCCTCTCTCAGGCGTCCACTCAAGTCTTCACTCAGTCCATTCCTCTGCCTGGAGTCTTCCCTTTACATCTCAGACCAAACATCACTACTTGGATGGGCCTTGCCTTCCAATTTATTTATCTCCCCTGTTACTCTTATCTTCATAGGCCTCCAATTTGCAATTATCCATTTATGTATATGTGAATTGGTATAATGTCTCCTCCTGTATAAGCCCATGAAGACAGGGATTAATTAAGCCTTTTTTGAGGGGAATGTACAATGTGTATCCCTCAGTACTTAGCACATACCAGGAAGTTGATCAACAAATATTTGTTTAATAAATAAATGTTCAAACTACACAGGATCAGATATTTAAATTGCAAAACAGAAATTCTACCTATTCTTCGAGAGCATACGAATTGTCATTTAAAAACTGGTACTACCCTTAGACCTGGGAAAGAGGGACCAAGGGCCTATGCTTTAGAGACCACGTGCTGGCCTCCCTCTGGCTGTGGCCTGCCTGGTGGCATAAAGAGCCCACAGGGCCAACGGGACAGTCCTAGCCAGAGCCCCCGCCCCAGCTACAGTGGCCAGATTAAGCCAATAAACATATGTGACACACAGTTAAATTTGAATTTCAGATAAACGGCCACTTGTATTTTTAGTATATATTTTATAGTCCCAATATTTGGGACATGCTTACACTAAAAAATTATTCACTGCTTATCTGGAATTGAAATTTGACTGGATGCATTGTATTTTATTTGGCAACACTAGCTCCAGCTTCTAGATCAGATGTATGCAAACGATGGCCTGTGGGTCAAATCTGACTTGTTATCTATTTTCATAAATAAAGCTTTATTAGAACACAGCCACAAGCATTCACTTATGTACTGTCTACAGCTGCTTACAGATGCAATGGCAAAGTTGAACAGTTGTGACAGAGACCGTATTGCCCACAAAACCTAAAATAATTACTATCTGACCTTTTACAGAAAAGTCTGCTGACCTCTGTTCTAGACCATTCTGTGGATGCCCAGGATCTCACCAGTGCCTGCCCAGCAATCCTGAGGGTGGTCCAAGGCCGAGGGGCACACGGGCAAGGCCTTCACAGTGAAGGGTGGAGCTGAAGCGGGGAGGCTGGATGCCCACCTTCTCTGAACCACCCTGTTTCTGCCCAGAACTCTGAGGATCTCAGAATTCAAATTTGCTCTTGGCTTTCCATCTCATTAGGAAGATATGCTCTTCAAGATAGAAAACAGGCTTTATTTACCTTGTGTATTAGATTGGTTTAACTTTTAAATAATTAAACATGTGACAGGAGGGCCTCCCTTTGCGCTCTTGAACTGGGCCACTCAAATGTCTGTTTTAAGCAAAGTAAAGAAATGTCACCCATAGTGCCATCTTGTGGTGAGCTCTATTACCACGTCCAAGCTTTCTGGCTGCAGGTTCAGGAGCTTAGGAAGTAGACCTATGACTGTAACAAGCAACGTTCGAAATTATACCACTGAACCACTGGGATGTTCTCAAATGCTTTATTAGGCATTAAAGAGATAGCCAATGATACTCAGCATAATTTTCTTCAAAATTAGTAATTTATGGTGGCCCATAATAATTTCTCATATTTGTATAGTGCTTTACAGTTTACAAACCATGCTTACACACAACTTCACAGCTGAGCCTCATGACCACACTGTGGGTTCCACTGAAAATGGAGACTCTTGATGTCCATGACTTGCCTCAGCCTGCAGCAACTCAAATGTTCTATCATCATTTTAGAGCCATTTTGCTATTAACCAGAATGGGGGTTAGGCAGAAAATCAATTTCCCCAACCCTGACGAGAACAGAGGGGTTGCATTTCAGCAAACTGGAACCTTGATGATGACATTCTCTTAAGATTTCCAGGCCAAGATCAGTGGGAGAAGGTTTTTGAAAGGGTGTTGCAATCCTTCAATACCAGAGATTTGTGATGATTTCTTATTACCCACAACAAAGAGCATTTAGCAAGAGTTGGCTCTCTGACATTTCATTATTCCTCCAACAGCTTTGAAAAGCCCCATCTCTGCTCTGCAGGCAGCAGCCCACGGCAGTTGCCACAAGGCCTTGGCCTTGAGTCAGGGCTCCTTGGGTTAACCTTCACTGCTGCCTCCCAGCAGAGCCAGAGAGATCTGAGCTGCCTGGAAGACTTTCAGTTCTAGTCTGTTGGAAATTAACATCTTGTCCAGAGAGAGCTGTGAAGACAGCTTCTCCCAACAACGCAGCGGTGAGCCGGGGGTTTCACCATCACTGGGGCCAACACACACAGCTGAATTTCACATTACAGCCGGAAATACATGGGGGGAATTCAGGGAACAAGACAAGGAGCTGGCAGCAGCACTTTTGTTAAATTATACTTTTCTTAAAGATCAATAGATGCTCCAAAGCAGTCCGCTGAGGGGGGTTTTGTGTGGCTTGACGAAAACAGTTTTGCTTCTCGCCTCTGGGAGAGCCAATGTGCATAACCCAAGAGATGCTTTTCCAACTTTTTGATTGTGCATAATGTGATTGGTGGAAAAGTAAGTTTACTTTGCCTTTCATTGTGGATTCTGGGTTATGCAATGAGCTGGGGGACCAGGTTTATCAGATCCGGGCTTGCCTGCCAAGCTCCAGATTCATTCATTTATTCATGCATGCATTCAATATATGTTTATTGAGTCCCATTTATGCCTCAGACACTCTGCTCGGTAGCAAATTAATAAGACTTGACCATGCCCACTTGGCATGCATGGGATCTTGCTGTTGGAGACTCATGTTGCCAGGCTGGGAGGAGGTGGGCAGGGAAGGCTTTCCAGAGGGACTGTTGAGTCAGGATTTGAAAGACCAGTGCCAGTTAGCAAGACAGGTAAAGGTGAAAAAAGAGAACTCAGGCTGCCTGACACCAAGGCCCACACTCCAAACTGCAGGCTTTATGGCCTCCAGAGACCTGTTCTGACAGAGAGCATCTCAAGAAAGGAGTTCACCAAGAGATGCTTCTCCTAAAGCCCCAGCCTTGAATAGTACTAAGACTGGTTTACACAAATGGCAAGGGGGGAGGGCAGGAGGCAAAGCAGAAACAGTGGCTCGTGGAGAAACTGAAGCAACTTCCGGAGAGTTCGAATGTCGCACTGATCCTGGCCAGCAGGGGGTAGTGAAAGGATCTTTGAGGAATTGATAGACTACATCGTTGGGGTAGGAAGGTCCCTAATGATAAAATGAGTCAAGCCCTCTCCCCAGGAATGTTACACCTCCATGTTATTATCTTCGCAGTGCTTACTATTTTCTGAAATGTTATTGTTCATTTGCTTAGGTTCTCATTTATTATCTTTCTCTTCCTCTCCAGACCTAAATTCCGTGAGTGAAGGCCTTGCCTGTCTTGTCCTCTGCTATATCCCAAATGCCTACATTATCACTCGGCATGTGCTGATTTCTCAATAAATGTTTTAGAAAATAAGTTAATGGTTGTGTGAATCTGTGTAGCACTAAGGAATGGGCATTGCCGGAAAACCAAGACCTATGTGTTGCTTTTTGCCCCTGAAAAATTATCTTGACATATGATCTATTCTACTTTTGCAAGGTGGGCAGCCAAGAGCATTTCTGGAGAACTTCTTTGTTGGCAAAATAGACACACTTTTGGTCTCTGGGCTGAATGTTGCTGGGCTTAAGATCAGTTATCAACGCCTGGCCAGGAAGCCAAGGTCAAGGCCCAGTGTATGGGGAGGAGTGGGCAAGGTCCTGAGCCTAGTCTTGTGGCACAGAGGGGCTAGAAGGCACAGTGGTAACATGAGATGCCCGGCCCAAGGAGGCCATGCCATGACCAGCAGGGGGGCAGTCTCAGGAGGAACAGAGTGGAGTGGCCTGGGCTTTGAGCAGTGCAGGGCAATTTCCTGGGGATGTGGGTGTCTGTGCCTGAGAAGCCTTTGAAGACATGCTAGTGTCTGCTTCCTGCCACCAGGGCCACAGAGTGAAAAGGGGCAATTTTCAAATTTTAAATGTGGTTGGCCACAAAGTGATGCCAGAGTGCATTTCAGGCTCTTCCTTACCAGTTCTAAGTAATGAAAGCCCATCTTATATCTGCTAAGGGTGAGTGACTGTACTAGTTAGCACAGGAATGAGGGTCTTCCTGGATGTGAGACTTTCAGTTGTACAACCTGGCAAGTCCCAGTCAGACGGGGACAAATTAGTCTCCCTCTCACCTGTGCTGACAGTGGCAGTTTATCTTCCCTTCGTTCCCTTGGCAGTGTTAATGACCCTTCCATCTCCTTTCCCCCTCTTACTGCTTTCAAACCTTTGTCTCTGGTTCATGGAACTTCCAGGTCTCTCCAGGTGTCTCAGTCGCTGCGGACTGAGACCATCTGGGCTGGGGACTGGGAAAGGATGTATGCCTGCTGCGTGCCTCGTGACTGCTGGGGAGCTTGCCCCTAAATTATTTGGGAACTGTCAAAACCACTGCCTGCTCAGGTGAGGCAGGAAAAGGCCACATCACAACCCTCTGGCTATTATGTGAAGTGAGGCAGGGGCGGGAATGGAGTCTCTAAGTATGTGTGAGGGGCTTAAGTCCAAACCATCCTTCACGCGTCAGGGTTCTGGAAAAGCAGGTTGTTAACTGAGGCATGAGCAGGACCAGGCAAATGGAAGCCCCACAGAGAATGCTCAGGCCCTGCCAGGTGTAACCGATGGGCCAGAGCTATCCATTTGCTGACTAAGCAAATTAATGAAATGACAGTAGGCGCGCCTGTCTAGATAAATCTTCTCATCGAGATAAGCAAGCGTTTAGAAAAGTCATTCAAGGTGCAAGTTGCCAGAGAACATTGCCAGCAGGTGCCCCAAATGTCACCCTGGAGGGGGTGAAATCTATTTACTTTCCTACTCTGGATGACAGACTCTTCCAGGAAAGCCTTGACCTTGTCCTCCAGGAAAGGGGAATAATGGTCTGTTCCTCTACTTACACTTCACAAGTAGGAGGAAGGGAGGTATATTGAGAAGGTGTTGGGCAGATCCAATTGTGACTGAGTTTCTTCTGGCAAGTCTGGATTGAAGGTGGCACTTCTGTGGGTGACTCTGCTAAAACTCCTTAGTGAGAAAAGTTGCAAAATGGAATTCTGCCTGGTGGAGATGGGGGAGGGGCATGCTGAAATCCACTTTGGTCTTTGTTTAACAGATTTCTCATGCTCAGAATACCCTGTAGTTCTAATAGCACCTGAATGCCACATGTCACCTTTTTGTGTCATCTAAGGGCCCCTTCCTCCTTAAATTTCTGACTTAATTATATGAATGAGGAGTTGGAAATTTACAAATTATAGTCTTGCTATAAATCCTGGTTGAATCCACTGCTCCTCCAAATATGTACATCTATTCCTAGTCCTCAAGAAACCTCCTAATTTAATGCCGTCTGAATCAAGGCCATCGTGTTCAGTTCATCAAGTTTTCGTAGGTGGAAACAGTACATAGGTCCTTTTCTCTAGCAATAGAAACAGCTATGTTTATGAAAAGTAACATAAAAATAGGAATGATGTAGGAGACATCTGCGCTTTGGCCTGTCCTGTATCTTGGTGAGATTCCGGGGAGGCTGTGTCAGTCCAGGGTCCCGCCTGCCCTGCCCTAGGGGTCTGAAGGGCCCATCACCTTGGACAGTGATTGGTCCAGGGCTGAGCCCTTGGTTCAAGCAGAGCCAATCAGAGTCCAGTTATGGTGCTGGGGGGGCGGGAGGATGGTGGAGATTTTTTCCATTTTCTGGAATTCCTGGGGGTTTCTCCTTCAGTTGTGTTGCAGCCACTTGGGAGCCTGAATGAAAATGAAGCAAACAAGCAAATGGAGCTAAGAGATTGTACCCAATGAATAGCAATACCCTAAAATGTGTGTCTGCCTGGAATAACCTTATTTGGAAGTAGTCACTGCTTACATAGTTAAGGTGAGGTCACACAGGTTAGAGTGGGCACTAGCGACTGGTGTCCTTACCAGAAGAATAAAGAGACACAGAAGCACACACACAGGAGGAGTATACCGTGTGCCAGTGGAAGCAGAAATTGGAGTGATGTGTCTACAAGCCAAGGAAGGCCAAGGACTGCTGGAGACACCAGAAGCTGGGAGAGGCGACAAAGGCTCGCTCCCCTAGAGCCTCCGGAGAGGGCACAGTTCTGCAGGACCTTGATTTTGGACTGCCAGCCTCTAGAACTCCGAGAGAATAAATTTCTAGGATGTTTGTTTGTTTTTAATTGCGGTAAAATATACATAACACAAAAGTTATCATTCTATCCATTTAAAAATGGCATTAAGTATATTCACGTTATTGTTCAAAAATTTCTGTTGCTTGGAGCAGCCGAGCTTGCTGTACTTTATTAGCGCAGCCCTAGGAAACTAACACAGAGATACAGAGAGAAAGAGTCCTGGTGATATTGTTTGAATCCCTGGATCCAGCCCTGCCCGAATTCCCCTGGACTCACTGATAGGAGGCAATAAATGTCATTTATTTTTTGAGTGGGTTCCTGTCAGTTCTGTTAAAGGACTCCTGACTAATACAGATGCGGCAGGTTAGTGGCAAATGTTTTTATCATTCCATAAATGAAGGCCTGGCACTGCAAGATAAACTGCTTTGTCCAGAGAGAACTATACCAGCCCTTCACTCCTCCACTTCTCCCATGATTCCAGTTCTCTCACTCTGCTAGTACCCGTGTCCGTGGGACATTAGCAAATAAAAAGATATTTTGGAATATGAGCCAACTCCAAAAACAGAAATTAAGCAACAGCTTGCAAAAATTCATCCTGATTAAAGGAAGCCTCATTAAAATGCTAGGTAGGAAGGGGTAGAAAGATGAGAATCGGGGAGTAAGGGAAGAAAGAACTACCCAGAGAGCTCCTCCATGCACACAGCTGTTCCATGGCAACTGTAGGTCTTACTTGTAGGGAATAAAATTAATGATGCATAGCAAACAATTAATTTCTGTTAAATACCAGCTAGTTAATGAAAAATATTTTCAAGTCCAGGACAGCCCCAAGAAGGATGTACTTATAAATGACACTGATATTTAGCCAACCAACCATGTCCATTGCAACATCTGAATTTAATGGTACTGGTTGCTTTATGTTAATTAATAGCAGATGGATTGCTACTTACATTTGTTGAGATTTCATACAGGTGATTATCCAATGATGGGTGAGCTGTTAAAACTCGTGGCACAATTCCTCTAAGAGCCAGGTGATATCACACAGGAAATGAGCAGCTATGTAAAGAACAGTTGAATGGAGTAAAGAAAATGAAGTTTGGGTCTCTGGGGCGGCATGGGGAGGGTCACTACTTGCATCTATGTCACAGCATTGGTAGATGGCTGGTGAGTGGCCAAAATGGGTTATACCCTGTCTTTGGGGAGACCGTGGTCATTCAGGTCTGGGTGGGACAAGTGAGAACAGGAATAGGGTGCATAGCTTATTATTAGGCCAACTCCCAGCAAAAATGTCATTCAGCCTGTGAACCAGATGTAAGGAATAGCTTCAGCTTTCCATGTAGATTGAATGGACATGCCTGAATACAGCTGCGGCCATAGACTCAAGATGGGCTATGGAGGAAGGAGTACCTCCAACACCAGACTCTGCAACTGAAAAGCTGAGTGACCTTGGGTAAGTCTCTTAGTTTCATTATCTCCCAGCTATAAAGTGGGGACTAATAATGGTTTTTCTCAAGGCTCTGATATTACAGTGCATGTGGAACGCTTTGTGAATTGGAAAGCCCTAAGTCCTGGAAGACTGTTAAGCCTGTTCCTAAGGGCCAGGTGGGATTGCGCCGAGTGACAGACACAGACTGGCTCTCTAAGCTGGCCTGCCTCCTGAGGCATGCTGGGAGCTGCTCGGGGCCTTTAAGATGCCACTAAAGGGAAAGCCCTTGCAGCTAGGTCCACAGCAATTTGTTGGATTTGTCAAGGTTGCTCCAGTCTGGTGTCTCCTGTGTGATTTGGTCCCTTCTTATTACCAACCTGGCTTTGGTTCTGTCTTCCCCTGACTCCAAGCCAGGTCCTTCTGGTTTCTGATCCACTCTGCCCCAGACTCTGGGTTTCTGGCTCTCTCCTTCTAATGGCTGAAGCACAGCCCAACTAAATTCTGTCCCCTGGATGACCAAGTTGAATGCCCAGTCTTTCACTGATAACCCAAAAGGGGTTATCAGTGGGAGAGTGTTTCTGCCAAGCTCTGTTTCTGCCAGGTCCCACCCTATGGGTGGAGCACATGGAAAGCTCAGCTGGAATTTTTCCTGCTGCTGGAAAAGTAGCACCACATCCATCTCCTGCAGAGAGTCAGGAGCTCCATCTCTAACTTACTCTACAAAGCATGCCACACATTCAGTAATGATCCAAAAGATGCCAGAGGGGAGGTGATGGGAACAGGTGGTGGTGGTGATGATGGTGGAGACTGCGACATGGTGGGGGCAGACGAGGGAGGCTCCCCAAATCCCAGGGAGCCACAGAACTAGCTGCACCTCCAGATCTGAGTTACCTGCATGATTGCAGATGTGGGAGGATCACCCACAAGTCCTGACCCAGTTTCTGTAGCCAAGAGTATCTGCTTAGTTGGCCAATTAAAGGCTCAGAAGTGACATCCACGCTGCATGTCTGAGTCCCCTGCCCAAGATCTCACCTTCCTGAATCAGGTCACAATGCCTGTGTCCTTGTCTCCTCCCCAGTTCCCGAGACTCTGCTTCTCCACCCCTGGGGAAATGTGAATTTTCATCAGACAGGAAGGCTTGAGTCGTCAACTGTGAAATTGCTCCCTAAACACCTCCAGTGCCTAGTCATATGCAGTATTTAATTTACTTTTAATATTATGAATTTTTTTAAGCACCACAAAGCTAAAGCTCAGATAAAGATGAATTTATGTCAAGACTGGTTTAGAATGAATTTTTGAAAAATTACCTTAAGTTTCTGAGCAGTTCCTCTCCAGACAGCTGCAGGCTCCCTTGTTGATGCTGAGCAGTTTGCTATAAATTAATGCAACATATACTCTGTCTTTAGGTGATTTTCTAGTTATTTGATGTTTGTATTTATTTGTGGATTTTAAGATCTCTACAAGAAAGGGAAAGAGAATTCAATTTGTGAACACCTGTGAGCTGGACGTGGCCCTTCATTAATCCTAATCACAACCCACAGAGAGAGTCTTACTGTCCCCATTTTATAGATAAGTAACCAAGGCTCAAAAAGGTCAAGCAATCTACCCCTGGTTGCAGAGGTGACCTAGAGTCAATCCAGGGCTATTTGACCTTTTCCATTATTTTTCTGTTTTGCATCTTGGTGCCTAAAACACACTGTTGGTCAATAAATGTTGGTTAAATGAATAACTGCAAGTTCTCTCCAATGCCAAGGAAATGCCCTGGCACAGAGCTCAGTCACAGGATTCTGTAGGGGACGCAGGTGTGCCACACATTCCCACAGAACAGTGAAAACTGGGCTCTTAATGGGGACTCTCAGGGGGTGGCAGGATCCCAAACCACTTCTTAAACCCTCAAAAAAAGAGACAATGATTTTCAGTTTGACTTGCCATTTTGAAATCTCTAGTGGTTATGAATCCTGTATAGTAGATTGAAGATGGCTTTTCTCTTTGAATTAAAAATGGAAAGAATATCCTGTGGTCATTGGCCATGTTTGATCATTGAACTTGACTGTTGCTTGTCTGAAGGTTCATGGGAGTTGTTACTTGGGTAGAGAGGAGCCAGAGGCCTCATCTGAATCTTGAAAAAAATCAATTAAATCTGTGCTGGGATTGAATCAGGGCCACGGTGAGGCTCAGGACCCAGTCCAGGCTGTACTCCATGCCTTGTTTTCATGCCATGTCACTTGTTAGACTAGAATTGTTAATACTGTGAGTTTTTGTGTTTTTTTAATATATTTTTATTGATTTCAGAAAGAGGAAGAGAGAGGGAGAGATAGAAATAGAAACATCAATGATGAGAGAGTCATTGATCGGCTGCCTCCTGCACGCCCCCGACTGGGTCGAGCCCACAACCCGGGCATGTGCCCTGACAGGGAATCAAACCTCGATCTCCTGGATCCTAGGCCGATGCTCAACTGCTGAGCCACGCCCGGCCAGGTAATACTGTGAGGTTTTAACTAATGTTTGTGCTTATAAAACATGTCAGCAGTGAGCAAGATGTCCACTTGACACTGATCATCCCCTCAAAACTCTATTATACAGGCAAAATAGATGGGTTAATGAACACATCTGAACTCATGAATCTTCACTGGTTTAGACATATGCAGGGCACTGTGCTAGCGGGGGAGAGGGGTAGATGTATAAGGTGCAGTGTTTACCCTCAAGGGGCTTAGAGCATTAGCTGGAGGTTGGTCTCCACCAACAAACACCAGACTTGCAAACGTCCATGTCTACACGCCATCACAGATGTCCTCGATGTCACTAGATCCTACTGCCTACTGTCTATTCTTTTGGAGAATACGGGAGCATGGAGGTGGAGGAAAGGTGATTGGGGCAGGCAGGAAAGGCTTAGGGAAGATGGGGCTGCCTTGGTTCCAATCTTCACCATTTCTCACCTGGGCTACACAGCAGCCTTCTGCCCGGCCCTCCCCTCTGGCTGCTGCATCCCCAACCCATGCCTCCGTCTGCAACCAGACTGGAGTCATCCCAGCACTTCTCTGCCCAAAGCTTCTTCCTGCCCCCCATCACCTACAGAATAAAGTCTTAGTGTGCCTTACCTTTAGCATGCCTTACAGGCTCCCTGTGATTGTCCCCTCATTCACTGGTAGTTCATCTCAGCTCCCTCAGTCCCCTGACCGTTACCTTCTCTGCCATCCAGACTTCAAAGGCACCTCAGACGTGTCTCTCAATCTCCTTCCTCTGCTGGAATTCCCTCCCTTCCAATCTTGCCACCTGGGTGATCTCTAATTAGCTTCCCCTGTGAGGTCTTCATGTCTCCCACCAGAGTACGGACTTGTTCCTCTGTGCCATATACTTGCCATACTACGCTCATCATTAACCTTCTCTCTTGAATTGGAAGCTCCGTGAAGACAGGGCCTAGTTGTCGTTTTCTTTCCAGTGTCTATTCCAGAGCTCAGCCCATAGCAAGGGTTCAATAAGTGTTTGCTGAGCTGAATATGAGGTTTAAAAATAGGATTGGTGGGCTAGCTTAGGCAACAATAGCATTTATAAGATTTTTTTTTCAGTGAACAGAGAATATTCCAATGAACTTTTAAAACTCATTTAAAAGTTCTAAAAATGAAAAAGAGAACACACACACAAAAACATGAATAGGACAGATCACTGCCTTAAAACTTTAGAGAAAAGACAAATTACTGTGACCTAAAGTTCTCAGAAATGGCTTTGTAGGCAATGGAACAGAAGTCACTTAACATTTATTGAGTGCCTATTGTGTGTTGGGCTTTATGGCAGGTGTTTTAAAAAATGAATAAAAGATAGTTCCTGAAGAAGACTCCACAGTCTTGTGTCCAGAGAGAGAGAGAGAGAGCAAGGAGACAGGTAATTAAAATGCAGTGTGATAAATGCTCTAACAGTCGATATTTAAGTTCGGAGAGTTGACAAAATGTGGAAAAGCCATTGGAATTGAGGAGTTATAATTTGTCTTGCTTAGGACAAATCTGATCTACTCTGGTTAAAATGTCTTTCCTTTACTTCCTTAGGATTAGCGATCATTTCAATCCCTAGATGATATTCATTAACTGGGGCCACCGTTACTGCTTATAAGTGATAGGCAGGACATGTGCAATTGCGATATTCATCTGATCTGCGAGCGCTGAGACGAAGGCGAACCCAACCGGTGTCAGGAGTGTGCTGTCTAGCACAGCCCAGGTCCCTCCGGGCTCTCAGGGGCAGGCACACAAGCTCAGAAGATGCCAGGATCTCGCCAAGAGGACAGGGTGAGAGAGAAGGTCACTGAGCCTGTCTCATTTGGTATTGTTTCTTCCCCAACCACTCCTTGCAACGAACTCGGGCGATGAGTCCTCCCCCCACCTCCACTGTCCTTACCTACCTGTACATTTGTGCTTACGTTTCAAGATCCAGGCTAAAGAAATAAAACTTAACTTTGTCAGTATGGCAAGTCCCAGGAGGTTTTTGAGCAGGGATCTGATGTGATTCCTCTGGGGAGAGGAATCTCCTATTAGTGCATAGGTGGGAGACCCTCTTATAGGAGTCTAGGCACAAAGTGGTGAGAAACTAGACTAAGGCAATGACGGCAGAGGTAGAAATGGGACCCACTCTTGGTTCTTATTAAACCCTTGACTAGTAGCCCATAGGCTGCCTTTGGACATTATTAATTAGATCGGGTTCTCTTAAAGTTATGTTATTTCTCCTCCTGTTATAGGACTCATTTATTTGTCTTTACCATTAGCATGTAAGTCCCCTAAGGCCAGGCACTGGTCCGTCTTATTTATTACTGGCTCCCCAGAACCGAACACTAACACTGCAGATGCTCAATACATATTTGTTGATGGATCACTGACTACACAGCCCCGTGAAGAGGGCCCCGGGAAACATCTCATTTGGAAATCACATCTAAACTGAAAGAGGGACCTAATTTTAGAGATGCTCTCAGCCCGTCATGTTCTCGTCACCATCAGTGAGCATCAAGCCAGGCTCTCATTAAACCAAAGGAAAGGACAAGTCAGGCAAATTTGGCTTTTGCTGTTTTAATTTTCTCTTCAGTGATTTTAGCCTCTCGGTCATTTGTAGATCACAAAGTTTGACAACTTGTCTCCCTGCCTTTTTTGGATGTTAATTACATCTTTGTTTCTAATGACTTTACAATTCCCACGGGGCATCAGCAGGGTTCTGGCAAAGGGTCCAGGAGCAGGCTGACAATCAATGCGATCATCATAATTTATTTCTGCTGACTCTCAGAAAGTTCACCGGTTTCCCGAACACACAGAATCTCCTTACTAGAAATAATGAAAGAAAAGAAAGAGGAAAAATAAACTGCTTGACTCACATCGGTGTCATAGCGGAGTCCCTTCAGAGATCTAAGGAAGGGGCCATTTTTCAATACTAGCTTCATCAATTAGTATTTTAAGAGTCTAAGACTCGATATTCTGGGGCTCAGGAAGCAAATGTCAGAGGAATTATGTACTGCATAAAAATAATAGCTAACATTGATTGGTTCCTTACCATTTGCCTGCTGTTTTGTAAGCATCAATCCATTTAATCATCAAAACAACATGGGGAGGTGGGTACTATTATTACCTCATTTTACGGTTGAGCAAACTGAGGCTTGAAAATATTAAGTAATTTGCCAATGGTATCCCAACTTGTAAAAGGTGACCCTGGGATTTGAACTTAGGTAGTTAACTCCCCCAAACCCCTCCCTGTCTCATATTTGGGAGTTTCCCAAGGCCATGTATTAATTAGTCAAAATGTGCAAACTTCCCTGGTGGAGGTTCATTCTTACCTAATTAACTGCTGGAAACACCCACACTAAGAAACACTCTCTTATTTATGATAAACATTGGCAGACAAGGGCTCCTTCACCTGTCTCCTGACTTGGGCTGCTTGGCAAACTCTGAAGTGACCTGGTGGGAGGCAGAAATATGATCTACACTAACATAGTACGTGCCCCAAAGGGCAAGCTCATGGGTGTGGGCCTCAAACCACTGCTCAATTGGCCTCTGGGTTTAACAAACTAAAATTTGCAAGGCACTCTGCTTTATCCTATGGATTTGACCACTCGTTGCCTTGCAGTGGCTTCATACTGCCTATTAAAATGCCCATGTTGCCCGGCCAGGGTGGCTCAGCAGTTAAAGCATCGACCTAGGATCCAGGAGATTGAGGTTTGATTCCCTGTCAGGGCACATGCCCGGGTTGCGGGCTCGATCCCCAGCAGGGCGCATGCAGGAGGCAGCCGATCAATGACTCTCTCATCATTGATGTTTCTCTCTTCCTTTCCCTTCCTCTCTCTGAAATCAATAAAAACATTTAAAATAATGCCCATGATCTTTATTTAAACAAAGTTTTTAAAATAACATGTAAGACATACATGTCTAGGTTATAAAATAATTACAGAGCAACCGTCTGCATCACTATCACCCACAGAAGGCAAAAGAGTATTGTGCCCAGGTGACAAATATCAACACCTCCTGAATCACAGAAAGAGACTGTCAGGCTCTGGGACCCTCCTGATGGCAGGCCCAGCCCCTCAATAAAGGAGTCCCACTCAGAACATTGAACCCAGATCTGATGAAGCTCTAGATTGAACCCCCAATTTATACAAATTCCTGGGGGCAGAAGAATGTTAACTATTCTAGAGATGCAGTCAGCAAAATCCAGACAGGGAAAATGGGACAAATAATATAGTTTCTTCAACAACAAATTGCAAGAAAAAAAGAGAGGAGGAAACCACTGAAGAGACCTATCAACCTAGTCTGTATCCTGATTTGAACAAGCCAAGTGTAAAAAGAAATTATGAGACAATTGAGCACTGATTACATATTCGATGATATTAAGGAAATTGTTTTAAGTATAATAATTGTATTGTGCTTATATTAAAACAAAGTCTTTATTGAAGTGCATTCCTATGAAATGGCATGCTTGCTGAGATTTGAGTGAAATGATCTAGTGGGGGTTGTAGCGGGAAGTAGGTGGAATTTTACGTGAAACCGTGTGTTGAGGTTTGAGGCTGGGTGATGTGCACATGGGAGTTCATTAGACCATTCTCTCTACTCTTGAATATGTTTGAAAACATCTGTAATTTTTTTTTAAAAAAAGTTCTTCTTTAAGGTGCAATTCAAATCCCACTGCACTCAAATCAAAGGTCATCTTCTTCTCCTCAGTTGACTCACAGGCTTTCTCTCTCCTTGAATCACATCGTGAGTCCTTATTTGCAGTTCTTGGCGCCTAACCTTCCACTCCCTCCTTCTCCTCAGTTTGCTTGTGTCTCAGGGCAAGAAATTTGTCCTTGTGTTCCCCACCTCACACCCCCAGCAAAGTGCCTGGATGGCAGGTGTTCAATAAGCACATACTGAATTAAATGGAGAGGGACTCCAGAAAGCATCAAAGATATCTTTAGCAAAACCCACCAGTTGTTTGCACCCCTAACCACTCATAAAGGGGTAACTTCTGAGGCAGGATGATCTGCCCCTTTCATACATGGGGAGACTGAGGCTGGAGAGGAGCCTGGGCAGGCTGAGAGTCTGGGGGGGGGGCTCTCCTGCTGCCGCAGTAACGCACTCAGCATCCACCCCACATCAGAGCTGCCCTGGCCCTGGAGTCCTTTCGGGTGGGCTCTGCTGCAGAGGCTGCCTCTGATGGACACAGAGCTCTCAGGGAGGTTTCCCCCCACTTATCTTCTTGGGCTTTTCTCTCTGCCTGCCTGAGACCAGCAAGAAAGTCCTAAGCTTTGAATAAAATAAGGATGTGTTAATGCTTAACAACAATCACTAACACCCCAGGAGATTAGAGGTAATCATGACCAAAAAAATTGTCATAGAACAATGCTGAGTGCTGGCAATTGCCTAGGACCCTCCATAGCTCCCTGGGACTGGACCACGCTGGCCCAGGGATGCCTCTGCAGGACTGTGCATCCTGAGAATACCATTCCCTGTCACCAACACTAGGCCATCATCATTCCTTTTTCATTTCCATTAAGAACATCACAGTCATCATCATCTACTATTCCTCAGTGTCATTACATGCCATTATATGTAAATGAGAAGAGCACCATACAATGGAAACAGGCATTTCTGGGGAGAAAATGATCCAAGAATCACAGTGAAACAGCAGCTAAATTAAGGTAGAAATTGGTGTTATTTAAAAGAAAACATCCAGTTTGGGGGCAGAGTAACAGAAAACACACCTATACCTATTGGAGTGGGCTGCTGCACTTAATCTTAGATCACTGTATTTTGAAAAAAGGGACAGAAATTGAAATGGTGCTGAAAAGAAACAGAGACAATAGAGGAAATGCTTCTAACCCTCAGGTTACAAGGGTATTTTTTTTCTGCAGAAAGAGGAGGCAGCATTAAGAAGCCTGGTTTCTAACCATGGCTAGGGCTTCTCCATCAACTCAGAAGATTAAAGAAGAAGAAATGGGCCTCATCAAGAGAAATTTCAATTAAAAGAAAACTGTGCCCATGATCACAAGCCGGAACACACTCTCAAAAGAATTAATTGAGCCTCTATTGGCCCATATATTTGAAAATAGAACGATTCCTTTTTTCTCCTACATGATCTAAAGACAGGTGCACTTAGGGACAGTTGTCTGAATCTGGAGACTTCCAACTTTAACTCCTACTACTAAATACTGTTTTTTGCCTAGAGCTTACCTATTGCCCTCTGTCAGCCCCCCCCCCCCCCCCCCCCCCAGGGATACACTAGAAGTTATTTGCTCTCAGGGTCTGGGGTTTGTGGCAATATTCTTCCATTATCTAAACTGTCATACACTATTTTACTTTCCACATTCTGAATGCCACAGAGCCCAGGGATACTTGAGGCTGGCCCACTGCCTGTCTCCCTACTTACCTTTCATAAAGAATTGTGGGTTGAAAATGGCCTATAAATTTTTGAGTCTAACTCTTTAAAAAAAAAAAAATAATATATATATATATATATATATGTTTTTACTGATTTCAGAGAGAGGAAGAGAGAGGGAAAGATAGAAATATCAATGATGAGAGGGAGTCATTTATTGGCTGCCTCCCATATGCCTCCTACTGGGGACTGAGCCCTCAGCCTGGCATGTGTCCTAACTGGGAATCGAACCATGACCTCCTGGTTCATAGACTGATGCTCAACCTCTGAGCCACACTAGCCAGGCCTCACCCTTTTGTTTTGCAGGTAAACAATGGAGTTGGGGGATTGACTCCCCCAAGGCCACAAGGCTGGCAGATTCCTGCTGCTGCCTAGATTGCTCCATCTCCCCCTACTCCCATAGCTCAGGAATAGGAGATCAATGCTTAAGAAGCGTGCAGGTCAGCTCAACTCCAACCACAGGCAAAATAAATAAATAAGTAAACAAAAATAAAATGAGAATTTCGCAGAGCTGAAGGCTTTTCTCTCTTTTTTTCTAAGTCCCCTGGGCATAAAAGAGTAAAAGAGGTAGACTGGCCTTGTAGAAATGAAGGACAGAGGTCTGAAATGGACTGAACTGGCAAAGGAGCAGGAATTACAGCCATCCCATCCCTGCCTCATAACTTTTTTCATTTACTATTCATGAAAAAGGACCCACTATATAATGGGCACTGTGCTCAGTGCTGCAATAAATAAAGGTAAATATAAATCTTTGATCTTGAGTATTTTGCAGGTAGGAGAGACACAGAACCCCACCATGCAAACATGTAGACACCTAAGGAACTGGGTCATCAAGCAGCCCCAGCAATGTATCTGGAACCACTGGGAAGTCAGATCCTGAAGCCTGGGCCTGGCTCGCTCCGGGACTGCGGCCGTCAAGGGCAACCATTGGGCCATGAATCACTTTCTTTAGTTCTGTTCCTCCTCAGAACCTCGAGACTGGAATAGACCTTAGAGATCATTGAGCCCAACTGTCTTCAGCACATGGGTGGGTAAATGGAAAGAGGGTAGTGGAGACTATAAAAGAGTGCCCTATGTCAAGGTGGGGACTGGGCTGAAACACTCCCCGCACTGCGCAGCTCAGCCACCCTGGGCAGGGAACATGAGCTGAGCTGTCCCTCTCCTAGTTCTTCCCGGATCAATGTCAATAGCCAAGATCCAGTGCAAAGCTGGTTGTGAAGCAGAAACCTGCTAAATGTGGACACACTGAATTATTTATATTTGGGGTCATAAATAATGTATTGAGTGTTAATATCAGATTTATAAATGTATCCATAACCCTAGGGGTATTAGTCACTGTTATATGCCTCCCAGAGCTAACAGATTACCTGGCCCTAGTGTCTTTGATTAGCTCCTGTCCTTGGGGATGGCTCCCCTGCCAGTGCTGTGCCCTTCCCATCTCTATTAGTCTGACGCCAAGTAGCAGGTGTCTGGGCCAGGAAATGGTGCTGCAGGACCCAGTGTACTTTCAGCCACTAGCTCTCATCACCAGCTGCTTTATTAAGCACCCAGCAGAGGTAGTGCCCCCTGGATCCTCAGGCCCCCTTACTTCTGTCTGCCTCACAATTTTAGAGACTCTACCTCATTTTAGGTTGACTGTTTTTAGTGAATGCGTTCTCTCCAGCCATCTTTCTGTACCCATTTCACTGCTGTGTAAAGATAATCAGGGAAAGCGTAGGTCATTGTTTAAACGTCAGACATTGAATTGCATTAAGGGAATGATCTGGGGGGAGGCTGGTCTCTAACAGACTGTCCTAGGACTTCCTTCTGTGGAAAAGGAATGAGAATGGAAGATCCTTTCCAAGAGATGGCAAAAGTAATCTAGTTTCGACTTGGTCCAAGCCAGGAGAAGGGAGGTGGGGCAAAGTGGTTACTAACTACCTCTAAGGTGAAAAGATACCGAGAAAGAGAGGAAGGGGAAGCATGTGCCCCTTGCCGTGCCTCCGAGAGGACCTCAGTGTCTGTGCACGGGGGCAGGGCCAGGGAGAAGGTCATGCCAAAGAACCTGCGACTGGTATCCAGAGCTTTTGCAGGCCCTGTAGCCCAGACCAAAAACACAGTCCTCTTATCTTTAGGCTGAGAGTCACATCTTGTTTCTCAAAGTCTTATCTTAGGGGCAAGAAGCAGCCTTGTCCTCTGTTAGAAATGGAGTGAGGGAGCTCACAAGCTGCCTCCTGAGGGCCAGAATGAACCTGAACAGTGTGGAGGAAGCTGGTGCTTGCTAACTAGGGTCCTGCCCACCGCTGACATTTGTCCTAGTGCCTGCTTATGAAAACAATAGCACTCATGCTGGTCAGGAGGTCCCCTGCTGGCCACAGGAGAGGGCCCTTGGGGGTAGAAGTGCCTCTCTACCCAGGCATCCCTGGGGGATGTCCCTGGGCCCCCACTGGCTCAGCCAGTGAACAGGCGTGCGTGTGGGGGCGCTTTTGCAGCACCCACTCCTAACAGTGTTGTGAAAACAATAATGTCACTGCATAGTTACAAGGGGGCGCTGAAACGTTGATGCAAATGCTCATTTCTGACAAGACTGAAAAGATGAAATGGCCCAGAAGGGAATGGAGAAGTGTCCAGGGAGTAATAACTTACTTTATGCTGTCAAAAAGCTTTGACAGTGGATAACTCTGCTGTGATTTCATCAACTGAAAACCAATTAACCCTCTCGGAGCTTTTTATCACATGGAGGCTGGGTAGTGGGAAAGGCCTCTGGTGACCTCCTGTACTTCTCTTTCACCAGCTAAGCAACAGAACTGAGTTCCAAGGTAGGAAAACTTCCCCGCATGTGCATTTCAGGGGCCATGCAATCTGATAGGTGACTCCCCTGCAATTGCCCAGTACCCACGGTAGATACCCTCAGAGGACCAGAGTGGGCAGGAGTCAGCCAGACTGTCTGATATCCCCATTTGGGTAATGGGAGATAAAGAAAGAGTGCTCTGGACAGACAGAACCCACCCAGGATGCCAGTCAGAGAAACTGCCCCTTCCGCAGCCCTTGCTGCTTAGGGGGGTCTGTGTTTTACCAAGTGGCTCTGTTCCCCTCCCTCTTCAGAGGAAATCAGAGGGCCTGGAAAAAACACTGGTCCAAGCACAGCCACCAGGAGCCTGCTCAGACCAAGGCCAGGCAGGAAGAGGTAACCAGAGCCCATCAGATACCCCCAACCTCAAACCAGAGGACATCAGAACCGGGGCTCTAGACAGGTGGAGCTGAGGTTGTGAGTTTGGAAAAGGCCATGATGGGCTAGTTCAGGGCCAGTGGAGAGGAGTGGAAACTGTGACCACAGAGGAGGCAGCTGGAGAGAGAGACATGCTGAGAGGAGGCTGGCAGCCTTGGAGGGAGGCAGCTGCTCCCAGGACCTCGCCTCCGTTAGATCCTGTTAGTTCTTGAAGTTCTACACCCAGCTTCTCTCCACGTGAACCTTTGCAGCGGTCACCCCCCCACCCCCCACCCCCCCACCCCTTTCCTCCAGGCGATGTGAATGAGCCTCTGTTTCTTGCAACCACAAATGCCTCCGTGAACACATGTGGCCCAGGGAAGAAAAAAACCACGCGTTTGAACAAAGCCAGAAAACCACATTCACACATGAAGCATGGAGAAGCTCGGTGGAGAGCAGGGTCTAGAATAAGCAACCATGCAAGTCAACGGCCCACTTTTTCCCCCTTCCGATCTGTTGCAAACTGATTTTCCAACCATAAAATGCACTAAAAATGTGTGGTGACGTCAAATTACTGTAAAAACTTCAAGCCGCTTAACTCAGGAATCACTGCCGACTGGTAGCACTGGCCCGGATTGGGGCACCACTGTCTAGGAGACTGTCATGGTGGAGCTGAGGGGTCGAAGGCTTATGGTTTGGGCTGGCAGCTACATGAGGACAGCTGGATAGAGCTGCTCACAGGGGCAACTCTCAGCTAGGGGGCGGTGTTGCCCCTGCCCCAGCCAGACATGCGCGGAAGGTATTGTCCGGCCACAAGGCCGAGCGCCTCTGTTGAGAAACACTGGCCTGAAGCCTAAAATTTAAGGCAAACGGTCCTCTGTAGGGGGCTCTTCGGCAACCCTGACGGATGACCTGTTAGCCAGCGTCTCTGCCCAAGAACAATGAGGACCCTGGACCCAGGACTGCGCAGACAAAAGGGTGCTGGAGGGGGTGCTGGGCTCAGGGCCGAGCGGAGCCTGGCGCGCCCAGGGACAGAGCGATAACCTTTGACGAACTGCAGTGGCTTAAGAGTTGTCAGCTCAGACAGAACTGCCTACATCCATTTAATTAGATTTTAATTTCTTGTTACACATTTGGTTTTCAAAGATTCTAAGAAGTAATTGTTTCCTGAACTAAATGACTAGGAAGAACAATCCCCAACTTAGAATAAGGAGCTTAAGGGGGTTTGTCTCATCCCTGCTCAAACACAAGTGCCTTCCAGAAGCTACTGGGCTGCGTCGAAGTCCCGCTGAGGCCCAGAGCTGGCAGGGACGGGCCAGCTGGCAGGGAGAGGGAGGCGGACGTGGCCGTGAGAGAGCAGGAGGGGGTTCCCCTGCCCCTCACCTCTGAGGCCGCGGGGAACGAAAGAGGGGAAGGAAACTCCAAGAGTGGGGCCTGTAGCTGTAGAATTATTAGCAGCCGCTCCTTACCATTTGGTGTTCAATAAAACCGTCTGTGCTTGAATAGAGTGAGATTCCCCCCGCCCCCGAATTACCTTTCAGAAGAGTCAGTCACCTTATCATCGAACCCTTGCAAAGTGTCTCACACTAGAGGACACAGCCTTCAGTTGCCTTATTTTAAACCCCAAACGCTGGAGAAACTGCCCCAATCAGCATCGTAGAGGTCCCCTCTGCTGGACTCAGTTAAAAAAGAGAAGCGAGAGGCTAAGAAATTGAATAATTAAGCTCCATTAATTGCTGAGTGTGCAATCTCACAATTTTAGCTCCATTATTATTTAGCTGTTATTTATTAGTTTTAGCTCCATTTATTATTGTCGAGTGTGCATGGTCGTCATTGGAAATAAGCCTTTTTAAGGTTCACTTTAAGGAACAATAGAGCAAGGAGTTTGTAGGTTGTAAAATCAAGAATATGTCCACAAGCAGAAGCAATATTTAGAATATCTAACAATTGCTCAGAAGGAGATCCAGAGCAATCAGAACGGAGTGAGGGGTAAGCCTAGCCGGTCAGCTGACTACCAGCCCACAACGCCCACAGGGACAAGCCAACTAGCTTGGTATTATGCAGATTATTTTTTTATGCCATGGGATAAAGTTTCCAATGACCATGTGATACCTAAATGGAAAAACTGGTGTATTTAAATCATTGAACAGCTGTGCAGGTGATATGTACCTGGAACCTGTGCAGATGTCACCAGCTGTGGCCTAAGGGAAGAGAAAACAAGGATGTGGGAGAGGGTGCATGTTAGAAGTTCAAATAAGGCTATTCTGTGGAATATGAGAACGGAAAGTTGGTCAGATTCTTTTCAGCTGTATTTTCATATATGTTGGCACATAAGACATTTGATGACTGGATGGTGGAAAGAAAGCATGAAAGCACCTTACATGATGCCCAAACCAGCCCAAATCTAAAGTATTAGAATCCATGGGAGCTATAAAAATAAATGGACTTTTAAATACCATTCTGAACAAAGGAGTCAGAATTTCTGGGGATGGTGCTCAGCCCCCTGTGTTTTGGAAAAGCTCTGTAACTGATTCTAAAGTGTTCTGAGGGGCTGTTTCACATGTCTACAACTCAATCCTTTTTTGGAGGGCATTCAGTGAAGGTTGGTGATCAAGAGCAAGGGTTCTGGATGAGTTCAAATCCTGCCACTCCTACTAACTAGCTGTGTGACCTTGTAAAAATCACTGTACCATTCTGTGCCTCAGGTTTCTCATATGTGAAATTAAGAAAAGAGCACCAACTCAGTGAACAGTTTTGTTTTTTTAAAATATTTCTTTATTGATTTCAGAGAGAGGAAAAAAGAGCGCGCGCGCGAGAGAGAGATAGAAACATCAATGATGAGAGAGATTGATCAGCTGCTTCCTGCACGCCCCCTACTAGGGATCAAGCCTGCAACCAGGGCACGTGCCCTGACCGGGAATCGAACCCCGATTGCCTGGATCCTAGGTCGATGCTCAACTGCTGAGCCACGCCTGGCCGGGCCAGTGAGCAGTTTTTATGAAGATACGTTAAGACATAAAAGTCCTCAGAACACAGTGGGAGCTCAGCCCGTGCGGGCCGTATGAAGCCTGGGGTGAGAGAAGCAGGCGTGCTTTCTGCTGCCAACTGCCCACCGGCCATGGCTGTGTACACTCGGCTCTGCCAAGATTCATCTTCCAGCACGACACTCTTAAGTGGAAGAGACAAGTGGGGAACTGGGGTGGGTGGGGAGCTAGAGGACCAGGGGTAGGGCTTCAGCACAATGTTACCTGCCAGCACTTGTCATGTCCCCTCAGCAGAGGGTGAAAGGGAACAGCTAGGTGGTGTCTGCGGGAAAGAGAGCCAGCTGAGGGAGCCTCCTAAACCTCAAGGCCAGGCGGGGCCTTCAGAGCATCTAAGCCCCACTCCCTTCACACACTTCCTGACTGGCCATTCCTGCTGTCACCCATCCTCTGCTCAGGGACAGTGGCACCATTCCCACGTTTAGAGGCCCATGCGGCAGCCCCATGCTTGGGGTGGTGTCTCTCTAGGGCCACTTGGTGTGAAACATGGCTCCCAGGAGATTCCAGGGATACTGGTTTACATGTGGGGGTGGCTTCTTAGAATAATGCAAGTTGAAAGGTGGTGTGTGTCCTGGGGCTCAGCACAGCTCCAAGGGAGGGGACTTCCTATCCCTACAGACTAGCAAGAGGCTAGCCAGATAACAGTGCTGGGGAGCAGCACTGGGGAGCCAGCCTGCTTGGGGTCAGCCCACCACTAATTAGCTGTGATCTTGGGTCAGATGTTTAACCCTTTTGTGTTCAGTTTCCTCATCAGTAAAAGGGGTTTTGTGAGAAGTAAATGATTTGACATATGCAGAACATTTAGAACAATGCCTGGCACACAGTAAGTGATATATAAATACTGGCTGTTTCTTTTATAATTTTATGCTCTAAAGATGTCAGTCTCCTATGCGACACACACTTTTTAAAAAAATCTGATTTTCCTTTTCCTTCAGATTTTACTAACTCTCAAAGGACAGGCCACGGTGGCATCTCAGACTCATGTCAAGTCGTTCTTCTATGCTTTAATGAAGAGCCCTTAGGGAATATCATTGTGTTCGGGAGTGTTCTCACTCCTAGAGCTACCAATTTAAGTTATAATGAAACACACACTAGCCATTCTTGGTACATTCTCCATATATCTGAGGGCTTTATCTGTCATGTTGGATAGGACATAGTCTAGCTGTGGGAACGACACAAAGATTCAAATGGTACAAATACAATCAAACTCAAGAGATGTACAGACCAAAGGTAATGGGAGGTCCAAGAGGGTAGAGATCCCAGCTGGTGGGAGAGCCATGCAATTTCATCAGGTGGGGATAGAGGAGTGGGGGGAAAAACATCCTAGACTTTTCATGTAGAAAAAATAACATGAGCAGAAATATGAAGATGGAAAAGTGCCAGAAGTCGTCTAATTTGATTGATGTGTCAGGTACAGTAGAGTAGATTTGGGGGATAAGGTAGATCAGGGCCTTGTCACAAAAGACCTTGGATTCAAGGGTGAGCAATTTATACTTAATTTGTGAGTCAGTGGGGAGCCATCGAGGGTTTGGTAAAGGAATGCTAATCACAGCTGTGCTAGAGGAAGAGTGATTATTCTCATAAGGTGACTCAAAATGGAGAGAGATGTGAGGTATGGAGACTAAAGAGGGGGTCCCCAGAATATTTCAGATGAGGATTAATGTGAGTTTAAGCAAAGGTGATTATAGAGGGACAAGGCTATAGCAGAATCTAGTGCACATATTAATAGATTGATTGTTATGGGAAAAAGAACAATGAAAGATGAAGCCAAGGTCGCCAGCCTGGGGGAATAGAGACGGATGGAGCAATTAACTGAAATTGTAAACCAAGTGGAGAAACAGTTTGGGGAGGCTGGTGAATGAGGGTTGAGGTGCCAGTAGAGATACAGGTAATATGGAGCTGGAGGGCAGGGAATTGAGACTAAATATTTCACTGATCCTATAGCTGTGTTATTTTCTCCTGTATCTGAAGCATCTAATTCTATTCTTAACATATAGGAGGTGCTCAGTAAGTAAATAATCTCAGCTGGAGAGTGATCTCCATGCATGTGAGAGCTGAAACCCAAGGAGAAGCTTAGCACAAAAAGAGCAAAGTTTGAGGGCAGAACTACAAGGAACATACATGTATATTTAGAGTTAAGACATCTAGACACATGAGCCAGAAAGGAGAAAGAAATCACAGAGCGATAAAGAAGTAACATGATGCTGAACTGAGGAGGTCGGGACAAAGGAGAGTTTTGAGACAGGGGAGCAGTAAATAGAACAGGTTGAAAATGCAAGAGGAGAACTTGAGCAGTTTTCAAGCAGCAATAACTAAGTACCACAAACTGGGAGGCTTAAAACAGAAATTGATACTCACAGTTTTGGAAGCTAGAAGTCCAAAACCCAGAGCTGGCAAGGCCATGTTCCTTCCAAAGCCTCTAAGCCATGTTCCTTGCCCCTTCCTCACTTCCCGTGGCCCTAGGCATTCCTTGGCTTGTTAGCAGCGTAACTTCAACTTCAGCTTCTGTCTTCGCACGAGTGTCTTCTCCCTGTGTGTCTCTGTGTCTTCACATGTTTTTTCCTTGTAAGGACACCAATCATATTGGATTGAGGTCCCATCCTACTCCAGTATGACCTCATTCTAACTAATTATATCTATAAATTAGGTTGCATTCTGAAGTTCTGGGGGTTGAGTCTTCAAAATGTCTTTTGAGGGACATAATTCAACCCGTAACAAGGGCCAAGCACAGACTGTTGGGCTCGATGGTTGGAAGATGGCTGGTAAGGTTTGTAAGAATGCTATTTGGCCCCCAAATTTGGGATGGAGACCAGATGGCGGGGGTGAGGGGGTTGGTAATGAGTAAAAGGTGAAGGAAAAAACAAAAATTGTGGCAATGAGTGGAAAATGAGAAAGGGGGCTAGAGGGGCATTTGTCCAGATGTCTTTTCTGCATGCGATTTTTCCTTTTCAACAGGTACAAGGACTGTCTGTGTGTTCTGCAGAAGGTTCTGGTTTCATGCCACCAACATTTGCTCCATGACTTGTGGTCCTTTCACAGCAGCATGTGCTGCTTGGCATGTCTGTGAGTCTTGACATCAGAGCCTCTTATTCAGGATTTTAGTGGCCAAAATTGGTTCCCATTTTGGTCCAAACGACTTCTCTTCTTGTCAAACCAGATCACCTGGCTGTTTACCACAGATATTTGTAATTGGGATTCCTTCAACTCTGGAGTGCAACCCCTGAAATGGAGACAAGACCATCTGTCTGATTTGGCCCCACTTTCAAGTGGAAAAAGAACTGGGTGATAAGAAGGCAGTGGAGAAGAACCAGAATATACTACTGCATGAGTTAAACACAAAATGATTAACAAGTAAGAGTCTGTAGATAATTAATTCAAAATCAGAAATTGTAAATTATGACCCACCCAAGACAACAATGAGGACATGTTGATAATACGGTCCTCCCCAGAGTTTCAGGAACTCTGTGTATCCACCCAGCTCTCTGCATACCCACAGGCACAATCTGAGCTTCACCCATGTTCCCATGTGTGTGGGGCGGCAGCCAGACCCCTTGGTGGTCTTCTAGACCAAAGTCTTCAGGAAACTCCATAAACTGCTCATTTTAGTTCTCAAATATCCAACTTTAGCTTTGGGGCAACTTTAATTGCATGCTTGGTGAGTTATTAAGAACTAGCTTATATTCATACACAAAAATGGACCTGGTACAGTGACAGACACATAACTGGGTCAGCAAGTGATCCTTAATCATATTATGATGTAAGTTTAAGAGGGTTGGTTGGGAAATAAAATCACATGGTCAGCTCTAAGATAAACTCAGAGCCTCCTCTGACCACTGAGGTTTTCTTTTAGAATTAAGCTAATTGTTCTGGCTCTTACATTCCTTAGAAGAGATAATATCCCCAGGCACTTCTTGATAGCCTTCATTCTGATAAGCCCACCCAAGAGTTAGATGTAGCTTAATTTCAGGATTTGGACCCAACTGGGCCTTCTTACCCTAGATATGCTTCCAAAGGATTGAGGGTGTTTCAAACAATGGAGGTAGGGATAGGGCAGGGGAAGTGGGGAATGGTGAGCACAGGAGTCTCCTGCCTCAGCAAACACTACTCAATGGCCCAGCATCTGAGAATGCCCCTTCCTGCCCTTGCTTTGTAAAAGTGGCTTCCCCAAGAGAAGCTACACATGGAGTCATCTAGATGAGTTGGATGTTACCTAGTGAGACAGCTATTTTTCTAGATAGCCATTTAGTAAAGCAAAGGGAAGGTTAACCTATGAAAATATTCCCCAGTGGAACTTCTGGAAGATGCAGGGATGGCTGAACTCTCAGCCTAAGGAAACACTGAATTGCTCCCTGCAAGACCACTCCATTTCTCTTCCTTTCCTCTCCATATCTCCTGGGCCCTTTAATGCCTTTTGAAGCCAAATTTGTTCAGATTATGAGGGCAGTAAACAGCATGATTTATTCCAGGGCTTGGAAGGTGCACTCCTGCATAATCCATGACCCATCTGTGGCAGCCTCAGGCTGCAGGTGGATCTGCTCCAACCCTCTTTTCCTTCTGCTGCAAACTGGACTCATTCTTCAAGGAGAGGCCCCAAGAAATTCACCAAGGCTGCCCAGCACACTCAGGGTCTGTGGAAGAAACCAAGATTCTCCAGCTCAGCCGGGAGCAAGGAGGAATTACAACTTCATCGCCGAGTTCCGGTGAGCTGGCCAGGCAGCCAACCAGTAGATACATGTTTATGGGTACACGTGCTTTCTCTGCCTTCAGCTTTAATTTGTAACTGGAATCGGTGTTTCTCTATCGGGCTTTGAACCCAGCTGGGCAATTCAAGCAGCTTATTTTTGCCTACTGTTCTGGCCCAGTGCACCAGGTAAAGTGGAATACAGGAATCATGAGGTGAGGGCACATTTTCAATCCTTGTGTGGCCTGTTAACGTCACACAGGATCCTCTCCCCACCCCCTATTAGGTCTGAATATATCTCAATAGCACTCTGTTCTCACTAGCCAGCTCTCAATTCCTGGTGTGTCTCTGTGTGTGTCTGTGTGTGTCTGTGTGTTGCTTACCTATGGTCCTAATGCGTGGTAGAAAAAATAAAATTCTGGATGAAATCTGAATTAGCACAAATCAGACTTACCATATCCAAAGCAAGTAATCAAATCATGAGCACACACAATAAAAATTGGAGGCAGAGAGAGAATTGCATGGAGACTGAAAACTCAGAACTAGAAAGGTTCAAAACAAGTGAGATAAGTGGAGGTTTGAAGTTGTCCTGGAACCATAGCCGATGTTCCCAGCTCACATTTTATGTGCTTGTAGCATGTGATTTTGTAGATAGCTCCAATTTATGGAAATGGTCCAGCCAGTAGACTGACCAATAAGCTAAGGTAAAAAATACTTTAACGCACCCTATCTTCATCCCCGGGAAGCTATATCAACCTCTAGCCTTGCCCTTCTCCATGTCAACTTGGCCCAGATTTTCTGATGCCGTTTCTGTTGCTTTTTGCCTGCATGTCATTCCAGATACCCCCACGGGTGATGAGTGCGTTTCCTAGATCCCTTCTTCTCTGGTTACCTGCAGAAGCCCACCCCAAATTGAGCTCAGACGTGGAGACTGATGATGGCTTCCACATCCCAAGAGGGCATGCAAAGGTTTGGATTAAATAATTGAGGTTTCTGAGGAGAGCAGGCCAGGCCGCTCAGGCAGGGCTGGAAGGTGAGAGAGCAAAGAAAGGAGGTGGCTCGGGGCTTTCTGTGCAGCCAGGGGATGGGGTCACAGGGAGTCCCTGGCTTTCTCAATGTCACTCTCACCCTCACCAACAGACAGAGCACCCAGGCTATTTTGTTAGCTGCTGGGGGTACATGGGGAAGAGGTGGGGTGAGGCTTAAAAGCTGTGACCGGTCTAATATCATAAACTGGGGTGAGACTCCTTTGCCATGATATGGTCTCTCCATCGGTATGAGACGGCAGCCCAGCTTTCTGCCTTTAAAGTGTGACTCCTGTGTTTCTTTACCTTCCCACCTGTGCCCGCTGCTCCCAGGGCGTCTTGGCCCCTGTGGTCTTGTCCCCAAGTACAACCCTGGCCCTCCCCTTCCCTGCCCCCGCCTGGGTCCGCCTGCCTCTCCCCCAGCGTCGCCAGCATGGTACCCCACATGTTGGCCTCGCTTTGGAGCCAGTAGTTCACTGGGGAGGCCCTTCCTGTTCATCATAGGAGGTAGTCATTAGAGGAAAGTAAGAGGATTTAATTTTTTGAGGTTTCAAAAACAAAAAAACAAACTGGGCATAGAAACGTAGAAAAAGAAAGAGCAATGAAGAGGGGAGAGTCGGGGGCTCTAAGAACGGAGGTGGAATCAGACTCCTCTTCTAGTTGCTCTGGGTGACCAAGCGTCCCTGGGGACCAGGAGGACTCTGCTTCCCTTGGGCCACACTGCCTGGTGCCCCCTGATGACACCAGGAGGATGGCAGAGCTCAAGCCAGGGGGTTAAATTCCGACACACTCTCCAGGTCTCTTATCCCTGCGACTCTGATTTGGCTCCTAGTCTAAAGGCAGCTGGTCCACGGCCAGGCTTTTCTGTGCCTGACAGAAGCAAGCTCACAAAATCCTCCCCACTGGGGGCTTTAATTGCCTTTTCTTTTGTGTATATGTGTGAGCACAGTCTTCTGTCTTCTTTGTAAATACTTTCCTTTTCTCTAGAGCAGAGAGATGGCCTCAAGCTTTGCACATGCAGAGAAGGGAGAGAGAATAATTTTGCAAAAGTTTTTTCTCTGTTGACTTACGACACACAGAAACCTTCCCCTCAGCCCCGGCACCAACCTCACCAAACTAAAATGGGCCGCTTCACCAATGAAGCTCTCGCTCAAAGACGCTGACATCCTTAGGTCCCCGGCTGATTTCCTCATTTTAAGAATTTCTCTTTCCTTTTCCTGTCATCATTTTTACTTCTGTGGGATTCTTTCCTTCACGTCCCCTTTAGTTTCACTATTTTTGTGTTCAGAATAACTGAGCTGAGTTCATCTGTTTTCAGATCTTATGTTTCTGTTTAGATTCCGATAAACTGGTGAGAAAGATCAGAAAATCCTTCATTGGTGTAAATACAGCATGTCATGGTGCTCTCAGCACACACACACACACACACACACACACATAGTTGTTTAAAAGTTGACTCTGGCCAAAAATATCTCTCTGGGCATGAGGCGATAGGCACAAGGTTAGCAGGCATAAGAAAGGTATTCTTAGAAGTCAGTTGGTATTAAAATGGTATTAAAGATGGAGTTTTTACGAGAGAACCCAGAAATACTTGAAGCCTGCCCATGTTAACCACTTCTCCCTCAGGCGAGGCCTGCAAGGGAGATGTGAGCACAGCACAGCAGCTGGCCAAGCAGACACCCGTGACGGCTGGTGCTGTTACTCTAGGACTTGGAGCTGGACTTGGTCTTGGGTACCTTGGTTTGCTAGTGAATTAAATAACCCGATTATCCTCCAAGCCATGCCCGTGAACACCAGAGGATCCAGAAATACTCCTTTTGCAGATCTATTACATTTCTGTGGAAATTGGTAAAGTCATTGGTAGAGAGGTAAACCCAAGAGTATAGTTTAAAACTATAATTCATCTAGAATGGTGTATATGATGTGAAGTAACGGTCAAGATTCATTATTCTACATGAAAATCCAGTTGTTGCAATACCATTTATTAAAGAAGACTTTTCCCCCATTGAAATGTTTTGACAT
Source organism: Miniopterus schreibersii (assembly GCF_964146895.1). NCBI lineage: Eukaryota > Metazoa > Chordata > Mammalia > Chiroptera > Miniopteridae > Miniopterus > Miniopterus schreibersii. The sequence goes on from NC_138101.1 coordinate 175,788,410, forward strand.
CTTTGTTAAAAATCAATTGACCACATAAGTGTGGGTCTATTTATGGACTCAACTCTGTTCCATTAATATATTTATCTATCTTTATGCCAATACCACACCTGCTTGATTGTTTTAACTTTATACTAAATCTTGAAATCAGCAGTGTGAAATTCTTAATGTTGTTCTTCTATTATAAGGTTATTATGTTATTCTGTACTTTTACATTTCCATAGAAATTTTAAAATGGGCATATCAATTTAAAAAAAAATAAAAAGCCTGGCAGAATTTTGATCAGAATTGCATTGAATCTAGAGGTCAGTTGGGAAAAATGGACTTTTTAACAATATTGCATTTTCAAAACCATGAACACTGCATACCTCTCTATTTATTTAGGTCTTCTTTAATTTTCTCAGCAATGTTTTGTGTTGTTTCATAGTTGTTTGTGGTGGGAGAGTGAGACCAATACCCATTGCTCTATCGTGGCCAGATCTGGAAATAAATTACTGATTCTTGTTCCTTAGGTTTACACTCCACTCTTGGCTTTACCTTTCATAGTGGCTTCACCAATTTCTATAAAACCAATCAGTCTGCAAAAAGATTTTCACTCAGAGAAGCTGGGCTGTCAGGGGCCTTAGCAAACCTTGCTCTACTCAGAAGAGGGCTAGGTTCTATTTGTTCAAATTTAATGTTGAGGCAACATTTACTATGGGCCATGTATCCTCTGTATCCTCGCTGGAGAAAATATTACAGTGGTCATTTCTGTAATGAGAACTGAATGAGAACATTCTGTCCAGTATCCCATTTGGACAAGTATTTTAGCTGGTGTCCTTCTTGGTATCTTAGATTCACTGGCATTTTCCCCCTTTGATCTTCAATGATTCCCTCTGAGTGTGACATGCTAACGTGACCTTTTAAAATGTACATTGGGCCCTGGCCAGTGTGGCTAAGTGGTAGAGCATTGGCCTGAGCACCAAAGGGTCGAGGGTTCGATATCAGCCAAAGGCATGTACCTGGGTTGCAAGTTTGTTCCCTGCATGCGGGAGGCAACCAATTGATGTGTCTCTTTTACATCAATGTTTCTCTCTCTCTCTACCCCTCTTTCCCTTCCACTCTCTCTAAAAATCAATGGAAAAGATATCCTCGAGTGAGGATTAACAACCATTCAATCAATAAATAAATGTAAATTGGAACATGTACCCCCTAGGATTAAAATTTTCCTATGGCTTCTGTTTTAATTATCTATTATTGTGTAATAAATCATCCCCAAACTTAAAACAACTTTTATTATTTATCATAATTCTGTGGGTCAGTACCTTAGGTTGGGCTCAGCTGGGCAGTTCTTCTGCTAGAAGTGCCTGGGTTCAAGCACGTGGCTGCAGTCATTTGACAATTTCGTGGGTTTCATGAGTCTAAACCTCCCCTTATTCACATATCTGGGACTTTGGTGTTGGTTACTGGGCAGGCCTTGTTCTCTATATGGTCACTTACCATGTAGTAGTGCAGCCTGGGATTTCTTACCTGCTGGCAGAAGCAGCTAAAGAAGGTGAAGGTGGAAGCTACAGGACCTCTTGAGGCTGAGTCTTCAGAATTATCACATCATTTCTGCCCCATTCTGAAGTCAAAGCAAATCACAAGGCCAGCCCAGATTTCAGAGATAGGAACATATACTCCAACTCTTGAAGAGAGGAGCTGCAAAACGTGCCCTTAGTTTTCAAATTCTCACAGCTTCCTATTGCACTTAGTATAAATTTCAAATTATTTAATGTTTGTGGGCCTGCATAATGTAGGCCCTGCTTCTCTCTCTGAATTAACCTCTTACCAATCTCTCCTTGGCTCACTGCAAACAAACAGTTGCTCTCATTTTGGGACATTCACAGTTGCTATACTCACTGCCTAGAATGCTATTCTCTAAGATCTCTGCAAGGCAGTATTTTATTTTGTCTTTAAGTTCAAATGTCACCTTCTCAAAGAAGCTTTTTCTGAGCAACTCTCTCAGTCACTCTTACCACATTATTCTGTTTTGTTTTCATATGGCACTTAACATCAGAAATTATCTTATTCATTTATTCATTACCCATCTTCTCACCAGAATTTAAATACCACGAAAGCATAATCATTGACCCTCTAGCTCACCTCTGTATCCCCAGAGCCTAGAACAGTGTCTGATACCAAGTAGATGCTGGATAATGATTTGTTGAATCAATGAACCTGGCAGTCTTCATCTTTATAGCTTTGAGAGTCCACATCACCTTAAAAGACAGGATAAAAGTAGGTGGGAAAATGAATCTCCATTTGCAAAGTTGGAATAAAAAATAAAATCTACAGGTGCTTTTCCTGCAATTAGCATATGTTGCCACCAAGTGGCAGTGTCTTAATCATTCTGTGCAATCTACTGGGCAAGTGCTTTTCCTTAGATTCAAATGGTTGTTTGCCAAAGTCCAAACTAGCAGATTTATAATGATTTATTTTTTACTTTTAAATTATTAACTACATAGTATACTTTTAAAGATTGCTAACTTGAAACAACAATAAACAACAAAGCTGTTTATCCTTAGAGAATAAACACTTTTCTTAGAAAACCACTTTTTTCTCTGTGTATATATTAGTTGTTAATTACCATTAAATCAGACTCTTTCCCATAGCCATATTCTAAATAAAATGTTCTTTTTACTTTGACATGAATTCCTTCTTAGAGTCATTGTGTCTCAAGGCTGGTGTGTGGAGCTGGACCTTCAGGCTAGATTTATACCCCAAAGCCTTGTGGCTTCTCTCAGCTGTAGCTCTATTCTCATTTAAAGCCTGCTGATGACTTAGTTCCTCGGGTGTTAAAACTCCCTTTTTTTTTTTTTTTTTTTTTAAATATGTCTTTATTGATCCCAGAGGGAGGAAGGGAGAGGGAGAGAGAGAGATAGAAACATCAATGATGAGAGAGTCATTGGTCGGCTGCCTCCTGCATGCCCACCACTGGAGATCAAGCCCCCAGCTGGGGCATGTGCCCTGACCAGGAATCGAACCGCCATCTCCTGGATCCTAGGTTGATGCTCAACCACTTAGCCATACTGGCTGGGCCAACTCCCTTTTTCTCAGCCCTAGCTCTTTTACTTTCCTCTCTATATTAGAAGTAGGAAGAGAGAGAAAAACCATCTATTCCTTTATTCTGAACACACGATTCTGCCCCAGATTCTTTATAATGCAAAGAAAGTAATTTCTACTTGTCTTCAAATAGGAGTCAACTATCTCCTTTCACTGAGTTTTCTCGTTGGGAGTTCCAGAAAGTAGTGATTATGCACAATAGGACTTATCTTAGCGAAGTTGTAGCAATGGTTTCACGAGAGGCAGTTTATACAAACTGTTTTTGTGATAAGCAGTCCTCAGAAACTCTTTTTTTTAAAAAAGAGAGAGAGCTCTTAAACAGAAAAGTGAAGCAACATTTAGACAAAGCTCCCGATCGGGCATTTAGGCTTTTCTGCACAGCTCTTCTGAAGAGGGCTGGTCCTAAAGGGTGGACCCTGTGAGTCAGTAGCAGGGATCCCACATCCTCTCCTCGGTCCACATTCCCTCGCCTGGCATGCTAGAGATGCAATAGATGCTTACTGAGTATTCTACAGGAGGGATCTGGGCCTAGGGGGATCCACGGTACAGCTGCTCAGTCCAACCTGAGGGTAACTTTTTCTTCTTTCTGTAGTGACGGCCTCCTATGTTTGTACATTGCCAGCAAAACCTGCTCACCCTGAGGTTGAATGCCTTTTAGAATAAACATGCAATCAGCACTCATTAAGACAATATTTGTGTGTAATGAATGTTTGTAGAGTGTATAAAGGAAAATGACCATTCAGAGTTCAGGGTCTATAAATGGGTAGTTACATCAGTGTCCTCTGATATTTTTGGATTGCACAACTCACTAGGTAAAAAAAAGTAAACAACCCCTTACAATGTATATGTATGCATTTATACATTATTCAGAGATTATTCAAATATACTATTGTACCTATGCTTTATGTGCATAACAATATACAAAATATATAAATTAAAAAAGGATATAAAAAAACAAATAATGCTTTTAAGTAATTATTTAATTTTTTTTAATAATAAAAGTTTATTCCTACTAAAACCTTTTATACATTATTATTAATATCTTGGTTAGAACAATGCAATTGAATATGTTTCTTTATGTTTTGAAATATTGGTTTAGGCCTTTGTGATATATTCGTTCAGTGGTCTAGATCTACATTTGGTTTGTTTTTTTATTTGGTTATAATTCTGTCAGAGGGGAAAAAAGATACTTTATAGGTCCAAATGGGAGGCATGGGCCTCCCTTCCTAAATCAAGGCAGTCAGTGTTCAATCATATACACCAATTATGTGAAGGTGTTTGAAAATTCAGCCAACACTTTTCTATAGTCCCTGATATCAACTGTACTTTCTAACAGATGAATCAGAAGGGGCATTGATGGAATATAGCTTTGTTTTTATGTTTTTATAAAATGTGTTCAAAGTTGACCGTGTGAATGATTTTTAAATGTTCGAAAATTTAGTTTCTTAGTGTAAAGACATGAAAGTTTTTATAGGTGGTACAGTGTCATTTTCAACAACAAGCTCACATGATGATGAAAACATCTATTTTCACAGTTTTCTTCCCTAGCACAAGTTTCTTTGGGAGAGCTGTTCCTTTCTTATTCATTGGTAAACTGCTGCTTTTACCTTAAGGAACAGATTAGGTGTAATAATTTATTTAATACCCGCTAGGTAGGATTCTACTACTAGATACTTGTCGTTATTTAAAAGGTCAGATTTAAAAAATATACATGGTATTTTTGCAAAAGCACAATCGGCAACACATCTGCATGAATGAAAACTCCTAAGGCTTTGCCACAAGATAACCGGCGGACCTCTCTGTGTGCAAACGATTTGCATGATCTCTCCACATGTCACTACAGAGGAATCTAAAGATTTTGCTACACTGTAAATGTTCTTATTTTTATAAAATCATTACCAACCCTAACAGTTTATATTTCTTTATGGTTTCACTACTCAAAGTGTGGTTCATGGCCAGGAGCATCGGCATCACCCGGGAGCTTTTAGAAACGCAGACTCTCAGGCCACAGACCGAACCTGAATCTGAATCCTAACAGGACCCCAGGTGAGTCACACACAGTCAGGTCTGAGAGTGCCGCTCTGTGAAATTCTGGCTTCAGCCTCTTGGCAGCAATCACTTGCTTTATGTACTGATAAAAGAATCCACCTTAGTTTGTGGCCATATCCTTTCCCAGGTTTTAGCCATTTCTGCCACCTAAGGACGAGCGCGGAGAGATGTGTGGTCTTTGCTTCCTCCTGAGTAAGAAACCTTAATAGATGCTTTTTACTGTTGTGTAGTGACATTTTAAAAAAATCCTAGATTGGGTATCACTTGTCCTAAATCATTGCTGAGGCTATTGTAGAAGTTGGTGTCCGTGTTCTAATTGCTTAACTTTTGGATATTCTACTAATCACAATGTCTTTCTACTCACATTCAGCATAACATCAGGTACGACACACACCTGGGGTAAAATAATGAGAGTTGATAGTGGATGCAAATATGTAGTATTTTAAATAATCTTCAGCATTTCCGCTTATTTTTATTGGGCTGATTCTCATCAGAAGTGATCAGATCCCCATTGCTCCGCCACGCAGTGTGGCGGACCCAGGAGAGCTTGGTGGGCTAACGGTCGGCTGGGCCATGTCTCGCTGTCTGTCTTTGAATTGTTATTTTTTTTGCGGGAAGCTTTAAAGTTATGTGTCCATTTTCTGAGAGTTAGTTTAGTGAAAATGAGATGCTATGTTTCATCAGTGCCCCAACAGGGAATACTTCTCCCTGGAAGAGATGAAAGGAGAGAGGGCTCCTCGTGGAGACCCCTACTTTATGTCAGCACAAACTCCACTGATGATGACCACGTACTCCTGGGCCAGTGATTTATGAAACTCAGAGCAACCTGCGCCCGGGACTGCTTCCAAAGCAGGAGGTATTTGGAGGATGGTTCTGCCTGGGGACCGAGGAAGGAAATGGGGAGAGCGCCCCCTGTCCCGGGCTCGCGTTCCTGTCCCTGGACTTCACTGATCGGGGAGCTCACTCCTCGCCCTTCCAGGCGTAACCTGGCTGTAAGCCACCGTGCCTAGTGCTCTCTCTCGCAGACACTTCTGTCTCCCACACACAAACTCTTTCACAGTCCAATACCCATCTCTCATAAACAAGCTTTGGAGAGAATATTTTTTTCTCTTGCCCAAGAGCAGATTCTACCTACTTCGTGAGATGGTGGAGGGCTACCCCCCTCCCCAGGAGCACTACAGCTGACTTTGCTCTCGTTAAGTTTTATGAGATAATGCTGGCCCATCACGCTGTGTTCCCCTCCACACGGCTTTACTCATTAACCACAGTTGAGTGTTAACCTTTCCAGACATAAATAATGCAGCAGCGCCTCGGCAGGAACGGCAGAGGAGCGAATGGCTGGGCCTTTAATTTGCCTTTTTCTCTTGCATACTTGCAAAATTCTTTTTCTTTTTGTGTTTGACAAAATGTCAAAACTGTATTTCTCTTTTATCTGTGCTAAGAAATTCCTCATCCTGCCCTGAACCCTTGCTCTCTGCCATTTAACTTTGCAGTGTGGGTTAGATGACTTAAGATTGGGCACAACACGTGACAGCTTTGGCTAGAGGGATGTTAGGAGGCATGACAAACAGGCTGCAGATGGGCTTGACCATTGGAGCCTGCTCCCTGGCATCGCCACCATCACCATGAGGAGGGCAAGCCCAGCCGAGCCCATGGGTCCCAGGATGAGGCTGAGGGTCACATGGAGCAGAGCCCAGTCACTCCAGTCACTGGAGAAGCAACTCATCCAGCTCAGTGGACAGCAGTGAAGTCCCAGAGTGGTGAGTCCAGTCAAGATCAGTGGGGCCACTTAACCAACCCCCAGCTGATTCCAGAAGTGGGAATATATATATATATATATACTTACTGGTATATACGCCTGGGTTTTTGTGGTTGTTTGTTAATTGGTACTGGCCTAGGTCCTCCTGCCCAAGGCCAGTCCCACCTACTGCATTCTGCACCCAGGCAAGCCCCCCTTCTCAGGGACCCCTCTGCAATCATCACCCTTCCTGCCTCCTGTTTCATGAACATTTTCTTCCCAATGGGCTATTTCTCATCAGCATTTGAATCACCTCAAGTCTGTCCTTGTCATTTAGCTCCTAAATAACTGCCTTCTGTCCCATCACTCTCCTCTTCCACTTATCACCTCATCTCCACTCCCCTTCACAGGTAGGGTCTGGAGAGAGAAGCGTTATCCCTCTTCCCAGATTCCACTGCTCTGCCTCCCATTCACTCTGCAGCCCTTCCCATTACATCACTGAAACTGCTCTTACCCAGACCACCAATGATCTGCTTGTTATTAAATCTAACGGATCCTTTCAGCCCCCCTCCCCCTCCCCGTCCCCCTCCCCACTCCACATCTTTCTCTCCTTTGATAGTCCCTCCCACACCAAGCTCTCCTAGGCCTCCAACTTCTCTACAGACCCCTGGGCTGCCTTAAAGTCTTCTCATCCTCATTTCATCTCTTGAATTCTTTTTAAGGTTGGCCAATTCCCCCAGGCTCTGTTCTAACAGCTCTTTACCCTCTACCTGGGGTAATCTCATCCATGTCTCAACAATAGGCTGATGACTCCCAACTTTCTAAGTCCTGCCTGCTCCCTGTACTGAGCTCCAAATACACACATCTAAGACTTTATTGGATGTCCCCACAGGCAAGCACGAGATGCCTAAAATTTAATTCAGTGTCTTCCACTTCAAACTCCCTCCTTCCCCTGTGTTCACTGTCTCAGTGAATTGTCCCATCTCTCCCACCCAGTAACATAGCCAGAATCCTTGGCTTTATCCTAGTTCCTCTCCTTCCTCCTTCTGCCTTTAACTCATTCTCAAGTCCTGTTAATTCGATAATATATCTTCACTGTTCGCTTCTCTTTACCCCACATCTGCCACTTATATCCTTTGACTTGACTTTTACTTTCCCAGGCTCCTAACTTGCCTCCCATCCTCACAAATCCCAGCACCAAGCCATTTCCCATATGCTACCAACACTATTTTTCTAAAATGGAAATTGGATCATGTCATTCCCCTGCTTAGAACCTTTCAATGGTTTCCCATTGCAGGAATCACAGAAGCCTCCTTGCAATCTGGATCCCTGCTTACCTTTCTGACTTTACCCCTTGACATTCCTACCTTGAACTAGTGGAAGCCAGAAAGAACCACTTGCAGTTGCTCAGGGACACCCTGTTTTCTCTCTTCTTGCAGCTTCTGTACCTCTAGCTCCTCCTGCCTAGAACAACCCACACCCCGCCCGGCCTTGCCCTGGCAGGTTAGGTAGAAAGCATTCCTGTACCCCATCATGCATTGGCACATCCCCCCTGCCTATCCTACCACTTTTCCCATCCCCTTGCACTCGGTGACCTCTTTCCTAGTCTATCATCTATGTAGAAGGTCCCTGAGGCAGGGATTGTGTGTTGTATCCTCAGAACCCACCACATTTGGAAACGTAGCAGGTGCTCAGTCAACATTGGTGGACTGAGCCCTGAGAAAGTAAATGAATAAATGAATGTGCACATGAATCACAGACCTCTTGCCTGAAAGCTATTCCCACACTGTATGCTGCAGAGCAAAGATCTTTTTGTTCCTCAAAGACTGCCAGCTCTTGCCTATCATCTACAAATAGGTTTTGTCCTTATTTTATTGGCACTATCTTTAGGTCCTATAAAAATGTCTTCAATTTCTTTTATTAGCTATCTCAGAGCCATAAACTTCTCAAGTTTCCCTTGTCTCTAATGACTGCCGTACAGGGACATGATACGCTAATGCTCGCCTCAATAGGCTGAAGTTGTTTTTAAAACAAACTGAACTACCTCCAGCTCACCTCCCATTTTAAAGGGCCCACTAAAATTGATTCTGTGAAATAGGCTTTTAAAAAGTATCCCCTTTAAGGAGAAAATATAAACAGGGAGGGCTGTTGGCTGGGAAAACACAGGCCTATTTGGAGATCTAGTGTGTTTCACTTGACCACACGGGAGGTAATAGTGCCCATTGGCTCAGTGTAGTCTAAGTCTGCTCTGTCCACGCTAATGAACTCAGAGTTCTCAAAGATTCTGAGGAAAAATGACATCAGCTTCAGCTTTGAATGACTCGGGGAGTAACTCAGCTGTGATATGCACACAATATGTGTGTCTGTGTGACGATGTAACAGTGAACACGAGCCTTGTAGCACAGAATGTCTTGTTCATTTGTGCCATGGTTCCTCCACACTAAACTGGAGTATCACAATTCTGCATCTAAAAACTTTCTCATGACTGCATGAAATCTGTGGATTATATCAGTTTATACAGACACACACACACACACACACACACACTTATCTAAGCCTCTGTCTGCTACCTTCTAAGACTGTAAACAGCAAGTAGCCCCAGACCATGCATTTTCCTGCATCCCATTTGGGGTCACACTGGGAATTGAGGGTCCTGGAATCATCACCAGAAAGGTAATTAAAAGTCTGAATGGCAGTTTCGATATGGGAAGGAAAGCTTGGGCTCTCTAACTCCTATTTGTAGACTTCTTAAACTGTGGTCATTCGACCAGGTGGCTCTTCTGAACCTTGATCACTTGTGCCCACCGCCACAATGAAATGTGTTATCAGAGGCTTGTAAACATAACCGAGACAGGGACAGAGACAGACAGGTTGAGGAACATGCATCAGAGAGCTGGAAGGCAGCTGGGGCCCCCAGCAAACACAGCCCCAGGTAAGGCACCTGGAGAGAACCCAGGTGAGCTCCAACCAGCGAGTTAGGGCCATTAGCTGTCAATTGCTTTTGCAGGTGCTAATATATATTTTTAATGTCAATTCTGGTCTTTTGTTGTTTTTTAAGCAGAGAAACTAAACCATTGTGGTGTCAATAGGTGAGTGAAAAACTGTGGGAAAGTTTATTATGCAGTAGAGAGAAATGTTGAAATGAGTATATACGGGTTATTGTTGAGAAGCAGAAATGAGTCTTAGAGAATGAGTCCACTAGAGGGTCAGCCGCAGTCTCCCAGCCTTGGACCTAGCAAGCACATCACCGCTCCACCGCCGTGGGGCACATGACCTGTCTTCACAATCCATGAAGACCTTTCGTTTTCAGTCTGAAGCAGCAGAGTTCAATGCATACAGATTTCTGGATGTTTCCTCTCTAGCCAGACAATCCTAAGGATATAGATGGGGCTTCTAATGGCTTTAAAAAGTAGTGAAGTCTCCAAACTCTTGTGATTGCACACCCCATCAGTTAAAATATATATATTTGTTAATACATTGTAAACACGTACTACTATACTAATATAATGTGCACACGATAAAGCATATACAAAAAACAGAAGCTAAGCAATGCACGAGATAAACATATGAATCGGTTCTAACATAGTACAGTATTTTTATCCCACACAATAAGAGGTTGCCTTTCATGCCTCCTGTTTTAGGGAGGGTGGAGAGGCTGCTTTAACTACTCACAGGTAGGACTCCAGAGAATAAAATGAAGATAAAGAGAGTGAGGAGCTGGTAAGTTCTTCAGATAGAGGGGACTCATAAATATGGAGGTGTGGGCTTCCCTTTCTGGAAATCCTAAAAACCTTTTCACTGCAAAATAAACAACATCTTAAAATGCTGAATAAAATTTAGCAAAATTCAGAGTGCTTGGGACAGTAAAGAAAGGCTGAGAATGTGGAAACAAGTGGCCGTGGAAGGCAGCAACTGCCCTCAAGGGTTTCTCGGCTGCCATGATCTGTCTACCAGTGCTGGGGTCATGGCCATGTTGGGGCAGGTGGAGAGTTGGAGTGGCAGGGATCCCCCACATGCTACAGCCTCAGTGAAAGGACAGATGAGGAGAAGATTCTGCTTTACAAGGGCACAAACAAGGATACCTGTCTGTCTCTGCCTTGGCCCCTGGAAAATGAAAAATCTCTTCCAAATATTTGTAACCACAGGCCTGTTCCCATGCAGGGTTGGGAATTGAATTCATACTATCTGTATATACCAAAAAGCACTGAGACTAATTAATGAGAAATTAGTTCAAGGCAGCCCACTGTTGAAAGCACCCCTGGCAGATGGCAGAAGCAAATGCAAACTTTATCTCTGGAGGAACATATCCCAGTCTCCTGGGATTCCCACAGATAACGGCCTGAGAAACAGGAGGGTGTGGAGGAGAGAGAAGGTCAAACACAGATCTAAGCAGACTTCCCGAGAAAGATAGACTATAGAAAATGGGTAGAGGCAATATCTGAGGAATAAAGGCTAAGAATTTTCCAGATTTGGAATCACAGCAAATCCCAAGCAGCAGAATAATAAAAAGAAATCCACACTTTGACACATTGTAGTGAAACTGCTTTCATACCAAAGGCAAAAAGGAGATCTTAAAAACAGCCAGAGAGGAAATGCGCATCATAGGAACAGCAAGTGGGGGACTTTACCCACCTCAACAGCAACAACAAAAGACAGAAGGCAGAGGGATGCCAGCTCCAGGAGGCTGAGAACCAAGAATAGTAAACCCTGTGGGAACATCTTTTGAGAATACAGGAAAAGAAAAAACATTTTTCAGACAAATGTTAGGAGAACTGACCACCAACAGAACCTCCCTAAATATCTTCTCTTTGAGAGATCCCTCTCATTCTCAGAGAAGCTTCATGGGTAGTTTCCACAGGAGAAGATGGCCCCTCGCTTCTCCTGCCCTCACACTTGCTGTCTACTGCTGGTCCCCATTTGCTCAGAGCCGCCTGGAAGGGTTGGGTGTATTTCATCTCTCCCTTGTCTTATTGCAACCCTAAAATGACATTAAGGAGTGCCTGACAAGTTGTTCTTTGTCTTTCCTGAATGGACTGTCTGCACCAGATGTTAGAAATTAGATCCTATCGAAACATCAGTGAATCTCAGATATTTGGCACCTCCTGGGCTCCAGACAAGGCAAGGACAGAACGGCCAGCCCAGTTGACAAACAAAAGCGACAACTAATGTCCTTTGTTTTCCAACTAGCCTGACACTCATCCCCATTTACAGTAGTTCAATATCCTCTTCACCTTTTGGTATTTGGGTGACACTAACAGCATCGTTAGGCAACGTGAAAGGAAAGAAATGGGGAAATGCCGGGAAGCATAAGTAAAACAAAGTCCTAAAAACTGCTCATCAAAAAGGCCCTTTCATTGTAGCTCTGAGAACAGTTCATTAAGTGGACCTGCCAGCTGGAAAGGAGCGGGCAGAGCGTGTGCCAGGGTGGGCCTGCCCTCGTCCTCGAGGCTGTGGACACGGATGCAGCCCCCTGCCCTCCTCCCCGCCCAGCTGCCTAGGTGGCTCCTGGGCCTGGAGCGCCAGTTTGTCAAGTGTCTCCCGAAACCAGAACTGGGGGCTGGTCCTCAGCACCCCACCCCAAGAGGAGTGGTGGTTCTGAAGTGAACCTGCTCCAGAATGGAATTCTTCAGGGTACTGGCAGGTTGAGAAAGTAGAATTGGCTTTTCTCAGGGGCCTTGACCATCCCTGAAGGCAAACACTAATCTCAGGATGGAGGATGGGTGCTGACAGAGACTCACACATAAGACAATAAGGCAGGCAAATCCTTAGTGTCTGAGTAATTTTATGATTTCCAAATAGTATCGCCACTCCATTGTCCTTCACAGGGAATAAAAGCTCAGGCACGATGCCTGCTTCATTTCCTTCTTAGAACAAACTTGATGAGGCAGAGATTATAGGCATCCTTACTTTATAGATGGAAGACGCTGAGGGGAGAAGTCAAGGGACCCAACTTCCATGGCTGGTGAGCTCAGAACCCTAGTCCTTTCTATGCAAAGACAGAGCCTTATCTGACAAAGACAGTGCTCCTGGCCTGGGAAGATACAAGTACATATAAAATAGTATTTGTACTTACTGAGCCCTTCCTGTGTGTTAGGAACAGCTCTTCGGGCTTTCCATGTGCCAACTCATTTATCCTCAGGGCCACCCTAGTAGCAGGTACTGTTTCCATGCCCATTCTACAAAATTAGAAAACTAAGACTCAGGGAGGTTCAGTTTCTTGCCCAAGAGCCAGTAAAGTGGCTGGAATAAAACCCTCCAGAGTCTTTGCTCTTAGTCCCATTTACAAATATATTCTTTTACCATTCCTTCCTTCCTCTCCCCTCCACCTTCCTCCTCCCGCCTTCCTATCTCTAAATAAAGGCCTGTAAGTACTGAAATGCTGAAGCAATATGAAAAAAATGTGAGTTGTTTTTCCTTTAATCCCCAGTGCTGTTGCATAGTAGGCTCTCACTATAGATGGGTCTTTGGTGTTTTTTCCTGAAGAGGGAAGGGTCAGCATTAAGGTGTATGCATCTTAAACCCAGTCGCTCTCGAGGCCAATGGCATGAGGCAGGCTGGCATTTCGTGATTGTGGATGAAAAGAAACCTGACTGACTGGGACTTAACCCAGGGCTCGGCTGTGTTAGCCGGGGCTGGAACTAATGAGCCACAGCTCCGTCTCTGTGACCCAACCCAGGGCACAGTGTCGCAGCACTGGCATCCACAGATGTACCCAGGTGCAGAGCCCTGCTGGCTCCCCGTGGCCTGAACCAGGTTCTGTTGTGGAAAGGCCAGCAGGGCAGGCCTGCCCATGCTGTCCTCCCCAAGCCTCCCCAAAAAGCAGGTGTGCAAGTCGGTTAGCCAGCAGAGAAGGTGACTGGCCCCCTGGGGTCACACATAAGGTTTATTAAACTGCAGAGCACCAGAGCGTGTTTGTGACTGGCCGGTCCTTGGCAGCCTGCCTTTGTCATCCGTGTCACCGCCTGTGTCTCGCTGTCACAGCTTTATTAGGATGCAGTGACACCTTGCAATTGCTCCTTTGTCTGGGCCCATTGACTAGACCATATGTCTTAGGAGTGTCTGCCAGGAGATCTATCATATTAATTACCTCTGCTTTGGATTCTGCAAACACTGCCAGACTAGTCATGGGTAGAAAAGGTATCTTCAGGGACAAAGATAGAGAGGAAGGGACAGGTCCAGGTTTTGTGGGGCCTGAAGTTTATACAATTTTGAGGGCTCTCTTTAAGACAAAGAATACAACATTTTGAATATGAAGTTTCTGAGCACTTGTGAGGGATTTGGAAGGGTCCAATGTGAGTGGGACTGGGGTGCTGATGTTGACACCACATTAGCTTCATGGTAAGAGTGTCTCCTGTACCCTGTGATTGACAGATGTATGGAAGCAAGGGTGTCACAACTGTCGTTGCCATTTGAACAGACCTCTGTCGTGGCTTGCTTGGGAGCCTATCTACAGAAATTGGTTTTCCTCCTTAGCATTTAGCAAAGGAGAAGAAGGCAGGAGAAAGAAAGGGATTCAACTCCCAACTTGAGTTCACAAGAGTTAAGTCCATAAATGGCTCCAGCTAACAGAACACAAAGGGACAGATTGAGTGGAGAAGACAGAGGTGCCCAGAGAGTGACATCAGCATCTTGCTCCTTCTAACACTCATCAAGAAATGAATTGACACTATTCTGGAGGGAAGAGGGTGTGTTGAAGTAATGAACTAAAATATCTTTCACTCATCCCACTAACCAGTCTCACTGTTGTCAATAGGAGGGGTCATGCCTATGCTAGCTGTTTTCTATCTGTTCTCCACCCATCACCCCCTGCCATTGCTTCCATCCACTCTCTGCCCTTCTCTGCCCTGCTACTTACTCCAGGCTACTCCTACAGATTGCATTGCCCAGGCTCCCATGCCTTCTGGCCTACAGTTGGCCTTGGCCAATGGGAAGCACCAGTAAGGCATCAGAAGGTGAGAGGGGAGAGAGAGAGGGAGAGAGAGACACTCACTCAGGGTAATTCTTCCCTGCTCCCTCCCTACTTCAGTATCACATTTGTGGCAGGGGCTGAGCAGTCATGCCACCATGACTACAGCTCTCGCTGGGCTCTGGTCACAGGCGTAGACGTGGCAATGGCTCTCCACTGTTAGTAGCTGCTGGGTGGCTCCGCATCAAAGGACTGTCAGCCTGTCCCACAAGACTCATATGAAAGGAAGGCATGAAGAAAGGGGGAAAGAGAAAGGGACACACAGAAACAGGGAAACAGACAGAGAGCAAGACAGAGAAACATACTTGAAATGAGATGAGAGCTCTTTTCCTTTGCTAAACCCAGGCTGCCTGTCCCCAAACAGGATTTCTGAAAGATCTCTGAAACATAGCCTAACGTAAAAGGTTGATCATTTGTAAAGCAGCAGGGATTCCTGTGTGGAAACAAAGGGGAGGAGATTACCACAGGGTCTTGAAAGGAGGCCTCCAGTTTTGAAGTTGGAAGCTATGCTAAGGGTGACCCTGTGGTAGGGAAATCTCTCTCTCCAGTCTTTAGAAACTTATAAAGGGTGAAATAAAGCCACGAGCCCACTTGCCTTTGGCTGCTGAGTCAGAACAATCAGAGCCAGAAGAGAGTGCTGGAGAGCTGAGACCTTCACCAGACTAACCCCAACCAGTCATGGGCTGTGAACAAATTCCTAGACTCCCAGTGACACCATTTCCTTTCCTGTAAGAAGGACAAGGCCTATACCCCCCATCTCCCCAGGGGTACAGCAGGAAAGAAAGACTTAACAAAGGTCACACTGAACAAGTACAAAGCACCACCCAGAGCTAGGTCTTTTTATATGTTGGTGGTATGAGATCCAAGAACAGAAATTAAGTGTTACAACTTTATGGGTTTTTCAACATGTTGCAGATTATAGCCATGAGAGTTCCACAGGAAACAAAATTCAATGAGGACACTCTAGTAAAGAGCCTCCTTACAAAGGTGTGGGCCGGGTGAAGACAAACAGGAAGGAATGTGAATGTTGCTTCACCCAGAACTGCTGAATGGGAAGCCATTTCTACCTCTAGGCCTGTGACCAGAGCCCCATGAGAGCTGAAGCCATGCAGGAAGGGTCACTCAGGGTCATCCTGAACAGGAACTCGGTGTGACTTCAACAAAACCTGAGGGGGCAGGAGGTGAAAAATGCCACCACAAATCCCTTTTTGTTATTTTCCCTTACACCCTCTTTCGGCAGTAGGTGAGATTATCTATTATAAATCAGCAACCCTAACAGATAAACATATTTATCGAGAAAACAAAATTTATAACTATTATTTCAGAATAATTTGTCTAGGCTCCTTTAGATAATAAACATTTTATCTTATTAAAGAATATAAACTGATTTAGAGAATTTTCTTTCTTTCTTCTTTCTTTCTCCTTTCTTTCTTTCTTTCTTTCTTTCTTTCTTTCTTTCTTTCTTTCTTTCTTTCTTTCTTTCTTCCTTTCTTCCTTTCTTCCTTTCTTCCTTTCTTCCTTTCTTCCTTTCTTCCTTTCTTCCTTTCTTTCTTTCCTTTTTTTCGACACTTTGGCTAGATAAATGTATCTGCAGAGAGGCCCAGGCCCACAGCTCCTATTAACCAAGAGCTCCTGCCTCCAGTGGTAGGTTCATCTCCCACTGACCAGCAGCTCTTCCCTTTGGTGGTGGGTACATCTGCTCACTGACCAGCACCCATTGTCTATTTCTCACCTTAGCTCTTATTCAGCTTTTAAGAAAGGAGACCCAGTGATCCAATTGGCCACCTGGAGTTCAAAGGCTGCTGATTGAGTTATGAGGCTGAGTAGAAGCTTATATGGAAGTCTTCTTTTAAGCATTTCATAATCGTTCTCTCACTCCACACGCCTTTGCTACTGCCTGAGGAAAGACTCAACAGCTGGACTTTGCTCAGGAGTTTTTATGCAGGACAAAGCCTCCTCATGGGCTTTAGGGTCCCTGAGGCCTGTTTGTGCACAGAGCTTTTCCCAGAATGAGGAATTGATTCTCAAGGACTGTACCTAAAAAAATAACTCGCTGTAGATTATCTTCCTACATCAGGGAAGAGCCAAAAGACATCCAAACCTTATGACCAAGGGAAGTAAAATGAGCAGATGCTCATTGCTCTGGGTCATTACTTTCTTCCACCCTGCTTAGGGATTCTGTAAATCACCAAAAACAAGCCGAGTCAAAACAAAGTAAGGATGAGGCAGTGAACTAATCATTAGAAGGCCACTCAATCCAGCATCCCCCTGATCTGTCAGTATCTTCACAACTCCATGCCTTGAGCAGGACACCTGACCGAACATTTTCTCCAGGCTAAAATTCTTTACCTGCTGGGAAGTCAGATGATGATAACAAAGGGAAAATTGGGCAGCAGCTCTATTTGAGTTACAAAATTTCAGAGATGGGTCCCTTCGGCCTAACTCAATACAAAAAACACAACTTTATTAGGCAGCAGCTTCTGCTCCACATCCAAAAATGCCTTTCTGAGCAAATTTATTTGTGATTTGGACAGTTTAAGAATTTCAGGCAGAAGAGGCACTAAAGTCTTTAGTTGAGATTTGAAATGAACTAGAAATTCAAGGAGGCATAGAGGGTCCTCTTTAGGGGGTCTAAACGAATCCTGCTGCCTCAGCTTCAGGACCTCCTGCATGGGAACCCACCTTGGTGTCCTAATGGTTTCCCATCCTCTGCTATGGCTCAGCCTGTATCCCTCTGGCTCATGCTGTTCTTGTAAGAACTGCTTCCCAGTTCCCAGTTCAGGTCATTCAGATTCCATGAAACTTTAGGATAGTTTAGGAACTGCCTTACTGATGTCTTTCTTAGGGGACAGAAAGCCAAGTCATGGGCTATAAATGAGGGGGTGGAAACTAGGAACAGAGATATGGTAGAGCACTTGAGGAGAGTGGAAAAGGTTTAATAGTCATTATGGAACCAGATCAAAAAGCTTCAGATGCCAAGGGGTGGCATAAGGATGGCACTGTGATGGCTTTCCACAAGCTCCACTGAGCAGCAGGACTTGGGGAAGTGGGTGGTTGGATTTGTCCAACAGTCCCACAGCTGGGATTGACAGTGGGCTGATCAGTAGTGGAAGGACCGCTCAAGAAGCACTGGAGGGTACTGGGAAGAGCGTTAGTGAAGTGACTACCTATGAGAAACATAATGGCAGAAAAGAAGGGGAAGCCAGAAAGTGCTGATGGACTGAGAGACTCAGCAAAGTCAGGGAACTGGAGATCTTCAAGGATGGAAGAAGATCTCTGATGGGACTGCTTATATGTGGGAGAAATAGGGAAATGGCCAAGAGCGTGTGAACCCTGAAGACTAAAAAGGCCTGCTGGTGGCTAGCTGGGTTAAAAAAGAAAAAAAAGCAGAGCCTAGCAGCCATTTCTGCACGGGGGCCTCTCACAGAAACTGCGCTTAGCAGAGAAGCCTCTGCACTAACCTGCCCGCACTGTGTTTCTGCCATCTGAGCCAGCCCTTATGAAGGAGTTCCCGGAGTCCTATTTCAACCAACAGGACTGAGGCTTTCCCCATCCAGTCCGAGCTGCTCTATTCTGACCAGTCAGGGACCAGGGGCAGGGACTTCTGTCTATATAAAGCCAACTCCCTTCAGGCTTGGAGAGTGCACTTTCCACAGAAGACTGAAGACTGTTTCCCTGGCTGGAGCTGAAACACTGAACCCGTCTCACTGGAGCTGAGCTGAACAGACTGGTGCCCTGGAGCAGAGCAGAGCAGCCCCGAGCTGCCTAGCTGAAGGGGGGCCTGGCTCCAGGTCCCCCTAGCCTGGGGGCAGCCTTATCTCCATTGCTGTTTGCACAGCAGTCTTGGTGTAACGCCACAGAACGCTGCTTTCACAGTCCTGTTATATTTTTGTTGACCTGTTTGTGCTAAATAAAGTTTCCTTCTTCACCATACCCAAAATTGGGGATTCCTATTGGTACTGAACTGGTGCCAATAACTATCAATCGACAAGTGGAAATTCCAAATTTAAGGCATTGTGAAAGGAGAGGGGGTGGCTTGGTTCAGTGTGTGGCTGTGGCAGTTGGTGGACAAGGCAGAAGGGATGAGAGGAGTTGAGGGGCCTGAACTGGGCTGTGAGATGACCTGCTTTTGTGGATCTTGAGGCCAATTAGTCAAACATCTTGCCAGAGAACAGGGAGCTAGTGAACAGCAGCACTGTGATTGGAGCCCAGGCCTGTGGGCTGCCTCATTTGTGTGATCCCCTTTAATAGGCACTGCCCACCCTTCCTGCCAGCCGCTGTGCTGGAAGCACCTCACAAAGAAGAAAGCTTCGTGAAGCCGCACTCAGATCTCTAATTCCAGGTGTCTGGATGGCAGCTCCTTCTCTGCCCAAGGAAACCCTGGGGTGCATCTCTTTTGGGTTGAAAATCCTGGCTCCCAATCAACCTCTTCATTCTAGGGTAAGACCCTAACAGAATCTATCCAGAGGTTAGCACGGAAAAAATGATGGGATGACAAAAATAAAAAGGGCAAGAGCCCTGTTCTCTTGTGATTTAGATCTTGGTTTCCCCATAGCTGCGTCTGAACTGGAGATGTCATAGGTGCCAGCCCTCAGGTAGCTCAGCTTTTTTCTCTTCTTGCCTCCCAGTGTTCACTGTCTCGGGCAGGTTCTGGCAAAGGGAGAGCTATTACTTGATGAACCCAAACTAATTTTCTTATATAACTGTTTCTCTCGTTCTTGCCTGGCCTCTAAATGTTACTCTGTGAGAAAGTCCTTTCTGCATCCTTTCATGCCACCCCCAGGAAACACGGAGTCAGAAAAACGGCATTTAAGTCGGTTCCAAATCACAACTTCTGGCATCTGATCACGATGCTAGTTTTGGTGCATATTCAAAAGTCAATGACACCGTCAAAGACAAAATAAAAAGAATGGGACAATGGTCCTTTTAAAAATGAAAGTTTCCTAAATTTCCTCTTAAAAATAAAAATTTTAGCTACCAAGAAATACCTAAAAGCCGGAAGGAGGGACAACTGTGACCCTCGGTAAGTCACATGACTTCCCCGAGCTTTAGTTCTCTCATCTGTTCAAATATCTGAGGTCTCTTCCAGCTCTAAATATCTATATGAATAGACTTAAATAGCTAAATACCTTTTATGGGCCCCCCAAAAATTTGTTCACAGAGAAAAAGTCTGGTTTAGCTTGATTTTTTCCCTTAGCGATGCTGATAGAAGTCCTGCCCCGGTATTGTTCATGTTCACCTTATCGAGGGTTTTTTATTTATTGCATCTCACATCTCAGCAGAGAGCTTATCTTTATTTCCATATTACCCTCATGGTGTCTTTGTAACTCTATTCCCTGCGTTGACGTTTGGAATACCGTTTTCTTGAAAGATAACATCCAAAGCCAAATTCTTATAAAAGACTGTCACTTCGGTTTGAAGGGTAGAAATGAGTTGGCAGTAAAGATAATGCCCTCCTTTCACGTTAAGACCAAAGAATTCTGAAATCTCTAAGAAGCCCAGTTATTAACTGCATACTTCGCTAACAGTGACGAAACGGATACATTATACTTTACAGTAAAGAAATATCACCTTTCGCAAAAGGCAGGGACAAACATTCCATTGAATCGTTGTTTATACAAGAATCTGGAGTCCCCGAATGACTTACCTCTTATCGCTTCAAACATTACGTCATCTATTCCCAGCTCAGTTCAGTTCCCTTATGTTGAATGTCTTCCTTTCCTGAAATTGATCTTTGTTAATACCGGGCATAATGTGGGCTCCATCTCTTAGAGGAAACTGATGGACTCTTGCCATGACAGGAGATAACTGGAAATCTATATCCTCCGAGCACAATTCCCCATCAATACACTGAAATGTCTTTTCTTTAAAAAAAAACAGCTCTGCATGAATTTGATCCCTTTCCCAAATTAACGTAATTGATGCACCCCGAGGCCTTAATGATTCTGAAAGTGCATACTCAAGGGATATTTAAATAGCTATTTTGTAGGGAGATAAAATATGGGCCAATTCACTGAACACGCGTTCCCTGAGTTTAGGTAATGCTCAGAGCTTGGCGGAGGGCTGGCCAATGTGCCAGGAAGGCTGCTCTTAAGTGACACAGAGGGCAAATGGCTTTGCACGTGCACGGTCTCGCCTTTTCCCAGCTTTCAGTGAAAGATGCAAAGACTGTGCATTTGAGGAAATGACAATTGTTACAGGAGGAATTAATAAACTGATCATTTTCAAAACTGAGATAAGCTCAGTTTACTAGCCTACAGATTGAGATGATAATAGTAATTTCTACTTCCCAAGGTTGTTCGCGGATGCTGAGTCTAAATGAAGTGCCGAAGCATTGTTGGGTCTGTGAAATTGCTCCGAGAGTTCCCGAACTTCTTCCTACAACACACCCTCACTTTCTCCAGGGCGGCAGTGCTGCATATGGGGGCTGCTCTGGGAATGCTGAATAAATGAACACGTAAGTGATTAAATTCCTTCCCCAGTGCCTCGTGGACATGTTCCAGCAGCACATCAGCTAGGAGGAAATGGCTATACTACATCCAGCCAAAAGGTCTCGAGTATACCTCCTCTCTTCAGTTCTAAACCCTTGGCAGACATAAGTCATCCATCATAGCATTCTTCCAAAATGTGGCATTCAAAATAGTTCTCAGAACAATATTCCAGGCAGCCCTAACGATTGGTCACAGTTGACACCAGAGATAAAATCCATTTGAAATCTCCAGGCTATCCAAATCATTGCCACGGCTTCCCCTGAACTGGTGTCTGAGTCACTGATTCATCACCGTTGCCATCCAGGGCTGTCAGGGCTGCCCTTGGCCCTACCCGTTTGCGTGGTGGGTGGAGAAGGCTGGGAACCAAAGTCTCTTTCAGGGCAGACCATGCTTTCTGCTGCAGGGACCTGCAGAGGATCTTCTTATTTGCTTTGCCTCTGCCTGGCAGCCCTCGATCCTGCCCACCTCAACTTTCTTCTGAAGTGAAGGAACCACCGCCTTCTGCCTGCAGCTCCTGGCCTTCCTGGTCTTGGTACAGAAACGCCCCAGATGTTACCCAGGTTAATAAGCTCCATTCTTGCTCTTGTGTGTCTGTCACCCCTTCTGTGGGTTTCTTTTGACCTCATTTGTTCCCTGCTACTCAGACTCTTGCCTGAATCCCTAACCCCCTGGTGCCTGTTTATCTGCTCCCAGTCGTCTGGATACTTGCCTGGTGACCTCTGGCAAGTGTTAGACTTGTCATGTTGGATGCTCCTCAAGGTTGTCAGCCTCAACTAGGGAACAATCCAATATCCACTGCCTGCTTTGTTTGGCGCCAGCTTCCTTAAGCCTATTACTTAATTTAATTTTTAAAACTAAGCCAGGAGGTTGATAGAGCATCATTATAACCTATATGGGGGGCTAGAGGGGAGAGACTGAAGATTTAGAGATGTTAAATAATATGCCTGAGGTCACAGAGCTGGTAGGTGGCAGAGCTGGTATTGGAGATCTGACCCAGAATCTGGCACTGCCCATTCACCATAGTGCTTCCTGAGCTGATGCACACATGGTGGGCTTTGGAGGGGATTGCACAGTATAGAGAAGAGACCTCTTTTCTACACTCCCCTCCCCACAACCTCTAGCCCCAGCTCTACTCGTCAATGATTCAGGCTCATGGGACTCATGTGAGGAAAGGGAGAAAATAGAAGCCTTCTCTGGGTATAAGAAATACAACGCAGTGATTTGTGGCATGAGGCCTGATAATTAACTAAATAGGATCCTTTGCAATGAGACAATCTCACTTGTTTTTATTGCCACATTAAAATGTGAATCTTAAGCAAAACAAGAATATAAATCTTACTGGAGGATGCTGAAGTTTAAAACAATATATACTCAACTCAATTCTCAATAGAGAAAAGTCTTTATCGAAGGCCATAAACATTTTTTGAATGCCAGGGGAGAAATATGACCATAAAACTAGCTCTGGTTTAGTGATTTGGTAAATGAATGAAATGTTTGTCTGGGTCCCAGCAGGATTCTTAAGGGATAGTCATTAAGACCCCCATATCTAACAGCAACACTCTAGATCAATGCTGTCTAAGTGCAGCTTTTCTCCTGGGGTGCTCCTGGCATTTGGGGCAGGTTATCTTCATTTTGGAGACTGGACATTTACATCCCTGAGAACAGACCCCTCCTCATTCCCCAAAATACTCCAGTGTGTTTTTTAAAGAATCCGCAGCAGCGGTACACCCCTTCTGCTCACCAGGGAGCACCAGAACAGGAGTCAGCGAACAGGATGAGTCTTCACTTCTCCAAGCCCCAGATAGCCCCTCTGTGCACAGAGAGTGCCATCTGCTCCTGACTTACTTTCAAGACATGTGATTGTTCAGAACCACAAAGAGGCAGGAGAGAAAAAACAGAGCAGAGGTTAAAGTTTCCAAAGAATGCTTGGAGTTGATCCTTGAACAATAGGGGTTTGAATTGCACAGGTCCACTTACATGCAGATTTTTTTCAATAAATACTGTAAATATATTTTCTCTTCTTTATGGCTTTCTTAATAATATTTTCTTTTTTCTAGCTTACTTTATTGTAAAAATGCAGTATATAATTTGTATAACATACAAAATATGTGTTAATCAACTATTTGTGCTATTGGTAAGGCTTCCAGTCAACTGTAGGCTATTAGTAGTTAAGTTTTTGGAGAATCAAAAGTTACATGAATTTTTGACTATATAGGGGGTGCCCCAACCCCTGGTACACTCATGAGGATAACTCAGTAGAAATAGAAAACTGATGTAGGAGAAAGATAGATTGCTAAAGGGTGTCCTTGCGAAGATAAAAGGAGGTGGATATTCACCTGACCTAATGTACAGAGGGGCAGAGTATGTGTGAGATGCTGGTGGTGGTGGGGATCTGTGGAAATTCTCTTCTGATTGCTTCACTTTTCTCAGGAAATATGGAACAAGGTTATCTGTTGAGAGCAAGAATGGGGAAGGTAGTGTTGGGAGTTTGAGAGAGTCGTCTAGAAGAATAAGGGCATGTGTGGAGGAGGGGACGGCCTCACTCCTAGTGGGCGTGCTCTATCTTGATCTCTGTGAATGAATTTGAGGTCTGGAGAAGCCTAATATTGTGCCAGATGCTCCAGCAGCATCTTCGATGAAGACGATGGAACATGAGGCCTGGGGAAAACATGGTTTTAGTTCATTAGACTTGGTAGGGCCAACGTTTTGAGGTCCTCTCCTTATGTAGCTTCAAGGTTTGGTGGGAAAATTGTGGATGGAGAGCTTGGGGCTAGAATGGCATCTGGGGCCTTTAAACAAAGGGCTGATCCAATCTCAGAACTGGGCAGGGGTCGGGGGCGGTGGGGGACAATAAAGGAGCAGCTCTAAAAACAAGACCACAGACTCAACCCAGCATTCAAAGAGAGTCAGCAGGTGCTGTGGCCTTTTGGACAGGTCACCATGGCTGCTTAACCTCGTATGCCCTGTCACCCAGCATCGGGGTCTTCCTTCTAAATTACCTGACAGAAAGGACCATGGAATGAACCGGCCAAGCAAATGCCTGGGAGTTCAAAAGGGCTGTGGCCATTCAGGGGCTGGGACAAACATTCAGAGCCATAGTCTGCCCGGTGGTGGGGAGCGAGAGCAGAGCAGTGGACTAGAGATAATGGCAGTGACTCTGTGACTCACTCCGCAGCTAGAGTCACTGGCGTCCTGACCAGGAGGGGATTAGCCCAGTCCTCAGATTCCAAGTGCAAGTTGTTCTTCAGGGAACAGAGGCCCTGCCCAGCGGCCTAGCTGCGTGCAAGTCGGCCAGGCCTATTTTGGAAGTTGTCTAACATTTCCCAGCACCGAGAGGAAACGGGAGAGACTAAAGACAGGGACTAAGTACCTCCAGCTGCTGACACGCTGCTGACAGTGGCAGATAAGAAGAGATGAGTGGCATGTGCTGAATGCAAGCTCCAACAGCCCTCGACTCACTGCATTCAGATGGCTGGCGTTCAGTGTACTTGAAATTATTTATTCATCTGCCCTCTTTAGGAAGCCTGGCTAGTGTTTGCAGACATGTGTGAGGAGCCAAGGGACTGGCAAAGCAAATGGGCCATGGCTCACACTTGCTGAGCATGCACGTCGCCACCCCTGGCCTCAGGCACACAGCCCCGAACAGACTGACTCTCTTCTTGGACACTGTGAGAGTTCAAGGGGCCTGTGTCTCAGTGATCTGGGCAACTCTCTGACCATCCAAAAGGCAGGTTTGCGTGCAATTAACTGCTGTACCTCCCAAGGATGGAAAGTGTGTAATTCTTTATGAATACCTGAAATGGGGGTTAGGGCAAAACGCTAGCACTTCGATGCAGCACGCACCTCTGAGTAGGCGTACTGATGACACTGAGCTGTGTCACTAGCCATTGACTCTGGGCAGGACATGTCACCTCTCTGAGCTTCCATGTTCTCATCAGTAAGTAAGAGAATTAGATCAGATTTAAACTGTGCCTTTTCTTTTCTTTTTCTTTTCTTTTCTTTTCTTTTCTTTTCTTTTCTTTTCTTTTCTTTTCTTTTCTTTTCTTTTCTTTTCTTTTCTTTTTTCTTTTCTTTCCCTCCCTCCCTCCCTCCCTCCCTCCCTCCCTCCCTCCCTCCCTCCCTCCCTCCCTCCCTCCCTCCCTCCCTCCCTCCCTCCCTCCCTTCCTTCCTTCCTTCCTTCCTTCCTTCCTTCCTTCCTTCCTTCCCTTCCTTCTTCCTCTCCTCTCTCCCTCTTTCTCTCCCTCTCTCTCTTTCTCCCTCTCTCTCGCTTTCAAGTATGGAACAAGTTTCTCAAATGAAGAAAATCACCGTACTGGTCTTACACTTTTGCTTGGTTCTTGTTCCTAGCTTTTTTTGGGTGAAATCATCCACATAATAATATATGGATAATCTGTGGTATAATTCAGGGATTGGAAAGCATGTCCTGTAAAGAGCCAGATAGGAAATATTTTAGGCTATTTGGCCAAATGACAAAGCAGCAACAGACATAGTTAAGCCACTGGGCGTGACTGTGTTCCAATAAAACTATGTACACAGCAGGTGGCAGGTCAGATTTGCCCATGGGCTGTAGTTTGCCCACCCTGGGATAGCTCCATCAGCAAGCTCCTCCACTCTTGAACCCCGTATGAGAACTCCACAGTTAAACTGAGTGAGAGAGGAACTGAGACCAAGAAACTAGATCACTTCATTTTCATGCCACTAATTCCAATAGCATTCCTCTCATATCTCAGCCTTTTAATAGAAGTTCACAAGTATATATGCTCTGTAATACATTTTTATTTAGAAATAAATTGCTCTCCATTCATAAAGAAAAAAGAAGGGAGAGACCAAGAACGCAAACTGCTGTTGACTCACTTGATAAGTTGTTATCCGCTCACTCCTATCCCAATGGAGAGTTCACAGCTGGATCCTGGAACCTCTGGGCTCTGTTATCTTCTACCTCAGCAGAAACCCCAAAGTAGCCCACAGAATGCTCTTCTTTGTAGCACTTTTGTGGCAATAGCTTCTAAAAAGTCCCCATGTCAAATGTCAGGTTGTTAATGACGTAATTAATCTGCCTATGTGAGGATAGAGATTCTAATAAAACCCTCCTGTGTACAATATTTTACAGTAATAGGGAACAAACAACTCCTGAACTATTTGTTCAGCCTTCTTACTATTCCTCCCCACTCCAGGAATCACATTCTGTATGACAGGAAACCAGAGGACCCCAAGCCCCCATGCCCTGCCTCAGAACCTTTGCACGTGCTGTTTCCTGGGCCTAGATCTCTCTTCCTCCAACTCTTTCCTGGTTAATTCCTATTTGTCTTTCAGGTTTTAATTTATATATAATTGCCTAAACAATGACTCCTTAGCACCTCCAGTATAAATTGGTCCCTCTCTTATTCTTAGTAACTAGTCTTTTCCTTCATCACACTAATGGTAAGTGTTGCTATATATTCATTTGTTGTCTCTTAATTTAATGTCTGTCTTTCCATAAGAATCCAGGGGAGAATATGGGGACCATGTCTGTTTTGTATAACACTGCATCCCCCACATCTCACACCTACGTGAATAGGCACTGAATTAATGTGCTGAGTGAATGACCTATTGCTGGCCACTGTTGATAAAGGAAAAGGCTGACATCTTTCCAGGAGGCACCCTCTCCACACTGCACCTTGGACTGAGGTTCTGTGTTGACTGGATGTTTGTGTTCCTTCAACATTCACATGTTGACATCTCAACCCCCAGTGTGATGGCATTAGGAGGTGGGCCCTTGGGAGGTGATGAGGGGAAGCCCTCCTGAGTCGGGTTAGTGCTTTTATAAAGGAGACCCCAGAGATCTCCATGCCCCTTTCTACTTGGTGGGAACACAGTGAGGAGATAGCGGCCTACAACCAGAGGAGGGCTTTCTCCAGGACCCAACGGAGCTGGCACCTTGATCTCAAACTTTCAGCCTCCGGATTGTGAGAAATGTTTCTGAGGTTTATAAGCCGCCTGGTTTGTGGCATTTTGTTAGAGCAGCCTGAGCTGACTGAGACAGGTTTTAGTAACCACACACAGGACCGCTTACGGGCTGGATGTAAGTGATGCACTCGGGGCTCTGTACCAGCGTTAGCAGGAAATAAAAGAGGTGGGAGGGGGAAGCACATTGTAAAGTGCCCAGAGCACAATGTCTACTTTGCAGTGGTTAAAGGAAACTGTCAAACTCCGAGCCCATGGGGGCTTGTGCTGTGTCTTTCAACCCCTGGGATTTTTCTTCTCTGAGGAGAACTATCTTCTCCTTAGCACTTCCCGGGCTTACGGCAACCCTCCTACTGTCCCCACTCCACCTCCACCCCAACACGCCCAGGTACTTGGTCTGCACTTGGCTGCGACCAAGTAAAGTCCTTTCCCTGAGAGTACGCAGTGGAAACAGAGATTCAGTCTTTCTCACGTTTAAATTGAGTGACTGTGACCTATGGATCAGAAAAGCAGAAGAGATTTGTCTATGGTCAATGAAGGATCCCACAGACGTTAAAGGGGGTCCTGGGAGGAGAGACTGGAGAGAGCCCTGGTGGGCTCCAGGCCCTGATTGCGGTCCTTTCCTGAAGTCCAATGCAAACCCACCCTCAGGTGATTTGGGATAGCCACCTTTTTGATTAGGCAAGTTACCTGCTGGAAGATGAACTCTAGGTAAATATAATGATTTCACACAGTTCACCCTGTTTAATTCTCATAACAATACAGCAGATATGATTATCCCAAGTTTACAGATGCTTTTTGGTTACATGGAAACTAGTCCTAGATTGAGTGTTGGGGAGACTTGAATCCCATTTGTAATTCATGAAATCAATGACATGACCATGACCTAGAAGTCTTTGAATGGGCAGAAGCAGTCAGTCAGCCTGGCCTCAGTCTGCTCATTTCTAAGTGGGTGATTTGGAGTATAGGGTATCTAAGATGATTTCTAGCTCTAGCATTCACCAGATTATCCTCTGGCTTCAATTACCAAGAGGTTCACTCTCAATCATGAAAGAGCTGAAATGGCTAATAAATTTAGTGGAACATTTGGACAACACAGTTATAGACCCACTTGTATCTGCAATAAATCTTTCTGGCTCTGAAAACCTTTGAAATTTTTATTTTTTATTATGCCTATATGGATCATTACTTGGCAAAGAAATTTCCCCTAATATTAATCTATGAACATAAAGAATTATGTGTTGGGATAAAAGGATATAAAAATAAAATCTATTAACTTATTGACAATAAAAGTAGGGGCTGAAATTTCATGAAAATGAACCAACAAAAGCTACCGTCAAAACATGAGCTTAGAATATACAAGCTTAATTGACCTACCCCACATAAGTGGTTTTCAAGTTAATGTTTCCCAGTTCTGTGCCTCCAAGATTTTCTTGAAATTGTTTAATGGATACAATTGATCCCCAAATTCCCAGCCTTTTGTCAACCCACCAAGAGATTTGCCCCACGTGACTGCCATCCTTACCCTCCTACACAGGCACCTCATCTTCACACTCACTAGCATTCCTGGAATGAATGAAATTCCAGAAAACCAAGATCCCGTAACCCCACGGCATTGATGGGAAAACACGTAAGCAGAGCCGACTAGCACTGATCTCACTGAATTCCTAAATTGAAAACCAATTAAAATAGATTCTGAGGATAATGGTCTACCAGTTATATTGACAAAGACTTTCCAAAACGGTCCCAAAAGTTGGAATCAATTTTAAGTCAGAAACTATGTTTTCAAACCTTTAAGACTGAGAGATTCCACCTAAACGGACGAACACTCTTTCCTTTTGCGCCACCTGTCCGTGTTAATTCTTCGCCTCGGTGTGAATGTGTGTGCAGCCCTTCCCAAGTGTCCCCTCCATGTTGCCCGCAGAGGCTCATCTGACCTCTCCCGGCCTCATCTGCAGGGTGGATGACAATGGTGAACTGGATTAACTGGGCCAGAGAAGAGCACTTCGCCTGCCCAAGGCATCTGTATATTATTTCCCCCCTTGTCACACAGATATAGACAGAGAGATAAACAGAGATAGCTAGGAAGAGAGACATATATTTCAGTTTTCTGTGCTTCGTAAAGCACAGCAGAAGTCCTGAGCTTCCCTCTTTTCCTGCTCCAGGCGGCACAGGGAGCAGCGGCCCCCTCTGCCTGCGACCGAGCTGTTCATCTTCATTAGAGCACCAGGTCACTGGCCTTCATTAGCCTGCCACAGCCTCGCATCTGATTTGCATTGCAGGCTCCCTGTATAGGTAATGATTCTAATTTTGAAAATCTCTAGAAGTTACAGCAAAGAAGCTGGGCCAGAAAGAAAGGTGGACAGAAATGACAGGAGCGGTGCTGACTCCCTCCAAGGCCTGCTCCATTCAGGCTGCAGACTGCTGGGACTGAGAGCCTGAGCCTTGCTCTGTACTGTTTTTTCTTCAGTAAATGGACACCCACAGTTAATGCCACAGAAAGCTTAACAAAGGAAAACCAGAACCATAGCCTGTAACTACCAAAGGCTTTAAAAGACACCAGCTCCTCTTGTGCTCTTTATTTCCTACACAACTGCCTCGGCAACTTGCCCTCTCCCTTCTTGCCTCAGGACCTTTGCACATGATGATCTTTGGGCCTGGATCTCTCTTCCCCCTAGCTCTTCCTTGATAAAATTCCTACTTATCTTTTAAGCCTCAGTTTATATACAGTTTCCTAAAAAATACCTCGCTTGGCCCTCTGATCTAATGTAGATTCCTTTTTTATTCTCTTTTAGCATCCTAGTCTCCTCCTTCATAACACAAGTGTTGCTATATATTTATTTGTTGTTGTGTAAAACAACAACAACAAAGGCATTAAACTTTATATTCCCTGACAGATTCCCATGTGGTAATTGCCCATTAAAAGTTATTTATGGAGCACTTATAATGACCCAGGCGCAGTGGTTAAGCGCTAAGACTAAAAATAGTCCCACTCCTCAGGTAATTACAATGCTGATGGATAAGTATTATTATGGACACAAGTACTTGGAATAGAAATGGGCCTAAGGACAGCCCTATCATGGGATAAGGGACAGTTTTTAGAGGATGCAACACAAAGAGAGACCTGAAGGACAAGTGGAGTTAACCAGAAGATGCAAGGCATGGGGACTAGGTCATGGGGTGAAGCGAGGATGTGGAAGTTCTCCAGGCAAAGGAGCCAGCTGTGCAAAGACTTGGAGGTAAGAGAGCTCAGACAAATTTAGAAAAGAAATCGTATTCAATATGGCAGGAGCAGAGTGATTGGTGGTATGAGAAGAGAGAGAAACTGGGGTTGCATCACGGATTTAGACTATTTAAAAAACAATGGGGAGTAACATAATCAGATTTGCGTGCTAGAAATCTAGCTGCAGGGTAGAAAACGGATTAGAGAGGGCCAGTGTAGACTGCATTATTGGCCCCATTGGTCACTGCTCCCTGCATTCCCACCCTTACCACGGCCTCATAGTGACCCAAGTGTGCTTCTCCACCTTTTCACCCTGGGCCAGGTCATATGACTTGTTTTGGTCAATGGCATGTGGGTAGAAGTGACCTGCTACATTTCTAAGCCTAGTCTGTAAGAGGCCTTGGGTGTTCCCACTTGCCCTCTTGTGCCTGTGCTTTTGCCACGAGGAAAACATACCCTGGCCAGCCCACTGGGCCCAGGAGGAAGATGGGGGACAAGTGGAGCAGAGCCACCCCTGCTGTTGCAGCCCGAAGCCCATCAGCCCATCTGGCCCACAAACCCATATGAGAAAACCAGATATTTTTAAAAAATGAGACGTTGAGGGTTTTCTGTAGGCAGCATTATTGTGACCACTGCTAACTAAGCAAGGGCACACACTAGAAACAGAGTGATGAATTAGGAGGCTATCGTAGCTGTCAGTTGAAAGCTTATGGTAATGAAGGTAGAGATGGAGAAAAACAGAGAGATTCGAAAGATACTTAGAAAATATAATTAGCCTTATAGAGAGAAGTTAGTTAAGAATGTCCCCTGGGGTTCTTCCTTGGGCAATTAATTGTGGGTTGAGATGGGGAACACAGGGGAAGATGTTATGTTTACTTATGTTGAACTTGCGGCACCTGTGAGATGTCCAAGGGGACAAGTCCAGTAGACATGGGTCTAGAACTCGGGAGAGGTCTCAGCTGGACCGTAAATGAGCCCCTAGGTGGGTCTGGATAGGAACCCTCAAGGAAAGTGTAAAGCACGAATGTGGCAGAACTCCGGAGAGGCCAGCGTTCAAGGACACGTGGACATGAGTCCTCAAAGGCCAAAGAAGAGCAGCAAAGAGGAGACACACCCAGGGAAGGTAATGTCCTGAGAGCAAAGAATGAGAGGGCTCTAAAAAGGAGGGTGTATTTGCCCTGGTCGAGTGGCTCAGTTGGTTAGAGTATCGTCCTGCACACCAAAGAGGTTGTGGTTTCGATTCCTGGTCAGGGCACACGCCTAGGTTGTGGGATTGGCTGGGGCATGAATGGGAGGCAACGGATCGATGTTTCTCTCTCACATTGATCTTTCTCTCTCTCTCTCCCTTCCTCTCTAAAGTCAATTAAAACATATCTTTGGGTAAGGATTAAAAAATAAATTAAAACTAATTAAAAAGTAAAAAATAAAAGGTGGATGTGGCAAACTGTGCAAAAAACTGTGAGGAAAGAGGTAAAGACTTTATAAGAAAGCATAAAGAATTTACCTAATTTACAAACAAAGAAAGGAAAGACATTTTGCCCAACAAATTTCAGACAATCCCACAGTAGATGAGCCAGTAAAGCGCGAACCACAAGGTCAGATGCTCAGATTTATTGGATGCTCAGGAAGAGAGCAAAAGCAAGATCCCAGGGCATTCTGAGTCAATACCCTTTTCTGGTCCCTCTGGGTGAGCTGTGCCTTGGACCAGACTTTGCCTTTCCTGCAGCAGGTTCTGGTGCCATCCACGCCACTCTGCCCAGAGGTCTTGGCAATGCTGACAAGTCCGTGAAAAGCAGCCTCTGCCAGGTGCCAGAGCTGGCTGCCCTCCCTCTGACTCATTTCCCATTGATCCAGATGAACCTTCTGGCTCGGCGGCCTCGGATGGAACCAGCCTGGCTTCTGCTGTTGAGACCCACAGTGGCTCAGACTTTCAGCAGCACAGTGGGCTCCTTCTCTTGCCTTCTGGACTCGAAGCTTTGTAGACTGCTGTGGGCCGGAATAGCAGCACCCCTTTTGCCCTGGGCAGGAGGGGACGCTGCAGAGGAGGGGAGAACCTGCGCGCCTTGAGGGGCGAGCCGCTTGCTCGCTCAGCCCGAGCCCAGCGCAGGCCTTGCTGGAGCTCCCCAACAATGACCACATTTATGTCCTCAGTGGTCGCTCAGGTTGGGGAACGCCGGAAACTTGAAGTTTGTTTTCCTCTTCAATTGGAACTGACATTTCCCCACGATTGGATTACTCTGAAATCAAGGAACTGCAGCTCAGATAGTTCATAAATTGACTTCTGTTCCACCTTGTAGTATTTTTTACAAAGACTGATCAGCCAAAGAATAGGGGCTTTCTGCTTTTTACTCCCTGTTTTATTGCAGTCGTCTTTTAAAATAGGGTGGTGTGGTCAGCAGGGTGGGGGTGGCTCACAGCCAGTGGGGAAGGGTGTACCTAAGTAGAGAGAAGCATCCTTTTGCTCGCATGGACCCAATCCATTGCCACTCCACCCAGTCCCCTGGAAGAAGGGTTTGGAAAAATATTAAGTGCCCTGGGGGAGAAGATGATGGGTGTGGGTTAAAAGGCACTGGAAACCCCACACTGTTTGACGCAAACCCAGAATTAGAGTGGGCGACTGTTCTCTCTCACCTCCACCCTGCAGCCATCTTTGGGGGAGGTGTAGTAGAAAGGGCCATTGCTCAGGGGAAGAGATTATACATTCTGGAACTCTGGAGAGACAGTCAGAACTTCTGGCAGCTGAAGGGCATCCGTCCTTGCGTGTGTGTGTTGGATGTGTGAGAGGAAGAGAGATTTGTTATACAAAGTATTACTTACTAATGGCAGGCCCTAGGGAAGGGCCTGGGAACCCAAAATGAATTGTCCCTGTCCTCCAGAAGCCCCCAGCCACGTGGGGTCACTGAGCTGAGAGCCGGGTAAGGTGGGTCCAGGGTGCTCTGAGAGGGTGATGGAGAGCTTTCTGGAGGAAGTGGAGGCTTCTGCTTGGACGGACACTTTGACATGAGGCAACTGTCTTCTAAATTAGACTCAGATCACCAAACGGAAAAAGGAGGCAGGGGTGCAGGGCAGATGCCCACTCCAAGGAAGGTAAGTGTGCATCCGACAGTTTAGCAGGGTAGGGGAGAACCCTCCCGGGTTGATATCCAGGCTCTGTCATTTGCTAGCTCTGTGGCCTTAACCTTGGGGTGTCTCCCTTTCTTTATTTGTAAAAAGGGGACAAAAGTGGCATGCCACGTACTGTGTGAGGGCTGTGCTTGCACCCCAGGGGCTCTCAGTAAGTGCAATTCTGCGCATGGGACAGGACCTGACTATGTGTGAACGTCAGGGGATCAGGAGGGTGACAAACACCTGGGCCTGTACCTCCGATCCTCGGGCCCTGTTCACACAGGACCATGGCTGACCCAATCATAATCAGCCTGAGTTAATGGGCAATTTACTTTAAGTGGGAGAAGAGAAGCAAAGATTTTCTTTATCTATCTTACATCTTACTTGGGGTTTAAATGCCAGCTGTACTCTTTACTCACTTCCTTGTGAAATAAATGGCAAGAAGCAGTCTCCCTCTCTAACTGGGAGAATGAAATCTCAAGTGGGTTAAATAACTCATCCCCGACCCCACAGTGAGGTTACTGAGGAGTAGAGGCCTGAACTCCGACCTTCTCAGCTGCAGGCCTGGGCCTCCTAACAAATCACCCTTCTCCCCGTCACCTACCCGCCAGCAAGATCTGCCCTCCACGGTGGCCGAGCTGGTCACACAAGGTGGACTGATTTCACCAAGCAAGTTACGCTCAGAAACAGAAAGTGTCACCTCAGGCGTTTTCTTGGATGTTTGATTTTAATATAAAAGGTGGTCCTAACCTTAATGAGCAAATACTAAGCAACTGTTTCTCTTAGGTTTCTCTGACAGCGGAGACTAGAGGCTGAAAAGCAAGCTGGCGTCAACGGGTCAGCAGAAGGGGACAGGAACCAGGTGACTTCTATTGGCGTGAATAGAACTTGACCTTGCATTGTACGTCTGCTCAGCTGTCCGTCCAAAGGAAAACCGTGGTTCACAATTACAGAAAATCAGGAGCTAGAATTATTAATAATAGCCAAAGAAGCTGTTAGCGCAGCAAGTAATTTGTGGTGATGTTTTATAATTGATGGTCCTTTTTATTATTTAAACACTAATTAATTCATGTTTCAAGCAATGTATTGACTTTATTTATGGTGTTGGGGCAGCCCTCCTAGCTTAAAAATCACTTCTTATTGTTTTCTTTAGATAATTAAAATGCACTGTTTATTTGTTCTATTTGTGGTGGTTAGAAGACTGCACCTTCCGAGAGAGCCTATGGGCAGTAAATACAAAGGCGACCCCATGGAAGCTCTGGTCCCTCCAAGGAGCAGCCTGATGCCTTTCTTCCCAGTAAAATACACATAACATCTCTTGATAACTTTTTCCACACAGTCTCCCTGTTGCTGGCTTCATCTGACCCGCTTAGAAAATGAAAAGAGTGAACTCTGTGAATGCAGCTCCCATTCTGCAGCAACGACCTGGCAGGTCTGGCTTTTCTGCGGACAAGCTGCGCGGTCAAGTCCTTCCCCTCTCCGGGCCCCTCGCCTGTGAAATAGGGAGATGGAATTATCATCCTTAAAAGGGCTCAGCGTTCTACATTTGAATGTGTTATTGGAATCAGTGAATATGCATTCTTGCAGGTGCATTGACTGCTGGAAAGAAAAAACACGGAAAGATTAATGGGCTGGTGTCGCTGGAGGATTCACTGCCAAGAGACATGAGCTGCCTGTTCCTACTTAGTCTCTCTGCCTCTTCCTGAAGGCTGAGGTTTACTATTTGACTCCTTCTATCCCTTTAAACAATAGGCTGCACATAAAATAAAATCTACTCAGTCCCAGCTGAGGCTCTAGGCTGATGTTTTATATGAGATATTCCAGAATATTTTTCCAAGTTTATTTATAAGATGGGAGCCTTTACATTTCATTTCTTGGGTATGTTACTTTTGCTTTTGTTTTGTCTCAGGAGGGCAAGAGAAGGAATTTATGTCACTCCTCACCTCCCAAGGTCAGAGCTGAAGCCCCGTGTGGAAGAAATCAGCTCCAGAATGTAAATACATTATATTGCTACTGCTGGCTGTGGTTAAGCAAGTCAGTGGGTTTCAGGAACCACGAGAGATCAAGATCATGGACTAGCATTCCTTGTAATTCCATTAGCTCTGTTCTCTTCCACAGCTTCAACATCACAGTCCTAGCTCCCCCCAGCTATCTGTTATTGGTTGGAAGAAGCATTTGCTCTGAACTGAAGCTTGGTGCTGGCTTTTTGTCTTTTTTACCCGTGGATGGACCTTCATCTCCGTCTTGGACCTACCAATGTTGAGCACTTTCCTAACTCACAGCTGGAAAGGTTAAGTCTCTTGGTACAGGAAGCCTTGTCTGACTGGTGAATACTGACTTTCCAATGCTACCCGAGCTCCAGGACTCTCCTATCATCCTACTGAGCAGGTCTAATGTCAAGCCCTAAACCTTTCCCCAAATCATTTGCCCAGCCTCGAATAAGCTGTTCTGAGCCCTGCCAACTGGTACTGTGACACAGCCACAAACAGCACCTCTGGGATGTTACACAACATTTGGAAGAGGTCAAACAAGTGGACATGGTTACATTTTTCAAAAGAAAATTGATAGAGAACCAAGGGGCCACCCACAAAATTGACTTTGGGCTTTCACTCTGTTGGAATTTTCTTTTAAAATTTTCTTATAAGAAAAATAGTGAGGAGGGATATGCCTTAGACATTACATATACTATTAAACTAAAATAAATAAGTATTTTGGTACAACTACAAAATTAGATAGACATGCCAAGAAGAAATAACCTGTAAACCTTGATATTTATCATTGAGCTATAATAAAGGAAGAATTACAAAGTCAATAAGTGGACTTGAGGAAGTGTTTAGCGTTTGAGGAAAAAAAATTAACTTAGACATCCGACATTTTCAAAATAATGTTCACATGGATGAGATGGATAAGAGAGTTATATATACAAAATGAAACGTAAAATATCGAAAAAAATTGTAAAAAGATTTTTATCTAACATCTAGAAGACAAAGGCTTTGTTAAATATAAAAACAATGGGGGCAAGTCAAATACACTTGACTGAATAAAAATTTAAAACATTTTTGTAAATATATAAAGATCAATGTTCATATTTAAAGACAAACTATGAAAAAAAAAGTTTCAAGGAGGGATTCTGGGAAGGTATCAGTGATAGTGACTTGGTTTTTAAATCTCTCAGAATTCCCGCATAAAGACAGACTGGGCATCTAAATAGTAAAAAATTTAAAACTGCTGGACAACATTTTCAACAGTTAACTGATGCGGTCTCCCCATGAACCCTAAAATACAGGCCGGCAAACCCCAGTCGCTCCAGCACCTGCAGGGCCTGGTGAACATGCGTGCCCGGGGGAGCCGGCGGGGAGGGGAGTCCGACGGAGCGCGCAGCCGACTCGAGACAAGCAGCTGGGCCTGGAAGGAGTTTTGCCCCCACCAGCAGTGTGAGAGCAAGGGGGTCTGTGATGAGGTCTTAAGGGCCCAGAGTGGTCTTCATCCTGCCAGCTCTTGAAAGTGACCAGTTAGGGCTCCCCTCTGGGAGAGTGCTCAGTAGTTATACAGGTTGTGATAGTTTTCATATCGTTATTCTGTTGAGTGTATAAGATGGATGAAAGCAAATGAGTAATTTTGGAATAGTCTCTCATCTCCTGTATCCTTGACAACCAAGATGTGGGGTGTGGAAGAAAGGAGATGCAGGTGTACTACAGATGAAGTTAAGTAAAAACTGTACACTCCCACAACTGAATTGAAAGCACCAGTATGAACTCATGAGGTGTGTGTGCCTGTGTGTGTACGTGTGTTTAGTTCTGCTGGAATATGACATATGCATTCCTACAAATCACCACAGTATAAACAATCACGCACTAAAAACCATGCGCTTATGGCAAAAATGGGGGTAAGGGCACAGCCCTAAAAAACTTAATCAGTGACACTTTTTTTTGTTTGTTTTTAATCCTCACTTGAGGATATTTTTTCCACTGCTTTTCAGGGAGAGTGGAAGGGAGAGAGAGGAGAGTGAAAGAAATATTGATGTGAGAGAGACACAGAGATTGGTTGCCTCCCGCACACCCCCCGACTGGGGCCGGGGAATCGAGCCTGCAACAGAGGTACATGCCCTTGGCTGGAACCGAACCCAAGCCCCTTCAGTCCAAAGGCTGAGGCTCTAACCACTGAGCAAACCGGCCAGGGCAATCAGTGACAAATTTTCAAAAAAGATAGATACTTAGCAAAGATGGTAGCACAGTTCTATACATGTTAACTGATGAAGAAATACATAAATATTACAATAAACAGGGCGCTTTGCCTTGAAAAGGGCCTGAAGCTTGCCCGTGGGAGTGGGCATTGGCAGGGTTGTGGCCACATAGGTATTGCGGAGCAGGAGGATGGCAGCAGACCTGAAATTGCGTGGAGAGTTGTAGCACCGGCTGTGGGTGGCTGGCTCATCGCCCTCTGATGGGCATTGATGCTGAACACCAGAGTTACGAGATCTTTCATAGCTGCAAATCTGGGTCATTTTTCTGCCTTTGAGATGGAGGCCCTTTGAGCATGCATTTATAATAGATACCCGTTTCATCACAATCGGAAATGCCATCCATTGTACAGTTGCCTTCTGTGTCATTGCTGGAAATTCTTTTGTGGCTTTCTCATCTGTACTTGTAGCTTCACCTGACAGCTGAAAACTCTAGAAATTGTAGTGATGTTTGCAACGACCAAAGCAGCTACTGCCTGCAGTGAAAGGTGCCGCTTCTGCAGGATTTGGCGATTTCGATTTAAGGTCTTTGTGTATGGATTGTGCTTTCTCTTTGATTGTGGAAAAGCTTATTCCAGATTTTTTCGCTGTTTTGCATAATCTTACACAGCTTGGCTCAGCTTCACCTAATATTCCTCCTGTATAAAATCACCCCTAGACAAATGCAAAATTTGTGTGAGGCTCAAATTGTTCCCTAATTGTGTTTGAACAAATTTGTGTTTTTAAAACAAGTGTCATAGCAGAACTGGCTATGTGTAGATTTCCCTCCCTATTAACCGTTTAGCTCTGTCCACTGAAAGGACTACAAAGAATGAACAACGTTGTAATAAATTAGCAATGAGCACCCTTAGCATCATAATCCACCAAAAGAAATCCAGGCTTCTTGGAGGAATGGCAGGCTACAGGCCTGGGGCAGTAGATGTATAGGATGAGATGGCGGGGAAGCTACCAAAGACCAACTACTAGGGTCATGTCAGCAGAACTCAGGAGCCAAATGAAGCTCCCAGTGCCAAAGATGGGACAATTTGTATTTCAGTAAAGATAATAATTGCATACATTTATTTAGATCCATCAAATATGTTTAAATCCATGCATTCCTAATGATGTTTGGAAAAAAACCCTAATTCGTCCCTATTGAGTATTGATTATCTTGAAAACTGATAAAGACAAAGAACCAAGTATTTGTCTCCCTTTCCTTCATGAACTGGGGAACCAAATTGTAGATGAGAGAAAACATCTCCATATGAAAACATTCCAACTAATAAATAAAAAATAAATGATAGGACATCACCATTTTGCAAACCCCAGGGAATTAATGAATCTAGGTGTTGACCATCAACAGTGGTTAACATCACAAAAAAGGAGACATGTAGACCTTATGTTCCTTCTGATGAAAGACACACCACCAACCACCTATAATCTTGCCAAAGGGATCAAACTTAAGTTTAACCAAGCCTCTGGATCCAGCTACCAATTTTCAGGAAATACGGAGCTCAGAGGAACACATTAAACTGTTCCTTGAATACACAATCAGCAAAATTCAAACTGTGAGAAACTTGACAGGTTAAAAGCTCAGGTTCTTAAACAAAAAGTTTATAAAAATAAGAGGAAGTCTAGATGGAATTTATAGGTTAAAATGATTTAAAAGACATACCAAATTTTTAAAAATTGGGAAGGCTAAATTATAGTGCTTTAGGGATGCACTTTTTAGTCATCAAATGATATAGAAACACAAGGAAGTAGTTGCTGTAAGAATCAGGATAGTCAATAATTAAGTTAAACTAGAGAAAATAACAGAACTGTATTCCCTGTGCAACTGTGTGTGTGGATTGAGACTCACGCCAAGTACATGCCTCTCTGGTCTTGCTTTTCCTAATCTGCCTTGTCTAGGATTATGCAAACATTTGCCTCTGTAGCCAGATTTGTATCCCCTGCAGCAGAAGCCAGGGCCTCACATCTCTAGGTTGACCCTTTGCCATCCTGCGAGCTGAGGCAGTTCTGTGGGAGGAGGAGCGCCCTTATTTATTCCCTGATCTCCTCTCTAAGACTGCAAATTCAGTGTTTGCTTTTGGCCTCCAACTATCCAGGAAAACAACAAAAACCAAAAACCAACGCTGGGCCCATCTGCATTGTTTTCCTCACCCTCTGGCAAGAGCCCAGGAGTCCTATTTGGCTGCTTCAGGACAAGCCAATTAGATAAAGATTGTTAATCAGAGTAATGAAGGGAGAAGGGACCTGAGGAAAGAGAAGGAGGGGACGAATGTGACAGAGGCAGTAATGGAAGAGAGCACTGCCCCTCTTCTAATGTTTTATTCAGAATATTTGCAAATGAGCCAGTGGAAACAGCATTAACAATAAATGAGATGCATTAGACTGGAGAGGAGGGGGAGGGAGATGGGAGTGCTGCTCCTTGCCAGCCAGGCCCATGGGCTCCCTATCTAATCAACCAAGGTGAGCGAGCCCTTCTCAGGTGGCTTTACCTGCACACCCACCTGCACTCAGGCCTTCTGAAGAGGCTCATATTCCATTTAGCAAATAATATAAGAAGTTCCGAGATATTTCTAGCATACAAGAGCCAACCTAAAAGTCAAAGCCAATATTACAAAACCTGAGGGCTGATAACTTTAACTCTCGGCCTCGATGTTGAGGCTGTCACAACCAAAAGGATCTGTTAGGTAACTGATCCATTTTATGAAAGCAGCTAATACTTGACTGGTGTTTTACAATGAACCAAGCACTTTTGTATTATCAAATGTTTCTCATAATCACCCTGTAACCAATTTTATAAATTAAAATACTGAGCAAGTTCTCTCAGGGCCTGAACCCTTGCTTTCAAAAAGTCAGGTGCTTCCATAATTCTTTCCCTTTGGACAGTCTCCATCCGTTCAAATCCCCCCATCTACTAATTTACCTAGACTTGTGTTATTTTTTCCTTCCGTTCAACAAATATGTACTGAGCATCTCCATGGGCCAGGCACTGGGCGAGGCAGAGAATAGGAAATCCCAGTGAAGAAACAGTCCTACTGTTTTATTCTATAGGCTATCAAGCTGCCTGTTTGCCTCTTGACTCGATCCTGATTCTGCGATAATTAGTTCTTCCTATTAAAAGATAACAATGGCTGTCTTTCACTAAGCACTAAGTGCCAAGCACTGCGGTAAGCACTGTACAAACACTATTTTTTTAAAGCCTCAAGTCCACGTCTAAGCCCAGAGCCCATGCTTGTGAATAGTCTGCTGTAACTCGCACTTCTTTTATAAAGGGGAAAGCTTCACTTTTCTACATTGAACCCCCCCCCCCCCCCCACCTTTAACAGCCTCAGCGAGACCCGCTCCCAGGAGAGAGACACTTTGCCCCTGCCTGACCCAGCAGCATGATTCTGCCAGCAAATCTCTTCCACTGTGTTTCCTCTTCGCACCCGTCAGCCTTCTGGGTAAGGGTCTCTCAGCAAGGAGGGGATAAAGGAAGGCCAGGTTTCCTTCTGAAGCTGAGACAAAAGCTGCCTCCAGCACACAGACACTGGGTTCCCGTTGGCCAGGCCAATGAGACCTTGGAAAACTTAGATTGGGGTCATACTCCCCAGCACCCACCTCTTTCCAAGGTCATCCAAAATATCCCCTGATGTTCACAGAAGGCGTAAAGGAAGGAAGGGACCTCTCCCACAGAGACCAGGGCTCAAGGAGGTGATGGCTGACCCGAGCCTCACTTCTGGGCGGGCGGCCCTCGCGCAGCAGCGTGGGCACCAAGTCCACTCCACCTTCTCGGTCAGAGTCTGTGCTTCAAGATCCCGGATGACGAGACTACACAATGTGGGGAGGCGTGCGCTGTAGCGCAGGTTCTCAAAGTGTGGTCCCCAGAGGCCAGCAGCATCGGCAGGACCTGGAAATGCGTTAGATGCAAATGTTTGGGCCCCACCCTAGACCAAC
This sequence comes from Miniopterus schreibersii, assembly GCF_964146895.1. Taxonomy (NCBI): domain Eukaryota; kingdom Metazoa; phylum Chordata; class Mammalia; order Chiroptera; family Miniopteridae; genus Miniopterus; species Miniopterus schreibersii. Next base: position 175,830,161 of record NC_138101.1, read on the forward strand.
TGAATCAGAAACTCCGGGGGTGGGGCCCAGAAATCTGTCTGAGAAGCCTTCCAAGTGATCCTGACCCACGCTGAAGGTTGCGAACCATTTGTACAGACAATTACCTCTCCAAGCCCTGGCTCGCTCACTTCTTACACATCACTTAGGCTGCAGTCTGGGCTGACATTTGGGGAAATGGAAGGAAGGTCTTGTGCGCTGGGGTTTTCCCTTTTCCATTTTATTACCCTGGGGATAGTTCTGAAAACCAAGCTTCTGAACAAAAGCTCTCTTGCTGGTAATTTAATCCTTCATTTGCATTGCCAATAATAATGGGAGGAAAGAAATTCCAGGAGACCAACTGGCTTTTAAGTGCTTTATTGCATCTGACCTGAAGCTGCCTGGGAATGGAAGGCCCAGGTTTCTCAGCCCAAGAATAAACAAGGGCACAGAACCACGAGGAAGAGGGGCTCTGTGGTCACAGGCTGGGGTGGGTGGGGGTGGGGGTGGGCATGGACCCAACAACACTGGCACAAGTCAGAGCCAGACTGGGGTGAGGGGAGTGTCTATACAGACAGAGGGGCAAGAGGATATGAATAACCCCTAAGTCAAAAATCACTAGCTGTCATACTCTCGTTTATTTCCCCAACTCTGAGCAGTACCACACCTCTCTCCAGACCTTAGATCTCCATTTTTTCCAGTCTGGGGAGGTGCCAGCATCACTCACTGGTATTAAAGGAAAGAGCAAAAGTGTGCTCATTAATTCCTTCAGCAAGTCTTTTTTGAAATTGTCCTATATGCCAGGCACAATGCCAGGTGCCCAAAGACAAACACAGAGCATGGATTTTAGTGGAAGAGATGAGCACCACTCGCTCAGCTCCAGCCTGTGGGCCCAGCAGGGGGTGTGTAGCAAAGACCCTGGCCTAGCCTCAGGTCAGGGAAGTCTCCCTCTGATGAGGTTGTTTGAGTCAAGGGCTGCAGGAGTTAACTAGGCAAAGGCAGGTGTTGGTGGTGGTGAGAACACTACGGGCAACGGACAAGGACACGAGCCCTGATGGAGATGGCGAGTCTAAGGACCAGAAAGAAGACCCAAGGAAGGGACGCAGGAGGGGTGGGTAGAGACCAGGCTGTGCAGGTTTATAAAGCTATGTCTTTATCCTAAAAGCAATGGGGAGCTTTTGAAGGGCTTTAAGCAGAATAGTATCAGGGACAGGTTCACATGTGGTAGAGCTCACTCTGTGCCATGGAGAGGGGAGTGCAGATCACCGAGGGTAAGCTGGTTATGAGGCCAGTGGAGTGGTCCGGGGGCTCTGACCAAGGGCCAGTGGTGGAGGTGGAGGTGGGGAGAGGAATGCAGACCAGAAAGAGGCTCAGATGGAACCCACAGGCCTTGGTAGGAGGACCAAAAGGCATCGGGGTGTTGTTTAGGTCACCAGAAGAGGTCACTAGACAAGGGCCGACCATAGGATGAGAGCTGGACTGGGAATGAGGCAGAGGGGATTAGCTATAAGTAAGAAGTGGTGCATCCAGAAAGAACAAGTGGCAGTCTGAGGGGGAAAAGGCTCACTTCGTGTTTAATTAAAGGAGATGTCCAAAGCCCTCAGCTACTCATGGTGATGTAATGTGCGGATTAGGGTCCCTTCCCCCTATGGCCACCTCTGGGCTTCATTCATTCCTGCCACTGTTACCAGGAGGTGGAAGGAGAAGGGGAAGGATGGGGTGGGGACCAGGTCACTCAGTTTACGCACATGTGCTGGATAAATGGGAGCTAAATGGCCTCACCTACTTAGAGTGGTGGTTTGTTGTGACTATAAGCTTAAGGGACAGCAGTTCTCTCCCTGAAGGGGAGCACTGCACATAGATGCAATTTACATCTCTGGCAACTTTCTACAACCATCCCTTAATGAATTAGTCAAACCATCAAGGAATCCAAATTGGTTCCTGCCATCTTTCATCGACCAGGTCGTTTGCCTTTAAAGCTTAAAATGGAATTGAAGAGTATTTATAGCACTGGGACATTTTTGTGGGCCTGGGGGAAGGGGGTCTTCAATAAATACACATGAGAAAATTGCAGAAAATAAACTCAGTTAGAGGGTTTTTAGGCAGGTTTGCAATGACTTGTTGCTCTGTCTCTCTGAAAGGGGCAGGGGCAGCAGCCACCACTGGGCTTGGAGATTATTTGTGTGGAAAAGAGAATTAAAAACAACAATAAAAATTTAATTGTACACTTACTCTATTTCAGGATGAAGAATCCTTATAGTTAGGTTTCTGTATTAGGGGAATCCTGCTGGGGCAGGAATCAAACAGTCCATTCAGAAGAGATGATTAAAGATAAATTAATGAAGGAACTTTTTTGAAGGGTGTGAGCAGGGATAGAGGAAGCCAATTCAGGATGGTGAAGCACCTGGGCTCCTGGGGAAGCTCTAACACCCCAAGGCATGGAAGGGGAAGCGGAGGGGGTGGTTAATTATTCCTGAGGCTGTAGGACCACCCTGACTCTGCAGAGGAGAGAAGCCACTGCCAACTATAGCCCAGCAGGGAGGGAGCAGGGGGAATATTCAAACCTCTCTTCTTGCAAGTGCTTCTCCTCGGTCCATCCAAACTAAAAACCAATGAGCAAGGGAGCCTATTGACCTGGTTCACACAGGCAGCCTGCGCACAAAGCAGAGCCAGAAAAGGTAAAGAGTGAATGAGCAGGGGCAAGCAGAGAGAACCCAGCACAGGAGCTGAGACACTGACTGGTTCAGGTTTGCAAATTTATGTAGATCAATATATTTATGTGGATCTATGTATTTCACTGCCAATATTCTTCTGGGTTTATAATGATGTAGTTCACCCCACATTGATAGTATTAAATAAAGCAACAGAAAACAGAACTGCTAGCCCAGGATGCTCTGGGGTAAGCGGGGCAGGAAACTGAACAGCAAGTACTATCTGTCTGTTTTCTAGGTTTCCCCCTGTGAAGTCAGCTGTGTCTCTGGCTGCTGTCTGGGTCTTCCCTCCCTCCCTCCCTCCCTCCCTCCCTCCCTCCCTCCCTCCCTCCCTCCCTCCCTCCCTCCCTCCTTCCTTCCTTCCTTCCTTCCTTCCTTCCTTCCTTCCTTCCATTTTCAAAAGGAGACATGGCTTGGATTATTGATGAAATCAAAAGGATAAATTGGTGGATTGCATGTTTCCATCCTGCCTGTTGTTTGTCTAGTAAATAACATTTCCTCTGTAAAACTGGAGCTTTCATCAGAAGTGTGTGGACCAGACCTGAGCACACGGCGAGGCTGCCCTTGGAGAAAACCCTCCGTGATCCTGACTGACTTTGATCTGCTGTCTCCCCACATGCAGGCATAAGAGTCCACCAGGACCCTTTCCCCAGCGGCCCTGTTTTTTTTCCCACCATGCAGCACATTCAGCAACATGCTCTGCCCCTGGTCTTTTCCCTGACTAGACATATTCTCCCCTCACTGGGATTTGCTAATTTTAGAGCAGTTAAAATGTTCCCTTTGGTGAGCCAGGGAACCCCGGAGCGCCCCAACAGCGGGAGGTAGACCCGCTCAGACACTGCCCTCTGCTGGAAGCTGTTGGGACCGCTCAAGTTTTCAGGGAGGGCTGTGCACTTCTGAGCTGCCAGGGCCTCATCCTCCTGCCTGGGTTGTAGATAAACCTGCAGTGCGGATAAGGCATTACTTACTTAGAAAACCTCTTTCATTTACACCGGGTGGAAAGAAACATTAGAATACAATGCAGGAAGGTTCTTCTTAGTGACTTGGTATCAAAAAGGATTTCTAAACAAGACACACACACAAAACACATACACACGAAAGAATGATAAATTCAACTACGTCAAGAACAAGAACTTCTGTATGACAGAAGAAATGATAAAGTTAAGGGACAAGAGAAAATACTTGCAGCAAAGGATCAGTATCTAGAGTATATAAAGAACTTCTACGGGTCAAAAGGAAAATGCAAGCCAATCAACAGAAACATATTCTAAAGATATAAAATACCAATCCATAGAAATATAAATGTATCATTTTTATAAAATAAAATATGTAAAATGTAAGTAAAAAGGAACTATAAGTATAAATTTGGCCCCAAAATACATGACAAAAATGCTCAGTTTTACTAGTAATCAGAAAAATGGAACTTCAAACACAGTGGAGTTTTTACCTATTAAATTGGAATAAATTAAAAGGCTGTGGGAGAAAAGGTATTTCCATTCATTGTAGAGAAGACTGCAAACTGGTGTGATCCCTCTGCAGAGTAACTTAGCTGAATCAGTTACAGTGTCAAATGTTTATTTAACAGGATCCAGTGACTCCACGTCTCTATTTCTCCCCCCTAGAAATGTACCCCTGTGCTCAGAAGGCAGGTTCAAGGAGGGTTGGGGCAGCTTTGCAATAGCAACAAATTGGTTCATGCATAACACACACACATACACACACAGAGCAGTTTTAAAATATATATACTATATGTACTTATGTGGAAAGATCTTCAAAACCTATTTTTGAGTAAGCAAACATCAAGCTGCAGACTAACACACGATACAATAGCATATATAAAAACACCCCTGCACATTAAACATTATATTTTTTCTACGGGCCTTCTAATGCAAGGTAAAGTGTGCAGAAGACACATCAAAATGATGGTGAGAGTTGCCTCTGGGGTGGAGACAAGAATTGGAGGTGGTGTTCAAAGGTGACTTCAGCTTTATCTGTAATGTTTCATTTTTTTATAGAGAGAATATATTCATGTATTACTTGTATAATTAAGATGAATAAAAATGATTTTTATTTAAAAGGAAGACAATTTTTCCTAATCTTTATCCATAAAGCTCCTGGAAGGACTAGGAATCATTGAGCTATAAGCAAATTGTGCCCTGGGTGATATGTCAGGGGACCCGCTGAGGAGAGGGCACTGTGGCTGTCATGGAGATGGTGGCCTTCAACACAAACCATCCTGTGCATCCATCTACATGTCAGACCAGCTCACATTCAGTGTTATGCTTTTAAATCTTGATTCACAAACTCAACAGTAATAATACAAACCCTAATGCTCCTTGGGGGTGTTTGACATGAAAATGTTCTTATCTTATTTAATCCTTTATTCTTTCCCTTTCTCTGCGTGTCTCTCTCTGTGTTCCCCTGCCCTTCTATCTCTCTGCCTCTGTCTCTTTCTCTTTCCAGATGAGGTTGCATAGCTTAGAGATATTAAGTAACCTGTCCGAGGTCAGTTGACCAACACGTGGTAGAGTTTGTCTTAACCTCAGCAGCCATACTCTCACAGATTTAAGCCGCATCACATCATAAACATCTTCAAAATATCAACATCCTGTAAGGAGATGTCCTGAGTTTCTCTGCCACTCAGACCGTGTCCACTGGCCGCATTGCTCTGAAACCAAACAGCAGCTGGTTCATTCTGGGAGAAAAATCTACCATAGGACAGGGAGCTATTTAAGCCAGTACAGCCAAGAAGCTCGAAGACAAATATACACTAAGGTTAGAAATAATCCTCAACCAGGAGACAACTTCAAATATTTTTAAAGCTAGTTTTAGGAACAAAACCAATCCACTAATAGCAAAGCTTTAAGTTAGCAGAAGCCCTACAAAATTCTCAAAGGATACAACGTGCTGCATCTTCCAAATTCTGGACATTTCTCATGCCAACATAACCTGCATTCCAGGGACACAGGCCTGCTCTCACTGCTCAGCCAGCCCTGCCCGGCGAAGAGCACACACTGAGCGACAGCAGGGATTACAGGGATGTGTGGGGACAGAGGCCTTCGCCAGCAGGGCTCTAAGGTGCTCTTCAGAGGGAAGGCGGACCTCCCCTTACCGTGGAGAAAAGCTTTCGAGGGATGTTTCTGGAATAACTTATGAGTGGAGTGGGCAGCAGGTTTATAAGTCAGAGCTGTGATTCCTTTCTCCCAATTAAAAAAAATGAATAAATCTCTATTTGGTTTCTTACTTGAGAACAGGTGTGTCTATGAATAATACATAAGTGGGCAGGCCACACACGGATCTGAAGGCCCAGAAGTCTGAAAGCAAATGAGACCCAGAGTGTTAAGATTACATAGCGGATTTTAAATAGCATCACGTAGGCAAGGAAAAACCTAGGAGAGCACAAAACCCGCTCTGCAAATAACAAGCACATCTAAGCCCCTAGCTGTGTACACAAACACATCTCCTCTCAGATGATGGTAACTGAAAGACACCAGGTTTCCATTCAAGGGGGAAATAAATCAAGAAATGCAATCTGAAGAAAGATGGAAACATTAGGGTTTTCATGAACCGTGACATTTCAGGGCAGAGAATTAAGGACATTTAAATTTTGCTCCCAAGTCCTTAAACCCACCAGGACTGACACGAGAGGAACAACATAGGGCAACAGGTATGGGGTGGGGCAGGTGGCTGCAGAGCTCCTGGGTCCATTCTAGGATCCTCCCCCTGGCCTCCCAACAGCTTACCTCCCACTGTCTGCCCACCAAAGCCAAGATGTGTTTTCCTATCAGTTAAACATGTGATGATATCATGGTATTATATGGATTAGGGAGATTAAACATCAGCAAAAGCCTGGTGATGTAGGATTTCTAACCAGCAGGGTCTTAACCTACACCTCTTTAGGGGACACAGGAAGATGTTGAAAAATGTGTCACTGACTGGCCTCAAGAGCATGGGGAAGACACTCCTACTGCTGCATGTGGTCCTTGGAAGGCTTTGGTGGCCCCAGATAAAAAGGAAGCCGTGAGCGTCACTAAGACTACTCATCTCTCCAGTTAGGAAGTATTGCTGTCCCAGGAGGGGTAGCTTGAGATCTCAACAGCTTTCATGTAAACGCTTGCATGGGCCCACACATGCCCACACACACACACACGCTTCTTATCAGCTCTGCTGAGCAAAGAATTTTCATGAATAAAAGATTTGGATTTTTATCTTGTCCAAATCCCTTCAGGTATTGTCTTGAGATAAGACAAGTCCCTTTAACCTTGCCCCATTTGAAAATGTAACAAGTGAAATATTCCCCCCCCACTCACTCCACCCCCCTAAGAAAAATGGCCCAAAATTTGGAGCAGAAGGTATTTGGAGCTGTGACAGGCAGCATATTAATATGTGAACTGAAAACAGACAGATCCCTTAAAAGTCTGCCCACATTGCAGAATTGGAAATAGATGAACCTCTTTCCCATTACAGCAACAATATCACAAGGCAGCATTTGTTTGCAAGAAAATGAATTGGCAAACAAGCCGGGGCTAGAAGTGGCTCCCGCCTCTCTCTGTGGCCTGAGCAGGACTGAAGAGGAGAAACCAAGGTGGTGGTGGGCTCCCAGGGGAGGCAGCAAGGGGCTGCACAGAACGCCTGCCACCCCAACATCTTCCTCCATGTAGAACTCCCCCCTTGAGTCTCAGGGCTGGGGCCAGGTAGGGCTGGGTTGGGTGGCTGGACCTTTAATCATACCCTGTTGGGATTAGTCCTTGTGGTGGAGAAATAAAGAGCACAGACCCTGCCATCTGCCCCCTGACTTTGTGAACTGTGTGACCTTAGACACGGCGGAGTAAGACATGGCCAGAAGGTGGACTGGAGCAGGTGAGTGGTAGGAAGGAGGCCTGGAAAGAGCTGCAGAGCCTCCCATGCTAGAGATAGGGTGCTGCCTTTATACTGGGGCACATACCATGGTCCTTACTCAGAAACCCTCACCCTGGCTTCCGCACCCCAGCCTGTAGGTCTTTGCTCCCCTTGGCTGTGAGTCACATTCTCACACCTCTCTCCTGACATTTCTCCACCCCTCCCCCATACACCCATTTAGCACCACCTGAGGCACCCCACCTGGTCACACAGACCTTTAATAGCAAGCAAAACAGTAGCAAGGGGCAGAGCTGAGAGAGAGAGAAATCTCAGTCCCTACTGGCAGGTGAAGATCATTTTCTGCATTTCCATTTAAAGGGAGAAGTGAAAAGCACGAAATCACGTGCCAACAGGGAGAAAGAGTTTAAACCAGGAGTCAGCAGCTGCCAGGGCATGGGTCCCAAGGCTGAACTCCTGGGAAGAAATGGAACTTGCAAGTAGGGACACACAGGTAGAGGTCACCTAACCTTCTACCCGATAAACTATCAGCCTTCCCACTTAGGCATGCCACAGGTTCTCAGACTCACACTGCCCCAAGCTCAGCTTGTCATTTCTTCCAAACCTGTTCCACTTCCAGGTCCCTTCTCACAGAATGACTCCTACCCAAGCCAGAAATCTGGGAGTCTCCCAGGACTGCTCTTACTCCCTAATACAACCCCAGGACTGCCCCAACCCAGTCAGTTCTGTCTCTGCCTTCTCCATCCCCACTGCCAATGGCTCCATCAAGCATCTCTTGCACGGACTGTTGTTGCAATAGCCTCCTGCCCAACCTCCACTTCAGCTCTCTCTGATCCCTCCTCTATTTTGCTCCCAGTGTGTTTTTCCAACCTAAAAATGCAAATCTGATGCTGCAACTTCTCTTTTTAAAACCCTTGAGTATCCCTCTGCTGTCAGGGTAAATTCCAAACTCAGACTGGAGAGCCGGCATTCCGAGCCCTGCCCCTTCTGAGCTGTCCAATTTCATCTGCTCACCCACTTCCCCATGCCCCCGCCCTCGATTTTCAACCATTTCCCTCAGTGTTCCAGGCTATTTCACACGCCCAGGCTTTGAAAAGTCTGTTTTGTTTTTTTTGTGTGTGTTTTTTTAAATATATCTTTATTGATTTCAGAGAGAGGAAAGGAGAGGGAGAGAGAGAGACAGAAACATCAATGATGAGAGAGTCACTGATCGGCTGCCTCCTGCACACCCTCTGCTGGGGATGAGCCTGCAACCCGGGCATGTGCCCTGACCGGGAATCGAACCTCAGTCTTCTGGATCCTAGGCGGACACTCAACCACTGAGCCACGCCCAACCGGGTGAAGAGTCTGTTTTTTTCCTTGTCTCTCCCATGAACTCTTACTTGTCCCTCCAGACCCAGTTCACGGGTTTCTCCTCCAGCCCTTCCACGTGTTGCCTCAGCACTTTATCACGCTAGTCTTGCACTTGCTTGGTCAGCTTGAGAGCAGGAACTCTGTCTTAACCGTCTTTGGATCCTCGGGGCCTAGGACAGTGCCTAATGCAAAAGTCTGAACGAATGCCCATGGGAAGTGTGAGCTCATGAACGGTTCCCTCCTGGGTGGGAAGAGGCTGTGGAGAGAGGCGGTGGGCAGCTCGGGGAGTGGTGGAGTGAAGGAGAAACAGTGCTCCACTCCTCAGGGACCAGAATCCAACCTGGGACAAGTCCTGGGCCTCCAGGTCACAGGGACACATCAAGCACAGATGCCAAAATCCATCAGAACAACAGATGAAATATTAAATATAAATGTCTGACCTGATGATGTCATGGGCGAGAATTACTGCCTGCTCCAGAGATCAGGGAAAGGCCAATCCGCATTTTTTCTCTTCTGCAGGAATGTCCTGAACTGGACATTCAGGCTTCGGGAGCTACAACAGCCAGGATATAAAGACATCGGAAACATCATTGTATAAGAAAACAGGTTTTTTTTTGTAACAATGAATGGTGATGGATGTTAAAAAGACTTATTTTGATCATTTCACAGTATACAAATATCAAATTATTATGTTGTACACCTGAAACTAATAGAATGTTATATGTCAATTATATATCAATCAAAAAAAAAAAAAAAAGAAAAAGAAAAACCATCACTGCTTCACCAGGGAGTTCTATATGCACAGGAAGCTTAAAGCTGAATTTGCTTTTTTTTATTGAGGTAGAAATCACAAAACATAACATTCACCATTTTTAAAGTGTACAATTTAGTAGCTTTTAGTACATTCACAATGTTGGGCAACCATCTCCTCTAATTCCAGAACATGTCCTCACCCCAAAGGGGGCCCTGTGCCCATAAGCAGTTACTCTCCACTCACCCCTCCTCCAATGCCGGCAGCCACGAATCTTCCTGTCCATAGAGCTGCCAGCTCTACTTCATATAAATGGAATCACGTACTATGTGGTCTTCTGTCGGCCTCATTCACTCGGTGTGATGTCTTCAGGTCCATCATGTATCAGCATCAGCACGTCATTCCTTTTCGTGGTTAAAGAATATTCCACTGGGTGGATATGTCACATCTGTTTATCTGCTCATCAGTTGAAGGACATCTAGGTTGTTTCCACTTTTTGGCCATTATGAATACTTGGCTGCTCTGAACATTTGTGTGCAAGTCTTTATGGGAACATGTGTTTTCATTTCTCTCGGGCATATAGATAGGAGCGAAACAGCTTCATCAAATGTCTAACGTTTTTCAAGGAGCTGTCAGTATGCTTCCTCATCAGCTCTACCATTTTACATTCCCACCAGCACAATATAAGGGTTCCAATGCACTCACTCTTTAAGGATCTTAGACGCTGAATTCCTAATATTGGGGCTTTTCCTGTAGACCCTACAAAAATACAACCAATGGGATAGCAACGGAGTCAGAATCTAAACTACGAAATGGGCAACAGCCTCAGGCTGAATCCGAGCTGATCCCTGATGGCTTCAGTCACGCATCTTCCCAGGTGTGCTCCCTGCAGCCGTCACTCAAAGCAGGGGTTCTGTGCAGAATCACAGGACTTTCTATGCCTGTCTCCTAGACCTACAGGTAAGAATGCCCATGTGTGTAATCTGTCCCCCACTTCCAAATCAGATGAGGAGAAGGGGGGCTAGATCTCATTGGCAAGCAGGAGAGGCCATTCCAGGGAACCATTTTGTTGATCAGAAATTAGAATGTTTTTCCCTACAGAAGCCAGAAGACTGGGGACCCTCTGGGTTCTGGCAGGTGGACCAGCAGCAGGGCACAGGATGGCTGGCTGCCAGGCAGGCAAAGAGCAGCTTTGGCCCTGCCTGGGATTAGGTGATACACAGAAGTCTAGGCAGGCGGGAGGTCTGAAAGCACCAAGGCATGAGTCTGAGGAGTGGGACAGGTGAGAACAAGGCAGGGTCCTGGCAGGTCCCAGAGGCCTGCCAATGGGCCTTCATGCTCAGCCTTGCATGCTGGCCTCAGCTCTGCCTACTGGTCCCACCTCATCGCGTGCCACTGCCCCCCCCCATCCCAGCAATAAAAACACCACTTATCTCTAGGTCCTTGAACACAGGATGCCTTCTCATCTTAACCCCCATTACTAGCATCATCTGTGCATGTTGTTTTGGCTCCCTGAAAATTGACACCCCTGCTCCACCTCTAGAAAACCACTGATTCTTCAGGTCTCAGCTCGACCACATCCTTCTGTGAAGCCTTCCCCTGGTGTTCTCTGAGGGCTGGGTGCTCCCTCCACCACACCCTCTGCCCTGTGTCATTGCACCAGATGGCCTTTCTCTTACTGTCCTGATTTGTAGCTGTTTCCCCCCTGCGGAGTGAGAGCTGCCAGGGCACCAGCAGCACACGGTGCCCAGCGCCTCGGAGATGAAAGACTATTTATTATAAGTTTGCTCCTGGGGAACTGTGCAGAGAATGACCAGAGCTAGTGACAGAAGCAGGCTAGGGGTTCAGGGCTTGACCACAGGGAGCACCATTGAAATACAACAGAGACCAGGAGAGGGAAATAAACTAGAGAAAGGGGAGTGGAGACAAGGCCAGGGGAACACAAAACGCCCAGGCATCCATCGAGGCTGACTTTAGGTGGCCCGATGGAAATAGAGACAGGTCCTATTTTGTACCCTCCTCTGAACCCCCTACTTCCTTCCCTTCCACTTTTTCTCTCTCTGTCTCTCCTTTCCTCCCTCCCTTCCTTCCTCTTCCTTCCTTTCTTGCAGGTAATGGGCCGGGTACCTGCCATTCCAGACACAGTAGGTGTAACATGGGAAATGAGAGTAAATAATTCAACTGCAGCTCCGAGCTTAATGCGGTGGGACTCAGACACGCGCACACACAGCCCTCACTCGAGGGACCCACTAGTGGACTGGGATTTTTGTATCAACTACAATTGCTTTGGCTGCAGATAAACCAGACTGAGTGTGGCTTCACTAGAAAGGGGATAATTATTTTCCTTCCCAGAAGGGTCGGATGTGAGCCTCCAGGACTGCTGGGTGGTGTCACAATGCTGTCCACATCCCAGGCTCCCTCCATCTTTCTGCTCCTCCATCCTTGGCATGTGGCTTTCATCCTTTTGCTCCCAAGAAGGCTCCTGAAGTTACAGGCATCACAAGGGTAATCAGGCAAAGGGAGGCAAGGGAAGATGGGGAGTGACTGCCAGCTGAGCCTGTCCCCTCAGCTTGCATCTCATTGCCCAGGACTGAGTCACATGTCGCCCTACCTGCAAGGAAGTCTGGGAGTTATTTTTAACTGGGCATATTACCGCCTTGTAAAAATATTAGGGTTCAGTTAGAAAGGAAGAGGGGGCAATGGAGATCAAGGAGGCACCCGTCAGTGTCTGCCATGGATTCCAGAGGCAGACTTCGTTCCGCGAGGGCACACTGCTTTCCTGGAGTCCTCAGACTGGGATGAAAACACAAACCCTGGAGACAAGTGGCTAACCTTGAACCCCGGCCCTTCCCTTACTATCTATGTGGCTTTGGGCCAATTGCTTTATCTCTTTGTGCCTCATTTTCCTCATCTACAAAACTAGGGGAACAATGACACTCAGTTCACATATTGCGATGGGGATAAAATCAGTTAGCAAGTGTAAAACACTTAGAATAGTGTCTGGCACATAGTTAACCCTAAAAAACATGAGCTGCTTTTGACTGTTGTTATTTACTGAATGTATTACACCATCTGCTCTACATTGTCTCCTCTAATCCTCGCAACAAATATATGTTATAAATGGGTTCAGGAGGGGTCCCAGGCCCCACTGCCTGCCATTTTGCCATTTCACTGAAGACTTCTAATCCTTAAGAATTTCTTTAGTGAAAATCCCGCTAAGAAAGGCCTCTTCACCCTCTTCAGCAGGCAATTCAGCAGCTGACACGGGGCAGAGACTAGCAGCACCAGCACGCCAGGATGCCAGACAACGCCCCTCCCTGGCACTTTCTAGTAGGTCTTGCCCTGGGTTCAGTTCCAAGTTTTGAGTGAAGGTTTAATCTAATTTCTGTTCTTTCCTGCTTGATCTGCAAATTGGCTTGTTTATCTATCCCAGGTACTTAAAGAAATGCGTTAATGGCATTCGGGTGATGAAGCAGCGGCTGATGCACTCAGACCTTCCAGTGGTCAATTAGGACAGGGCGGAATCAACAGAAATGCTGGGGTGGAGGGGCACGGGGGGGAAGCAGGCTGAGGCTCACGGCAGATCCCAGCACCGGTCCCTGGGTAAGGTCAGACTAAGAGAAGAGAAGCATTGATTCTGCTGGGAGGCAAAAACGGACCCGTGTCCCCCCTTTTATCACCCCTCACCCCCACAGCTCTCAGTGTTCACCAAGCACCCAAATAAACCATCAGATTGGGGTTGACTCCTAGAAGTCCAGTCAAAATGAATTTATACATTCCTGGAAGTGCTTTGAACAATTTAAAGACTCCTATCTCCATAGGATAACTTCTACTTCTAGGAATGGTTTCTACAGAGATAATGTACAGAAGGGTTTTGTATTGTGGCACTGTTTGTAATAGTGACAAAATTGGGAACAACCAACGCATCCATGTACCGGAGGCCAGTTAATTTATGGAAAACATATTTTTAAAAACAAAGATGCACATCAGAATTTACTAACTTGGAAAGATATTGCTGACATGTAGTTAACTAGGAAAAATGCATTATGAAGCAGCATGTAAGGTATGTACCATTTATGTGAAAATCAAGAAATACATACATATACATATACTCATATATGTAAATACACACATTTATGAATATATTTAGGAAAATATTGGCAGAAAGGCAAGAACATGAACAGAGACAAAGATGAGATGTTTGAAAAAATTTCATCAAATGTTAGCATTTATCTACATAAACTGGTTCCTGCAGAGCCAAGTTTCTCACTGTTGAAGTAGGAATTTATAGATAAACAAGGGGAAAAGGCTAGAATAATCCATATGGTAATGGCTTAGAGTTTGAAGCATCAATATGAACTCATGCTTAGCTTAATACAGACACAGATGGTTACCTAAAGAATATTTATAGGTATGTGTATACACACAGTTTAGTATACACATGTATAGTTCTTTGTTCTGTCAGCTGAGAGGGCTTAGCAGAAATGACATTCCAGCAGCAAGGGGCACACCTAGTGTCCAGATCTTTATTTCCATTACTATCCTCCAATAACAGGAACCAGGGCCCCTTGAAGAAATGGCTGATTCTAGGACTAGGGCAAGAAATATACATCTTCTAATGCCATAAAGTAAGAAAGTACTCAAAACATTAAAATAAAATCAACCACATTGGTGGTTATGTCAAAGGTGCACGGAATTCCCAATGGCCAATACTGGAACAATTTGAGCGACAAAATAGAGTAGTATTGGATTATAATCCAAACATAAAATAAATATGTATGAGTCCATACTAATATAAATAAATGGTTGAATAAATTAATAAATGGGGGAGGAAGTAAGATAAATCTCTTAGGCGGAACAATTCCAAATAATCTGTGTAGATACTCTACCCTCAAAGAGGGGAGCATAACTCCCTCATCCTTAAGTGTGGCTGTGCACACTGACTTCCTTGCAGACGACAGTATGGAAAGAGAGGGAAGGAAGGAGTAGCTTTACAGCGGAGAAGCCTGACAAACTCATCTCAGTCCAGTGGTCAAGGTCAACATCAACAGTCATAAATCATGTGGATAGTATGTAACCTTGATATGATGCGATAAAAATGACATTTTGCCTCTATGGTCTCTCTCCTCAAAATTCACAGCCCCAGTCTCCTCATGAGAAAAACATCAGACAAATTCCAGTAGAGGGGCATCCTCCAAAATGCAAATGTCCAAGTCATCAAAAAGAAGGAGAGGTTGACAAACTGTCACAGCCAAGAAGAACCTGAGGAGACAGGTGAATCTAAAACTGTTAAAAAATAAAGTTTTTTTAAGCTTTCACAGAACAGCCTTTCCCTAAACAATAGAATCAAAGTGAATTTTGATCTCAACCTTTAATGCAGGAAAGCAGCAAAAGCTTTGAAAATAAAGCTTTTCTGTAAAGGTTTTCCAGTATCCTGGATCAAGTTCTTACATGGGGTTTAAGGTTAAAGTTCTTGGGCTTTCTCTAGGAAACTAAAAAAATTTCCCCAATATATCAGAAGCAGGCACAGCCGAGCCTGAGGGGAGGGGCCGGGGAAGGACAAGGCCTCCTTTCCTGAGCTCCCCGCGTTCCTGTCACTCAGCCTGTAGGCTCAGTGTGTGCATCTCAGCATAGCCTTTGGAAGGGGGCAGCACAGGCTGTTTCCATGGGTGCGTGCGAGCGACATTTTCATCAGGCCCTGGTCCCTCTCAGGAGGTGACCACTGTCTGCCCATGGAGCAGACCCAGAGGAGCTTTCCAGAGAGGCCAAGGAGTCTCCAGATACAACTGCACAGGTGGTGACCAAATACTGGGGTCATGCACCCTCGGGCCTCTGATTCACTGGGGGTGAGCTGGCACTTTGCCATGAGCCCATCTGGGTGGCAGACTGGTTTATGAGACACCCCGAAGATTGCCCTGGCCCTCACCTTCAGTCAGAAAGGAGAATCCTGAGAGGCTGCACTTCTATGAATCAAGCCGAAGGGGGCAAGCCAGGGACTTGTTTTATTCTTACTGATTCTGTACGGATGCAACTCGACTAAGCAGAATTATAACAAGTTGTGTTCCTGATGACCCAGGAAATATGCTACGGAAATAATTCCTCTGAATAGTAAGAGATGTTCTTAAAGTTAGCACGAGGATTTAAGAACAAGGTCAGAAAATGGCATCTTTGAAAACCGAAAATGACAAAAATCCATATGCAATGAATGGGTTTAGTCCCCCATAGTTATTCATCCCCTGTCAGGCATCCACCCTCAGAGGTGTTTGACAAGCACATTATAGGTAAGATTGGAGTGTCTCCTGGATTCCATCAAGGGCCCTGAGGTCTTCTGTATTTCCATGGGAAACTACTAATCTCCAATGGCCTTTACTGAGATAAGCTACAGTTTTGAAAATTGTAACATACTGATGATAAATGCAATGGATAGCTCTACATGGACTTTAGAGACAGGAGTAAGTAGAAAGTTCTGGTCAGGGTTTTAAAAACAGGTCTAGCCAAGAGTCTGACCAATTTATGCTAGAAAAGTATCTTTTCCTGGGAAAACTCTTCAGGTTCTAGCAGAGCTGGTCCTGTGAGACAAGGTAACTCTTTCTCTGATTGTCAGTTAGTTCTCCAAGGAACCTTAGGAATCTCAGGGAAGACATGGGAGGGTATGATCCAGAGAAATGGATGAGAGTGTCTGATTATTAGAAGTTCTGCATTATGTACTCATAAATCAGTGTCTTATGAGTTTGGAAAACATCCCTCCATACTCCAGAGACAGAGCACACCTGTGTGTACCAAAGCAAGTGAGTTCCCAAACCCCGAGGCTGAGGACCCAGCTGCTGGACAAAGATGTCCCCACTACGGGCTCTCCACGAAGCCTGCTTGGGCCGCCAGCTGGCCTTGTTAATGCCTCCTTATAATAATCCTGAATCTTGGTTTTATAAATAATACCCCACATCTTAAATTTTACAAGGTTTATCTGGTTAAGATGTTTCTTGGAGTCATCTCTTTCTGGGCCAGCTAATGTTGCAGTCAGTGAAGATGGATTCTTCTGACTTACCCAGATATTTCTCTGATAACATTTGGATTTTTTTTTTTTCAAATTCACCCACTTGGTGGCCCCTATCCAGTGGCTGGGTATTAATGAAGGACCTGTGATATGTTTGGACTGAAAAATCCAAAGCCTGAGCTCAAATCCTTTGCTCATGCTGTACACACAGACTTTATCATCCATTTGTATCAAAATCCTATTCTATGGCCTGAAAACAGCACTATTTAATGGATTCCAAATTTTCTCAGTTATCATTTAAAAAGCAACACTCACGAGAGGTGAGTTTGTGCTAGTCACTCATGTGCACAGAGCAGGTCTGTTTCCCTGAAGACTTTTATCCATGGGTTGAAAAGAACATGAGCTTTAAAATATTTGTCTGTATGTGAGTAAAAGCAATCTTATTTCCCAATATATGCTTTTAAAAAAGTTATTTGGACTCTCTTCTACATTCTAAGACAAAAATAATCACTTCTCTTTCCCCACTTCGCCATCTCTTCTTTGTCAAATGTTTTTTTATCACAAGCATTGCAAGGCTTCCGGTCACACTCAGCATGCCCCGTGGTTTCTGCAGGGCTCCTTGGTGAACACACACCCTATTATGATTAAAAACATGTGCCAGCCGTAAAATGTCTTCTCCAAGCCCCTCTATAAAAGAATATTAAAATCAAGGCTCATGCTATTATGAGTTTCGGGAACAACAGTCCTGGAGGCAACAGATGCTCTTTCTTATTGTTGTAGCAGCAACTCTCCTGGCAGCAACGGAGATGGGTTCTTACAACTTCCCTGGAGGGAACCTACTAATGTTCAAGAGCAGATTCCCACCAGTCCTTGATCTCTGCATGAGCCCCTGCTGGCATCATCTATCGATGTGGAGATGAGATGGAAAAGAGAAAGAGAAAGAGAGCTCTGCAAGACCCTCACACATCCCTATGTCTCTAACGACCCACTCGGAGGCAGCCGCCCGGGCCAGGCAGCTGCTGCTTCCCGCAGGCTCCCTCCCATCTGGGGCATTAAGAAGGCCCTTGGCTATGCGTCAGCTCTTTGCACCAAAGATACACACGGGTTTTGACTTCCAAAGGAACAAGGCAAGGATTCTCTTTGCTGAAGAGACTCTAAAGAAGAACAAAAAGAGAACTTCTTGGCAAGAAGCCTGACCTGACAGGGCTGTGGTTTGCTAAGCAGAAGCATCGCTCACAGGTAAGAACGCAGAGGGAGAAGGTGACTCCTACGGCTCAGACACCAAAACAAAAATGAGATTATTTGGGGGAGTGCAGCATCAAGGCCATGCCTTCCAGCTCAGTTCAAAGTGGGGAAATAATCATAGTTTACCTCTTGAATGAGCACAAGACTAGTTTTTTCCTATTATTTGCTTGTCACCCTTGGAAGCTCAGTAGCTAATCCATTTTAGTAGACTATAGTAATAATATTAGGTACCATTAAATTATAATATCAAGTCCTCACAATGAACCAATGAAGTATTATAATATCTATTTTATATGTGAACAACTTGAAGATATTAAGGGATAAACAACTTACTCAAGAATATACAACAAGCAAGGGGCTGAGGAGGGATCTGAACCCAGACCACCTGGCTCCAAAGCACATGGTCCGCGTGATGCGGTCTTCCCTCTCCATACCCTACTCCCTCCCAGAGTGTTTGCACCTCACATCTCAATCAAACGACCTGGCGTAGGCCAAGCCCTCCGAAGAAAATGACCTCTACAACATACCTTGAGGACGATCACCTGAATACTATGAGCTCCACAAAGACAAACAGAGTTAACAGAAGGAGACAGAATCATCAAAGACGTGTAACAGACAAAAATGTTGCATTTTCCCCACAGGACACAATTTCTCAGATTGAAGTGTTCATTTAGCGCTCATTGCAATAAATGGAGAAGACCGAGGCATATCTTCATGAACTTTTAGAGCACTGGAGAGAGGAGAAGACACAAAAAACTTCTGGAAAGGAAAAAAGTACAAACAGGTCACATACTCTTTATGAGGCAATTCTTGACTAAAGAATAGATCGTTTCTCTTTGCCAAACCTCAGATCAATAAAGTTCTTTTTATAACACAGTGACTGAAATGTTCAGAACTAGAAGAGACACATGTCAGTCAAAAGGGTGTTTTTCCAACAAAATCCTGTCATTTTCTACTCAAGATAATGTTAAATTATAATCAGAAAATACTCAAACTAGTTTCTCAGCCCTTTTCTTTGATGAGATTGCTTTTTGATTGGTGTCATAAGTCAGAGCAGAGTAAAGACCCACCTGCCGTGTGTCCAGGGACGGCTGAACTAAAGAGGGTCCGGATAAGACGATCCTTGTATGGGATACAAGAGGACAGAGAAGATAAAGGTCTAAGGACAAGGTGCGTGGACACCAGCTGCTCACTGCTTCTCTCCTGAAGGTGAACTACCTCTTTTATTTACACCCAAAGATGTTTAATGAAGATGTGATCCAATGACAACTTTTTCCTTATAATGTGGGACTCCAAGAGGCAGATGCCTTCTTTTGGGAACAGAGATTCTACAGTGCATCAATGGTGCAGAATTTCTCATGACATAAAATAAGGCATAAAGAATAAAGCTCTCCCTGCACCCCAGCTTGGTTCTATCCCTAGTTTACCGAGAAGATAAAGCAACATAAGCCTTGCTGTCCTCTAGTCTCCTAGAATCAGTTCTCCAACCACACATTCCCAGATAGAGGAAGCTAGCAACAGTCTCTGTTATACACATAAAGGAATAGAATCAGAAAAATGTCAAACTTCCCAACAAAGTCACTTGTTCTATGGGAAGGCCAAGGTCAGCTCAATGGAAAGCAGTTGTATATTAAGACTAGAGTTTGAAAGAAAAGGAGGGAGATAGCTATCATTCTGAACTGCCAAGCCCTCAACAACTGCTGTGGGACACCAAGGGCCATCGGTAGCACAGTGGATGTCTCCAAAAGGCACACACCCCTATCTCTGGGAAGAACTCTGCAGGACAGCCTACGCAGCACCTCTTTGCAGATTAGAGAGAGGCGGCCCCTCTGGGCAGGTAACCCCAGGCTCACAGCTTGGGTGTGCCCCTTCCTCTGGGCACAGTCAGCCTGATGAAATGGACTAGATTCAAGACCCCACTTTTTGCTCCCTCAGCCTAGTACTATTGTGTCCTGAGTGCATAAAATGCCCAACACAGGTGGTAGCCCTGGGCATTTGGCCTAAACTTGACCTCGACTAGTGAGCTGGGCTGGAAGCAGGTCAGGCGGCCCTGCTGACTTCTCTAAGACTTACATCCAGATCAGGGCCTTGAGTTCTGACTGCTCTATTGGTGAGAAGAACCACAAAGAGATACAGGAAAAGAGGGCATTTCTCTGTCCGGCCTTCAACAGCTGGTCCAAACTTGTCCCTCCATGCTTTCCTCTCGCCTTCTGCTCCACCTTCGTTCCTGATGCAGTGCACGAGCCGGGGGTCCTCCTAAGCAGGAGACTACCCCAAGCCTGTCTTAGCACAGCTTCTGGTAAGAAAGTCATATGGACTTTCTTTTAAATTAATGAAATGTAGTCCCAGCTGGGTGGCTCAGTTGGTCGGTGTGTCATCCCATGCACCAAAATGTTGCAGGTTCGATTCCCAGTCAGGGCTCATACCCAAGTTGCGGGTTTGATCCCCAGTCGGGGCATGTATGGGAAGCAACCGATCAGTGTTTCTCTCTCACATCAATGTTTCTCTCTCTCTTCCTCTCTCTCTCAAATCAATAAACATATCCTCGGGTAAGGATCGAAAACATTAATCCATTGTAAAAGAAGAAGATGACAGCAGGAAGAAAGGAACCCAAAAGTGTGACTAAGGGAAAGATGGCACAAGAAGGATATTTTCCCAGGCAACAAGAATTTTTAACTCCTTTCCTTCTCCTTCCCCAAATTCCATCTTCTCTTTAAGCCAAATCACTGGTCCTCAGATCAGGCAAATTCAGGGTTTGGGGTTAGCAGTGGAGACCTTGCCTTCCCCAGAGGCTGGAATGGGACTCCACAGCCTTTAAGAGCTGAGCTTCACCTTGGTAGCTGCAGAACTTAAATGGTGCCAAGAAGAACACAGAAGTCACCAGGCTGTGCCAGGGAAAAGAGAAACTTGGGGTCCCAGTAGTTCCACTCTCTGAGACCTTTTTGTCAAACGTGGTTTGTTATCATTCTAATTGTTACACTCTTTGAGTGTCCTTCTCAAGGTTAGTGTGGCCTGGGGAAGCATGGGATACAATGTCAGGAGGCTCCCCCTACATCCGTCCCATCTGGATGGAAATTCTTTGAGTCATGGCCCCAGTAGGTCCCCAGTGCCATGGAAAATGCAGGTTTGTCAACAATGTGTCACTCCCTTTGGATATTTCCAGGGTCTTCTCATCAGTGTGACGCAGAAGAAAGTCCAGAATTTAGACTCAGCATTTGTGATACCTCTGCTTTATCTGCCCTCAAACAGTCAGCATCATTAAAAGGAAGAGAAATTCTTCCCAATTTCAGGGAGTGGATTTTTAAAATCTCCATCCATCCTCAATTATTCCTGCTGCTCCCATTCTTGCCCTGTGACCTGACTGAGAGCAACCTGGAGACCCGTGCCCCCCTATAACCCACCAGCAATCAGAGGTGTTAAATTTTGTTTTGACCTAATTCCACTCCAAATTTGAGAGCCCGTTGGTGCCTTAGGAAGTTCTGAGTTACCTATCAGAAGTCTTAAAGTTAGATTCCCATTATAGAGAAATTACTCCTTCCTTAGGATAAACCTCTTCCATTTGGGACAGTGTCTAATTAGGCACTAATTAGATTGAATTCTCACCTACAAATCATCAGGTCCCCTTCCCTCCCTATGTCTATGTCTATGAGCTACGGAGCCAGACTGCCTGTTTAGATCCTGACTCTGCTACTTGTCAGCTGTCACCTTGGGTAAACTTCTTTATGTTTCAGTTTCCACACCAGTAAAATGGAAATAATAATGGTTTCTAACTCACGAGGTTGATGTGAGGAATAAATAAGCTAATACATGCAAAATGCTTAGCAGGGTAGGTGGCACCATTAAGTACTCAATAAATATCAGCTGCTATTATTATTACTACAGAACTTTGGACCAGTTTGGTAAAAAAAAAAAATCTTCACCTCAAAGTTCTATAAGAGAGTTTGTATCACCCTTAAAAGGCAATTTAAAAAGTCACATTATCCCCACATCAAAACAATAGCTTGCCTTCCAATATGGATACTTGTAGGCAAGTTCTTTCATTAAACCACTGCCCCAGCAGTTATTGGTCTTTAGGAGCCCAATAACTCTTACTGAGGTAACAGTAACATTCAGAAATTAAGGATTTTTTCCTTTCTTTGGACCTGCTGCTCCAATTCTGTCCCCTCCCTGACACCTCCATCTGAGTCAGCCTCCAGGGAAACAAGCTGAGCCTGCCCTGGCCAAGAGCCGGCAGCAGGAAGGAGCCTCGGGTGCAGGAGGAAGCCCGCGGGGTCTAAGGCCTGGATCTTGGGGTATCCCTCCCCAGCATCCCAGGCGCAATCCCATCTAAGCTGGCCTCACAGCCGCTGGGTGTTTGCAGCTCTTGAAAAGAGACAGTTGGCCACAAAGGAGCTTCTGACTGAGTGCAAGGCTCTGTGGCTCCCAGGGATTTGGAAGCAGGTACTGAGAAGCTGAGCTGGGCCTGCCTTTCAAATGAAGGACCAACTTCATATCCACCTTTAGCATTAGTTCCCGACGGGGCTGCTCCCCTGGCCTGTCAAACTAGGAGGCAGGGAGATGGAGAGAGCGGCGCTTGGGGAAAGCTAACCTGCTGTTTCTGTGAGAGGCTGGCTGGAAGCGAGTGGGTGCGAGCACAGGGAGCTGGCCCAGAAGGGGGACAAGTGGGCCTAACCAGGTTGTGCCAACAGTGAAAACAAGGAGGAGAAGATAGATGTGTCTTAGCCCATCCCGGCTGCTATAACAACATACCATAGAGGGGGTGGCTTATAAACAACAAACATTCACTGCTCACAGCTCTGGAGGCTGAAATCTGGGATCAGCATGGCCAGGTTCTAGTGAGGTCTCTGTCTCGGGTCGCAGACTTCTCATTGCATCCTCACATGGCAGGAGGCCATAGGGAGCTCTGTGGATCTAATCCCACTCATGAGGACCCCACCACCTTATGATCTGGTCACTTCCTGAAGGACCCACCCAGTAATACCATCATTTTGGGGGGTTAGAATTTCACCGTATGAATTTTGTGGGACACAAACATTCAGACCATAGCAAAATGAAATATGGCCCCAAGGAAAAGCAATTTGAAACACTGGCTGGCTGTGTGGCTATGGGGCAGGGAAGAAGGAAGAGATAAGAAACCCCAAGGGTTTAAATCTGGGTGGCTAAAAGACGCTGTGACTAGGAGGGGGGCCCAGTGATGTGGAAGCTGAATGACAAGTGGCTGAGTTTGATGACATCCTTCTGTAAAGGTCCAGAGAGCAGCAAACAGGGGGGAGAGAAAGCAGTCAGGGCTGGGAGCTCAAGTTTTGGAGTAACTCACATACATTGTGAATTTGTGAGAATGGGTGTGTTCTCTGAAGGGAAGAACATAAAGAGAGCAACTTATTGTAAGGAATTGGCTCACATGATTATGGAGGCTGGCAAGTCCAAAGTCTGCAGGATAAGCCAGCAGGCTGGAGACCTAGGGAAGAGCCAATGTTGCAGTTCAAGTTCAAAGTCCTTCTGCAGGCAGAATTTCTTCTTGCTCGGGGATGTCAGTCTTTGTTCTAGTAAGGCCTCAACTGATCGGATGAGGCCCACCCACATTATGGAAGGCAATCTGCTTTACTCAAAGTTTACTAATTTAAATATTAAGCTAATTTTAAAAAAACCCTTATAGAAACATCCAGAGTAATGTTTGACCAAATATCTGGGCACTGTGGCTCAGCCAGGTTGACATACAAAATTAATGAACACAGAGAATGAAGACATATCTTTAAGGAGACCGAGGACAGGGCTTTCACACAGGCAATGATCAAGCATGAGCGCTATCTGGGAGGCCAAGGATTACGAAGGCCACTGGACTTGGCATCTGGAGATCATTAAGTGTAAGATACTGGTTAAGAGCATGGGCTTTGGGTTAAAAAAATTCTGGGGGGCCATAGTGACTCAACAATTACTTGCTGTGACCCTGCACAAATCACTTTCCCTCTCTGGGCCTCAGTTTTCCCATCTCTAAAATAGGGATAATTGAAACTGTTTCTTAAGATTATTTCAAGCATTATATGAAATAATATCTTTGAGTGTCTAGTACATACTCAGCGCTAGCACATTACGCTATTAACAGATTTATAATATATACTATGTAATTAATTATATAATAGATTTATAATAGATAACAGATCATTATTGTCTTGGTCATTATTATCTTTATTCCATATTCTGAGGACACAATTAGAGTAAAAGGATTAAAGAGGAAATAGATTAAAAACTACAGGAGACATTATTTTAAATTTTTAAAAATTACTTTTGGAGAGAGGAGGGGAAGGGAAGGGCGAGGGAGAGAGAGAGAAACATGAATTTGTTGTTCCACTTATTTATGAATCATTGGTTGATTCTTGTATGTGCCCTGACCGGGGATCAAACCCACAACCTTAGTGTATCGGGACGACACTCTAGCCAACTGAGCTACCTGGCCAGGGCAAAAACTAAAGGAGACATTAAAGAGGGAACGAGGCATAAGGAAACCTGCGTGATGGCACCGGATCGCAGACCCGGCGCTCTACACTGCAGCTCAGTCCTAAGACCTTGACTTTTTTTTTTATCCCCTCCCCTTTAAAAAAGGGGAAATCTCAATACCGATGCACTGACGTCTCCCAACTCTTAGTTCAGTTACAGAGTCAGAACTAGAAAGCAGGCCTTTCTCCTCTACCCGGCGTCCCTGATTTTTATGCAGCATTTCCTAGAAACCCTCCCGTGAGAATGAGGGTCACAGTGGACCACACCTCACCCTTCCTCCAGCAGCGCTCAGGCAAATGAGCAAGGGGCAGGCGTGGCGCTTCCACCATGTAAGTCAGGCATGGATTGACTTACATTTTGCTCAGGGTTCCCTGACAGCCAAAACCACCTTTGATTTCTTCCTTCAGCCCAGTGGAACAGGGGTTAATGACTTTGTCCAGAGAAACAAAACAGAAGACTCAGATTCAATTAAAAAGATCTCAGGAACAAGTCAGGCATAAAGAGTGTTCCAGAAACCCTACAATTGATTTTTTTTTCTCACTGACAAATGATCCTGCCATCATTGTAGATAGGGTAACATATCTAATTCCTATAATTCTATATCTTTAACTGAAGCCTGCAGGAGATGCTTTGATGGAAAGAAAGATCAATGGGACTGAAAGGAACATACTCCACCTCATTCCCTCGGTCTGAATTCAGTTTCTCAGCAGGTACTCTATAGCTTCCCTCTTCCACCCCTGCCTGAAGCCAACTCTTATTTACCCCACCCAAATGAAGAGCAAGAAGCCAAACGGCTCACCAAACTTAACCTACTGAAGACCTCAGTCCTCTCCCTCAAGCAAACCTTGGCAATTTCATTTTAGGTTCTCCATCCAGAAGAGAAAGAAAGAAACTGGAAAAATGCCCAGAAAGAGAAGAGGCAGAGAGAGGATTAAGCGGCCCAGGGAGTTCAGAAACAAGAGAACCTGCTTCAGTGTCATAAAGTGTCAACCATGCTTACTTTACCCTTAAGTCAGTCTTGATTTTGCTCTTCTGAGCAAGCACCAGCTTGCTCAGTCACTAATAAGTGGCCCCTCTGTGACACAATGCTACACATTGCCAGTATGAAGGCAAGGCACAGTCCTGGAACTAACATTACTGGCTTTGTGACCTTGGAAAAGTAATTTAACCTCCTTGTGACTCAGTTTTTTCCATCTGTAAAATGGGTATAGTGATAGACTCTACCTCAAAAGCCGTGATGAGAATTAACTGAGTTATTAGGTAGAAAACATACTTAAGTGCTATTGTAAAGATATTATCAAAGGATCATAGGATACTTGAGAATAATTCTACCAGGGCCTTCACAAAGGGAGTATTAGTTGGGCTGCGCCTTCAAAAAATTGAGTAAAGGTTTAAGAATTGTGAAGGGTTGGAAATGCCATCCTAGAGGAGAGGCGAGATCACAATGACACAGACGTGAAAATACGCACAAGTCACGGGTTGGTGGGAGGCTGGGTGGGAGAGGACTGGGAGGGGAGGCTGCTGGAGCCCCAGGCCTCCTCTCCCAGGCTCGCTGGGCCTGAGCCTGCAGGGGAGAAGGCTGTCCCGATGGCATGTGGAGCTGCGGCTGCAGGGAGGAAGCAGTCCTTGACTGGGTACAGGGACAGCGGTCCTGGAACAGAGGGGGAGCATCTCCCATCTGCTGCCATCAGTTCCCTCAGCATCTGTTCCCGCTACCTCCCCATGGGGGTGGGGGTGCAGAAAGGATGGAAGTGATGTTTGCCCCGGGATGGGATGTCCTTCTAGTTCAATTCAAACAGCGCTAATCCTTGGCAAGTTTCTAAGTGGAGCCTTCCATTCTAGGATTTTCCCTCCTAAGCACTGCCTTCACAAAGCCCCTGTCCCCAGGCTTCCCGCTGCCCCTCACTTTCCAGAGCCCCCAGCACTCTGCGGAAGGAGCAGCCCGGGTGAGGCAGAGCTGAGGAGACCACGAGGCACAGAGGTGACTTCAGCAGCCACAGTATCTGTCCTCTGAGGGAGACAGGTTTTCAGGGGACGGAGAGAGGCAGAGAGCAGGGGGAAATATGGAGACAGACACAGAGAGGAAGGAAGACAGATGGAGGGAGAGAGAGTCCGAGTGTATCAAGCACTTTCTGCTCCACCTTACAACACTGCGGCACTCGGCGCTGCACAGGGACAGCCTGGGTGGAAGTAGGAGAGGTGCACTCCTCACCGTCACGCCCAGGGCTCCTCTGTGGATCTGTGCTCTTGTCTCAGGACTTCAGATTCTGAGGATTAGGGGTCCAAGGTCCCAAGGTGCGGATACAGTCGGAGTTCCACCAGGAGCCATGACTGCCATCTGCTCATTTTAGGTCTCTCATGCCAGTGCGTGAGCAGGCAAGACAAGGAGCTATGACGTTAGCAGACGTGACTGGTCTGATGCTCGTGAGGAGCTGGGCTGGGACTCCACAGTCAGGGCCAGAAAGGAGTGTGTCTGGAACCCAGGACACCCCCTGGGCTGTCTTTGGGGCTTTCTGTGCCCAGTGATGGCTATAAAATGGCCATCTGTAAGACCATGGCCTGGAAAGTCCTTGAAGAGAAAGGTCTGGGCCATCCCACCAGGCTAGCAGCCTTGACCCACCAAAGTGCTCACTGAGGTGAGGGAAACACAGAAGGTGTGGTGGGGACACGGATGATGAATCCTGGTGGAGATCTTGGGACCTGTTATAAGATCACACACACATACAAATACAGGATATAGATATAGACACAGATACAGGTGTAGATATAGATATATAGATACAGATATAGATACAGATATAGATTTATACAAGTGAAACTTTTTCCTAATATAAAGATCCAAGGTTTTGTAATGGTCTTAAATTACCTCATTTTCTGGAGCGAAGTTACACACGCGTGCGCAAGTGCACCCACACACACGCCACACCATAAACATAAGTTGACAGGGCGTGAAGCTGCATCTCATTTACTATATAATGAAACACTATAATGATGCTCTTAGAAATAATGTCTTTTCTCTGAGCCACTTTTCTTTTTAGTGTTTAATGTACATTATTACCACAGTTTTCATCTGTTTTTCAGAAATACTCTGCAAAATCCACTTTCCTTGTTGTGAAACTAAACCCAGAGAGCAGGGGTCCCTGTGCGCATTGTTAACAATTGTTCTGAGATTTTGCTGGGGAAGCATAACCCCCCGGAGCTGAGATGCAGACGCGGGGTGCTGCAAGGAGCCACATCTGTAAGCTGCCGCCCGGGCCAGCCGCGCACTAACACCCCGCGCGGGGGCCTCCTCTCAGAGGGCCTGGCTGGGCGTCTGGGACCAAAAGCTACAAAGGCGAAGGTAATAATAAAGCGAATGGCCAAAAGCCAATTTTCATATCAGTCAGGACTGATTTCTCAGTTGAAGTGAACAAAGCGCAGTTCAGAATAACTCGAAAAAGAACACACACAGGGAAAGTGGGGAGTGGGGAGCAGGCACCAAGTTCAGGAGCGCAAAAGGAAACGTCAGGTCTCTCTCCCTCTCAGCTCCGCTCCTTCCTTCCATGCGGTATCCACATTCTCTCTGACTAAAGAGAGACTCTGGCTGCAGAAAACCTTCCCATCATCCCAGAACATCCAGAAAATTCCAGAGAAGGACCGTCACTGGTCCTGTTTCAGTCACATGCCCACACATGCCCAAGCACTGTGGCGCAAAGGGTGGGGCCCTCTGCTTGCAGACTCTGCCAGTGCCCACACCTGGGGCGTCGAGGAGGGGAGCACCCTGAGTAACAGGCCCACGGAGCGACAGATAGACAAAGGGACGTTTTCCTAAGGAAAGGGGGTACCCGGGGAAGGGTGCAGGGGAAAGAGGGCAGACAAAATAGATACCTACCTGAAAATTCAATGCACTGGTTTCCCTCAACTTGCAGCTAACCTCCTACCGGCATCTCCCGGCCCATAAAGTGGAAAGGAGGATCCTCTGCCTTCATGTGTATACACAGGCAGGAGGGTGAAGAGAGGCCGGGGTGCTTTGGAACGGACCAGTGAGTCTGCAGCCTCCGGAGGAGCCAAGTCACAGGCCAGGAGTGTGGGCAGGAGAGTCACTTCCCCCAGGGACGCTCAGGGCAAGCGAGGGCAAGGCTGGTACACGCTGCAAACCGCAGCGGAGGCGGGCAGGGTCCGGCCAAAGCCGCTGCTGCCGCCCCATCAACACGCGACTCCCGCGGCCCAGCGCCACCGCATCTGCCTGGCTGTCACCCACCTCCGCCCAGCACACACCGTAGCCCCACTGTCCCATCTGCTCCCCAGCACCTGCTAACCAGGATTGAACTCCCTTTAGGATTCGGCTTTTCCCGTCTCCTTTACCAGGCTGTGGGAGCTTAGATTTCTTTCTTTCTTTTAAAAATTTTATTTTTCAATTATAGTTTACATTCAACATTATTTCATTATTATTATTACATTCAATATTATTTGAAAACTATTCAAGTATTAGTTTCAGGGGCACAGCATAGTGGTTAGATAATCATTTACTTTACAAAGTGGTCCCTCTGATATTTCAGGTACCATACATAGTTATTACAATATTATTGACTATGCTATACTTTGCATCCCTGTGATTATTTTGTGACTACCAATATATACTTCTTAATCCCTTCACCTTTTCCACCAGTCTCCCAACCCTCTTCCCCTCTGGCAACCATCACTATGATCTCTGTATCTATGAGTCTGTTTCTATTTTGTTTGTTCATTTATTTTGCTCTTCAGATTCCACATAAAAGCAAAATCATATAGTATTTGTCTCTCTCTGTCTGATTTATTTCACTTAGCATAATACCTTCTAGGTCCATCCATGCTGTTGCAAATGGTAAAATTTAATTTTTTATGGCTGAGTAATATTCCATTATTTATATGTCCCACAGCTTTTTTATCCATTTGTCCATTGATGGGCACTTGGGTTGCCTCCATATCTTGGCTACTGTAAATAACACTGCAGTGAATATAGGGGGTGCATATATTCTCTCAAATTAGTGTTTTGGATTTCTTTGGATATATACCCAGAAGTGGAATTGCTAGGTTATACGGCAGTTCCATTTTTAATTTTTTGAGAAACCTCCATACTGTTTTCCATAGTGGCTGCACCAATCTGCATTCCCATCAACAGAGCACGAGGGTCTGTGGGAGCATAATTTGGCCAAGACTTGCAAAAATAGTTTTAAGAAAAATGATTCCTATCCTAATAAAGTAATTACATGATCCTGGCTCCGTAAAGTCCTAGAGTTCCAATCCTTGTTCTGAAAACACTGATCTTAATCACTCTTTCTGAATTTATCACCCCTACTTTTCTTCATAAGTAACTCTTTCAAAACACACTATGCTTTAAATTACTGTCCTTCAACAAGTTTTTACATCCCAGCTTCTGGGCTTTTGTTTGTGCTATTCCCATCACTTGGGCGGTTCTTTCTCCTATCAAAATTACAGTCATTCTTCAAATGTTTCCTCAAAAATAACTTTCCTCATGGAGACTCCTCTGACCGCCTCAGTAGGAAATGACTGCCATCATTGGCAATAGAATTGGGTGTTGGAATCAAGCTAATTTAAATAGCTTTAAGTGTGAGACTTATCTCCTTGCCTTTCTGATATTCTGCCACCACTTTTAGAAAGCAACTTCACCCAGCTCCAGCAAGAAAAAATTAATACATGCTCTGAGTCTAGAGAAAGTATTGCTTTTTGGATTTTTATAAGAATTTAGGATGAGAGATAACTGTAATGGTGACATGCAAAATAAGAGCTTTAGTCTCACGAGCTAAGGGAAGCAAATTTATATGAATCTATGAAAAAAAACATAAAATGTGTGAGGATCTGATAGTACAAGGATTACTCATTTGAAATTTGGAGATTTTGCTACCAGTCATCTATAAACTACAGTGCCCTCTGACAAACACATCTGTTAGAAGTTTAGCCTACACAAGAATGAACTGTATTTCCAGGGAATCCAATGTACAAATGAGTTCCTAGAAATTGTAAGTCTTAATAGTAGAGCATGCTAGTGGTTAGAGCTTATGAAACATGTAAACAACTAAAATATTCTTTTCCTTTACAAAATTGCCCTAACTTAATATAGGTTCATTTTTGAAATTATCTCTACCCAAGTTTCCTAGTTGTTAGCATTCTGTTCTTTATCACAGCAAGCTGTTCCAGATATATCCCTGTTGGGCACCTTAGATTTATAGATATTATTTAAAAATATGTTTTTAAAAAAACAGTAATTTCTCCTTAACGATCAGACTTCTAAACAGCATTCTTGCCCTTGTCACCCACTGCAGTCTGGCTGCTGGTCTCACCTCCTAAATATCTCACCAAGTTTATAAACACCACCTGCTGACAAACCTGAGAAACTTCGGGGCCCTACATACTTGACTTCTCTGCAGTATTGACACCGGGGGTAACTTGCTTGCTTTTGAAATGTGTCTCCTGGAGCTCAGCCTTTGCATCTCCTTCCTCTACATTCTCCTGGGAAATCCTGACTGCCAGTGGCTTCCACTCCCCACTGGACACCTTCACCTTAACATCTACCTCGCTCATCTTCACACTCAAAACCTGTTCCTCTGAGAATGTCCCCAACTCAGGAAGGGCACCCCCCCATCTGCCCTGTTGCTGGGAGTTGTCCAAGATCCCTCTTCCCTTAGCCCTCACATCTGAACAGGCACTAGTTCCTACCAGTTCTGCTTCTCCAAATCCCTCACACAGGCTGCCTCCCTCCCTTCCTTTGCCAGTGTGTTAGCGCACTCATCACTTCCCCCAGTGTCTTGTGGTCATCCGGCTGGTTTCTCTGCTATCATTTCTATTCATGTCTCACCCCTGATCAGAATCATTCAATGACTTTAAATATCCTATAGGATATATCCCAAATCTCCATCAGAGTATATGAATCGGTCCCTACTTGTCTGCTCCGCCTCGTCTCTGGCCTCTCTCCCCCGTACTCTGTGATCAAGACATCCAACCTACAAATAGTTCCCTAAATACTCCAGATCTCCAGGCCTCTTTGCTCTCACATATGTTGTCTTTTGTGCCTGGAATGCCCTCACCCTGCTGGGCTTCTTAGCAATCCACACTCACTCTTCAAGTCTCAGTCCACGTGCTACCTTCTCTGAAACATTTCTGACCCCTTAGGTTTTCTTTTACCCATGTTTTCACCATACTCAATAGACGATAATAACGAACCTTTATTCAATAAACATTCAATAATCAATCAATGATAACTAAGCTTATGGAGCACCTACAATGTGCTAGGCATAATTTAAGCACTTTTACAATTTAGATCATCAAAACTCAGGTAGGTACTATTATTATTATTCCTATTTTGTAATGAGGAAACTGAGGTACACAGTGATTAAATACATAATTTTGCCCAAGGTCACATATCTGGTTAGTGACAGTGTCGAGATTTGAAGCCTGTCCTGTGCTCAAAAGCCTCTCTATAGCCTTTGTTAGGGCAACCACACTCTTATACGGCACACAACAGTCCTTGGCAGGTTCACGTTTCCTGTTGATGCCGCCTTTATCTTTATTTTCTCAGGGACTCTACAGGTCCAAGTGCACAGGACTCAATGCATGTTTGGTAAAGAAATATGTGAATGAATGAATGAGACGAGTGTCCACAATACCTCTTGTAAGCATTTCTAATTAGTGCCTCTCAAGTTTCTAGTCTGTTCTTTCTCCAGCATCAGTGTGTCCTTCAAGCTGGTGAATCCTGCAAAACCTGACAGTAAATTCAGTGTGAACAGCCTTTAATGACTAGCAAGAGGCAAAAATCATTAATCAAGCACTATCTGTACGAGAACCAGCCGTGGAGAGTTCTGCTGGAATATGTCACGGTCACTGCAGCTCAAGTGTACGGAAGACTGACCGCACAGGCCCTCGGCGCCAGCAGTCTCCCCTTCCAGGGACAGAGTGGACTGAGCCAAAGGACAAGTAGGCTGAGCTAAGACTTGGGGCCTGGGCACTTGGCCTGGGGTTTTGCTGCTTTCTCCTTTGTCTTTTTCACCCTAGAGAAGAGTGGAGAAAAGGGGCATCCAGGGAAGAGTTTACAGGTTGCCATCTCATTACTCATGTTCTTTCTTCCTTCCAAGGAAGTTCTTGGCTTTGCTGATTTTACTTCCGATTCTTTTCATAGGCGTTTTACACTCTTAATCCACGTGTGCTGCACTCTTACCCTGCAGAAAACCCTAAACCCTAAAGTACACTGAAAATCAGGGGTTTGCTCCTTTCTCTACTCTACAGGGCTTTCAAGCTGACTCCAGTCTTGAAGGCTGTCCAAGCATGTGAAATCACGTGACTCAACAGTCACACACCCAGGCCCTAGAGCCAGGCTGCCTGGCTACAAATCTCACTGCCACCGTTTGATAATACTGACTGCATGCGAGCTTTTTAGTCCTCATGAGTTAGTTCCCAAATCTATAAAACGGTGATAGTCATAGTTCATCTCTCACAGGGGAGCTGAAAAATTAGAACAATATAATAGTATTAGAAAATTGGCCAACACATAATATGTGCTTAATAAATTCTTATTTTCATGATTATCATTAATAATAATAAGTACTGAGTTCCTATGGAGTACAGAGCCATGCATCTTGTACATGTACAGTGTAGTGGGGAGATACAAAAGGATTTGAAATTCTAGTTTTTGTCCGCACAAGAGTTCGTGAGCAAAAAAAAGCAGACAAAACATAAAAACAAGAAGTTTCCAAAGGCTATAGAAGAAAACAACACTTCTGCTAAGAGGAACACCCTGGTCTTTTCAGAATCTTAGCACATGCTCAGAATACAATGCGCTGCAAGGGAAATTAGAAAACTTGGGGGACATTTCTCACTCATCTTTGACAAAGTCACATTTGGGTCTACTGCAGTGTTTCTCAACTTTGGCACTATTGACATGTTGACATATTGACAATTCTTATGGGGGCTGATCTGTGCATTGTGGATGTTTAGAGGCATCCCTGACCTCTACTCACTGGACCCCAGGAGTACTTCACCCCGCAGGATGACAACTATAAATATATCTGGGTGTTACCAAATGTCCTCTGAAGGGCAAAATCACCAAGTTGAGACCCACCAGTCTATCAGGATTTCAGGAACAACACCCAATGGGAGCTCACTGAGAAATACAGGAAAGAATATAAGAACACTAGGCCCTGGTCTATGGGGCTCAGTGGTTAGAGCCTCGGCCCATGCACCGAAGGGTCACGGGTTTAATTCCCGGCCAAGGGCATGTACCTGGGTGGCAGGTTTGATCCCTGGCCTGCTTGGGGCATGTGTGGAAGGCAACCAGTTTATGTGTCTCTCTCACATCAATGTTTCTCTCTCTCTCCCCCTCCACTCTCTAAAAATCAGTGGAAAATATATCCTCAGGTGAGGATTAACAAACAAGCAAAAGAACATTGGGTTCTCTGATTAAACCTTGGGACAGGCCCCATTTCTACCCTAGCCAGGAGACCTTGGTCCTATCTCTTCACCTCGCCCAGCCTACCTTTCCTTGTAGAACCAGGTTATTGCATGCAGCCTCTCAGGATTGTGGTGGAGATTAATTGAGCTGTGTTTGTGAACCCACTTTAACTATAAACTACCATTCCTATGTAAAGAAGTATCATTTTAAACACCCAGAGGACAATGACTCCATGGTGATTGTACCTTTGTGTGGACAAGTAAATTCGAAGAGAAATTGTCACATTAGAGTCTAAGATATCAAACTTAGATGATTCTGAACTTAGCTCATAAATATCCATCAAGGATCCCCTCCATGCTAGGAACCAAGCTGTGCCCTTTAGAGACACAGGGATGGGTCAGGGGCAGCCTCTACCTCAAGGTGCTATGGTCAGCTGGTATGCTCTCTGCTCCAGCTTTACCCAGGACTGGACAAATAAGCCCTTGATGTTCACAACATCCAAGAAAGATAAAAATTGAGATGCAAGGTCCTGTCGGGTTATATCGCTCTGTGTGATTATCTGGCACTGGAATTTCAGTGGAACTCAATTTCAGCCTTTAAAATCTCTCAGAGGGCATGAAATCAACATTACTGAGTCTGCACCACGTGCCAGCTTCTGCTCAGGTTCATTCAGGATTGTGAGAAAGGTATTATTATCCTGTTTTTACAGATGAGGACATTGAAGCTCATAAAGAATAAAGCAATTTTCCCAATGTCACAGGGTAAGTGGCAAAACTGGGATTTGAATTCACATTGGTTTTAATTCAAGCCCTTTTCCTGCCATACCATGAAGATGGAGGTATATTTGGAAATGATGCTGCGGATAGTAGGAAGTTGAATGCCATACTCAGATCATCTATCCCAGGGATGTGAATTTCAGAGAAAGACACTCTGCCCTTCTGCGTGAAGCTTCAGTTTGGGGAATGCCAGGGAAATGGCTGTCACAGTGACCTACAGTCTTCTGTTGAAGAGATATCATCTAGGCTAAGGCAGTAGGATATGGACACAATACAAAGGAGGGGGACTCCGGACTGAAAGAAGCAATAACAATGGGTGTCCCAGTCTGTGGCTTCTTGGAGCCCAGCTGTCCCCATATCTCTACATAATAGAACATCTCTCTGAAGCCAGCTTTTCCAGGAGCCCAATGGGTGAGAATTCCGTAACACACCAGCAGAGCCAACACATGGAGGCAGAAGCAGAAGACACATTGCCCATGAGGCCAGATTCATAGGAATAATGCTCAAGGTCATCCTTGACAAAAGCAACAGTTAGGATTTTGCAATCCTGTCATTTCCATTACAATATATGAATATGCTTGGGGGCCAGAGAAAAGCAGATTGATAACTTCATTTAGAGCAAATCAATTGGATTCCACTGATAGATTCATGAATCATCCAGGAGACATACGCGGGGTGTTAAGGCACACTGAATCCCCCCTCCCCCCGCCATGATCTTATCAAGACTCATTAATTTCTGTCCAACAAGACACTTCCATTTGGGTTATTAGTGTATAAGTTCTAGAATTCATGAAGTTAAATCCTTTCCAAAATTCTGGCATCTTGGCCAGAAAAACTTTGCCATCACACCTTTAATTTAATTAACATGAGTAAAGGAAATACATGCTGATCCAAGTGTGGGCTGATCAGCCATAAAGGCAACCTTGGAAGTGTCCACAAAAGCAGTGTCCCAGAAAGAG
Organism: Miniopterus schreibersii; assembly: GCF_964146895.1. NCBI lineage: Eukaryota > Metazoa > Chordata > Mammalia > Chiroptera > Miniopteridae > Miniopterus > Miniopterus schreibersii. Next base: position 175,865,699 of record NC_138101.1, read on the forward strand.
GGAGACTTAAGTGGTCCAGATGCCCTTGTCAAAAGATCATTAGAGTCATCTTAGCCTCACGCCATTATACACTTCATCAAATATTCCTTGTTCTGATCCTATAGGTATTGACTGAGTTGGAGCTGGGGAGTTAGGTTGTGCCTACTCCCCAATATATCCATTTGTATTTCATGATTTGCATAAAGGCTGAGAAATCACTGGGGTCAAGTCTCAGATCCTGGGGTTCAGTTATAAACAACATAGCTGGTGGACTTCACAGATAATGGGGCTTGGTGGAGTGGCAAAAAGAAGGTATAAAATGCCCAGGGACACCTTCATATTGTTTTTCATAGTGGTTGGACTGATTTACATTTCACAATAGATCTACTATATGATCCAGCAATTCCACTTCTGGGTCTCTACCCAAAGGAAATGAAAACAGTATTTTGAAGAGATAACCCACGTTCAGTGCAACATTACTCACCATAGCCAATATATGGAAACAACCAAAATGCCTCTCAATAGCATGAGTGATAGAATAATATACACACTGGAATATTATTCATCCATGAGAAAGGAGGGTGTCCTGCCATTTGGGACAACACGGATGGACCTTGAGCACATTACGCTAAGTGAGATAAGTCAGACAGAGAAAGACAAGTACTATATGATATCACCTATATATGGAATTTAAAAAAATCAAGGTTGTAAAGAACAGAGAGTAAAATGGTGGTTACCAGGGGCTGGGGCTGGGGGGATAGGATGAATGTTTTTAAGAGTACAAGCTTGCAATGAATGCGTAGTAAATAAGCCATAGATGTCTAATGCACCAGATAATGAATATAGACAATGTTGTGCTATAATTATGCAATGTGATAAACATCACTACAACGGCGATTATAATATATACATTTATCAAAGTAACATAATGTATACCTTAAATTTACACAATGTTATGTGTCAAATTTATTCAAATAAATACACAAATAAAGCCTTTTCTACCTGTTGCAAAAAGACAAACAAAGGTGCCCGGGGACACTGTAATGCACTTGTGGCCTCCTTCCCTGTACTCTCCTGCCCAGCTCTGGTTTGTAGTTAGTGAGTTTCTGATGCCCACACAGGTTGGTGCCTGGAGATACAGGTCTTCCTTTGCCTCTTCCACTTCTTTGCCATTTGGTGAGGAGCAGGGAAACTAGTAACAGCCAGCTTAAAGGAGGCAACAATAGGGGTGCTGAGGCTAACTCAACCTAAGAGAAGAAGACTTGAGCTATAATGAGCCAAACCCAATGCTAGGGCCCAATGTAGAAGAGGTTAGTGGTTTTTGGTGATGTGCAGCAACTGCCACTAGAGTCTGTATCGTGCATGCCTTGTGAGAAAGAGATTGCACAGCAGCCCTGCTCTGGAGACTCTGCATAACTAAGAAGAAATATTCCTTTAGAGCAGGAATAAAGGATCTTTGGCCTTGAGTACTGTAAAACTGTCAGAGTTTGAGTGTGTGACATTTAAGTCCCTCTAGCTGCCATAACACCAGGCACCTTAGGTTCAGACTTGGGTTTTAATACCGAGGAGTTATTTGACTTTTAACAAGTTATATGAACCCACTGTGCTTCAGTCTGCTTAGCTGTAAAATGGGAATAAGAATAGAACCTATGTACTTTTATTTAGATAGATTTGAATTCTAGAACCACCATTTACTTTCAATATTACTTTGAGCATATAGCACATATGCTCTACCCCTTGGATTCCTCATTTTATAATGGGCATAATAATTTCATGTAACTCTTTGGGTGGTCATGAGAATTATATAAATACTGCAAAAAACCCCCACATTGTTGACATTCCAACCAACCTCAGTAACCCTTAGGTTTCCCTGAGAAGTGAGCTCCCTTTTCTGGCAGCATTATCTTGGTCTGTATGTACAAATTCATAGAAATGAAAAGGAACAAAGCTCCTCGCTTAGTAAGCAGCCAGCCCTGCTCCTGCTCCACAGAGGTCGCGGAGTCCTACCGCAGGGTCACACTGTCAGAGGGGCAGGACTCAGTAAATTTTACAGCCTGTAATAATAGTCCAAGTGATGCAGCTGAGATAAAAAGCGCTAATCAAATTTCATGCTTCAAAGCGTGAGCTGATTACTGCTGGGCTGAGAGGGGATTTATTCTCGGTGGTTCTGACAGGCACAGGGGGCCGAGTGTGCTCTGTGAGGTTTCACACGCTACTCTCCCTTCCAAAGGGGAGCATCCGCAAGTGGGGCAGCCTGATGCTCACTAGCTGGGCTTCTGTGGTTTCTCACATCAAAGGCAGAGGGATGCCATTGGGGAGCTCCACAGGCAAAAGATTTGCAGAGAAAGGATGCCAGAGACTGTGTGGAATGTACCAGGAAAGCCCTAGAGAACATGTGGGCCAGGTTCTGGTTCGACCTAAAGAGGAAGGAGAATTCTCATAACCTTTGTGCCTTTCTATTTGGTGTCTTAACTTCTGTTAGAATCAGTTTTACCATCTGTGAAATTGGGATAATAATAGTGCCTGCTTCTTGAGGTGGTTGTAAAGGTGAAAGTGGGCAAGATTGGATTATGGGAGACAATTACACATAGTGCCCCAAAACTATTAAGCCGACAACCTGGGGGACATGAGAACACAGCCTCTTGGCTGTGAGACAGCAATTCTTATGCTTAATAGCTCTGTGTAGTTAAGATCTTTGGCTCTGGATCAGAAGCATATAGACAGACCAAAAGTCTAAAATGTATTTAAGGTAACCATAAACCTAGTAATTATTCAAACTCTAAGGCAAGTCTCAGGCCCCAGAACTTGCACCAACAGGAAGTGGGCTGCTAACACTGTTTGATATCCAAACTCTTTGTTTTTCTAGTGCTCATCTAGACGCTTGCCACAGAGGCCATAAACCAGGAAGATCCTTCCAGGAGCAACCTGGGCACTGAGTGGCAACCCAACCATGGGGTACAGTCATGACTCTACTCCATCCCCAGCACTTCTCCATCCCTGAAGAGCCTCTCAGTTGGAACTGAGGAGACTAAGCCATACCGCCACGTGCACCCTTCCAGTCCACTCCGGGATGCTGAGGCTCAAGCAGGTCCCCCTGAAGGGGGCTGGTCCCTCTTTCCTCTTCCTAACCCACCTTCCTCATTCATTAGATCTTAGAGAAAATTAGTCCACCTCTACCCACAGTCTTCTCTAACCACTCCAGGCCACAGATCACTTTTCTTCTTCAGAATTCTTTTACTAAACATTGGTATTGTACATTGTGATAATCTCTGTCCTTGTTAAAATGAACAAATATAAAGGTAACATATTTCAGAGGAAAGAGCTCTGGCTTTGAAGAGTGGCCCTGGCACCACTACTTGTTAAAGGAGTGAACTGTGGAAAGTTCCTTACTCTCTCTAAGACTCAGGGTCCTCATCTGTTAACTGGAGATAATCATACTTTGTAGGGATAGTGTATGTAAATCACCTAGCACACAGTAGGCATTTAATACATTGAAGCTGTAAATACTTCGATCATTGACTTGATTTGGGGTGGTGAACATACAATACAGTATTCAGATGATGTATTATAGAATTGTACACCTGGCCTAGCTGGGCATGGCTCAGTGGTTGAGCGTCGGCCTAGGATCCAGGAGACTGAGTTTCGATTCCCAGTCAGGGTACACGTTTGGATTGCAGGCTCGATCCCCAGCAGGGGGCGTGCAGAAGGCAGCCGATCAATGACTCTCTCATCATTGATGTTTCTATCTCTCTCCCTCTCCTTTCCTCTCTCTGAAATCAATAAAGATATATATAAAAGAATTGTGTGCCACCTGAAATCGATATAATTTTATTAACCAATGTCACCCTGATAAATTCAATAAGAAATTAAATTTAAAAATATATAAATGAAAATCCTAAAAAATACTTGTATCATTTAATTTTTATATTCTCCAGTTTTTATATCTAACTAAAGTTTCAGTTATTTAAGGATAGAGGTTCTTAAATAGGTTAATTCTTCACAGGTTAATGTCCACAACTAGGATCAGGAAATATTTGTAACTAAGGACTAAAGTAACATTTTGGGTAAGGCCATTTTCTTCCCTTTGGTGTTTCTAAAACACTAGCCAAAGGAGATTGAGCCTAATAGTTCTGGAAGCAGATGATCAGTAGAGCATAGATTCCAGTTGAGGATCTGACCTAGACATCCAGGTATTGAGAATCCAGGAATAAAGCCTATGTGGCAGGAATAAAAACAGCAAAAATAGAAATATGGAATAGAAATCTTTCTATTTCCCAACGGAAATGACAAGAGTGGGTGAAAGATCCCCGAAAGAATGTGGACAATAGTTCAAGAACCAGGGACCAGCAGTAAGAAGGACTTTATAGCAGAATCAGGTCTTCTGACACAGGCTCCAAGTTTTTATGTGGCATCTGCCGAGTTAGGCATCAATTCTGGTCTGACCCCCAGGTGAAGCAGGACCCTGGAGATACCTGACTGAAGTGTGTTCTCAAAGATCCCTCCAGGCAGATATTAACGCATGTTTTCTCTTAAAAACTAAACAAGAAAAAACAACAACACTTCAAGGCATATAATCTGATTTACTTTTGATCTTGAAGAACAAGTATTCCCAAAAGAGTCAGAGAAAAGTACTGAGTTTCCAAAACATAAACATAGAAGGAAGGGGCTGCTGCTGTTGAATGGTGTATAGAAATCCAGTCAACTTGGTCATTCCACATCTGCAGTCCAGGAAAAAATAAACAAACCATCTTCCATTCACCCCTCAACATCCAAGTGATCCTTAGGCCATTTTCTTTTTGTTTGCAGTATTTTAATGATCCTTCTTGAAAGACTTGTGTGTAGCAGGGGAAAACATGCCCTCCCAAGCCAAGCCCAGCCCTCCATGTCCAGGGTGGTCCCCTTGATTTACCACTGGAGCTCTTCACATTTTCCCACCTTGACGTCCTCTTTTGCCATCAGGCATTACACCATCATCAGCCTTGGAAAAGCCTCATAACTCAGGATGACAATATCAAGACCATTAAACCTACATACATCAGCAAAACTGCCTCACTGCTGTCTCAGCGCCAGGTTATAAAGATATGTCACAGCACACACAGGCCCCTCAAGCACTGGACTTGATGGGTTGTGCTCAGAAGGCCACTTCTAAGACCAAAGCCATTTTTCACTCAAGAATTCTGTCAACAGGGGTCTCAAAATGCTGCACAGTAATGCTGATGGTGATAGCTCCAGGGTATTACCCAGGCATGGCCCATTGCTCAGATCTCAAAACTGGCAATCAGATCTAGTTTGGCATACTTCAAAACATGCTCATTCATACACATACACTGAAACATAAATATAAATTTCCCTTTTTTTGTGATGGGGCAAAATCCACAGCCTACAGTGCAAGAATCCACTCACTAGGTTTATGAATGAACTAATCAGAATGGTGTAAAGTCAAGATCCCCAAACTAAGTCTAATAATCCCCCCAATTCCCATATAACCAGAAACATTTCTGGAGCCTAGTGGGGAAGATACTTTTCCCAGAGCCCATAAAATTTGAGTTCTGTTGAAAATACCAGATTTCAATGGCCCTTGGCATACAGGCTGCCTCCTGAGATCCCTCAGCTTCCTCTTCTCAGCCCTACATCCCAACTTCCACCTCTAGGCAGATTAGCAAAGGTTGATGGATGACAGTGTCAAAAACACAGCAATGATTTAAAAGCAAGTGACAAAGTTGAGAGTACACATATTAAAATTTGCAAATGTACATGACATTTGCCAAGAAATCTGTCCATTTTCTTTGGCACTGTAGCCAAAGGCTACAAGATAGTATGACCTCACCCCGTGTCCTTCTCTAGTGCTTGACAATGACATCATAATTGTGAAATGTTACGTAGCTTGTAAAAACTAAACTTGAAGATTGTAATTTTACATACACTGGTGTTTAATTTGAATTAGGGCTCTCCTTCATTTTCATATCAGATCTCTACCAATTTAAAAGTCTCATGGAAATATCCATCCAAATCACAACACTGTCTAATACAACTTTGCAATGACGAAAGTGTTTTGTCTAATAAAGAAGCCACTGGCCACATGTGGCTACTGAGCACTTAAATGTGGTTAGTGCACTTGAGGAACTAAATGTTATTTGCTTTTAATTACTTTATATTTAGCCACATGAAAGTAGTGGCTACCATATGGGATAGCACAAATTCTAAGTGCTCACAACATGGGAGTGTGTTTGCATTCCCAGCATTTGGGAAGTGCTAGAATGATAACCTGGCCCAGAATGACATAGATAAAGAAGAGGAATTTAAACAGGACTCAGACACATCAAATACTAAAATGACTCTGGAACAGCCTCTCAGATGCAGAGTTTATAAGAGAAATGATTAGTTGAGCTGGTTTCATGATTCTTGGACCCCTTGAGCAAAGTAAAGACTACAAAAAAGGAATCAAAGTATAAAGAGGGTGTGATCAAGAGATTCTTTGGAGAAAGTGGCTACTACTGCTACCTTGTGTGATTTGCCTGAAATCCTTCCAGAGTTTGGTAGGACAAAATATGATAAAAATTACCTACAGACACAGGTGAGAAAGAACTGGGCTATGCCTCTTTAAATGCCACCCAATAAGACCGCCTGGGAAAGCAAGGGGATTCCAACAGCGTGATACAATCTCATCTGGGCAGGGTGGACCCAGTGGTGTGCTGATAAATGTTTAAGAACCAACTCCCTAGAAACAAACCAATTAGCTCTGATATTTTTGCATTTTTCCATTTTCCTGAGTGTAAATACTCCCACCATGGCCAATTTCCAGCTACCCGTCTGAAGTTCCCGGACGTACGCACAGTCAAGAATGGATGTGCACCATTGGCTTTTGTGAAGCGGAGCAGGCCAGCTCCAGCACAGCACTGGGTGGACCACTGAGGCAGGGGCTGCTGGAAGGATCTTGCCTAGGGAAAGGAGGGAACTCCCTGCAGTGCAACACTTACATGTAAGAGGTGCCCAGTGATGAGTGTGTCTGCAGAACCCAGGAGAAAGAATGAGTTTGCTTTCCAGACCGAGAGCATAAGTCACCCACCGCGTCAGAGCTTACATCTGCTTCATCGTCTGTCCCCTCAGCCCTTGCAGAATATAAAATAGCTGTTTGGGAGTCTGATAAGGTGAGTGGGAGAAAGAGCAGAAGCCGGTCATAGTCCCCTCCTTAAAGACAGGCAGCTGCCAACTACCCGCCTTAGCCCAGAAAAGGTGAGGGGCCATCTCATCTCTGAATGAAGACTGAGACACTGATAAATATCGTGGACTGGTTTATTCTAGTTACTGAATTGAGATTGTGTGTTGGGACTTAAAATAACCTTAGAACCATCCAGTATTTGCCAAGTTTTTTTTCTGAGAGCAGGGACATATTAGAGGGACAGTGGGAACCTAGAACTAATAGTGAAAAGGTTGAACTTTTAGTATATCATGAATTATGTGTGTCCAGGATTAAAAACAGGGTCAGGTTTGAGCAGCCCTTCTTTCCATATCTTCATCTGTACAGCATGACTCATTGTCAAAAAAGGAAATCACCACCACCAAGGATAATTTGAGTCATTTTTTAAAAAATTGAGAGACAAGGTCTGGTATTTGGCGCAGGGTAGCAGCAAACTGGTCACACACTCTAAAGTCCCTGACTAATGTGTGCACTTGGGTGGTATTTAATAAAAACCAACAAGATGGGAATTAGCATGACCCCCCTGATGTGTAGGACACTCAGCCTCATGAAATCTCCAGTCATGCATGTCTGATTGTTTTATTTTAATTAAAAAAGAAACTTTTAAGAAGTATTAATGAAAAAGAAAATAGTATTTCAAGGAGTACTGCAAAGCTCTCAAAATCAAAGGAGTGTTCATTCACTTTCAATCTCAAGGTCAGCAAGCCCTTCCCTATACTCCAGGGTACAAGGTGGTTACCTCACGTAGGTAGTGACAGGGGAGCAGGTCGTGGAAGCTGGACACCCCTGGCCAACTGCTGGGCTCCTGTCTGCCCGCCACGTCAGCAAACCATAGCTTCTGAGACAACGTCAGAAGGATGAGCTGTAGAATATAAAGGACCCCGTAGTCAGACTCAACCTAAAAAAGCTTCCTCTGTAAGGAACCTTTTTAAATGTATGGTTTAAATCTGAAGCTTAATGATATCTGTTGGCCTAAAGTGATGGCTTTGTCATTATAAAAATCCAGCCTGATGACCAGGGGAGAGTTTCATAACTTTCACATCGAAATCAGCAGCTGTGCATTTTGAAAACCACTCCCTAAAATTCAATGTCTTTGCATGAAGCTTTTCCTCCAGGATCCCCTCTGGGGAAACAATGAAAGGAAAGGAGAATGTAGGCATCTCCCCCTGTACAGGAGACAAACATGAACGCGTATCCATTCCTTCTCCAGTCGCAGATGTTTGCTCTGGCCAGCCTTCCCTGTCTCCCGGCCAGGCGCCTTCAGGGAATGGATGTTGCCTGGTCTAATCCCATTCAGAAGCCAAGGACCAGGTGGATGACTCAGAACGAACAAAAAAACTTGCTAATGTTTGGTGAGCACCCAAAGGTGCCAAGCTGGAGAAAATGGCACAGTTTGGTCTGAAAAACAGCCCTTTTCGTCCTACCTGAAGGGCAGGGGTGATGGTAGGTGTCACACAGGATGCTGCTGCTTCCTCTTCCATGTTCGTGGCAGGTGTCATCCTGGACCCCCCTTCTCCCTCTAGCTTCTTGATTTTAAGCAGAAACTCAAGTGATGCCTACCTTTCTGGGTCTTGGAACTATTTGAGAATTTCTAAATGTACTGAGATCCCCAAAAGGTACATATATGCTCATACTCATATATTCCCCAAATTCTGCATGTAATTTTAAGGGGGCTCATGGGCAACACTCATTCCTACCCAGATTCCAGGGATCTGACATTCAGAAGCCCTGTCTCAAGGCAGGTGCTCTGGTGCTAATGCCTCTGGATGATTATCCCGTGCCCACCCCTTCCCACCTTCCCCACTGGCCTCCTTTCAGCCCAAGGTTGCTTGCCAGTTGAACTGGCACCATGGACCACTCAGTAGTTGTTTCCTGGGTCTAGGGGAAACAGCCAACTTCCTTTAATTAAATCATGCCTTAGTCATTGATTTTCTCCACTTGAAGGTTTTGAGAATCCCTGATTGAATCACAAACCGCTGCATCAGCCATCTGCTGCTTCAGTCTCTTGAACTGAACTTCAATTTCTTGGGGGCACATCAAGATAGATCCAAAACGCAGCCAGTTCCGGATCTGTCTACATCAGCTTGTCCCTCATTTAAGCACTAACACTTATGGATCATCTATTAGGTGCCAGGCACAATTCTAGGCATTAGGGATACAGCAATGAACAAAACAGACCTGGTCTAAATTTATTCTTTCCCCAAATGGCAATTTTAACTATTATTGTCTTAAAAACAATGGTTATAATTATTTTAAAACTATATAAGTTATAGGTTCTGTGCTAAATTTTTTATGTGCATTATCTTATAATTTCTTAGAAAACAAGGCTAGGTGGGTATTATTATCCTCATTTTACAGATGTGAAAACTGAGCCAAAAGTTGACAAGCTAGGGAGGGGCAAAGACAAGATGTAACACTGGATAGTTTGCTTAAACTACCTTTAGATTCAGTATCCTTGGCTGTGCTTACAAAGCAAAGTTAGACCATGCAGCACCACTGAAATGAGAACAGGTGTCTCATAAGAAATTAGTCTGTAACATGCATATATTTAAGTAGACCCTGGGGCTATCTGTGGTTGCCAAGAGGCTCAAGGTCAGCATAAATGTAATCAGGAGGTACTGACAACTTTGTTAACCAGAGATGGTCTGGTAATCCCAGAAAAAAGTGAGATGCAGATGACTGGGAAGTAAGGCTGAGGGTTACTGGAGTTGAACGGAGCCAAAGGACAAACAAGCTATATGTTATTTTTAAAAATATCTTTCAAATTATATACTTTAATAAAATTGTATTTGGACAGAAGAGTTTACAATCTTAAGGCAATAAGTGGAAAAAATGGAGAGCCAGTATCAAAAAGACTGACTAGTCCTAAGCAAATATAGGGCGCCCCCCCGCAAAATGTATCCACACACTTTGAATAATTACAAAGGCTGTTTTATTAAAATACATTTCATTTTCAAAACTGAGCTACAAAAATGTAAAGTGCATATACATTTTTGGGGGACACCCTGTATTTTTTTGGTATTTTTTATATTTTTTAAATTTTATTTTTATTGTTGGAAGTATTAGAGATGTCCCCCCCTTTTCCCCCCAAGGACGCCCTGTATTTAAAAATAGCAGTTTTCTATATTATCCATGGCTTCCAAAGACCCCAGATGAAATTTAGGACTGGAAATCATTGAGAGAGTTAGCTCTTAGGAAGGGGTGAGTCCATATTTTACAGGAGTGAAGGTTAGACAATTTGGGTGACCCTCCACAAAAAAATTGCTAGTACCAAACTTGGTCCAGGGCCTTGGGCTGGACCAGAAGCTTCAGCTACAGTAGCTTCACAGTGAATCTGTCTTTGCCCAGGCTGGTAAGAAGCGCATACCTCATTAGTGTTAGGATCACAGTGGCTGATATAAGACTAAAAGCCCAATTTGGAGAACTTTGTGATCCAGAGAACAATTATTTGAAGGCACTTTGATAAGAAGATGCAAGACAATAGTAGAGGTGGTTTAAAGAGCGGCTTTAGGCAATCCAAACCATTGAAACAGACACCCAACGAGAATTTGAATGAGACGCCAATTTTTCTAAGTCAATTTGTCAATTTAAAAAATTCATGCTGTTAAGCCAGCCTCTATCTGGCACGTACAGTGCCAATGCAGGATTTACAAAAAGACACCTATGTAGACAGTCAAGGTGAAACGACAAGTCCCCCTGAGCAGAGAGCCCCTGCAGGTGAATTATAGCAATCAGGTGGAGCGTGGGGCCAGGTAAAAAGCGCTCCCTTCTCTCTATGTGGTGCCCCACTTGCAGGGTGCAAGCTGGGCGAGGGGGGTACAGTCTGGATTCCCGCCCAGTTCACCCTCTCAGCGGGGCGCTTTGAGCAGGGTCCCCACTCTACAATCGCCCAGGGCGGTCCTGTGTTTTAGGGGCATAGCAATATAAACACTATACCGAAAGGGACTTAAAAATGTGTAACTCTCTGGTTACATTCCCCTCACTGCAGATACACACTTCTTAATGGAATCCAGGCTTGCCAGGCAGAGACAGCGCAGGGGCAGGAGCCAAACGCTGCCTTGGCCTCCTGGGCGCGTTGTCTGCACCTCGCCGATGTCCACCCCCGGCAGGTCCCAGCCCCGGCTGCTGGCTGCGCTTTGCTTCATTGCCCCCTCTGGCCTCAGTGACGGACGATCACTGGAGGAACATGAGGTCTCCCTATAACTGTCACTACCTTTCAAAGCCCTGGGAGTGTCTGCGTGCTCGAGCACTCTGGCAGAACAGTTTGGGTCACTACCGACACCTCCCCCGATGCCACCGCAGAAGGTGGAGATCATGTGAACAGGGCTGGAGCCGCTAATTGGCTTAGCCACTGCCTCCCAGATTCAGGGGACACCATCGCTGAGTAATTAAAATTACTGAGCTATTTCCACAAGATATTAACTTTACGTAATCCTCACTAAACAAACATGGAGAGCTGGGTTTGGGTTTTGTTTTGCTGTTTTTCATTTGGAATCAGTAATTAAAGATTATTCAATTATGATAATATGTTTCTATTAGGAATGGTCTCTAGCTGAAGCCTGATGAACACCATGGAGCTTGGATGGCAACACAGATTTTAAAATACTCTCACACGAGTTCCAAATAGAGGAAACGGGCTTTCTCACTTTTTCTATGTAGCTGTTCCAGAACCATCTCTAATTCAAGGCAGATTTTCTTCCCAGGGTCAGAGGTGGACAGTTAGGCAGCGTGTGTTTAGTGCCTGGGCGCCCAGGCACATCTGGCACCGTGGGGACCATTTTAGTACATGGTGGGTGGAAATTGGAAAGGGCTTCAGGTTTAAGACTTGTGATTAAATGGTGACATAAAATGGTCAGAGAGAACAGCTCAGGACCCCAGGCCCATGAATCTTCTCCAAGGAATGAAGGGCCAGCCCCTATTTGATCCGTGCTGGCAGGTAGAGCTACACAGCCTGGCCTGGCCTGGCCTCTTCTCTCCAAAGCTGCTCTTGCCTCAGGCTCCCCAGCAAACATTTGCTGAGTGCTGGATGCTGGTGCGCTGACATCCCCGGTGAGCATGTAGTCAGCACTCCCTCTGGCAAGCACTTAGCAGTCACTGAGCAGAGGGCAAACCCAGGTACAAATGACTGACAGGCAGGTAAATTACAGCTCCCAGCTTAGCAGGAGCCTGACCTCTCTCCTTGGTCCAAGCTCTCTTTTGGGGTATCAAGGGACACTGCGTCAGAAACAGTAGAGGGAACACAGGTTTCTGAATAAAGCTAGACCTCGGTGTTAAATCTTCTTGTCTTGGGCAAGTTTGTTTTGCTAAACCTCAGTTTTCTCATCTGTGAAGTAGGGATGATAGTATGTAACTCATGAAGGGGACCATGAAGTCAGTAAGATACTGGATATAAGTATGTAGCACAGTTACTGACATAGGGCATCTGTTCTCTTCCACAGCTCCCAGAAGCCTCCTCTCATTTAATCCTTGATACCAGCAGCTACACTTTAGAATCACCTGGGGCACTTATAAAACAGTTGCTTGATCCCTGTATTAGTTATCTATTGCTGTGTAACAAATCACCCCACAGTTTAGTGGCTTAAAAAGCATACATTTATTATCTCACAGTTTCTGAGGGTCAGGAATCAAAGCAGCTTAACCAGGTAGTTCTGACTTAGAGTTTCAGTCAAGGTGTCAGCTGGGGCTGCAGACACCTGAGGCTTGATTGGGCTGCGAGAATATACCTCCAACCTCACTCACAGGGCTGTTGGCCAGAGTTCCTCACCACGTCGGCCTTTCCATGGGGTTGTCCATGACATGACATTTGGCTGTCCCCAAAGCAAGTGATCTGAGAAAGCCCGGAAGCAAAACCACATGCCTTTGATGACCTAGTCTCCAAGTCACAAACCTCCACTGCCACCTAATTCTATTCATTAGTAGCAAGTCAGAAAGTCCGGCCCACACTGAAGGGAGGGAATTATAAAAGGGCATGAATATGCAGGGAAAGTATCACTGGGGGCTGTCCTAGAGGTTGCCCTTTACAGGCCCCATCCAAAAGATTTCAACTTAACTGATTTGGGGCACAAGCATTTTTTTTTAACTCTCTAGTTAACACCAATGAGCCATCAAGGTAAAAAACCACATTACACAATTTCTCCTAAGTTACCTTCTCTTCAGCCCAACTTTGCCAATTTAACCGCTTCCCTTGTCATGTCATTAATTAGCTCATCACTTCCTGCTCCTAAATTCTCTCAGGTCCTAAGCAGTGAGGCCAGAAGCAGGGGGCAGGGGCTGCAGGGCCCAGGGAGGTGGGGCCCCTCAGAATGCAGGGAGGCCAGATAAGCAAATAGCACCCAATGTCAAGCTGGTACAAACACGGGAAGACCCTGGAGCTCCTGGAGCAAGTAGTTAAGCAAGGAGTCAGGGTAAGTCAGCAACCAGGAATGCTGAAAGGGCTGCGCTTGCACGGCCGGGGTCAAGGCCACAGCAACAAGTGACCAAGAGCAAGAAGACTCCCAAAGCCGAAGCAGCCTGCTGGCTCAGTCCCGGCTGCCTCGCTGCTCTTTACCCTCACGACAGCCAATCCCAAAACACCTCCCGAAAGTGCGGCAGGTGGTGCCAGCCTGAAGCAGCCTGAGTGTGAATTTAGAGAAGAAAAACAGACAGTCTCAGCTTCCTGGCAGAGGCAGTTCCCCTAACACAGCTGCCCTCAACCCCTCTTCCAGTAAGCAAGCTTTCCTGGCTCATTATAACGTTGGCAATGTCATGTACAAGATAAAAGTTGCCTACAACAAAAATAAACACAAAATGATTGTGATATACACATCACTGGGGAGCGAGTTGTCCATCATCACAGATGGCTCATTCATCTTTGTGTAATGAGACCCAAATTGTAATTGTCTATATTTCCAGCCTGTTCTCTCTCTCTCTCTCTCTGCTCGCTAAAGAGGTACCTGGCTTTGTCTGATCAATTGCTGCCTGCTCTGGCCGTGTGGTCCTTATGAAGCACAGAATCTAAGAAGAGGGAGGAATAAAAGCACAAGAGTGATCAGAGCAAGGGCTGGGGAGGGCTAAGCGGGGCTGGTTCTGAGGAGACTGTGGGGAGTGTCTGCAAGAAAAATGGATGGAAGAGAAAAGGCTTGTAAAAAGAGAAATGTTTCCCAAGACTGAAGTCCCTTTAAAATGTCCAAGAATAGCAATTTTTAAAAACCCGTTATTTGTAAACTTTTTTTTAGTTGACAATCTATGTTTTTTTGATCATGATCATGTTTCCAGGCTGGATCATGGGCCTCTGCTTTAAGGACATTCCATTAGTTTCCACACTAATGTCCACATAAAGGTATAAATGTATGGAGGGTTCTTGCACTCCAAATAGGCTCCATGACTAAACTGATGGTTAGACAACGAGGCCACATGAAAACAACCTTTTGTGTCTTTGAACTGTATCCTGTAAACAGTTCAACCCATGAAGAATTTTAAACAAAGGAGTCACAGGATTCTATCGAAGAACGTGGGAAATGAGCAGCTTATCAAACTAGAGGCAGGGAAACGATTTAGCAGGTGTTAGTCCAGGTGAGAGATGATAAGGGCCTGTGCTAAGACAGTAACAGGTGGAACAAAGAAAGGGATTAGATATGAGGCACATTCAGGCGATGAAATCAACAGGACTTGGTGATTTTCTGGATCTTTGGTGGGGGAGGGGGCCAGAGGTACTCTGAGTAAGAGGGAGGAGTGAAAGCTGACTCTCAGGGTCCAGTTTTGGTGTCTGGGGTCTAAGGTCATGAGGGGCTTCACGGATATAAGTACTGGACTCCGGTAATAGGCAAGACTGATCAGAAAGCACCTGATCACACACAATGACAATGTCCTTCTGGTTCTCGTTACCACTGCATTTCAGCTTTTACAGTAACTCTGGAACTTTAGAGAAATATAATATTAACTTTAAAATATTTTCCCAACAATTACTGGGTTCAGGTATTCTAGGCACTGTGGATAACCACACCACCCAGAGCTCCCAGAGTGAATCCTGTGACTCGTTTGTTTGAAATTCTTCACCGGCTCATCACTGTTTACAGGATACAGTTCAAAGGCATAAAAGGTCATCTCCATGTGTCCTGTCTAAGCACCAGTTCAGTCATGGCGCCTATTTGGAGAGCCAAGAACCCTCCACAAATGTACACCTTTGTGCCTTTATCAGTTCTTCCCCTCACTGATTGTCATTCCGTCACCATCACCTGCACCCCACGCCCCCACCTGGAGGGCACCTGCTGAGCTGCACTACATCTTCATTACCGCCCATCCAGATACAATTAATTCCCTCTTATTTTCCCTACTACACCTCCATGGATAATTCTGTCATGGTATTTGTTTATAACCTTGCTGCACCTATTATTTTGAATGTCTGTCTTAACCAAAAAGGTTGAAAACTTTCAAGGGCAGGACCTTATCCTGACAGTATATAATAGTTGTATTGTTATGAATACTGTTCATGACCATTTATTGAGCACCTAGCATGTGGCAGAGCCAATACTCTTTCCAACACCTTGCTGCCTTTTCCTTTTTTGTCATATTTATTGCCTGTGCCTAGAGAGTCTAGCATGTAGTAGGCACTCAGTAAACATTTTTAAACAAATAAACAGGTATCTATTCACTGGGAAAAAGCAACAGGGAGTTTGACTCTTGACTTCTCTGGCACACACGAGGCCTATAAGCTAATATCCTTCTTCTGACCCCCAAAAGTAGGTTTTTAGTAATAAATGAAGCAAATGTAATGAAATTTTTAAAAAATATTATATAAGTTTGTTTTTATATGAAAATTTCTCGAGCAATAAACAGGTGATTGGTAAATTGCTTTTAACCGTATTTCAATGAAAGGAAGGAAATTCAAATGTGAATATGAACTTTTAATCAAGAACAGTCCATAGTATAAGACATACCAACCTAGTAATTATCTTCATTTTTTAACCTGATCCCTGAAGTTTTGGGCATTATTGTGACTTTCTCGTGGTGCAATAGCTTAATAATTGTTGAATCTGATTTATCAGCATATGAAACTTTACTTGACTATTTTCTCTGCTTTTGAGTGTGTTTGAGAGTTATCGTTATAAAAAGATGAAAACTTTTTTAGTGCAGCATTGTTTCAGGATTTCTCTTTGCCGTGGACTCAACAGTAACCGCATAGGGTTTCCTACTCCACTCCCAAGCCTTCCTTTTCCTAATAAGCAACCAGACAAGGTCACTTGGGGAGTGCTAGATCAGCTGTGACACATTATGTATTTTATCTGGTGGAATCGCTCTTTCACAAGTGCATGAATTCGCTCTTGGCTTGATCTGATTTGCCTGGGTGATGTATGCAGCAGTGATTCAAGCCTAAACAGTCACCTGGAGAGGCAATCTTTCTTCAGGGGACAGCCCAGCATATAAGATGTGGTCGGTGACAGGTATGATGATGGCAAGATTTATCTGCCAGATGGGGACACAGTTAGGGATGTTTTTCAGCTCCACGGCAGGTCCCAGACTCAGCAGCAACGCTGCTCACTGTCGGCAGCTCGGAGCAGATAGGCTTTTCCTTAGTCTTTGGAAAGCCTCAGCCACACCTCTGAGCCCAGAAGAGCTGCAGCCTGAAGCTCAGCAAAGCATTAACCACGCCTGGGGGCCAGAGATGAAATGGGAAGGGCAGATGTACAAATACATCTGATAAAGCATCAAACCTTCCAAATTCTTGAGGGGTTAAAATTGGGCTCAGATTATTTTAAGTTTTTGATGGGGGGTAGGAAATCAACATGGAAGAAAAATAAGTTTCTTAGAGTCAGTCAGATCTAGATTCTGATACCAGAAAAGCCATTACTGATTCGTGACCTTGGATACTATTTAAGCAGCCTGAGCTTCCACTGTCTTGGATAAAGCATGGTGACAATCATATAGAAATAATACATGTAAAGAACCAGCACAGCTCTCACCAGTGTGGCTCAGTTGGTTGAGTGCCGTCCCCTGCACCAAGAGGTCACCTGTTCAGTTCCCCCTCAGTGCACATGCCGGGGTCGCAGGCTCAGTCCCCAGTAGGGGGCTTGCAGGAGGCAGCCAAGTGATGTTTCTCTCTCTCCTTCTCCCTTCCTCTCACTCCAAAAAAAATCAATATAAACATATTTTTAAAAAATAAAAAAAAAAGAACCAGCACAATGCCTGGAACATAGTATGTTCTCAACAAATGACAGATGTATTGTCCTGGATTTTTTACTGAGCTTACAATATTCTAAGAGGCACATAAGAGAGAAAAATAAGTGTTAGTCTCATGGATTAGAAAGAAAATACTGAGGAAAATGCAGGAAAATTAGAAATTATGTGAAGACAAGTGAAAAAGGCATCAGACAAATTAACAGGGAGCCAACAGGAATAGAGGAAAATACAGACAGCTAAGCTTCTGTTGCGTAGATTTCAGTTTTTCAGGACTTGTTCCTGGTTTTACAAGATGTTAAATTACCAAAGTGGAGCCAAAGTCTCCTGAACATTCAGAGTCTCGTTGCCTTGGTTTGGAAGCTTGTAGCCGTGACATGAGCAATCCCCACAGAGATGCACATGCGCTGGGGCAGTGCTGGCCTGGATGTCACTCTCAACACCCACTGTCCTTAAAAAGGAAGCAGGACAGACAGGAGATGAAGGCTGACTGAAAGAAGCCATTTCCTAAGTTCCACTTCCTCCATTTCTCCCATCTCTGTAGAAACCTTGCAGTTCATTAACTCTGTGGGATTCCAGGATCCCGAGTCTGTAATTCTTGGTTAGTGCTGACCCATATGCTCTGGCAGGAGGAGGAGCGGAACCGGTTCCCAGGCACATCAGTGCCAGCCCAGAGACCCTGGGCTCCGGCCTAGAGATGCAGCTCCGACGCGCGTGTTTAACATCTGCCTGATTTACGGCCTCTTTGCTTTATGAAGAGAGCTGGTAAAAGCTGTTGAGGAGCATTTTGATGCCACTGTGTTCATTTTTGGCAATAAATTGTAATGGTGTCGCAAGATCAAGTGTGTCAGGCAGTCAAAGTCCATCATATGTAAGGCCAGCAGCGTTCTGGGAAAATCACAACATATATGGGATGCAAAAAGCTACTACCTTCAAGTCTCATTTAGGGCATATTTTTAAATACACAGAAAATTAGGAATATAGACATTAAGGTTCCCACAGCCACACTAATTAGGCCACATGATTATCTAACCATCAGATGTGTTTGGCGCTGAGCAGGGCGGACAAGTGTCACAATTAGACCCTGAAGTCAATCAGCCATCTGCAGTGTGGAATTGTCAACCCTAATGGTCTTACTATACTTTGTGTTTGTACTATGACATTTTACATGGCTTATGCGTTATCTCTTAACTTGTCAGTTAGGGTCACAGTCATATCTCTGGTCTCCTTTCCCCAGTTCTTCCCAGTTTCCCCCGCCCTGCTTTTCACACAGTTCTCCCTGGCACCAGACATTCCCCCAGCCAGCCTCTCCTACAGCAGCAGAAGGCCAAACTGATCTTTTTAAGCTCTACTCTGTTCATATCTACCACTGCTCAAAAACCACCAACGGGCTTTCACATCTCTTCAAACAACACATTTCATGGCCAGTGAGCCTCGTGGATCTGGTCTTCCACGGGACCTTCCCCTTCTCCTAATTGTAGTCAGTTTCTGTGTCTCCCTAATGTGACATTAAATTCCCTGAGAGCAGAGACAGTGCCAGCATATACTAGGTGCCCGAAAAATATTTACTGAATGACTAAATGAATGAGCCTGTCCACGCGTAGCGGCTGCCAATATGAACTAGTAAAAATTCTTCTGGAAAGTAATTTGCAAAATCATTATTCATTAAAATATTCATAATCTTTGACCTTAAAATAATATTTCTGAGAATATGTTCTAAGGCAATCATTCAATGGGGAAATGATGTTTATAAGGTATTACCTATAATAATGAAATGTCAGGATGAATTTAAAGCAATAACAAGAGAATGGTTAAGTAAATTAAGATAAACCCACTCAAATGAATATTATAAAGTCAATAAAAATTATTATGAAGACTGGTTAGTGACATGGAATGTTCTTATGACCTATTTCTTTTTAAACAGTATTGAAAATTAAAACTATATCTTGTTTTATCCACTTATAGAGCAAAGGTGGTAAAAAAATCCTTAAAAGTGAAAATGGCAGTATTACAGAAAATTTCTCCTTTTATTTGAATTTCTGTTAGTGTTGTAGTGCAAGTAAAAAGATCACCATCCTGCCTAACAAATGGGCATTTCAGTTGCTCCTTATGCAGAATTGTGGGGTAAAAGTTATGCCACAGAGAATGTTTCAAGGGTCCACCAAAGACCAAAGGTTCCTTCAATCCAAGATGCAGCCCAGCCCAGCGGATGCAGCACCGTGGGGCAGAGCCTCAGTGTTTCACAGCCCTCCTGCGAGCCTCAGCCTCAGCCTCACCCCGAGCCCGGTGTGCCACAGAGACACCTTTGTCCATGGCTGACCTCAGGTGGTCAAGCCCAGTGCAAAGGGGTGGACAAGGAGTGGACATGACACCATTTCCACCACTCCTCTCTCTTGTCTTCTTATCACCTGCCCCCGACCAAAACCCCTCCTTTCTTTCCATTTAAGTCAAGGTTACCAACAGCTGTGGAAGAAGCGGAGGCCCTCTGTGTGCCAACCATGTCTGTGCCCTGCGTCAGGCCAAACTGCTCCTTCCATCCTCTGCCTGATGAACAAAGGGAAGACTGGCCACAGGTTCCTGATCAGAGCGAGGGAACAGAGAGAAGGGGAAGATGGTGGCTGGTGGAGACATCTCACCACCCTTTTTCAGCTGTGAGGGTTAGTATCTCCAGGGATCTGTGTACTTAGAGCCAGTGAGCAAAGAAAAACTGGTTCAAACTGCATTTTCTGCACCTAACAAGGGAGCAGAGTACTGATTCTGATTTCCTAGGCTGTAAGGTCTTAAGAGCAAGGGCTGGGTTTCAGCTTCACCTAACAGGGTGCCACAGACAGACAGACATAAACACTCATCTAAACTGTATGCAACCTGAGGGCAAGGAATGTGTCCGGTACTGTGCTGGTTATTTACACAGGGCCTGAAGAGTGCTAATTTCACAGTAAAAGCTCATCATACGCCTGCTGACTAGGTGTCATTGAGAAGCAGGCCAAGAGCCCAGGAGTGGGAAACGGAAGAGCCGGCTTCCTCTTCTGGCTCTGCTGTGTGACGGTGAGCAAATCCCTCTACCTCTATGAGCCCCAGTTTTCCACATTTGTAAATTAAAAGTAGCCTTACTCCGCAAGGCTGTGTGAAGTCAGATGAAATCATGGTCATGAAAGTCCTGAATCCACTAAACTTGAAGCACTAGGCAAAGGAAAGTTACTTCTACTTGGCCTTTCCTTTTCTCCCACCACAGGGCACAAAAGGCACAGTTTAGAAAACGTTGGAATTGATGAGCCAGCACCTTCCAATCAGAGAGGTCAGGTCTACAATTTCAAAGCTGTTAAAGACAAGAAACACAGAAAGATGAAGCCACTTCGATGGACTCTGGAAGACCGACAGGAGGGCACTGACAAGAGAATCTCAGGAGCCCTGGAAGAAAACCTATCTCCAAGTCCACGGTTACTCAATTCCTTTTGCAGAGACCCAGAATCAGAAATAAGTAGGCAGCAATTTAGTGGCAACAAGAGGCATTAAGGAGACATTTGCACGTTTTTACTTTCCCTGCAACCAGATATGTTAGAAATAAAGCTTCATCTGGGGTCTCCCTAAAGTTAATGAGACTGAGCTGATAGTTCATTGACTTGCTTCGCAGAATTTATTTTACAAGTGTCTCTAATCCACATGGTTCCTCTTCACTTTGAGACTCAACCAAGGGAAACTCCAGTATTCCCAGTGGCTTATTTATACTTACTATGTTACCTCAGACACAGTGTTCACGCAGTCAACATAATTATTATTCCATTCTGAGAGAGAAAACACTATTTTAGAGATGATGTTAATCCACATGAGCACATGCATGCACACACACTCACATTTGAGGGGGGCGGAGTCTGAATGTCCAAGTTCCAGTTATAGATTTCCCACAGGTACTGGGCTTCTTATTTATTCTATCATCCAGATGAATTTTAAAGGGAAGACTCCCCAACTAAAAATCAAAGACTTCCCAACTGGCCTGGGAGAGAAAGAGAAAGACCTTGGACTACCCATCTTTTTCAAGACAATGTTCCCAGGCAAGGGCCAGACCCCTCTCTGCATGACACACTCAGAAAGGTCCCAGCTCAGCTGGGCATGGCTCAGCGGCGGAGCGGCGGCCTAGGATCCAGGTGATCGGGGTTCGATTCCCGTCAGGGCACATGCCCGGGTTGCGGGCTTGATCCCCAGTCAGGGGCCTGCAGGAGGCAGCCGATCAATGACTCTCTCATCATTGATGTTTCTATCTATCTCTCTCCCTCTCCTTTCCTCTCTCTGAGATCAATAAAGATATATTAAAAAAAAAAAAAAAAGTCCCAGAATCTTCCCAGTGAAGATTCTGATGCCCTCACCGTGGGATAGGAGGTGTGGCTGACAGGCCTGAAGGGACCATGGAGATCTCAGAATTGATGGCTCGTGTGCACAAATGACCAGTGCCACCCCCTACACTCCACTCCACCTGGGACACAGAGCTTCAAGAATGACTGAGGGTAAATTTTCTCCCAACTCAGTGGAATAAGGACTCAGGGTCAAATTAGGTAAATTAGAGAGTGTAAAAGTAAGATTTATGAACTCTGAGTTTATGGACAGGACTCATATCTATTCTAATGGGGAAATGATTTAGTACCTAAATGAATACCAGAGGTTTGCTAGATTAAATGTTTTCAAAGCCTAGTGTCTGTGGAGAAGCAGCAAAGTGGTTGTGGGGAGGTGGGGTGCAGGGGGCGGGAGTCCTTGGTGGTGAGGACACTGGAAGTCGAGTTTCACCATAACCCCAAGCACACAGCGCTTTCTCCTCGCTGCCCTTCCCTGACATTCCTGGACTCCCGCGGAAGACCCCACCTTGGGGTACTGCTTTCAGGCCTTAGGGGGCAATGCTGACTTGCTTTCCTTCAGACCATCTCTTTATTGTCTCAGTTACTTCATCACTCCCCCAGAAAAGCAATCTCAAAGGAGCTTGTTCAACTAGAAAGGCAGCAGGAATGGGTTGGCACGTTCAGCCAGGATCATTGAGCTGCAAAACAAAGAGGCCCATTCAGGTTAGTTCACATTAGGGAGTCTATCACAAGGACATGCGTGAAAGCAAGGGGGTGCCATGAACCCCAGAAACAGATGCATACCAGGCCTTGTGGGAATACAGGGGCCCAATGAATGAAGCATTTCATGAATCCCTACTCTGAGCTCCACATTAACATGGACGCTGGTCGTCTCCATCTCTGCTTCTGCTGCTCCTATCTCCAAAAACCAAGTCAGCCTCTACTCTAAGGACCCTTCTCTACCTCATTGACTCCTCCTACAGACTAGGGAATGTATAGATCAGGAAACCCATAGCCTGGTCAGCGGCAACATCACAAGCTATGGGTTTCCTGATCTATACATTCCCTACTCTGCACACCTTCTACTGGTCTAACTGGCTTAAGCTATGGCAGCGAGGTTCCGCTACCCAGAACTTGGCCACTACTTCCATAATTAGCAAGCAGTGCACAGGAATCCCTTAGTATGAGGCTGTGTCAGAACAGACTTTTCAAGGCTTAGCTTATTTGAAATAATTAGGATGTCAAAGAGCCATTGTCAATTAGCTGAGTATACTTTTGCATATCTCTTAGATTGTATTAAATAAATATCATTTTTAAATGCCGTACTTTACAGAAGCTCATCTCCATTTTAAGAAAGACAATAACTATAGATATTTGACCCAATTTCTACTTTAAAGTGGAAGATATCACTGAGCAGAGAAGTGAGCTTAGATGCCTGATAAAAGGCCAGTTTAAGGGGCCTCCTACTGAGTGTGTCAGGCTTAGCGGGGTTTCTCGATGTCAGCAGGCGATTCTCCCTGAATGGGAAACATCTCTTCCTGATAATGAGAAGCTCATGTTTCTAGGACAGTTCAGAAGACGACCTGCTCAAAAAGGTGTGGTTCCACTGTCTCATCAGTCAGCAAGCAGAGTACTGACATGAGCGTGCAGTGAGTACCCCAAGCAAACATCCTCTGGCATCTGAGCCTGTGGGGATGGCTCAGCAGGAGGTCGTCTTGGTCACTGGGGGCCTGGAGGTTGCCTCTGTGGCCTCCCGGGGTCTGTGGATGGGCCTGCTGCCTTCGCCCCATGCCCCCAGACAGTGCCACTTGAGCTGCAATCAAACAGGCCGGCGGAATGAGCACACTTGTGCTCAGTGGTGCATCTGGAAATTGGCCTTCTTTGGCTTTAAATACGATATTTCTCCAACAGTTTTATGATTATCAAGGACAATCAGGACAGCAGGAAACCTGGAATATTTGCACCCTTCACTCTGTTTGGGCTTCAAGCACCTAAAACATTAAGTCACTGCCCTAGAGAGTCCCTCCCCTTTAGAGAAAATGTTTTAGCAATTAAAAGCCACTGTATTTCTGTACTCATTAATTTAAAAATATTCCCCAGTCAGCATTCTTAGCAATTAACGTGATTATTTACTGCTTAGTGATGAGCTGAGGATATGACAACAGTCTTTCTTCTACCACCTTCTGTTTTCTATCAGAAACAAGTAGTAGCACTCAACAGGCTACTCACAATATCTATTAGCAACCAGTATAATTTAAAATAATATACTATACATAAATACCTATTTCTATGTCCATCAACTTTTGGTAGCATTTCTTGACCATCACCTGCCACTTACTATCTCACTGTCCCTAATTCACTGTCCCTACTCTCTACTTTTTAAAAATTTATACTTCTATTATACATTTTCTTATACATGGTTGATGATAACATTTAAATGCTACCCCATAACCTTAAGTCTTCCATACTTTGTTTATAGGTTGAGTCTAAAAACTAGCAAGCCAATAAATACTTCTTTTGCTGTAATTACTATGTAAATATTATTCACCACAGAGCCAAATGGTATCATATAATTACTTTTACTTCTCTACAGATAAAATACCATAATCCCTGGGACA
The DNA here is from genome assembly GCF_964146895.1 of Miniopterus schreibersii. Classification (NCBI taxonomy): domain Eukaryota; kingdom Metazoa; phylum Chordata; class Mammalia; order Chiroptera; family Miniopteridae; genus Miniopterus; species Miniopterus schreibersii. The sequence goes on from NC_138101.1 coordinate 175,889,971, forward strand.
TTTGGAGAAGAACATTGTTAGTGTCAAGGTCAAATACATTCTCTGTCCTGACACTCAACCAATGTTCCAATCATGTCACGATATAATAAACTTTCTATGTGACCTATGACTTTGTATAAAACAATTTGGTTTTTCCTGATATTTCTAATCACCTTTTCTTTTTCTTCTTAAAGATTAGTAAGCTGCTAAAGTATCCTATTTATTTTTTTATTTTTTTTCTCAATGAGAGTGTTGCATGGAAAATCCATTTTCTCAGAGACAACCTCCAAGAGCCTTCTTTCCTTGGGGACTGATTGTTCCCCAGGCCTGACGCATAGCTGCCATACTGGACTTTCCTCGCCACACTACTGGGTTAGAACCACTCTTTCCTTAATCATGGCTTTCTTTCCATCTTATTTTGCCAAGTAAATATTCTGAGTCTCTGTATGTCTAAAAATGTATTTCAGTCTCTCACTTGCTTGGCAGTGTGGCAGGATACATGATTCTAGGTCAAATAAAATCCAGGTCAAAATAATTTTCTCTTGGGACTTCATGGCATTGCTCCATTAACTTCTAGCTGCCTAGGTTGCTGATGCCAGCTGATTTTTGTTACAGTGCAGACTACTTGGTTTGCTAATTGTTTCACTGAAAACTGTTAGGATCCTCTTTATTCTGACCTTTCTCAGTTGAATGAGATTACTTTGATGTGTGGATCTTGAATTTCCTTTCGTACCGCTCAGCACTTGATGAGCCCCATCAAACTGAAGACTTGTGCCTTTCTTCAACTGTTAGAAATTTTCCTCACGATAAAAAAAAAATTCTACTCTATATTATATAGTCTAACTCTGGAACTACCATTAGTCATATATTGAACCCTGGATTGATCTTCTCTTTCACATATTTTTTCCCTCATGATTTCTTTCTATCTTTTTGCTCTGTGGTTTAGAATGTTGCTTTCACTTCATTATCAGCACTTGCTATTGATTTTTAAGATTTTTAACATAATTTTTATTACAAAAGTTAATTCTTTAACGAGTCATTTATTATATCACTCTATTCTTGTCTTGAACACAAGGTCTTCTGAGTTCTCTGTGAAGACATAATCTGATTTTTAAAAGTTATCTTCTGTTTCCTGAAATCACTCCTCTGGGGTCAGTTATATTTATTTTTGTCCTTTTACATACTGCTCTTCTTCCTTGAATATTGTTCATTCACTCACATTTAAGAATAAGGGACAAGGCTGATTGTTCTAGGTAGCTGGTATGGTTTCCTTCCGTTGCCTTATAGGTCTGTATGATCATTTCCCCCAACAGAGCTCTGCCCTGAATTGTAAGGCTTATTGTTACCTTTGTGTTTCTGGATGGGATATATTTAATGTCAGACTGTGCTTTAGGGTGATCAGTGAAGAACAAGCTGCCCAAATTCCAGACGAAAAAATGCTTTATTCTGGGGCAGCAATATCCATCAAAAGTCTTAGGTCTCTGTAGATTCCGTCTTGGTTTGTTTTGCTTTGTTTTTGACTTTTGTTTACTGGCTTATTAGTCTTGGAGTAAATGCAAGCTACTAGCTGTCCTATAAAAGGAGGCCGAGGAGAAGGGAGAATGGGGCTGAATTCTGCAGCTCATATCTTCAACCAACCCTTCTCTTTTCAGCTCCCTCTTACTCCTCCCCTCCATAATTATAGACCCAGAGTGCAGAACCTCTTAAGGGTTCCCCAGGTAAGACCAGTTTCCACCTCTCCTGCAAGCCCCACTGTGGCTCCCTTTGCTTTGCTCACTAATCAACACATTTCATTTCCCCTCTTCTGGGAATTTCTTGAAATAATTATCCACCAATGAGCTCTCTTTCCAAACTCTTTGCCATTATAAACTTGTTCCTCTTTGTGCTTTCTGTAAGTCCTGAAATTTCAACCAGGTCTTGGGGAATAAGAGGAGTCCATGATTGAGCAGTTTTTGCATCTTGAATCAGAAGCCCCCAACACTTGTTTTCTGGGGATGTTTAGACAAGATGAAAGCAGTATTTCCTCTCCCCAGGGTCAGAGAGGAAACATCAGTCGTGGTGACCTGGGGAGGATATTATGCCCAGCACAATGGCTCTCACAGGAGTCATGAGTCACAAAGGCTGTGCAGCAGCAGAGCAAAGAGGCCAGGGTAGAAGACATTAAGGGACAACTGTGTCAATTGTCTGGGTCAGACAATTGTGAGTAGGTGAGTCAACTGTCCGCAGAACTCTCTTAAGAAACTGAAGGGCACTTTTAAAGAGGGTAGAAAATGGGATTCATTTAAAAAAATGGCCATTACCTCCTTGCTTTTTCTAAAAGTGCTGGATAGCCCCTTCCCCCCCAAGTAATTTCTTTTTTAGACAGCCATCCTGGGGTTAGGCAATCAACTACTCTAATAATTATGCTATTATCTGTTCCTCGCTGCTCTATCCCTCTACCCCTTTTCTACGGTGACTTCTACCTTTTATGCATGAACCCCTGCCTCCAGGACTCACTATAGCGCTTTGCCTACTTGAGGCACTGTTATAATGGCTATCTGCCTTCACCACCACCATCTTTCTTTGTAAGAAGAATATATTGAGCAGGATAACCTAACAATTTGAACCACCTATCCCAAATTGGAGTGGACTAACCCAATAAATGTGAATTCTCCCTCATATCACAGTCCAATGCAGGTTGTGAGGATATAGAGTGCACCCTATGTTTCACACAGTCATTCGGGGTCCCAGGCTCCTTCATTCTTTAGGCTCCATGCTTCTCTGACTCTGTGGCATTGTCTCTGTTACCTGGGAGGGTTTCATGGACCAGTTCTAAAGTAGCATATGTGACTTCTGCCCACACTGATAAGCCAGACTCTAGTCACTTGGCCTCACCTAATTTATTACAAGGGAGTCTGGGAAAAGAGTCCCCAGGAATAATAGAAAACTATCCGGTGAACAAGTAGCCAGTTTACACAGCAACAAATATTATGTTGTATAAAATAATATATAAGATATGATATCATCTGATGATACTGATGATTTTAAAATTGTATATCACCTATATTCCTGGCTAGATTTTAAGATCTTTTAGGACAAGGATTTTGTATCACTTTTTCTAGAACAGCATCTAACACTTAATAGTAGTTGCCCAATAAATGTTTGATGAATGAATTGTGGTGAATTGAAGCTAAAAGAGTCCTTAGAGATTTTTCTAATCTAAATCCATCATTTTAAATGTAAAGAATCAGAAATCTAGAGATGCTAAGTACTTTGCCTATATTCACTGGCAGGGCTGGGGGCCATTTATCTCATATGCCAGATCAAATGAGACAATCTTTTTAAACCAACATGTCTCATTTCCCCATCCAAAGGAAACTCTCTTTTTAACCAAGTTATCAGAACTTGCACATCAAAACAAGTATTATTTACTCCAAAGAAGTCTCCTTGGGAGCATCTATACTAGTCAACTACTACTGCCATTTAAAAAATTCGTGGAACTTCATTTTAAGAATTGCTTTTATAGACCATGGCATTTTCTTAAAATCCCGTTAATAATAACTGATAAATATTCATCTTTTGGAGGTAAATTTGATTTTGAGAAACTGAAGTTGTTTGGAGCCCATCTTGATAGAGAAAGGTGAGTGGAGGTGATCCAGCTATGCAATACTGGAAAAACAATATTGGTTTTTATTTTTAAAAATGAGACTGTGAATCATTTTGAGGCAGGCCATATGATTTGCCAACCAGCTTAGGGGCCAACTCCAGAAGAGGGGATGTCTAGGCATTTTGAGCAATGACATCGTTGTTGGAACACGTTCATGGGTTCCTAAGATGACTATTTAAAGAGAACCCACAGCCATCTGAGACGAACACTTCTAGTTTGTATAACCCCCATGTCAGGAACGCCTGTGCCTCCAAACACCCATCTTAATTTCTAGGGCCTTGAGATTCCAGTAAGAAATTTAGAGGGTTTAGGCCCATACCTGCTCATTCAGAAACCAGCCACAAGATGGGAGAAGGAGCTGCTATTAGAGGAATGGGCAGAAGATTTCTATATAAAATAGAAGAAGGTTGGTAACCTGGTCCACCCTTTCTTGGGAAATAGGAAAAATGAAAACAAAAGACTGCAAAAAGTTGACTGTGCAGCCAACCAATCTTTCAGTTCAGGAGCTGAGAGGATTCTGTGAGCAGCCTCGCACCCAGTGAGGCTCTGAGAAGAAAACTGCCCTGTCCCTCAATAAGCCCCAAACCAGGAGAGACCTTCCCTCCTTAGAGGCGATAAACAAATAAAGAAACAGCACAGACCCTTGATGAAAGCTTGCAACATGAAATAGAGCTCTGCTCTACAAAAAGTGTTCAGGGTTCTGCCTTAATTACCCTAAGTTAAGCCGGGGAAGAGGGAAGGCAGAGTTCAGAATCACTGCTTTTGTTTTACACGCTACATAAAAATGTAAACACCTGTCTCATTACTTTACACTCACACCTGTCCTGTTTTGAGAAGCTCCACGACATTTCCCAGACAATCCAATTTAAAGATTTTTCAATTGCATAATTACTCTCTTTTGGTAAATTACCATCTTGAGCAAGGGCCCACGGAAAGGAAAGGACTTCTGGGCGGTGCTTCCTGGGAAAGTGCTGTTATTCTGTACCAGGGATCTTTCCTGAAGTAAACATTCATTTTAGGAAATAGAGACATGTGAACATGTGGCCACAAAATAATTATCCAAGGATTCAACAAAGACCCGAGCCTAGAAAGCCTTTAGCTGGCCGCCCCTGTCCACACAATCACGTAACAAGAAATCACCATGATTCTTCCAGTTCTAAGCCACCCTTTTGTCAGGCTCAGCCCCAGTGCCCCTTGAAAGTGGCATTTCCAAGAAAGTGGTTGACATGCAAATACACTAGTGGGTGAATTGTCGGACCACAGTGACCCGTTGTATCTGCCTCACCCAAAAACTGAGCTTCATAAAACGTTCTTCCCCTTGGCCTTTTACATGATGCTTAACTGAGGAAGTGTGGAACCCCTGATGTGTAAGGACAGTTATTCAGACACCAGCATCAGGGGGTTCAAATTTCATCCCCTCACAATCACCTACAGCTTAAATTGGCCTCAGTTAACAGTCAAAAGCTGACTCCTCTGTCTGCCAGTCCTGCAAACTCCACCTGGGGCCAGGGACCCAGCTGTGCTCTATTCTGCCTCTCACATCTTCAGAAGTAATAAAGCCTTGGCAATTGGAATTTAACTGTCAATTTTGCTGATGAGGCAGCAGGAAAATTAGAAACTATTTCCGAGTCCATAGCTGTGTTGGACCCAACAAATGCTAACTGTAGCAAAAAGTTGTGGCTGCACACTTAAGTCAGCAGCCAGGACCAAGGCTTGGGGAGCCGACATATTGATTGAGAAAGGGTCATTTTAAAATAGTCACCTTGCTGCCTGTAACTCCTACTTTAAAGGAGGCTTCTCTGATAATTGAGGGTTATTTAAAATCTGATCTCCTTCGTTAAAATCAAAACAAACAACTTAGAAATGCTTCAAGCAGATTCCGTGGAGACCAATATAACCTAGAAAATGTAATAATGCAAAGCCTAGGCAGCTGAGTTTTATTTGTGCCTAGCTGCAGAAAGCCAAACCCCTAAGGGGTCTGAACCCAAGGTTCATTTATTCTTAATAAGCTCAGTTCCAGGGGTGCTGTCAGCCTCCAGCTAATGACAACACTGCCAGCAGCTGGGGTAGCTGGATTCCAAAGAAAAGTGAGGCTCTAATTGAGATAAAAAATATAAATGTGGACTCATGTCAGCATTCATTAACGCCCCCACATCTTATGTTTTTAACAGCTCATCCAGCATGGATTCTCTAGCCCCCAAAGAGAAGTACTTCTTGGTGCTAATCAAGATGGCCCTGGAGACAGAGACCGTAACGAGCCCCTTCACGCCACCATCCACAGATCTAGTTCCATAGCTACTCAGAGAAGCTTGTCCTGGCCCACAGGACACAGAGGAGGCCTGCCCAAGGTCACATTCCAAACCGGTTGTCGCCTAGTCATAAGCGCTTTAACCCAGCTGATGGAATAAACTCGCATTTTGCACCCTTCCCAGGGAATTAGGTGTTTGCTCCCTGAGGAACTCAAGGCTGATAGAGTCCATGCGAAGCAGAGGATCTGGGGCAGCGACGTAGTTGTCTTCCGCTCAGCTGGGTCTTATAAATCAACCACCCACAGGCCCACTCAAACCCCCGTTCCAGGGCTCCGGGACTGAGTAACTCGTGATCCCCCCTATTCTCTCGGTCGGGACCCATCTGTAAACAAAAGCAAAGCATTTCCAAAAGGGTGTCAGCAAAAGAACCGAGTGCAGTTAACTGGCCCACAGGGGCTGGTTCTTGCTCTAGATGGGCCTGGGTTGTGTTTCCCTCACAGAAGATGGACAGGGGTTTCTAGCTGAGGATATGTCAAAAGCAGACAGAGGGATGTTCTTGGTAGAAATAGCATGGTAGAAACGCTAACTCTCCGGGGCTTTTCTGGTTCCCACCTGCCTGCAGTCCAGTCCGAGTATAGAGCCTTGTGCTCTAGGAAGACTGGGGTTTTGCTTCCACTAAACTCTGTAGCCTGAGTCACAGAATCAAATCTCCAGTTTGGACCTCTCCTTGGGTCTGGATCTGCAGAACCACTGCCTACTCAACACCCCCACTTAAATATTTCACATGATTATTGAAATCAACCCACCCCAAATTAAATTTGTGTTAGTCTCTCCGAACCTGGTTTTCTTCCTGTGACATCTCCATGGATGATTTCATCACCATCCCAGTCACTTGAGCCAGGAACTATGAGCTGTCTTCGACATGCCCCTCTTCGTCCCCTAGCCCTATATCTGGTTGATCATGGAGTCCTATATTTGTTTTCTCCTAAAAGTCTCCAAATATACCCCCCTCTCCGTCCTTACAGACCATCTCTTTCTAGTCTACAAAACCTTCCTCTCTCCCAGCCTACTGTCATTAATTCCTTTTACCTTCCTACTTTCACCCTCGCTCCTCTGCATTTAATTCTCCACACAGTATCCAGGGGACCTCTTTGTAGTACAAATCTGATATGTCACTCCAGTATTTATACCATTCAGCTGCTTCCCATCACTCCTAGGACAAAAGCCAAATCCTTAGGTTGGCTTACAAGGCTTTCATAGACTGGCTCCTCTGCGCCGCACCAGCTCTACTTGCTGCTCCCCAGACACACTGACTCTTCCTCAGTTCCTCGGAGGGGCCATGCTTACCTCCTAGCACAGAAATTTTACACTTACAGCTCCCTCTCCGAGTGCCCTTCTGCTTCACAGTCACTTCTCAGGGGCTCCTCTCTGGCCTCCCCACCAGGTCAGTTCCCCTGGGCTGTGCTCTCATAGCATCAGGTACCTGCCCTGCAGAGCCCTTACCAGTCTTTCTTCTGCGACGGCTTGAGCAGCAGCTGTCTTCCAGTTTGCTGTGAGCCCCACGAAGTCCATTCTTCCCCATTAAGGCAGCCCCTTTGCTAATGCGGAGCTGGCATTCAAAAATTGTTGAAGACATTTATTGAGTTCAATGCCAGAGGCAGTAAAGCAATGTCTATAGATTCTTGAAGCAAAAATGTTACGGCCCAAGATATTTCTTTAAATTTTAATTTTACTTGGAATGCTTCACGCTTTCCTTGCTTGAAAAAAATTAAAATCCTATAGTCAACTTTAACAGGATCTTTGAGCACTACCCACTCCCAACACTATACTAAACACACACACACACACACACACACACACACACACACACACAAAATCTATTCCTAACAGAAATAACTGCTGTTGAAAATTTGATATGTATCCTTTCAGAATTTTCTCTCTACCTTTACATATACACACACGTACCCAGAGAAATACTTAATACTAGTTTGGAAGAATGAGGGGGGAGGTCCTCAAGAATTTTCATCTTGAATAGGTTTTCTTTTACTTGAGAAGACAACAGCAAAAAACATTCCCAGGTAAACAGGCACTGAAAGAAAAATACACCGCCCATGTATTCCTTGGGGGGAAAAAGCTTTTGAAAAATCATTTCATCAAATGGAAGATAAAGTTTGTGATGACAGAGGACTTGGCTCATCTCCACGCAGCTTGGATGCCGGACTTGTCCTGAATGTCAGAGCAGCTCCGTGGTCAAACACCAGCTTTCCTGACAACGCTTCACCTTATTTTTCCCTTTTTGTTTCCACACCTTCTAGTGCCAGGAAACTGGGTCTTGAGCCATCTACTCAGTCCCTAGAGATTGCTAATTTTGTCTAATAACATCATAAAATAATAACAGTGCTGTTCCAGTCCTTGCTAATAATGATCAGACTCCATGCGGCTAGGATGCTGCCCCAGGGGAACGGCTAGAAAAATGTCTTTTTTCCCTCCACAAAAGCATAGCTGTAGGAAGAGCCTACTATTCATTTAATTGCCAAGGGAATTGAGATAAGATTTGCTGCTTTAAAACTCATACAGTTGTTTTTAGTGGTGAAGAACAACAAGCCAGATGCCGCCTGTCACACTTCATTTGTTAGCATTTTGTATCTAGTAGCTATGAAGATATCTGTGGTAAAGGTGCTTAAAAATCAATATGCAAATGAACTGTTTTAAAATATATACAAAAATAAATGCGCCAAAATGTTAACAATTACTACATGTGAATTTAATTATTAATTCAAACAAATATTTATTGAGACCCTGTTATACGGCATGAACACGAGATGATGCAATGGACAGGATGGGCCAGAAAGGGTAGTAGAATTCAGGCAGCTTTACCTCTGTTTTACACTCTATAATAATTTATACTTTCTACAAATCTGAACATTTCTCAGACTCTGGGGTTCACTGACAGTAAGCTATTCATAACATTCTTTTATAATGTTCTTAAACTTGTTTGCATCAGTGGTTTTGTCCTATGTCTCATTCTATTTTTTTTTTTTTGCATCCACAATAGTATTTAATAAGAAACCCTGTGTCTCATTCTTGATATTACTTCTTTGCGGCTTCTGCCTTTTTTTCTTAAGTAATTCTGCCAGAGCTGTCTCAATTTCTTAAAGCTTTCTAAACAAAAACTTTGAGCTTCGTTGATCGCTTTACTGTAACTTCTTTTCCATAGATCACTAATTTCTTTATTCTGTGAGTTTGGAAGTTTATTCTATTCTTTTTAACTTTGTAATTTGTATGCTAAGCTTTTTTTTTTTTTTTTTTTTTAATATTTTTAATGGTTTCAGAGAGAGAGGAAGGGAAAGGGGGAGAGAGATAGAAACATCAATGATGAGAGTCATGATTAGCTGCCTCCTGCATGCCCCCTGCTGGGGATCGAGCCCGCAACCCGGGCATGTGCCCTGACCGGGAATCGAACCGTGATCTACTGGATCCTAGGTCGATGCTCAACCGCTGAGCCATGCTGACCGGTCTATGCTAAGCTTATTTATTTTCAGCCTTTTCCCCCCCAATATGAACATAATAGGCTGTAAAGTTCCATCTAAATACCACATATATTTAAGACTATAAATTTCCCTCTGAGTACACTATCACACATTTTAATATATGTATGTATTTCTTTGTTGTTTAGCTCTAAATGTGAAAGAATCCTGTAATTAATACCTACAATCTATACATTACTAGCACTTACAACCACCGCAGTCTGTCACAGTCTATCACAGTCTATATCTGAGCTAAATTTCCCAAACAAGAAGTTGTGGAGTACTAATTAGCACTCATAGCATTACAAATAAACACTGATTTGAGCATAAACTCTGTCTTTAAGATCTGAATACAAAAAGTGACCAAACAGGCTAAGGCCGCATAGCATTCATTCCCTATGAAGTTGCCAGTCTACCGATTTGGTAAACAGTCTAATCTTACTTTCATCTTGAATAAAAATTCTTTCCCAAGTATCCTTGGGAAGTCATTTTGCTGACTATCTCGTGTGTACATCCTTACATCTGTTGATGTGTACAAGTCTTTTATAACAACCTGGCCAGTGCTCAGTCCAAGCACTGCTTTTTGCTTTAATACATTTTTTAATACCCATGATTTCTGATATGGATTATTTAAAAGCAACTGTTCAAGTTTTCAAACGTGCGTCTTCTTAAGTTATCTTTCTGGTGCTTAATTTCTAATTTATTAGCATTGCAATCATTGAATATGATGTGAATAATGTCAAATCTTTAAGTTTTGTAAGGACTTGATTAATTACTTAGAATCAATTCTTATAAATGCTCCACGAGAACTTAATACAAATATAACAACCTGAAAGTCTCCAATATCTGAAAGTCAAATGTTCCTGTGAAGACTTTTCCAAGTCAGATGGCGAAAGCAAAGAGTATCCCCTGCTTTCTGAAAGTTCATGTTAAGCCATTTTAATTTTACAAACGACCCACATTAGTACAGTAACACTTCTTTTGTAAAAGTGAAAATCCTCTTTGGAGATCTTTTGGTTAGCAAAACCAGCATGTCTTTCAATCAGGTCCAGATCATTCTGAAACCAAAACGGTTCTTTCTTAATGCCTTTTATAGTGGCACAAACTGAAGCCAAGGAACCTCTACAGCACAAGGAAGCTGTCAATGCAGATAAACAGCCCCAAACTTTAATTATCTACAGAAACATTATGCTTAGATCATGGAATAAGCCTAGTCTCCTGACGTTCTGATTCCACAGTTCTGGGAGATCCTAATAGACCAGCCAGGTTTTGAACTGGCGGGGATTACTCTGAGCGCCTGTCTTTCGTGTTCTTCTTGAATACAAGACTCAGGCTTCAATTTATACAAAGGGAGAGTATGTGGAAATGAAACACCACACTCCTGAACAACCAATGGACCAAAGCAGAACTCAAAAGGGAAATAATACATATCTACAGACAAACAAAAATGGAAACACAACATATCAAAGCTTATGGGATGCCACAAAAGCAGATTAAGAGGGAAGTATATAGTGATAAATACCAATATTAAGAAAAAACAAAGATTTCAATAGATGACCTAACATTACACCTCAAGGAACTAGAAAAAGATGAACTAAGCCCAAAGCTAGTAAAACAGGGAAATAATGTAGACAAAAGAGAGAGGGCTCAAATAAATAACATTTTAAATGAGAATGGATACATTACAACAGATAACACAGAAATACAAAGGATTATAAGACTACTATGAACAATTATATGCCAACAAATTGGACAACCTAGAGGAAATTAGTAAGTACCTAGAAACATAAAACTTACCAAGATTGAATCATGAAGAAACAGAAAATTGAAACAGACTAATAACGAGTTAGGAAATGGAAGCAGTAATCAAGAATTTCCCAACAAAGAAAAGTCCAGGACCAGATGGTTTCCTAGTTCTCACTACACACATATACAAAAATAGTAACTGTGATGTGATGGACGTATTAACCAACCTTATTGTGGTAATCATATATATGTATATATGTATATATATAATATACGTACACACATACACATCCTGTCTTAACATTGCACACCTTAAACTTAGACAGTGTTATATTGCAATTATATCTCAGTAGAGCTGGGGGGAAGTTCTCTCCATGTTGCTCCATACTAACATAGGATTGGCAGTAGCTTTCTTATTTTTCCTAAACCATTCTACCATACTGATATATATATTTCTGGGCATTGGAAGGATCTGATTCTTATGTATTTACCTACTATCTTTCTTTTCTGCTACTCCCTCTTCACTTGCTTCCCTATTGTCACCCACAATTGCTGGTTCCCTTTTGGTCCCTTCTTTAGACCCTCCCCCACCCCAGGCTCAGCACTGGGTATCCATATCTTTGTCTTAAGTTCCCAGGGCCTACCACAGTGGCTGAGCTACAGAAGGCCTTCAGTAAAGGTCTGGCGGAGGGTGAGGGGCAGCCCATGGTTACCAAACGATGAACGTCGGTGGTACAAAAGGAAGATTGCTTTCCCCTCACATACATACAAAAAATTGCCCAGTGCACAAGACACAAAGCCCAAACTCCACCACTGAAGAAACACGCTTTTAAAAAATAAAATCTGTTATTTGAGGTCTTTATTAAAAATAAAATGCAAGAACGCCAGTAGCCCTGACATGAGCAACAAATCCACTTGTTTTCACTCATGGCTGTCTTACCTCTAATGACTTAAGCTAATTAGACAGACAACTGGGAGAGAATTAAGAGCCTGGATTCAACTCACAACAATCCAAACAAATGCTTGAGATTGTTTGCTGGACACCAGGAGGACACAGAAACAGGCCAGATAAAGTATAAAGGCAGGTCCAGGTGGGGTAACAGGCAGGGGAGCAGGCACAACGGGTGTGTTTGTGGGGGGTGGTGTCTGCCTAGAAAGTTGTTTGAGGTTCAAATGACACAAAATATGTAAAAGTCTTGGTGAACTAAAAAGCCCTAAGCAAACCTTCAGGGGTGTTATTATTATTATTATAGAAAGAAAACTCATGAACTGCCAGAAGGAATGTCACCCCATTCAGGATTCGGGCTGGGCCTGGACCTGCTCAGCCGCAGGTGCAGGGAAAGCCAGGGCCCCCGGGTGTCTTTGCCAGGTTCCAGACTTTGTGCTGTCCAGGCTGCCACCCTCCTAGTTGTCAATGGGCAGAGATACTCTTGTGTAATGCAAGTCTTGAGGAGCAATTACAAATCCCAGAAGCGCTCTTAGGCATCTTGAGTCCATTGGGTCATGCTTCCTTCACGCTGGCTAGTTTCCTCAGAAACCTGGGCACCAAGCAGGTGAATCCCCAGAAGTCCACCCCTCTCCTCCCCCTTCCTTACAAAGACACCTTAAGGAGCAATGCCAGAGCGATCAGCCCCTCAGGGCCCAAGGCGACCTCTGCTTCCAAATGCTTAACCAGCACCCCAGGCTAGGAGGAGACATAAGGCACAAAACCCGCTTCCCCAGCAGAGCTGCTCCGGAATTCTCCCAGCTCCACAGCCCCCGCCCTTTTACTCTTCGCTCACTGTTTTTAGAATAAAGACAAAATGAACAGATGAGTCCTTAACATCCAATGGTTTATTTGTTCAACATGAATACAGGAGTTTAACGTAGACTGAGGGAATTAAACAGAGAAGCTTGCATTTGCATCATCCATTTGATGGATCCAATTTGAGTCCAAAAGCAGTGGGGGAGATGAACCACGAGGGCAAACAGAATGAGGTCCAGCCCCCCAAAGAATAGGTTTTTGCCCAGAGATATGTACTCAGGGTGTTCTAAACAGAAATTTTAAATATTGGATACTGACACATTTATAAAGGTCTTTTTTTCTTATTTCCTTGTTGCTAAAAATTTTCCCTGGCAAGGACCTAGAACCACCCAGGCGCTGCCCAGGCAATTGGCTCAGCCCCTCCCTCCTGCACCGCGCAGCCCCTCCCCTCCTCCCCCCCCCCCCCCCCCAGGGAGCTCCGCACAGCCACACAGCCCAAGCGGGAAGAACAGGACAGCGGACTGGAGGTGGAGGCTGCATGGGAAGTGTAATAAAAATCTCCACGCGTTGTTCCCTATCTGGGTTACACTTCAACAAATACAACGAATTTCCTGCTTTAGCCAGGAACACTTGCCGATTTCGCTTTCTGGAACAGACTAATTGCATTAGAGAGGAAAATGCGGGCATAATTTAGAGAAGAAAAGAAAAAAGGATTTGAACCCGAGGGAAAAATGAACTATGCACAAACTTAAAATGCAGGTGGGGAGAAAACGGGGGCCTCACAAAGGCACCTAGAGGCTACCTCCACTTGCAAAGTGACCCTCGGGAGCCCAGTACATTGCTCCTGGGGCCTCAAGGTTTCAGAAGAAGGTGTGGAAAATGCTGCACTAACAGGTACAGCCCCGGTGGCAGCCACCGTGCGGAGGCCGCAGCATCCCGACCAGAACTGAAGGCAGCAGAGAAGCAGTTGAGAGCATGACTTCTGGAGGCAGATAAAACGCAAAAGAATGACCTTCGGCTCAGACACAGCACTTTTCATATCCTATTGCTACAAATTCCACCTGCAGGTATGGATGCAAATCCTGACACCCTGACTTTGAGAACTAGAGCAAGTAATTTCTCAGAGCTTTGAAACCAAAGCTTCATTCATAATACTACCCACCCGAGAGGGCAGCTGTGAAGGTCAAATCGGAAAGCACTTTAGACACTATATCTATAGCCATCAACACTTAATACACTTGGCTAGTAATTATAATTATTATTGCTCATGTTATCAGGAACTGCAGCACTGTTTGAGTCTAAGGGAGTAACTGTTTGCTTACCTTGAAGGTTAAAGCCATATTTTCATTTGTTCTCTGCTTCAGTAAGTCCCATACATAATGTCACGGTCTCCCTCACTCTCTAGTTGTTCGCTGACCTTTCCCTAAAACGGCCTCCCACGTGGAAGTATCTACTCTTTTTTTAAAGAAATAAAAACCTATAAAAATCAATTTTATTTTATTTCTGTACAGCAACTAGCAATGAACACATGGACATGAAAATTTACAATACAATATCAATTACAATCACTCTGAAAAAAGAAGGCATGTATAAATAAAAAAAACATATACAGGATGTTTTTGATGAAAATGCCAACACACTGATGAATAAAATCAAAGCTCTAAATGGAAGTATCTATCCTGATGGTCCATGATCTTTGTTTCAACCATGTGTTAACTGAGAGATGAGTTTCTGCTTTTTAATTTTAATTTTTTGAAAATAAAAGGTAGAAGATAAAGCCCCTAATACTTGGGCGCCCCAAGGAATGGGAATGAGTGGCCCTAAAGTGTGTGGAGCACACTCACTTCAAGGTTGAGCTCCATGGTATCCACCTGCGTGAACATCTTTTCCAATGTTTGTCAAAAATAAAAATTTGCGCCTGGCTGGCGTGGCTCACTGGTTGAGCATTGATCTATGATCCAGGAAATCGCGGTTCAATTTCTGGGCAGGGCACATGCCCGGGTTGCAGGCTCGATCCCCAGTAGGGGGCATGCAGGAGGCAGCTGATCGATGACTCTCTCATCATTGATGTTTCTATCTCTCTCTGAAATCAATAAAATATATTTAAAAATAAAACAAAATAAAAATTTGCTTTGTCAAAAATTTCTTTTGAGTTTCTTTTCTGAAGTTGTTTGAGCTCTTTGAATCCATCCCTCCAAGGACATGTGAGAAACATTGTGGGATGTTCCAGTTTGGCTTCATAATGAACTATTCTGAAACCAGCTATGAAGCACTGCTCCTCCTTCACGTACGGCTTGCACTGCATTTGCAATGTCTGTCCTGTTAAACATACCCTCTGAGCTCCAGTCTTATAGAGAATATCCTTGCTCTCCAATGGGATTCTGTTGGTGCAGTTCACTGAGAATAGAAGACTCTTAAGAACCACATCTTTGGAGCTGGAAATGATCCTGGAGACTGTAGATTTAATTTTTAAAAGTAAGGCCCAGAGGGGTCATGGAAAGCAAGATCCACACATCTTATAGAGGCAAAACCAAAATTAGAACCAAATCTCCTCATCTGGGGTTCAGGACTCTTTCCAGTATCCACATTCAGATAGAGAACGGTCAGGATTTTCTGTTCTCACCAAACACTCATTTATTCCCAGTTTGCTCATAGCTGCCTTGAAAGCAACCCTTCACACAATAGCTCTGCGGTTAAGAGGGGCCGGGTGACTTCTCCAATCAGCAACTCCTCTTTTCCCATTGCTACATCTGCACTGACATTTTTCAGAAAGCCAACAGTTCCCCAGCCTCACTATTCATCAAAATGTAAATGGATAATTTGTACACTGACCTTACAAGGAAGGTTAAAAGTCCCGAGGTATATTTCTCCCTGGTCTCTTCAGGGTGCTAATCAGCAGACAGCCTTTGAACTGCAGCCATTTGTATCCCGCAGGCCTCTGCCACCAGCT
Source organism: Miniopterus schreibersii (assembly GCF_964146895.1). NCBI lineage: Eukaryota > Metazoa > Chordata > Mammalia > Chiroptera > Miniopteridae > Miniopterus > Miniopterus schreibersii. The sequence goes on from NC_138101.1 coordinate 175,905,812, forward strand.
GTGACTATAGATGTCCTGAATGAAAGAAAGCGTCCAGGTTTTGTGTCTAAAAAGCAGGAATTGCCAGAAACCAGGAGTCTGTTTCCTGAGGGGACTCTCCTCCTGATTGCCTTCTAAGAGGAAACCAGGAGCCCCTCTCACTGAGGACAAGAAGAGGGAAGCCAAAAAAGAGAGAGGGGCTTTTAAAAATTGAGAAATTGATGCTAAGACAAAGAAAGGCACAAGTGATAGGAGAGGAAGAAAACAGCCACATAAAAACAGGAGGAAGTGAAAAAGCTGAAAAGTAGAACTGTGAGCTGGTGAGGCTCACAGAAGAGAAAGCAGTGAGGACCAAGGGGGCAGCTGTTCCACAGAAGAGACCATCGGTAACATCACGGGTCTGAGGCATCACAGAATATGCCACCTCTAAATACACCACTTTGGCATAAGGATTGTCTTTTTTTTTTTTTTTAATTAGCATTTATTTTAATCTGAATTTACTTTCAGGCCATAAGTTTTGCTTCTTCAGTTTCCTCGGAGATATCTTTTTCTCCTGTGCAGCCTTCTCTTCTGGTTCTGGAACAATCTGCTCTTTCTCAGTAGGATCAGCTCAGCGTGGCAGGGAGAGCTCCGTGTGGGGTTGATCCGCCCATGAGCTCTGGAAGTTCTGCCGCATCTCGGGGGCTTTGTTTACCGGGAGGTGCTCAAAGGCCAGAGAATCTACGTCTAAATCCTTAAGCTCAACATGATTTTCTGCATTTTTAAGCATATGCAGCAAGAAGTCAGCACTTTTCTGGGGCTATCAACCCTGTGTCTAGCCCCACTGGTTGGCCTGGGCACACCTACCAATGCCACCATTGTAACAAAGGCATGGCACACATTGCTTCTGCAAAGCGACATCCTTCAGACCCTTGGTGGCTTTTCATATATGCTTACTCTTGATGGCCTGGGCAGTTTCACAAGTGTTCTTAAAGTGAACATGAAGATTCGAACCTCTTGATTTGCATGATTTTGTGGGGTTTTCTGGGTCAAGTGAATAGTGAACCATTTTCAGAGGTCACCTCAGGTCACTTTGGGGACGAGCAGAGCAGCATAAGGATCATCTTGAGTGAAGGCAAATGAGAAGAGGCAGATACAAGCAAAGCTCTCTGCCTCCCCCTATTTATCCAAAACCAGGACATGAGTTTGTAAAGGTCACTCCCCTTCCCTGTCTACCATCCTAGACAGAAGTTAATCACCAGGTACAATTCTATACACTTATCAGCCCACAAATGGCACCAGAGGAATCTATACAAACTTTACTAGCCAACCCTTATCTTCCATTAGGCTCCCCATATATTTACTTCCCACAGTTTGTCACCCTAGAAACTCAAAGTCCTTTTCCTTTGCCTTGTCACTTCTCTAAAATTTTGTGTTCTTTTGTTAAGCTGCTATAAAAGCCAAAGTTCTAGCCACTTCTTTGAGTTACTTATTGCTAAGTGTTCCCATGTGTATTTGATCAATGCTGATGAAATAAACTTTTTTGTTTTTCTCTTGTTAATCTAACTTTTGTCAGTCTAATTTATAAGGCCCCAGCCAATGAACTTAACATGGTACTATAGGCTAAATGTCTGTGTCCCCACAAAATTCATATGTTGAATGAATGTGATGGCATTAGGAGGTGGGGACTTTGGGAGGTTATTAGGACATAAGGGATTATGGCCCTTATATAACAGACCTTAGTATGATCCTTTACCCCTTCTGCCATATGAGGAAACAGAAAAAAGATGGCCTTCACAGGACACTGAATCTTCTGGTGCCCTGATCTTGGACTTCCCAGCCTCCAGAATTATGAGAAATAAATTTCTGTTGATTATAAGCCACCCAGTCTATGGTATTCTGTAGCACCTGAGTGGACTGTGACAGATGGATAGAGATAAAAACAATTTTTCTTCTCCTATAGGTCACACCAGCCAGGAATGATGATCTAGGCTTCAAAAAAGAAGGGAGTCACACATCTAGACTTGCATGGTTTGGCAATTCTTACCGCTTCCCCGAGTAAGGTGTGATGGATGGTGCAAGACATGTGGGGTTCTTCTAGATATCTAAAAAATAATACTCAGTAAATCATAGTTAAAAATCCCATCAAATGTCAAATATCTTTGGGACATTTTGAGGAGACACTAGGCTAATGCTACTGAAACAAGTGCCCAAGGAGGAGCTATCTGTACCTCTGGCCCACTCAGAAAGCAGAGGCAAGGACTACAAAACAGAAATTTGGATGTAGAAGGTTACAGTTGTAAGGGTTCGGAATGAGTCTCCCTAAGATGTGCTTCTGTGGTATGTGCATTGTTTTTTGTTTGTTTGTTTGTTTTTTATTGATTTCAGAGAGAGGAATGGAGAGGGAGAAAGAGATAGAAACATCAACGATAGGAGAGAGTGACTGATCGGCTGCCTCCTGCATGTCCCCTACTGGGGATCGAGCCTGAAACCCCTGCATGTGCCCTGATGGGGAACTGAGCCATGACTTTCTGGCTCATAGGCCAATGCCCAACCACTGAACCATGCCAGCCAGGCTCAAGAGAAACGTCTGTGCCCCACCCCCACCCCATTCCCTCCTCTGGCACTACATGGATGAATTTAAATTAGGGGCCTTGCTCATAATAAGAGATCATCAGAGATACACTTTCTGACTTAGCTATATAGCAGGGCAAACTACTAATTACTGAATTGTCCGGCAGTGATCTTCCTCCCTGCTGAAGCCCCAAGGGGTCTCACCTCATTCTTAGCTCAGAATGTCACATTTTAACTTTCTGTCCCTGAACCTCTCATGCATGTGGGATCTCTGATGCTCATATGTGTGGATTTTCATATGTACGTATGTAATAAAACTTGGTTAAATTTACCCTGGCCATTGTGGCTTAGTTGGATGGAGCGTCATCCCATACACCAAAAGGTGGTGGTTCCATTGCCGGTCAGGGCACACACCTGGGTTGCGGGTTTGATCCCCGGTGAGGGCTAGTACAGGAGGCAACCTATAGATGTTTCTTTATCATCTCTCATCTTTCTCTCTCTCTCAAATCAATAAAAAAGCGTATCCTTGGGTGAGAAAAAAACACACAAAATTTGGTTATTTTTGCTGTTAATCTGTTTCATGGAGATTTAATTAGGCCAGCTGAAAGAACCTTAAAGAGTAGAGGAAAGTTTCTTTCTACCCCATACAGTGACACATTAATAGGATTGAGTTCTCATGTTCCCAAAGTGGAGAGCAAAGTACTCTAGATAACAGGTGAAGCTTTCCAGAGCGCTACCTAGAAACGAGTGGCTCACACATCTGGGGCTGCTTCTCCTTCAAAAAGAATAGAAAATCTAAGAGAAAAAGTGCAAAAGGATAACCCTCCTGGATCAAACACAACACTTCAAATATTCCATTGCTACAAATGCTACACAACACAAAAGCCTCCAGCTGTCAGATTTTTGGACTCAATTTTCACTCCTAAAAAAAAAAAATGAAGGAAACAATTCTTTCCATGTATCAATTCAACTTCTTGGACCTTTTCCCCCCAAACATCTCTGTATGCCTGAGGAATTTTCCGAATTTGGAGCTTTGGTTCATGATCCTGCCAGTTGCAGACTGGGTTTTTATATGCAAGCTCAATATTTTGTAGTCTTACTATTATACTTGTAATTTGTTGCATATATGCAATCTAAAATCTTAAAAATCTTAAATACAGGTTTATCTATAGTATCGAATGAAGAAACTTTTTAGGATCCCCATTTGAAATTATTCATAAGAAATTAGGTAAAGTATGGCAGATATAGATCCACTGCCCCCAAACTACAGCGTACCCCTTTCATCTTGTTTTCCTCTCCTGTAGAGTACAAAAAGCCAGAATACTCACCTTCCCAGTCTCCCCCACAGCTAGGGGTAGCCATAGGATCCCTGCGAAGGTTTTCCCTTCCCACATATGAAGAGAAAATCTCAAAAGGAGAATTAGGGTTTCTCCCCTTTTTCCTGCCTGGAATTCAGAAAGAGATGCCTGGAGGCATAGTAGCTATCTTGAAACCATGAAGCTGAACCTATGGACTGAAGGCAGGAGCTAGAAGGAGACCGGATCTGATGCCCATATAAACCACTGCACCAGCCTAGGACTGCTTATCTCCAGGTTTCCTTCTTGGTACATGAGAAAAATAAACAACTTGCTGCAAGGTAAGCCATTGCAAGGTAAAGGGAAAAAATCTGAAAGACTTTAAACTGGACCAATTGTCTTCAAAGGGAAATTCGTCGTTATCTAATAGCGGTGTGCTCTTCCAGGTTATCTGATTCTATGGGGTCTCAGGGTTGTTGGGTTATTTCACAGCTCTGGAAAGTATATGGAACTGCCAGCAATGCAAATGACTCTTGCTGTAAATATGCAACTGAATTTTGTTGGCAGAGGTGCAACTGGTCTCCCACAGTTTTACTCTCCTGAGCAAATTCATTTTGGTATTCCTCCTTGCCCATATATGCCTCTGTGTTCTGAATTTTCCTTTGAATTGGTTGTCATATCTTACTGGCTCCCTCTTTAACTAATGAGTTAAATAATTGGTATGTGTTCATTCTCTATTTGGATGAAAGTCATAATTTTACCTTTCTAAAAAAGATGTAGACTTTAACATGGGTTTTCTATTACTTGCAGCCTTACTAAACTAATCTTAACTGATGCATATACCTAGCATGACCATATCCAAGTAAGCTGGTCCCCAGGCGAGAGCTGAAGCCACCACCACAGAAGAGCACAGCAAGAGAAACAACTCATTCTAGCCGACTCTGATCAGAGCAGAGCCGTCCGGACTTACCACACATGGCCATGTCCTACTCATCCCTCACAGCAGAGAATAAACAGGGGCAGTTGCTTGAAAAGAATTTACTTTCTTTACTAACTCCTGAGATGTTCTGGCAGGAGAGGAAATGGGCTATAATAAAGTCTGGAAGAGCCTGTGTGGCTTTTACTGATCTTGCTGGTGCTGACAATTGAGGGTTTGATTTCCAGGTGAGCATGTGCTCACTAAAAGAAAGGAAGCATCACTCCTCTCCATTCACTCTCTTTCTCTACCCACAGCAAGGCTCCAAAAGGCAGAAGGAAGGCTAACTAGGGGTCAGTCCCTTGGTCTCTGACATAGGAATATAAATTTAAGCCCCCATCTCCTTTCCTCTGTATTTTGTGTCTAGCCCTCTATGGCCCCAGAATGTGTCCTATCTTTCCTTGATAGAAATCCTTTGAGTGCTGGGGACATGGTCTTTGGGATGGATCTCATAAAGCACCCAGCACACTGGGGGCATTTCATTTCAATTAAAGAGCATACTGGTAATTAAAATAAAAGATTAGCATTTTTCTTTCTCCCAGGGATTTCACTGCAACAGTCCCTAGAGATGACCTAAGTTGTGTTCTAATAACCATGGGGACGTTTTTCATGAGACTGTTAGACCATGTTATGTTCCATCTGACCCACACCATGATCTAACCTTCAGGAGGAACTGAATTCCATTGTCTGCCTGTGAAAGTGTACTCTCTTGTGTATTAACATGCTAAATGGTGGTGGTAGTCCAGAGAGCACTTTCTAGAGACATAAATGAGAGACTAGAGTTTGAAAGGAAATATTTTAACATTTGAAGGAGAATGTTTTAATAATGATGCTATTTAATCCTAGGCCTATTTGATCTAAAGGATAATTTTAAAAAAAACAAAACAAAAAACTCCCCTAGTATAAAGAATGCTTAAAAACTGTCTTCCCCAAGGATGTGGATTCTAAAATAACCCTCTACTGGCTCTGTCTGAAATACTTTTCTTAGAAAGTAAATTAGGGTTTTAAGATGCTAGTGTTTGAACGATGGTAAATGGTCCAGGACATAGTTTTGGAGTCAGACAGACCTTGGTTGTTGTCACATTAAATTAGATGCATAGGGAGCTTGACAGGTTGCCTGGCACACAGCACCAGTAAATGGTCATCACTGATGAGGCCAGCAAATTGTATCTGGTTTGTATGACCTCACCTTTGAGGGCTGATGGCTTGGACTTAGTCAGTAAGGTTCATTAGGTGAAAGAGAGCCTTTTAACGAGAGACTGGTAAGACAAAAGGCACTGAAATCACTTTGAGAGCTATAAAATGAGGACAAAGACTTTGTCTTATTACCCTGTGTCTCCAGTGCCCAGACAGGGCCTGGCACCTAGGAGTCATTCAGTAGATATCTGTTGACTCCATGACTGATGACCAGCAGGAGGTCCAGCTCCATGCTCAGCGCGCCCGAGCACTGCAGGGAGACAGCGCTTCCATTTCCATGGCAGTTGTCACTCCCTGTCTCTGAGCGTCAGCTCCTCTCTGGCCTGTGAGTCCTGTTCACCAAGCACGGGCGCATGGACACTGGCCGCTTTCTCTTTAGTCCCTCCCACATCTCCAGTACACGGCTGGTGTGTGAAGCCCCCCTTTCCTCAACAGCAGACGAGGTTGCACACTGGTCAGGAAAACACTCCCCTTGGACTTTGGACATCACTACTCCTGGATGCCCTGCACCATCCCCACCACTGCAGACCCACTTTACACCTACTCCCTCCTGAGCCCTGTGTCAGGTACTTGGGGCTGGCTCTCCCCTCTCCTTTCTCCCTGGGGAGACTCTTAGTGTTGCCTCCCATGTTGACAAATTGGGGGTGAAGAGGTAACTAGAGGGCAGGGCCGCAATTCTTCTGCTCAGACAGAGCAGGTAGATCCCTTTTGTCTTAATCTCTCTCTTTCAAACTATACCAAAGCCTTGTCTTTCAGAACCTAAAAGGCCATTAAGCAATCAATTAAAATAATCACCTCCCCTTTCTTTCTTTCTTTTTTTTATTTTTTATTAAATATATCTTTATTGATTTCAGAGAGAGGAAAGGAGAGGGAGAGAGAGAGATAGAAACATCAATGATGAGAGAGTCATTGATTGAGCCCGCAACCCGGGCATGTGCCCTGACCAGGAATCAAACCCCGATCGCCTGGATCCTAGGTCTACACTCAACCATTGAGCCACGCCCGGCCAGGCATCACCTCCTCTTTCTTATCTCCCCTAATCCACCCCTCTTACCCCCAACCCATCCCCAAGTTCAAAGGCAAACACTTTCAACTCTTTCACTGTCTTTTTTCCCCTGGCATTTACTTCCATATTTTAAGCATGATGCTTACACTGCTGTTTCTTGATTTATCCATTTTAGACATTATTAATTGACTTCTGTACCAGTCAGACTCCATAAACCTATGCCAGATAACCCAAGAGAGGAAAATTTAATCTAGGATATTAGTTAGAAAGTGTTAGAATTGCTGAAAGAGCAAACAAAGATCAGCAAGTCCTGTTCCTGCCTCCCCCAGGGCAGCAGGGACAAGGGGAAGGAGGTGTTCCTGGGGCCCACCCCACTGGAGGGGGAACCACTGGGTCCACCTGGCAGATTATGCAAATATTATTCACTGTTGAGTCAGTACTGTGATTATATTTTCTTTCTCAAATGATTTTTGCTGTTTTTCCTGAAATAATTGCATTTTTTGGTGATTTGCTTACTTTACTGTATAACCAGTGCCAAGTGTTGGCAAACACTCCCAGTCTGTGAAACCTCTCTAGTGCTCTCCTCTGCTTGATCCAGCACAGAGATGAGGTTTCAGAACACGCCACCCCAAATATGCTGCTTTAGAATATTCATGACCGTGAGCTGAAGGCACTTGAGACACAGCAGAGGCAGGAGGGCTCTCTCAGCTCCCCCTCTCTATCTAAGAGCAGGTCATAAAATTCCTCATGAAAAAGGTACCTTCCTGGACCAGGAAGAGAAAAGCAATCTTATCTCCAGAGTCCAGGAGTCTATGCCCAAATAGGCCTATACACACTTACTCAAATAACCCTTACCTCCTGTCAGTTCCCACCATGTATTTCCTAGCCGGGGCCACAATTTGCTGCTCCAAGTCCAAGCCCCTTTGTCTTGTCACATCCCCCAAATTTATTATGCTTTGTATAATAAAGTTCATAAGCTTTTGAGCCTAAGGGTTTCTTTGTGTCTTCATTTTCATTTTGAAGGCTACAGTGTGCACATAAAAATATTAAATGAATTTGTATGTTTTTCTCCTGTTAATTTGTCTTATGCCAGTTTCACCCCTAGGCCAGTCACAGAATTTGAGAGGGCAGAGAGAGTTTTCCTTCCCCCCATAGACAAGCCATCAGTGCCACGAACTTTCCCTGGAGACCCTCCCCACCCCACCCCCTGCTCCTGCCTACCCTGGTTGCTGCCTGGGCCTGGGCACAGCTGTCATCCCAGCAGCTCCCATCACCGTCCCGCACAGAGGCCTCCATATTCTTCATATAAAACTAAAAGTACAATGTTTGAGTCTTGGCTGTCTGAAAACACCTTCATCCCATCCTCACACTGGATTGGATTCCAGGTCAAAACTTGTTTCTCCTCCAGTATTTTGAAGGCATCACTTCTTTTCTAGTAAGCTCCCATGTTGCTTTTGAGCAGCTCAATCCCATTCTGATTTCTGATCCTTTGTATGTGACCTTCTTTTCTTGGCTCTTAGGATTTTCTCTTTATCCCTGGTGTTTTGAAAACTCACAGTAGTGTCCTTGGTCTGGGTATTTTTCCCCTCATTGTGTTGGCCAATGCCAGGATCTTTTTATCCAGAAGAGAAGTCAGCCAACATTTTTTAGAAAGGACATGATAGTAAATACTTTAGGCTTTGTGGGTCATACGGTCTCTGTCAAGACTTTTCAACTCTATCATTATAGCAAAGCAGCCAAGGGCAACATGTAAAAAATGGGCAAAGCTGTGTTCCAATAAAACTTTATTTACAAAACAGGTAACGGTGAATTTGGCCCATAGCCCATTGCTTGTTAAACCCTGATCTAGACTCTAGATATTCTTGGTCCTCAGTTCAGGGACGTTTTCTCATGTTATTTGCTTGATAACATTCTCCTCTCCATCACCTCTACCCTCCCTTCTTAGATCTCCTAGTAGTCAGGTCCTGGCCCTCCTCCATTGATTCTCTGATATTACCTTTTCTCTCTTATTGTCCACATTGGTCTTTTCGTTTTACTTTATAGGAGATTTGTCCCACTATTGAATATTTCTGTAATTCTATTATCTAATTTCTAACACCTTTTTTGTTCTCTGATGCTTTTTTTCAAACAGTAGCTGGCTTTTGGTTTGCAGATTAAATGTTTTTGTCTTTCTAAGAATGTTGTTATGGAGAGTTTATCTTTATGTTTTGTTCTACTCTGGGCGATATCTCTGTTTCCCCTGAGCACCTCCCTTCCCAACCTTTCCCCTATTGTTTTGTTACATTTTGTGTTGGATGCTCTCCTCAAACTTCTACTGAGCCTTAGCTATTCATACATATTTAAAAATAAGGTGGGGAAAACTGATGGGGGAATAAAAACTACCAAAAAGTAATAACAACCAAAATGTAGTTCCTATTAGCTCCTATCAAACCAACCCTCCCCCAAACAGGGAGGTTGGTAAACCCTGAACAAAATATAAAGCACAACTACGTGAAGGCACTGGAGAGCCACCAAAAGTAGCCAGCTTTGGAGAAGAGTTGACATTTAGAAGAAAAGGGTCATTTCTCATTCTGTTACAGCTTCTCGCCTGAGAACAAGTATCATTCTGTACCAAGCAGAGGGTAAAAATTTTAATAGAAACCCTCAGGCTTACTGGCTTGACTACTTGGAGTCCTGGGCAACAACAAAGTGAGGGGCATTCTGAAAAGGAAAGACTCAGACTCTGTGTGTCAAGTCCCACCGCATCTCTGGCTGCCTCCTGGCAACAGCGTGGGGCAGGCAGGCTCTAAGCCGCTCGGCTAAGACTAAGATATGGAACCGAGGTTTCAGCTGCTGCCCGCCGCAGGGGAGAAGGAGTTTTCAGTTCAAGTTCCGAAGGACATGTTAACTTCCTGGTAATTAATTTACAAAGACGGGAGGGAAGGAGGGAGGGAGGGAGGGAGGGAGGGACGGAGGGAGGGACGGAGGGACGGAGGGAGGGAAGAATTTAAATAGAAGTACTGAGAAGTTCTGAATGCCTAGGCCAGGCTTATCAACTTCTAAGGTTTAAGGGGATCCTCAAACATCAGGGTCCATAAGCATTTCCTGCTGTTTCCCCAGAGAAGCAGCCCTGGCTGTAATATTTGGAGGGCAGGGCCCGGGAAGGTAGCTGGAGGGCCCCCTCATCCTGCATGTAGACGTGTAATTGATCCCCCTAGTTAACCTGTGCGTTACCCCTGCCTGATGTCCTCGTGGCCTGAGTCTCTCCAGCATCAGTTTCTAAAGGGAGAATTTGGGAGTGTTGGAGGGGAGGGGTTTAGTTATTGCCTCCCTGCAAGGGTTGGGGGGAGGGGGAACCTAGACAGATTTTGAGTCAACCCCGTGGCTCAGCCCACTGGCCCCCTGTTGCACACTGGCTTGCTTCTCTGCAGTGCCCACTGTGGGCATTGAAGCCATAGCTTTCCTGTCTCAGGTGGGTCAGTCACCACTCATTCTTTCATCCTCTAAGAATGCACTGACATCCTTCATAGTCTCCCACATTTCCTCTAGCCTGTGCTTCATAGCTTTTTATTCTTTGGCAATCCTTAGTAGTGAGGTTGCAGGAGGAAAAATGCTGACTGCAATGGGTTAAACTGCCATGTTTAATTGGATGAAACTATGATTTTGGAATATGCTCAGCACTAGCACAGGATAACCATGGCATCAGGCAGCCCAGGAGAGATCACCACAGGAGTACTGACAAGATCAGCATTGCTTGCCCTGGAGAAGCAGGCATGGGAAGAGAAATATTTGAAGAGCCATTTTTGGGTGTCCCAAACTGTCCTTTATTCTGTCCGAGGAGGATTGCAGCAGGGAATAGGATTTTCAGCTCTAAAGTGTTGATTTGCCAGAAAAGAGAAAAGAAGTCCAACCCAGTTCTCTAGCAGGTCATCAATGGATAAAAGCCACGAGGGTCCTAATGCCCTAGTTGAACCTGCCCTCCTCTCCTGGTGTCCATGTGATTTATACTGGGGCCTCTCTCAGGTGGCAGCTGCCTCTCTGTTCTCCTAGACAGAGCTTCTGGCTGCTTCCAGGCTCCTTTTGAGGAAAACAAAATAGTGTTTTTCACAGAACATGAGGGGCCACCTGGGGTTCAAGTATCTTTCCCAATTAAACTGCTAGAGAGGGAAGCCAGGCGGCTTCCTTCCCATCTGTAGCTTTGGCAGTTTTCACATATGCAGAATACAAAGGGAGCCAGACCTGCCTCACAGGTGTGTGAAGACACAGATTTCCAAGGAAAAAGCAGCACCCACAGAGAGTGGTGCTAGTGTTGGCTGGATTTTACAGCTGGGGTAACTGGTGTGCTCACCCCTATCCCTGGGCCCTAGCACAGTGTCTAGCACACGCAGTAGGAGCTCAATAAAAATCTTGTGACTATGAAAGTGAATGAGAAGAGGTTAAGTACCTGGTCAGGTCCACACAACTAGTACCTGAGGGAAGGGGAGTCGGAAGCCAGGGCTGTCTGACTCTCATACTGAGGCTGGAACCAGTGCTGTGCAGACAGAGGGACTGGCCAGGGGAGGAGGAGCCCCTGACCCGAGCTGCCGAAGGCCTGCAGGCCCCACATCTGGCCAGTCCCAAGCCGCGTCTGCCTGGCTGAGCCTCCGTTCTGCTTCCTTAGCTAGTCAATTGTGCGGAGTTTTTCTACAACTTGAGCAGACCAACTGCAGCAAATCGATACTCTTGGATCAGGAGCTGCCATCTTCCATCTGCAGAAAGGCTATTTTCCAGCAGTAAAAGAAATCAATCCCTTCTGTAGTTACTTTAGCCAGTCTCCGGGATGGGAAGGCAGCATCCCCTGCCCAAACGCAGGCCCTTCACCCAGGAGGGAGGGCGTCTGCCCAGGGGCCTCCGGCAGGCTCTCCTGGGCACTTTCTGGAGACAGTTCTCCAGACAACTGAACTGGAGGCTGCTGAAGGATCGATGACCCTTCCAGCCAGGAGCTGTGCCCACTTCAGTCTCTGTCATGCATGTCCCTGCTCATCAACAAATCACTGCACTGGTCAGTGCTTCCCCATCAGGGATGCTCTCATTCATCCTCACTTAGAGGTTACAGAGAACCTCCTCTCCCTCAGCAACCCCATATCTATTTTCCCTGAAAGCAAGCAAAAAGGAGCCAGTCCCAAGCAGCCAGCAGCTCTAGGAAGCTTCTGGAAGTGGGAAGAAAAGCATTAATCAATATCCCTGTCAAACAAAGGGTTACTCCAAAGGTGAAAATGCTCTTGCCTTTCAAAATCAAAGAGTAGCAGAGTCCCTCTCAGCTACAATTGGGGAGCAAAGTCTTCAGCTTCCCTCACTCCCCTCTCTAGGCTCTTTTCCTGCTTTCATTATCTACCATCTGCATCCCATCCCTCCTCCCCCCTGGAAATGAACTTGAAAAGTCATAAAATCTTAGAATCAGCTGTGATATCTAACTTTTGTGTAGCACTTTAGTATTTACAGTACACCTTTGTGTCCCTTCCCATTTGAGATGCACAATAGCTTTTTAATATACACCTAGCAGGTACCAAGCACTGCATAAAATGATGGGAGTCCCTAGCAGAATAGAATTTAAATGTCACCCAAATGTCAGCTACCTGTGTGTCCCAAATTACCAAGCACTCTCAGGTCACCCTTCCCTGCAATTTAAAGGATTAAATGAGTTGAACGTCCCTCCCCCGCTCCACTAAACCCTTTCTGAAAGGGCTCATGACCTCATGGTCATCTATCTGGTTTCCCTCCCCACTAAACTCTCCAACAACCTCCTTTGAGAGCTTCCTGTAGAGGTTTCTCTCCAAGTCAGTGCTCTCTGCCCTGCTCCCTCAAGATTTTTGACAATAGTTTCCCATTAGAACAAACTCCAAGAGATTACTCATATTTTTATTTAGGACAAATTTTCCCCTCATTGAATACTGCCTGATATGAATAGGCCACCGAGAATCACTGGGCTGTAGAGATTTTCATTGCAGTGGCACTTACTATATGGCATTGCACCCATGTTTGAAATTTTCCATTGGCTTCAAATTGAATCCCTTTCTTTGACCTTCCAGAAAGTGAGATGCAATTGCTGAAAACATCATCACAATTTTAAATAATATGGAGCAATCCACGTCCTCCCCCAAAAGAAACAACCTCTCTTAGGGCTCCAGGAAAATCTGGTAAGGACAGAAATACATTAGCATGTGCAATATCAGGAAAATGTACAGACCTCATGATACACATGAGCACCTCAGGAGTAGCCAATACAATGCCGCAAGCCTATCGCGAAGTAGTAACTTTTGTCCCTAAATATATACAAGTCAGGTCCTTCCCCAATTATATTTTTCTTAATATCCACCCAGTTCAATATTCTCTTCCTGACTTCCAAAACAATATTCCATAAAGAGCAGTAGCCATGTTATTTTAAAAAGATAGACTGGCAAGTCTTCAGATGCAGCTTACGCCTTGATTCAAAGTGCTTGTCTTTGGGCCTAGTGGCTGATGTTACTATGTGACGAGTTCTTGGTTTCTATGAGAACCTGTTGCCCACAGGAAAGGTCCTCAGCTGCTCACAAGCATTCCCAAATGGGCTATCGCTTTATACCCTCTCCATGCCCCCCACCTCTAAAAATTATTGTCCAGCAGATGCCAAGTTCATATGAATCCTAAGAATCATAGTTCAGACAATCTACTATATTCCAACCACAAAATGAGTCTATGAAATGCTCTAAGTAAGCTACAGGGCAATGTAGAACGTCATTGGGGCAGGTGTTGCCTACCCCAAAAGCATTATACAAAGGAAGTAGAAGGAAAGAGAATTATAAGCCAAAGCATTGTGAAATGTCTATTCAATACAGGACTTGCCTTTACATTTGGTACTTAGTATAATTTATCTCAAGTCTGAGCAGCTCACCTTTTAAAATTCCACAACCCAGGTCACCTAGCTTTGAGACTGCTGACAACCCCTTGGCTCAGCCACCGTCAGGAACCTGGTCATAAAAGTCCAGCTTGTGCAGGCTGATGGCGTGTGAGCAACTGCTAGTGCATGAGCTGTGTGCGTGGGGTGCCTTTGAATACATTTCATTTGGGCAGCTGTTTATCGAGACTTTTCCCCAGAAACCGATTTAGTCTAATGATTGTGAGTAGCAATGACTTCTGCTTAATTAGTACAGTAATCAGTGCAAATTCCCCCTAAATGGTAGAGACCCATTTGGCAGGTGCCAAGTGATGTTTAACCAGGTGCTAAATAGGTGTGAAAGCCTCAGTCCTGGTCTTTCCCAGCTAGTTGCCAAATACATAAAGATGAAATGAGGTCCTAAGCATGCCTGGATGGATGAACTGTTTAAAACTTCCCTCTAATTGCTGGTAAGAGGCACCTCCCCTCTGCTGCTTCCCCCAGTTTATCATTCTAAAGGCAGAGATGGCACCAGGATTGGAATAGAGCACAAGTCAAGTCAGTAACACTTAGGTATCTCTGCTCCTGATTCCCAGTTCCTCCTTTTCCCCAGCCTCTGCTCAGCTTTCCTCTCCTGGTCATATGTCCTAACTTCTGCCTTTATACTTAAAAATGAAGCTGCTTTTCATGCACAAATAAGCACAGGGCTACCATCCTGGTTTGTGCAAGTCCTGTAATCCATTGTGATGGGAAGTGGGATTGTGCCCCTGGACTACAGGAGGGAGTGAAGATAAACATTAAAGAGAAAGAACATTCCACATATTGTTAGGCATGTATATGTAATTGACCCAGATAATGCTCTCTTCATTATTAAGAAAAATAACAAACTTTAATTGAGTGTTAGCTATGGGCAGAAATGCCCGTGGATTATACTATTTAATCCTTCCCAGTGCCCAGCCCACCCTGTGCTAAGCCCATTCATGCATGGCATTTTGCTGCTGGCTACTGGTCCATGGGTAAGCACTTGTCCTAAGAGGGTCCTAACAGATGGACTATAAGTGCCCATATTCAACTGTTGGGGGAGGGGAGTTTTCTGTTTCTGGAACCAGGCATGAGGAGAAAGCATGTTGCCCCAGTTACTACTGATGACCCTCTTGCAAACGCAAAGGGAGCCAGCCTAACAGCAAAGCTGAGAATCAGAACAGGCAGACTCAACGAGAACTGGAGAAAACTTAAACTTGGGCCCAATTCCATCCTGCCTGGAGCCCTCACTACCTCTGGACTTCTCTCTATGTGAGCCAATAAACTTCCACATTGTTTAAATTCATTTGAGTTGACCTTTCTACTTTTTGCTGACAGACCTGAGGTACAGTGGGGTTAAATAAGTTTGTGGAGGAACTGGCTGAGTCAGGATTCAAACCTAGGACTGCCTGGGGTCTGAGTTGTCCAAGCTGTCTCCCTAGGATTGAAGAGAGCCTAAGAATACCCTCAAGAGTGGAGGAGGTTCATCTCTGTGACAGTTAATTTTATGTGGCAACTTGACTAGGTCATGGGGCGCCCAGGTATTTGGCTAAACTTCATTTCTAATTGTATCTGTGAGATTCACATTTGAATCAGTGGACTCAGTAAAGCAGATTGTCCTCCCCAATGTGAGTGGGCATCATCCAAGCTGTTGAGGGATTACATAGAACAACAAGCTGAGGAAAGGAGAATCTGTCCCCTTCTTTCTGTCTGCATGAGCTGGGACGCTGGTCTCTTCTCCTGTCCTCAGCCTGGAATTTACTCCATCAGCTCCTCTGGTTGTCAGGGCTTCAGACTCTGCTTGTCCCTAGGATATATAGATCCTATTAGTTCTGTTTCTCTGGAGAATCCTGATTAATATAACCCCTTACAGTTATTATTTTTAAACAAGTAAGTGATTTGGAACCAAATTTGGAAAATCAAGTGGGTGTTCAGGCAGAGAAATGACTTTCTTGGCCAAAGTTAGGACACCTTTCCCATGCGGCTGAAGGCAGTCCTGAAGGAGGAGTCCCCAGTACTTCTCAGCAATGGCAGCATTGGCCAAACAATACCAGAATCTTATTTTTTTAGGTGCACACAGTCTAGTATATTTAAGAAATCAGAGTCTTGATTATCATAGCCACATCTCACACACATGCAAGTCCGAGGCTTGAACCTCTGGAAACATCTCTGGATCCTCTCTATCTCGACTCAGACACTAAGTCCCGAACATTCTTATTCCTTCACTGTGTCTTTGGCATTCATCTTTACCTTTCCATTCACCTGTTTCACCACAAACCCCTTTCTCATTTTTCTCCTCATACCACAGTCATCACTTCACTGTTTGGTCTATTGTAATAGTTGTCCTACTTCCAGACTTTCTCTGGTCCTCAAACAATTTCTGTTTTTCCCACCTTTAAAAAGACTCAGAAACCTGCGGTGTAGCATTGTACACAAAATACAGGCTTGGTCAAACAGACACGGGGCCAAATCTTGGTTCTGCTATTAATTAGCTGTGTAACTTTGCATAAGTTACTGAGCCCTAATAAGTCTCAGTTTTTTTCATCTTTAAAATGGAAATAATAACAAGTACCTTATTGGATTGCTTTGAGGATTTTAGAGGACAATGGATATTTACTGATTTAAATAGTGGTTGAGATAGCACATTAAACATCTACTGCAGAACCAGATAAACATTAGACATTTAACATAAGTACCAATCATCATTACTATTGTATTTGCCATATTAATTATCATACAGTATACGGTCGCTGTCACCAGCTATCTAACTTCTTGATTTGGCATTTAAAGCTTTAGCTGGATTCCTAGGCTTACGCATCTGCCCTTTCTTACATCAACACATCACTCCAGTCATAGTTTTCTGTCCTTGTCTTCTAATAGGACTCATACATTCTCAGCCCTAAACATTAGTTCCTTCTGCTACCCCTGCTTGAAGCATTCTTCCTGAACCCCTTTCTCTATTTAAATATCATCCTTCATTTGAGGTTTAAATCATCCTACATCCTCTCTAAGTCATTTCTGACTGTACCAACCAGAGAAATTTCTCCATCAACTAAGTCTTTTCTCCATGCCAAGCATCTGCCACCGAGCCTAAGGGGGTCCTCCCAACTTGAATACAACTGCATGAGGGCGTGGCCCTCACCCCATGCTTCTTAGACCCACGGTACTTAGCGAAGGTTATAGCGCACAATAGGAATCAACAAATCTTAACTATTATCCTTAGTATCATTATAATGCAGTTAGGCCACAGCAATTTTTTTAAAATCATTATCTTATACCACCAAGTATCTATTAAGCAAAATCTTCTCTCCCTGATGTTTGAGGTTCTAGGTATGGGTGCACATTTCTGAAATTAGAAATATGATTCCACCAAAAGTTCATTTAAGTAGATCTTGAGAAAACTGGTATCCACAGAAGCTGTTTTGGCTTTTACTGATTCTAACTTCACATGTCTGAAGATATACGTAAAGATAGATAGATGATAGATAGAAAATACATAAATAGATGATAGATAGATAGATAGATAGATAGATAGATAGATAGATAGATAGATAGATAGATAGATAGACAGATGCTTTTTTTTTTTTTTTTTTGAGGTTTGGGTCATTCACAGATGACAGCCCTGAAACTTTCAATTAGATCTGTAACAGTGGAACAAGCTTCTCTGTTTATTGATGATAAATTAATATGAGAAACCCTGCTGAGTTTCCACTCCAGGGAAAGAATGAGTTAACAGAGGTGAAAATACTCTATCCACTGTAAAGCAGGCGTTCATGGGTGAGTATTACAATCATCATCATTAATGTTATTACCCCTGATAATAATTAAATGATAGGGTCTCTTAGGGCAGAAGATGGTCTTATGCTTCTTGGAATCCCCCCTACCACCTAAATTAGCACCCTTCTCTTTACAGTGCCCAACTATAAAAAACTTTGAAAATTCTGCTTGTTAGTAACACTCCCACAAAGAAAGAATATGAGAGCCTAGGTATGCGTGAATAAATGTTTCTGTGTGTAATAAATGACCCAAATTTCTCTAGCAATATCTGGAAGGGAACCATGTCTCCTGACAGTGTCATTAACAAGCTGTGTGTATTCGTTGTTTCCATCCATGCAGCTCTCCACTGTGAGCTGGAATCTGTGATCGGGGACCAGCTGCTCTGCCGAGCACAGATTTTAATGAGGGGCTCTGCCATGGGAAGCCATAGCTGCCATCACCTTTTACATCACTAGGGGCTGCTGACTGGCACCAAGGAGGCTTGCCAAGGTCTTGGGGCATGTGGAAGGGAGCAGCGAGCTGTGTGTAGAAAGACTTTTTACATGTTGTTGACAGCTCCGGGGCACACAAAGCTTGCAAAATTAAACTTCTCTGGATAGAAAATACAAAATTAAACTTCATTCAGCTGTGTTCCATTGCATTTCAGGCAGAAACGAGTTTGTTTGTTTTGTCATGCAAACCTGTCTTTCTCTAAACCAAGATAGTTATAAATTAACCAGATCCAAGATTTGGAGTCAGTAATTCTGGATTTAAATCCCAGCTCTATGCCTTATTTATTAATTGTGTGGTCCTGAGTAAATCATTTAAATTCCAGGAATCTCAGTTTCTTTGTTTATATATGAGAATTATGAAAGGAAAATTTTAAAACTTTAATTCTCACAAAGTAGCTGTGAGAACTAAATAAGATAACTTTGTTTGGGTCAGGTATCCCAGAAGCAGAGCCTGAGATGAGGGCTCAGAGGCAAGTGATTCAGTAGGAAATGCTCTCTCCCAGGAGAAACAGGTAAGACAGTGGAGAAAGCAGGACTGGAAGAGAAGGAACCCAGCCAGGGTGCAGGTGCAGGCAGAGCCCCATGGGGCGCTCCTTCCACCTGAACCCACTGGGGAACTCTGGACAGAAGTTATGCCTGAGTTTGTCCCAATCCAAGGCAAGGGAGTTGGTCTTTCCTACTCCATACCTGTCAGTGATTGGCTAGGGGTTGCCCCAGGGACCATAAACTCCAGGCTCTGACAACTGTGTGTGGGGACAGAGGGCTCTGGTGGTTGGAGAGTCTTCAGAGAAGGGAAGCAGGGGCAGGCTGATGGAAGCACAAGCACGCCAAAGCTGGGAGAAAAGAGTAAGGTCACAGTAAAAAGGAGTGAGCCCTGGCCCAGCACACAGTAGGGGCTGGCTCTGAATCCGCCAGTGGACAAAGAGTGTGTCACCTATTTCAGGTCACAAGGTGGGAGATCTATGCCACTAATATCTAGAAGCCTGCAGGATTTTTCTGAACTATTGGCCCTGACCGAAAGCTGCGTGTTCAATGCCCTGGAGAGAGTCTGGAAGCAGCTTCTTAGGAAATATAATCAATATTTCCTTCCTCATCGCTAGTCAGGCTGTGAGTGAGAAATCGAGATGAGGCTGACATTAAAATAATGAACCAGGAGCAATTCAGGGGAAATGAACTCAATTCTTCTTGAACCTGTGGAGATTTTTGGCAGAAGATGGAAAGGGGTCAGGAAATGGTTCCAGCCTGGTTAATAGACAATTCCCAGAGTTGGCTCTGAAACACATTCACGAGTCCTCTGTAAAGACGTCCCTAACCACACTCCTGAGGCCCATCCGGCTTTGACCAGCACCTACAAACACGCCAGCGGGCAGCCCCTAGAGGGTGTCTCATTCTATCCTCTGTGGCTTTGTGGGGGGCTTTTAACCTTTAAGAGACGGGAGGGGCCAAAACTTGAAAACTGAGAGCAGCTTATGTGTAGCTTGGTTTCATCAACCTCTGAAATCAGGATGCCCCACTACCTGGATGCGGGCATTGTCTCCCACCGGGCACTACGTTCGGGATTCGGGACATTGATGGGAATCCAGCTCCTCCTGTGCGGACAAATGACTCTCCAGCGTGTCTGCTGTTCCTCCCTCCAGGTAAAGAGATGAGGCGCCCCCAATACTCAGTCCTCCTGGGGAAGAGCGGAGACGAAGCAGCGGCCCCGAGCGCACTCCCGGGCGCACATCCCCACCGCGAGGAGCGGTCCCGCGGAGCGCCCCGCACCGCTCTCCTCCCGCGCCCGCGGAGCCAGCCCCGCGCCCCGCCCGGGAACAGGGCCCGCACCGCAGGGGCTCCCGCGGGGTGCGCCCGCCCCCCACGCAAAGACGGCCTTTCAGGAAGGAGGGGTGGCTGTGGGGCAGGGCCCCAGGAGGACAGGGAGGGTGGGAAAGTCAGAGGGGCTCCCAGGAGGGTGGGGGCCCCGAGGCCAGCGCGCGGGCGGCGAGGAGGCCACACGGGCTGCTGTGGCCAAACCGGTGCTCCCGTCTCAGCAGGGTCACCCCCAACTTCTCACTCAGCATCTTTACCAGGGAAAGGCCTGCGTTTGGGGGAGCACGGGGCGGGGGAGAGCTTCTGCCGCCTTCCCTCCTACTCCCCCCCCCACGGCAGGAGATGCAGTCTTACCTAAGGGGCAAACGGCACCCACACCCCGGCAACGACCCCGAAGCCGGCTCGTGATGACCGGGGAGGAGGGACGTGGTTTCTAAGCAGACGACAAGGGGAGACTCACAAAGCCCCTGAAACGAAAGCTGTTTGAAGAATCGGGGTTTACAGGTGTGGAGCGGGCAGCAGACACGCCCACGGTTTTGCAGGACGTCCCGGTGTTGCCTGTTGTCCTGGCTTAGTTACTAACGATGCCCCCTTTGCTCTCCGTGGTGTCCTACTTTGGACAATAAATTACACGTTCATGATAAAGGAAACGGGACCAAGCATACAGCAGGGGGAGTAGTTGGTCTTGAGAGAACATCTCAGGTGAAAGAGGAAGGAAAGGATGGAGACTTAGGGGTGAAGTCCCTTCAAGTGGCCAAAAGAGCAGATCATTATACCAACCCAAGAAGCCGGGTTAAATTAAATTCCAGCTTTTAAAATTCTAGAATTCTGTGATTTCCCCCCTTAATAAAGGTAGAGGGGGATGTTGAGAGCTTTAATGAGTAGTTGCTTGGCAAAGAGTTACCAAGAGAATAATTATCTCCTGGTTTTTCTCTACTTGGTATCTCACCCACAGACCCCTAAGTCCTGCCTCACCTACTAAGAAAACCCTAACTGGAAAAGCATTAATTGCCAAGAAATTACCTGGAATTGAAGTAAGTATACAGAAAGTTGTATAAAAATAGAAGGAGAGAAAGTAGTCTTCAAGGAGTCTAGACAGAGGCCAAATGAGAATTTGCTCGTATGCTTTCAGCAATATCCAGAGGATAATGTCCTTTTGATGGGCTAGTGCTTAACAATCAACTTTCAGAATTATAACATGGATTTGCCTATAAAGAGAGAAGGACACGGTCAGCCAATTCAGTATTTACACAGACGCAAATACACACTCACCCTTACCCCATTCCAATAATTATATGTCCTCATTTTAGATAAGTAACTAGGGTTTTCCGCTCATACATCAAGCTCACATGAGTTTGGTGACTGTGAGTCACCTGGCCTTCTCAGAACAGACAAACTCATGTTTCTGAAACCACAAAGCTAAAAAGCTGACCCCCCAGCCAGGCAAGGTCCATGAGGCCCTGATTGAGTTGCCAGCTCACTTCTCTTTCTGGTTACTCTGTTTATTCTTTCTTCAACATTGGTAACCAGGAACTCTGAACAGCTCCAGAGCCTCGGGGGCCCCTCTGCTATGGGTCAGGACTGAGCAACTCAGGAGGGCCTGTGTTGGGACTGGAGCTCTGATTCCTGTCTGCATCCTCTGAGCGATTTGGACCATCATCCCGATTTGTCCATCTGCATAGTCTAAGTCCCCACCCCATCCCCTTCTCTGGGACCGACTTCCTAGAGTGGATATACTGGCAACTCTTGACCTCCCAGATACCTTTTCTCTTCCAGGAGCCTCCTCGGGCAAATAGAAGTTTTCATTAAAACAGCATGAATTTCTTTCTTAATTTCTTGTCTTTGCCAACCCACCTGACTTAGCAAATGTTTCCTGCTATTCTCCACCCCAGCCAGGCAGCTATGGGCAGCCCCATGTTCCCCCCAGAGCTGGGGTCCCTGGCCTGCAATATTCCCTCCCTTCCAGGCCCAGCCTGGGCACCCCTGACTCTAGGAGGCTTTCTTTATGGACTGGTTCACTTTTTCAACATCCAGAAGTCCTCACTACTTGCCAAACCAAATGTCTAGAACTTGCTCACACCCCAGCAACAAGAGAGAAGCTAGAATAAGGGAGGTGAACACGGTCAGGGAAGCCTGCAGCCCAGGATATAATCTAGTAGGAGCTGTATCACTTAAAGTCACCCCCAGCCGATGGCCATTTTAGGCTTTTAGGCATGCTGAAAGTGATATTGTGTAAAGAAAAGGAACATTTTCAATAATACACTGGCATAGGATGCTGTTGGTGCAGAAAGCAGGCTGGAAATGCCTACTGGTTAGTATTCTGCTGCGTGGCTGCATCTTTCAAGCCTGATTAATACTTAATGTGATTGTCTTTAAAATCTGTCACTGTTTGGCAGTGATCAGACGAGTGCCAGTGATAGAAGCACAAATATTTGTAATAGGGCCATGCTGTCTGCTAGGGTTCTATGATTAATAAGTTTTGCCTGATCACCCATGGAGATTTTGTTTTCCAATTTATCTAGCAGCAGAGTTAACCAAAAATGCTGGAACCAGTGTGAAGAAAAAAAAGAGGAAGGACAGGTTGCTAGTAGCTTTGGGGCTTTTCCTTTAATTATTGAAAGGGTAGCACATTGCTTAAAGGGACTGGCTGACAAATTTAAAAGTCCTCAAAATCCTGCTGGAACCAGAGCACTCTTGAAACACAAACTGCACCAAGACTGACAGAGTCTGAAGAGAGGAGAATGTGCCAAAGAAATGCTTTAAAATTTAAAAGGAGAGAGGGTGGGCATGGACAGAAAAAGATTTTGCTGCAGGAAGAACAATATATATATATCCCCCCCCCAAAATATGTATACACACACATTGAATAATTATAAAGGCAGTGTTTATTAAAATACACTACATTTTCAAAATTGAGCTATCAGCTGTTACAGTGTGTATACATTTTTGGGGACACCCTGTATATATTTATTTTGAGAAAATGCACACAAAATACCAGATGCTGTAACTTCAACAATCCAAATAGAGCCACACTACACAATTCTGAGCAAGAAAGAACATTCTGAAAGGAGACAGAAGAAAGCAGTGCCAGGCTGCAGCTCCCATGAACAGCTGGGAAGTAATTACCGAAGGCTCTGCCTGCTCCAGGCTAATCCTAAAATTTGCCTTTAACTCTGCAGTGGTCACAAGGTGGTCACATGGGGCACCATGTTATAGTTTTTCTGATTTCAGGTGGGAAGAAAGGCTGCAGGTATCTCTTTAAGGCCTCCTGACTATGTGATCCAGACAACTATTCAGAATTGCTGAGTCTTGCAGGATGGGATTGTGGGTTCAGAGGATGGGTTTCAGTCACTCAGACCTTGTTCAGTCATCACTATATTATTACCATCATCACCATTAATTAGGTGTCCGGTGTGTGCTAGTTTCATAGGTGATGACTAGCCACCTGTGTCCTATAAGATAAAACCAATAAATTGCTATCAAGTCCAAATTACTCTGTGCTAAAAGCCAAACCCTGTACTTGGTGGTGTGGGTGTAGAAACAAGAAACTGACAGAGAAGAGGGTTTGGATTCAATGGCAAACTCTGAAAGCTAACAATTGCATGAAAGAAGACTAACTAAGAAGTAAGGGGAGAAGCCTACAGTCTTCCTTTCCCCAGCTTTATTGAGGCATAATTGACATATAACATTGTGTACATTTAGGGTATACAACATGATGATTGGATATATGCATATATTGTGAAATGATTACAATAAGGTTAGTAAACACATCAACTCATATAGTTAAGTTTTGTTTATTTGTTTTGGTGTGGGGAGAACTTTTCAGATCTACTCTCTAAGCATCTTTCTAATATACAATATAGTATTGTGAACTACGATTACCACGCTTTACATTATATCCCCAGAACTTGTTCATCTCATAAAGAAGTTCATACCCTTGACCACCATCCCCGACTTCCCCCACTGCCCCAACCCTGATAACCACTGATATACTCTCTGTTTCTATGAGCTTGATTTTTTTAGCTTCTACATATAAGTGAGATCATACAGTATTTGTCTTCTCCACCTGACTTATTTCACTTAGCACAATGCCCTCAAGTTTCATCCACGTTGTCACAAATGGCAGGATTTCATTCTTTTTTTTATGACTGAATATTGTTCCAGTGTGTGTAAGTGTGTGTGTGTGTGTGTGTGTGTGTGTGACATTTTCTTCACCCATTCATCCATCAATGGACACTTAGGTTGTTTCCATGCTTTGGCTCTTGTGAATAATGCTGCAGTGAACATAGGGGTGCAGATATGTCTTCAAAATAATGATTTCATTTCCTTTGGATATATATCCAGAAGTGGGATTGCTGAATCATTTGCAGCCTTGAAATAGTCAATGAGAGACCCACTAAGGAATCATCCACAACCAACATCTACATTCAAAATTAAAATTTTGAGCATGAGCCCCAACATATATTAATGCAAATACAATTAAACATACATAAATACACACATATGTAATTTATTTAATTATTGTAATATATTATAAAACATGTTAAATAGATTAACTGAAGGGATAAATAGTAGTTATATTCTTAAATAGAAATTCCAATATTTCTTTTAGTCCCGTGGATCATCTTGCAAAACTTGATATGTGTGCACCCCACTTTGGAGATGGTTGTTCTAACCAGTGAAGCCCTAAGCCATCTTTAGTAAGGAGTGCCTGTATCAACCACTTCTGCTAAGATGAGAAAATCCTAAGGGTGAACATCTTCTATGAGCCTTGCTCATAGTGTTGAAGATCGAAAGACGAACAAGTCAGACCTAGTCCTGGCTCTCAAGGTGCTCAAGGGCTAGTGGGAGAGAACCATAGGAAACTGGCCTTGTCAGCAGAATGCAGGAAGTTTGTCTGGGCACTTAGCCCAGCCTAGACAGGAGTAAGTAATGCTTCTAGAAGCACATCTGAACCTGGTCATGCAGCATGAGTAGGAGGTAGGAGTTGAAAGATGGTGATCAGTCAATTGACTGAAAATTTGTCTTTCCATGAAGCCATCAAAAAAGCACATCCATGAAAAGGAGAGCACTGGCTAATTGAACCAGAAGATTAAAACCCAGAAAAGAATATAAAAAAGGCATATGTAACATGTCTTGACCTCTGAATAATTAATTTGGAATTACACTAAATCTAAAAGCCAAAATCTTGGCATCCCATTCCTGGCTTGTCAGCCAAATCCCTGAGAAGCAGGAAATGAAGCATTCAGAACTTCTTGAACTCTATGACCCCACCTATAAAATAGAATGTCAACAGATCATTTACTTACTGTAGAAATTACTTTAATCACTAAACACAAATTCCTTGTAAATAAAAATAAAAAAAACCCAGCATGCTATTTTCAAGCTTCTTAGTTGAATCTAAGCCCTTGCCTAAGTATCAATGAACAGAGCTTACCTATCCCAATGAGATAGGATTAATTTTCAAAGGGAGAAACTGAGTCACAAGAGTGGCAATAGCCTCTCTATACTGG
This sequence comes from Miniopterus schreibersii, assembly GCF_964146895.1. Taxonomy (NCBI): domain Eukaryota; kingdom Metazoa; phylum Chordata; class Mammalia; order Chiroptera; family Miniopteridae; genus Miniopterus; species Miniopterus schreibersii. Next base: position 175,931,300 of record NC_138101.1, read on the forward strand.
CACTTTGGAAATCTAGGCTTACTATCAAATCCTCTACCAATCTGTATTCCTTTTGTCCCTGCAGGCTCTGCCTTGGGCCTTCTTCTCCACTCTACCCCCTTCCTGGTGATCTTACCACTCCCATAAAGGTGCTGAGACCCCCCGCATCTCTACCTGCAGCCTCAACCTCTTTTATGAGCTCTCTGCCCATTCGCCCAACTGCCACTGGGCCATTTCTCCACTGGAGCTCCCAACTGAAATGGCTGAATTGAAATTATTTTCCCTTGACAAACTTGACCCTTTCCCTGTGTTTCTTAGTTTGGGGAATGGTAGCAACATCTACCAGATTCCCCCAGCCAGACTTAGGGGATTATTCACTCCTCCCATTTCTTGCTCATCAATCACCCAGAACAACAGACTTCATCTCCTACTGGTTCTCAAACCACAAATCTCCCCCACCTCTCTGCCCCATGGCCACTGCCCCACTGACCTTTTCTGAGCTTTCTTCCCTACCAACCCATTTAAAATGCTTAAAACCGCGCATGGTTTTGTGTTGCCCTTAGTATAAGTTAACTTGTTAGCCTGCAATAAATTCCCAATTCCATCAAGAAAGTATGGCCTATGCTGTGGCAATAGTAAACCCCAACACCTCGGTGACTTAATCACATGTTATTTCTTAACATTTAATTTGGAAATAATTTCAAACTTACAAAAAATTGCAAAACTAAATATAGTACAAGGAACATCCATTTACCCTTTACTCTGATTTACCTGTTGTTAACATTTTCCTCCCATTTACATCAGTATTTGAGGGTAAGTTACATAAATTATGGCCCTTTACCCCTAAATACTTAAGTGGGTATTTCCTAAGAACAGAGATGTCTCTTATATAACCATAGTACAACTGTCATCTTCACAGGTTTACATTAACATAAAACTTTTAAAAATTAATCTAACATTTGTATCCTAATTTTGTGTGTTGATCTAACTATGTCCTTTGTAGCATTTCCCCTTCCAGTACATCATCCATTCTAGGGGCAGATATTGCACTTAGTTACTTCCTTTAATCTGGAATATTGCCACAGCCTTTCTTTGTCTTTTCTAACATTGACATTAAAAGCTTATTTCTCATTCACATCACAGTCTGAAGCATACTGGACCACCCTCCTCTATCTCACAGCTATGTTCTCTGGAATGTGTGGACTCCAAAGTCATCCAGGCAAGGTAAGAGTGAGCATGGAAAAAGTATGCCTCGGATGAAAGTGACACATCACTTTTACTCACATGTCTTTGATCAAAATTAATGACATAACCCTACCGAACACAAGGGGCTAAGAAATGTAGAAAAGCAGACAGATGAGTGAGAGGCACTTAGCCTCTACCGTGCTTCCTACACCTCTTCTATTATGAAACTTATCCTATCCTATTCTAAGTGCATATGGAACTAGTTGTCACACATATAGATTTTTGACTGTATTATGGCAGGGTTTGCCTTGGTCACTGCCATCTCCAGAGCACCTATTATAATGCCTGAAACATAGTCAGGGCTCATTAAATATTTGTGAATGAGTAAATGACCCAGTTTGCTCAGTTTACATATCATTTCAAATATCTTAACAAATTTCACTTCCCCTCAAGAAATGTAACAACATGCAGAATGTCAGAATAGAGTCTATGCATTGAGTTTGATCAAAGAATTTTCCCAAAACTTCCAGACAGATCATTAATCCTAGGAACAAGATGTGAGCCTTACCAATAACCATAAATAAAGCCAGGAAATGGTTAATAACCACCTAACTGTGGTTTGAAAATTGTTTTTGGAATAGCCACAAATTCTAAGATGCCTAACCACTGCTGGGTAGGATATGTGAACTAAATGGAAGCAAAAATTCCAATTAGTCATCTCCAACCAGTCTCTCTGGAGCCTTTAACAATTTGTTAGAGCAGATTCTCTGTCTCTTCCTTAAAGCCCTTGGGTGGAACTTAATGTATGTGTGGAGGCTAATAAGAAAAATATGTAAGACTTTAAAAACCTACAGCCTACAGCTATAGAGAGTCACCCAGTATCACAAAACCGGAGAATGGCAATGCCAACATTAGACCTGAGATTTCGGATTCTATCGCTTCTGCTGTCCTTCCCTTTCTTCCCAGGAACCTGGTCAGGTCTCAGCCTTGCCGAGCTGTTGCCGCCTCTGTTTAGCTGTTTCTGTCTCACCATCCAAATTCATGTCTCAGTTAAGGTTGTGGCCCCATAGTGCTCTGTCTCCAGGCTTAGATTTAGAAATCTCTAATTGTGTTTGGGATTGAATACTTCAACGTCTGTTTCTCACAGACAGCTCTGGGAAATGAATCCCTGTTTTCTTCAGTTACATTTTCCCAAAGTTGGCCAAAGTTGTTAATTGGCCAGCGTTGTTAAAGATCTGATACCATAAGCTCCTAGACTCTTGCCTAGTCAGAAACCTCAGCTTTGAATTCCCTCTGAAATTGGGTCTGGGACATCTAAGCAGATGTAATCTGGCAGGCAAAGGCTAAGAACTATATGCATCATTCTGGTTCCAGTAATGGTGGCTTTCATCATATTTCTTCTCTTTAACAGGGCACAGTTAGCTCTTTTGTAAAGCTTTACCTTGACTGCCTCCTACTAATTAAGCCCATTCCTTCTTTCCTGGCAGTCTCTTTGTACTGCAAATGGCACACAGCACTGGCTGCTGTGTGATTTGCAGCCAAGGTGCAGTGTCTAGAGAGCACTCAGAAAGGGGTGGGAGAGGCGGAGAGGGGGCCAAAACAGTGATAAATGCTTTATTTGTTCTAAGTAAAAATTACATATCCTCTCCTAGGCCATCTTACTAAGCACCAAATTGTTTTATTACCAAGCCCCGAAAAGAGCCAGAAAAGTGAGTATAAGACACATGGAAAATCTACCTTAAAGGATTAGATCATTTGGAAAATAACGTGAAATAGTGCTCTTTTTCAGCCTTGCATTTTTTTAATAGCCAGCATCCATATAGTGATTACTTTATGCCAGACACTTTTAAAGTACATAATGTATACTAATTCTTTGAACCTTATATCAGTCTTATGGACTAGATGATATTATTATGCCTACCCTACAGATGGGGAAACTGAGGTACAGGGAGGTAGTAGATAGCCAGGTCTTATAATACAAGTGGCAGAGTTAGGATATGAACTTGGCAGTTTGACTTCAGGGTCCATGTACTTAACCACTATACTAAACCCTCACGGGAAAAAGAAAACTGTCACCAAATTTCCTCACCGAGCAAGGGTTTTACTTTGAGCACTGCTTAATCTCAGTCTCTGTTTTCTCACTGGGACAGTGAAACTCATAGTTTTCACCTTACCAGCTGGCTAGAAGAATTAGTGGCAATGTTTATAAAATGCCTACTATGGGAACCCACCGCCCGTACTCTGTAACAATAGTTATTATTATTATCTTTATCATTCTTTATATGTCAAGAGGGACTCCACAGTAGCTTCTTATGTAAACAGAATCACCATGCAAAGATGTACTATTCATCGAAACCCAAGCCCAGAGGCACTGAACAAATATTAACGCTTACAGTTTTTAGTATTGAAAATTTAACCTCCAGTAGACAAATATCATGGATCCAAATGCCCAGGAGAAATTTCCTGAAACCTTCACCTCATCTAGTTCTGGTCAGTTCCCAGGGGCAGCCTCATAGTGAGGAGCCCTTGGGCAGCTAAGTCAAATCCAGGCCCTCTGGGTTCAGGGCCTCTGTGGAGTATACCTCATTCCAGAGTCCCCCTAGGACCCCAGGTTGCATGTGGCCTGGGCTAACTACCTGGAGAAGGTGCACATCCAAAGAGCTCCTGGAAAAGAGGCGGAGGAGAAAGAAAAGAAACCTTCCACAAAAGGGGAAGAAAAAAAGAGAAACCCTCCAAAGCTCTCAGAGTTTCCTGAGCCCATAAACCTTCTAGTTGAGTTCATTAAATGCCTTTCAGCTCTCATACAAACATTTTCCATGGAAGAAAAAAGCCATAAAACACAAAGCTTCCTGCTGGGGCCTTATGACCACAATAGGCTTCCAGCCCAATGGTGGAAGCCCAGAGGAAATGCAGGTGGAGAGAAGGCAGATTAAACGAAGTGGATGCCCCATGGAAGCTCAGCCACATGGAGGATATCCCCAAAGAACAGTGGAGAAGGGTCAGACAAGGGTGTCTGTCCTGCCTGGGGTCTGCTGAGGCCAAGGGACAGTCTTGGAAGTTTCCAAGGCCTTGTTCTTTCATGGGGGGAGGGGGTCGGTGAGAGACACTGAAGCTGGCTCTTTGAGAATGAAGTTGAAAGGGATAATCTTGCTGTGTGGTTTTGTCAGGAAAGGATAAAAACTGTCACTAGAAAAGGAAGATTGCTCATGAAAGGGCATGAGCCTTTCTCATCTACTCAGAAGAGTAAAAGAAAATGCATCTGTTCAGCTGCTGAACTCAGCTTGAAAAGAAAAGAAAAATCTCTGAACCAAGAGAACTAACAGTATCTCCACTCAGGGCAGGGATTCCTGGTCAAATTAAAACTTCAGTTTGAAGAAACTGTTGTTAAAATCCCCAGACATGAAATTCATATAATTAGGTAATAGCTCCTGAACTTAGATCTTTCAGCAAGCTGGGGGGGGGGGGGGGGGTGCAGCTAAACTGGACCTCATTAAAACTGAGTAAATGCCAGCTTGCAAAAGACGCCAAGAAAAAAATGCCATGAGTGTCAGCGCAGGAAGGGGCAGAAGCAGAGCAACCGAGCAGCAAGACCTCTAAACCAGGGGTCAGGAAATCTGGGTTTGTGTCCTGCTGACAGCCTCACGCCCTTGGCAAAACAGCTCAAACCAGTGTCTTGTCTTGTTTTTTATTTACAGCTGACATACAATATTATATTAGTTTCAGGTGTACAACACAGCGGTTAGGCATTTATATAACCTATGGAGCGATCACCTGGCTGAGTCTAGTACCCACATGGCACCACGCGTAGTTATCACGATACTCTCAACTGCACTCCCTGTGCTGTGCTTCACATCCCCATCACTGTTAGCCAGGGTGTCTTAAACTGCAGCATGGAGCCTCTGGAGGGCTAGTTGAAATGCTGGGCCCACCCCCGCGGTTTCCTCTTCCAGAGGTGTGGGGCTTGAGAATTTGCATTTCCAACAAGTTCCCAGAGGACGCTAATGCTGCTGGTCCCAGGACCCTGTCTTGGGACCCACTAGGGCCTACCTGGGCCTCAGTTTCCGAATCAATAAAATGAAAAGGGAAACCAGGTGATCTGTGAGCCCTCCTCCTGTTCTAAAGGCAGGGCCAATAGCAGGAGAATGACTCCGCAGCAGCTTGCGCCCCGCCCGGCTTTCAGAGAGCGGCCTGCAAACAGGCTGCCGCAGAGGAACTCACTCGGTCGCCCGGCTGGCTCAGGGAGACGGACAGCGGGACGGGGCTGTGAGCAAGGCGTCCTGGACGCAGCGCCTGCCACACGCAGGCGCTTCCTCCCCACCTGTTTAAGGAGGAAAAAAGGAAAGTGGGAGGAACATCAGAAATAGCATCAGTCAAGATGATGCTAATTTGGTAACGGTCCCAGTCAATTTGTGAGGAAGGGGCAGCCACAAGCGACTGACGAAGGATACTCTAGGTTACGATGCCGCAGATAGAACTATTTGAAAAGATCAACAGTAATCAGTTTAACTTGAAATGCAAAGTCACTGGTTAGTTTCTGTACCCTTCACCACTTTCACATGCTTCTATATGCTTCTATATGCTTGACTTTATGGGAGGAAAAACAGAACAACTATTTATTTAAAAAATTACATATAAACTCCAGAGCCCACTCAAGGGTCTGAGAGCCCCATGTTCATTTTATACTTGTTAGTTTATATAAGTAATCAAAGTAATAAACGTTGAGTCTTTGGTGTTCCTTGACTATTCAGTCTGTTTTCCCTCCATTTATTAGTAAATACATCTCTTGTAACCATACATCCATATGAGTGTGTAAACCTGATGTGGCTAAGGACTGTTGAGCAAATTTGATAGAAATATGTATTTTCATTCATATTTATAATTAGTTGAGTTTATATGTAAATGTGAATATATGGAGGTATAATAAATCAATGTAAGTTTCTTAGAAAAACTTATATAACTGTTCATATAATATTCATATACTTTCTCTTCCACAATGTCTCCCCTGATCCCTCTCAATCAGTTTCATGTAGTAAAAGAATCTTGCTTTTAGATGAGGGCCTTATTCAATTACTTTTGTGGTTAGAAATATGATTTTGGAGTGAAGCCACCCTAAGTTCGAATTTTGGCCCTACCATTTGGTAGCTAAGAGACGCTAGGCAAGCAACTTAACCCCCTGAACCTCAGTTTCCTCCCTAGGGAAAATGGAAGTAAAAATAATGAACTTATAGTATTCTTGTGAGGATTACATGAACTAATGTATACTAAAGCACCACATTTATAAAATGGTAGCTATTACTATAAAACAACGTGACAGTATTTTTCATTAAAATATTTAATAAATTATGTATGGGAGCTTTAATAAATATTAAATTAACATAATCTGTTTCTAACTTAAAAAATTAGGTCTCTGTTTCCAAGGTTACCTTCAAAAATATTGGAGAGCCTGTCAGATGGATCTCGAGAAGGGAAATGTTGATAAATGTGGTAGCCTAACAAGCAATGAACATGACCTAAGGGAAACAGGATCATTTTATGAATTTGCTAGTTGGTCTTTTCTGTTAGATCTTTAGCCATTGTCATAGTTTAGTCAATGATTCATGTTTGAAATGGTCTTTTTTGCCCATATCTCCGACCTTAGCTACTAGCTCTTTGGATTCTTTCACCACCACTTTCTGCATGGCATTCTCTGCCTATTGGCTATTTCCACATGCATCCCTCTTCCATATTATCATGCCTGGCACCATCAGTCACATTTACAGATAGCTCGAGGCACACACCTATTGTGTACAAAGTACGCCAGAAGACCCAGGCTTTGCCTTAAGCTTTAGTTTTTATCTAAGGTCTTTCATTATATGTTTGGTCAGTAATGAATTATGTTTATTAAATCAGCAAGCATTTAGAGATCCACTCCCTGGATGAGGCTCTCGGCTGAGCACTCTGGGAGACTACCTGCGGGGGAAAAGCATGATCTTAGAGTCTAACAGGAAAAATACTATCTATATGCACATAACTACTGTAGGTAGAAAGTAGAATGCAGTGAGTGTCACAGAGGAGAGCTCCAAACTAAGCCATGTAGTTCAGAAGACAAACTCTTTTCTTACTAAATGAGGTCTAGGAAGACAGACTGGAGGAAAGGACATTGAGCAGTTTTGAAGTTTTGTATTTCTCTAGAACAGCATAACTTAAGAAACTCTAAAGATACTGACATATAAAGGCCGGGTTTCCTTCGTCCACAGTAACACAGGGAGTGTAAAGGAGTGGACAGTAATTGTTACTATTGACCTACATTTGCCGAATGCCTGCTGGCTGCTTTATGTACTTTTGTCCATTATTTTATTTAACCTTCATAACAGCCTTATGAGGTAATAATTAACTGAAGCAAACATATTTTCCTATCCCTGGAAACAGTACTAGCACCAGGCAAAAACAGTTTAGACACTTGTTGCTGAATAGCTGGAAGATAAGACTGAAACACCTGAAAGAACTCGCTGCCTCAGTGCCTGCCAAAGCTGTTATATCATAAACTGCCCAATCCCAACTTCTCCCGCCTTTCAAGACCCTCCTTAAAGTCATGCAGCCCTCAAACCCTATAAATACTGTCTCTTGACATCCCCCTTTCTGAGCTACTATAGCCTTTGCTGAGTGGTGACCTCTCCTTTAATGCAATAAGTCTAATAAACTTGAGTAAGTCTAATAAATCTGTGCTTAAGATTTTTTAAGTTGTCTTTGAGGAGTCAACTGTTGATATTCTAACACTATATCCATACCCATTTTACAGATGAGGAAACTGAGGCACAGAAAGGTAAACTAACTTGTTCAATGTTTCAAAATTAAGTAGCAGAACTGCAACTTAAAACCCAGATATTTCTGATGCTGAAGTTCAAGTTCTTAACCAGACAACGGAAGCTATAAATGGCAAGTAGGAGTTTGCATATTTTTGGTACCCAAAGGGATGTTCCAAGGCCCCTTCTCCTAAAGCCTCCCTGCCCTGTGCCCTGCTTAGGGACTTCCTCTACATCATTAGCAAGGGACCATGCAGCTTCTGTTTCAACATTTCCAGATGTGGGTCCTTGCTGATGCAGAAGACAGTCCCTGGCATGACTCAACTAAGTTAAACACTCTTTAGCACTGGGTATTTATAAAAGAAAAGTACACCACTTATTAGGAGCATGGGCCCACCCAACGTTCCTTCACCCCTGGCCTAAGAGTGGAAGGTGCTCCAGGGTTCTTCTCCTCTGGATGGAGTTGGCTTACAGTGTCATGAATTTAATCACTCCATCAAAACCAAGGCTCAGCTTGGCAGGCCCCTTGATTTTCATTCTGGAGTACCCAGGGGAGTAGAGTTGGACTTCAGACATCTCCTGATGCTTCCAGTTAGTGCCCAGGGCTCAGATGTTTATGCTGAATTTTCAAACTTCTGTTCATCAGAGCTTCTCCTGGATCCTTTCCCCCGAGGCTGTTACTTCAGAAGCAGGGAGCAGGGTAGGCACAGGGGAGGCGTGGAGGAAGATACAACTCATTGACTTACTACCTCTTGAAACTCAGGCAGAGGATTCAGGATTTAACTTCTATTTAGCCACTTCTTTCCTAAATTTAATAAGCAAGAACATCCTTCTGGCTGAGTTGTGCTGACTGGTACAAAGTTAGCTTTTAATACGTGATCACTTCTGAGCCAAAATATAATTAGAAATTCCTTGGCTTCTATCTTTTCCAAAGAGGATAAACATATACAGAGGAAAATTATCATACATAAGACAGTATCTCATTTGTCTTTCTTCATTCCAACCTCAAGTTTAGAAAATTACCCAGAGAATTTTAAGAATTTACTACTTCCAAGGTATTAACTTAGCTCCCAAATTCATATCAACCACAAACTTGAGCATCAATCTTCCACCAAAATCATTAATTTTTTTTCAAGAGGGGGTGGGAGCAATGACAGGTTCCTGGAACACATCTTTATAAATCTCCCTCCAAGTTTATATTTAAGAACTTAAATCTACCAAACCATACAATCATCCAGGCTACACTGTTCAACTTCTCCATAAGAATTTCATTCCAACTGATCAGAATTCCAGCTGAAATTCAGATAAACTGAATCTTCATCTCCCATTGACCTTTAACTCTAATGACCCTATTAAAAGAGAGAAAACAAGACCAATCTGAGATGATTTGTTCATAGCAAGCTAGGTTCATCCCATCTACTTATGAATAAGTTCTATAATGTTTCTAAATATAGATATCAAGCTCACTAGACTATAGAATATAGAGTCTCCTCTATCTTTTTAAAAAACTCAGACATCTATCCATCCTAAATCTCTCAGGACCTTTCCAAATCACCACCGTGCCCTAAAGGTTACCCAGTTACTGAGCAGTTTTCAATTGTACTTCTCTCAGCTCCCTAAAATGAAATTCACCCAGGCACAGAGATTTAAGGACAGTTTCAGAAACTAAGTGTAATCTCATTACCTCCTCCCAAGTCTTGTGCTTTAATTTTCTTAATAATTCTTAACTAGAATTGCTTTTCCCTTCTGAGAAATTACTATCTCCCTCCTCTATACACATATAGCAATTATTGGTCCTTCTATCCTAGCACGTGCTCCCTGTCCTGGTCCATTGCTCATTGTAAGCAGCTTCAATGCAGGGACCAGGTGTTATTTATTCTTTTATGTGGCCCTTCAGTGCCTATCACTGTGTAGGTAGGAGCCCCATCACTGCTGAGTTGTTGCTGAATGGAGCCAATGAGAATGACATTTTGAAAGAGTAGTTCAAGATGATTAGTCTGGCTATGGCTTGTGGGAGACATGCAAAAGTGTAAAGAAGAGAAGCTAGTTTCTGAAATCACTTAAGGAGCAATGATAGTACCTTAGTGTGAGATTAGAAGGGCCTCAACTAGGGTAGTGGCAATGGGAATGGAAGGTGAGCACCAATATGAGAAAACTTGGAGAGAGAATGGGCATGGTTGGCAAGTGACTGAATGTGGGGTCAAAAGAGTGGCCAAGATAACTTGCTGATGACCTAAAATTCATGCTTTCCTAGAGTACTGTCAAAAAGTGACTTCCTAGCAAGGGTCTACCCCCCCCCAAATCCCTTCTGCAGGTAGGTGGAGCCGAACAACTAGCTTTCGCTATTTAAATGTGAAAGGAGATATGTGTCCATTTTAGTTCAAAGTGATTTAAAAGTGGGTGAAAATTTTCCACGATCCTGTGCCTCATCTTCTACCCAAAGGGGAGAATTTAAAGGTCCTGCAGGAGGGTGGAGAGACACTTTGGAAGAAGCCCGTGGCCTTGAATGGCCACCAAGAAGGCCACCTACCCACTAGGAACTGAGAGCACTGATACTATACGTTACATGAGTGAGACATAAATTGTTATTGTGTTAAGCCTCTGAGATCTTTAGTTTGTCTGTTATAGCAACCGGTGTTGTCTTCATTAAAATAGAAAGGGGCAGGAAAAGTCAAGGATGCTTTGGGGTTCCTGGTGGCATCCAGTACTTTGTAGAATGGTGGCATTGTCTTAACATAAGGAGAGGTATCAAGAGCAGGATCATCTAAGAGGGAAATATCAATCTCTGGCCAAATGACATCATCATGTGAGGAAAGTGCCAGAAACTGGGAGCCAGAAGGCTCAGCTCTAGACTCAGTTGCTCCCCTTAAAAAGTATGTCTTTTAAAAAGTCCCTTACCTTTTCAGTTTCAATTTCCTCATCTGGAGGATAATATATGGAGACAAGTCTAATAAGCAATAAATAGCTATTCTAATGTAAAATGGCATTATTATAATATTATCACCTCCTTTTAAAACTATAAGGACCTTACAAATCATCTAAGTGAGAAAACACTAAGTCTCACAGAGCAGTTACTATAACCGGGCACTGCATTAACTCATATCATTTTCATGACATAGATACTATTATTACCATCCCCAATTTATAAATGAAAAAAATTGAAATCACAGATGGGTGAAGTAATTTTCCCAAGGTCACACCACTAGTAAGTGGGAAAATAGGGATCAGACCATGGCATCCTAGCTCTCAAATGGGTGCTAATTACCACCCAAAAAGATGCCTGCTCTCAGCACAGTATCTTCTTTTTAGATGTGGAAACTCAGGTCATGTCACACAGGTGGTTGTGCACTAAATATAAACTACAGTGACAGAGAAGACAATTTTCTCCCTGGGAAAATTCTAGTTTCTTATAAAAGGCTGGTTCTGCAGAAAATCACTGAGCTGAGACTGCATAAATTACTAAAGAAACTAAACCAGATATTTGAGCAGAATTTATGTTGATAGGAGAAAAAACAAAATGAGCCTCACTGTTGCCATTCCTTTCGAATATGAAATAGGAGTGATAAGCAGATGAATTTATTTAAATGTTTTCCAGGTAAACTCTTCCTGTGGTTCTAAGACATATTAAGGTCCTTAGAGAAGTGAACTCCAGTCCCCTGAACCACTTCCAATCTAGAGCAGAGAAATGGCCCCAGGGTGACCATGAGGCCAGATCAAGCTCAACTCTCCTCCTGAAAGCACTTAGTCAGTATAAACCAAGTGTGAGATGCTGCCAGGAGAGCCCACAATATGCCCCCTTCCCCTTGGTTCTCCTGAGTCACTCATCCCTGAGGAACCTGAGCATCTTTGCAGAGCCCCTGGCAGGTGGTCGCTGTCAACTGAACCTCCTCCTGGACAAAGCCACCTGTGAACAGGACTCTGCCCCTCCAGATGCCGTCTAAAGCTATCATGGGAAAGAGTGGCTTCTCCTGGTATGAGACCATTCACACGTGCCTACATTCAGATCAGAGAAAATCTCATGTTTCTGAAAGCCCCAGAGGCAACATGGTTGTCCCCTGGAACCAACAAGCGACAGGATCCGCATGTCTTACTCATTCCTGATTCTGTCTGCGCAGTGTCATCATTCTCTTAAGACACAGGTGGCACAGATGAATTGCCAGATGGCTAGACCTACCCTTTCCTCTTCCCACACTGAGACACGCGGGTCCACTGGTGGCTGCAGACCCACGCAGACGCTCTGAAATATGTTTATCATCCTTACATGGACTGTTTATTTCTGACCATTCACTGACCTTGACTAATTTAAAAAGGCTCAAAAATCAAAACACATCGACAAATATCTGTTATGAAATGTGAATAAATAAGAGAAAATCAAGAAGAAAAAGCAAATCATAAGAAAAAAAGAGGAGAGGTTAAAGCAGGGGGATTTGGAGTCTCTGATGAAGAGAAAGAAACCAATGACTGCACAGGCATGTTTCCTCCCTGTGCCAAAGCCAGGGGCCTAGAAATACAGATAACACCTGCCCCCGCACCACAGGCTAATGCAGAAAGAGAAAACAGTTATTTTTTACCGTTAGACTTCACCATTTGCAAAACCTCTCCTAATTGGTCTTCACAACAGCCCATTTTATAAGAAACTGAGATTAAATTATCTAAGTGATTTTGCTCAAGGTCTCAGAATTCTGAACAGAACTTGTCTACCAATTCCAGGCCCAGCCTCCGTGCCCCCCCGCCCCCCTGCATCACCATGTGAACTTGTAAACGACACAGTTCCCGCCAGCAGCCAGCTGCATGATCAAGGACGAATTACTTCTTTAGGGTTCAGTGTATTCACTCGGAAAATGAGGTTACACTAGAAATGGATGACCTACAGTTCTGAAAGTCTATGAATCCAGAAGTCTGTGCACCCATGAAGTTTAACAAACCACTGTTTTTCAAACTGCGAGTTATGATTTATTAGTGGGTTGTGAAATTAATTTAGTGGCTAGCCACCATTCCCTCTTTTTTTCCTCTCAAAGTGAAATAGAACAGAAAATGTTTGAATAGAGTAAAATGGGTAAGGTAGGAAAAATGGAGTGGGATAGGAGAGGAAAAACCATCAGCCGGCATCCCATGAAGTAAGCGTGAATGTTGTTTTGAAAAACTCTGTATGTGTACTGAGTCATAATATAAAATTTACTTCTTACTACAGGACACAAAAATGATGGAAACTCAGATTTAAATTATAGACTCACATGACACATTATAGCAGAGTTTTACTATATTCCCCAAATATATGCACTTGCTGTTTTTTGTGGTTTATTTTGGCTCTGGTTTGACATTTTCTCCTTTAGTTTTGCCCCTCCTAGTTCAAATTTAAGCAGGTGAGACAGGAGCTCCATGGGGCTGGAAAGGAGTTCCACACCCTGGAGCCTCCCATGAAACATTTCCAATTGTGACCCTCTCCTGGAGCCTCTTGGGTACAAAAACTCTGACTTTCTGTGTAACCCAAAGCTTGAAGTCCAGGTCAATGGCTGGAAAACCAAGCCCTCTGTGCTATCAGATTCTCAGGCATTCAATGTCTGAGATGACGGTTGCCAAACATTTGACAGAAACCTTTTAATTCTAAACTGTCTGGGTGGAAACTTGAGATGTGGCATCCTAATTCTTCCTATCAACCTGGTCTCAGAACAGCCTGGCTCGGAATAGTGTCCAGGAAATTATTAATAATGAGAAAAGGTCATTCCTAGCAGCCACAGTCTATTAAAGGCATGTGAAATGTAAGTGCAATGTCATGGGTTCTACACAAATATATATTTTTTGGTCTCTCAATGACAATATCAGTGTTTCCTTCTAGGGTCTGCAGGTGGGGATGAGATGAGTGACCCTGGTCCTAATTGGCTCCCTGCACTGAGCTCTTTAGTCAGAGGACCACAGTGTCCACTTTGGATCTACCTGGCAAGGATGTCTTGTCAAGTGTTACTGTGTTAAGCAGCCCCTGTGGCTTTTTAAAGCAGTTGACCTGCTATTGACCTGTTCTGTGTCACTGGAGCTCAGGAGCAGTCTCTCTGGCTAAATACTTACAGGCCCCATGATAGATTACAATAAAGATTATAAAGGCACAGCCAAGCCTAATGGCCCCCCACTGCCCCACGGTAGAAAGAGCAGTTCCTATTAGAGGAGCACAGCGAGCCCCCTCAGGAAGGTCAGGTCAGCTGCAGTGACTCCAGAGCTGCTCAGGGACAATCCCCTCTGGACTCCTACCCCTCTGACAAAAGCCTATTGGGGGGAGCTCCACATTTGCCAGAAAACAAACCTTTCCTTAACTTATTCCCAGATCCAAAGGGGCTGCAACAAATTTCCACAGGTAAAATCTCATCTTTATCATCAAAAATGACTTCCAGGAATTATCCTGCTATGCTTGTGACTGGACCAGGGATGTTAAGCATCATTCCTGCCCTGGCCATAGTCAAATAGGTTAGGCACTTGAAGATAAGAGGACCAACGTACTAAAGAGATACTTAGATTAGATAAAACCAATGGTGACATCACCTGTAAGATGGGGAGTTCACCAAAGATGACAGGAGAGGCTATTGGCAGTGCACATTTGGACAGGGTAGGAAAGGCTGCTAAAATTTTTGAGCACCTACTGTGTGTCACACACTGTGTTAACTATTATATATCTTTTATTTCATTTAACCTTTATCATACTCTTAGGGGAAAGGTATCCTTATCTCCTTTTAACAAATGAGGAAGCTGATGCTTAGTGAGTGTTTTGTTTTGATTTCATTTTGTTTTGTTTCTCCAGCTTTATTAAGGTATAACTAAGAATTTTTAAAATGTTTATATTCAATGTGTACAACTCAATGATTTGATATATGTATATGTTGTGAAATAGTCACCAGAAGCAAGCTAATTAGTATACCCATCACCTCACCTAGTTACCACTTTTTTATGTGTTTGGTGTTAGTGAGTTTTAAGTATTAGTCTCCTATTGGTTTGTGAAGATTAAATGAGATGATGTAAGTTCTTGGAACTCTTGGCATAATCCCCAAGCTATTTGGTGATTGCTTAGGTTTTCCCACCTTGAAAAGTATGACTGTTACTGTTAGCTAAGTGGACATTTGTCACTGGAAGAGACCTAATGGGACAGTCAGTCAGAAAGGCAGTCTAGGTCCAGGAAATAAACTCAATAGCCCATTGCTCTCTCTAGCATGGTTTTGCTTATTTATTTGTCTGTTTATTTGTTTATACAAGTCCTCATTCTTTGAAATATTATTAGATTGGTCACAGCAAACCAATATATGTTTAAAATTCAAGATCAAGAAAAAAATAAGAATACATGAAAACCAGGCCAAAAACACAGAGGTGGAGACCATCAAGAGCTGTGCAACTGCTGTAACTGAACCAAGATTTACTGAAAACTGAGTTTCCTGCGCACCAACACACAGGGAGCTTGATGAGTCACCCAACTTTCGTCGTTCAAGAGGAAGAAAGTGTGCCAGTCCCTTAGAGGATGTAAAGTATGTCCTTGGAATCTAAAGAAGTTAATAAACTGATGAACAGAAATGATTCAATGACATGGAAGCATGGATCAGACTGACGAATCTCAGAGGGATGGAGGAGAGCAGGCAGGTGGAGGGGGAGAGATTAACCAAAGAACTTATATGCATATATGCACAACCCAAGGACACAGACAATGGTGTGGAGAGGGACTGGGGAGGGGGGTGGGAAGGGGTGGAATAGGTCATTGGGGAGAAAAAGGGACATCTGTAATATTTTGAACAAAAATTAAAATTTCCCTAAAGTAAATTTCTCCCATGAAGCTTCATATTAGATGCAGTGCAAGGGTAATGTCCTCAATAGCAGGAAGTCCAGTAATAGTTTCAAGAGGGCTTTGTCATTTCTCTCAATGAAGCCAGAAGGATAACAAATCCCAACTCATAAAAGCAGTCTGTTGGAGGCCAAGCAAGATGGCCCAGCCACATCTTCCTTATCACTGGCTTGACCAAACAGTGAAGAACAGAATATCTGAAGAAACAGATGGACCTTTCAACAGTCCTCCATAAAGAGTACTTTCTTTATGGGAAATTCTAGAGGAGTCGATCATGGACTGCCCTACCTTCCATTTCTTCCTCTTCTGAGGAATCTACTCTACCAGGCCACCAAGACCCCATCTGCACTGGACACAGGTGGTTAGAACAGAGCAGGCACTTCATCAGATGGCCTGACACCTGTGAAGCTTGGTTTGAAAGATGAGCTGAGTCCAACAGATTATTCCCCAGGAATTTTAATCCAAAGCCCCAGTTGGAATCAGAACTGGTTCTAAGGGCAGGGGTAGGAAACATCCTGATGGCCAACTGCCCAATTGCTGAGATGGGGGAAGAGGAAGTAGATGTCACATGTAATCAGGAACAGCCAGCTGGTTAAGGGTAAGAACAGGACATCTACACACAGAAAGAGAATCAGCGTGAGTGAGAGACTATGTAGCTCCTGAGAAAGAGACTGTGATCATATACTCACCCCCAAAGCTGCCTTGGATCTAAAACCATCTCCCATTTCCAGACCTAGCTATGATGAGAGTCTTGATTTTGGATTCCTAAAGAGCCCTGGATTCTTATAATAAACTCCTGTTTTCTTGGGTAAAACTGAGTGGGTCTTATTCCTTGAAAATAAGCGAGCCTGACTAGACCACAGGTTTTTAATTAGAATTGAACACAGACAGTATAATGTTCTAGTCTCTGCATTGCAGGCATTGTTGAGTGAGGGCTGATCCAATGCATGAGAGATCAAAAGCAGATGGTATAACACACAACATTCTGGACAAATCTCAAAGGCATTATGCTGAGTGAAAGAAGCCAGTCTCAAAGGGTTAGACTCATGGCTACATTTATATGTAATTCTTGAAAAGACAAAATAATAGTGATGGAGAACAGACCAGTGATTCCCAGGGGTAGGGGTTGGGGGAGAGCATGACTGTAAAGGACAGCACAAAGGAGTTTTAGGGATGATGGAACTGGGATATATCTTGATAGTAGTGGTGGTTACACAAATCTATACCTGTGTTTAAGGACAAAGAACTGTAAAAAGAAAAGAAGGGAGGAAGGGCGGGAGGGAGGGAGGGCGGGCCTCTTTCTTGAGAAAGCAGTCACTAAATAGACCCCCAGCCAGACCAAAAGGAGGGGCAACTCTCAGCAAAATTGTCTTGGCTTAAGATTCTCAGTGGTCTTAGCCTTATCTTATTGCCCTTCAGTGCCTCCTTTTCTTCCTCTTAGCTGGCACTGCCTTCATAACAAAGACAAGCCAAGGAAAAGAGCAATGCAGGAGGAGCTTTATGTATCAGCCAAGAGGTGAAGGGGATTTTGATAGCGTGGATTAGGTCTTGCCATCCTTCCTAAAACCACACCATAAATACAGAAAATCCTCTATTTTTTTCTGCAAATTATCTTGGTATGGAAGAAGCAAGTTAACCTAGAGACAGCACTAAAATTTCTCAGGAATAATGAAAGAAAAATCCTAAGCAGGGAATAGACCGATAGAAAGAAAGAATTAAAGCAAAAGCAACTTTCACGCTAATCAGGATGACTGTGCCCAAGAATTGGGGTTAAAAAGCAAAGCCTTTGCCTGCCCTGGCTTCAGCTACTTAGACCTTCCCAGTGAGGCAAGAAGGGGCCTTCCATACGGTCCAGCCCAGCGCCCTGGGCCCGGCTGATAGTGACACCTTGCTTTTCATCACTCCCTTTTCCATACAGATATTTCCTGCAGGAATCTTGCAAGTAAGTGTGGTTAGGAGATACTTGTCATCATGATGCTATCGCAACCTTACCCCAGTGTGTTATTTCCAACAACGGTGTCTTCTTGCTCTTGATATCATGGTGCTCTGCACAGCGGGTTGGCACAGAGCACACAGCAAGTAACAGACATTTATTGAGTGGGTGGGAAGAGAGGCAAATAGAGAAAGGGAGGGAGCAAAGGAGGGATGAAGAGAGGAAAGAAGGCAGAAACTTGAGCAGCTTAAGGCGCACTCCCTGAGGGAACAGGCTACATGAACATAACAGTCACTCACGCAGCAGGTATTTATTGAGTGCTGTGCAGATCTTCCTTTCACCTCTGTATATCTACTCTCCACCCTGTCCACTCTATGCTGAGCCCCAAGAGACCAAACTGTAAGGACTGCCTGGACAGGGTGCCCTTGCTCCCAGCAACTAGCTGGGTTCAGTCACTGGGAGTACCAGCAGGAGACAGAGGGAGGAGAGTAAGATCAGAGAACTGATTTCCCTGCTCCCTCTCTAAGGGGCTGTCACCGGCAGGCGGCAGCCCTTGAGTGAAGAGGCCCTCCCGTCCACACAGCTCTCTGGGCGTCTGGGCTACAGCAACCCTTCCCCTCTCCCCCCTTCAGACTTGGGGTGGTAACGCTGTTGCCGACTCAGGGTGCTGCACTATACCTTCTGGTTACCTACATGCTACTCGCACCTTCGTAAATAATCACTTTAGTAAACTGAGTTAACTCTATTTGAGTTGTAGATGAAAAAAGGGTCACATACTAAAGGGGAGGCCTGAATGGAGGCCTTACAAACTCAGAGACCAAAAGTAACCACACAGGATAGTTTAAACATAAAAATTCCTAACTAAAAGTGGGTCATGGCAGGTAGTCACATCCTAGGCCTGTAGCTCCCTTGACAAAGGTGGATCTTTACCGTAAGTGCCCTGCCTATTGTCTTTTTGCATCTAAGATAACACAATGTCAGAGTAATAACCCCCCTTTTCCGGGCCCCTCAGGGCACAACCTCTCGACACCACGGAACCCCTCATGGTTGTCTTGTTCCCCAAATACCACCTCTCTGTGCTGTGTTAATTATTAACTGTCTTATACCTACCAATGTAAAAGAACTTTGTGTCTCTCCATTTGACTTTTTATCCCATTTCAGAGATTCCCCCTTTTGCTTTCTCCTGCCCCTTAATCTCCTTCCAGTGTATTTCATGTCACCCCACTTACATCTCCTCCTTAGATTCTAATGCATTTAAAAAGTTGAAAAACTGCCCTTCTCAGGAACACTTTCTCAATACACTGAGATTTTGCTTCCTGGCAATTGCTGTCAGTTTGGCTCAGATAAACTCTTCTAAGACTTTTTCTTAGGCTGGACGTTCTTTCCATCGACAGAGTGCACCAACTGCTTTCTGCCAGGACGCTGACTGACGCAGGCACCGTCCGTGTGCCAGGCACCAGCTAATCTCCTGCGCTACAGATACGATTAGTCGCTCCTCTAGGAGCTCACTGTGTAGTAGGCGACAGGCACATAACAGCAAATTCCAACACAGGCTGGAGTGTGCAGCGAAGGCACTAAGCCTGAGATGGTGCTTTCCAAAGCCAGTTTATGAAAATTAAGCTGGGAGCTGCCTCTCAGCAAAGCAGTGGAAAGCTCCCGTTGTGCACTGGGGAAAATCAGAGCTGATGCTTGCAGAGCTCGTCTTACCTGGTTTTGTACTGGTCCCTGGGGAAGTAAGGAATGACTTGCTTGATATTTCCAATTTGTAGCTGCAGAAACAAGATCAGTTTTATGTCAGTTTTTAGCTTCTGATTACCTGTAAGTAAGTTTAGCTGATTTCTTAACTTTTTTTATGTAAAAAATATCATGGTACTGTTTTTGGAAACCAATTAGGGTTTTATTTGTCTCATATGACAAGAAAGTTAGAGATAGGCTGTTGCTGATGTTGTTTCAGCAGCTAGACAGTGTCACTGAGAAACTAGATTCTGTTCCTGCTACACCCACCGCTGCTTCCCGGTCACAAGATGACAGCCACGCCCCAGGCATCATGGGCAAGTTCGAGGAGAGAAGGCAGCAACAGGTAAGTTCCCCTCTCCTGCCTGTACCTCTTATCAGGAGGGCAAGGACATCTTCAGGTACCCCGGTGGGCTTCTCCTTGCATCTTATTGTCCAGAAGCCGTTCACGTGATCCCCTCCCACTGTAAGCAATGCTGGGAAATTGAGTACCTGGCTTTCATTTCTGTGCCTGGTCATCTTCTTTTCCTGTCATTATCAAGTTCATCTTTCCCTTCTTTTTTGCACCTAGCACAATCTTGTTTTACCTGTTCCGGAAGTCACTACTCTTTCAGCTCGCTAAAGAGATACTTCACGATATTTTCCCAAAACACAGGGCCCAGAGGAAAAGCTTGGATGGGTAATTCTCACATCTTCAACTTTCCTCTCTATTGGGAGCCATGGGTATGTCCTGACTGACCTCAAGAGCATTAGCTAGAATGATCCCGTGTGAAACAAAAGAAAACCTGTGTGAGTGTATAAAACAGCAGCAATACACATCCTGGAAGATCTAGACTTTATCTTGAACAAGATCCTCAGACTAGTAGCAACAAGAGTGTCTAGTTTTTTAAGGAGGAAGATGATTGTGCAGGCCGGCAGGACTCAGAAACAAGGGCAAAGGAGGGTGGGCGGACCACCTCCACCAGGGCTGGCATGCACGGACCGCCTGCCATCTCATCTGTCATCATCGTCCCACTGAAATGATAAGAGGCAGTGTGAAAAGGGTCAAAAGTAGGGTCCCTGGAGCCACACCCTGGCACTACCACTTCCTGGCACCATGATCTTTGGCACGTTCCTTGGGCAAGATTCCTCAGCTTCCTCATCTATAAACAGAGGTGATAATATACTTGCCTTATACAGTTGTGAAGATTAAATGAAATATTTATATAAAGCACTTTAGATGGTGTCTGGTTGATGATAAATTTTGTGAATAATAGCAGTTGATGTTATTGCTACTATTATTGGAACTTTATCCTTGGAGTAGCTTTGGCGTTAGTAGTAATAACTGTAAGAGACCGAGAGTTAATGACTGGGCTGCAGTCCTTCCACTCCCACTGACTAGCTGGGTGAATCTGAGTAAGTTATTTTCCCTTCCCAGGCCTCAACTGTCCCAAATGATGATATTAAAGCTCTAAAATTCTATTATTTTATCACCACAGTTTAGCCACTAATGTTTCAAAAGAAACATCATCTACAGTAAGGCATCCAGCTTATACCCTATTAACTAGAGAACAAGGACAAGTTACTGTAAGTGAGGAATCTCAGAGTACAGAATCTACCCCAGGAGGTAAGCTGGGCACCCACCTTAATTACAGGGCTCAGCTTGGTTCCATCAATTTTCACTCCACCCATTTCACTCCCAGGAAAATTGCCCTCTCTCTGCCCTGACTGCTCATAACAACATACACACACACACACAATTCCTGCAACATATCAAGAACGTCGTATGTATTATTGGTAATACTGTCAACAATATTATAAAATAGCTACTACTGTCCCCATTTTACTGATTGCTAGACTATGGGTGAGAAGTCTAAAATTAAAATTTGGCTAAGATCACACAGCAAAAGCCGTGGAGCTGTTTTTAAAAAATTAGGTCTGTTTTGAGTCTAAAGCGCAAAGTCTGTCTCAGTCTCAGGGCATTGGTCAGAACTGCTCTCCCTAGAGAGCCCTGAGATGGCATCCTACGTGTGCCTCCTTCCCATCCCTATCCTGCCAGCTGCCTTAAGCAACCTCTCACCTGTAGGTTCAGCAGAGCCCTAGGCTCCAATGCTAGTGTCTTAGAAGCTGACCCTGGGCTGAGGATTCATGTACATATTATTATTAAAGAAGTGCTCCCAGGATTAAGGGTATGGGGAACACGAGCATAGAAACAGAAGAAGCCGAGCAAAGGTGCAATTTTGGGTCAAGTTTGTAGAGTGGCTTGAGCCTGACCTTGTGGGAGAACTGGAGTGTGAATTACCCTGCACCAAGGGAACTAGGCGTTCATGATCCTGAGCCCCTCAAGTCACTGGACAAGGACTGCACCTGGGGAGTGTAAATGCCCAGGCACTTCTGTGTGGCCGTCCAGGCCCTAGCAGCTCAAGGGAAGCAGCCTGAGGGTGGTCTCCTGAGGAAAGTGCTGCATATGCTGGCAGTGATAGGACACCAAAGCCCTGTTTGCTGCATTTCCCCTCCCCAACACACACACACACACACACACACACACATTATTACAGAGTTATTCAAGGTGATCTGGGTGGAGCACCAACCAATATTGTCCAAGGCACAGAAGCACTCAGAACTGCTAGTTCTCAGGAGGATATACCTTACAGTGAGCCACCCCTGCTCCTCAAGAGGAGTCAAATGGAATGAATTAGGAGACATTCCCCATGAGAAGATTTACACCAGTAAGACAGGGAGTAGTAAATAAAAGCAACAGATTAGTACACTATTACTAAATCCCATCATTTAGGTCCCTGCCTGACAGATTTAATAAATGAGATCTATCTCTCCTTGGTGGATGCACAAGCATAAGTACCACCTAAATCAAGTCTGCAGAGAATAAACTGACCTGATGAATAGCTATCTTTTAGCTCAGTATCAGCAATGCATGGAGGAGTTGGAGGGATTTGTGCCAGGAATCAGAGAATGTAATGTTTGTCTTGAATTAACTAATTTTTATAATCAATGTACTGTGAGTGATATGCTCTGCAAAGTAAATTTGTGACCTGCCTGAAGTACCAATTATGTTCCAATTTATACAGTAAAATCTATTTGGTAATATGAGGTGTTGCAGCAATTTTAACACATCAGTAAAGATGGAAATCAATTTATTTTCCTTAGTATTTGGCAACAAACTTCGTAGATAAAAAAAGGAAATGTGGGGTTTCTGGACCGGGTAAGCCTTTTGCCTTAACCTTTTCTACGTGGCTACTGGCTGAGGGCAGGGTTTGACCCCCTGGGGTTCTGCTCTGACACAAGGCCACACCAGTGTCCCCTGGGCCACTAACTTCTTAAACTGTTGGGAGGAGTGAGGTCTTCCTCAGAACAGGACTGTTGCTGGGTTGATGGGTTGGGACTGAGCTTTAAAAGTGTGTCAGATATTGCTACACAATGTTTTTCCTGGCAAAGGAAGTTGGGAAGATATTGGCATTCCTATTTGAAACCAAGTCTCAAATATGACCAAGAGTTTGCCAAGGATAAAGGTGAGACTCAAATTCTGGGTCTTCTCATAATAAATCCTGATTTTTGTCTATGAAAGTAATCTAATAGTTTAATCACTGTGTAAGCCTGCCCTTGTCTTCTGAGAAGATGAGAACACGAGGTCACTGAGACAAGTAGGAGGCGGCCAGGCAGAGAAAAGGGGAGGGGAATTGCAGGCGGTTGAACATGTGCAAGAGCAGGAGCTTACGAGTGTATAGTGAGACTTCCAGTTTCCACTTGAGATAGAGAAATCTGGAAAGAGTGTCACTCTACACCTGAAAAATATATATATTATAAATGGCCAAACAGCACATCCCAAACTTTATTGAAACCATCAGAGAATTGAGGTGATAGGACAACCAACTAACCCAAAACCTAAAGAAAGACAGATGCTTGCAAGGAGAGGTGATGAGGCATGAGCTCTTGCTTACCTGGGACAGACACTGTTGGACATTGAAGAATTTGGCTAAAATTGTTAACAAATTGCTAAAGACAGAGTATGAGCTAGTGAGAAATTTAGAACCCCTGGAGGGTAGTGGATATACAAGAAATCCACACCCACTTGCAGTTTCTTATTTATGGACCTAGCTGGGCACTCGCAGGAGTCCTGAGAAATGATCCCTCATGAGACAGTATCGTAGGAAGGAAAGAGCAGCTGCTGCAGGAAACACAAGAAACCTAACCCAGATCCCACTGCTCTACCTCCCCAACAGAACAAAAGTTTAAAATACTGAGGAAGAGCAACACACACTGTCACCCTCAGGGCACGGAAGGAAACCTACTGCAGCTGAGGAAAGAATATAGGAAAGAACCCTCTACTCCCAGGGGTGGGGCAGGAATACCTTCTGAGCCAGAACTACCTCTGGGAGGGGGCAGAAGCCCTGAGAGCAGCACTGCCTGAGGCCCAGGGACAGAGCGCCTGCCTGAGAATGCCTAGACAGAATGAGAGGAGACACCTCTCCACGCCCCACCACTTCCCATGGCCAGGCTAGCAAGCGCAAGTAACAAATAATCAGCATTGCTGAGAGGCTTACAAGAGTGTGGAGAGAGACTCTCTTGGAGGCACAACTGAAAGAGACTGTTGAAACCTGGGAATGGAGAAGACATTAAGAAAAACCTTCTGACAAACCAGCCCCTACCCTAAACACAAGGCAGTGCCAGAGAAATTTTAAGCCTTCAATGCACTGAAGGTAACCATGGCAACAACAAACCCCAAGCCCAGGCCACTAAAAGCCTCGCAGAGGAAAGGTGTGCTCATTCCAGGCACAAAACTATTTACAGTCTCTACTATGCTATACAAAATGTACCGCTTTTAAAAAAATTACAAGGCATATGAAGAAGAAAGAAGAAAACAATACTATCAAGATACACATCCCTCCCAAAATGAGGCATATCATATTAAAACTGCTGAAAACACAAGACAACTTTTAAAATCTTTAAGAGAGCCAGGGGGAGCAGATACATTACATACAAGGGAACAAAGATAAGAATTACAGGAGACTTCTTGACAGAAACCAAGCAAACCAGAAGACAAAGGCGTGACACATTTAAAGTGCTAAAAGAAAAAAAACTATTAACCAGAATTCTTTAAGCAGTAAAAATATCTTTCAAAAATGAACTAGAAATACTTTCACAAACAAAACAAAAACAGAGAATTCATTGCCAACAGACATGCAGTATAATAAATATTAAAGAGAAGCTCTCAGGCAAAAGCAGTACATTACCAGAAACTTATATCCACACAAAGAAATGACAAGCACCAAAATGGAATAAATGAAGGTAAAATAGATTTTTTTCTTACTTTAATGACTAAAAGTAGCTGACTGTTCAAAGTAAAAATATTAGCAATGTATTGCACATTTATATCATATTTATCGTATGTAAATTAAAATATAAAAATAGTACAGAGAATGAAAGAGAAGAGTTGAGAATATCCTCTTGTAAGGTCCTGACATTACACACAAAGAGGTATAATATTATTTGAAGATGTACTCTGATTAAGTACAGATGTACAAACTTATACATTGCAAACCTATTGGCAATCACTAAAAAATTAAAAAGGAAAGGTATAAATATTAAGCCAATGGTGTTGATAAAATGGAATCATACAATTTTTGATTAATCTAAAAAGGTAAAAAAATAGGGAAAAATAGAAAACAACTATCTAGATGGTCGATTTTAAAGTAACCATATCAATAGCCACACTAACTGCAAATGCTCTAAACTCACCAATTAAAATGCAGAGATTATCTAATTGTATAAAAAAGCAAGACCAACTATAAGCAAAAAAACAGTCAAACTGAAAAAAAAACTGACAAATCTATAACTATAATTGGATGCTTCAACACTCCTCTATCAGTAATTAATAGAACAAGAAGATAGAAAATCTGTAAGAAACAGCCCTATCAACCAACTAAAGCTAATTGATAGGATACTTCACATATCAAGAGAGTAGAACCATTCTTTTCAAATGAACATAGATCATTCACTAGACAGACCATGTTCTGGACCACAAAACGAACCTTAGCAAATTTAAAGGAATAGAAATCATACAAAGCACTTTCTCTAACCATAGCAGACTAAACATTGTAAAAGAGGGACCCCAGACAAAGTTTAACTAGAAGCTTCAGGACACCAGGTTGGGAAGCTCAATGCGCTTCTAGGACTATGCTGTTTTTAAGGCATGTATTGCACATGCTGATTAAGACAGGCAAAATTCTGAAGTTCACACACAGTAGGAAAACTATTTGGGGTTGTCACATTCCTTCCCATCCATCAGGAAATACCTATGCTTTGCTTTGACTTCAGATGTATATACATAGAAAGGCTGTGAAACATAGACTGCTGTCTGGGAATCCACATCCAGGGCCCCCTGCTGATCGTGTGCCTTCCTTTCCTCTATCAGATCACGCAGTGCAAGCAATACAGTGTGATGACTCAGCCCTCGGGCTTCAGGACCTAGAGAGATAGGCCTAATCCTTGTTCCACTGCTGACGAGCTATGTGGTTATGGGGATATTGCTTAACCTCTCTAAACTTCATTTGCTCATTTGTCAAATGGAGATAACAATTATACCTATTGGTTTTCTGAGAATTAAATGAAGATGATGTATGAAAGTACTTAGTACAGGGTGTACAGACCACAGTAAGTGCTCAATAGAGATGGTTATCACCATTATCATCTGTTATTATTATTCCTAGAAAGAAATTCTCTGGGGAAGTTCTCCATAAGGCTAAAACACATGTGTTGTTTAGAGGCTATTCATTTAAATTTGGAACCTGGCAAGAGACATGAAATCTATAGGTAGGAAGAAATAAAGCCTGCTGTGGTTTCCCACCCCCTCTCTGGGGAGGTTGGGGGAATAAGATGGAGCCAACTATATGGCTGCCCTTCCACAGGCCCTCAGGAGGGACCTGTCCCATCCCAAACCGCCTGAGTGGTTGTCTCTACCCAATTGTTGGTGCTTGGAATCTCTTTAACCAGAAACACTGTCATTCCACAACAGAAATGTGACTAAAACATGTATATAGTGCTGGGACAGGTGATATAGAGTATTCCATTTCTATTAAGGTAAAAGAAAAACAGGGGGGTCCCCTTAGGGGGAAATGCCTTTTTTACATGAAGAATGAGAAATTAGGAGGCTCTCACAGAAAGGGGAGATAGTGCATCTTAAAGACCTCTTGCACCCCAAGGAAAAAGGCAAATGAATAAAACTAGAAGGGTCCTGGAGGGCACACAGACAGGTCTACAAATGCCAGGCCTCAGGCCAGTTTGTTAGAATCACCTGAAGGGTGTTAAACTCAGACGCGGAGGCTCCAAGCTACAAGTCCTGAGTCTGACCAAGGCGGGGAGCGGTGATAGGACTGTAACTGGCAGGAGGAGCCACATGTGGGAACCACGCGTCAGTACCAACTTTTCACTTCACGGAGGGCAAAACTGAGCCCAGGATAATGAAGTAACTTTGGCCAGGGTCACTTCACAGCTGTTTTCAACGACCTTGACTCAGCCGTAACTGTGGGAGTGAGAAAGCTGTGTGAGTGGGCAACTCTATCACTCCCCCAGCATTTTACACACGTAGACAGTGTCGCCCTCCTGTGAGCCCAGTCCCTCTCTGTTATCCATGGTGACATCTCTCCCAGGATGGCTAAGCCCAAACTCCTCTGCAAGTTCAGCTTCTTGACTGTACCCTCAACTTTTCTCCAAACAATAAAACTACCTAAGGTGGAAATGTCACATTGGGTCACTAGCTGGCAGTCATGATTAGAGCACACACTAACAAGAGGAAGTCGCAAGAGGCCAGAATGAATCTAAAGGGAGCAAAGTCACCTCTAACCACCAACAAAACACAGGTCAATAAGCCGCGAAAATCAATGAAGCGAAAATGGTCTGCTCAGGAAAATCAATAGGGTGCAAGTCAGCTGCATTCAGGCCTGTGGCCTTGCACGTGGCCCTGACGCCAAAGTTGAGGCACATCTTTCCTGCTTCCCAAAGACAGCTCCTCATTCCCACCTCAACCCCTCCCCCCAGCGTCTGCCTATTTGCCCAAAGGTATATTTCTCCCTGAGTGCCCCAAGTCTCGTCACCACATAAAAATGTCCTCTCTCCATCTGCCTGTGGCCACCTCCCAAGAGTGGCTCTTGCCCAGCACCTCACCATTTTACATCCAGATGATTTTCAGAACCCGCTTTCTCTGCCTCCATCCTGGTACCCCTGGCACACAAAGCTCAGAATAACCTGCCTCTTCTGTCCCCTATTACAACCCTGTAAGACTCCCTGCCAACCGGGCAGGTCTCCTCTTTGAGTCTGAAACACAAAGCTTTTCTTCAGACTGGTCCTTAGAATACCTGTTCTCTTCTCCCCCCGAATACTCAGATCCTCTACTGCTTTGGGTTGTGAGCTGAAGGGCCCTCTTCTCTGCCAGGTCTTCCTAGAATACCTTTCAGCAGCCCCCAAAGATCTCCCCGTCTCTCAGCACCGATGGAACTTTTCGTCTGCACCCCTCACGTCTATATGAAGCAATGCCCACTTTCACTGTTACAATGCTGGGGGGTGGAGGCAAGGGGTGGTATTGCTATGATATTCTCAGCTCTTGGAGGAAGGCAGCCTAGAGTGTGGAAAGCACACTGGGAAAAGACTTGGGAGTTGTTGGTTCTGTCCAGCCCCTGCCTCTAACCACTGTGGGTCCCTAGGCAAGCGATTAAACCTCTTAGGGCTTTTCTAGAAAATGAGATGGTTGTATGGGAGATCTCTATGGTTCCTTCTCATTCTCATTCTAATATTCTAGATTGCTAAGGCAAGAACTATCTCTTTAAATATCCCCCATAACACTTATTAGCTCTTTGTCCCTAATCTTCCTTGACCTCTTAAGATTCTCTTTCCTGATTTATTAATGAGATTGATAATAATACCTTCTTCATAGAATTTTTGAGAGGCTCATATAAGATACTGCTCTTAAGATACATAGCACAGTCCTGGCACAGAGTAAGGGCTTTATGAATTTTTGTTATTATTTTTAAAAATAGAAGAAGCATATTTAAATATCTTAATGAATGAATAAAAAGAACTTTTAAAAATAACTGTTGC
The DNA here is from genome assembly GCF_964146895.1 of Miniopterus schreibersii. Classification (NCBI taxonomy): domain Eukaryota; kingdom Metazoa; phylum Chordata; class Mammalia; order Chiroptera; family Miniopteridae; genus Miniopterus; species Miniopterus schreibersii. The sequence goes on from NC_138101.1 coordinate 175,959,813, forward strand.
TTGAGGCAAAAAATAATCTCAGGAACATTTCATTGCTATTTAGACAATAAAGCATGTTATCTTTCTGTTTAAAACAGAAAGTATTTTCTTTCCCTGAGCTAGAACATCATTTATAACAGACCCTCGGCACGAACATTGAAAGCAGAAGCTCAGAGTGATTTCCACAGCCCACCATGCAGGACAGAGGGAAAGACCTCCCTGCCCCCCTAAGGGCACTCCTGAATAGGAAGGCCAGGCATCCCCTTTAGAGTAGCTACAGCTGCTTTAACCAGAGACTCAAAGATGCTGTTCCTTGAGAACACAGTGAGGAGAAGTTCAGAGCTCCTGGTGCCTGGCTGACAAGTTATTAAAATGTCAGTGAGCTCTTCTAGTGAAACCTTTTCCTTCTGAGAACAAATCCACTTGATGATGCTTTGCTCAGAGTCAGGAGAGAGAAGCTCACTCACTAGTGCTCATCTACTCTGGCCAAGGCCAAGCAGAGGAAGCGTGTCCTGAGGCAGCCCCCAGGGCTGAGATCACACCCTGAGCTAAGTCACTAGGAGGAAGAGTCCCCACTTGACCAATAGGAGAGTCTCAGGAGGAACAATGACAAGGCCAGTGGCCCCAGTGACTATAAGACAAGACAGTTCTGCCATAAAATAGTGCTCAAGGAAATGGAAGACAATCCTGCCATAAAATAACGCTCAAGGAAATGAGGCTGCCTGGAGCACATTAGGAAGTCAGAACACAGGGCATTCCCGAATTAGAATAACCCAGACTAGATTTAGGGAGAGTGACAATGTCCTCCTCAGAAATGTAACAGCTTAAGTCCATAGAAGAAAGAGCTTCATACAGTAAAATAATTTTACTACTGGTTGTGATTCCAAACATTTAAAGTATTGCTTCAAGAGCCACCAAAAATAATTTAAAAATAAAAAAACCAACATGCTTCCTCTCCTTTGATGAAATTCTACTAGGGCTGCGAGGCAGGTATGAGTGAAAGATGTACAAGGTGATTAAAAAAGAAATCGACACTTTAAAAAAATGCATTACTCAGTAACTAGGTTATAGATGAACACGTAGTCAAAACCAATTTGTAAAGGAACTGTCACAGCATTTCTATAATCCCACACATAGGATTTCATCAGTGCTGAAGTTTAATACATCCCAGCCCCTTTGTAGGCTGATGGTTGAAATGGCAGCCATGGTGCCTTCCTTCATTTACTCAGGGTCATGGGGAAGGCGGAACAAGCACAAGCTTCTTGAATTCTCTCTGCAAGAAGTCGAACGGCGTGATATCTGGGGATGCGTTCAACCACTGTTCAATTGTTTTAAATCACCTTGGTTCTTATAGGGTAGGTGTGTGATATCAAGTCTATAAAGCACATATGAAAATGTGAGCAAAATTAGTTGGTGACAAGGCAGGGAATGCTGAAAGTGTGCACAGCCTACCATGGTGGAGGCACGGAGAACAAGTGCAAAGAGAAGAGTTATAAAGGAAGTCATGTAGCAGAAAGTATTACATTTAGGGCCAAAAGAACAGACACACGTCACTGCTGTGCCTCTTACCAATTGTAAGACCTCTCATAAGTCCTTCTGTTATCTAGGTCTTGGCTTCATCATCTATAAAACTGAGAAAATAGTAACTGCCCCTTGTAAAATAAAAATATTGTTTTTTTATGCAGGATCTCAGGGAGCAAAGTATAAAGATCAATCAATGATAAAGCCAGATCTTGATATGTAACAGATTCCTGAATCTATTTAGAAGATCTGTTGCTTATGTTAGTATTTTCTAGTTTCAGGGTGACCTGCATGATCCTGGGCATAAAATAAAGAATCATCCCCTGAGTCCCTCAATCCCTGAGACCCTGAGTCTCTCAGTCTCAGTCTCTGAGTCCCTGAGTTAGGAAGACCCTGCAATGCAGCGAGAATCCCACACAGAACTACTGCCATGGAAGCTGGGACTGAACATTTGGGTACTCATGTCTTTTCACCTGCTCTACTTAAAAAGGTGCAAGGACAAAAATTCATTTTTATTTTCTTTCTTACAGAAAGTCTCATGGCCTGGTCTCCTGGATACTTTTCACATCTAAAAAGGAGGAAGATTAATTAAATAGGTTAGTCCTGCTTCTATAACAGACACCTCAACTGCACTATGTTTCTTTAGTATCTGAGTGCACACAAACATGAGCGTGTGTGTGTGTGTGTGTGTATGCAAGTCAACCACAACAGAAGTGCCCTGGGTTTAGAAAGCCACTGACTGAGGAGAGAAAGCTGAAGTGACAAGCTCAATCCTACTGCTTATGGAAATTGCATTCTGACCCACAGTGAAGGGCTGAGTCTGCCTCGAAAGGAGTTTCAGCACGTCTGGCAGCCCCGCCCTCCCCTCAGTGTCCAGTTCCTCTGTCCTGCTGAGGCTGCCAGCCAAGGGACCAATTAGTGTCAACTGTGATGTCAACACTTGCCTGGTGAGTCCCGCATCCAGCCACATCTTCCTAATGAAGCTCTGAACTATTTAATTAGGAGCTGCTCTGACAATTCTGTCCTTGTCACATCAGCAATAGATTGGAACACAAGGGAGAAAATTTCCATTGAACCCATGCCACGGCATTTGCTCTGTAAATTGAGACAAGTGGGATGCATTCACCTTGCTAATGCACAGAAATGAGAGGTAATGCAGTCTCTCGCCGTATCAAATGGGGAGGTACAAAGACACAGCCATGCATAAAACAAAGGACATCTGTTTTGCTCCCCAACCAAGCAGCTGTTTGCTCACCATTTCTTCTTTTTGAGACATACGTGTGCTGTGTTTGGGGATATTGCCTTTAGAGTCAGAGACACCTAAGTTTGAATTCTGTTCTGGCCTTTATTAACTGCCTGACCTTAGGTTAGATTCTTAACTTCTCTGAGCTTCAGTTTTCTCACCTGTTAAATGGAGATAATTATGCCTACCTCTGAAGTTGTTATAATGATTAAGACAAACAAACAAAAAATATATAAAGCACTAGGCATAATACTAAATATCCAGTAAAGGGTTCTACTAATTGCTGTCACATTTCAGTGTCCTGTGTTCTAAGTTAAAAGATGAATTCCAGCCCTGGCCGTGTGGCTCAGTTGGTTGGAACATCACCCCGTGCACCAAAAAAGGTTATGGGTTCAATTCCTGGTCAGGGCACATACCTAGGTTATGGGTCCGAAACCTTGTTGGGGCGTGTATGTGAAGCAACCGATCGATGTTTCTCTCTCCCTCTTCCCCATCCTCTCTAAAATCAATGGAAGCATATCCTTAGGTGAGGACTAAAAAAAAAGAAAAGATGAATTTCACACTGTGAGAAGTGTAGCACTGTCTTTTATTGGCCTCTCCCCCATTTCCCACTCCAGACACTTCTCTTTTCCAATCTAGTTACTTCTCGAGTCCTTATATAATGTATGTTTCAGCCACCTGACCGTCCCGGTTGTCCCCCTCTATTAATTCCAGTTTATAGGTAATTTTCAAACAGTGTGGTCCCAAGTCTGAACCTCAAGTCACTATCACAAAGTACAACGACTCTTATTTCTGCTGACCTGGACAACTTGCTCACTAATTCAGTCTTGATCCCATTAACTTTTCAGCAGCCATTCCACATGGGGATGGGAAAGGGCCCTTCTAGCCCAAGGGTCAAGAAAAGGTAATTTATCTGGGAAAAACACACACCTAACTCCACCCATTTAAGTTTTTATTAAATGGAGAGAAAATGAGATCTTGAGTTATATAATTCATTTGTGATTATTACATTCTTTGAAAAGGTTAAGGTGCTTACCACAAGTATAAAACAGTAATCTGCATCTTTACTGCTGAAATTTCAGGAAGGAGAGCTGGAAATCTAGAAGGCAATCATCCTGCTGGAGTCTTGGGAGACAAACAGCGTTAGGATGAAGTCCAACAATCAAGGAAAAGGAAGATAAAGAGTAAAATTGATACAGAGTAAAATGTCATTGGTTCTTTCCTTTTCGTTCAAAAGAAAACAAAAGAAAATGTAGGTCTTTTCAAAAGCTAAAATTGCCTTTAAAAAAACATGATGGGATTTCTTTCTTTTTCTAAGGATGACCTTTTTAAACACACCCTTTTTCCCTTGAAACCACCATGCCTCCTCCCTGAAGATGCCCAACCTGGGCACGTTGCCTGTCAGCAGAGAAAAGACATTCCAGCAAAGAGACCTGCAATCACCATGTGAGCAGAGCACTAGAGAAGATTAACTGGGAGCAAGATCCACTTAGAATGTTTTATTCCTCATTCAACTTGTACCCAGGTCAATAACACTGTTTTAATTGAATTTATTGGGGTGACATTTTTAATAAAATTTTATCGGTTTCAGGTGTTCAATTTTATAATATATCATCTGTATATTGTATTGTGTGTTCACCACCCCAAGTCAAGTCTCCAAGTCTCCTTCCATCACCATTTATCCCCCCTTTACCCGCTTCTACCTACCCCCAGCTCCCTTGCCCTCTGTTAAGCACCATATTGCTGTCTGTGTCTATGAGTTTTTGTGTGTTTTTTTCCTTAATCCCTTCACCTTTTTCACCCAGCACCATAAACCCCCTCCTCTCTGACAGCTGTCAGTCTGTTCTCTATCTATAAGTCTGTTTCTATTTTGTTTGTTAGTATATTTTGTTCATTAGATTCCATATATGAGTGAAATCATATGGAACTTATCTTTCTCTGACTGGTTTATTTCTTTTAGCAAAATGCTCTCCAGTACCATCCATGCTGTTGCAAAGGTAAGATTCCCTTCTTTTTTATGGCCATGTAGTATTCCATGGTGTAAACGTACCACTGCTTTTTTATCCACGCGTCTACTGATGGGCACTAGGGCTGCCTGCAAGTCTGGGCTGTGGTAACTAATGCTGCAGTGAACATAGGGGTCATATATTCTTTCAAATCAGTGTTTAATAATATATATTTTTTAAAAATCTGTCAAGGACCTCCATGTTCCATGCCATCCCAATGCAGCTGGCACATCTGCTAAGCCCTTAAGTCCCTACAGAACCAGGCAGAAAGAAGGAAGAATGGCTTCGCGGGGCTGAGGTTGTGAGAACACGAGCAACCTGTGGCAAAAACAGAACTGGCAACGACAAGGATGGAAAGTGAAAACTCTTGCATACTGACAAAGGAGCATTTTCACTGACAACCAAGAGGGAGGTAAGAGTTCCTTAACTCTCACCAAAAGGCAGAACCAATGGAGAAGGTAAAATTAAGCTGAACATGGAACAGGGAATACAGAGGCCCAACTGCTGCGAACCAGGGACTCTCTTTGGGAGATGTAATGGCAGAGAATGGATGACACAGACACAGAGAGCCCGAGGGAGCTCAGAAAGAGGAATGACACAAAGAAGTTATGATTCAAGGAAGGCGAAGGAGAGAAAGAGGCGGGGAGACAGAGATGCAAGGGACGCAGAGTGAGGGAAAGAGAAAAGGTGAAAAGGAACCAAAGGCAGAATGAAAGTCAGAGAACAGGCATTTGATGGGCAGATCAAAGGAAACCCAAAGGAAAAGGGAAAAAACGGGAATCCAAATGAAAAGGGAAAGTGCAATGGATTAATGACTCTGGGCTGCAGAGGCGCTGAGAACCTGATGAGGGCGAGGTCATGTCCTTCATGCATTTCTTCAGGGGACCTGACTATTGAAAAGCATAGTCTAAGGCTATTAATGTTTGCTTTCCAAGAGCATGGACTTTGGGGTCAGGCAGATCCTGAATCAGATCTGCAGACAAGACAAAAAGTTTAGTTTGTACATCTGCAAAATAGGAATAATAACCTGCTTCACTGGATTGTGGTGAAGATTAGATATAATAAAGTATATCAAATCCCATAATAATACCTGACACATAATGGACGCCAGATGAGTGTTAGCCTCCCTTCTTTTTCCCATATTAGGCATTCCACCCTGGACTTTTTAATGATTCTCTGCACTGCCTCCCCATCCCATCGCAAAGCCTGGCTTTGTTCAAAAGTTCTTCAAGGGCAGAACCTGTGTCTGGTTCACAAGAGAATGCCCAGCACCTTGCACAGTGCTAGGCACAAGGTCAACACTCAATAGCCGAATGGACGAGTATTTATTGACTGAAGAAACAAGCAAATAATTGAGTTAATAGCAACAGTCTTCCTTTGGAGGGAGTTTAGTTGCTATACAATCAAGGGTAAGTGCAGAAAACAGAAACTACTCCAGATAATTCCAGGAGAGAGCTTAATATTGGCTATCGGGGGCTTATGCAGACATTGGCAGGACTGGAGAAACATGCATTAGAGAGCTGCCTCTCAGCTATAGATTTCAAGGTCACTCCACCATGACAAGCCACAGATCAGGAAACTGCTGCTTTGGCCATTGGCCACAACCATCCTTCATACCCCAAACCTGGTGATTAGACAGGGATCCTGGTCCCATCACCCCAACTCTTCCAAATCTTACATGCTATGACCCAGCTTGCCAGAAACAACAGCTGTAGAAGAATGGCATCTTCCTCCTTTCTTCCAAATCTCAGCCCCAGTTCACCTAATTGGAAAAACAAAAGTTGCATCCTTGAACCTGGGACATGCAGCTTTTACAGCTTTCTAATATTTCAGACTAGAAGGGTGGAGTGAAGAGTGAAGGAGCCAGTCTCTGTCGAAAAGTTCTTTCAATCTAATGAGAGATCAGGCTTCAGTCATGACAGAGAACAAAGCACGAGAGGCAGCAGGGAGGGCTAAGAGAAAAACATAACTGCTCAGTGGCCTTGATTTTCTAGTGTTGCTCCAATTCAAAGACGTGGGTCCATCATCAGACCTCATACACCTTTTGGGGTTTGTAAAATTGCTCACATCTGAGACAGAAGAACAAAATTCACCCTATTCCCCAAATATCATTCCTTCTATGACTTCATCCACATAAAAGACAGCGAGCATTCTGGAAAGAAATTACAGTAATTTGAGATGGAAATCTGTCCTACCAAATGTTTTCTCAGAATCTTGAAAACATTCCCATCTGTTGCATAGAGGAGGCATGTTTTCCAAACCAACTTCTGAATAAATCACAAGCTGTGGCAGCCATGAGAATGGGTCTCAGTCTTCCACCTGCAGGGAGTGTAACTGACCAAGCGCCTCAAGCTGCTGCTGGCTCTGACACCCCTCAAAATTCATCGCTGCTCTGGTGCCAAGGCCTCTCTTCCCACAAGCTGTTCCCAGGCAATGTAAGCACAGCAAAGGCAGGCTCTTTCCTGGGAGATGTAGGACCCATTAGATGGGTGGTTGGTTTTGGCTCAAGGACTTCCCCAGAGCCTTGCCAAACTTTCCTTAGAATTTTCCTTAGCTCAGTTGGTTAGAGCGTTGTCCCGATACACCAAGGTTGCAGGTTCAATCTCCAGTCAGGGCACATATAAAAATCAACCAATGAATGCATAAATAAGTGGAACAACAAATCTCTCTCTCTCTCATCAATTAAAGAAAAAAAAGAATTTCCTTAGCCTGCTCAGCAGTCTAGGGTGGTTTCATTCAACTTTTCTTTCCTCTATCCTTCACTTAAAGTCAGATTTGCATCCTGATCTGCATGCTCTCTCAGGCTCTTTCAGCTTCCTTCCATTTTCTTTGACATTTTCCCAGGCATTTTTCTTAATAAAATACTGTCTTGACATCTGCTTTCTGTTGGACCTGAGCTATCACATGAGGCATGCCTTCTGGCTGATCTTTAATCTCCTAGTCCCAAGCATGTCACTGGGATAGGGAAGGAGACTCGAAGGAGGTGGGGATAAAAGGATCATTATGAGGCCATCTAGAGTAAGCCTCTTACATAGGCAATGGAACCATGTTTTACATATATGCATATCTAACAAGAGAAAAGACATGAGAGAGGAGGAAGTCAGAGAATAACCAGAGCGCTAAGAAATAAGCATGACTACACTATGACCTTGAGTTTCCAAGATTGCTCCAGTTCAAATATTCTGGCCCATCACCAGACTTCAGGTCCCTTTTGGGGTTTGTAAAAACATGCTAACATTAGATACAGATACAGAAGAACAAAATCTACCTCATTCCCTGAATACCATGTGTACATATATACATGTGAGTGTGTGTGTATGTGTGTGTTGAGATTATACAGGAGCAACAACTAGTGAAAGTATGACATTTTGCATTGTTAATCCTTGTCAGGAAAAATAATCTCCATTCATGAATAAATAAAATAATTAAAATGTTTTAAAGCTTTCTTCTCATGCCCGTATTCAGGCAAAATTTTCATTCTGTTTGATGAGTTTCTATTGTTAAGAGTTTAGTACTCTTGTGTAGACTGTGATTGAATCAGAGTTTGCCTTGATTATTTTATTTCTGAGAATTCTCCTTGTTAGAATAGATACATGAAACTGATTGATGTCATGGTTTTAGAAATCTAGTCTGTAAACTCCATGTGAGTCTAGGCAAACACTGTACCATCAGTTCCTAGAACAGTGCTGGGCATATAGTCAGCATGTCAAAAACTGTTGATTATGTCTCAACCTTGATCCTCATGAAGTCTGACTCAGTAACGAAATAACTCACAGAAGATTCTCATTGCATTTATTTTCTAATATTTGCTAATCCCTTAAAATGGACATATCTAAGAGGAACTGGATTTGGAGCTGACTCTCATGGTCCAGATCTTGTGAAGTTGAGAAAAGGATGCCACCTGCCCATATGGAACCTTTAGTGTTACTGGTTCCCATAAATACAGTCTATCCAAATACAGTCTATCTGATAAACACAATCTATCCCATAAACACAGTCTATTCAAACTGATTAAAACTTCAGTTCAACCAACCTTAAAATCACTATATGTGCCCAGCCAGCGTGGCTCAGTGGTTGAGCATTGATTTCTGACCCAGGAGATCAAGGTTTTGATTCCCGGTCAGGGCACATGCCCAGGTTGCAGGCTTGATCCCCGGTAGGGGGAGTGCAGAAGGCAGCCGATCAATGACTCTCTTATCATTAATGTTTCTCTCTCTCTTCCTCTCCCTTCTGCTCTCTGAAATCAATAAAGATATATATATTTTTTATATAACTATGATGTGAAATGAGCAGGGACACCCAGCACAGCATTCTGTAAGCAGTCTAAGTGCTTTGGGATTGCTTCTGTACCACTGTTTTGGCTCTGGAAAACAAACCTGAAAACAGAACTTCTTGCCCCACTGAGAGTCAAATTCACTGAGCCCACATACCCAGGCCTCCTTTGGCCAATAGGATTCAATCCTAAATAAAACAAGAAGTTGGGATCTGGGCAAAACAGTCACATAACCTAATTATTAACACCTTTCTAGTGGCTAAGAAGGCCACTTTTTAGTGGCCCAGAATTTGATTTTTTTTAAAAATCTTTTAAAATAACAAAAATAAGACTATTGGTGTGATAAGTTTGTGTCTTTTGTTGTGATTTTTTCTTTATCTCTCCTATCATTTTTTTCTGCCACTCTGGATCCTGCCCCTATACAACCAAGCACAATTAACAAGTAGAAAAACCCTGACCCTCATGAATTCACTCAAAAATTATTTATTGAGCATATACTATATTCTGGGCCTGATGTTAGGTTCTATGGAGACCACGATGAGCAAGACTGACACACTTTCTGCTATGATTAATGCTTTAAGTTTTGGAGGTAGACAGTAATAAAGTAATCCTACAAGTCAATATTCAAATTATAGACTAAGAAATGTACTGTGAAGAGCTGGATACTATGAAGCATCTCAGAGGAAGTAGCGAACTGAGCTGAGTTGTGGAGCATGAGTAACAGTTAACTGAGAAGAGGGGTAGATAGGAATTGCGGGGAGGGGGTTCCAGGCAGGGAGATCAGCATGTTAAAAAGCAGCAAGAAACACAAAGCATTTCAAAAGCTGGAAGAAGTCACAGTGGCTGAGCCCCAAGCATCAGAGGGAGTGCACTGAAGTGAGACCACGGAAGGAGGCCACAGCCGGACAAATCATCAGGCCCTGTACACGTGCCAGGATGCGGAGAACTTTCTCTTTGGGCTTTTCTTTACCCTGCCACCCCAGAGCTCAGCATCCTCAGAGCTCCCCCAACCCTGCGTGCGTCTCAGCTTTGTACGCTCTCCTTCAGCATTCCGAAGTCCTCTCCCACCCTCCTTCCTCCCCGGGAGAGCAGGGGCTCCCATCCTGCACTAGCCTGCAGCAGCGCTATTTGAGAGCCCGGCCCCTCCTGCTATCAGCTCTGCCTCACCGGCCCTGCTGCCTTTTCAGTGCAAAGTGTCTTGCTACTTTTTTCTCCCTCTTAGTTCAAATTTATTCTCAGATCCTCCCTTTGTTGATGTATAAATGCCTGGCTAGAAAGCCTGCTGTGTAATCCTTCCCAAGGATACTGGACATTAAAAGGGAAAGCAAGGCCTCTGTGCTTTAACCCACGACAAGGAGGTCTCCAGGAAGCATCTCTCTCAGGGAGGGGAGATGTTTGTGGGCACAGCATTCCTGGTGTTCCTTAAACCTGTCCCATGAGCGACTGCCATTTCCCCCCAACTCTTCTTATCTAGCTCCTAGTAGAAATGTATGAGAGAAGATCATCCACAACTGATTATCCATCCAATAAGCCAGTGGTTCCCAACTGGGGGGTCATTCTCCCCCCTCCAGGGGACTTATGGAAATGTTGATTGTTACACTGGAGTCCGGTGGTGATTCTACTGGCAGCTAGTAAGTAGAGGCCAGGAAAGCTGCTAGTGTCCTAAGCATCCTACAATGGAGACTGGAAATCAGGAGAAGGCTGAGACTGGGAAGGGCAGCAATGAAAGAATTAGGAAAGGTCATCAAGAACAAAGATGTATCACTAGAAACCAGGGCTAAGATCATCCACACTCTTGTGTTCCTAATTACCATGTACAGATGTGAAAGTTGGACAGTAAAGAAGGCTGGCAGAAAAAAATTGGTTCATCTAAAATACGGTGTTAGACTCTAGCCAGTGTGGCTCAGTGGTTAGATTATTGGACCACACACCAAAGGGTCACCGGCTTGATTCCCGGTCAAGGGCATGTACCTGGGCTGCTGGTTGGCTCCCCACCCCCTGTTGGGGTGTGTGCAGGAGGCAACCAGTCGATGTGTCTCTCTCACATCAATGTCTCTCTCTCTCTCTCCTCCACTCCCTCCCTCCCTCCCTTCCACTCTCTCTGAAAAGCAATGAAAAATATATCCTCTGATGAGGATTTAAAAAAATAAAAATACGGTGTTAGAGGAGAGCTCTGTGGATACCCTGGACCATCAGACAGATTAACAAGTAGCTCCTAGAGCAAAGTAAGCCTACAACATTACTAAAGGCAAAAACGACAACACTGAAGCTGTCCTACTTTGGGCACATCATGAGAAGGCAGGGTCCTTTGGAAAAGAAAACAACGCTGGGAAAAATAGAAGGCAGCAGTGAGAGAGAAAGAGCAAATATGAGATGGATTGGCTCCATAAGAGAAGCCACAGGCATGAGTCTGCAGGAACTGAGCAGGGCTATGAGGACGGGATATCATGGGCATCCTGCATTCAAAGGGTTGCCAGGTGTCAGAGCCAACTCAATGGCACATAACACACACGTACAGAGTTTGCTACTATTTGTGGTTACAGGCATCCACTGAGGGTCTTAGGACGTATCCCCCATAGATAAGGGGGACCACTATACTTGCAATTGGTATCTGAAATACAGTGGGGCTGTCTTTGTGGGACTGAGCCCTTAACCTGTGGAATCTGATGCTAACCTCCAGGCAGATGGTGTCAAAATTGAGTTGAATTGAAAGACACCCAGCGGTGTTGGAGAATTGTCGGTGGTGTGGGAAACACACACACACACACACACATTAAAATTGGGCTCAGAACACTTTAATAACTGATGGCATACTTTATCCATATAGTATTGGTTCAATAAATGAAAATTGCTATTGTTATAACTATGATGACAATAATGATAATGTTCTTGGTCTTTGGGCCACCAGCATGAATAGATTCAATAAATCATAATGTAAAGTGGACCCCCAAAAGAAGTTATTCCTGGACTGTGGTAACATGGTGATTTGTCAAATTTTCTTTTGTATCCCTGAGAATAAAGATTTTTATTGTTTGTTCATTAATCCAAAATCATTTTTGAATACCTACCATAAATCCAAGTATCATGCAGATGCTGAAAATAGAAAGATAAATAAGACCTGAGTCCTGTCCTTCAAGAGTTCACAGTCTGGAGAAGGAGACGGTTTAGGTCTATGAAAGCTCTGGAACAGCACCCTGCAGACCAGGGAGGCAAGTGTCAGTCACAAAAGGCAAACAAAAATTATGAGGGAAGGGGATGGTCTCGACAAAGAAGAAAGACCCAGCCAAGGAAAGAACATTTGCAAAGCTACAGAGAGAGCTCGGTACATCCTGCCATTTAGCAAGGCCATTGCCCTGAGGAAGAGGAAGGGGCAACTGTAGAGGGACCATCTACACAAAGAAGTTTAAGCAGGACAGTGATGTAATCAAATTTGTTTTTGAAAGAGTCTATTCAAGTGAGTATGTTAGTCTGCAGGGGCTGCCGAAACAAAGTACCAGAGACAGGACAGCTTAAACAACAGACATTTATTTTCTCACAGTTCTGGTGACTGGAAGTCCAAGATCAAGGTGGCTGCAGGTCTGGTTTGTACTGAGGCTTTCTCTTCTTGGCTTGCAGATGGCCACCATCAGGCTATGTCCTCACATGGTGTTTTCTCTACTGTGTGTAATCCCTACTGTCTCCATTTTCTTATGAAGACACCTCATATTAGACTAGCACCGACCCTACGACCTCATTTAACCTCAATTACTTACTTAAAGGTTCCATCTCCAAAACAGTCACATCAGGGTTTAAGGCTTCAACATACATTTTGGAGCAAAGGGTGGCACAAATCACTCCATAACAGTGGGCAAGTGTGGTGGCAGAAAGGTAAAAGCCACAGCAGCAATCCAAGCAAAAAGCTATGAAGCTTGCCCTGAGTGAGTGGCAGGAGGGACAAGGACAAGGGGAAGTGCCTGAAAAATAAAACGCTTGCTGGATTGACGACACAGGGCGGCTGGTTCCCTGTGGTGCGACAGGCAGCTGAGTGGGGCGTAAGCAGGCCGCACACTGAGGCGGAGGAGAGACAGCTGGAGGTCAAAGGAGGAGAGTTCGATTTTTCATTGGTTTTGAGGTCTCCTGGGGATATATCAATGGATAAATTAAACAGGTAGTAGGCATGTGGTCTGGCTCAGGAAAGAAATCTAGGCTGGAAATACAGATTTGGGAACTGTGAGCATGGGTAGGGGCTGGCCAAGGATATGAGAGGAAATGAAATCTGCCAAGGAAAGTACGCAGAGCGAAAAGAAGAGGTGGCCAGGACCCAAACCTCAGGGCAAACACTTACAGAGTGAGTGGAGCAAGAGTTGCTTGGGAGGGTGCCTGAGAAAAAGAACCAAGGGAGGTAATTGAGAAATCAAGAGCATTTGAGGTCACAAAAGCCAGGGGAGCAGAGGGTTTCAGGAAAGGCCTGGTCAGGAGAGTCAAATGCCACCAAAACATTAACAGTGTGCATTGAAAAGTAGATGGAGCACGCAGGTACCACAAGTGACCCCCATGGGGTCAGTGCTAGCACAGCACAGGAGGCAGAGACATTCTGGGGTGGGGGTGCCTGACAAGGGGGCGTGAGGAAGCGGTGAGTAAACGAACTCTTTCTACTTGTTTGTGTGAAGGAAATAACGAGAAAAGAATAGAAACTAAAGGGATTTAAAAGAAATTAAGGCCCGGCCGGGCATGGCTCAGCGGTTGAGCGTCAACCTAGGATCTAGGCAATCGGGGTTCGATTCCCGGTCAGGGCACATGCCCGGGTTGCGGGCTCGATCAATGACTCTCTCATCATTGGTGTTTCTATCTCTCTCTCCCTCTCCTTTCCTCTCTCTGAAATCAATAAAGATATATTTTAAAAAATAATAATAAATAAAAATAAAAGAAATTAAGGACTTGCTTATGTTCAGGTAAAATACTTATAACATTTATATGCTGAAGGAGTGTGCCAGTAAATAGTAGACTGAAAATACACCCAAGTGTAGGAAACTGATGGCATGAGGATTCCAAGGAAACGGGGATACAATCCAGGGCCCAGGTGGAAGGAATGGCATATGAATCTTTTGCAGGGACAGATTAGGTGCCTGAAGTCAAGAAGAAAATCAGTATTCTGCGGCTCTTACCTCCCCTACCCTGTCCTCATGTCACTGCTTCCGTTTCACTGGAGGCCTCTGCCTGCTCAGACTTCTCCCTCTTTTTCAGGACAAGCACATTTTTCCAGGTTGGGCTATCGTTAGCTAGACATCTGGGATTTAGTAAAGTTCAATAACTATCTGCTGAATAAATAAATCTTGGGGTAGGGCCTTCGCTTGTTTAGTGCAGACCTTGTACCTTCCCATGGTCACTGAAGAATGGACGGGACAGTGGTCTGGTGAAAGGAAAAGGCAGATACTCTTGCAGGGACGGTCTCTGGTAAGATTCATTACTCATTCCACGAACACTTACTGAGTACACGGTGCTGCCTTCAGCCATAGAACAGATTGCTCAAGGCAACTAATTCACAAGGACTCCTTCAAACTGGAGGATTCCCTGCTCCCTGAAAATGACAAATCAGTGACTCCTACACGCACCCATCTGCCATGATCCGGAGCCCAAATATTCTTTCCGAATCCCCAGCATCGGGAAGTGGATCATAACCAATTTTTCTTTCTGTCAACAGGAGCTAAGGAATAATTATACCCAATTGACATAAGCAGCTCCAATTGCCTTCAGTATTTGGCCTGAAGCCCAATTATATTTCTCTAGCTTGTGCCACAGTACATGAACAGTACAATTTGTCTCATTTCTTTCTCTTGCTTTTTAGAATATTCAAAAACATCTGGCCCGTGAAACCAACCAAGCATGTTCTTTAAGAATAATTTTGAGCACAATCTATAAGCCAAGCTATTATGATATATAGTCTGAGAGAAAATCAGTTGAAAGCCTCTAGATACATTATTTTTAAATTATATGCACATGAGTAAAATATATTGCACACAAATAATTTTAAAATGCTATTGCTAGGTTGAATATAAATCAAGATTGTAAATTTGTACATGCACACACACACACACACACACACACACACAGTCCCAAATTCACCCATGAGCTGTTTTGTTTTGTGTGATTTTTTAAAATTATTTTTCTAAGCTGGCTGTTTGAAATTTAGACTGTATGTTTTCAGAAATCATGTCATGAATGGTAGGTGGCTTCCCAGGGTCATCTCCAAACACTAACTTCACCTATAATTCAAATGAATTAAGCACACTGGCCTGGTTCCTAAGGAGAGTAGGGGAGGAAAAGAGGGTAGAGGAGAGTAAGATATGGGAAAAAATCAGCTCCAGCTAAAAACTGTTAGTGGGTGGTGGTCTGTAAATCCTCAGCTTCCCAAGACCCCATGCTGTACTAAGTCTCATGTTTCCTGGAATCCCTTCCCCAAGCTGAGACCTCCATTTGATACCAACAGTTCTATGCACCAGCTGTGCTTACCCCTGCCCATGACCAAAATTTACATTCCCTCTGAATCATAAAGTTCACCCCACAAACAGACCAGCACTGCCTGTGGGCTGGCTTGTCCTCAGGACAGGTCCCAGTCTGGAACCCACCAGTGAGACCCAGACCAAAGGGTTTGCTTGGCTCACTCAATGAACACTCACTCAGTCTTGTGTTCTTTCCTTTCAAACTGTATTACATGATATTACTAATGCTCACCAATACCCACTTATTCTCTTCTGGGTCATACTTCCCAGCCCCTTCATAGCCAGTGGGGCCACATGACTGCTTCTGGTCAACAGCCTGTGAACAGAAATGACATGTTTCTGTTTCTCAGTGTATTAGGCTGCTATAACAAAGCACCACCAACTGAGTGGCTTAAACAGCAGAAATTATCATCTCACAGTTCTGAAGGCTAGAAGCTGGAGATTAAGGTGTTGACAAGGCCATGCTCCCCCTGAAGGCGCAAGGGAAGGATCTGTTCCAGGCCTCTCTCCTCACTTCTAGTAGAGCCTTTCCTTGTGGCAGATAATTCTTCACATGCATTTTCCCTATGTCTGTGTCTTTCTCTGTGTCCAAGATTTCTCCTTTTTAGAAGGACACCAGTCATACATATTGGATTAGGGCCCATCTGATTATCTTGTTTTAATTGTATTATCTCTATAAATACCCTCTCTCTTAAATAAAGTCACATTCTCAGGCACTGGGGGTTAAACCTCCAACATATCTTTTTTGGGGGAATACAATTCAACCCATAACACTTGGCTTCTGGGAGCATGGAAACCTGGTGCTGAGGTGGTGGAGCCTGGTTCCCTGGGTTGATGCATGGAGGGAAGCTCCTCGGGAGAGTGGCCCAGACTGTCAGAGGCCTTCACATGAGGGAGAAATAAACTTTTGTTAAGACACTGGGATTTCAATTATTTGTTATCACATCACAGGGTGGTCTGTCTAACAATACAAGAATATTTCATGTAAAAATCCAGATTTCTTCCTTGGAAGATCTAGACTGCTGGGCTTGTATGTCAAAGGCAACCATCAGCAACAGGCAACCGAAGAGCATTAGTTTCTCTTAGGCTGAACCAAATACTGCTCCCCAGTCCCTAGTTCACTACAATCCATGCAGCTCCCTATCATTGCAGCCCAATTCTTATTCAATTACCGTTTTCCATTACATGCCTGTTGCTATTTCTCTTACTCCTACCCTGCTTTGTTTATGTTACTGCCTGGACTCACTAAGCTTGTGAATCTGCCAACTCTGCTCTAAACTCGTCTTACTATTCATAGCTGCCTCCGTATTTGCCTTTCTGAGCGTTTAAATGATAACCTGTGTGTGTTCTCAGTAGCCCCTTCCGTAGCTGCAGGTTATAACAGAGCAAGCTCCTTCTACCTCAGAGTTCATAATTACCTGTTTTCCCTGTTCACTTTTAAGGGAGAGGCATAAACACATTTCAAGGCCAATTTCAGACATATGTTGAAAAATCATCATAATACATTCATAACAATTCTAACAAGTGAGGCAGAAACAGTGTTATCATCTCTTTATCAATGAAGAAACTAAAGAGTAATGACATTAGGTGAGGCCACCACAGTCCCTGAACCGATCATTGGTGAAGATGGCACCAAGTTTGTAGCTGTTAGGACTCAAAAGCAGTGTTCTTTTCAACTACAGGGTCCCTGTTTCCTCAGAGAAAAAAATAAGTTATTAGATAAGAAGTAGGAGTTTCCAAACTTACGTTTAGTTGTGGAAGTTTTATTCTAGCCGAAGCTCACACAGAACAGCCAAAAGGGGCTCCGGCTGACATAGAGGTGAGCTCTAGAGTCAGATAAGTGGAATTTTCATACTGGCAGATGTTTTGACAAAGGAACACTGGACTCAGTAGAAAATGCAATCAATTAAACTCTGAATTTTTAATAAAATTACCAATTTTCCTTTTTATTTATTTATTTTATTTCAATTTTCCTTTTTAAATGATCAAATGTAGTGGGTTGAATGGTGACCTCAAAAAGGTATATCTATATTCTAAACCCCAGAACTTATGAATACTACCTTATATGGCAAAAGATTGAAAGTTGCCTTATTTGGGGGGGAAAAAAAGAAGGTCTTTGCCGATATAATTAAGGCTTTGAGATAAGGAAATGACTCTTATCCTCTTCTGGGCCATACTTCTCAGCCCCTTAATGCAGCCTCTGCTTTTGAAGGCCCTGAGTCCAACGACAAGTATCCTTATAAGAAGCAGAAGAGAAGACACAGACACATAGGAAAAGGCCACATGAAAACAGAGGCCAAGATTAGAGTTTTTAGCCACACACCAAGGAAAATCTTGATCTACCAGAATCTGAAAGAGACAAGGAAAGATTCTTCCTTAGAGTTTTCAGAGGAAGCACAGCCCTGCTGACACCTTGATTTATGGCCATCAAAACTGTGAAAGAATAATTTTCTGCTGCTTTAAGCCGCCAAGTGTGTAGTAATTTGTTACAGCAGCCACATGAAACTAATACACCAAGTAAAGTGAAAATTCAGTAAGCCCATGCTATGCCTTTCCTATACTGTCAATGTCATTCCAGGGTAGAAAAATAGGAGTGAAGTCAAGTTGAAGGGTGTGGTGAGGGTGCATGAGATCCAGAGACAGGGTGAGGCTCAGGAATTTACTCGCACCTTGGCTGGTCCGGGTCTCAAATTCTCTCATTCATTCATCAGACTTAAAGACACTTTGTATAAAGATATTCGGCCCTTTATTCTCAGCTCCAAACTGCACAGGAAATTGCCAATTATACTTCTAGCAGTTCTCTCAGAACTTTTGGTAATGTACATTTCATTTCATAATATTCCTATGTAATGCTGGTTTGGGGAGATAAGCCTGATGCTCCTAAGAACCTATCCTAGTTTAATAAGACTTCTAAAAAATATCTTTAATATTTTTTCTGAGTAAAAGTAATAAATATGCATGAAAATTCAAACGATAGATAAGTGAATAAAATAGAAAATGAAAATCACCACAACAGGAGGGGTTGGAGGATAGAAGTATCAAGGGCAGCCACTGTTTAGATTATTGATTTTTAAAACCCGTGATTTTTGATTTTACAGGGTCGTTTTGTGCAGCCATGCCATGAGACAATATTTGCATCCAAACGATTGAGCCAAGGTGACTCTTGTATCAAGATAGCCATGTCAAAGCGCCCTGCTTCTCCCATAGAACTGCACAGACACTGTCCCTGACCTTACCACGCCCAGAAAGGCCCTTAAGAGATTTCCAGAAACCCCTAGGAGATCTTGGGGACACAGTTTAAAACATATTGGATGAGATGCTCTTACAGTGCCTTTCAGCTATAACACTGAATAACTGTGTGTAGATGTGGTTGTGTTTAATAGACAGCCATAAAATCACACAATACAACAGAAAGCTGTTCGAATGGATACTCATAAACCAGTTAATGCCTGTCAGCAATCAGAAAACTAGTCGGTTCTGCCTCTATTGATACTTGTAATTGCAACATAATAATGTTTTTACTTAACTGATGGCAGCTGTCTCCAGGAGAGGCTATTAGCACATTAGGTCTTTATTAAGACTGGCAAAGTAATAAATAATGTTTGTGACTTCTCTTTTGTTCACAAGGTTAATTGTTGTTTAATAGTATTATTGTGATGTGTTAAGAGCTCCCGAGGAATTATATATGCAAACCATTAGACTAAAAGCAGAAGTCTCAACAATCTACTAATTTATAAGTTGTTAATAGACCAAAGACATACCTGGTGGTAAATTACTGGGTATTGTGATAATTACCCAGGGTTCTGTATTCATTCTGATTTTTTCATTTAAACCGAAAGATACTTATTTAGCAATATTTGAAGCTAGAAACTCTGGGAGGTGAAAAGATATATAAGATACCAACAATGTTCTTGAGAAATGTGCAATGTTGTTGAGGAGGAAACTATGTTAAGTAGATTATTGAGTGAGCTGCATTCAGCGGATGCAAAGAGAAAACTACTCCAGCTTGGCTGTTATATATAATACTTTTTGCACGTTGCTGGATTTGGCTTGCTAAAATTTGTTTAGAATTTTTTTTCCAGTCTATGCCATTTGTTTAAGCCACTGTTAATTGGTTACTTTGCTACTTGCTGCCAAATATACCCTAACTTACCCAGATATAGTCCCTTGAAGTGGGACAGCACCTAAGAGATCATTAATTTCTATCTCTGTCCTACTAAAGAGGAGTGTGGATGCCAGATAAATGAAGGGATTGGCCCAAATCACATGGCAGCAGCAAAGCCTGGACCAACCTAGGGTCAGGTTACCCAACCTCTTATTTCCTTGAGGCCTTAGAAGATGGTTTCAGCTGTGCCAATACTGCCCACTATAGTTTGCCCAGCTTGGACAAAATAGCTCAAATCCCAGCACACAAATGAGGCACACAGGCAGAAAGGGAGAAAATGATGATGAGGAGGAGGAGGAACGAGAAGAAAACTCTATCTAGTGCGAGCCTACACTGGGCCAGATGCTTTACAAACACACCTATGTAATCTTTACAGCATCTCTCTTTGGTAGGTAATAAAATTATTCTAGCTTTACAGGTAAGGAAGCAGTGACGTTAAACGCCTGAGGTCGCACAGTAAGTGGCTGCTAATAAATGTGAAATCCCAGACTGGTCTGACTTCAGAGTCTGGATTCTAAACCACAACACGTAACAAGCAACTTCTGGAAAATCCTGCCCACTCTACAAATCTAACGGGGACGAGACAGAGCGATAGACAGTCCTTTCTGATGTCGGCTGAGGAAGCCCCGAGAAAGGCTCAAATAGGTACGGCGGCCCCAAATGGCATTTTTGATGTTCTTGCTCTCCATGGTGCATTCAGTTACCAAGACAATCATCTCAAATAGGAATTCCAATGAAGCTCAGAGCAAATTAATTAGCCGTGCAGCAGACACATTAAAACTCTGGGAGCAGTTACCATAGTAGGTAACCTTGCATGTTTTACAAAGTATGGCGTTTTCATTTCAGCTCACGTTGAACAATGAATAATTTCCCCTGCCCCCTGCTAAACAGTGAATGATGAGATGCCCTTCCATAATTCAGTGATGTTGAATTAATCTGATGGTAGAATATCCACGTTTTTTCTAGGCCACCGTCCCCATATTCTAGGTCTCCTCCCCTTTTCCTCTCTCCCTCCCCCCCAGATTCCACCACACACCTTGAGAGGAAATGGTGCTCCATTCCTGGCTACTGAGGCAGCACCTGCTGGCACTGCCCAGCTGGAGGCAGGCCCCTGTGGGAATGGGCGAGGGAGAGTGTTGGAAGCCACTGGCATTCCAGGCAACCCAGACGCAGTGCTGCCCAGCAGCCTCGGCGCCCACCCTGAACCCCCCTTCCTGAGGCATCACACAGCACTGCCTCCAAGAAAGGCAGTTCCAACTCCCTCTGTTGCTCTCCAGCCCCTGCCCTGCTTTATTGGTGTTTAGAAAAGTTGTATATATATTTGCTTTCAATTTTATTTCCCGCCGCTGAATGTAAACACATGATAGCGGGGACTTTGTTTTATTCACTGCTATGCTGGGGAGATGGCACCTAGAGCAGTGCCTCACACAAGAAAGAAATGAAATACTATTTGCTGAGTGGATGAATGAGCGCCATAGGCATTTGCCAGGAACGTCAATTTTACTGAGGTTTTCCTGGCGAGGTGGAAGAGTCAATGAAATCGCATCCCATGCAGCAAGACTTCACCCAGTCCCCCACTGGACATCTGTCCTCTGATGTAACTCCTCTCCTTTTCCCACCCAGTGTCTACAAACACTCCTCAGCTGGCCCAACAATCTAGGAGGCACCTACCATCAAGTCAAAGCCCAGAGTCACTGCACACACTCCCCGCCTCCACCTTAGAAACTGGTTCAGTCAAAGACAAAACAACCCAAACATCCACAGGAAACTGACTAAATAAATTACGGTACATTTGGAAGATAAAATACTATGCAGCCATTACAAATCATTTGGCTGATGGAAGAGAGAGAAACAATGGCCAAGATATATTGTTAAATGAAAAAGGCAAGATATAGTACCACACACATAGTGTGATTATATATGTGAAAGAGAGAGGCATATACACACATACCGCGGTACCTCGGTTTCCAAATGTGATCTGCTCTGGAAGCCCGTTTGAGTTCTGAAATGTTCGAAAACAGAGGGATCCACAGCCGACAGCTGGGCCTCAGGACCTTGCCCTCAGCGGAAGCTGCGTGGCGTGTTCGACTTTCAAGGGGTGTTCGAAAACTGAAGCATTTCCTTCTGGGTTTACGGCGCTGGTCAACCGAAATGTTCGCCAACAGAGACGTTGGAAAACCGAGGGGCCACTGCATTAGTATTTACTTAGTGATCATTGGAAAGGCATAAGAAACTGCTGAGTGGCTGCCTACAGGAAACAGAACTAGGAAGCTATGTAAAAGGGTGAAAGGAGACTACTTTTTAGGTTTTGGGGGTACTGTTTGAAGTTTTAGTTTTGGGTTTTTTAATTTTTGGTATGTTTGAATTTTTATGTACATCAAATAAACATCATTACAAACGAAAAGAAAGAAAAAGTGTGGGTGGGCAGGCAGTCAAGGCCACCCATCAGAACTCGCCATCCAAACAGGAATGCGCCGCCGTGGTGCCGGCTGAGAACGTGGCCTTGAGCCCTCGCTCCTTCTCCGCAGGCCGGAGCCTCGGAGCACAGGACGGCAGCCGCTGGCTCCCACGGCCAAGGAAACCCAGTGAGCCGGCAATTAACTTCAAAACGCATTTGCTCCAGAGAAGCTATTCAAACATAACCATGGGGTTGGTTTCCCCAGAACTTTTAGTTCTCCCAGCCATTCTTTTCAAGGAAAATAATCAGAATAAACTGCCTTCTGTGATAACAATATAATGTAATGAGTGTTTGGAAATATGTTATATTTATCAAAGAACTCTCCAAACACATCTACTCAGTTTTCTGGAACGTATTTCTCTCTAAATTATTTATCATCTGCTGGATCTGCTGACTGTATTCACCACTTGTTAATATGTCCTAAAAAATTGTTAGGTCAGTTGTTGGGAGTGAGAAAGGGAAAGAGCAAGGATCTTGTTTTTGTGTTAACCCCTGGGAAGACTCCAGTCTGCTCCCCTGAAGGGTACTGTGAACTGTTCCAAGGGGTGGGAGTGTTGGCCGTCTGCCAGGAAGACCCCAGGGCAGCTGACACCTATTTTCAGTGGCTGACCAAGCTTTGTTCCAGAGCCACTGAGGGGCAGCAGGGAGTTAAGTCAGGATCCAAGAAACACTGGCTCTAGGCCATCCTCACCTCCCACAGATTTGCCAGGCCCCTCGTCTATACCTACACATACCCCTACACCTATAACTACACCTACATCTATTGCTACATCGACACCTATGCCTATTTCTAACCAGTACCAAGATAGCTATACCTTTTCTCTTTGACTGAATTGGACAAAAGACTGAGGTGGCTTGAGCACAGACAAAGAAAAGGAAAGGCTAGTGAATTTCATGCTTGAAAGAAGTAGGGGAAGCCTTTCTCTTAAAGTGATTTTTCACTATTTGGCACCATCAAGGAGACCATGGTGGAAAGAGCAGTTCCTTTCTGATGGCCAAGGAACAAACAGCATTGACTTTTATACTTCCAAGGCAGCTACAGAGAGAGAAGGGCTGTGATGAGGACTGAAGAGAGTCCTGTGCCATCAGTGTCTGAGTAAGTCAGATGAGACTGCCAGCACAGATGTAGGTGAGTTAAGCCTGACATACAAGTTTAGGTTCATATCTTTATAACTATCTATTATGCATCTTCCCAGAATGAAAGAAAACTTGCTAATATAATCAGCAAATTCCTAGATCACTGATAGTTGTCTAGGATAAATGAACACGAATGCATTTTAATTTAAGAAAGCTGATTAGCTAATAAGAGAGGTGCCATTTAGAACTGGGTGTTCCCATAGTTCTAGCCTTAGAGCTTCAGTCCCTAATTTAAGGCCTTGAGAGTCACTTTCAAATCATTCAGGACAGAACTCACTGCATACCCTTATTAGTCATTCATACCTAAATGTGAATTAGCATATTTTAGACCTCCTTTTAAGAAACAGTATTCAACAAGAGTAAGAGGGACAGAACATGGTCCTGAGTGTTTGAGGGGGTTGAAAAGGAGGTGCAATCATAGGATGCGGTAACTGGGAAGAAAAGATGGAAAACACAGAATCAGTACCAAAGACAAATTCCATGACTTTGCTTGAGGAGCTGGGCTCTCAGGCAACAGAGAGCTTTGCCCATTTCACATGCCTCTCTGCTCTGTCAGGAACATGTGGTTCCCTGGCATCTCCTGACTCATATTTTTATCTTAAATCTTTATATATAGAGTAGCCTCGTCCAAGGGTGTCTGTCAGCTGCTCAAGCTGTGGTTGTTCTCGGTCCATTCCTCTAACTAGCAGCAGAATAGTGCAACTTCACTCTGAGGTTTCACAGGGACCACAGGAATATATGCTTTGAAAATCCTCATTATACAATGAACATAGAATTCTTAGAGGTTTATGAATTCATCTGCATGGGCTGTTATTGTCAATTCTTGAAGAATCAATGCTTATGTTAAACATGACTTCATTAAGAAAGCTGTTAGTCTAAATTCAAGGTGACCCCCACAGCCAGGGATCTGACACTTAGGGAAAACTAAACCTTGCCATTATGGGTTAAATTGTGTCCCCCAAATTTATCTGTTGAAGTTCTAACCCCTAGTACTTCAGAATGTGACTGTATTTGTATATAGAGTCTTTGCAGGTGATCAAATTAAAATGAATCATGAGGGTGGTCCCTAATACAGTATCACTGTGTCCTTATAAAAAGGGAAATTTGGACATAGAGACAGACATATACACGCTGGAAGAATGCCACTTGAACATGAAGGCAGAGATCAGGGTGATGTCTCTACAAGCCAAGAAACAACAAAAATTGACAGCAAACCACCAAAAGCTAAGAGAGAGGCATAAACAGAAACCCTCTCATAGTCCTCAGAAGAAACCAACCCTGCCAACTTAATCTCAGACTTAATCCCTAACTTCCGGAACTGTGAGATAATAAATTTCTGTGTTTAAGTTACCCAGTCCATGGTACTTTGTTACAGCAGCCCAAGCAAACTAATACACTAACCTTCAAAACCCTCGCTCAAGACCCATTGATGTAAACCCTAATATCTAAAAATGTTCCTTTCTCTACTTTGCCCAACCATTTCAGGAATCAGTCTTCAATCAAATAGCTCCAAACTAAGATGGATCTTGAATTTCCAACTAAGGAAAGAAAAACTTGGGTTTTAGTCCTGGTTGACTATTTGTGTGAACTTGAACAAGCTATTTCATATCTCTATGCCACAGTTTCCTGGATGTCGTATGAGAAGGTAAAACAAAATTCTGGTTAGTAAATAGATTTCATCTCTTGGGCCTATTCTGACTTGTGGCAGCAATCTAGAGAACAGTCTTGAGCACTCTACATGGGCCAGATCCCTGCATCTCTGAGCTGACCCACTGGCTCTGCTCACCTCATCAGGTAAAAAATAGATAATGATTTATATTCATCACTTTTGCACACTGTTCCAACAAGTTCTAGGTGAGACTTACATTCCCACAGAGCAAGTACTTCACTTAAGGATCACTCTGCCTTGCCACTCAGATGCCTTGACTGAGTAGAAAGAGTGCAATGATTGATCAGCAAAGTCTACTGTGGATGCGAGATGGGAAATTTGCCCCCTAAGACCTATGGATTTGTCATCCTTGGACTGAATGATCTCTGAGCCCTTCCAAATCTAAAAACTTCACAATTTCTGTCTTCACTGATCCAGGGCTTCTTATTGCTGCCCTCAGTATCACTTTTAATCACTGCTGCTGCTGTATGCTGTTCTCTCCCAAACCATCTGCTCCTTATTTTTCTTTCTTCCCCCCTATCTCTTCTCCAACTGCGATGGTTAATTTTATGTGACAACTTGACTGGGCTAAGGGATGCCCAGATAGCTGGCAAAACATTATTTTTGAGTGTGTCTGTGAGAGTGTTTCCAGAAGATATTAGCATTTGTGTAAGTAGACTGAGTAAAGTATGTTTACCCCACCAATGCAGGTGGGCATTAGCCAATCTACTAAACATCTGAATGGAACAAAATACAGAGGAAGAGTAAATTTGCTCTCTGGTTAAGCTGAGACACCCATCTCCTCCTGCCCTTGGACATTGGTACTCCTGGTTCTTGGGCTTTTAGACTCCAATCAGGACTTACACTATTGGCTCCCCCTACCCCCAGTTCTCAGGCCTTTGGACTCAGACTGAATTACACTACCAGCTTTCTTGGTTCTCTAGCTTGCATATGGCAGATCATAGAGACCTCTTGGCCTCCATAACCATGTAAGCCAATTGTGCACATGGCAGATCATAGAGACCTCTTGGCCTCCATAATCACGTAAGTCAATTCCTATAATGAATAAACAAATCTATCTACATATGTATGCATATATGTGTGTATGTGGATATATCCTATTGGTTTTGTTTCTCTGGAGAACCCTAATACAACAACCTTTTCTTTTTTTTTTTAAAGCTAGATGATCTAGTTTTTTGTTTTTTTTTAATATCTTTATTGATTTCAGAGAGGAAGGGAGAGGGAGAGAAAGAGACATAGAAACATCAGTGATGAGAGAGTCATTGACCAGCTGCCTCCTGCTGCCCCCAACTGGGGATCGAGCCTGCAACCCAGGCATGTGCCCTGACCAGGAATCGAATCGCGATCTCCTGGATCCGAGGCCGACGCTCAACAGCTGAGCCACGCCCGGCCGGGCACACTTGCCTTTTCCCGCTCTCTCTCTCTATGCTTCATGGCTTTGGTGCTGGCAGAGGTATCTATTATAGCCATCACTAGCCAACTAAGATGTATTTTTTCTTCTGGGCTGATAAAATGGCTAATCACAGGATATTGCCTATGACCTTTTCAGCTTAAGTTCTTGGCTATTTTCCTCAGCGGTTATACTAGTCTTTTTTAAGGCTCCTAAGGTTTCGTGGTAGTGTTGGGCGGTTATGAGTGCTGGACACTGATAAACTGGGGCAGTGCTGTGATACCACAAAGAGCCTTCCCAATATCCAATGATTTCAGGAGGTAAAACCACAGTCATGATTTCTGAAAAGGTGATTACACTGCAGCAAACGAAGTCCTATTTTTAGCTATAGCTTTCCATACATTATCCTATTTGATCTTCACAATCTTGTGATGTAGGCAGGACAAATACTTGGTTATTCCCACATTACCTTTAGGAATCAAAATCAGAAAAACTAAGTGATTCAATTACACAGAATTAAAACATTTCAGGTTGTGCCATTTCACCAAACACTTGACAAATTATTTAATCTCACTCATAGAGATATTATTACATATGAGTAGATCCTTTTTGTTAACCACCAACATCCTCCAAATGAGTAAGGTTAGACAGCTTGGCTAGGACTGCATTGATTAAAGGCTACATTTAATGGAGCCTTAAACTGTGTCCAAACAGCTATTTCCCAAAGCAGTAGGATGGCTTCTCTCTGAAGCACTCCCTCATTGAATGAAGCAGTTTGCAATAATTTCAGACTCACAGGCTCTGCTTGCCTCATCAGGTGTAAATCAGATAAATTAAAGAAATAACTAAGTTCATTTTGCACATGATGCCAACTCATTAGGCCTAGAGTGAGGGCCTGTATGTTATTACTCCACACTAACCCCACAAGGGTAATGGGCTTTGGGGTTTTCCTTGCTACACAGATGCCCTTTCCACTATGGTCTAGATACAATCAATGTTTGTCTAGTGGTCAAACTCGCCACAAATATACAAACACATTGCCAAGCACTTCCACAGAAAGCAACCAATCTTTAATGCTTATTAGGAAAATCAGGAGACCATAATCATAAGGAATTTACACTGTGTATAGTTGCCACTTTTTTTAATCCCTGTCAATGGACTTTTCTGAAACACTAGCAAATAGATGTCCCAAGTTCTCCTTTAGCCTAAATTTTCCTCTGGACCAAACACTAAAGAAAGCTACACTGAGAGCTCAAATAGAAAAGGCTTGCTGTGAAAAAAGCATACATCTCTGGGATGAGAAATCAGTATTTCCTCTGCCTCCTGCTTCTGGTGAGACGACCAGCATTAGAGGGAGCTCTGCGGTGGCGAGCGGTGAAAGCTCACCCCAGGAGGTGCAGCTGTGTCCAGGTTTAGAACAAAAACTACAGGTTTGCTCCCTGAAGATCTGCAAAGTATTAGGAAGAAATGGGAACACCACCATCCTTCTTTGCTCTTGACAGGTATTACCCAAGTTATTTGCCAAAAGGACAGAGCACAGGTTTCCAATAAGTCTTTCAGGTTGAGATGGCACAGAGCTCATTACCAGATTAGAGATTGAAAGCTGCCGGGTGACTGCTGCGGGGCAGGCCTCCCGCAGCCCTGAATCACTCCTGAGGCTGTCCACCCACACGGCCTCACAGGTACGGTCATCTATCAAGTGTCTCTGGTACGTGTGAGGCTCAAATACTCAGATACTTTTTAGGCCTTATTTTGTCAGACTTTTCATCAGATAAATCATATTTGATCACTCTCTGCTTCTTCAAACCCTCTTTTTTCTCTGTTTCTGTGACACTGTACTCTCATGGGTTTTCTCTTACCCCTCTGACAACCTCTTCCCAGTAATTCACTTGTACCTCCCCCTCTAGCTAACTCGTGAATGCTGGAGTTCCTAAAAGTGCATTCCCAGTTCCTATTGCTTTCTCTGCCTAGACTTTCTCCTAAGTGATCTCATTCATTTTATCATTTAAAATGTTATCTGTGTACTGCTCATACCAAAAGTTTTCTCCAGAGAGATCTCTCTTCCAAGCTCTATATTTACTTATCTAACAACTTTTGTGTTATCTTACCTTGGATATGCCAAAAGCTCCTCACATTTAACAAATAAAAACTGAAGCCTTGATGCAAAAAAGATGTGAGGCTTCTTGCATAGACTTTGATCAAGAAGGACAGACAGTGACCTTTTCAGGGAGAAGCACTTCTGGTGATGGTGAACTAGATAAATCAGACCAACTTTCCCACGGAGAGCACTAGAAGAGCAAGGAAAATAGTTCTAAATCTGTTCGAGGGCATCAGAGAACATGGCAGGGAATAATTATGAGGCCAGGACCCAGAAAAAGAGGAAACCCAAGGAAATGAGCTTAGCTTTGGGGACCACTTTTTCACCAGGGAGATCTTCTAATTCATATAGAGATGGCCCAGAGGCAGAGGAACTTAGCAGAGCTTTAACAAACGTGTAAGGCAGGGGGATGAAAATGAGAGTTTAGGGCCTGCCAAGGAAGGGGACCTTCATTAATTCCCCAGGCTTTGGTCTGGGACCCTGAATTAGTCAGGGTTCTCCAGAACCAATAGGATATGTATGTATGTATGTGTGTGTGTGTGTGTGTGTGTATGTGTATATATATATATATATATATATTCATGTTTATATATGTGTGTGTGTACACATATGTGTGTGTATATATGTATGTATACAGGATATATATAGAAACGAGAAAGAAGGAAATAATAAAGATAAGAATATACATTAATGAAAAAGAAAACAGACATAATAGGGGATCATCAAAGAAAACAGGTTTATTGAAAAGACTATTATAGTGATAAACTTCTTCCAAAAAAAGGCACAAATAATGTCAGGAATGAAAAAGATGATATCACTATATATCCTATAAACATTGAAAGGATAATAAAGATATTGTTTTAAAAATCTAAATGCAATACATTTGAAAATTTAGATGAATTAGAAATAGTCCATAAAACACACACACACATAACCTAGCAAAGCTAAAATAAATTTAAAAATTAATTCACTGTTCAAAAACTTTCCCGCAAAGACAATTATCAGCATAAATGGCTTCATTGTGAATTCTACAAAGTATTTCAAGAAGAAACAATGCCAATTGTTTTTACATATTCTTTCAGAGAAGAGAAAGGTCATTCTTCAAGTCATTTTTAAGGCAAGTGTAATCTTGATACCAAGGACTTTAAAAGAAAGAAACACTGGAAGCCCATCTCTCTCATGACATTAATTTTTTTAAAAAATTCTAAACAAGTTCTAACAAACAAAAATCATCAATGTATACAAAAGATCATACATCACAGTTAAGACAGAAACAACAACAAAAAATGCAAAGTTGGTTTAACATTCAAAAATCATTCAATGCAATCTGCTCCATTAATGAAATAAAGGAGATGAACCCTATGATCATCTCAATGGATGCAGAAAAAGCAGTTCGTAAATTCAGCATACATGAGTTTAAAAAAAATATATAGCAATCTGGAAATAGAAACTAGCATCCTTTATCTGATAAAGAGTTTCTACAACAAAATACAATAAAAATAAAATAAAATATAAAATAAAATAACTGAAGTTCTTAGTTATTTGCTCCGGATTCACTCTTCTTCAGTTCTTCCCCCATCTCAGTAAAATAACATCTCCATCCATCAAAAATTGCTAAAGCTGAATATGTGAAAATTATTGTCTATAGTTCAGTGTCTGTCTCCAGTCCATTGCCAACCTACTGATTCTACTTCCAAATGTTTCCAGTGTTCATCCGCTCTTTCTACCGTGTTCATTACCACTCTGGGCTACCGCCATCTCACCTGGATTACTACCATAGACCTGGAGCTGGTCTCTGTTTCTGTTCTTCCCCGTCAAACTATTATTCAAATCCACTTAGCAGACAGAGTGATTACCTTAAAATGTCAATAGGATTATATTACTTCCTGTTTAACAACTTCCCAATGTGCTTGGGAAAAAAATCCAAAATTCTTATCAGTGTCTGCATGGCCCCAGGCCTCATCTGGACATCATTTTCCATCCCCCAAACCACTATGTCATATTGACCTCTTTCAGTTCTTCGCATTTGCAAGCTAGTCCCCTCTTGGGCACTGCTCCCTCTACAATGTCTGCCCACTTCTCGTTGGCCAAGTCTTAGTCAACCTACAGGATTCAGCTTAAATGATACTTCTGCACAGAACCCTTCCTGGCGATCCTATGGCTGCCTTTCTCAGAATTCTATATTTTACTTCAGAATTCTTATTATAATTTGCAAGTCTGTATTATTTTGTAATTTTACTTTTCAATTGTCTGTTTTCTTCACTACAATGTAAGCTCCACAGAGGCAAAAATCATGACTGTTTTGTTCTCTTGTGTCTCATCTCTATCTATCCTAGTGCCTAGTACATAATAAGCATTTAACAAATTATTGTTGAAATAATGAATAAGTGCATGCTTTATATATTTCGAGTATACTGGGTGTGCAGCTTTTTCAGTAGATCCTTCCAGCATGTACATTTTGGATCATCATTGTTAGTCACTGTGACTATAATACATAGTTTCAAGCATATAATCTTGAGCTTCCAGACAAACCTTAAAGCAAGTGAGCATTGTGTCTTAGTGAGACCCCTGCAATTAATTCTAACTCCTAAAAAACCTTATATACTGACACTAGGGTTTGCTATGCATGGATCTTACAGGAAGTTATTGCAAACAGGCATGAAAGCAACCAAGACAACACATCAAGAGTCAATAACTTTTATTCAGCTCCAAATCCAGTTTTCTCCTGAGCAGGCTTCAAAGTCACGTTAGAAACCTTTATTTTGTGCTAAGCAAATTATGTTTCTAAAATAAAATAAAATAAAATGTGCAGCCAGTGATATTTACTGATAAAGGCCTATGACCACCTTCTAAGAAATGCTAAATGATAGTAAAACTTAAAAGGCATCAGCACCACTAACACAAACTTTTTGTTGCAAATATCATCTTCAGATGATAATCCCAGAAAAGCAATCTTTATCAGACTTGCAATTAATCTCTAACTGTGGAGTGAAGCAAAATTAATTTGGTTATGCCTTTGTACCTTGTTTTTTTCTACCTGTAAAAGGTGACTGCTTATCCTAAGTGAAAATAAAATCTATAAAAACCCCATGTTCCTAATGTACTTTAATGATGGGGTCAACTCCTCATTATCTCAGAAAGAGAGGAAATACTTTTTTCTATTTTTTCTTTATAGGTTGAAAGACATGGCCAGACTTCATGCCATAACTGGAATCAGCTCAAAGCTATCACTCTTTGTAGGATTAAACCAAAATCAAAACCAGCAGCTGATTATTCATACAAAATGGTAATTAGCTCAGTCCTGTAGACAAGGGTAAAGGAAAAACACTCACTTTTTATATCCTTACTGGAATTAAACAAGAGGAGTTCAAGAAAATATCAAGTTGTGGACCCAAGGGCACTGGAAGGGGAAGGCTCCAGAAGCAGCAGGAACTGGTCAGAGCAACAAGAGCTTTGTACTCTCATGGTTGTAAGTTCAAATCTCAGGTCTTTCACATAGAAGTCATTTACCAAACCTCACTCAGCTTCAATTTCTTCATCTATAGAAAGAAGTTAACAATGCTGCCTCCAAAGTTTCCTGTGATCAGTTAGAAATTACCTACAGAAAGTACCTGCACATAGTGGGAGCTCAATAGATAGTATTCAGTAGACTAGATATTGGCCTTTCTTTCTATTCCTCCTTTGTTAAAAATAAATTTAAAAAAGAGAAATGGAACCAGCAAAAGGTGTTCTTAAATACTAACATTCCCCCTGGGGACGTTTAATACTACCAGGAAACCTAAAACCTTTCAAAAAAGGAATGTAAGTCAGATAGGACATGACTGGTAACCAGGACTTCGTTATCTCACATTCTCGAATTACCATTATGTAATAAACCAAGTGGCATCAATCTGTACTAAATCGAGAATAATTGTCAGAACCCCATGGATAAGAGATAGAAAGGAAGGGTGGGGTGATGAAAGGAACAGGAAAGGAAAGGGGAGGCACAGAAAAAAAGGCGGGGAAGACAGAAAGAAACCTACCAGCTCCCTCTGGATTCAAGTTCGCTTACAAGCAGAATGACCTGGGACTGTCTTCTCCTTTCTGCTGTACTCCCTGTGAAGCAAAGGCCGTAGCTGCTTTGTTCACTTCTGTACGCCCAGTGACTAGCGCAGTGCCTGGAACATCATGACATTTAACTGTGGACTGTGCGAATGAATAAATGAATGAACGTTGCCTGTCTCTAGAGTCATAAATATTTACCCTGCAACCAAGAACTTGAAAACCCAGAGGACTGATTTTATGCATTCATTCTAGGTACTTGGAACTACAATTCCAGATATGATAGTCCCCAGGTTTGCACCAAGTGGCTGTCACTCTTAACCATCTCTCTGGCCCTGCAAAATAGCCTTTTCAAATAAAGTTTTGAGGGCCCTGTGGGGTGGCCTCAATTTCAGCTCTCACTCTACCAGTATTCTCAGTTGCCTTATAGTTTCTGGTGCTAGATATTAAAATGGGGAAAGAATTGTTTAGAGACTCTGAGTTATATTTTAAAAAATCAAAGATAGAGCTGAGTTGTTACAAGTAAGTCAATATAGTGTCTGCTCTCATTATTGAGAGACGCTTAATCCCATTATTCAGTTTCAGGAGAGAACAGGAGGCATGTAGTGAAATTCAATACAGACAAAATATATAGCTTCAAATTAGCAGCAGATAGGGTAATGCTGCAATTATCAATTTCAACATAAGTTTACCTGTCAATAATTATAATTATTTAATCAAAACATTGTAAGAATATTTTAGTACATGGCATATTAACATGTCTATTAAAAACAGGTAAAATGTCCCCTTTAGATTTATGTTTTGGGACTTTTTTTAAACAATTCATGTAAACCTACTGCTACCAAAACACAGAGCTGTGAGGATTAAATTTAATTGTGTACGTAAAAGTGCTTTGCAAACACTTGATGACATTGTTCCTTTCTCATCCAGTTTGCATGTAACATGTAATGACATCACCTTCTATCCTTACCTGCCTTTCTATTAGAGGTAAAATTTTTCTTCTTTCCTTCTTAAACTAATGAGATTGTTAAAAGCAATCTCATCCAATCAGAAGCCACCGTATTTCAGAAATGAAGTGATTTATGGGTGGTAATTACATTACAAAAAGTTTATATATCATTTGGGCTCAATCAGGGAAGATGCGGTAGTATGTCACTGCTGTTATTAAACCCCAAAGACCCATTGATCAAGAATATAAAGATCAACCACTTGTTTTGTTAAGTAATTAATTTAACTCTTCCCCACAGTTCCCACTCAGCTTTAGAATAATCCTGTTTCCCATTGGCAGTGAGAGTCCCCAGCAATGTATTGAAAAGGGCTACTGAAAGGTGATGCCAATTATTTGCCAAAAGTAATTGTCATTTCAAAATTACATTATTGTCTAATTTGCTGCCACTAGATCGTTAAAGTGCCAATTATGCATCTCTGCTCTAATGTATTAATAAAAAAAGCAATCATGCATTTATTGCCTTTATAATTCCCGAGATAATTACACAACAGGCTGAAGGTATATTTCTTCTGTGATGCAGCAAACTTAGCAATCACATTAAAGGCTCCAATGGTTAGGAAATTAACATACCAGACTGACTATTAGAGCTAAAACCCAATATTCTCAACTCCTTTATTTGAAGTGTCATAGGGCCATTCCACAGAATGAAATTGTGAGAAAGTAAGAGCTTGCCTCCATACAATAACCTATTTCCTCTTCCTCCATTCTTTCCCAGGTCAGAGTGAAACAGAAACAAAACCTTGTTCAGAAACAAGAAAAAGGTTTCCAGGTTGGTTTATAGGTCATGTGTCCTGAGTAGGCATGTGGTCCAGGAGAGGCTGCATTTCTAGGCTACCAATGAACCACTTTCATCTTTAGTCAGTCCCATCCCTGCCTAGGGAGAGGTGAAGCATCTCTACAGCATGGAGAAGGAAGCTGGGTATGGAGCGGCAGTCCAGTGATGTTTTCAGGGTTTGGTGTTATTATTGTGCTTCAAATTCTGTGAATTCCCAGATTATAAGTCTCTTTTTTTAACACAGATATAAAAATCTCTTCTGCAGATAAATAGAAATAATTTAAGGAGACTTTATTTTGGATTATCTCTCCTCTCTACTTTTAATATAAATGAGTTTCAACTCAATCGAAGTGTTCTTTCTTATCCCCAAAGTTATGGCATTGCATATTTTTGTCCACTCTTCCCCATCTTTGTCACATTAAGATTGAAGTAGTTGTATTGAGTGCTCCCTGGAGCTCCCCATGTGGCAGAATTCCCTGGGATATAGAGGTAGCCAGTCTCTCGTCTCATAAAGGATTCTGTACAAGTTGCTTGTCCAGTGGTCAAGATCCACTGATAGGCCTTTATTCACTCCTGACATTATTCAAGTGAAGACGCCAACAAACTACAGCCAGAAGGCCCATCCAGCCCACCTCCTGTTGTAGGTAGTTTTATTGGAAATGAACCACGCCTGTTTGTGTACATACTGTATCCGTCTGCGTCTTTCTACAACAGCAGAGTTGAGTTGGTGCAGCAGAGCCTGTGGCCCACGAAGCCTAAAGTATTTTCTATCTAGTCTTTTACAGAAAAGTTTGACAATCCATCCCTGGAAAATCAGGGATTTTTCCAGCTGACTATTCCAGAATCTCCTTCCCCACAAATAAAGAGCTTTATTCTTACATTGCTTAATGTTTTTCTTTTCTTCTCTCTGGATTGTTCTTCCTACATTACATCATCTTCTTTAACTTCTGAATTTACCTCTGTAACATTTCATCCACACACATCCCAGTGACTTTGAGAACATTCTCCAAGGATGCTCACAAAGGCCCTTACTTGACAACATCTCTTTCTGATCAGTAGCCTGATAAGAAATCACCCTCTGAGTGGATCAAAAAGTTTGCATCCTTTCAAGTAATAGACATTTGATAAAGGTCTTTATTGTGTGCCAGGCACGGGTGCTGAGATGCAAAAATCCATAAATAAGACACAGTCTTTCCCCAGCTGGAAACTCAGTCAGGTGGGGAAGACCTCAAACAACTCAGGGCATTATTTTGATTGTCATTTGTTTTAACACTTTCATAGTTACAGGCTAAGAACTGTGTTAAGAGCTTTACATATATTAACTCATTTAATTCTCATAATAATCCTATGAGAAAAATACTTTTATTATCCTTATTTTACAGATTTTAAAAAATTTAGGTATGCATAAGAGGCTAGAAATGTAAGGTAAGCCTGGCCGGGCGTCGCTCAGCAGTTGAGCATCGACCTAGGATCCAGGCAATCGGGGTTTGATTCCCGGTCAGGGCACATGCCCGGGTTGCGCGCTCGATCCCCAGTTGGGAGTGTGCAGGAGGCAGCCGATCAATGACTCTCTCATCATTGATGTTTCTCTCTCTCCCTCTCCTTTCCTCTCTCTGAAATTAATAAAGATATATTTAAAAAAAAAAAAAAGTAAGGTAAGATTATACCAAAGGTTTAATATTTTGCCCAAGGTCACACATTTATTAAGTAGCAGAGTTGGAATTTGAACCCAAGCAGTCTGGCTCCAGAGTCCAAACTCTTAATTACCTTATCAATAGTAGCGTTCATTTTCTCTGCCCATAACCTGAGAGGAGACATTGCTCCCACATGGGACACCCCTGAACTCCCCGTCACAGACCAGCAGAGGATCTGAGTTACACTGAGCCGACCCACACATGCCCGAGCATCAGCCTGCTCTGCTTTGCAGGAAGATGGGTGGGTGCTGGCGCCCTCAGACTCCCAAAGTAAGGCCTGGAGATTTGGGAATATTCTGATTTCCTAGGTAATGACTCTCCAATCAGACTAGAGCCTCTCAAAAAAAAAAAAAAAAAAAAAAAGAACAAGATGGCAGCGTAGGTAACAGCTGCACCCACCGCCTCCCGCAACCACATCAAAATTACAACTAAAATCCAGAACCACCCTCACTCAGAGCCTCCTGAAATCTGGCTGCACAGAAGCCCCACAACCAGGGAGCTGAAGAAGCACCGAGACCGTAGGAGGGGCGGAGACGCGGGTGGGTCGGGGCTGAATAGCGGAGACACAACCTCCGGCCCACACCTGGTGCCACGATTGAAACCCGGGAGGGAATCTTGGCAGCGGCGGAGGTTTCCCAGAGGAGGGAGGAGAGAGGGGTGCCAGCCCCACAGCAGGCCCTCAGCGCAGGGCTCCAGGCCGGGAAGAGACGTCCCCACAATCTCGGGCTGTGAAACCAGGGGGAATGTCCCTGAGGGTCGCAGAGGCTGCGGGAGCCCCAGCAGCTCCTCTTAAGGGCCCGCGCACAGACTCACTTGGACGCGCTCCCTTTGAGCCCAGCTCCGGGCAGCAGCCTGAAAGGACCTGGGACACTCGGGGAGGAACTAACCTGCCTGAAATCCGGGCGGGAGGTGGAGGGGCGGCTTCCTCCCAGGCAGAAGGGCTGGCGGAGGCCATGGCTCCTGTGGCGAGTCCTCCCCGCACACAGCCGGCAGGCAGGCGCCATGTTTGAATCGCCAGCACCTGACTCCCACCTTTGGCCCCGCCCCGTGATTCCCGGAGGCCCCGCCCCTCCCCACCTGCAGCTCATCCAGGCCATTTCCAGGGGCTTTTCTGTGCAAGTGGCCTCTCAAGCTTTATGCTGAGGAGGTTCCTAAAATCTCTCAAACAAGCAGCAGCAGGCCCCATATGGCTTGATAAGTGGCCCCAGGCCTGACACTAGCGGCAGCCTGAATTGGCTCATAGCTTGGCCTCTCCTGGACAACGCAAAGCCCAGCACAAGTAGCAGCCAACTACACAGTTTGCTGTGTAGCTCATGCTGGGGGGCCCTGGGCAAGGCACTGGCACAGGCTGACTTTGCACCTCCCGGGAGGCCCCAGAGACAGTGCACCTGGTGCTCAGACTCGACCACGCTGGATTACAACCCTACCACATCCATGAGTGACACTCAAGGGGTGCACTTGGTGAACACCAAAGCTCCACTGAAGTAAATTCTGATCCATAAGGGTATCTCTAGCACAGCAGCTCTTTGGCTGTAGTTGCAGGTGGTCCTCACAGCTCATTGGCCTGGGGGTCAGTTCCTCCCAGGGACCCCAATAGCAACCAAGGCTCAACTACAACAGGACAGTGCATACAGCCCACATAGGGGAGCACCTAGAAGGCCCAGCTCAGGTGACTGGGGAGGCTGAGCCACTGGACCCTACAGGACACCTACTATACAAAGTCACTCTTCAAATTCCAGAAGACATAGCAGCTCTACCTAATACATAGAAACAAACACCAGGAAGCAGCCAAAATGTGGAGGCAAAGAAACATGTCACAAAGGAAAGAACAGAAGAAATCTCTAGAAGAGGAACTAAATGAAATAGATCCAAGCAAGCTAACAGATACAGAGTTCAGAATAATGGTTATAAGGATGTTTAAGCAGACTGTTATGGAAATAACTGAGAAAATCGATAACATAATAAAGTACCAATTTGAAATGAAGGCTATATGAACTGAAATGAAGAATAATTTACAGGGAATCAACAGTAGAGTAGAGGACACTGAGAATCAAATCAGCAATTTGGAACATGAGTAAATAAAAAACACCCAATCAGAAGAGCAAAAAGAAGAAAGAATGCAGAAATATGAAGATAGTATAAGGAGCCTCTGGGACAACTTCAAGAGGCCCAACATTCGTATTATTGGGGTGCCATACGGGGAAGAAAGAGACCAAGGAATTGAAAACCTATTTGAAAAAATAATTACAGAAAACTTCCCCTACCTGGGGAAAGAAATCGACTTACAATTCCAGGAAGCATAGAGGGTCCCAAACAAGAGGAACCCAAAGAGGCCCACAGCAAGACACATCATAATTAAAATACCAAAGGTTAAAGACAAAGGGAGAATCTTAAAAGCAGCAAGAGAAAAGCAGTTAGTTACCTACAAGGGGGCACCCATACGACTGTCAGCTGATTTCTCAACAGAAACTTTGCAGGCCAGAAGGGAGTGGAAAGAAATATTCAAAGTGATGAAAAACATGGAACTACAACCAAGACTGCTCTACTCAGCAAAGCTATCATCTAGAATTGAAGGTCAGATAAAGAGCTTCTCAGTCAAGGAAAAGCTAAAGGAGTTCGTCACCACCAGACCAGCACTACAGGAAAAGTTTAAGGGTCTTCTTTAAGAAGAAGCTAATGAACAAAAGAATCTGATGAACTAAATAAATCCAGAGACATTGACGCATGCAATAGACGATCATATTTCAGAGGAAAGAGGGAAGGGGGGTGGAGGGTGGGAAGAAATTAACCAAAGAAGTTATATGCATATATGCATAACCCATGGACACAGTTAATAACAGGGTGAAGGCCTGGGAAGGGGGTGGGAGGGAAGTGGAGGGGATCAATTGGGGGGGGGGGGGAAATGGGATACCTGTAATACTCTCAACAATAAAGATAAATTTAAAAAGTAAAAAAGAAAAAAAAAAGGTAGTTCTAATTAGCTTAGGAAAATACTTTGATGCATCTTAATGGGGTACTTTTATTTTGGACTTGACTTTGGTTTATTATTTTATTATTTTATTTTATTTTATTATTTTATTGCATTGATCAAAGACAATATTTTTAAGATGACAATTTGCCCCAAATTAGTCTATAGATTCAATGAAATCCTTATAAAAATTCCTGCTG
Source organism: Miniopterus schreibersii (assembly GCF_964146895.1). Lineage (NCBI taxonomy): Eukaryota > Metazoa > Chordata > Mammalia > Chiroptera > Miniopteridae > Miniopterus > Miniopterus schreibersii. The sequence goes on from NC_138101.1 coordinate 175,998,918, forward strand.
CCTTTTTCACAAAAATTAACAAGCTGGTCCTAAAATTTATACCAAAATGCCAGGGACCAACAATTGCTAAAACAATTTTGAAAAATAACAAAGTTGGAGGGGACTAGTACTTCCTGATTTCAAAACTTACTACAAAGCTACAGTAGTAAAGACAGTGTGCTACTGCCATAAGGATAGACATACAAAGCAATAGAACAGAATTAAGAGACTAAAAATAAACTTATATACCGATGGTCAGTAGTTTTTCAATAGGGGAGAGAATTCAATGGGGAAGAATAATCTTTTTAACACATGGTACTAGGACTTGCAAAAGAATGAATTTGGATCTTATGTCACACCATAGACAAAAATTAACTCAAAATGGACCAAAGACCAAATGGAACTAGAACATACTTTGAAGAAAACTTAGGCATAAATATGCATGATTTGGGGTAAGGTGATTTCTTAGACATGATACCATAAGAACAAGCAACAAAAGGAAAAAATAGATAAATTGGATTTCATGAAAGTTAAAAACTTTTGTGCTTCAAAAGATAGCATCAAGAAAGTGATAGACAGCCCGGCCGGGCGTGGCTCTGTGGTTGAGCGTCGACCTTGGATCCAGGAGATCGGGTTCGATTCCCAGTCAGGGCACATGTCCAGGTTTCAGGCTCGATCAATGACTCTCTCATCATTGATGTTTCTATCTCTCTCTCCCCCTCTCTTTTCCTCTCTCTGAAATCAATAAAGATACATTTTTTAAAAAAAGAAAGTGATAGACAAACCCACAGAATAGGAAGAAATTTTTGCAAATCATGTATCTGACAAGGGAGTTGTATAAAGAATATATAAAGAACTGTTATAACTCAGCAATAAAAGCCAAAAAAATTGAAAAATGATCAGAGAATTTTGCCATTTCTCCAAAGAAGATACACAAATGACTAACAAGCACATGAAAAGATGACCTAGATTATTAATCATTAGAGAAAGGAAAATCAATGGCACAGTGATATAATTCACACCTACCAGGACGGCTGTAATAAAAAAGATGGACAGTATCAAGTGCTGCAGAGGGTGTGGAGAGACTGGAACCCTCCTATATTGCTGGTGGGAATGTAAAATGATGCAGCTGCTTTGGAAAAACAGTCTGACAGTTCCTCCAGAAGTAAACACAGAGGTACAATGAGATCTTGGAATTCCATTCCTAGGTATATATCCAAAAGAAGTGAAAATTTGTACATATGTGTTCATAACAGCATTATTGATTTTAGCCAAAAAGTAGAAACAACTCAAAGATGTCCACCATTTAATGAATGGAGAAATAAAATGTAGTAAATCCAAACAATGGAGTATTATTCATCATTGAGAAGGAATGAAGTACTGATAGATGCTCCAATATAGATGAACCTTGAAAACACTATGCTGAGTTAAAGAAGTCAGACACAAAAGGCCACATTTTGTGTGATTCCATTTGTATGAAATGTCCAGAATAGGCTCCCTATAGAAACAGGAAGTAGAGTGAGAGTTGCCAGGGGTTGGGGAGGGGGTAATGAAGAGTGACTGATAATGGGTACAAGGATTCTTTTGGGAATGATAGAAATGTTCTGGAATTAGATTGCAGTGATGGTTATACAGCTTTGTGAATATGCTAAAAACAACAACACTGAATTGTACAATGTTAAAAGCATGAATTACATGATGCATGAATTATATCTCAATTTAATAATATTTTTAAAACCTCCTTTTCACCAAATACAACCAAAAGAGGGTGACCCTGAAAAAGGAGGGAAACAGTTGGCAGGAGAGGAAATAACCTCATTCCTAGAGAAAGACCCTAAAAAAAAGTGTTTCTTTTTAATTCAAGAGAATTAAAGACGGTTTTGAAGTACTACACCAAACAGCAATTTTATCTAAACTAGAAAGTGGTTTCAGACAGTTCCGACTGAAAAAGAAAGGGAAAAGAGACTTCCAAAATGACATGTTGTGGGCAGATTTTTTTATTCTTTTCAGAGTGACGGTTCAAAGGAGGTGTGGGATTCTCTGGCTGCAGAAAAGCCTTCGATCTCTTAAGACTAGAACTGGTCTCAGAAAGAGCAGGCTGAGAATATATTAGGGGCCTGAGAGCCAGCCCCAGCTAGGAGTCACCCCAGTAAAGCGGATGGGGGCTCAGGCGTGGGCAGGCTGTGAGGTCTGGGAAAAGGAACTACCTGGGCAAAGCTGCCGCTGCACAGCCCCTCCCCACCACCCACCGGGCACCTGTGCTGGGACTTGTGGAAGGTTCAAGGATGCTACAAACGACACAGGCACCTGAATGAGGCCGTAGCAGAGACCATTTCTGTGATGTAGATAGTAACTAAAGTAAATTGGGGAAAATAAGTGTTCCTCCCAGTTCTATCCCTCAACCCTCCAAGTTTGCAGTTCTCTTTTAACTGGAACTTATGTCAAGAATGTTTAGAAGTTAGGAAACGCCAGTTTAGCAAAATGCATTTTCCCTGGTTTCTGTGTCAACACTAAGGCCAAGCAACCTGCCTCTCCTCCACTTGCCCTCTCACTAAAGTAAACAACTCCCCTCCAGAGATGGTCACTGCCAACAGAGGGACAGCAGAAATGACAGCTCCCTGGCAGAGAAAAGAGTGAAGAGCCAGGCAAATGGTTAGAGTTGGCTGGAAACAGCTCCCCCTGCTCAAGAGTATTTCCCAATACTTTCCACCAGACAGAAACTCACTTTTTCCAAAGGTATTGACAGAGGGCTATCCTCACCTCTGTCATTTGTCTTCATCTGATTGTCAACTGACCGAACAGTCTCTGGTCTTGGGGCTGGGAAGTCAGAAAGGGGGGAGAGAGAGACCACAGAGGAAGAAATAAGCACCTACATAGGTCAAAATCTGCTGCTAACTGTGTGAGACGAGTCATGTCCTGATGGGCTTGAAACTCCCTTCTTCCTGAAAGGAAGTGTGGACCCTGAAGGAGGGAGCTGTGAAGGGGAGAGGACAGTAGAAACCTGGGCCAGTGGGGCAGAGGTGGAAGATGCAAAACACCCTCAGAAAACCTGGGAAGCATCCCATGGGAAAAAACCCTACCCCGACCCCATCCAGGACTCTGCTCCTACCCACAGCCCAGGCTGGAGGCCTCTTTCCTCAGCCAGGAAGAAGTCACAGGTAGCTAGGTCAAGGGCACAACACCAGAAGCCCCTGGTCTCTGAAACCCCAAAAGTAGCAAAGGGGTATCTCCTACTCCTACCTCATCAACAGGGGGCAGCAATGCTAACCATGGACACCAGCAGCATGGGCTCTTATCTGTAACTCAGCCAGAGAAACACTGAAGTTCACGTCTCCAGCCTCTTCCTCCCCAGATAAGACCCTCCCCACTTATAACAGAGTGAGAAGGAGTCCACCAGATAGGTTCAGCCCCCTAAGTGTGGATATCTCCAAAACCACTTCCTATCAATACTGCAGACTTTTAGCTCCATTTCTGAAATCAGACAGTCCCAAGTTCAAATCACAGCTCTTCTTCTAACAAGCTAAGTGACTTTGGGCAAGTCATCTTCTCAAAACCATCTAAGAGGAGTTGTCATGTTTGGAGCTAAGAGAACTAGACCAAAGACATAAACTTGAAGGTCAGCTGTTATTGGAGGCAACTGTAGCTATGGCTTAGGTGAAATTGTTCAAAGCACAGAAAGTTCAGAGAGCTCAGGGCTGCCGGGGAAAATTATTAAAACCTTGGAAATGGGCAATAGAGACTACTGAGTTCCGGGTCTTGTCCAGGGGACCCTCCAGGGATTACCTGGTTCTATAGGTCTGTGCACTTTTGATGGTCTTCTTATTGGCCAGGCTATTTAACAACTTCCTAGGGAGAGAAGTTAATTTGTAAAAAAACTGATATAATGCAAATGGGTGTTGTCAACAGCACCGTAAATTAATGTTGTCCCAACAGAAATACATTTGGTTTTTTACCCTACAGAAAAGATGCCCCAAGAATTACATTTTATTGTTCTATAGGCTATTTTACATCTATTTTATATCTGTTACCACATTCATTTCAGCATTCCTGAGTATAAATGTCTGTTCTTCAGATTCTCCTTAGACCTGATTTTAATGCCTTACTGGTTTCTTTATTAATTAATGAGCTACATAAAATCTTTGATGTGTTCCTTTTACATTTGTCTGAGAGAATTGATTTTACCTTTTCGAAAAGGATATGTTAGCAGGACCTAGCCCCAAGGAAGGCCAACCAGCAGAGGAGCTGATCTTGCAAAGGAGGGAACGCGAAAGCAGCCACTGAAGCAGAGAAAGGAGCAGGAGTGTCAGGGCGCCGAAGTCGAGGTAAGGCAAGTGTTTTGGAAACAGGGAGTGAGCAATTAAATCAAAGGGTGTTTAATTAATTTTCATCTTATTTGACCACACGACGACATTCAACACCTAGCCCTCCCGCAGCTGCTGTGCACCACCTGATCCTCCCACAAACCCAGGTAACTTTTCTAACCCACGCAAAGCACTGAAGTCTTCTTACTCCCTTCTCCCACCGCAGGCAGCTAGTCCGACATCTACATAACCAAGGGAGCCCACTGAGGCCTTCTTTGTGGGCATTTGCTTCAAGGCGATTTTGTGTTCCCAACACAACTGAATCAGATGGCAGTAAAGAAAAAGAAAAAGAGGAAAAACCTTCATTTAATCTACCTATGCACCTCTTTAAACAGAGTCTATACACCCTGCTACACTAACATCCTTAGAGGTGGACCCACAACACTGACATCCTTGGGAGGAAATCAGCTGGCATTCCAACTCCCTTCATTGCCAACTCACAGATGGGAAAACAGAAAAGAATTATGCAGTTGTGCCTAAGCATGTGCAAGTTACTCAGCCCCCTCGACCTTGCTCTTACTTCTCAGGTGACCTTGGGATCTAGATAAGCCTAATTTCACTCTCTTTTTCTCATACTCTGACCTCCAGATGGATTGCATTTACCATAGCAACAACCTTCCCCTGTCATTTTCCAACTCCTACAACCTGCAGAAAGCAGGAGCAAGAGGTGAAAAATCACTGAAATCCAACCAATCGTTTTTAAAAAGCAGAGCCCTCCAGATGTTCTCTAGCCTTAAAAAAGCACAAGCCACAGGGAGCAGCTCGAAGATGCTCTCGTGCTTTTTTTTCTCATCTCCATTTGTCCAGGTTGAAGGAAAATCCCCCAACTGCCAGCAGCAGGCATCATTACTTTTCATTTGTTGAACACCCAATGGGTGGATCAGCCTCTTGAATTGGGTGCTCTACTGCACCACCTGCTATCATCTTTCCAGGTGCACTCGCAAATGACACTTTAGCTAACAAGCTTGAAATTCTTCTGTTCCTCAGAAGGCCACTTTAAGAAATTACCCATTTGTCTAGGACCGCAGGCGGCTGCAGTCACTGGCATCCCAGATGGTGCCATGTTTCAACATTACAGATTCTACAGGAGGAACGGGATAGAGTAGAGCTCCCCCTCCAGCATCCACCTTCTCACTTGCTTCCTAAAGGCAAGATGTCAGAGATGCCCTGGTGGCCGTTTTCAAGCTTCAGAGTTCCTGGTACCTATTACAAAATAACCACAGCCCAAATTCAGGGAACACTTCCAAGGTACAGTCCAATAAACACCTCTGATAAATTCCAACAGTTGCCATTCTCAGACTTTACAAAATGCTGGGTAATGCTCCTGAGTAGCCACGAGATGGCAGGCTTGAACTCCTAATGGATCTCCAGCGCTTCCCATCTGCCGGCAAGGCTGGGGGACACTGCCATGACAAGGGTGGGCAGAGGTGTCTTCCATTTATTAATATTCCCAGGCACAGCTGGAGAAGCTCTCGCTTCACTTTAGGGAACTGGTTTGTTTGGGCATTCATGTGGTTAAAGAAGAATCATTTGTCAGGTGGCACAAGCTTTTACATTTTAGCTCCTGCCTTTATAGGAAAAATGTCTACCTTCAAAAGATTCACAAGGGGATATGTATATGTGCAAAATTCACCTGTGTGTTAACAGAGTAACATTTTCCAGGGGTTCCAGTGAATAAAGAATTTACCGACTGATCCAATAAATGTAGGTATACAATACGGGAACGCACATGCACAACTCAGGGGGAAAATCATATTAACAATAGCTTTAAAATATTCTTTCAAGTTTCAATCATAATTACAATGTTCACCATCAATGCTGACCTTTAATGACTCAGTCACCTACTCTAAGATGAGAAAATAAAGGTGCAACGGTCTGTGTTTTAAGGGGTCAGAACATCTTTGAAAAGTAGAAAACAGAAAATCTGTTCCAACTTGTTTGGAAAGAGAGAATTATGCACTCGTACCCATGGATAATCTACCAGTTGGGGGGTAAGGGACTTGTAAGGAGGGAAGGCAGAGAAAAAATGAGGACAGGGATCCGCACTGGGGACAGTGGTTACACAAACAGAAATAATCTAGGTTCTCTTGGACAAAATGAGGAGGTAATTTAGTTGCAGCTGATCAAGAGGATTTCAGAGCAGTAGGAATCAAGTAGGGGCAACAGAGAGCGTTAATAGGGGACATTTTAGATTCACAATAAAGATATAATTTCCTTGGGGCCTTCAAAGTAACAATAGCTTCCAGAAGGTAGTTAGCATGCAGACTTGGAGATGACTTCAGCTCATCCTGTTCATAAAGACACGCACACGGGTCCACCCACAAGAGCCAGTAATTAGACTCCACCACTCCTTGTCCCAAGCAGTCCTGCACAGTGACCATTAACCCTCCGATCCAGAGGTGGGAGAGTGAGCTGAGAACACTGCACAGGCCGGGGCTCATAACGACAGCAGCAATTACCCTCCCTCCGAGCGGGTGTCTGCCTCCAGCGGGGGGGCCCGTGCACTTGGCACATTAAAGAGCATTTATAAACAGTAGGCTAGAAGAGCTCAGGGGAAGAAGAACCATGTAATGAGTGATGGTTATTAATGACCATTATTATCTTTGTCCTGACCTAAGCACTATTCCTCCAAGAATGTTTACTTAGTATGCAGGACTGGAGCTGAGTCAAACACGAGGGGCTCTGAAGCTCTGCTATTAATCTACCAGTTTTATAGAGAAAGAAATAGCTCCATGAAGTTCTCTTTTTCAAAATTAATATATATAAATGAAAATCTTAGAGCTCCTGAGTTCCTCCAGAAGAGAAACGGATCAATTCTCTGTGTGGTGAGTCACATAATAGAGGGCATTAGGCCAGGTTTAACATGAACAGGACATTGATTTCTCCCTGTTACTTCATTCAACTCTATTCCTTTTGGATTGCCGAAGGCCTGTGACAATCTAGGTTGTGGGCTGGAGGGCAATTGGGATCTGTATTTTCTGGACCTTTATTTATTCATTAAAGTTTTGCACTAACAGTATCGGAGTGGGTGTGAGGATACAGTAAAAGGCAACCCATATGCCAGGTGCTTTTCGGACTTTAATAGAGAGAGTGAGCAGGTTACTTCTCAGGCACTGAGAAAGGGGATAGGCAGGCCATTCTTGATATGATTCTTGGTTTATTTTTTTCCTGTCAGAATTTCATAATTTAAAAATACAGTCCTGTTAACATTTTATGCAGAAAGCTTTTGAAGAAAAAGCAAACATCTTGTTTCCCATACCTACTCCCTTCTCCCAATCCATGCCTCCTGTTAGTAACACTGTTAACATTTGGACATGTGTCCATCCAGGATTTTCTGTGCATTTGCACCCATATACAGTACACATATATAGTTTTGTCTTTACCAAAAAAAAAAAAAAAAAAGGAATTATGGCATAGGAATTGTTCTAGAACATAACATGTTTTGGAGATCTTCCCATGCCAGGAGTCCCTCACGCTTTCTAACAGCTGCGTAGTACTCCAAAATACGGATATTCCTTTACTTATTTAATCATTCTCCCACTGATGAGTTTTCCGAATACATTGGGTTTCCAGTTGCTACAGGGGTGCCATAGAGCTCACACATCTTGGCCTCAAGGGAGGTCTCTGTCACACGGGCAGCCAGACAAGAGGCAAAGTGGTGATAGGATATGTCTGAGGTGGTAGAGGTACGTCTGGGACCACCACCTCTCTTCCCTCAGAGACAGGTTCCAGACAACAACTAAAAGGTTCCCCTTGCTGATCCCACCCTGCACCCCCATGGCTCAAGACAGGCGTAGATGAGGCTGTGAATGAGCTGGCAGACCTGGCTAAGCTTCAGTTAAGAAGAGGGTGTTGAAGCCAAGTAAACTGGTTGGATCCAGTAACCTGATACCAGGAACCACCAGTGGACACATCAGCAATAGACACAAAGCATTCAGAGCCCACACAACAAAGAGAAACAGAGGCATAGAGCAGAATCGAAAGAACAGATGCCTGTGCTGAGGGCCACCACCTGGAGAGGGCAGGAGGAGAGAGAAAAATCTGAATTGTCCGAGTATTTCTTCCAAAGAGACTGAGTTCAACTGCAGACTCCCAAATTTGCTTTGAATTGGCAAGATCAAGTTTATCACCTTCATTGAAAGATTTGAGTGTTATACTAGTTCGCTAGAGCTGCCGTAACAAAGCATCACAAACTGGGTGGCTTAAACAACAGAAATTTACTCTCTCACAATTCTCTCTCTCAGTTCTGGAGTTCAGAATACCAAGATCAAGGTGTCACCGTGGTTACTTCCTTCTGAGGGACAAGAGAGAGAAACTGTTTCATGCCTCCCCGCCAGCTCCTGGTGGGTTGCCAGCAGTCTTTGGTGTTCCTTGGGTTGTAGAAGCATCACCCAATCTCTGCCTTCATCTTCACAAGGTGTTCTCCCTGTGTGCATGTCTGTGTGTAATACTGGATTAGAGCCCATCTAATGAACTCATTCTAACGTGGGCACCTCTATAAGGACTCTTATCGCCAAATAAGGTCAAATATTCTGAGGTACTGGGAGTTAGAACTCCAATGTATCTTTTTTAAGGGACAAAACTCCTGGCACCCGTAACAAGTTCTGAGTTTACTTAAAGAGAAATAAAGTTTTACTTTTGCACACTTAAATTATGTAGACCGAAATTTGAACTCCCCAAACTATTTCACTTGCATCAAGAAACAGGAAATCTAATGGAGAAGTCTGTCCTTGAAGATGCTAGGCCTATCACCTAGAAAATGTTTCGCACACGGTTGTCTCTAAGTTTAGCTGAATTTGCAAATAATCCCCTGAAAACCCACTGCTTCACCTCTGCAGAGGCGAAACCCTTGAGGCTCCAGGGAAAACCCCATTGGCCACCAAGTCTAGGAGGGAGCAGGGTAAGTTACCACGCGGTGGGTCATGTACTGCAGAGGAACCAAGGAGAAACCTAACACCAGCCAAGGAGGCCTTCCAGGGCGCCTGGGCAGAGCAAAAGGATGAAGAGCTGGGAGCTGTGCAGGAGCCAGGAGCTAAGGTGATGAGTCCACTTGACATGCAGCCTTCCCAGGATCCTTCTCATGATTCACTTTCTCGTTCATCCCAGGAAGAGCCAGAGAATGGCCTTGGGAGGTGGGCTTCAACCACCAGCCCCAAGAGACGGTCCAGGTGGTTTTGTCAGCATTTTGAACAGTCAAGGAGAAAGCTGGTAGATCCATCTCAAAGTCAGAGAGGAAGAAACTTGTCAGAAACTAATTCACTCTCAACTAGTTGATATCGGAAATGAGGTCAGCGACTGGGCAGGAGCAGGTATTTTCTGGAGCTTCCGAATGAACGTAGTGCCTGCCATCCTCATGACAGTCTCTATAAGACCCGGCCAGTTAGGGAGTTCGTTAGGGAGCTTTGTTTGAGGCTGTTGTTTTCTCGTGTGTGTCAGACGCTGACGGCTGCTTGGAGGGGGTGAGGTTGTCAGCACAGTGGTTGAGCTGTTGAAGACAGCTGCAGTGCATGCTGCCTGAGAGGGGAGCTTAGAAAGCCTCCAGAAGCAATAAATACGCAGAGACAAACCACAGAGAATTGGTGAGTGGCTCACACCTAACTGCCAGATTGGGTTTACTCCAAAAAGCACAGTTTGCATATCATGTGCATCACAGGCTGAAAGTGCTAGAAAGACAGCCTCAAACAGTGACTGGTGGGGCATGGTCGATAAGCAGCCGGCTGCCTCACTTGGACGGGTCCAATTCTACGCACCTTTTGTACACTGGCTGTAGAGTTCCCCAAGGGCATAAACTCCAGTTGCTCAAGTGGGTGCTTGATAACACTCCTTTACTGGAAGTCTCCCTTCCCTGTCTCATGTTCCCCTTCCTCTGATGGTGTTTCCTGGCATCACTTCCCAAATAAACTCCTGGCACCCAAATCCTTGTCTCAAAGAAGACCCAACTAAGGATAACCACTTGCTGAAATGGATTCTCTCCATTTCACTGAAATGTAAACCAAGATCCGAGCATGGATTTGCTGAGAGTCCTACTCTGTCTGGCACTGTATGGGCTGAGAGGAAACACAACATAAGCAGAAGACAACCTCTAGGATGGCAGGGAGTGGGAACTGTGGTGAAGGTGCAGAGAGAAGTAGGTTTCACTGAGAAAGAGAAGATGGGTATACAGCAGCTACTTTCTTCCCCACCCAATCCTGCATCAGATGAAAATAAAAACTTGTGTCCTGTACCCCATCTTCTACTTTCCCTTTATGTCCCATCTGCTAATACAAGGACATGCCCAGAGCACCTGGCTAGCTCTCATTGGCTGTATTTTGGGTCCTGCCTGCCCACAGGCTCAGGAGTCCCCACACTCCAGACTTTTTCATGCCTTAAAAGTCTGTCTTGCCCTGGCCAGTTTTGCTCAGTGGTTAGTCAGTGGGTTGGCCCACAGACTACAAGGTCTCAGGTTCAGTTCTGGTCAAGGACACATAACTCAGTTGCAGGCTTGATCCCTGGCCCTGGTTGAGGCACATGTGAGAGGCAACCAATCGACATGTCTCTCTCACATTGATGTTTGTCTCTCTCTCTTCCTCCGTCTTCCACTCTCTCTGAAAAGCAATGGAAAAAATATCCCTGCGTGAGGATTTTAAAAAAGCCTGTCTTTACTCCTGTGGAATCCAGCTGCCCTGGCCATGATGGGATCATAAATTCAATTCAGACGGGGAAGGTGATGAACTCCATTCTCCCTGGCATCATCAGAATTCATATGAGTGAGAGTGATGACTTATAGAGCTGAGTTTGACTCCCCTCTATTTTATATACTAGTTAAAAAAGTAAATCACTTAGAAACTTTGGCATTTTATTATTAGCAACGGTATATTATTTTGCAGTTGATTGACAGGACTGTCTAACATGTCAACTCAGTTGGAACCACTGATTCCCACAATTGGTAACTAACCCTAAATGGGATTTGGAAAAGGGCAGTGTGGGGAGAAAGGAGCTGATGTAAATCTGAGTGCCTGGATGCATGAACTATAATTAATAGATGGGGGAAATGTAACAAGAACAGGATTTTGTAACAAAGGCCGAGAACAGGCATAATCAGCTATGTGCCTTAAACTATCTTTAGGAATCCAGACTCTACAGTGGCCAGTGGGTATGAAGTGTTTTCTCATGTGGTTTTGATTTTCATTTCCTTAATTACTAATGATGCTGGATTTTTTCATATGCTTGCTGGCTATTTGTATATCTTCTTTGAAGAAATATCTCTTGGAGCCATGTTCCCCTAGAATTGGAATAAGGCAGGTGGAACTGAGCCCTTTTGGACTTTATGCCTAGTTCTCAACTGGTTCAGGATCCAGAGGGCAAATGACCTGAATAATTGGAACTTTCAAACACCAACAGTCACTAGATACGCTACTTTCATGATGGAACAGTGCGGGGAGGACCCATTCTCTTACTCTGTTGGCAGAAGCAGTGCCGCACTGCTTCATTTTGTGGGCAAAAGGTCAGAGGGTCAACCCAGGAACAAACTGGCAGCAGCAGGTGGCAGGAGTCACAAAGCCCAACTCCAGCTGCAAACATCTGGCTTCTTTCTGTCTCATTTAATGAAGATTGGTTCTCCTCACCTCCTCAAACCAGCTGCTTTGGAAAGCAGATCTGCCAGATTTGCAGCAAAGGAAAGAGAACGACCGGTGTCCTTAGCGAGGTCACTTCACCTCTCAGGGTGTCAGAGATCTCCCCTCTCTCCCATGCCTTCTTCCCCAGTTCTGCATTGCTAGCTCTCCATGAACAAACATATTTACCTCTGCAGTCTTTCCCTCCTCCCCTGGATCCTGTGCTGCAGCTGGGCACCAAAGTGTCTCACACCCAAATTCACCTCCATTGATTAGATTAATCCTAACACCCTTCCAGCTTTACAACTCCTTAATTCTGTGTGCCAGATTCCCCCATAAATAGAACTTCTTGACACTTTATTCAATTCCCCAAGCCTGGGAGTCACTGGCTCACCCTACCTGGAAGTTGTACAACTAACTGTAAATAATCCTCGGAAAAATCTGCTGTAGAAGCGAGACCAGCAAGACTCCAGGGAAGACCCTAATGGCTGCCAAGTCCACCAGAGAAGAGGCCTAGGAGGCAGCAGGGAGAGCTACCACACGGTGCATCCTGCATTACAGAGGACCGAGAGCCGTGCGCTGTGTCACCAGGTGTGGGACAGAGAGGCAGAGGTGGAGGAGGGGCAGGCCTTTGCTTTACACTCACTCCTTCCATGAGAAAGGGGGAAGGGAGAATGTTCCCTCACTGTGAGATCCATAAAATAATTCTTTCTAAGCCCCAAGCACTGGCATTCACAGCTCAAGTGGGGTTGATTTGTGTTAACAACCAAGGGAGTTTCTACAGTCACGGGACTTCACTGTGATGGGATTTGACCAGAAGGATTTGACCTGTGAGGAACCCTTACTCTCCATAACCTGACACTCCAGGGAAGTTTCAGGGTTTCCACTGGGGCAAACCATGAGGGAGGGCTTCAACCAGGGCAAAAAAGTCAGAATCACTGGAGCAATTCTGATTTAGGAGAAAGGAAGCCAACCAATCGGCCCTTCTCTGTGAAACAGCACAATTCAAATTCAGCAGAGCAGAAATGTTACCTCTGAGGTAAGCATTGGAAGTGTCATTTGCTCTCCAGCCCGTGCCCTTTGACAGTGTGGGCAAATAGTAATGCCCCACATTTGACTGCTTCTGCCACCCTTTCCACTAGATTGGACATTAAGGCCTGGTTCTATACTTAGAATGCCATTCTCAAGTGCAGTTATTTGTGTTTATATCTCACCCCTGGCCTAGTGGTAAGGACCCTGGGCTGAGAGTCAAGAGCTGTGGGTTTGGCCTTGGCTCAGCACTGAAAAGCTGGAGACCCAGGGGGATCTTTCACCTGTTCGAATCCTGCTTCCCTGCTTCAGGAAATAGATAGACCAGAAAATCTCTAAGGTTCCTTCTATCTCCTAAATAGCTCTACTATTATTCAATTTAAAGACACACAATGGTTTAAGTGCTTGCAAAGACATATTCAGGAGCAGGAGCAAGAGAGGCAGATGACTGAAATAGTCCCTTTTCAAGACACCATTAAAAAGTGATTTATATTTTAAGACTGCCATTCTGTCTTCTTGGAAAGCCTGAAAGAAATTCCTTCTTTTATCCGGTTGTCAGTCAACCTTTTTATTGAGGCTTTCATTTCCTTTTTTGAAAAAGAAGTATAAGTCTGGCTTTAGATACCTGGTTAGGAATGAAAGCTGACTTGAGGTGTCCCTTAGCAAGAATGTGAATTATGGTTGCCTATCAGTAGTTTGGCTGAAATTGTAAAAACTTAAGAAGAATGCTTTAAGGGAGCTGATGAAACTACAAAATGGATAGTAGACACTACTGGAAGCGAGAAAAAGCTATAGAAAGATTGATAATTAAATGGTGCATTGTATTTAGTGATTCTCTAAAGAATCCTGAAAATAAAAAAGGCTTTTCAAATAGTATTTCATCCTCATATTAGCATTTTGAATAAGAAGGACAGATAATCCCTTTTCAACTGATGAGCAAATTACACCCAAAACGATAAACGGCTTGCCTTAATTTTCATGCGGGCCCAGGTCTGCAGCCTCTCCAGCTTCTCTTCCGCGTGAGCATCTGCAGAAGACAAAGACAGGTTACTTTCATCACTCAGCTTCCCTCAGATCAGCAGCCTAAGAAGGGCCAGGGCAGAGGAAGACAAGACGACACCCAGGCAGATTAGGCAGTGGAGCTGTAGGCTGGAAAACCCGGGGTTAATTTGGTAGGGGAAAAGAAGAACCACATTTCCCTTGTCTCAAGTTCCTGCTCAGCCTGTGGAAGAGCATTCTCTCCGGGGCAATCAAGGTACCTCCACTTGTCAGGACTCAGCACAATATTTTAGGAGGGAAACAGAAAGAAGCAGAGGAGCTGAAACCCTAAAACTGGGGTAGGACCAAACTCAGTAGAGCGAATTGTTTTATTTTGGGTCCCTAGCACCCCCCTGTCAGTCTGCAGAAATAAGGACCACTCATCACATTGTAATTTATTTCATTATAGGTCTGTCTTCCTATTAAAGTGTAAATCCATTGAAGGCAAAGACTGATGAAGCATTCGAGTAGGTTTAAATTAGCAGGGAGAAATCAAATCCACCTAATCTGTGAGGTTACATGCCGGATTTATTTGGCCAAGAATGTGAGAAGCCACAGGACAGCGACCCAGAGCAGAAGCAGGGGAAGCTGTTTTCAGCAGTTTCCCTTGGTGCCCAAAGCACCCGAGGGGCTGGGTGTCACGATGCTGCCCAAGCGTGATCCTTTCCTACTGAGACTTGCATCACTACTGAAGAATGTATGCAAATAATCCATGCCTTTGATAGGAAATATTTCTGGATGCCCATCATCTTTTGGTCCTTGAGCCAAACCCAGCACCAACAAGGCCACATCCAGAGGCAGAAGTGGGGTGAGATGGGAGGGAAGAAAGTAAAGGCAAGTACAGCAGGTTCTCCTCAAACAATATCCTTTCATTCAACATCATTTTGTTATAACATTGATAAAATGCTCCAGGAATTGAACTCTTGTTGATATCTATTAGCCTATGGTACAGTTGGTTTTGTTATATGACTTTCACTCAAAGTTGCAGAACCCGTCACTGATGTTGAGTGAGGACTTACAGTACCCCCGCTCCCTGAACAGCAGCCTTGCCTCCAGGCGCCCAGCGGGCTGGAAGTCCATTTCCCTGCCACTGATTCTTCTCCTGGTCCCAGTGTCCATGCACGAGCTGGTGCATGGTTTGCACTTCACTTGCATTTTCGAATTAACTACTGTAGCTGTCTCTTAGCTGCATTTCCATCTAAACACCTTGTTTGCTCCCATCCTAACTACACAAATACAGTACGAGCTTTGGAGATATTCAGTCATTTGGATGTTGACCCAGCTAATTAGTAGCATGTAATTCCATCGTTTTTTCTATTATACCATACTATTCCTCTCCTTCTAAAAGCCTATAGCAGTTCCCTTAGCTTCACACACCAGATTTAGATGTTTCTGCTCAGTCTTCTCACCCAAATGCCTCCTCTCACTCCATCTTTTTTCCACATTAACAAGACTCCCTTTGCTAATCAAGCATACCTGCTGGTCGTCTCATTTTTGCTTTCTCACAAGCCCTTGGCCATGCATTAAAATTCATGCCTCTTTTTTTCCCCTTAAAGATCTGGGTCAGACCTCACTTCTTCCAGGAAACCCACCCAAACTAGTATCACTTCACTCCACTCCACTCTGAGCGCCCCCCCTCAGCATTTCAGCAGTACTTATATTCTCTTCATGGTTTACTGACTGACATATAGCAGGCACTGAAATAAAAATTTGTTGAGTAAATGAATAAATAGATTCTACTGATTCCATCTCTGAGCCATCTCTCAAATGTGTTCTCTTCTCCCCTCGCACTGTCCCAGTTCTAGATAAGGCTCCCATCACTGTTCCCATGGACCATCAAAACAGCCTAAGAGCTTCCTCTCCCCTCCACCCCCCTCTACTCACACTCCACAGTGCCGCCTGAGTGAACTTTCCGAAAGAAATCGGCTTGTCTCCTATTCTTTATGGCTCCCCAATGCCATAGAGTCAACAGCTCTTAGCATAACTTTTAAGGCGCTTCACAATCAAGTCTCAAACCAGTCCTCCTGTCTCCATTACTTTCCACTATTGACATACACATGTTTGAGTTAACCTTTCAAGCACAAGGTGCGTGTCTTGTTAATGTTACTCCTTTTGCCAGAGGTATCCTTCCCTTCTCTACCTGATGAACTTGGCTTATGTTTTGGGAACTATCAAATATATCATCACCACAGCCTGGATGGCTGCCCTGCCCAATCCCAGGGCTAGCCCTGCCCTCCTCTGGAACCCTACTGATTTGCTCTTGAGTGTTCGGTGGAGGTGTCACACTGAGCAGAGTGCATTGTAACTGCTTGTTGGTCAGTCTTGCCTCTTGCTTTGTGAGCCTCTTGGAAGCAGGACCAAATGTTCCTGTCTTTACATCCACAGCCTGATTAGAGCACTTAGCTCCTGGGATGCTTTCAGTGTTGCTGAGTAAGTGAGCAAAGCATTTGTTCACACCATGTTAATTCGCATTCATGCAGAACCATACAATTTAGACCTGAAAGGGATATTAGAAAATATCTTTCCTACCCTCTCAATTTTCACATGAAGAAATTTCAGCCTACAAGGGTTTAAGGGACTTGCCCAAGGTCATAGAGACGTAACAAGAGGCACTGACTTGGTCACCTGATCCATACCATCTGATTTATTGTACATACAGAGTCACATGCTTAAAAGACAGAGCAAGCACCTCAAGGGCAAAAAAAAAAGAGAGAGAGTATTTTCTTTCTCTTGCATTTTTCTATATGGGGGGCTATCTATCTTCATTTGAGTTCAACAGATGGGACTGACTTAATGACATTTACTGAGCTGCATCTCTGCTTTGCAATTGGGCAGCTGCCCCTTGATATCACTTTGAAGTACCTTTTAGTGAGTCAATTCAGTTGTCTTGAAATTTTAAAAATTCTTCAGATCCATTGAAATTCTTCAAAACTCCCCTTAGGATGATGTATATTAAAAGATTTAAGTTAAATAATTATGGACACTGACTTCCTCTAATACCCAAAATCAAGTAACAAAGTTTCCAACTTATGCAATTAATCTAAACAAACACCAATATCTGTCTCTTCCATTCAGACTTTCGTCTCACAATGTGATGCTGAGGATAATTTTCATTTCTCAGATGGGACAAGTCAAAGAAAGTTGATAATAGTGATAGTCAAAGTAATAACACACATGGAGAAGGAAAGGAACTGGCACTATCAGTCAGTGGGAAAACAGGGCACTCATGCGCTTCTATTTTTTTCATCTACAACACTCTGATAACACAAACAGAATTTTTTTCAGAGAAAAAGTTAGATGAATGTATACTTTACTCTTTTGAACTATGCAAGGCAATGTGTCCTCTGAATTCATCACTGCTTCCTATCTGTTGACACAATCAGTCATGAGTTTGCATTCTTCTAACTACAGAGAGCACTTGTCTTAAAAGGTTCCAAGAATTTTATTGAAGTAAATACACAACAAAGATTTTTCAATCATTTGTCACAGAAAGAGAAGTGGGGCTTTAGAGAGATTTAGTAGCTTTAGCAGTACATCCGTGCATTAATGTATGCACAGCCTGTAAGCGAGGAGGTTATCTTTACTCTCCTGCTAATATACTTCATTTCCACGCCTTTGTCCTGCTTATAGTTAAAACAGGCTTCAGTAGTCACATTACTGTTATTTTGTGCTATCTCAAAGTCAAATCATAATGAGCTTTGAGATTGTTAGTTGTTTCTCTCTCTTTTTTTGCTGCAGAAATGCAGGCTCCTCTTTCATTTGGGAGGATCTAAGTCTCCAGGTTTCTATGATTGCCTCTCACGCCTTCTCTCTTCTTATATTCTCTTCTCTCCTTTGGCTCAAAAAGCAAACTCATTACCAAAGCAAATGCATGAGCCTCCCACACAGAATCTGGAGGAGAAAGACATCCCATTTAATTCAGAGGAGCCATTTGGGAGGCCAGCCGCAGTCCGCAGCTCCGCTGGCCTGCAGGACACAGCAAGGGTAGCCTGGCTGAGCGCAGGCCTGTCCCCTCTGGGACTGCTCTGCGGTCTGAACAAAGTCATTGACATGGAAGAGCAGCTACTTCTCCATGGAGTACCCCATTCCCAAACAGCTCATAATTTAAAAATTAAAATGATTATAATCACAACAACAACACTTACAAAAGCATTCATATGTGCCAGGCATTCATCAAAGCACTTTACCCGCATTATCTCATTTAGCCTCACAACAACCCTATGAGGCAGATGTGCTCATTTGCTTTAGTTTACAGATGAGCTAAGTGAGGCTCCAAAAGGTAAACGACTTGCCCAAGATCACACAGCTAGCAAGTGGCAGATACAAATTAAACTTCATTCATGCATGCTCTTGACCACTATGCTATGCAGCCTCAAATTAAAGAACAAGTGTATTATAGAATCGTATGCTTGAAACTTATATAATGTTATTAACCAATGTCACCCCAATACACTTAATTTTTTAAAATAAGTAAATAATGAATGTATCTGTTAATGATATTCTTCTCACCAAAAGTGTCATGGAATCACTTTTGAAACTGTACAATAGGATAGGAAGAAGAAGAATAGAAAATGATTTGCTGAGGGCCTGTGTGCCAGATGGATGAGTGGGAAAACACCCTTATGGGTAGGTGTTGTCACTACTCCTCATTTTCCAAATGAGAAAGCTTAGGTTAAGTAATTTGCCCAAAATCACACAGCTAGTAATTGCCAGAGTCAGGAATTGAACTCATGCACCCTGACTCCTAAGTCATCCCGGTGTATTTCTCCCTCTTATTTCCATCTACATGGGGAAAATGAAGCAGGGAGGGGTGCCGTGTGTTATGTGATACATAACATGATCTCATCCTTTTCCAAGAGAGTTCTTTGAAAGCTCAGGCCAAACTGCAGGTCTGCTGAGTCTTGGTCCTGAGCTTCTCTCAATGTAGCTGCCCCTCCTCTGTACCTTATCAGTGAATGCCACCCTCCAATCACCCAGGAATCCAAGTTACACACCTGGAATCATTCCCAGTTCCTCTATAATGCTCACTACCCTACAACTAATCTGTCATGATCCATTGAGTCTGCCACCGACCACTTCTTGAATCTATACCTTTTGCCTATGGGATAAATTCCAAATTCCTTAATATAGCCACTTAAGGCCCTTCATAATCTTATCTTAGTCTTCTCTGCCAGAATCTCATCACCACAAATGACCTCCAGAACACACACACACACACACACACACAATGCACATTGCACTGTAGTCGTGCTAAGCTACATGAAAGCTATGGCTCTTCATATCCATAGCTTTGCAAACTTCTTTTTGCAAACAGTACTCTATACAGCCCTTAAAGCCTTTCTTTGCTTATCCAGGCAGCTAGTTACCACTTCCTTAGTGCTCCATATCACTTCTATAGTATGTATCATACTGTTTTGTTAATAGTTATCAGACTATAAATTCTGAAAGGGCAAGAACTTTGTCTAAATTTCTTTGCATCTCAATCACCTAACACCATACCTGCTTCATAACTAAAGATTCCATAACTGAGAGTTGAATTAAATTGAACTCTCACGCAGCAGCTGGCCCAGTTGGTCTAGCTCCCTGTTACTCAACGTGAGATCCAACAGCAAGGCTCTAGCGACTAATATTTGAATCTCCCTTTAGCAATCATTTCCAATAATCTGGGATATATTTTCCTTTCTTACATATAACTGAGATATAACTGAGATTAACTTTACCAGTCTTTAAAATTTGTGGGAGTTCACAGATATGTAAAAATTTGCAGTCAGGTATTATTTCTTTAGGCTTGTCCAACATGGACACACTATATTAAGGTAACTTTTCCCCTCGACATAAAACAAAACAATTAAGGAAAAATCAGAGTTATACTGAGGAGGCTAAAGAAAAAGTAACATTTCTTTTTTAACAATTACGATAGAAATATAAATGCCCCATATTGAAAGCTTTAATTGGCCTTGAAATTCCAATTAAATCAATACATACATTAAACATATACAGAGTATGTTTCCTTATCAGTTTTCAGATACAGAAGGTGAGCAGCAGGTGTTGATAGTGTTTCACACTTAGAACTGCTAAGGACTAACGACGTTTTTTAATTAGTTTTTATTCCCAATTCTGGGTGGCAGGACCATATGGCTACTAGTTCATTTTAAAGATGGAAAGATAAAGCACAGAGGGTTAAGTGATTTGCTGAAATTACCCGAACTACTACCTTTTGGTAGTAAAAAGTAGTAATCATTTATTAGGGTTCAGTGTGTGATACACAAAATGCTCAGTATTTATATGAATTATCTCAGTCTTCACATTAGTACCATGAACTAGCTGCTATTCTATTTCCTCAACTGTAATATCACTTTTTTTTTTTTTTTTTACATTTTAAAATGGATGATTTTGACAATCAGTGTTGTGTCATAGTTTGATTGGCAACAATTTTTCTTTCTTAGTTCACTTGAAGGAGTGGAGGCATCTTAGATATAAGAGAATACAGCATTAGCCCCATTTCTGTAGCTGAGGAAACTTGAGCGCAGTGAAGTCGTTTGTCCACAGCCAGAGCTGGTGAGTGGCAGAGCAGGATTTGCACCCAGCAGTGTGACTCCAAGCCCACACGCTCGACTGCCTATGGTCCCGCCTCTGACAGGTGATTCACACTCACAGCGTCTGAGTTGCCCAGACGGTGATGACCGCTCCACGTTGGCCCTAGAAGGCAGCCGTCTCTGGCTGCCAGAGTCACTGGGAAGAGTGATGAATGATAATGAATGAAAAATTAACTTTTTCTTATCAGATGGCCTTTGACTTCTTTGGGGCTCCTGCACTGATACAAAGTATCTATTAGTAGGAAAGCCCTGTGGGAACTGCTCGTTCTCCCCAGAAGCTAGAGTTGGGTTGCAATATTTTCCAGGGGGAGCCATTGGGTCACTTGAACCCCCAGTTCTGTGTATCCCTCTTGTAAATGTAGCCAAGTGAGAACCCACCTCTGATTAGATCAGAAACCTCTGTGAACTTACTCTGTTTCCTAACATGAAGCTGGCTTTTCTCTAAACTGAAAACCCTTCTAAGCCCATAGTTAAGTTCCCATTATTAGTTGGGTTTTAGAAAACAAACTTGGCAAGTCTTAAGCTTGGCAATAACAAAATAGATATGTATTTTTCATTAACGGGAGTTAGAGTGCAGTTGTATGCCGGAATTGGAATGTGTCAGCTGCTGAGAGAGAGAAGCAGTTGATTTGGGCAGCAGTGTGACTAATTAGGTTTTCTTTTGTAAAGGAATTGGTTTGTATTGATTTATTTATGTCTGATGGAACTCAGCGGTCCCTCCCCTGCCCAGGGAAGCCTGCCTGGACTGGTAAGTGATAAGAATCGGATGGAGCAGCTCCACCGGCTCATGGATGGGGGAGGGTGTATCTCTTGGCTGAGTCAAGTGTGCAGGGCCAGCGTGACCAGATCACCCTTGCAGGTGTCCATTCCCTGTCTGACACAGGCCAGGTCTGTGAACTATCCCTGCTGGCTGGATACAGAAGCCCTAATACCAGGGGTGCCTGGAAAATCACTGAAGAGAACTCAGACTGAGCTTCAGAGAACTGGAGCTTTCCTGATTCCATAAACTAAACCAAACAGGGACCCGCCCTATTTTGGTTGCTGGGAAAAGCTCACTTTCCCTCTGGATACAGGCCTTTCCTATCATTCCCATCAGAGGTGGAAGAATCTCTCCAGGGACAGAACTCAGCACTAGAGTTAATGTATCAAAAAAACATGCAGACAAGGCATCCAAGGCAACTTTCAGCATTAATAGTGCTTTTCAAAGAGAATTGGGAGGGCTGCATTTCAGATAGGGTTTTGTAACTAGTAAGCTGCGTGTCTTTGTACTGAACTTCTCTGGGGCTGGGTTTCCTTATTTTGTGACATTTTATATACATATAAAGATGACACCAGTAAATTTATTATCTCTAGAGCCCATGCAGTCATTTCTCACAAGAGATTGATGGTTTGCACTGAGTTATCCACACTCTTTTGCCCAGAAACCTTTGTCTCAATACACACCAATTCCAATCCAGACAGCAGCCTGAAGTTCTGCAGCCATAAATAGCATTTATTAATATAAAAACAGGCTTTGAGAGATTAGGTGAAGCCACCCATTAATAGTGGGAGTGAGATGTTCACCCAGATCTGTCCCAATCCCAGACTCACCCTATTACTACTACTCTACTGCTTGGGGACTATGGACCTGAGAGGGAGGGGTTCCTGAAACAATGAATCCTCAGGAGAAAAGCTTGGAAACCCTGCTTGGGCATGTCACAGAATTTATAGAGAAACTAGGAGACTTTTTGAGTACCTACCAGAGACAGAAAGCATAAAAGTTTTAGTGCCAAAGCAGGTGGTAGAACAAGGGCAGCTTAAGGAAACTGTCCTAGGAATGGAATGTCCAAAGAAGACCAACCTAGGTCGAAGTCACCAGAATGGCAGAGCCTAGCAAAGACTGCCAGTCCAGGTTCAAGTGAGCACAAAGAGAACAGTTTCATCCCAAAACTCAGTGAGCATTCTTGCCCCAAACACACAAGGCTTTGTCACCTCACTATCTCTCTGCCCTTGGCAGTTGTGGATTCAAATAAAGATATGCATTGATTAAGGTTCTTTGGTTGCATATGACAGAAACTGACTCTAGCTAATTTGAATGACAATAAAAAAGAAATTTGGGGAAGTACATGGGGCAGTTTATCATTTTTCAAAAAAGTTGAACTTTAGACCTTAGAGGAGTCCAAAATAAGGGAAGCTTGAGTAATCTCAATAGCAGAAATTTTGGACAGTCACTTCCGGTCACTCCTCCAACCACTTTTCATCCTTGGGTCAATCTGTTTAAATTTTAAATGCCTGAAGAGAATATCTGATTGGCCTGGCTTTTCATGTGGTGTGCATGTGTGTGTGGTCTTAAAAGACTACAGTAATCACTTCTTAAAAATATCCATCTGTTTCTAAGTTATGGCAACAATTTTAATGCAAACATTCAATAGAGCATCTTTCCCATTGCTCCAGATGTTTTGTCTCTTTCTGCTGCTGTAAGCATAGGTGCCTTCCCTCCCTTCTGTCTTTCATGAGCCATGATAGAATTTCAGAATTCTGGTAGTTTTTGTACTTCCAGAAGTAAGTGGAACACCTTTTCTTGTCATAGTTATTTTCATCCATACATCTGGTTCGAAGCATCTGATTTCAACAAGCGTGCATTCACACTCTAGAAGAGGACATGCTTCAGTTAGCACTCTAGCCAAGAGTTGCTTGCAGTATAGTTGTTACCAGCAGGAGGGAAGGATCTAGGTCAGGTAAAATCAGTGGATGTCCACTACAGGGTCCCAGGCCAGCCATTCCACAACAAGACTAAGAGTGCAGATCGTGTGCCTTTCCAGGAGCTACACCTGGGAAGTTTCAAGGAGCTAGAAGCTATTCAGAGCTGAAAGATTAGGCATGCAAGAAAGTAAGTGCTCAGGAATGGGAAAGACTTTAGAATCAGATAGTCAAAGGAAAACTGATAGACATCAGGCCTGGACAGTGTGACAAAATTTCACCTCAGTAAGAACTGTTTTCATTATTTCTTGCTGTGGGGGGCCCATTCAGAACCTGGGTCAGCCAGCCTGGTGCTTCCAGAGACAGAAAGAGTAAGATGTGAGCTGTTTAGGAGTTGGGTAATGGTAAGTCTTGCCAATGACAACATAGAGAAAGCTGAAACAATTAGTTCTGCCCACAGAGATTTGGTGGGCCAGAGCCAAACAGGGCAGGAAGTATCTCTGGAAGCTCCTGGTTGTGCCCCACTGCGCACTTACAGATACACACATACTCTCTCTCTCTTCACACACACACACACACACACACACACACACACACACACAACCTTTGCAGTAAAACCAGGAAAATAGATGCTATTTTTTCTCCCTACCTTGTTTCAAGGACTTAATTGAGTGTCCTTGGCTTTCAAACTCTCTTCCCTCACACTTCTTTTATACAATAGCAAATTCATTCACAGTGTGTTATGCTTTTGCATTTAAAAATTTTTATTCCAACTGTGAAATAGAATATTTTATTGCTAAAAGTAGTGAAAAAAGCATTTCATTTTGTGTCGGGACTTGTGTCAATGAATATAGGCTGGTCTCCTTTTCAGGCTCCATTGCTGCAGGGTGAGGAACAGTGTCCATTCATCTTTCCCTCTCCTTGGCCACTCCCTTCCTCCAGGCCCAGTGCTCCCCGTAATTTATAACTAAATTGCATCCATCTTTCAGGTCCAGCCCAAGTGAAGGCAGTGTAGCATAGAGGAAAGCATCTAGTTGCTTCCATTTAAACCCGAGCTCTACCACTGATGAACTGGAAACCCTTAGATAAATTACTTTACCTCTCTGATGCTCTGTTTCATGATCTGTAAAATGAAGATAATTGTACCTCTCTTTCAAGAAGTCCATGAAATCATTTTTGTAGAAAGAAATGCCCACTATAGGCACCTGATGGCTATTATCATTATCTCTTCCACAAAGCCTCCCCTGACCAACCCACTCCAGTGATCTCTCCTTTTACTCTGTGCCTTTGGGTGAATTCTCTGTACCATTTAGATAGTCATCAAGTGATCTGGGCTGCTAAAATGTCACCTTTATTTCAACACGTATATCAAAAAATGTCTCCCAATGTACTGTTAAAAAAGCTTATTCGACAATGTATGACCTGGTGTGCTCCTTTCCCAGGAAATGTCCTGTTAACTAAACTCTCCCATCAGCATTAAATCCTATGACTTAGTTGCATGAGTAAGATGTTCAGAAAGACCATTCTAAATAAGAAGTTTAGAACTACATGATAAAATAACCAAATCTTTGTTCTTTTCCTTTTCAATTTAACCCCAAAAGATTCTTCAGGCAGACATGCTCTAATTTCTGAACCTTGGAATAGCACTTATTTCCTTACTACCCAGAGTTAGTCACTTTTCTTTTCCTTCTATTAGTCCTGCCTGCACCATCCGCAGCCTGGCGGTCCTGTGTCCTAGTTGTGCATCTCACCCTCCATGTTTCAGTTGTCCTCAGCACTGGGATTTGTTAACCTAGGAAAAATGCAGAAGTGGGTGGAAAAAAGAGCCAGGCTTTGTGAGCAACCCTGCCCACTCCTCCCTTTCACACCTCCCCAGGCACCACAGCCTCTAAGGAGTTACTGAATTTGAATCTCATTTCGTTCAATTTCATCAAAAGTCCAGTAACAGATGCTTCATTTGAGTAAAAATGCAAGGAGTGAGGAAGTTTAGAGCCCTAATATCAATTCAGCAAGTGCAAATCAGACACACAATCTGGCTTCAGTGGAAGAGATGAAAGGGCATGGTTGATGGCTTCCCTGGGTGAGAGGGAAATGAAGTCTGAAGGCTGTTTCTGCTGAGTATGCTTATTGTCAGATGTCTGGAAACAGATGCCTAAAAACTGAGCAAGATCAAAGGACTCATCAGAGAACCATTCACCAAGGGTGGAACTCCTTGCAGCCTGTGTTAGGAACTACGTCTGTCTTCATCCACCCACTCAGGAGAATCGGCACAGGTGGAGACGGCCTTTGCTCCTGCTTGTCGGTGTAAATCAAATAATACCCAAATGGGAAGGGGAGAAAAAGGTAAGTGCCAGGAAAGTCAAGGTCTCTAGTAGCTCCATGGCCTTTGGAAGCTCTCAGGAAAATCTCTACCTCCCTTTTCCTCCTTTTCCCAGGAAGGCTCTAGAACCACCAAAAATTGGCGTATAGTTCTGACTGTTTGTAAAAAGGTAACACACTGAATGCCAGCAATGATATCACACGATGTATAATTAGACCCAATCTCTATTCTTGGGCTCACATTCAGAAGAGATAAACCACTGAGGTAGAGAGAGAGAACAGACATGAAGGCCCTCAATAGAAGTATGTGCATCTGTATTTACAGGTTTTCTCAGTTTCTCCACCAAGGTGCAGGACAGTGGTGAGCCCTGCACCCGAGAGAGTGCCTTGCCTGTGTTAGGTACTCCAAGAACTGGGAGAAGAGAAATTGCAACTTGTTTTAGCTACTTTTGCATACTAAATGAAAGCTGAGGGAGTTGGCCCTAGTCACAGATGGTAGACAGATAGGCAGACAGGAAATGCCAGAGGCTACCTCTATCCATGATGAAAGACAAAGCCATGACTGGCAGACAAACTTCCCCCTGCATTGCCTTGGGAAGCAGAAAGCAAGCTATGAAGAATCAGGTTGGATACACTCACGGCAGATGCCACATTGCAGCTAAGGTTCGTGACTCTCTCCACCTCGTCTCCAAGGCCAAGCTCCAAGTGGAAAGGAACAATGGATGAAATGTTTCTCCCTAAAAGATCTCGGCGAAACAACAGACGATGGCTTTTACATATTCAAGGTTATGATCCCAGGTGTATTTTCCAATAAGGACAGAAAAACAGGAGTCAGTGTTGGACTGACTCAAATCTTGTCTTAACTTAAAAGCATTTAAGGAACGAGATGTTTCTTTACAATGTGGCTTCCCAGTATTTTCACAGAACAAAAGCAAATGGTACAGAGTTTGAAAGAGCCAAAAATCATACAGTCCAGTTAAATTTTCAAGTGAGAACTGAGTTCTTTCAAATGAGGTCTTTTCATGAGGAAACTGAATCCTCATTTCCTCCAATACTTGGAGCTTGGCTACAATGAGTCTTGTTCCTCCCTAGGGTTTCTGACCCTCTTCCGGGAAGTAACAGATGAATGCAAAATTAGGATGCGACCTTCCTGGGAGGGCAGTCCCACCAGGAAGGCTGTTCCGGGAGACGAACCCTGCGGGAGAGAAATCCACACGCTTCAGCGCCAGCAGTGGGAAATGTTCTTAACAGACTTGCTACACGGCCACCACTGGGAGCGGGGTGGAGGATGCCACTGCCTGTCAGACACACAGCTTTGACTGCGGTTTCTTAGGAAAATAGTACATGGCCTTTCTGCTTCCCACTGAGAGTGAATTACTCTTGCCTGTGCTCAAGCAGAGAGAGGCTGACTGGGCTGGGAGCACTCAGCTACAGCCTATTAAACTGAAGTTGCCTTTAAAGTTGGTTAATGACAAGAAAACTCTGTGTTTCCATCTATCCGTATATCCAAGTTCAGATACAAGAGAAGAAAGTCTGTGCTGAAAAATGCCCTCATTTTACAAATCTGAATATCTTATTGACCTGACATCTGAAAACTCTTAATAAAGACGCTGAGGTAAAAATAAAAACGCAGCTTGAAAATTGTGAAATCTATATTCTACGACAATTCAAATGCATGCGCGCTTGTTCACACACCCACAGATGAAATGACTTTCCCGGAGGTCAAACTGCACCCAGCTCAGTTAGGCAAAGGAGGCAGCCTTCCCGCCCCCCCCCCACTCTGCGTCTTATCCTTGGGGGTTCGCATTTACACGGCACTGCACTGTGGCTGCTCCTGAGAAGCATTGCTGTCAGCTGGCCCTCAGCAGTAACCTTCTTTTAGAGGTCAAGTCAGAGAATGCCAGTTTGTAAATGAGACACCTAGAGGCCAAGTTATTTGCCCAGCATCTCGAATCAAGAAACAATATTTGAGTATATGTCTTTTAAGCAAGAACTGAAAAATAAGATATATAGCCATCGCATTCCCAATTCTAGTTATTAATCAGTTAGGCTATTTCCACTAGAACAATTTTCAGGCCAAATTGTAGCAATTTTACTACTCATTTCCTGGTATTTTTCTCTTTATTCGCTATTACAATTCAGTCGGTGCTTCTAAGATGGAGTTTCTCATGTGAAATAACATTAATATAAAAAGACTACATCAATCTCACAAAGCCTGGTTTTGTTCTTTATGTGTTTTAATATTCAAAGGTCATATCTATATCTTAATTGTCCAGGTCATTTGACCTCATTATTGCTGTCATAATTTTAACCATTTTTTAATTATTTTAGATAAATAAGAGTTGGTAATTGTGTATGTTCCTCTCTCAGTTTTAAAAGACAAAGGAAAAATTTTAACTTTCAATAATTTAATATTCATCTTTAATGGAAAGTAGAAACAGTAAAGAAAACACAAAGCCAACTCAACATCATGTGCTGTGATTTGTCACCTGTAGGGCATTGTCCGAATGTTTTTCAGTGTTGATGACGAAGAAGGGAAAGAGGAGAAGAAGGAGGGGGAGGGGACAGCTGTCATTTCCACGGAGAAAGACTAAGCTTCGATTCTGGTTCTTAGTTTAAATCACACAGATGATCCCAAAGCGGTTTTGAAAATGTTAGAGGTCCAGCACGGCTGCGGGCCTGCTCTGGAAGTCTCAGCTTCTGATTGGAGATAAACTGGCCCTATAACATATGTATTTTGATGCAGTGACAGGATCTCAGTCATTTATCTAGTATTTGATCTTGGAACTTGTCAAATGGCAGAAAGACTCAAAATGTTATAAAATCTAACTGGATATAACCCAGGACTAACTTGTTCTTTTCTCAAAGGACACTGAGAACATCTGGTTCCTTATCAGAATCAGAACATCCAATGACCTGCAGTGATCTTAGTCAGGCACCAAATGTGAACATTTTGAACTCAGATTGTAACCCATTAAAGATTTTCAATCTGATATCCTGAAGCAACCATGAAAATAAGCACTAACTCATGTACTTTGGGCCTAAAGAAAATCAGACAATAAGCTGCAAACAGCTAACTCTCGTCTCTCTCCATGCTATTCCCATGAGTATCTGTAAAAACAGACAGCCTGTAAGTGTCATGCAAAAAGCACCTTCACTACATTCAGATGTCCTCCTTTCCAGGACAACATCCATATCACCATTACCTACAAGCATTTATTTCCTTAATTCACACTGCCGCCTCCCCACTACACACCCCCTTTCCCCACCCCAATCTTTGTTATCTAGCTCAAGTCAGTGACTCTGAACAACCAGTTAACTGATTAACCAGTTGCTGCTCAGACATGGGTCATAAGGCTGTGTAGTGTGGTGAAAGAGCCACAGACCCCAGTCGGACTTCCTGGGTTCAAATCTCAGCGTTGCCAATTTCTAGCTACTTGACCTTGAGCCATGACTGAGCCTCTGTGTGTCTCAGCATCCTCCTGTGCAAACAGGCATGATAAAACTGCCTCCCCCGGAGACTGTCATAGGAGTGAATGAGTGAATATATATAAAGTTGTGTGGAGTAGCACCTAGAATATAGAAAGCATTATACAAGGCTAAGATGTTCATCATTAAGGGAAAATGTTGAACAACCTCACTGATGTCTTATTTCTGAAAAATACTCTGCCTTTCTCTCTGGATAGGTAGGCAGCTCCCTGGACACCCCGTGGCCCCTGACAACTCTCTGACCCTTCTTGTACACAACATGTGGGACCCAGCACCAAGCTAGTGCGAGCAGTCCCTGCACTCCATTTATCTAGCTCTCACTCATACATCTCCCAATCAATCCCTCTGGCCACCACCACTCACAAGTGTCCCTAGAATGGATAGAGACTTGACTGAAATTTTCTTGGGCAATAAAGAACTAAAATTGCTAATGTTAGCAAGAGAACTAAAGCAAGGCCCCTTGTCTATCTCCCGTCTGAATACTCCAGAGGGTAAACACCCTAGAACCCCAGTAGACCTTTGTTCCGGAGCCCTTTCCCTCCAGCATCATCGATTCCATGATTCTGCATAGATATTCTACCCCTCTCCTCCTCCTTGGCAGAGACGTTTATTCAGTTCTTCTCTAGCCAGACCCTGCTGCTTATTTAGAGGATGGATCTCAACTATCCCCATGAAGCCTTCTTCCTTCCCTGAAAAGCCCTAAACAGGCCCATTTCTCCCCAACATTTCCTGCAGGTAAAAATGTCAAGCCATGTAGGAGGGGGAGGAAACAGAGGTCAGAGGAGACATTATGTTAGGCAAGCTGAATTTTCATGTCACCTTACATTTCTGACCAGCTGTTTCTGAGGATGCTCACATCGCATTTGCCGTTTGTGCTCTTTCCTTAGAAGGAGCCAAAGGAAGATAGTGGCTACGAACGGTAAACATGGCAAGTCCAATTTGAAACTGATTTTGGATGACATTTTTTTAAAGCAAAGAGCGGAGAGCAGATACCAACCAGCATGTGAAGTGCTAGCTGTTTTCCACTTATGAAAAGTTGAATAACAGGCTGTGAAGCTTATTATTAAATCAGCTACCTATCCTATAATATAGGATATATTATGTTCTACCACAAAGGGGAAGTAGTAAATAAGTGCTTTTTTAAATGAGACCTTGGAACCCTCCAGGGTCTACCAAGTACCTCATTATATATATATAATTTTTTTTAATTTTGTGACTTTATGGTAGTTACAACTTTAAAAAAATAATGCAAGCATTTCTATAGACTGAATATCTATGTCTCCCCAAAACTCATATGTTGAAACCTAATCCCTAACGTGATGGTGCTTGGAGGTGGGGGTCTTTGGGAGGTGATTAAGTCATGAAGGCAGAGCTCCCTTGAGAGGATTAGTGCCCTTTATAAAAGAGACTTCAGAGAGCTCCCTTGCCCCTTCTGCCATGTGAGGAAACAGCAACAAGAATACAGCCCTCGCCAGACACTGAATCTACCAGTGTCTTGATCTTGGACTTCTCAACCCCCAGAACCATGGGAAACAGATGTTTGTTGTTCATAGCCACTTAGTCCATGGTGTTTTGTTGTAGCAGCCCAGGTGGACTAAGACAAGCATATTTTAGGTTGCAGGCTTCTAAAGTCTCAAAATCCACAAAAGACTGAGAAACCCATAAAAACAGTTTACTCTTGAACCAATAATATGACAAAATGTATAATGTAAACTCAAGGCTAACAGATACAGATAAGCAAAATGGAAGCCAAAATAAAAGTATCTTTGAATTGGTTCTCTCAATTTTTCCACAAAAATTCTCAATTTTATTTAAGAAAGTGTCACCTTCCAAAGCCCTATTTATAATTATTATGGGAAGGCATTTTTCCAGACTCATGGTCAACTTAGGTGATTCTAATAAGAAAAGTCTCCAGTCAGAGGGATGGAGGAGGGCGGGTGGGTGGAGGGGGAGAGAGTAACCGAAGAATTTATATGCAGATATGCACAACCCAAGGACACGGACAACGGTGGGGAGAGGGACTGGGGAGGGGGATGGGACGGGTTGAATGGATCATCAGGGAGAAAAAGGGACATCTGTAATATTAAAAAAAAAGAAAAAAAAAGAAAAGACTCCAAGACCTTGCCTCTTTATCCTATTGGGCTGAACTGAGGCTGATAGCACAGGCTCTAGTAGTAGCTCCACCTCAAACTTACGTTGCGATCTCGCTGAGATTCAGTTTCCCACTTGTGAAATGGAGACGATGATTCTAAGTAAAAGCTCTTCGTAAACTCTAATGGAATATCTGTATTCTAAGACAATTGTTACAAGCAGCACATATACTTCCTGAAAAAGCTACAAGGGCAAATACCCAGCTAACTTTTTGTATTTAATTTTGGTTTGAGGTTTCCCAGTACTTGATCTTATAAATTATTTTAGTGAAAGATGCATCCCTCCCTTCTGCTTAAGTCCTTATAAATAATGAAAGATTTTTTACTGATTTGTCAGGGGAGGGGAACAACTATTTATTCCCACACAAACATTTTGCAGAACTGACCAGTTAGGTCAACAAAAAGAGATATAGCTAGGTTATAAACTGAATTAAGATACAGAACAAAAAGAAAGATAATTTCTTTCATCAAACCCTCCATAATAAATCTCTTCTCTTCTATTCATTAATCGGCTCAGCCATTTGTTCAACAAATATTGATGGCAATTATAATCACAGGCACTATTCTTGACCCTAGATACCCAGCAGTGACAAGCCAAGGCCCTGCTTTCATTGAGTTCACATTCTAGTTGTGGAAGGAGGTAGAAAGAGACAATAAATAAACATGCCAAGTGGTTAGTAGAAAAACAAAGCAGTCTTAGGGGGCAGAGCATGATGGAGGGAGGGGGTGTTAGGGTGGTTGTTATGCCTTTCTCATTAGGTGACATTGCTTCTGAGGCTTAAACAGAACAAGGCAGCAAGTCGTTCAGATATACGGAGGCAGCGTATCCCAAACAGAGGGAACGGTAATGAAATCCTGGAAGCCAGAGGGTACTTGGAATGTTCTAAGAAGAGCCAAGAGGTGAATATGCCTGGAGCAGTGGGAGCAAGGGGGACAATGATGGCCCATGAGGTCAGGGAGGTGACAGAGGGACAGATGGTGTGGAGTCTTTCAGGTCATGTTTAGAATTCTGCATTCTACTCACAGTGAGAAGAGAAATAAAGGAGTGGCATGAACTGATTTATAATTTTAAAAGATTCCTCTGTGCCCAGCCGGTGTGGCTCAGTTGGCAGAGCATTGTCCCATGCACCAGGAGGTCAAGGGCTCAATTCCCGGTCAGGGCACATGACCAGGTTGCGGGCTCCATCCCCAGTAGGGGGCGTGCAAGAGGCAGCTGATCAATGACTCTCTCATCATTGATGTTTCTATCTCTCTCCCTCTCCCTTCCTCTTTCTGAAATCAATAAAGACATATTTTAAATTAATTAATTAATTAATTAAATTTTAAAAAGATTCTTCTGTGGACTATATATTGGGGGAGAGGAGTAAGGGTAGAAACGGGGAGAGCAATTAGGAGGCTGCTGCAACTGTCCAAATGAGATGGCGGCAGCTGGCATTAGCGTGATAGCAGAGGAGGTGGGAGAAGTGGGGACTCTGATTACGCTGTGAAGACACCGTCTGGAGGCTGCTAAGGGACTGGGTGTGCAGCGAGTGAGACAGAGGTGTCAAAGACAACTCCATCAACTGGGAGGATGGGGGTGCCAGTCAGGGAGGGGGAGGCCTATGAGAGGAACGCATTTGGTGGGAGGAAAGAGAATCGAGATTTGTTTTGGACATGGTAACTTTGAGCTACCTGTTAGAAATTTAAGTGAGGATGTTGAGGCTATTAAATATGCAAGATTCAGTTTTTCCATCTGTAAAATGTTTAGGAGAGGGATTTAAGCTGAAAATAGAAATTTCAGAATCATTAGGGGAAAGACTGAATGGGTAAGGTTGCCAGACTTAGAAAATAAAATTATAGGGCTAAAAAATTATTGGTTGTCTATCTGAAATGCAAATTTAATTGGGACTCTTGTATTTTACCTGTCAGCTCTGTGGAGGAGGCTGCTGAGATGACACAGGAAGGAAAGAAGTGTGACCAGAAGAGAGAGGAGGCCTGAGGATTGAGCCCTGGGCGGGGCAGTGTTCAGAGGTCAGAAAGGAGTAGGAGCCAGCGGAGGAGCTGGAAGGAAAACCGGGAAGCACAGTGTTTCAAAGCCAAGAGAAGAAGGTGTTATAAGAAGAAGGGGTGATCAACTGTGTCCATTGCTAGATTTGACAAAATGCAGGTAAGTGTGACTGGAGTGGGTAGGAGAAAAAAGTGGGAGGAGAGAATCTAGAGAGAACAAGAACATAAGCAATACTTTATGAGTTTTTACTCTAATGGGGAACACATAAGTGGACAGTAGCTGGAAGGTAATGTGGGGTCAAAGCATGTGCTCTTTTTTAAAGATGAAATAGTGGTGAGCAGTTGGAGCAGGTGACTGAACTGATATCCTGTCCCCAGAGCAGCCATGCACTTGACACTGAGAAGCTGGTACTCTCCTGGTATGCAAATACGGAGCCGTGGTACCCGGGCAGGTATGGGAGAACCACAGAGGGTCCCAGACCAGGAGCATCCGAGATGTACACAGTGTGACACCAGGTTTGACTTAAACCCCAGAAAGCACCACTGTCTCCAGGGTGGAAAGCGCTGCTACATATAAACCCTTTGCCCTGGGGGTCTTGAGTGGACCCTGGGTAGACCAAGGTTACTATCACTTATGACTTCTGAAAAATCAGAGAGATCTGCAACTATGCTTTGTTGTCTTTTCAGCAAACAGAGATCTTGTTTCTGGATAGCAACAGGTATTATGGTACTGAAATTGCATATATTTCTACTGCTCAGATGCTTATGGCTTCGAAGAGGTAACTCAAGATCCCAGACATGTCCCTGCAGTATTCAGAGGCAGAGCCAGAGGATGTGACCCAGATGAAGGATGCAGCTGAGGGTGCTTGAAGTCCAACAGGAGACAATCAGCGGCCATTTACAGGGCAGCCAGGTGCCTCATGAACCATGCGACCAGAAACTCCAGCAGCACAAGATGAGAGGTGACGATGAGACTACTGACCGGGACTGACAGAGCCAATCTGGCACAGACACTTGCCCCTCTCGATGCACAGGTGAAGAATCCTATCAGTGCTGAGAAATACAGTTTAAGAATTTGGAGAAACAGAGCTGTTCATATTCCTTAAACAATATGTGCACAGTTTACTCAATGCTCTAAATAGCTTCACATTGAAGAACTTGTGTCGTATCTTTCTGGTACTTTCTTGGGAGTAGGAAAGTCTAAGCTATCCCATCTAAACTAATTTTAATATTATCATTATCAAAGTTAGATAAGTTTGTGGCCCATCGATGTTCATTTTATTAATTCTTCCACAGAAACCTGGTAATAGCTCCCATTTCTGCTTTATTTTAAAGTCCATCTAGTTTTAAATAGAACAACAAGGCTTGCTTTACCATATTTTACAAAATTTCTATTTACTATATCACTAATTTTGGTCTTTGAAAAAAATGTTTTATGCTTTATTGAGGGAAAGGAGCCGGCTTCACGCTTTGTAGCTCTTGACATAAGATTTTCCTCTGTTAAAATGATTGTACATCAATTTGTTTATATAGCTTATGATTAACAACTATATTGAAAATTTTTAAAAGATGGGATATTGCAACATTGTTGTATCATCACAGTAATGATCAAGTAAGGAGGCAGGAACAATCATGCAGGAGACAGAATGTAAAATTGCAGCAGGGCCCTGGCTGGTGTGTCTCGGCTGAAGCACAATCCGGGACACCAAAAGGTTGCTGGTTCAATTCCCCGTCAGGGCACCTACCTAGGCTGCAGTTCAGGCTCGATCCCTGGTCGGGGTGCCTATTGGAGACAATAGGTCTTTCACATTGATTCTCTCTCTCTCTCTCTCTCTCTCTCTCTCTCTCTCTTCGTTCCCCTCTCGCTAAAATCAATATATGTTTAAAAAAAATTGCAGCAGTGCTGTCTTTGAGTAATCAAGGTTGCGGGGGTGGCGCAGAATCGAGCACACAAGTGGAAGGAGGTGCAGGGGTAGTTCACCCACTGCAGCAACATCAAGAGCTGGCTTGTGGGAACGGGTGCGGATGAGTTACACATTTTGGTGATGAGAGCACATGGAATTTCTCCTGATTGCTTGTATCCTCTCAGTGAAATAAGAAAGTAGGTCATGAGCTGAGAGTGAGGGGTAGGGAGAGGTGGTGGAGGTTGGAGGGGAAGGAGAAGGTACGAGATGATCTAGGAGGGAGGAAGGGAAGAATTGACTAGGGAAATGCTGCAACACTGGCTGACCACACGATGCACTTGAGGTTTGTGGTAATTAATTCAGAGTAGGGTGATGGCGAAAGAAATGGGCAAGGGAAATAAAGGTGTATGCAAGGGAGTTAAGGAGAGAGCAAGGACACGAGGGGAGGCAATGATCAGTGCAAAGCTGATAGGGTCAAAGGATTGGAGGTGAGGTGCCAGAGCTATTGGAGCACAAGTCTAGAAGAAATAAACTGGAAAAATAGGAGATGGTGGTAGGATATCAGAATGCTTGAAGTTGAGATTATTAAGGGGGTATATTTCCATAAACATTCTCATTGTCTGCCATTGTTTCCAAGGTTCAATAAAAGTCAGTTTGACGTTGCCTAAGAACACTATATAAATGCCAATGAGGGTTCAGAAAGTCTCACCCTCCCTCCCTCCCCCTCCTCCCCCCATAATTCTGAAATGGAATATAACTACTCAAATTTGAATTTAACTGAAACAGACTAAAAGCAATGCCTGATGAAAGGGCATCTTTCCATCACACGGAAAATATAGAGAAAACACAAAAAGAGCATGTTGCTGGTAGAAGCTGAGAGGAAGAACACAAGAAATAGTTGTCTCTGACATTCAAGTCAGCCTGGTGCTGGGTGTTTCTAGATTTATGTGACTGATAAATAATACAAGATTCCCTGTAGAGGGCAAATCCAAGTGAAAAATAACCACATGAAAAGAGGTTTGTGTCAGTGATCGCAACAACAACAAAAGGCTGAGCTATTTTGAAATCCAAGATATCAAATGATGATTTTCGACTCATAATATTGTACCATTCGAAATTAAGTGACTTTCACCTGCCTCCCCCTTCTCACCTCTCTGCTTCTCTCTCTTTCTCCTAATGAATTTATGTCTCTGTCCGGGTAAACTGAGGTCCTACTTATTAAGTCATTTTTTTTATATTAGTAGGGTTTAATCCTGAAATGTTCTATTACTCAGAAAATTATTTGTCTGTTTTAAGAAATCTTTCTATTTTCCTTCTCACTCAAGCATTTCAGCAAAATTCTTCTTCTCCACATGTGGCATTCACAAGCAGGGCAGTATTTCTTGGAGAAGAGGGGTGGATGGAGATTACTGTGTTTTTCCCTGGGGTTCATCTGGTTTCAATAGTGAAAAAAAAATCCATTCATTTTTTTACATAAAAATTAAACATTTTGACATTCATATTTAGCATAAAAAAAGCAAATGGTTAACAATAAATCTATAAAAAATGTCCAGTATCACTTGAATATATTTATTTAACTCATAGAGTGCTTATTATGTATCCGGTACTGCTCTAAGGGCCAGCCACCATTCTAAACCTTTACAAATATTAACTCAATTAAATCCAAAAATAATCTTATTTGGCAGGTACTATATAATTTTTTCCTATTTTTGATGGGAACAGTGAAACTGAGTCACAGAGAAGGTAGGTGACTTGCGAAGGTCACACAGCTAGTAAGCAGCACAGCCAGGCAGTTGGGCGCCAGGTCCATGCTCTTGGACACAATGCCATGCAGTCTTGCCAGGGAAATACAAATTCAAACAAGGTACCATTTCCTACCCAACAGATTGGCAAGACAGTTTTAAATATTGGTAATATCAAGTGCTGGTAAAGTATATAGGCAGGTGAACACTCGAATATTGTTACACCCTTTTTATAAGACAACCTGGCAGTAGTCACTAAAATTTGAAGTACACAGAACCTTCTACAGAACATTCCACTTTGAGAACTCTGGCCTATGGAAATACAAGCCTCAGTGTATAAGGAAGTACATGCAATTGCAGCATTGTGATGGTGATATCAAAACTGGAAACAGCCCTGGCTGGTGTTGCTCAGTGGTTAGAGTGTCAACCTGCACACCGAAGGGTCTCGGGTTTGATTCCCGGCCAAGAGCAAGTACCTGGGTTGCAGGTTTGATCCCTGGCCCCGGTCAGGGCACATTAGGGAGGCAACCAATCAATATGAGAGACACAGCAATGTTTTTTTCCCTCTCTCTTCCTCCATCCCTCACCCCACACTCTACTCTATCAAAAAATTCAATGGAAAAAAAATATCGTCTGGTGAGGATTAACAAAAATCAAAAAACAAACAAAACAAAAACTGGAAACAGTGCAAATATCCATCAAAGGAGCTATGGTTGAGTAAATCATGTTACATCCATACTATGGAATCTTATGCAGCTGTTATATAAGACTTTATGTCTATTAATCCAGAGAAAGTTGCAATAGTGTGTACAACATGATCCCAATTTTTTGGTAAATATTTTTATGAGCATATTTAACAGTTACCTCAGGAAGTAGGATAGGACAGAGGATATTATTTACTTTCTGTCTATATACTTTTGAATTGTTTCACTTTTTATACAAGCTTGTATTGCCTCTGCAATTCAAAACTAACTAAATTAAAAATCATTATCAAATTAATTGTAATAATCAGCCTAGGAAATGTTTTAGATCTTCAGCTCCATATAGAAAATTACATATAGCTCTTCAAATCAGATGTGAAAGACTCAGATTTATATTTAGGAACACCTCTTCTGCACAGGCATTGTAATTTATAGCTCTCAGCAATTACAGAATAAACATTAATTTTCTTCCATAGGCATTTCTGGCAACAGAAAGCAGAGGGACTCGTTGCTTATTCTCTAACAGTATGAGTAGGCAGTGGACGGTAATATCATTTTTAAAAGTCTGCAAATGATCTACAATCTGTTTCTATCCCTTCCGTTTCACACTCCAAAGGAGAGAGAAGCCACACTTAGGAGGGAAATGGAGGGGCTGGTAGTGTGGAAAGGTTTAAAAATGCCTTTCTTCTCTGATGAAGAGGGTTAGACAGACATTTCTTGGGCTTCACGCCCTCCTCCCATGCTCTGCACTGTGCAAGGCTCAGGGAGGTAAAGCTGAAATCTGAAATAGTGGCTGGCAATGGTGAGGGCATGGGGACAGCGACAGGAGACTGCAGTGTCATCTGACTTCTGGCTGTGTGAACCGTAGCTCTTCCCTGGGCTGGTGAAATTTAAAGTGCTGCTGCCATCTTCAGGAGTTCCCCATTGTCATATCTGAGTCAGTTACCAGAAAGCTGGATGCAGCCTCAAAACCCTCTCCAGGAGGCCCGGATTGCAGCTAGGAAGCAGACGCCCCCGGGGACTGCTAAAATGAGGGCAGTTCCTCATAAAAGCTTAAAATGATTACCTAGTAAGGCAGCTTTTTTCTTTTAACCCTCACCCAAGGATTTGTTTCTATTGCTTTTTTTTTTTTTTTTTTTAGAGAGAGAAACCTTCAACCTAGGTATGTGCCCTGCCCGGGGATCGAACCCACAACATTTTTGGTGCACCGGATGACAACACTTCAATCGCCTGAGCCACCCACCCTGGCTAGTAAGCCATCTTTTAGTGTGTGTTTAATGTTATAAAATGGTAAGTTTCTCCCTTTGAGAGGCAATATGAATTAAGATCTAGGGTCTAAAAAAGGGACACGGAGGTAAGTGTGGGGGTAGATTATGGCATTTTTTGATGCACTGAGTGGCCCTAAAGCCCACTGAGTCAGTCTCCTGGAGAACCACGTGCTCAATTAAACTCTAACATTAAGTTTAGAGAACATTTGGTCACAAGTAACCTGTGGGCTTCCATTTTTACCTGATTTACTGAGTGGTTTGTTCATTAATTCTGAGCCTGCCTCTTCTCTGATTGCTTGAGTTCTGGATACTTGGTAGGAAAGGCCAAATTGCTTAACAATCCTTAGTGCAAAATTCCACTTCTTACTTCCAGAAATAATTCTAGTTCATTATATTGTGAAGAAAATTAAGCCCTAAAATGAAAACAAGTCCATTGCACTATCTTTCGTCATCGTTTGAGGTGACCGAAAATGACCTGGGAAGTCCATGAGTACACGAGTATCTGATCTTCAAGCCCTGAAACCACAGTGTTGTCTGCAAATGCTCCTCTGAGACACCGAAGTTTCCCTTTACCTCACTTTGCACTATTTGTTTGTGTTGATTTATTGTTTTAAGCAATCTGAAGTTCTCACAGCAAGTTAGAATGTACCTTAGAGGTCCATTTTTGTTCTTGGTTTGCATTATTAAAAGAAAAGAGTAAATCCCTTTCAATGCACCTTCAGAAATACATCATTTTAGGAGATATCCAAGTTCTCTTTCACCACAAGACTAGCAATTAAAAAAAAAAAGGATATTGAAAGGAAGGATTGTAATACATAGCTAGTGCCATCATGGACTTTACACTTCAGAAACTTGGCTGTATGTGAAAGACTGTCCAGGTCTTCTGAAATTTTCCCTTTAGTTATTCATTTCTTTGGCAAATACTTTCTAAGGGTCTATTAATATGCTAAGTGTTCTGGTAGGCACTTTCCACATGTTATCTCTTCATTCTTCACAATGATTCTGTGAAGATCATACACTCCCACTTAGCAGATGAGGAAACTGAGATACAGGTAGTTCGAGTAACCTGCCTGTGGAGACAGGATTAGAAGCCAAGCGTGCCTTACTCTTATGCCTGCACTGCTTGCACAACAGCATCAACAGCGCCGGAAACATCCGAGCCCTTTCCTGCCTACTACGATTATGAAACAGTCATTCAACGAGCGTTTGACTCTTTGCTACAATCAAGGCATTGTGAATTTTATTAATAGAGCAGTAAGAGAGGAAAAATAAGTCAGGCCTAAAATTAGACTATAAAACAAGTAAGTAATAAAAATGGCAAGTTTGACTCAAAGCATATGGAGCTATTTGTGCTCACTGCCACTGGGGGCATTGCTGACTTACAAATGAAAGGAGAACCAGTGAGCAGATTATACACCAGAGAAATCCCCTAACCTTAAGAAAATGTTGAGCCCATCCACAATGCCACATAGGAAAAAAAAAGAAAAAAAAAAGGTTAAGAATCTAAGATATACCAAAATGTGCCTAACCACAATTTGGTAGCTGGGCCAAACTAGAGATTACAATTTTTACTTCTGATCCCTATTATATCTGACCACTCAAGCCTTGAAATAGAATAAGTGACCCCTTGCAAAATTTACCCAGTCTTGTTTTGTGTGTAATGTTATTATTTCTGGATCTCAGAGTTTATAGCCTTAATTCGATGTTAGGGCAAATCTGGCCATGTTCAGTTTCACTGCACTCTCTACTCTGTCTGCTCTTCCTCCAGAGGTCGAAATGGCCCCAGACTCAGAACTTCAACAGTGAAGCCACCATATCAGCCCAGTGCCCTCAGAAGGCTCTGGTGCCACTACACAGCTGCTTACAGCTTAATGAACCACTGTTTAGTGTGCTGCTAAATGAGGTTGCAAAGAAAGAATCATCTCTAATGGCATCAGCCTTACACTCGAGGGAAGTTCTTCTCATCACTTACCAGGCTTCACCTGAATGTCAAAAATACCCCCAGACCTTCACATTTGGGTAAGCTGGGAACTCTTGAAGGAGCAGGTCTGCCTCTGCCTGCTGATCCGGTTTTCTGCTCTAGTGGTTATCATTAATATTAATGCTAAATTGGAAGGAGGGACATTGGGGTCCTCAGGCAGAAAGCCAGCACAAAAGGCTGAATGTGAATTAGCCAGGATGGATGGGCCACACTTAGTGCTAATAATGATGAAAACTTGATATTAATCAAGCGCTCTTTGAGAAGCTCGGACAAATGCTACCCAGATTCAAAATGGTAAAATCAGTAGTCTTGCAATGACATTATATGTACTAAAATTAAAAAGTTAAGGAAATCATTTGGATTTATGTTTTGGTATGTACTCCTTACTCAAGGAGACCTTCTACCCTAGAACTGCTAGGGACATTTGTCTGAGTCCCTTAGTGGAACTACCCCAAACATTATGAGCATTTCGATTTTACTATCACCTCAGCCTCAACATGTCTAGAATATTATCTGTGGCATCCCCAGCTTCCTCCTAAGTACATTTGATTCCTCAACTATCCCAGTGTCTCCAGCTTCAAACAGCAGGATCTTGCCCACCCCTCCCTTGGCCCCCACATTCAATGTCATCAGGTCTTCCTTGGTGATGTTCATTTCAGCATCTTTCCATTTGCCTTTCCCCTTGTCTAGCTTCTCATTGTTGCATTTCTGGTCCTATGCTAACTAGACCCTGAAGAGTAGCAGAATATGCCAACCCAAAATATAGCATTTTGGAATATTGATTATTTTGAGCTATAGGCACTTGAAAAACAGCAAATTCACAGTGAGGCTTTCTCTGAACTCCCCTTAGCTACCAAAACTAAGATCTCCATAACTCCCTTGTCATAAATCCCCTCCCCAGGAGTTTCATCAACCAGGGAAAATTGACTCATCATAAAAGAGGAGACAAAGGCAACATTATACCCAGACACCTTGTCCCAAACTATCATTCCTCCCATCTATTCTTATCAAGGCCTAGTCATCTTTCCTAAAAGCCATTTACTCTCCCATTAAAAGCCTACATCCCTCTCCCTTTTCCCTATTAAGATGGTTGTTGTTTTTTAAAATATGTTTTTATTGATTTCAGAGAGAGGGAGAGGGAGAAAGAGAGATAGAAGCATCAATGATGAGTCATTGATCGGCCACCTCCTGAACGCACCCTGCTGGGGATGGAGCCCGCAACCCAGGCATGTGCCCTGACCGGGAATCGAACCCCATCTCCAGGATCATAGGTCGAAGCTCAACTGCTAAGTCATGCCAGCCTGGCAAGATGGTATTTAAGCTTGAATTCTAAGCTACCTCAGGGAGTTACTCACTTTTCCCTGGGTATCTCGCATGTATACATGTTAATAAACCTCTGGGGTTTTTTCTCTTGTTAATCTGTCTCTTATTATAGAAATCTTAGCTAAGAACTGAGAAGGGTACAAGTTAAGTTATTTTCCTCCCCTGCAATCCTTAACCAATCTCCTGGCCTTTCCGTTTCCTTCATCCTTTCAGCACAGATTAATTTTCCTAATTTGTCACACTCCCTCATTCAAACCCCATCTGTGGCTCTCAAGTCTTTCAAGTTCTGACTCAGCCTGGTATTCAAGGTGCTCCACAATCACCGCATGTAGGGCTTCCACTACTTCCCTTCTGTGCTCACACTGCTCCAGTCACACCAGCCTCTCTTTTTGTCCCTTTAACAGGATCTATGCATTTCTGCCTCTGAACTGTTATTCAGGCCATTCTGTCTGCCTCTTCTTTCATATAAATCCTACTTCTTTTCAAAGACTCAGCTTACATGAACCACCACCCCCCTCCCAGTAAGCTTCCCCAGTTCATCGTCTGTGTTCTTTTCTTTTCAACACTATTTCTTTATTTATATCACTACTTCCCAGAAGGATGTGCAGATAACTCCTGCAGAGATTGCTGAATATGCCACTCATTTACCACTTTCCATAATAACAGTAGCTAACACATATAGTGCTTACAAATGCCAGGCTCTGTCTAGTGCTTTACATATATTAACCTATTTGAAATTCATAACAACCCTATGAGGCAGGTACTATTACCAGCCCCTTTTTACAGATCAGACACCGAGAGCTCTTACAACTTGCTCAAGGTTACCTGGCTAGACAACTGCAGAGCCAGGATCTTGACCCAGGCAGCTAAACTCCAGAAACTATGCTCTTTACTACATTCTAGAAGATAATCTTTCATTAGTCATTAACTTTTTACACCTACTCCTATCTTCCCGACCAGATTCTTTAAGGGAAGTCACTATGTCTCATGCCTTCTCTCCTCCCTTTCAGTAACTAGTAGAGTTTTACACATAGTTAGTTTTTTACAGTTTGCTGAGCTTATCTGCCTAAAAGTAGTCTTAAATCCTTTCTGGGGGGGAAAGGTGAGATATAAACAAATAAGAAGCTCTGAAGTCTTCTTACACACCAGCCCCCCTGAAAATCTATGATCAGACTTAGGAAGACTTTGGTGATCTTTTTTGAATCAGGTAAGAAAATCATACAGTCTGGAAAATCGGACTTTACAGAATGTATGAATTCTAACAAGAGCTGTGAGAAACACCATGCCCCACCTCTCCATGCACATGCCAATTTCCAATATGAATATTTTAAAGTGTTTTCACAGGAAAACAATTTGTTAAAAAATAATTCTCAAATGCATTAAGTACAAAATTCTTATTGAGGAAGGTTTGGGGAGAGTAGTCAGACTCTTGAAATGCTGGTTGCATTGTTATCCTAAAAGAAGTTTTTGCAGCATTTAGATCTTTAGAATTTGTCATTCTAAATGTATAATCACCTGTGAGGTGAGGAACCTTGTCTGATATCACATTTATATGGTACAAGCACCCAGCATGGGTGATAGACATGCTGGATAGACATTCTCTGGATTGATTTCTCCAACTTTGGGATTTTCTTGTCATCTGGTTGCTTGTTCCATCTTCCCCTGGAAAATGTTAATGTCTTCCAAGCTTATGAATCCCCCCTTCTCACCCTTGCGGCTTCTGCAGCTTTGTTCTCTTTGTTCATCTTTTTCTGGGCCATTACATTGTATACTAGAGTTAGCTTGTAATATCATATTTGCCAGCAGGTGCTGCCATTTGCCACAGGATTTGCTAATTTTCAAAGTTCCCTAAATCTGAGACTCCAGGCTGTGCAGAATGATACAGTGCCTAATTTATCAACTTGGCAGGTTCGAAATGCTATCAAATTAGTTATTCAAAATGAGTGATACTTGTAATGTGCCGCACAGTTTTAATGAGCAGAGCTCCACTGCTCCATTAAGACAACAGGAGACCACATTGGGGAAAACGAGCAGCAAGAATGTGAGGTTAAGAGAATAGCAGGGAAACCTGCTTCTGGCCACAAGATCCCAATGGCAACAATATGTTCGACAAAAAATTGGCTTTCTCATTGGCAAGTAAAAGGAATTCATCTTAGTATCTTTCATATCTGTCCTTATTCTCCATTTCCATACACTGTCAGTCCTTTTATCTCCTATAAAAATTACTCCAGTAGCCTTATGTCTTTTCTCCCTGCCCCCAGGCTCTTCCCACTCCAAACCATCCTGTGCATTGCTGGAATAGTCCTCCTAAAATGACACTTTCGTAAAAACCTTCAGTGATGCCCACAATCAAGGCAGCCCTCTTCAGTGTGACACACTAGGCCCTATAATCTAGTCTGTCCACTTTGACAAATCAGGGATTTTATTTTTTCCCCACAGATTAAACTCATTCCCATCTTCAGTGCCTTTGTACCTGCTAATCCACACATCTAAAATGCCTCCCTTCTTAACTCCTTAGTCAAGGCTATTGCTATATTAATTTCCCAGGAGTAATTAAATGCATGGAATATTGCTGGTTAACATAATTCCTTCTCCCAGCATCCTTGGGAACATCTGAAATATAGGACAAGTGCTCTACAGCAGAACAATATTAATGAAATACAATACCTTGTGACACTTATATAAAGCATTAAGTCAGCAGACAACATACAGATAATTCTTGGGGGACCTCGGTCAGCACAAGCCCTTCTACTTGCCCAGGGTCATTTTTGCATTCCCAGTGATTTTTG
Organism: Miniopterus schreibersii; assembly: GCF_964146895.1. Classification (NCBI taxonomy): domain Eukaryota; kingdom Metazoa; phylum Chordata; class Mammalia; order Chiroptera; family Miniopteridae; genus Miniopterus; species Miniopterus schreibersii. The sequence continues at coordinate 176,043,844 of NC_138101.1, forward strand.
TAGGAGCTTCCTCGCCTTCTCAGGACTTGTCTTGACTGCATGAGTGAAATCTCAGAGGCAACAGGGAGAACCCTCTGCCCCATTTTAAGCACCATCTTTCCTTTCTGCCAGCCCAACCCACATTTCCTTACTCTCCTGACTTCCTGAATGTCACAGACCACACTATGTTGTTATTTGCCCTGCTACTCTGGACCTAAGGCACACAAATCCTGATATCCACTAATATCACCAAAAAGGAGGCCGGCACCATAATGTTCCCCTTTTCAATATTTTCATATTCTGGCCAGAGTCATTTCCCAACTCCAGTTAGTATTCCAAGGGCCTCTCTGCCCACTCAACCGGCCAACCTCTGTCTCCTCTATGGTACCTCCTTGATTTTCTATTTTTGGATGAAATACAGACTATTTGAAATCAGAAATCAAAAGGTATAGATTGAAGTCTTAGCTCTGCTACCATCTAGCTGACGTAATGGAAATGATAATTTCCATAAATTCAAGAAGTGAGCTCAAAAGGGATAATGAGTGTGAAGCACACTGAAAACTATAAAGCAGTGTGCACAAGCAAAATGTCCTGTATTTATTTCTGCACTCACTTGGTAGCAGTCACGCACACAGTTCACCCCGGGAGGCAGAAACAATATGAACAAAACGGAAACCCTGGCAGGAAGGAGGAACTCTCCAGTATTTTTTTTCTTAACATCATTAAGCGATAGAAATAAGAATCTGTCCACGAGCTCTATCTGAATGCCATCTAGTGGACACGAGGTTCTTGTGAGAACAGAAGTGCTACAAATACAAGGGAGGGCTCCTAAGGCATGAGCCTCTGTCAGTACTATCAATACACAAGGTAAGTCTTAGCCTTAGCAGGAGACAAATTAGTGGCCCCCTGTGAGGTACAATATAAAGAATTCTGAGTAAAGTCCTGGTTCTTAGGGACTCTACCCCTACCCCCAAAATTTTACCACTAGAGCTTCATTTTTCCAAGCATTAGAGCATTTTTAGTCTTTGGACATCTTTTATTAAAATTAAAAAACCTGTGAGCAAATGACCCCTGAAAGCTCTTTCATCTCAAATCTGAGCATTTAGCTGAGGGTGAATGGCAAGGTGATACAGGAACAGAAATCAAGAGGGGCATGGAAGAGTCGGGGGCCTTGGAGAGTTATGAGGGGGTCAGGGAGGAGACCAGGGAGACCAAGCCAAACTCCACACTCACCCCGGTTTTGCCTGAGCCAGGCCTTGCTAATATATGTTTCTTGCCTGACCTTATTCTTTTTGCATCTTGCAGCTTACAATCAGCTTTACTGGCTGAGAAAGCCCACATTCAATCAAAAGTGGGAAGAATGTGTCCTTTTTTAAGTTTTAGATATATCTCTGAAGCCATCTGGGCACTCTCAGAGGCCAGTGGGGCGGGGGTGGAAGAGGGGGACCTGCCTTATGGTTTGCGTCCAAAGCCCGTGGGGATTCCCACCAGCAGCCCTAGCTTGGCAGCATGGCACTGGAGGCAGGCCTCTTTGGAAACGTATCAGAGCCCTGCTTAGATGTGTCTGCTCCTCCTTAACATGCTTCCTTTTTTATCTGCAGTATTTGGAAAGATGAGAGACAATGCTGCGAAGAACACAAAGGCTTTTGCAAACCATCCCTGGCTTCCTTATCAAAGCTGTCGCTATCAGGGTTGGATTTAGTAACTTGGCATTCACTTGATACGACCACCCCTGTTCGAGGCCATCTGGAGTCTTTTGGAGAATTTTTAAAGAGGCACTGCTCAGAGAGCATTTTGTAATGGAGAAAGCACTGATGTTCAATTCAGGAGGCCTGGGTTTGAGCCCAGCACCAGTAGCTAAGTGACTGTGGGCAACCCCTTGCACTGCCTTGAACCTCTGTTTCTTCATCAGTTAAGTGACTAGTCAATTCTTTGCAAGATTTAATAGTCTAAAGCAGAGGTTCCCAAAGCATGGTCCCTGAAATAGCAGCATCAGCAGCATCTAGGAACTTGTCAGAAATGCACCTTCTCAGCCCCCACCTAGGCCTCCGGAGTCAGATACTCTAGGAGTCCAGCAATCTGTATTTAAGAAACCCTCCAGGTAATTCTGACCCAGTCCAAATTGAGAAGCACTGCCGTAGGGTTCCATTGTTTTTTATCTGCTGCTTCCTCACTAGGTGTGCCTGGGCAGCACCGATTTGCAGCTGGTCAAAGGTGTGCTGGAGGCAAGGGAGGCACTCATTTGCAAATGGCTGAGCAGGCAACTGGAGAGGAATCAAGCATAACAGGAATGCTGGGGGAGGGCCCTGCATTACTTCCCTAAGTCCTTCCATGGCTGAATTTCCAGAAAAATTCGAGGCTGTCTACCAAAAAGACATCTTTCTGGCCATGTTCTCAAAGCACATTTTTACAACATCAAAAGCAAGAGCGAAAAGTGGTTTTTGTTAATGATGCCAACCTTTCTTTTGACTATTTTTATCTCTAATCCCCATAGATACATGTCATTTAGTGCTGGGCAAGGAAAATTACTTTATTTTAGCTTTTTGTTTTTCCCTCTACCTTTTTTGACAGCTCTTCGTTTCCTCTAAGTTATCAGGGACAACCTGCAAATGTTGTTCTGGGTTCCACAAGGGAACGTGGTTTCCTAGCAACGGTCAGAGCCTGCTGGGCCACTCTCTGAGTCACCAGCTCCAGGCAGCTCCTGATAAGCAGTGCTGTTTGCAGAGGAACCCTCCGTGGACCCCACGCGGGAGCCTGCCTACACTCGCCTCCTTCAGGGGGCAACAGGATCCATAGAGAATAGTGCCCTGATAGGCCCTAAAGAATGACATAAATAGGGCTCCCTTTATTCTAAGCTAAATGGATCTTCTTGATTTTTCTATGAGGTATTGAAGAAGGAAAGGAAAGAGGGAGGGATGTAAGGGCAGACGGAGAAAGAAAGGAAGGGAGGGAGGAAAGAAGACATTTTTTCAACAATCATCCCCTGAGCATCTGCAGTGTATGTTTTAGCTACATACTGGAAATGAGAAATCAAATAAGATGGAGTCCTTGCCCTCAGAAAGCTTATAGCCCAAGAGGAGAGGCAGTTCAGCAAATCCAATCTGCGTTTCAGCCTGACAGATGTCATCATACAGGCAACACTGGTCCCATGACAGAGGAGAACTGCAGGCCTCCTGAGCTATGCTAAGGCCTCTCCCAATTTTGCAATTTTTTTTATTTCCCTATAAAACAAACCTTATTGCTGAGATTTTCAAATGTACTGAGATTAAGTCATATGCACTATGGCTTTTACAATGTGTTTAATCTCTATATCTGTGTGTATGTTAGATTTCTTATTTTTAAGGCTGCGTATTTCAGTCTTTCCTCACTTTCTTTGTGTGATAAGGTTTTCTAAGAGTTTGTCTCTTTTATCAATCTTCTTGAAATAGGCTCTTGGTCAATTAATCAATTCCACTTTTCTTTTAAATGTATTGATTTCTGTTTTTGTATTGATTCCTTTCTCCTAAAGTTACATTTGATTTTTTTATGTCCTCTTGAGTTGAAGCCATAATTGAGTCAATTTCTTTTCATTTTCCTTGTGTATTAATGAAAGTGCTTAAAGCTGTGAATATCTCTGACTTCAGCTTTGGCTGCTGCCATGTCTTAAAATGAACCCTTACTGAATGCCCTTGTTTACTTTTGTCCGCTTGATCTATCATAGGGATTAAAGCGCCCCTCTATGGTTATAGTTCCTATGGATTTCTCCTTGTATTATAAAACGTTTCGATATATATATATTTGATGCCATGTTATTTAGCATGATTTCTCCCCCTTCGTTACAGATTGTACCTGTTAGCAAGAAAAAGAAAGATCCTTCTTTATCTAATTTAATGACCTGCCTTGAATTCCACATCATGTGATATAAATTTTAAAATATAAATTTTTTCACCCTGGATATGCTTTTATTATCCATACCTTCCTTTTTTTCAACATAGAGGTGTGTCTTGCATTTCAGCCGAGCATGTCTGATCCTGCACCTGTTTTCCCTCTGATTTAATGCCTGTCCATCAGCTCTGCATCACAGTGGAGCCCTACAGACTGTCAGCGGGCTTCCCACTGGGTTTGGCCAGTGGAAGGAGATAAGCAGGTTATTCCATTCCCCTTCCTCTCATGTGTTTTCTGAATAGCTGTAGTTCCTCTCTGGCTCCAGCTCCTGAAGAATGGACCTGTCTTGGTTCTATCATCTGCCAAGTGACCCCAGTAATTCTGCTCCCTCCTTCTAACATTGAGTGGACAGTGGCTTCCTGAGGTGGCTAATCTCTGCACTGCCTTACTGTCCCCTACTTAGCTTCTCTATTCTTCTTCTCCGTGTAACCAATTCCCTGCATTAAATTCCTTTTGTTGTAAATATTCAAAGCAGTTTCTGTTTTCCTGAGTGAACTTTGATATAACCACTCTTTTTATTTTCATGTGGCAATTTAACCTATTCACTTTTGCAGCAAATACTATGGGTTGACTTACTTACCCCCCATTCTAAACCCCTTTTCCTTGCCTTCCTCTACTATAAAGACTGTAAAACCAAAAAATTTAACTCTCTTGCAGCAAGCAAGGCCATGTAGTACAATGAGATGTAAATGGAAGTTTCCTGAGGATTTCTGAAAAAGTCTTGCTTTCCAAATACAGGTATTGCCCCTTCCTTCTCCAGCCCTTCTTTCCTCTTGTCTGGACACGGGGTTTGATAGCTTGAGCTTCAGCAGCCACTATGGGTTATGAGGAAAAAACAGATAGAAACACAGTGAACAGAGCCCTGATACCCTTGAGTCACTGAACCAATACCAGCAACCTCCAGGTTTCCTGTTACATAAGGAAATGAAAATGATTAAGTGTTTAAAACTACTAATAGTGGGATTTTCTGTTATCCTTAGAAGAATACAATTTCTAATTCAATATTTTCCAAATGGATGTAATGGAATTTGGGGCTGTTCAGTTCTTTCTGTGTAGGGGCAGACGTGCAAATTGAAAAATACTTAGCATCCCTGGCCCCAGGTGCTAAATGCCAGTAGCATCATTCAAGTATTGCGCATATCTAAATCTCCCCCATATATTTTCAAATGCTTTTGGAAGGCATAGAATTGTACCTTCTCCAAAAGTAATAATGCACATACACAGCACACACATAAAGTTTTATATTTTAAATATCATTTCAGAAGTTTCATGAATCCTGTCTCTTCCCCTAGAAACTCACCAATCTTCTAATGGAATCATTGTTGTAAGGACATAAGGTTAGATATTTATAACACTTTTGGAGGAGTGTGAAAGGTTTTAAAAATAAAGAAAAGCACAAGAATAATAAAACAAACACCCATGTATTCACTATTTAGAATTAACAAATGTTAACATTCTGTTACTTTGCTTCAAATTTTTTTGATTAAAAGAAGTGAAGCATTATAAAGTTGAAGTTATTTATTCCAATTCACAATCTAAAAACTCTCCTTCCCTTCCTCTCCAGAGGTGATCCCTTTCATGAACTTGGCATGTTTCCATTTAGTTCTTGCTTCTTACTGTTAGTTGCTGTCTATGTAGACCGGGGGTGGGAAACCTTTTCTCTACCGAGGGCCATTTGGATATTTATAACATCATTTGAGGGCCATACAAAATTATCAACTTAAAAATTAGCCTGCTGTATTTGGTCAAACATTTAATTGAGTTTATTCAATTTCGAGTCCTGTCTGCGATTGGCTTGGCAGGGCCAGACCAAATGATCTGGCCAGCCATATACAGCCTGGGGCCTTACGTTCCCCACCCTGAATACACAATTTGTAGTACTGACTACTTGATAAATGTACAAGAATGTTAGCATGCTGTACATACTATTCTGGGATTTGTTCTTCTATGTTTTTGATATTTAGTTAAAACACAAATGTAGTTCATTAATTTTAGCTAATGTATATTATTCAATTGTATTAATTAATCACAGTTCATTTATCCCCCTTTTGATGGACAGTTAAGTTTCTCCCCCATTTTTCACTATTCTAAAAATCTAATGACCGTCCTTGGAAGAGTTCATGGGAGGCACATTTGCAAGAGTTTCTTTAGGGTATACACCTAGAAATGGAATTGCTGAATTACAGGGTAGGCACATCTTCACCTTTGCTTTGTATTTCCAAATTCTCCAAAGCATTAGTACTAATGTAAAGTCCCACCAACAGATTAAGAGAGTTCCTGCTTCCCAACCTAGTCACCAATACTTGGTATTGTTAGACATACTAATCTTTGGCAATCAAATTAGTGAAGGGGAATTGGTATGTCTTTATTTTAATTTGCATTTTTCTGATTATTAGTTAGATTGAGCATCTTTTCTTTCTTTTTCTTTTTTTGACATTTGGCTTTAATTTTCTTCATATTGCCTACAGATTGTGTTTTGATTCGTCTTTTTATCAGGTGGTCTTATTACTGATTCATGGGAGTTTTAAATTCTTATTGATTATAGAGATTTAGCAGACTTTTCATTCATTCATTAAGCACTTATTATGTGCCAGGCACTCTAAGCTTGGGGATAAAATAGTAAACAAATCAGGCAAAATTCATATTCTCACAGAGCCTCTATTTATTCCCTCCCTCTTCCTCCATACTCGCAAGTTGGGATCTAAATAAACTATCTAGGTCCAGACTATCATTTTTAATATTTTTTGTTAAATTTGACACTAATAAAATTCATAACAGCAATTATTTACACACATACTAAATTTTACGGTTTCATTTCATGGGAAAAGTTCTGTGATGCTCTGATGTCCTCCAATTGGAATTATTTCTTTTGATTTTTACTTGACTTGCTATAGGACTTCTTCAAGAACGTTTTCTCAGGAAAACACTTCATGTGTTTTTGACCCTCTGAGAATAGATTTTTCTATTGTCTTCACATATAAACTGAAATTAGAAATTTTTGGGTAACAGTCTTTTCCCCTTAAAATTCTATATGACATTCTCTGTCTTCCAGCAACGAGTATGGCGGGAAAGTACTCTGCTGCTGCTCTGATGTTCCCCTTTCTACATAATCTGTTTTGTTGTTTGTTGTTTTTGCCTGAGTTCCGGAAGGAACCTGCATGAGGCTTTACCTCAGTGCAGGAGTCTGTACACCAATTCTACCCGATTCCTAGTAGGTCCTTTCCTTCTGAAGACTATAATGTTTAAATATAGGATGATTTTTCTATTATTCCTTTACTGTTACAATTTCTCTAGCTGCTGTATCCTTTTGATATTTTTATTACACCTATATTGGACCTGCTGGATTTCCCCCATACATCTTTCCTTCACATGCATGGTGGTGAAGTTTGGGCACTTTCCTCTGCACTCTAGGAGAATTTCTCAACCTCATTCATCTGATTCACCAATTCCACTTACTTCAGGATTCAATTTTCTCTAGCCTGCTTGTATTAAAAAATTTTAATTTAAGGATAATATTTCTGATACTATGGCAATATTTTCTAGTCTTGGATTTTTTTTTTCCATAAATACAGTCTTCTTTAATCTTTTATTGCAATATTAAAAGGAAATGGTGATTCACCTAAGACTTTTTTCTTCTTCTGATATCTTGAAATATATGCATTTCAGAGGGTTCATTTCCTCTGATTGCTCTGATTGGCCTCCTTTGTTTGAATAATTTGAATAATTATTGAACAATTTCACGGGCCTGGTTCTTCCCTGCTTATCCATCCTTGCAGCTCCTTGATTGTCCTATGTTCTCTTTTGTCTTGTCTTCAGGTCTTTGCATATGATGTAAACCTCTGAATGAAACTGTCATCCTGACATAATGCTTGGCACATAGTAAGTGCTCAACAAAAATTTGAGTTTAACGAATGAACATCTACATTTTTTTTCCTGTTTGAAGATCTAAAAAATGGCTTATCAGGAACTATGGATCTCTATTCAAACCATTAAGTTTCAGACAAAGGAGAAAGGGAAAATTTTATATTTTTCTAGCTTTATTTGTACAAAATTGACAGTCTAGTTTGTACATAGAAGTTATGAAAGAGCATATAAAAGGAAAAGTTGCTTACTTAGCCTACTGTGTTTAGTGGATGTATTTATAGTTGTCTCCCAAGCCAGCCCCTTCTCTAACTGGCACAGCTCTCATCAGTACAAAGCTGCTGGGCTAATGTCTCCATTTTACTTGACATGGCAGGTCATGGCAATGGTGGCATCAAGAGCCAACTTCCTGAGGTCATTGGTAGGGTTCAGATGTATCCCACATTTACTTAAGCCCCTGTTGGTCTGAGCTTAGAGATTATCTAGGGGTCTGCTGAGGCGATCTACCTACTTATTTTCTAGGTGAGTTTTTCATCACATGTGTTGAATTGCATCTGGGTCAGCACTTCCCTAAATGCACTTGTTAAGGTTTTCATTCATGCTTGTATAGTTTCTTAAGGCTGTCACAACAAATTGCCACAAACAGGGTTACTTAAAACAATGGAAATTTATTTTCTCACAATTCTAAAGGCTGAAAGTCCAAAATTAAGGCCACACTCCCGCTGCATGCTTTAGGAAAGAATCCTTCCTTGCCTCCATCTAACTTCTGGTGGTGGCTGGCAATCTTCCTGTTCCTTGGCTTGCAGCTGTACCACTCTGATCTCTGCCTCTATTGTTACATGGCCTTCTTTCCTGTGTATCTGTCTCCAAATATCCCTCTCTTATAAAGGCACCTACCCTTGGATTAGGGTTCACCCTAATCCAATATGACCTCATCTCAGTTTGATTACATCTACAAAGGCCTTCTTTTCAAATAAGGTCACATTCATCAGTGCTGGAGGCTAGGACTTGAACTTATCATTTTGGGGGCTATAACTCAACCCACAACAAAGCTTTTGTAAAAAAAAAAAATACATAAAATACGGGTGCCTCATTATTATAGAGTAAGACCCTAAATCTAGTTTTATATATACCATATCTTAGAGAAATTTCTTAAAGTTTCTGGCCTGATGGTGGCATTGCTTTCAGTTTTCTAGCTCTGCTATAGATGTTATCCAATCTTTCTTTGGCCATTCCAAATGGAATTTGGGTAGAAAGGAGAGTAAAATGTGTAGATACAAATCACCATCTTTATCAACATTCACTTTTATCAACATTGATAAATATTAAATGGGATTAATCACGAGCACCATGAGAGACTATCAGTGCCAAGCTTTCAGCTATTAAGGAAATACAGATAAAATGACCATCGATGTAAAAAAATCCCTGCCCTGAGAGTTCACTGAGCCGTAGCTCAAGGCACACTCCTTCCTTCCACTGAACAGTAGTGTTTCCCCAGAGAAGCTGTTTAGGTGCCTAGCTTAGAAAATATCTAAGAGTATTTCTCAAGACATTTCTAGTGTCAGAAAAAATAAAGATGATGTGCAGGGACATTTCCTAAGGCACATGTCGGGCTTCAGGAGCACTGCAGACTGGGCCACATGGGTGAGCTTATGGCCAGAGGTGGGGAGAGATGAGGCACCTTCTCTGGACCCACACCTGACCAGCCTGTTCATAGAGTAATTCATTTAACCCTCACACAAGCCTACAAAGTGAGTGGTAGGTGCTTTAATAGATGAGGAACCAGGCTCAGAGGGATTCATTTGCCCAAGGTCATTTGACAGTTAAGTAACAGAGGCAAAGGAGAAAGGGTGGGCTGCTAATGTAGAAGGAAGTGCTAGGCTGAACAAGGAGGCAGGGCTGGCATACCTCAGGCACAGCTTTGAAATCACGCTTACTCCAGCCAAGTACCAGCCAACTGAGCAACTCTGAGCAGGTTACTTTTTTCCTCTGAGCCTCAGTCAACTCATCTGCAAAATGGTGTTAAATGAGACAACATATGTGACACCTATTTCAGAAGAACGTTAGTTTCCAACCTAGAAGGAAAATGCCCTCAAGGGAATTCTGACTTGCCTAACTTTCTTGTATTAATACTTTTTCTTTTCATTCTTAAAGTTCAGTCCCATGCTTTATCCTAGTCAAAACTGGTTAGGAAAGTCTAACACCCACTCCACTGCTCTGGCAGGTGAAGAAACAGCCTCAGAAGCACTGAGAAATCTTCCCAAGGTCACAGAGCTCCAGCTGGAACTGGGCTCCAGATCACCTGACTTCTGGTTACAGCTACACCTAATGGAGCAGTCCTGCAGCACAGCATTTGCTGAATTACTAAGCGCTGTAGCTGTACATCAAAGCCAAGAGCTAGAACAAGCTGCTGTGACAGCAATTTCAGGTTGAGTCTATTGACCTGTTAGCTGTCCGCCCTGACTGAGGCATCAACTATCTCACTCGTTCTGTGTACAATGTGGAGCTTCAATAAAGGGCCAGGTGGGGACCATCCATCAGTGTCACCTGCTGTCTAGAGGCCCTCTTGGAGACAGGAATCGGGGAGAAGCAACACTGCCCACAATCTGTGAGCTGGGAAACAGGTTCACATAACATTTGATTTGCTGCCCCACCTCTCAGACAGAGCCTTATCTAGGAGACAGAAATGAAGAACCCTGTTCCCTTGACCCCACAAATAAAGCAAAGAATAATTGTAAATTGTAAATAATGTGGAATCAATAAAAAGTATCTGCAGGGCTTACTGTCATTCTTTACCTCCCACCTTCAGATTTCTACATCGACTACTTAATATCTGTCTCTCTATGCCACACACATGCACGCGCGCACACACAGAATCTAAGTCAGGCTCAGGGTGTCGATGTACATTTATCTTGACTTTCACAGCAAACAAGGCAAATGTTAAATCTTTCTCCCCATTTGGATCCAAATCAATAATTTTTGAGAGCCTGAATCCTGGGAGACAAGCTCCAGAGTAATGCTCAGTTAAAATGCTGCTCAGCCAGCCTCATTTCCATCGCAATATCTTAACCTCCTGATTGTGGAACCTTCTGTGGTGGGAATCCCTTGCTTACCATTCCCCTCATGTGCAGTCTGCACAATGAGCAGCTCAAAAGCGAGCCCTGTTTTATGCCAAGGTGATCTCAGGTTATTGCACGCATTACGCAGACTTTGCATAAAGGCGGAATAAATCTCAATGACCCTAAAATCTTTCCCTCATAATCAGTTTTCTTTCCTATAACTGCATCTCTCTGAGGACTGTCTGGGGCTTTACTGCAACAAATAAGTTAATGTAGGAAAGGAAACAGATGGGCTTGACTGCATTCTGGGATTTTATAAAGCAACTTATTTTGGAAACTGTAAGGGAGGTTTTGTCTACAAATTCCCCAAAGGCATGAATAAAGAATAGGTATTTGGTTCCCAAAATAACAAGGAAGGGCAATAATTACAGTTCTAACCCACAAGTGGCCTGAGAATCCAATCAGTAGCACTGAGGTTCCGAATGCTAATTCCAGGATGATCACTAACTCACTTTATGATTTTGTGCATGTCAGTTAACAGCTCCACAGCAGGCTGGAGTTTTCATTTGCCTAGCAGGTCTGATATAAGAGATATCTATTCAAAACAGACATGTTACTTTTTACTAGCCACTAGAGAATTTTGTGCCTTGTCTTAAAAAAAAAAAAAAAAAAAAAAAGAAGTAGTTCAAGGCTCAGTTCAACTTAAAAATAACATTGCCAACCAATCACTTCCAATATTCAAGACTACTCTAAAGGCGGTGTGCTGGGGGTGAGACTGGGGTGAGACCTCCCCTTCTTTTCCAAGAACCGTTCCACAGCGGGCCTCTGCATGAGTGTACCAGGCCACCGTTCTGTTCCCACACTCCACTGCCTGCCCCCACCCTGAGCCATAGTGAGCAGATAGATATCTGAGCCAAAGGAAACCCGTCCTGAGATTGAGCTGGGGTAGCCAGACACTGTCTTCTAGAAATTTGGAATTAAAAGGTAGTGGGCCTCATTATACATTGCTGGTAGGACAAGAAAGGTAAAATGATGCACACACTGTGGAAAAGAGTCTGGCATTTCTTCAAAAAGTTAAACACAGAATTACTGTATGACCCAGCGATTCTACCACTAGGTATATATCCCAGAGAACTGATAACACATGTCCACACAAAAACTTGTACTCAAATGTTCATAGCAGCTGTATTGATAACAGCCAAAAAGTAGAAACAACCCAAATGTCCACCATCTGATATGGATGTATAAACAAAATGTGGTATATCTATAAACTAGAATATGATTTATTCATAAAAAGGAATGAAGTGCTGTTACATGCTACAACATGGATGAAACTTGAAAGCGTTATGCTAAGTGAAAAAAGCCAGACACAAAAAGATATATTATATGACTGCATTTATATGAAATGTCCATAATAGGCAAATCTATAGAGATAGAAAGTAGATTAGTGGTTGCCAGGTACAGGGTTTCTTTTGAGGTGATGGAAGTGTTTTGCAATTAGATAGTGGTGATGGTTGGACAACATGATAAATATATTAAAAACCACTGAAGTGTACACTATAAAATGGTGAATTTTACACTACATAAAATATATCTCAATTTTAAAAAGTACTACAGGGTAGGGCAAAAGTAGGTTTATAGTTGTTCAAATAGAAAATAATACAATAATTAATAAATAATAATACAAGAATAAACTCTTGTGTTTCGTGTACTCACAACTATAAACCTACTTTTACCCCACCCTGGGTATATTTTTAAAAAAGCAATGGGATTAAGTCATGTATCTTTGGGATCTGGACTGGGAACATCTTATGACTCCGAGACTGAGGATCCCATTTAAGGGCACCTATAATGAGGCATTTACAAGCTAAGCAGAGAAAGTGTGCAGAGGAAACAGAAGCAGCAGATAATCCAGGAGCAGCAGAGACAAGGTGACTGGCAGCCCCAGGAGCAAGAAGCTCTCCAAGTTCCCGTGTAGATCCTGTGAGACTTAGCTGAATACCCTGCCCTTGGGAGACATTGCTGTTCCTACTTAATAGATCCCCCACTTCTGCTCAAGCCTGTTTGAGAGCATTTCTGTTAACTTGGAACCAAACAAACCCTGTTTAAGACCAAAAACAAGCAAATGGCAATACAGTTAAAGCACCTATTCCCCTCCTCACCCCACCAAGAAGTTAAAAGCACTTTCCAGGTCTCTCAGGGCATGCATATGAAAATGGAAATACCCTCAAGTACCAAACACCCAATTCTACTGAAGAAAAGGAAAGCTCACTTTCACTTGGTCAGCATTTTCACCTGAAAAGCTGTGAGACCCAAACATAGCAGGAGCTTAGAGTAACATGTGTCTAACCCAAGGGACAGGGGACATGAAGGGCACCACAAATGCTGGGTCCTCAATCAGTGCTTCAAGGAAGCCCCTCCTTTCAGAGCAGCTGCCAAACGCCCAGAGAGCTCCTCTCAGGCTTTCTTCCTCCCCCATACCTACCCTGAGGGTGCTCTTATTTCCCACTTGAGACCTAAATAGTAAATGTTGTGAAGGACATTTGGTCAAATATAATAGAGTTGGACCATTCCAAAGTCTGTCTTTTTTTTTTAATCACCTACATAAGATCTTCGTTTTTCTCCCAAAGTATAAAGTAATATGATATATGGTAGGAGAAAGGCTTGGTGAACACCCTTCCTAATAGCTTCCATGAAAATTAACTTTCATTGATTTGCTATTAAAATTCTACATCCATAACTACTTTGTATAATGATTTACTGGGTAAGACTGATTTTGAGTCATGAGCTGGCAGGTGCATAGGTACATTTATAGCAGAGAAAGCAATCCTTTTAAGGATGCAAGGAGATGTCTAAACTCAGCATCACTATTCTCCCAAGGCTCCTGAAGACTGGAATCTCTACATCTTCCAGGGGCGCAGTTTACTGCAACTAGTGCTTGCAAAATGAGAATGTTGCCGGCGAGGTCACTGGACCTTGGGCTCACTCTAATTTGAATAATTACATTTCGTTCCACCCCGAGTCAGGAGAGGCCCCTGATTAATAATCAGCATTTGCTACTAGCCAGTGAAGTGTTTGCTGCTATAAATAGACAGAGTTAACAATCTAATTAACTATAGGAACTGGCAAGATGAATATTCCATTCAGGGAGAAAGATAGATGGCAATATTTTGAAGGTTTGTGATCACCAAGCTGTCCCTGACCCTAATCCATTAGCAGTTATTGTCAAAGGTCACTCTGTTAACCCTCATTTTTAAAAACGCCTTCCAAAAGATGCCACCTTTTCTTCCTGGGGGCAGGCATTTCAGCAATAAATATTCTATAATGCTATGATAGAACCTTGAGGTGCCTAAGGATGCACGTGGCTGGAGAAGCATATGTCACTGTCATCCTAACACTTCTACCCACTCGATGTTCACAGCCCTCGGACTTGCTGTCCTCAGTGACCGAATCCATACCTCTGGTGGCCAGGCAGGAACAATTCTGCTATCACCTTTTCCACGTCAGAGCTTGCCTCTTGTGGAATTTCATCGACAGTTTCTTTTACCCAATTGTAATGAAATAAAATCCAGTATAGGACAAGCCTCCTGGGACAAGAGTGGTTCTATTAAGTGATTTATAATCTGAAGTTCACAATCTTATTTCCATCTGGGCGTATCTGAATGTAGTCTATTAAACTAAAATAAATTTTTTGCCGGCAGTAGGATTTTCTTTTTCTCTCTTATATTTTACTTGCAATAATGTGTCTCCTTCCCTTGACTTGATTCCCAACAGAGGATGCTTGAGCCCTAGAGCACCAGGCCAGCTAAGCTGTGACCTCATTAGTGAGCCAACCTCTGGCATTTACAGAGGGTCTCAAAGACAGGATCTTTGTTGTTCACACATTATCTAAATGCCTACAGTACCTCAGTGGCTCTGAGTCCAGGGTCTGGGGCGCATCTCCACATTGGCCTTAGACTGTATATTTCTCTCCTTCTTGTTCTCAAGCCTCTCTACTGAGTGGTACATATCTGTCGAATTGGTCCTCTGCCTTCACTGCTGTGCCGGATGCCACCAATGGTGACCTAATGACAAATGTCATTCCCATAGATCTATTGAAGCATCTGCCTCCACTGAGCACCTTTTACATTCCATCTTTACGTTCTACCTAACTCTTTCTTCCTTTGGTTCAACTAACATTCTTTTGGTTTCCTTTAACCTTAGTGATAGGGTTGCCAGATTTATCAAATAAAACTATGGGATACCCAGTTAATTTGGATTTCAGATAAATATGTGTGGGACATGTTTATACTAAAATGTTATTTGTTTACCTAAAATTAAATTTAACTGGGCGTCCTACATTTTATCTGGCAACTCTACTTTGTGATGATATTCTTCTGCCACTTTCCATCCAGGCTTTAGTCTCTATTCCCATTATTTCCTTTACCTTCACTTGCCCCTCTCTGAATGTATCTATTCTACTAGGCTCAACCATCATATTCCTTCTAAATCACCTGTCTCCCTTCTCTGAACTCCTTAAACCTATTCAGCAATTTAATGTGCCTCTCTGTCACATAAATCTCTTCTATTGTCTTAAATTATTATTTAAATTGGTCATGTGTTTATTATTTATCTCTTATACTTGATTTTAAATTCCTGGAGGTAAGAATTCTTCTTACTATCCCAAGGCATGCAACAGGGCTTCCATGGGTGGGCTGTCAGCAAGTGTATAAAATTGCTAGCCTTTGGTTTCTACTCATCAAAATAATCCCTTACATTTTTATACAGTGCTGCCTGGAAATCTGACCCCTACATGTCCTTAGTACATTCACTCTCACCCTCTCCTGGATGTTACACTCTGCATAATACCAGCTCTTGCCCCTCCTGACTCTTAGCTGGTGGCCTCACTTCCTACATTGCTGAGAAAATAGAAGCATTCAAAGGAAACTTCCACACACTCTCACTTGCATAAATAACAACCCACTGGTGTCTGTGCTCATCTCTTCCACCTTCCCTATGGGCTCCTTTCCAAAGCTAAAGCTAACCTCTCCCTTGCTCAATGGACCTCAACTTCCCCACTGACTCAGGTCATCACCTCAGCAATTCTCCCTTCTCTCCCCTATACAATGTTCTCCCTTTTATGGGAATGTAACCATTACCATGCATTGATATTTCCCTTTTTAATAAGCAAACAAACATACCTCCTTCTCCCTTGACATCAAGTTACTCTCCAGCTACCACACTATTTTTTGGCCCCCTTTACATCACAAGTCTTCAAAGGGGTCTGTATTTTCTGTCTCCACTTCCTCTCCTACCACTTTCTCCTGAATCTACTGCAATCAGAATTTGGTCCCACCTACAGGTAAAGTGCTTTTTATCAAGGTTACCTATTAATTATTTCCAAATTGTCACATTAAATGGAAACAATTTGGACTCACCTAACTCAACCAGTCAGCAGTGTGTGAACTGAACTGATGGCTTTGGCAACTGTCCTTCTCTCTCCTGTGTAGTAAGTTTAGAAACATTCTTAGAACAGCACCTTCCCTCAACTTCGATAACACCACTCCCTTTTGGTTTCTTCCTCCTACGTCACTGGCTATTCCTTCTTGACCTCTTCTGCCTATTTCTTCTCATGTTCCTGATCCCTAAAAGGAGGAATACCCCAGGGCTCAAACTCTGAACCTGTTCTTTATCTATACTCACTCCCAAGGTGATCTCATCCAATCTCATAGACTTAAATACTTTCTATATGTGAACAATTCCCAAGATTTTTATCTCTGGACCTTTTCCTTGAACTCCAGACTCATGCGTCCATTTGTGTACACAGCATCTCTACCTGGAAGTCTACAATGAATCTTAAATTAAAATGTCCAAAACTAAACTTGTTTCCCCAAAGCTGCTACTACACAGAATTCACCATATTAATAACTTTTAAATCAGTTCTTCCAGTCACTCATATTTAAAACCTTGAAGGCATCCTTGACACATCATTTTCTCCCACACTGCACATCCAATCAATCAGAAAATCCTGTTATTTCTAACTTCAAAATATATTCGGCATCTGACTTTTCTCACTAACCCCTCCTCTTGCCTGCATTTTAAAACAACTTGGTTTACCTACTTACACTCCTGCTCTCCAATCATCTAGTCTCCATGCAGCAACCATAATGGTCCTTTTAAAACATTTTTTTAAACATATCCTTTAAAAACATAGTTACATCAGGCATTATGTTAAAGTATAATTCAATCCTCTTGTAAAACCCTCCAATGGCTGCCTATCTCAGAGTAAAAGCCAAAAACTCCTGTCCTGGTCTACAAGGCCACATGATCAGGCTTCCTATAACCTGACCTCCAAACCACTCCTCTCCCACACTGGCTTTCTTGCTGTTTTTTGAAGATCCCAAGCAAACTATTTGGAATTGCTTTTTATTTGCTATTTCTTTGGCCTGAAATAATCATTCCCTAGATAATTTTCTCCATGGCAATTTCATGTCAAGATAGACGTTTGTTTCTTTATCATTTCCCCCACTAAAATGTAAGCTCTACTTGAACAGGAACTTGGCCTACTTTGTCACTGTTGTATGTCTTCACCTAGACCCATGCCTAAAACTTGGTAAACATCCAACAAAGGTCCATTCATTCCTTTATTCATTCAACAAATGCATATTGATCATTTACTATGAACCAAGGGTTTTCCTAAGCACTATAAAGTAGAACATATAGCCTGGAGGACAAGAAAAGTCCTGTCCTTAGTATTTATCACCTGTGTTGCCTTTGGCAAGTAAACAGCTTCCCTAAATTCTGCATTGATCAGCACATTAGATCAAGAGAATGACCCACCTTGTAGGGTGACTGGAAAGAACAAATAAGACAATGTTTTTTACCTGGATGTGCTCTGTAAACATTCTAGGACTATGTAAATGTAAATCCTTACTGATGCTCATAACAACTTTATGAAATGGACAGGGCAGCATTTTTACAATAGTCCCATTTTTTAAAAAATCATAAAGGTTAAGTGATTTGCCTTCTAATCAGAGCTAGTTAGTAGCAGAGCTAGTGATATATCTCAGGTTTTTAGGCATGTGTTCTAGCTCTATTTTCATGGTACTCTTCCTTCCAGATAGTTCAATTCATGTTGTATGGGTTAAGTAATTATGTTTATGAAGGCTTTCAAATGCCTTTGGCTAAAGATCTAGAGAAGTAGCTGTATTGGTTTCCTAGGGCTGCTGTAACTATTACAAACTCGGTGTCTTAAAACAACAGAAATATATTCTCTCACAGTTTTGGAGGCTGTAAATCTGAAATTAAGGTGTCAGCAAGGCCACGCTCCCTTTGAAGTCTCTAGGGAAGACTCTTTCCTTGCCTCTTGCTAGGTCCTGGTGTTTGTCTACAATCTTTGGCTTTCCTTGGCTTGTAGAAGCCTGACTCCAATCTCTTCCTCCATCGTCACATGGCTTTCTCTCTATGTGCCTGTGTGTTTGTGTCCAAATTCCCTATTCCTATAAGGATACCCATCATTGGATTAGAGCCCATCTGAATTCAGTATGACTTAATCATAACTTGATTATATCTGAAAGACCATCTTTCCAAATAAGGCCACTTACACAGGTACTGGGGGAAAAAGGTTTGAACATCTTTGTGGGGATACAGTTCAACCCACAACAGTATTTAATGGGCCTAGGAACATTTTTCAAAGAGCATGCTAGGGAGGAAGTTGACAGTGTCGGAAGCTATGCATGCCCAAGACAGTCCAGCTGTGCTTGGATCAGATACATCCCAGTTTCCCTTGCAACTGACAAACAAAAGCAACGAGAATCAACCTAAAGACATGAAATTATCATCCTGGTGGAAAAGGGCTTGGCAAAGTGCCCTGCTTTCTCTGAGATGCAGATTGATTCATAAAGTAATCTACCTTAATCAGCATTATATAATCCTGCAAAAGGACGTGAAATGGAAGCAATGATGCAAGCAGGGCAGAGCTCAGGGAGAAGTCTTGCCCTACATTGTTACGCAGCGCTACTGCGCAGCTGGCACACCTTTCAGCCTGCTCTGCCTCTAGCACCTCGCTCGGCAACTAACCCAATTTAGTCAGACCTTCCAATGCTAAGGGAGGTTCTATATTTAGACAATGTTTTCTGCCTGAGGATGAACTTTCCTGGCTGCAGTGTCGTACCTGAACATAGCTCTGCTCCTGCCCTTTGTTTTTGTTGGGGGAACCAGCAGCCTCCTCTGACATATGAACTCAAGGTATTTTTAGAGCTAGAAAGACCCCCAACTCACCTAATTCAACTCTTTCTTTTTACAGCATCCAACTGGAGACTTAGGAGCCAGCACCTGGGTTTGAATGGGAGCCTCAACAATTCCTAACAGTGTGCCTTTGGACCAGCTCCTCCCGGTGCCTCATTTTGCTAACCTGTAAAATGCAGACAATACATAGTAGTATTTACCGAAAAGGGTTATTGGAAGAAGTAGGTCCATGTGCAGCACTTAAAGCAGTGCCTGGCACATAGGAAATACAAAAGAAATTTTAACCATTGTGATTTTCATTGTTTCAGATGAGCACACTAAGGCTCAGACAGACACGATATGAGCTGCCCAGGTTAACCAGCAATCTAGTACAATCAGACCTGGAATTGGTCTATTGGGAAAATACCTCCTATTTGGTCCACAGTTAGCAAACTTAAAGTAGCTCCTTTGAGATCAATAAAAAAAGTAAGAGCCACACCTCACCCGCTCTGGCTTTAATTTGTTTCCCAGATTACCTGATTGTCACTGTGAAAGTTGGAGGATGGACCTAAGGGGATGAGATAATAGCAGTAACAACAAGTTAAATTGAAGGGACATGAGGATAAAGGCAAGGAAATCACTTAGTGGTAATTACAGTAGTCTAGGTAATAAATAATTAGATGGGAGGGGAAGAAAAATAGGGAAATGAAGTTTATTTTTTAAAGAACATAATAAACTAAGGAGACTTATTACCAGCAAAAGTACAAGGCAAGCAAATGAAAAAATAAGTGTCTTCCTGGATAAAACCATGGCCTGGATAAAACTATGGATAAAACCATGTTTGGTAAAAGCATGAAGTCACTTCAGTCAGTTAGAAGTAAGGAGTCAACAGAACTGCCTAGGTACTCAGGTGGGATGATATCAGGTTTCAGCAACTATTTAAATCCTAAGGGGGATGTGGGGAGAAAAACTGTGGGAAGGTTTACTCCTTCATTCTACCTAAACAATTGAGGGTTGACAGTCCCGGGAGAGCGCCCAGATCTTCACACCATAGGACAGCCTGGTGTGGCACGGAAAAGCAGGGCGTCTTGGGGAAAGCTACAAATGAGTTTTCTCAGGAAAAGAAAGGAAGCTAATACTTTAAAAATATCTCTGAACTCCAGACATGTTAATTTATCTAATGAAATTCTTGGGCCTCTCATCATACCTCAAATGATAAAGGAAATGAAGGTGTCCCTACTTTATAGAGATGAGGAAGTATTGATAGAACCTGGTAGATGACTGGATGTGGGGGGTAAAGAGAAATGAGGCCTTGAGGATTATGCCCAAATGGAGGGCACTTCCCCAAGTTTAGAATTAACAACGCGTTTCCACATCCACTTCTCATTTCTCCAAAGTACCTTAAAAGACTAGTAAACACAATAGAAAATATTTGTTTTTCATACCTGCTCTCTTATTTAATCTTCAAAACATCCCTATCTTATCTTTATTTTATACATAAAGGAATCAAGATTCAAAGAAGTCTCAGAACTCTGGTTTTCTGATGTCATATTAGGAGAAAAAGCAGAACATTCTAACTTCACTCAATTTGTAATTTGTCTAGATTTGGTGCCCTCAGAATGTGGACCTTTGGAAAATACTACAACAAATTCATTCATTCATTAATTCATTCATTCATTCACTCATTCATTCATTCACACATTCATGGACTTTTTTTTTTTTTTTTAAATATATCTTTATTGATTTCAGAGAGAAGAAGAGAGAGAGAAACATCAATGATGAGAGAGTCACTGATCGGCTGCAGCCCGCAACCCGGGCATGTGCCCTGACCGGGAATCAAACCCCGATCGCCTGGATCCTAGGTCGATGCTCAACCGCTGAGCCACGCCTGGCTGGGCTCATGGACGTTTTTGAGTGTCTGCTCTTTGCAGGCTTGTCCTGTTCTAAATGCTGGAGATAGGGTTAAAGACAACACAAAGTTTCAGTGCTTTGGCACCTAGCTTGTGAGATAATAAACAAGTAAATAAATAAAATATCTTCAGAAAGTGCTACAAAGAAAGTAAATGTGAAACAACTGGTACGGGGATCTGAGAGCATATTCATGCGGTGGATGGGTCAGAGAACACACCCTCATCTGCATATCACCAGAAAGTCTTGCGCAGGAAAGAAGTCAGCCTTGCTGAGATCTGGGCAAAGCAATTTCAAGCAAAGAGAAGAGCAGATACAAGACCCAAGGCTGAGTCAAGTCTGAGCTACAGGAGGACAGTTGGCGATGAGGCTGGAGAGGTAGGCAGGGGCCAGTCTATGTAGGTCTTGGCATTCTCAGAAGTTTAGATTTTATTCCAAGTTCAAAAGAAAACAAGTGGAGGGTTTCAGGCAAAAGAATGATGTTATTTGATGTTTTTAAAAGATTTCTCTAGCTGCCATGTGGAGAATGGATCTCAGGGCAGCATGAATGACAGACGAGAGACTAGTTAGAGTACCCTATAGTCTAACTTGAGAGATGATGTGGCTTGGATTAGGGTGAAAGCAGCAGAAGTGGAGAGAAGTGGATGAATATTGCATACCCCATATTTTAAGCAGAGAGCTAATGGACTAGATGAGGAGAATGGCCAAAAAAAAAAAGACTCAAGCAAGAATAATTTACTAAGTTTTTGTTATCTATTGCAGTGAAAGAAAGCACTTTTAAGCCTAGCCAAAGGAATAGTAAATTGAGCTAACCAAGGCAGCATAGAGAATTAGGGAAGAATCAAGCTTTGGTCACTAAATTATATCAAGTTCTGGTTCCACCACTAACAACTATGCATTTCCTCATCTATAGAATGGCAATAGTGCCTGTCTCCTGGAATTTTTACTAGATAATTCATGGAAAACACTTAATACAGTAGTGGCATATAGTAAGTGCTCAATACATTTTAGGTTACCATTATTATTCTTTTTCATTAAGAATTATTTACAGAGCCCAGCCAGCATGGCTCAGCTGTTGAGCATGGAGCTATGAACTAGGAGGTCATGGTTCAATTTCCAGTCAGGGCACATGCCCTGCTTTTGGGCTCAGTCCCCAGCAGGGGGTGTGCAGGAGGCAGCCGATCAATGACTGTGTCATCATTGACGTTTCTCTCTCTCTCTCCCTCTCCCTTCCTCTCTCAGAAATCAATAATATATATAAATAAAATTATTTACAGGGAATCAGCTGTCACTTTTTTGTTCTCCCCTGTGCTTAGCTCTGGGTCTCTTATTTCTTATCACACACCTAATCATGCCATCGTCATTGATCTGAACATAGCATCTCTTTGAGTTGAGTCCACAAAAGAAAGGCAATTGATCAACCACTTTCTGGTGTTCACTTCATGCCAACAGGCACAAAGCTTCTGAGTCTGTCTCAGGCATCCTTTCCAGGGACATCTGGCAAGTAGGACATTTTTACAGGGCACCCCTGACCAACTCTGCTCAAGCCAACTAGGATCTCCTTGGCTATGCTTGGCATATTCAGAAGCACAGCTCAAGTGTTAATGCTAGACAGTACATAACAAAACTCAGTTATTCATGAATGGAGTTATGTTGTGATATAACTGTATTAGTTATCTGCTAGACCAGCATCTTAAATTTTTTTAACCATAACCTATAGTAAAAAATACATCATGACCCAATAAACACTGTGTAATGGAAACAAAACATTGCAAAACAGCATTTACCCTTACTACACATGGTACATTCTGAATATTTCCTGTCCTGTTTCCACCACCACCTTTTGTTTAAATTCTGGTCACAACCCAATGAATTGATTTCATGGCCTCTTAATGGGTCCTGACTCACAGTTTGAAAAGCTGTGCTGGAGGGCCACAGCAGCTTGTTTTAACAAAGCTTCCTTACTCTAGCCTCATCCTGTGTAGCTTGTTATGATTTGCATGTGTTTGAACTCTACATCTGTAAAACACATTCACTGCTTGTAATTTTTCAAACGATGCTTCTAACTCAAGGTTTAGCCCATCTGTTAAGGCCTTCTTATTGCTTTTTAAAAGAAAAAGAATTAAAAGCAAATTAGGAATTCCAGGTTTACACTAACCAGGATTTTTTTTTCCTTTTGTGAAAGCCTTCCATCTGTCTGCCCTCCTTTGGACACAACTCAAATAGGAGCACGCATCTCATCAAATCAAATGTGGGAACTGTCAAAAAGCTGCCAAAATATCATGCCAGTAGCTTTATTTTTTTAAGGAGATTTAAAATCAGATTTAACAGAATGAGTTGTTTGTTTTGCTGCTTTTCCTTCCATCCATTATAGAAACATGGACTTCAATTTATGGCCTATAAGTTTATGCCTTCCAGGGACAGTGCTAAGGTACACTAAAATAAATCTGGCTAACACAGTTCCTCTGGGGCAGAGATTAGTTAGTGATGGATAAACACACCACTGGGCAGAGGTAGACCAGGAGCTCTAGCTCTGAACCCCGTTAGACTAGGAAGCCCAGGGTGAGGGCAACTGTCCCACCGAACTTATTTTCCTCTCTCCCACAAAGCCTAGCCCAGAGGAGCTCGATACCCTCTAATTCCAGTCCCCAGGCAAGTTATTCTTTGACAAGTTCTCTCTCTTGACCTAACTTTGAGATGTAAAATAATGGCTGTCTAGCTTCTCCTCCAAAGTCTTCTAAGAATATTCAGGGATTAAAGAGCCGTATGTTAAGCAGATAGAGGGACTGAACAGTTATTCCCAGTTATCAGATGACAGAGCCTGAAGTCTCTTGGAGAGCCCTCCCTTTCTCCACAAAATGGGAATCTCAGGACTGTAGCCTCAGGATTATAACCCTACCACCACCAAAGTTGCCACACCAGAGGGGAAGCTGGTGCTATGTGATGGTTAAGAACAAAGACTGATGTCAAGCAGACCCTTATGTTCAAATTCTGGCTCTACCAATTTAGATCTGTATGACCTTGAACAAATTACATAATCTCTCTAAACCTCAGTTTCCCTCTTGTTGGGGGATTAAATGAAAATAAATCATATAGAGTACTTAGCACACAGTAGCAAAATAGAAGTCCACAAATGGCAGACGCTATTATTACTGTCTGTTATTGTTATGAAAAGAAGGAACTTTAATCAAGTATCTTGTAGGTATAGAGCAATCAAAATGTGAAGAAATCTGTGAAAAGGGGGGGAGGGGCAAGTGTAAGATGGATATGATGATAAAAATAAATGCTTAGATCTGAAAAGCAATGATACAAAACAAAATAAGAGACAGATGAAGGTGGAGAATTATAGCTGGAAAATTATTTTAAATGGAGTATTTAGGAAGAACTGCTTTCCTGAATCAGTTTAATGCCTCGGTGGTAGGTCCTTATTTAATCATGCACGTATCCTTATTTAATCTTACCTAATCAGAGAAGCAGAAACTTATTTTTCAATTTCCCTTCACATCATTTTCATCTTTTTCTGTCACTTTCTCATTCTAAAGAAACTTCCTCTACAAGAAAGCTAATTTTTGTTTACTCAAAATATGATTGTTATGGACTCTTAACATCTTCTCCACTAATCCTTTATTACTGTCCTGTGATGTTAAGTCACCATCTGTGGTTCTCTGATCAATGTACCTCAAGGGTAGTACTTGGGTATTCCATGCATAATATCTGAAATAAAAGTAATTAAAAGAGGAGAACGGGATCTTCACATTTGAAGACCCTAACAGAGTAAAAACAACTGTGACAATATTTCTGGGTGGGTTTTAGCAGCAACTCTACTTGCAGCATAATCTATTTAGCTGATCTACCCATTCATAAACAAGTATCTTGTCTCCAGTTTTCAGCTGGGTTTAGTGACTTTTGCAATGATAACTTTCAGGGGTCTTTTAAATAGAGACTTCTAAAATATGTTTCCTAGCTACCTAGGCAAGAATGCTTTTCCAGTCCAAGTCAGTGCAGTTCTAGGTACATGTATTTATGGAAAATAAAATGTATTTATAGTTGTATTTTCCTGTGATTTACTTTATTATTCCAGAAATACTTTATCCCCATTTCTGGTTGATCAGCAATTGGCAGTGGTTCCCCCAGGCTCTCCATCAAGTAACTAATGACCAATAAATAATATGTGCCAAAGAAATTGTAACTTAAAGAAGTCCTGCTATTTAAGAAAATTTATTTGTAAAGTATGGCTGTATAACATAAATAAGTTTCTAATTTATCGAGGTTTATATTTAGATTTCTGTAGAGCCCTTTCTTAAAGTGAAGCCTCAAGGCTATACCATCAAGGACAAATAAGCCCATATTGAATTCTCAGTAATATCTCTTCTATGTAGTCTGGGCAAGATATTTAGCTTATCAGAACCTCGGTTTCCTCATCTGTGAATGGCAGTGAAAATATCCACTTTGAGTGTTGTGAGGATTAAAAGTGATAATGTTCGTAGTACATAGCAGGCAATTAATAAAGGCTAGCTATTATTTTTTTAAATTTATCTTTATTGTTGAAAGTATTACTGATGTCCCCTTTTTCCCCCATTGATCCACTTCATCCCACATCTGCGCTCCCCAAGCCTTCCTCATATTATTGTCTGTGTCCATGGGTTATGCATATATGCATATAAGTGTTTTGATTAATCTCTCCCCGCCCACTCCTCTCCCCCTCCCCTGCCTTTGAAGGCTAGCTATTATTATAAACAGAGTTGCTAATAGAAAATAAGAGACTGATGAAGCTGAAGAGTAAGTCCAGCTGAAAAATATTTTTAAATGGAATACTCAGGAAGAACTACTTTGTGAAATGATCAGATCTCTTTGTTGCTAAATCATTCAGACTAAGCAGCCAACCACTGTCTATCCACTGGTGTGGCCCTTTGGGGAAAACCCTGAAAGTTTAGATTTCTGTCTCATTGGAGAACTTGCCACCATGCTGATTTCCTTCTGCCACTTAGTAACCAACCTTGTTTGATTTATCCAAATATTATCTGGACGTGGTCTTTTAGTGGAGATTAGTACTGATGTTTGTTAATGTGATGGTCAAGCAGGATCAAATCAAATAGTGCAGGGCTGGCATCGTAAGTGTCCATTTAATATTGCTATTTCCTAGTTAGTAAAAATGAGACAAGATGACCCCTGAATTCTCTTCTATTTTTTCATATTTCATTATTAAAACCCAGAAGACACTAGCATGATTTACTGAAAACTATGCAGTCTTTAATCTACAATTACAAAACACAAAGTGCTCCTAAAGCTGAACGTTTTTTGTAACTCATTTGTCCGCAAACCTGACCTGAATGGCTGAGAAGCTATTTATAGTCCTTACATATTTCACTGCAGAAATATTCATGCATTTGATTACAGGGTACTTGCCACAGACCCTGCTAGCTGTTATATAATATACACGTATTGTGTAATTCACTTGCAGTGGCCTGTAAATACTATAATCCAGGATCATTTCTGGAAATCCTGAGATTTACCTGCCACCAGCTCTTTTCCTACAGAAAGCTTGGCACTGTACTTTGCCTGAGGCAACCTTCCCCAATGAACTGATTAGATTCTGGTGAAGTATGTTCCTGCCTTACAATTCCTCCTGCAACTCAGGTTTTAGCCATTTGACTTGACAAAGGTAAAGATGGGGAAAAGAAAGGAAACAAAATTAAATTGGTAAATTTGCCTAATTATCAGCTGGGAAAAAATGATGAAAAAAAACCTATTGATATTATTGGTAAAAAATAAAATACCCCTGTAAGCTTTAGGCATCTTGTGGAGATTTCACACAGACACACACCCTTCTAAAAACTTTCACATATTACTGTCCCCAAAGAATCTATGCAGTATTTATAGAAAATAGCATGCCAATTTTTACAAATGAGAAAAATGAGACCCAGCAGTTTCCTAATTACCATGGGCAACATCAATAACAACAACAAAATTATCTCTGTTTAAAAGAGTACAGTAATCCCCCCTTATCCATAGGGATACATTTCAAGACTCCCAGTGGATACCTGAAACTGTAGATAGTACCAAACCCTATATATACTGTTTTTCTTATATATACACACCTACGGTAAAGTTTACTTTATAAATTAGGCACAGTAAAAGATTAACAATAACTAATAAAATAGAACAATTATAATAACATATCGTAATGAAAGTTATGTGAATGTGGTTTGTCTCTCAAAATATCTTACTGTATTGTACTCACCTTTTCACTTAAAAGAAGCGCTTTACGACTTCTCTTGTGTGGGTCTGAATTGCCAGCATCACTATTCGCACCCTGGTCTGGGTGCAGCGGGAACTCGCGAGATTTTGTCAGCTACTCAGAAGGCAAGCAATTTAAAACTCATGAATTGCTTATTTCTGGAATTTTTCACTTAATATTTTCAGACCGGGTTGACCGCAGATAACTAAAAGCATGGACAGCAAAACCAAGAGTAAAGAAAAACTACTGTATAGGTGACTGGCAGACTCTGAAGTAGGGTGAGTTATTGTTTCAGTTTGCCTGGGAATGAGAGGTTTCCCAAATGTGGACTTTCAGTGCTAAGACAGGAAAGTTCTGGGCAAACTGGGAGGAGTCCCTCTCACTACTCTGTTGCTATCTTAGTCATGATTGCCTTCTACCTTTTTCCTGCTTAAAAGGTAGCCATCTCACTTTTGAGCAAGCAGCTACAGTGCAAACCATAAAGAGAAGGTGATCATAAAAACTAACTTCAGATACTACATGTACCTAACCTCATATTTAAACATTATTCTATGCCAGGTAAAAAGCACAGAACAAGACAGAAAAAAACTATTTACTACTAACAGGTAATTTTGTTTGTGTCTTTAAGCTTAACTCTGTTTTAATTCTTCCATAATGGTAACACATTATTACGCTTTTAAAAAATCATCCTGTAACCATCTGATCCAGCAATTCCACTCCTAGGTATATACCCAAAAAAGTTGAAAAGAGGGACTCAGATACTTGTACACCAACGTTCATTACAGCATGATTCACAATAGTCAAAAGGTGAAGACAATCTAAGTGTTCACCAACAGATGAATGGATAAACAAGACATGATATATACATACAGTGAAATCTTATTTAGCCATAAAAAGGAATGAAGTTCTGATACATGCTACAACATAGATAAACCTTGAAGATTATGTGATAAGTGAAAAAAGTCAGAAACAAACGTATAAATATTGCATAATTCCAATTGTATAAAATATCTAGAATAGGCATATTCATTGAGACAGATTGGAAGTTACTAAGGATTGGAGGAGGGGGAATGAGAATTTATTGCTTCATGATTAAAGAGGTTCTTGATTGGAGTGATAAAAAGGTTTTGGAAATAAATAATGGTGATGATTGTACAATGTTGTGAATGTAATTAATGCCACTGAATCACACATTTAAAAATGGTTAAAATGGTAGATTTTCTATTATATTTTACCAAAATAAAAAAATAACAAAAATATCATGTCTAAAGATTGAAAAAAGTGAACATGGAAATTTAGGCAAAGTATTTGAAGTTTATGACTAAAGCATTAATAGACCATTAAACAAGTTGGATGTGCTAAACTTACACCTGATGATATATGAAATAAAACTATCTCTTTTGCCTTCCACATATTTCCCCTTCCTATACACACCTCTCTAGTTAAAGAATAAGCATTTTCAAAATATAGAGATTTCTCCTATATTCTCTAATAAAATAAGTTCCTTTGACATGTGTGGGTGAGACTGTTTAAATACCAGAGAAGAGGCAGCTTTTCAACTCAAACTTAGTAACATACTATGTACTTAAGAACACCAATTTTTAGAAATATAAGTCATCCCTAGAACTTGAGGTAACAAAAACTCATCTCAGAGGTGAAATTGACCAGGAATAGGCCTCTTCCAGGCACCATCCTGTAAGGCTTCAAAAACGCTGAGTCTTTTTCCAAATCATGCAGTGACTCTCTTCTAAACCTCACCTGATAGATATCCAGTTGTCTCAGCAGATTTGTTGTCAAGATTATATTTTCTAGGGCTGGGTGAAAAAGGTGAAGGGATTACGAAATACAAATTGGCAGTTATAAAATAATCATGGGGATGTAAAATATAGCATAGAGAATAGAGTTAATAATATTGTAACAACTATGTATGGTGCCAGGTGGATGCTAGACTTATCAGGGGATCACTTTGTAAATTATATAAATGTCTAACCATTACATTGTACATCTGAAACTAATATAATATTGAATGGCAATTGTAATTGAAAAAAAAGTTAAATGGAGATATAATATTAGGGAAAAACACCAAAAAAATTAACATTTTTAAAAAAGATTACATTTTCTAATTGTTGCCCTGGCACTATTGTCAAGAGTCAATTGACCATACGTATTAGGATATATTTTTAGACCTTCTGTTACGTTGATCAAATTTTTTTATCTTCATGCCAAAATCACATTATCTTGATCATTCTCAAGATGAGTCCTTTACAGTAGGTCCTGAAGTCAGACACTGTAAGTCCTCCAATTTCGTTCTATATTTCCAAAGTTTACTTGTCTATACTAGATCTTTTGTATTTTTATATAAATTTTAGAATCCGCTTGCCAATTTCTACCCAAAAAAGCCTACAAGGATTTTGATATCTTAACAATATTGAGTCATTCAATTCATGAACATGGCATAATTCTCCTTGTATTTAGATCTTTAATTTCTCACAAATAATATGTAAGTTTTCAGTGTACAGGTCTCTAATTTTTTTAAAATATGTTTTTATTTATTTTTAGAGAGAGGAAGGGAAAAGGAGAGACAGAAGCATCGATGAGAGAGAAACATCACTGATTGGCTGCCTCCTGCATGCCCCCTACCGGGGATCGAGCCCACAACCTGGGCATGTGCCCTGACCTGGAATCAAACCATGACCACCTAGTTCACAGGTAGGTGCTCAACCACTGAGCCAAGCCGGCTGGGCTACAGGTCTCAAATTTAAAATATACATCTGTAACTTATCACAGTCTACTTTCAAATAATATTATACTACCTAATTTATATTATAAGACTCTTACTATAATATGCTTTCATTTCTCCCCTTTCATCCATTGTGCAATTGTGGTTCTATATTTTATTTCTGCACATATTATTTTTTAATTTATTTTGTTTATTTAATATATTTTGTTTAAAGAGAAATTTTAGGTTCACAAAAAAGTTGAATGAAAAGTGCAGAGAGTTCCCATATAACACCTGTCCCCACACATGAAACACATTCCCCGTCACATAGGTACATTTTTTGTAACAGCTAAACCTACATTCATACATCATTATCACACAAAGTCCATAGTTTATATTAGGGCTCACTCGTGATGTTGTACATTCTTTGGATACTGACCAATGTATGCACATCATATTTTCATACAGAATAGTTTCACTGCCCTGCCAACCGTGGACCTTCTCACTGTCTTCATACTTTTTGCCTTTTTCAGGATGTTATAAAGTTGGAATGACACATGAGGTCTTTTCAGGTTGGCATCTTTCAGTTAGTAATACTCATTTAAGGATTCTCCATGTATTTTCATAGCTTTATAGCTGATTTCTTTTCAGCACTGAATAATATTTCATTGTCTGGATGTATCACAGTTTACTTATCCATTCACTTACTGAAGATCATTTTGAATGTTTCTGAGTTTCGACAGGTATAAATAAAGCTTCTTTAAAAATGCATGTGCAATTATTTTTTCTGTGAAAACATAAGTTTTCAAGTCCTTTGGGTTAATACCATGGCACACAATTATTGGATTATATGGTAAGAATATGTTTTGTTTTGTAGGAAACTTTCAAAATGTCTTCCAAAGTGATTGTACCATTCTGCAATCTCATCAATAATAAATGAGAGTTTCTGTTGCTTCGCATTCTGGCCAGCTATTGGAGTTCTCGGGGGTTTGAATTTTGGCCATCCTAATAGATGTGTAGTGGTATCTTATTGTTTTTGTGTTTTGTTTTGTTTTGAAGATTTCAAAACATGAATATTCAAGAATCTGGAAAGTCAGTAGCATGGGGGGGGGGCGGGGCTACTTCCCCAAAGCAGCTGGAGAGGGGGAGCCAGGAAGAACTTGGAAGCAGTCTTGTTGCTGTTTTGATTTGCAATTCCCTAATGACTAATGGTGTGTAACATATTTTAATATGTATCTATCTGTTCAGGTCTTTTGCCCATTTTTAATTGTTTTATTTTATTCAAGTTTTCCATATACTTATTCTTGAGTTTTAAGAGGACTTTTTATAGTTTGAATAACAATTCTTTATCAGATATGTCTTTTTTCCCTTTGCTTTAAATTTATTGGGGTGGCATTGGTTAATAAGATTATATAGGTTTCAGGTGTACGATTCTATAATTCATCACCTATATATTGTATTGTGCGTTCACCACCCCAAGTCAAGTCTCCTTCCATCACCATTTACACCCCCTTTACCCTCTTCTAACTCCCCCCAGCCCCATTTCATTCTGGTAGTCACCATACTGTTGTCTGGGTCTATAAACTGTTGTTAGGTTTTTTTTTTTTACTTAATCCCTTCACCTTTTTCACCCAGCCCCCCCAACCTCCCTCCCCTCTGATGGCTATCAGTCTGTTCTCTGTATTTATGAGTCTGTTTTTTCTGTTTCTTTATTTTGTAATTTTTATTTAATAAAGCCCTTTGTATTAAGAAGTCTTACCATTCTGGCTAGTGAGAACACCAACTATTTCCAGCCCTGTGAAATCTACCTACTCCTTTCCATGGTTCTTTCCATGACCTAAGGTAACTTTCTCTCATGTATGAGCAGATAATTACTCAGCCAAAGACTCCAGAATTCCTTCTGCAGAAATGCCAGGATCTCTTTTTGTTAAGGTCTCACCTTCCCATATTTCCCCTGAAATTCTAACCACTTGGTCTGCCTAAACTTAAAGCTCTGTCCCTTCAACTTAGCAGGACTGCTAGTCTCTGTTTGGGTTCCTCTTCCCTGGGCTGCAGTCTCAAAATGCTCTCCAGGTAAATAAGCTGTTATAATTATAGGACTCACCTCATTTGTTTACCTTGTCTCAGGGATCACTGTCCTGCGCTGCCTGCTGTCAATATCTAAAACCCACTGATACATCCATTTTGTCTAATTTTATAGTTGTTTAAAGGAGGTGAGTAAATATGGTCCTTGTTACTCCACCATGGCCAGAAGTTCCCTGATGGATTTTTTTTAACGTGAGGCATTTTAGAGATAAATGAAAGAATTAGTTGAAAATAATTGAACTGCATTGTGAAGATAAGTGTTTTTTTTGTTTTCTTGGTTAATAAACAATTAGCTAAGACATAAGTTAATGTTTGATCATGTGTAGCAATATAGTGCATGGACTTTAAGATCAGGTTGCCTTAACCTTGGCACTGCCATGTAAAGCTGTATGAGACTGGTCCTTGGGCTCATTTCCTCTTTGCCTCTGCTTCCCCATCTGTAAAATGAAAGTGACAATACTACCTATTTTATGGGGTTGTTATGAGCATTAAGTGAGCCATATGTGTGCAAGGTACTATATTCACTATCTATTGCTGCATTCTAAACTTGAATAACAAAATACTCTAAAACTTACTGGCTTAAAACAAGAAACATTTATTTAGCTCAGTTTGGTAGCTCACAGTTTGTAGTGGGCTTCTCTGGGCGTTCTGCTGGTCTCGGTGTAACTTGCTCACGCATCTTCAGTCAGTTGCCAACAAGCTAGTTGACCCTGCTTCTGGGATTCAGTTCATTGCTGGCTCTGATGATGGTGGTAAATGAACCACATGTCCCTCATCCTCCCACATGGTGGCCTGGGCTTGTTCATGGGACTGTTCAGGGTTCTGAGAGCAGCAACAGTGCAAGCTCCATTGCTCAAGCACTTCTCAAGCCTGCCTCAATCACATTTTCTATTTTCCCATTTGCCGATACAAGCCCAGTCAACGAAGGAAGGCACCATCCGAGATATGAATATAGAGAAGGGACACGCTTGTGATAGATGGCCATTTCTGCAGTCTGCCATAGACACTTAGCAAAACTGTAACTGTTTCATATGTTAGTAGTTTCCTTTTTATTTTATTGTAATATATTGCAATAAATACAAGCATGTTGTAGTTATTATTTACAAGTAATAGACAGTAAGAAGAACCAGGGAGCTGAGGTATTAACTGTTGACTATCTCATCAGTATACCGTTATAGCCAAAGTAAATATGTTTGTCGTGGCTCACCTAATCTTTTCACTCTGCTTCTGTGCAATCATTACAACTTCAGGGGACATCTCTTGCCTCCAGTCCCGTAGTCACGTTCTGCTGCAAAATCCCTTCTCTCTGCACTCTTTAGTGGGAACAGTTGTATAAATCACCCAGAATGTTGGCAAGAGCAACTTCTGGGCTGAGTGCTTTTTGAAAAAAAAATCTTCCCTGCTACCCAGAAGTCATTTACATAGGTTGATTCCTGTGGGTTAACATTCACAGCACCCCTTTTGCTGTAGCAACTGTGGGAGAAACTGTCTTTTTGCAGCATCACAGGAGTTACTGCTTAAGCATTTTATGCACACATATGTGGGCACGCCGCAACAAAATACTATTTATTGTTCCTGCACATTTAGGTTTGAATAGCTCTTCCTTTCTCGATATGCTACTCTCCTGACACTAAATGCTATAATTATTTTCCTGGTGAAGTATTGCCTGAATCTTCCTGGGTCAAGCACTCAATTGCAAATCATTGCTCAATCATTCTCTGGTCCTACATCCCTAAACTTGATTCAATCACAGATAGTGTGTGCATATTCCACAAGTCTTCACTGAACCTTCAGTAACCTACAAGTCACCTACTTCTCTGTGGCAGGATGATTCATTGAGATATTAATTTTACCTTGTTCTTGCTGCAGTAGGAGAATACAAAGAATGAAAGGGAAATTTTCCTCATCTACCTCCCTTCCAAGAAGGATAATCATGCCACTGTGATCAGCCTCCCTTGCTTTGAAGGAATTAATTTAGTAGTTTCTTTGTGTTTCAGAAGAGACCCTAAAAGCAACACCTCTCCCACCTCCACTCCAATCTTTGTTTGGGAAGAAGCTGGTGCTTGGAAAATAAGAATTAATGGTCTGAACTCTGAAGAGAAGGCTTCCTATAGAGCGGCAAGTTTTTGGAGGGGGAGAAAGGTATTGTGTGTTTCATGTATACACAGAAGACTTGGACCTCACTCCCTCGCTGTGGCCCAGGGGTGGTCAGACCTCTGATGTGGCAACACGTACCACATCTGATGTGGATACCAGGTGGCATGACCTCTGGCACCAGGAACAAGCTTGGTGTCAGGGAGTATTCATATTCAAATGGACCAGGTGAGCTTGGGCAATGAACATCTTAGCAGCGAATATCACAGAATAAAGATCGAGGCCCTTTCTCCAAGTTTCCTACATTGTGTATGTCCTAGTAGGGGAACAGCCCTGTCCCCTCTCCCTGCCCCATGTGCCTGCAATTAGATTTCCCTCTAGTCCTAGCCAGAAAGAAAAGCATATATTACCTTTCTCACATCCTAGCCGGAGCATAAAATGATACTGATGTACTCATAAAAAGAAAATCTTCAGCCACAAGTTCCTGGGAGCTAGCCTTCTAAACTATTTTCCATCTTTGCATTTTTTGGTTTCAAGCTAGTCACCAGAAATCCCAGGAATAACATGATCCAGGAGTAGGTGGGAGTCTAATATGTCAGTGCTAAAATCTCCTCTGGATCTGGTGCACAATAACTAGCTGACTGGCACCAGTAGGCCTGTTAGCAGGTGTGAGGTAAAGAGGATTCAAATCCTACCATGGCTCAAAAAGCAATTACACAGAAATGTTGCTGCAGGACTTAACATTAAAAGCTCTCCATCAGTTCTAGTTGGCTCTATCCACTAGTCCAAAGGCAATTTCCTCCCAAACTTTTAGCATTATAGATTCCCTCTTTCCCCTTGAACCTGAAAATCCAGCTGTGTTCTCTCGCCTCTGACATCAGCATTACTGGCTTTGATACAGCCAACCATCTGGTCGATGAGGCATGAGGCAGAACGGAACCCAGCTCCCTGGCCCCTGCTGCTTCCACATGAGCCTACAGACCTCACTGGCGTCGACATGGGTGGCGAGCTGTGACTCAGACTCACAGGGAATTAACGCCTTCAATGACCCTGGACCATAATTTCTGATGACCGTCGCTGACATTTTCAGGTTGAGATTGAGGTGGCTCTTCTTGTGATATCATGGAACTTTGGAGGGACACTTTTAGTCAGGTGGTCTCCCCAAGTTCACCAGATAATGTGGAATCCTCAGAACAGGGGAGAGCATAGAGATCTAGAATACTGAGAAAAGGAGTTAACATTTTTAGCTATTTCACTGATCAAGCATGAAATGTATCTGCTCATTTACTGTTTGAGTTCATACTTCTTCTAAAGCTGCTCTTTGCTTTTTCCTACTCCTTTTCAACACTTCATCTGTAAGTAGAAGAGTTGGAGCCATCAGCTTTAACCATTTTCTTTACCTCCCACCCGCAATGCCTCACTCCTCCAGCTTTCCTGTCATTTCTAACTCGGGGAATTATAAAGGGGAAGGAGGGAAACAACCGCCACGGAAAAGGGGCGAGAGTAAGCAGAAGCAGCAGGGTGGTGGAGACAGGCTTTGTCACCAGGGAACCCGGCTTGAGTCTTCACTCTGCTGCTTACTCAGTGATTGATCTGTGTGTAACATCATTTCAACTCTGCATCTCAGATTCTTAACCTGTAAATGAGGGGGGAAAGAGTACATGAGGTAAGGCATGATCTGTGTAAACTAGTGAGTCCTTATAAATATTATTTATTAAAGGAAAATTGAGAAAAGAATTTTGAACTTCATATTAGACCAAAAGTAGAGGCAATAAAATGAAAGTTGCTAAAGGACCCTAGTTTCTCCTTCTCATTTTCCCCATGAGCACTGAAGTAGGGACTATACTTGTTTGGTTTAGTGCTTTCATTATGGAGATGAATTCTCTGAATAGATTTTCCCTGGCAGGATGAGAATTTCTCCCTCTCTTTATCTCCCTGCAGGGAATAGAAATTTAGGATTTAGGAAGCAACACCAGGCCCTCTGCTCATTTGTCTGCCTGTGTCCATGGGCTGTCCAGTCACCCTTTTGCAGCTCTCCTTTGAAACTAAAATATGAAAAGAAAAGGGCCATCCACAGCCTTGCTCAATGTGACTGTGCAAACCTGTTTTATTCTTACTTTGTATTCAAGACACATGCGCTTCTCCTCCTGTAGTATTTGCTGATATACTTTGCACTCCAGCTGCTGCAATATTTAAATCAGTGATTCAGTACACAAACCACACGATGTGCCACTACACTCCAACAAGCAAGGTCTGTCTCTCCGTGGGGACAGAGGATCTAAGCATCTGTCATTCTCCTCCCTTCACTTATAATTAACCACACACCCCTTTACACACATAAATATTTATGTGCAAAAATAAAACTCCCTGGTGCTTTAAGCCAATCTCTCTTCTCCTCAGTGAGCTTTGAAAGTTGCCAAAATAAATTTTTTACTTAATTCAAGACTCTGTAAGAAACTCTTTGGTGTGAAGAACTTATATAATTATACTCCCATAAAATAATGATAAACCTCAGAGTTAGAAGTAGGATATATCCAAACTTCTAGAATGTAAGCTTCATGAGGGAGCAATTTTTGTTGATTTTGTTGAAATCCCAAGTGTTTAGAACAGTCCCTGCTATACAGTGTAAAATCAATGAATATTTTTTGAATATTAAATGAATAAATGCACAGGAACCCCAGCAATGAGATATGATTTTGTTGTTTAGGATGAAGAATTTAAGACTAGAACTTCTAGGCAAACATTGTGGAACCTGAAAATACTTCGATGTTAAGTGAGAATAAGCCAGAGTGAGAAATAATCACCCACTTATTTATTTAATCACTCAACAAATCATTATTGTCAAGCATCATCACACAGTCCTGAAGCAATTATAAAAAATAAATAATGTTCTTTACCCTCAAGGAACTCTTGGCTTGTGTGTGATTCTCAAAGGATGGTCCATGGATATTCTATCAGTATTTGTTCAAAGTGCAGATTGCCAGGTCCCACCCCAAACTTGCTGAATCAGAATCTCTGAGGACAGTCTGGGGAATTTATATTTTTAACTTGCTGGGCACAATCATTGTGTGAGAATTTGGTCTAGTGACTCATGTTATTTGACCGTTTCCCAGCAACTATGTGTTCCCTGCTGCCATTCAGGTGACATTTACAGTGTCACAGACAAACATTCCTTAGTGAACCGATAGGATGTAATAATATTAAAATAACATGACAATTTTAGATTAGTTATTTAGTATCCTATCGATTGGACCCTATGAAACGGTCCGCTTTTTAACTAATTCTTACCGGGTCTGGTGATTTGAGGTGAATTAAAAAGACAAACATTTAGCCCTGGCTGGTTTTCTCAGTGGTTAGAGCATTGGCCAGTGGACCGAAGGGTCTTGGGTTTGATTCCTGGTCAAGGGCACATACTTTGGTTGCATGTTTGGACCCCAGCCCAGTCAAGGCATGTGTGGGAAGCAACCAATCCATGTGTCTCTCTCACATCGATCTTTCTCTCTCTCTCTCGCTCTCACTCTATCTCTCTCCTCCTTCGCTTCCACTCTCTCTTAAAAAAAAAAAAAAAAATCAGTGGAAAAAATATCAAGTGAGGATTAAAAAAAAAGACAAACATTTAGCAGAAGTAGACTTTCAGAAACAGACCTAAACTGAATTTCCTGCATGTTTACTAAGTTGCTAAACTTCTGCTAACAGTGTTTGAAGCTAGCCTCAGGCCTCATCAATTTCAAATATTGCAGTGTCTCCATTAACCTGTCCTGTTCAGCACTAACTCCAGAATTGACTGACACCTGCACATCTTCTTGAGAAGACTAATTAGGTCCTCGGTGTCCAATGTGTAGTCAGAATCAACCACCATCTGGCTCAGAATGGTGAAGCCTCAACATTCTGAATGTTTGGCTTTAATTACGTGTTTCTGTAATTTAATGCAACTTTCTACCGACCACTAACAAACTGCATCTTTAATCAACGTTGCTGATCCTCTGTGCATAAGATCCATTTCCCAGTTGTTCTTCTCATTTAAATAGCTCCTGGGACCTAGCTTCAGCAGGAAGAGCCTTCACATATACAATTTTTTAATGTCTTATTTGCTTCTACTCTTTCATGTTTCCCCATTGTTCAACTCTGTGATTTCTACTGGCTCATGAATCATGTCCTGTATGGATCCTGACACCTTTAATAACTATTCTCTTCATTTTAACATTCTTGCCAACCCTGCTCCAATTCTTCACCAATTCTTTTTGAAATGATTTGTAAATGTTTAATATTTCATTATTTTCCTTCTTCTATGCCTTGGAGCGGTGTTGTTTGCCATTTCACTGAGTATGGTGTTAGGACAAATTGAGAGTTTGATCACATACAAGTGTGGTTATTATTTATACATAATGTTATATTCTTACTCTC
This sequence comes from Miniopterus schreibersii, assembly GCF_964146895.1. NCBI lineage: Eukaryota > Metazoa > Chordata > Mammalia > Chiroptera > Miniopteridae > Miniopterus > Miniopterus schreibersii. The sequence goes on from NC_138101.1 coordinate 176,082,320, forward strand.
TGTGGAAAAGATATATTAAATCCAGTGCCAGCCAGAAAAAATGAAAATGATTTGGGAGTTGCAAGCATTGGTCACTAAGCTAGCTACAAACACCTCCTTAACATTTTGAGAAAAAAAATACAGATTACTAATGATTTGAGATAGATAACACCCTTTAATGTCTTAATGTTAAACTATGCATATTTGCTGTTAATCAAAACAATTTTTTCAACTCAAAGTGATGGTACTTAATGTTCTGTTAATTATGCAAGGAGCAAGTCATTTTGTCCCTTAAATGGATGTTCAACTGATTAAGAAAGCTAATAATCAGTTATGAAATCCATACGGCTCAGATGATTCAGGGTCAAATGCTTTTTGCCCACTTGGGGCCAATAATTCTATCTCCTTAAATTACCTCCTATTTCAGTTGGGAGAAGTTATTTTCTTTCCTTAAGTATGTAGGTGTTATACTCTTACTTGTGTATTGGAAATTAAAACCTAGGTTTTCAAATTAAACCAAGAACAATGGAATGATAGGTTCAATTTATTATGAAACCCCTAAAGGGCAACAACCAGGCAAAGAAAATATATTTTCATACTAAGAATAGATTGTAATGAATGAAATAAGACTATTTACAAGTTTAACTACCCTCAATGCAATAAAGAGAATTTAGGTATGTTAATTTTTCAGCACTCTAAAAAAATCATTTTTATGATAATATTCATCCATTCAACAAATACTTGTTAAGCATCTGTTAGGTGTCGGTACTATGCTAGACACCAAAAATGTAAGTAGGAGTATATAAATCACAATTCCTGACCTTAAAAGGCCAACAAAGAAACAAAAAGTAACCACAATGGTTGATCTTAAAAGTTCTAATCACAAGAAAAAAAAATTTTGTAACTATGGTTGGTGACGAAAGTTAACAAGACTTATTGTGGTGATCATTTGGCAATATATACAAATATTGAATCATTATGTTGTATACCTGAAACTAATGCCATGTTGTTACATGTCAATTATACCTCAATTTAAAAAAAAAATTTAAAGCACCCAGAATGATAAATAATTAGATACATTTTTACTTATAAGAGTCATTAAAAAATAAGCAAATAAAACAAAACAAAAAGAAGCAGATTTATATAGCAACATGCTATCATTTATACATCAGAGATTAACAGGTGGACAAAAGCTACCCATGCCAGAAAAAAAGCACAATTCAATGACTCCAAATTTAAGCCTGGCCTCTAATTCTAGCTTGTAGCTATCACTAATGCCCTTGGGGAGTATTTAAATTCTCTTTGCATTTCAACTTTCTCATCTGCAAAAGAGCAGTGAATTTTTCACCACGTGGTAGGGGTCAATTTCAGATCATTTGGAGGAAAACCAGAACATCCTCAAGGGCTTCTGTACTTGGAATCGAAATACAAAGTGCATTAGTCAATCAATCATTCAGTCAGTAAGTATCTATTGATTATCTACTGAGTGCTCTCCAAGGTGCCAGGCCCTGCAGGAAACACATAGAAGAAGAAATAAAACGATCATTTTCTTCATTTGCTGCCAGCCTTGTTGGAGAGAAAATAATTAATATGCAATAATAATGAAGAAGGTAATTAATAAATGATATGCCAGATGCTATTATGCTTTTTAGAGATGGTAAGGCCCTTTCACATGCTATGTTATTTAAGAGTAAGTAAGTGTATCTAATAAAAAAGTAGACTACATAGTCTGTTAAGAGGTATGGAAGGCTGGAGGAGACAGATATCAATTAGGCTGCATTAAATTGAACTGAGCCAAGCTGTTACACTGTTCAGGAGCGGGTGAAGTTGAATAGACGGCAGTACATTCCAGAAGAAAGGGATCGAACCCAAAGGAGGCAAAGAACAGAGCATGCTAATCACAGTGTATTTACGGGAATATGCTTCTACTGAAACACAGGTCTTACAGACAGGTGATAGTGGACTTGAAACGCCTAATTTAAAATTTTCAGAAATGCCAATTTAGAAGAAAGTGTGTAGGAAGAAAGAAAATATTTGAAATAGAGATGCATCTGATAAAAGAGATTTAAGGGACATTAATCTGGTAATGGCATATTGACTAGATTATAGGGTGTAGCAACTAGACCGTAAGAAGAGTGTCTCCTTCTGAACCCAAATTTCCAATTTCTGCAACACCTAAATCACAGATTTTGCTCTTATCATTTGCAGGATAACATATCACTTAGAGATTTTAGATCTGTTATTTGGTTTACTGAACCTGCAGTGACAGATGGCTTATGCAATATAAAGCACTAATCCCACTTTGTCCAATTTGAGATCTGTCATGCAAAGATTTCTTCAAAAAGAGAACAATTGTTTATTTGCCCAACTTTTATTTCTTCACTGTCTTCCGATCTACCATTTGGTTCAGTGTTGAGTGAAAACAAGGTCAGCCCTGGCCTAGTGGTCAGTTGGTTGGAGTGTCATCCCGTACACCAAAAGGTTGAGGGTTCAATCCCTGGTCAGGGCCCGTATGGGAGGCAACCATTCGATGTTTTCTCTCCCCCCCCCTCTCTCTCCCCACCTTCCCCACTCTCTAAATCAATAAACATATCCTCAGGTGAGGATTTTTTAAAAAATCCACAGCAACTGCCCTCTCTGCACACTGGCTGAAGAATGGAGGAGCCATTCAACAGGAAGGGGAAAGTGGAGATGAAGTGGGCACCGGGAGGCTGTGCTCTCTCTACTCAGAACTCAGCCCATTTTCAAGCCTGGGAGAGGAGCCATGGGGCCAGTTCAAGACACAAGCTCAGCTCTGCAATTGCCTGGAGCACCTAAGGAAACTCCGGGACCAGTTACCCTTTTGTAAGCAGAGCCTTGAGGGATCTTGATTTTAAGGAGCATCTGCAATCCTCAGAAAGTTCCTCACTATTGTATTTTGTCTCCTTTTGCCCTTCCTTTCTGCCCTGGCTCTGCTTTCCTCCCTGTCTTTTCCTCTTCTCCCATTCATGGCAGAAAAGCACACAGAGCAAGAGAAAATATGGAGACTTTCTAAACAAATATTGACTGTACTGGAGGAGACTCACTTCCTGGAAAAGGTGGACTGTGCAGGGGAGCCTCCAAACAGTCCATGGCCAAAGGATTTCCCTCTTTCTTACATTGGTGGCTCTGAAATTGTGTCACTTTAAGGTGCTATTCATCAAGGGTCCAAGAATCATACCCCTTCTTGCCTCTCACCAGAACCCCAGCAGGGATGAGGTAACTCCCTCCCCAGAACCTTTATCACTCAAGCATGGGCTTGTGGCCACTGAACACAACACAGAGATGCTGAGATGTCCCTCACATTGGAGAGTTAGAGGAGACCATCATCTAGACTGGAGTTTGGATGGAACTTTCTGAACCCTTTCAAGATTCTGTTTTCTTCATGTCTAAAATTAGGCATACTCTCATTTCCCTCTCCCCGCCCTCTTTTACACACACACACACACAGACACACACACACACACACCCCGCTTTATTCTTTTTTATAACAAAGAAGTCCTATCTTGTTCCCTTTGTTTTCCTCCATTTCAATTGCTTGTAAAAGCCATAAAGTTTATGATTTGGAAATACTATAGTCTAATTAGGTATAGTGCATGGAGCATCTGTACACTGTTTCAGACCAAGTTGTAATTGCTACATTTCCACAGTGCCCTAACCCCACTCTGTGGTCAATTGTGTAATGGGAAATGGGTAAGTTTTCATAAATATTCAAGTCCACCCATTCTGAACCAGTCTTCAGATGACTTGTCAGTCCTTAGCTTTTCAATCACAGGTACTCCTAAAGTAATAATTATTCATTGCTAATCAATAATAATTTCTATTAGCTAATCAATGAGCTTCCTTATAAGAACTTTGACATACATCTGAGTATTAAAATAGAGGAATGGGATGCAGTAGAGAAACCACCATTTATTTTTTTATATGCTAGATATAGTATCAGACACTCACAAGTTTTACTCTTAATCTTATTGTGATGATTTGAAAACAGAATAGGACACTGATAGCCATCTTTTTAATGTTTTAAAACATACTGGCTCTATTTGTCCTGTAAGTCTGACATAGATTTATTCCCATGATTTTTCTTCTAATGCACTAATATAGTATCTACCTGTTGTATTAAATAACCTCATTCCATTTTAGCCTATTTAGACTTAATTTTTAAAATTAAAATACTTTTTGACTCTTCCTGTCTCTGAATGTCTCAGACACATGCTGCTACATCAGCCACATTTTACACCCACATTAATCAAAGCACAGAGAAATCATTGCTAAAGATGTGAGATGGATAACACCATCCTTTTAGACATCTAAAGCAAATACTATACTGCACAGAAGATAATATTCCACCCACACTCCCATCTGCCATCCTTCTACTTCTCAACAGATCCTTACTAAAAGTTTTTATTTGTAAGTCAAAGAAGCCACCCCTCAGGATGAGAGAAATTGTTGAAAGCTTCTTTACAACCAAATCTATTTTTGAGTGTTTATTGAGTAAACAAACAAAACAAACCAACAAAAAGAATAATTGATGGCAGATGTGGTTATAGAAGCTCTGCCCAGGTAAAAAGGCAAGGAGGACAGAAATCATCTTTCCCTGAAAGCCATATCGCTTTCCATTAGCAGTAATGTTGCCATTTATTTTTACAAAGCTCGTTCACATCAAGGCTCAGCAATGTTTTTCCTGGAAGTGCATTCATTCTTCATTCAAAAAATATTTCTTTGGCGTCTATTATGTACCACACAAAGTCAAAGTACTGGGAACACAAGATTCCCCTTTTCCTGGAGCTTATATTCTAGAATAGCATTGTATAATAGAGCTTTCTGTAATGATGGAAATGTTCTATAGCTATGCTGTACAATATGGTAGCCACTAGCTATATGTGGCTATTGAGAACTTGAAATGTAGTTAATACTGCTTGGAAACTATATTTTTAATTTTACTTAACTTTAAATTCATTTAAATTTATATTTAAATAGCCACATGTGACTAGTGGCTAATATATGCGGACAGTGCAGGTTAGTGAATGTGTGTGTGTGTGTGTGTGTGTGTGTGTGTGTGTGTGTGTGTGTGGTGTGCATATATGTGTATTGAGGGGGTAGCGACAGACTTGTCAACAAACAAATAAATAACAAACATCAAACTGTATCAAGTGCAAAGCAGACGATTAAAACAGGGTGATGTGATAAAGAGTGTTGAAGAGGCTGCACTTAATGGGTGGTTGAGGAAGGAATCTTACAAAGTAATATCTGAGCTGAGATGGGAATGACAAGAAGGATCCATGCGAAGATCAGGGGATGAACATCCCAAGGAAGGGGAACAGCTAGTGAGAAGCCCTGGGGTGGGAACCAGCAAGGTGTTCCATCACCAAGGACAGAAGGGAGAACAGTGTGGATGGAGGGTAGAGAGCAAGGGAAGGGAAACAGCATTGAAGCTGGAAAGTTTAAATGCATGTGTATTAGTTTCCTAAGGCTGCCGTAACAAAATACCACAAACTTCGTGGCTTGGAATAACATAAATTATATTCTCTACAGTTCTGGGGGCTAGAAGCCTGAAAGCAAGGTGTCAGCAGGACCTACTTCCTTCAAAGGCTTTAGGTCTAGGGGAGGATTTTTCCTTGCCTCTTCCTAGCTGTTGCCTTTCTCAGCAATTGCTGGAATCCCTTTCTTTGTAGCCTTATCACCGGATCTCTGCCTTTGTCTTCACATGGCCTTCTTCTCTGTGTCTCCCCGTCTGTGTCCTCTCCTCCTCTTATAAAGGCACCAGTCACTGGGATATAGGGCTCATCCTAAATCAGTAGGATCTCATCTTAACTGTATCTGCAAAACTCTATTTCTGAATAAGGTCTCATGCCGAGGTTCCTAGTAGACATTAATTGGGGGAGGGGTGCTATTTATGACCTGCTATGGCACCAATTTTGTAAGGCTTTCAAAGCCAGATTAGGAATTTGGCTTTTATTCTAAATGTGATGAGAAGCCATTGGGGGATTTGGAGTCAGGGGGTGATTAATATGATTTATGCTTCTAAAAAATCATTCTGGCTATAGGAAGATTGGATTTTAGAGAAGAGTGGAAGAATGGAGACCAGTAAAGAAACAAGTGCAAGAGCCACGCATGAGATGACAATGGCTTGGATAAGACAGTGCTGGTGGAAATGGAAGAAATGGGCAGATTTGAGATATGTTTTGGAGGTTAACAGGGATGTGATTAATTGATGGATTAAGTATGGGAATGAGGGATAAAGAAGAATCAAGGAAAATTCCTAAATTTGGGCTGTGAATAAAGAGTGGGTTGCCATTTACATGCCAGAGCAGAATGGGAATGAGACAGGCTCTGTTTGGTGATGTTAAGTTTGAGATGCCTTTAGATAGCCAAGTTGAGATACCAGCTAGACAAACGCACATACAAATTTACAGTTCTGAGGAATAGCCAATCTGGAGATGGAGGTTTGGAAATTCAGATGAAGAATCTAAGGCACAGAGAAGCAAAGCAACTTTCCCCAGGTCACACACAGCTAGTAAGTGGCAGAGCTGGGATTAGAACCTGAGTAGTCTGGCTTCAGAATCCATGCATTTAATTACTTTGCTATACTACTCATTAGCACTTAAAAGGAACTGAGAATTTTGAAGGATGGAGGAAGCAGCAATGGGGGCAAGGAAAACTTCTGTGGCAACTGATCATTGGACCTGAATATAAACATAATCCTCATTTATTAAGTGTGCTTTAAGCTACTCTTCAATCAGTGTGTGAATATCTTTAGCCATTTTAAGGGAGGAGACAATGTTATGGGACTCGATGTTTTATGTAAAACATTTAGAATAAAAATTTTTATGTACTATGTGAGAATCAAAACCTGTGCAGCATTACTTCTTGGTAAGGAGAGTTACTACAATCTTTCCTGTTGTGTCTGTGTCTCCCTGATTGACTTTCCAGCTAATTGGAACATAAAGAATATATATTCAATGAGAATTCATCAAATTCCTGATCAAGTACAAACATACAAGAATAATTATTTATTTACACCAACTATCAGATTTTAGTAATTAAACTGTAGCAACAGGTGATGCAGTACCTTATTATTACCATAGATCAATTTTTGAAATGACATCCATAATTAGTGACAAACAGGAAAATACTTAAGGTTATTGTCACTGTATTTACTACCAAGAAAGGATGTGGCATTGGTAGAAAATTCAAACTTTTGAAAAGAGAGAAATAGGAGATTTTTAAAAGATATAGTATGCATTGTAGACTCTTTCATTTGGGGGCTTTCCTAGCTTGTCAGCTTAAGTAGCCCGGTGTATTGGACAGGAAGCCACCATGCACAGTTGTTAAAAGCACAGATGGCTCTGTGCTCTGCCATGTACAAGATGTAAGGACCCTAAGAAAGTTACTTAACTTCTCTTGCCTCCACTCCTTACCGACCTCTCAGAGTTATGGTAGGAATAAAGTGAGACAATACACAGAAAATGCTTAGAGTACTGCCTGGCACATAATAAATATTCAAAAAGTGTTAACCATTTTCAGATTTCCTCAGCCTACCTGTCTTCCTGGCTTTAGTGTGAAATAATTGTTTACGGATGAGGTAGAAAACATATATTCCATATTTTTAAACTGGCTAGACTAGATACTCTTCAGAAGCTCCCCCAATATGAAAGGGTCCATCCACCCTACTGCTTCTTTTCTCTTCCTTATGTCTGCTCTTGGGAATTAAATGTTTTCTCCAAGAAATCATTCAAAATCCCCATTGTCAACCAGAAAATTACACTAGTTGGTTGGAGTGTCATCCCATGCACCAAAAAGGTGGCAGGTTCAATTCCCAGTCAGGGAACATACCCAAGTTGCAGGTTCGATTCCTGGTCGAGGTGTGTACAGGAGGAGGCAAGCTATCAATGTCTCTCTCCCTCCCTCCCTCCCTCCCTCCCTCCCTCCCTCCCTCCCTCCCACTCTAAAAATCAATAAAAAAACATATCCTCGGGTGAGGATTTAAAAAAAAAATTTATGCTGAGATTTAGCTGCAACGTTGTTAATAACAGTGAAGAAATAAATCCAGAAAAATAATAGAGGACTGATTGGATAACTTGTGGAGCATCACACACACAATAGAATTTTTTAAGCGACTCTAATAAGAATGTTATATGAAAACAATGAATGACAGAAAATAAAGTTCAAAATATATATTTTTTCAATTTTTAAAAAGCAAGCTACAATCAGCATGTGCTATATGATTCTATTTTTTTTTAAATGTAAATATAAGCATAGAAACCATCTGGAGGGTTTTAGTCACCAAACGCAGTGCATTACCCACTTATCCTCCCGCTAACGTTGGAACATCTACTAGCAAGTCCAGATAACTGGCCATTCCCGTAGAAACCACCTAACCCTTCTCTTGCTAAGCGAAGGCTGGAAAAGGAAAGGGAACACAGTGGGTACAACTAGAAGGTAGGAGTGGCAGGTTGCACCTTGTTAATTCTCCCCTTTGTACCTTTCAGCTTTGATAAGTTCTTTCCCTCCCCTGGGGTCTCTCCTATGACCGTGTCCACATGTAGCTAAAGGAGTCATGGATGACACAGAAGCAAAGAGTTGTTTTTCCTGTGTAGGACTTTGCCCAAGGTCACTGCCATGGCTCTGGGACCATTGCCCTAGCCCTGACCTAGGCCATTCAAATGACTATGATCTTTCAGGGGTTTAAAATTGTTCAAATAGTGAATGATCAAACTTACTTTTCCTTTCTTTTATCATTATTGGAAGTATTTTAAAAAACAAATTATAGCCCCACTTTATTATTATATTCTTAATTATGAAATGCATGTCTTTTCCATTCTTATAAACTATAATAATCTTTTAACTTCAAAAATGGAAGAGACTACTCTGTGTTAAGGTAATCAATATGTAAGATCACTAAATCTTTTTACAATACATTCAGATAGTCATGCCACAGTTTCTAGTAAGGAGATTTGTGATTAACCATAAAAGCTAGTAGTAAAGGTGTCAGCTTCACATATTTTAATGAAGGTGCTAGAATATTGTTCTGATTTTTTAGGTCACTTTTCAATCCCTGGCATTTGGAAGAAAGAAAAAAAAAAAGTCCTTTTAATGAACATTAAATTATATTTTTTCCAAGCTTCCATTTTTCCATCACTTGAAACTGTAGGCATAAACCGGCTAGTAATTTATAAACTATGATCAAACCATATTAAATTATCAATATTTGACCAACAAAAATATGGCAATTTCCTATGATATATCCTAATACTGTAATTAAGATATATAAATGTTTTTAAATAAAGCCTCCTGAAAATATTTTTAAACAATTATTTTACTCAGACATGTCTGTGACATAAAACAAGGTTTTTTTCCCGTTTGTTTTTTTAATCTAAAGTTTACTGGTGGTGTTATAATCATACTGGTTCAGGCTCACTATGTTCTAAGGAACCAGGAACTTGAAAACATTTAGTAAAAGTTATGTAACTTGCTCTAGGAGGTAAACAGGTTAAATGGGCAACTAAGGAATGAGCCCCAGAGCTGAAATAATCCTGTTATCTATTCAGTAAATATTTGCTGAACACATACTATGTGCCAGGCACTATGCCAAGTGCTGAGAACACACTGATGAACAATTTCCCCCGTGATCCAACTTTTTACTTAATTCTACAAAAATTCTCATAATTATATTCCTTGTTTAAGTTCTAGGGGATATTTAGCTCCCATTTATGTTTTATTTCACACTAATAAAATGTAACTATAGTATTTATTATTTTATATATGATCATAGCACCAAAATATTTTTTGCAATGTGTAAGTTTATATTCCAACTTATGAACTAATGCCACCCTGTAGCATTTTTAAAAATTGTGGTAAAATGAATATAACATAAAATTTACTACTTTAACCATTCTGGTTATAAGCTTTTGTCATTAAGTCCATGTGCATTTAATGCTGTAGATTTATGTGCATTGGACACTGTAGATCTGTCTAATGAAGTAGCAAAATGTAGAAAAAAGTAGAAAACCAAATCAGGAAGACCAGCCTACCCTTTGGGAAAATGGCAATCAGAGCATGGTACCAACTTGGCAGCAAGTTCTAGATGACTATTTCCCAAACACGTTTGATCTTATTATAATGTAGTGATGAAAAATCAAGTGAGCTCATAAAATATAGGCATCTGGTCTCAAAGAATATGCAATTGCTGTTTACCGTCATCAAAATGTTATCCATATCTCAAATATGCATGATATAAGCTCTTGAAGATGATGGAATCATTTACATACATTAGTGTTTAGATTACATCAGAAAAATGGTCAAATCTGACTGAGCACCAATTACCTTCAGGTGACATATGCAAATTCCTTTTCTCTTACAATTGCCCACCATTTCTTAAAGACAGACTTTTGCATAGTAAGAGCAGCAGAAATGTGCTTAGTGTTTTTCTTACATATAGTTTTAAAATGTACTTTTGAAGAAAATATTGCTAACACCAGGTTTTGGGTTTCATTTTGTTTTTTTGCTGAACCTATTCATATCTTAGGACAGTTTGGGAGCATTGTTCTATGTGCTATGCAAAGCTATAAGGGATTAATAAAAAGGGTTTGGGCAATATGTGGCACCTCACCTAATATTTCAAAAGGTTTTATGAACATTGAGAGTATCTTCCAATTTATGTGGCTTAAGTGATCTCCCTCATTTTTTAAAAAATCAGGCTGGGATGTTAGATAGAAAGCTGAGATAACCAATTAAGTAATTAAGGGGTTCCTTCTTTAGATTATAAACTCTGAGAGAATGAAGAGAGAATCAGCTCCGTGCTTATGTTCCTAGCATAGTACCTTGCATATAGCAGACATTTAATAACTATCTGTGGAAAAGAGATAGTGCTCCTAGTCTGACGGACACCCCTGAATTCAAATCTAACTCTGCATCTTACAGCTGAGCAGCCATGGGGAAATTTGTTAATGTTGGCTTTTGTTAATCCTATATTATATGATAGTGATAAATTGTTCCACAATTGCTATGAAAATTAAATGAGATAAATAGAATGTGTCCAGTACAAAGTATAGGCACATAACAGAGAGGTCCCTTCCCTTACTCTATATATTCCTCATATCAGAGTCAATCCTAGAAAAAATGATAAAGTGAGGCCTCCTTCCCCTTCCCCTTCCCCTTGTACCCAGACATTTCTGCTTGTGGTGGGTTACTTTAGGCTAAGGTCCAATTCCCTTAGGTTTGAGTTCCCTCTTTTGTCAGTAAAAATACTTTGTTGAAAAAGTTGGTGACCTTTGAAGGTTTTTTCATCTCAGGAATTCTTTTAGCTCATCACTCCCCTCCTCTCTTCCCTACCAAATTTCAACTTAACCTGATAAACTAGGCATTAGGGAAAACCTACTGCATATTGCCCAAGGCTTCCAGAGGCAATTTTCTGGGCACTGCAATTAGCTGCCCTAGGCAAAATTGCACAGTAGGCAAAGCTTTCCTCCACCCTCTCCTGCAGTACCCACCCCCATGCCTGCAGGGTTCCTCCGCTGCCTTCAGCCTGCCAGAGCTCTCACACCCACCTAGGATTTTGTCTTCCACCCAAGCCTCAAACTCTAAAGTTTCGACCTGTCTCCCCCTATATAATTTTTCATTCTCTCTTTGAGGTTAATCTCAGGTTATACAAGGTAATCTAATTTAAAATTTTCTGCCGGACACCTGCATTTTAAAAACAATGTGTTAGCATAAATAGTGTAATATTTATGGGAAATATTTCTGAATCCTTTTAGATGAAGCCATTAAGGTGCCCTTCACTCATTCTAGGCTACCAGATCATGCAATACCAGTTTTATTTCTTCAAAAGAACAGAGATCATTTCTTATACCATTGCTTCTAAAATATTGCCAATCCCTGTGACAAATTAATCAATGCCAGCAGAGTTCTCAGATAATGTGCAGGTTTTGGTGATATTTTTTTTCATATTACTCCTTCTATCTGTAATGCCCCACTATCCTTCAAATATACAAATCAGGGGTCTCAAACTGGTGGCCTGGAATATCTATAGGGCCCTGGATATGTTTTGTTTGCCCATTTCATTGGGCCTGTAATAAGTAATGAGGCACATATTATTCTTACTCAGCAACACAAGCGCCTGAGTACCATTGTGTTGTATCTTGTCTACTTCACATATTTAAGTAAATTGTACAAGACACATGAGTTTGTAAAACCCTATTCATCCTTCAAGACCCTCCCCCATCCAGAAGCGATCTCTTCTGTGAAGATCTGAGACGCAGTCCTTTGCATATTTACAGCAGGTTAGTTGCTAGCTGCATTAAACGTAGCACCTAGCCCTTACATAGGGGCTCCGAGTAGAATAGCTGACTGCAAAGGCAATCCAATGGACATGGTCTCATGGTGGAGATTTCAGACTTCCAGGCATCCAGGAAGCAGGTTTTTTGAGGCTGACTGGGTTTTCCGTGCTCTTAAATGGTCCAGTACAGGATGCTAACTCTTTTGTGTCTATGAATGTCTAGTACAGCCTTGTACCTTATAGTGGCTCTGGAGGCAATACATACCCTTATATGCTATATACACAGTGTCAGTCTGTGGTAAGCAGTTAGACTTGAGCAGAGCAAGGATCACGGGCCAGGTACAGAAGGTCACCAGGGTAGAAAGCCCTGGGTGCCTAGGAACAGACAATTGTAGGGTGGAACTTTATCCTCAAGGTGACCCTTCTTCCTAGCAAAACACTGATCATGAGGTTTGGACCCCCTGACTTTCCTTCCTAGAGATAACATCTAGGTCTCAGTTTTATTTCAGCTCCAGGCTCAGAAAAGCAGCAAAACCAGACAAGCAAAGCAAGCCATGGCTCACCTCAGGACCAGTGCATTGGATAATGACCCCCTGCCCTGGAGTCCACCCATCAATCAGTAGAGACCTAGACCCTGAAAGCACACACCTGGAAAGCTGCTGACTATTCTATTGAGACCCTCGCCTGGGATCTTCACCCAGCACTCTCTCCATCCCCGGAACAAGCTGAGCCTTTCTCCTCCCCCTCCTGCCAAGCACATCACCTGGACGTCCCTCACTTTAAGCTCCAAGTTCTACTTTGCCTCTCTAACTTGTTTCCTGAGCCCATTTCTTCTACAAATTACTTCTTCTACCTCTGTGACTTTACAAATAAATGTTCTCTTATCGTTTGAGTCTTAACTCTGAATTCTTTCCTAGCCAGAACGCAAGTACTGAGGCTGCTGAACCCAGGTCCAGTCTGACCCCACTGGTCTACCACCTAGTGCCATTTCCGCCACCACCACCAAATATTTAACCAAATTTTATTTGCATTAGGCAACATCATTTTTCCCCTGTCACGTGTATGCTGAGCTATTTGAACCATCTGGACCACAGCCAGGACCCACTCCTTTGTTGCCTTTTCCCTCACCTAAGGAAAATAAGCAAAAGCAGCTCAACCTGCCCTCAGTTCCCTCCCACTGCCGTGACTCTCCCAAGAGGGTAAACATAATAAGGCCAGTAATCATTAAAAAAAAAAATAAAGGCATAAATCCAGTGTCCTGGAGCTTTGCTATGGGCCTACCATGTAAGTACCGTTCTCCTGGTATTTTGGTAACTGAACCTCCTTGAACTGTAGGTCAAAAGGAGATAATATTATTCTAAATCTTACTCCTTTGCAAACAGCATAATGGCCAAATCCCAGCATAATAATACGGACATTTACATAATGCCCTTTTCACAGTGCTTTGCAAAATTTCTTTTGCAGTTTCTCAATATTAGATAAGAAGAGAGAGGGAGATGATTGATTCTAGATGGTAAACGAGGGAAGGTAAAGCTTGAATCAAAAAGAAAAAAGGAAAGAAAGAAAAAGAAGTGTGAAACAGAAAGCTTAACGGTAAATTCCTAACTCTGAACCTAATGTTTTCTCCAAGATCCTTCCGATAGCAAAAGGTTTCTTCTTGTCTCGAGTCTGCTATTCAATAACACCAGGTGCGTATTACAGTAGAAAAGAGCATTAAATGGCCCTCAGAACTGGACACAGATGAGAGACAGGTTTAGAAGATAGGGTTTATTAAAAACAGGTTCCAAATAAGCCTATTTTAAAAATTAAGAACCTAATAGCAAGTCAAAATTAGGGGAAATATTAAATACCCACAGAATGAGCTGCATCTTTGTATTCCCTAATGATAGCAGATACAAGCTATTGTTGGCTAGAGAAATAGAAGACTATCCTTAAATAACCTAGAGGTAAGCAGAATAAATTACAATTCATCTGATACATTTCTCAAAACAAAAATATATCCAGCTTGGACTCACTAGGGATTTTTCAGAGTACTAGATTTAGAAGAGAGAAAAAAATGAACTTGAAATAGAAAAGGGGGCGAGGGAGTAATATATAGAGTGATTTAAAAATCTGAGTCCATTTTTTTTTTTTTAAAAGGCAGTAAAAAAAACACCCTAGTGATGTAATAATAACCCCAGGGATTTAAAAAGAGTTTCCTCAAATATATCTGGGGGATAAAAAACACTGGAAAGAAAATAGGTCCATTAATAAATGACGAATGAGATGAAATGAGATTTTGAAATAGTTGGGCTACTGAACTGCTTTTTTTTTGTTTGTTTTAAATTGATCTTTTAACAAGAAAAACAAAAAGGGGGCTAAGAACAGAGAAGAAACAAGACTGGTCAGCAGAATGCTGATAAATAGCAAGCAAGGAAATTCAGTCCTTGCAAAAAAAAAAAAGGATTTTCCAAATCAGCAAACTTCGGTGATATGCCTTCTACTGGGGATAAAGAGGAACTGAGTAATTTATATTCTGAACCACATTTTCTCCTGCACCTTCATCCAGCCAGAATGATCAAACCATATTATGAACTCTAGGAGCTGCTTTGACTTCATGCAAATCACCTGCATTGCATTCTCACTCCTAAAATCCTCAGATAATCTCACATGCTTTTAACAAACATTAATTATCTACTATACTTGGTGCTGTGAATACAAAGACTGAACTATTAACACCTTTTCTAAATCATCCAGCATACCGTGGGCCCTCAGTTTTGGTTCAGGAACCCACTTGCCTTTCAACATGCACACAAATGTACACAGACGCGCACACACATTAACCTCCTAAAAGTATACAAATTAATATATTTTTTCCTTTATATGACATTTACCTCTACATATTTATTCCTAAATTGAGGGCCTAGAAACTAAATTTATGACCTTGAAAAAGCCAATCGTATCCCTGAAGTTCCCGGAAAGCAAATCAACATTCTCCTAAAAATTATTAAGTTTATTTCTGTTTTTTTGTTTTAATATGTTTTTATTGATTATACAGAGAAAGATAGAAATATCAATGATGAGAGAGCCATTGATCGGCTGCCTCCTGCATGCCCCCCACTGGGGATTGAGCCCGCAATCTGGGCATGTACCCTGACTGGGAATTGAACCAGTGACCTCTTAGTGCATGGGTTGACACTCAACCACTGAACCACACAGGCTGGATTATTACAGTTTTAACTGAAAAAGTAATTAGTGTATATGGCTAGCATTTCTGACTTTCAAAAGGATGGATTCACCATTAAAAGTAAGTATTCCTCTTATCCTAAATCATCAGTCCCCTTCCCCAGAAGTGATCACTATTGAAATATTTACATAGCCTTTCATATACTTTTCCTAAACAAGCATAGGTGTATGAATATTTTTTTAAAAAAATCAACAAGAGCTGATTTTAAAACCTGTTCTACATTTTGCCTTTTTTAAAAAGTTAATACTGTTATCTTGGGCAGCTTTCCATATCATCACATGGAGATCTTTATAATAGCTGCATAAAAAAATAGCTGCATGATATAGTATTTTATTGAACAAATTACTATAATTTACTTAGCAAATCTCCTATATTGCACAAATTTATTGCTTCCACTTTTATATTATTACAACAAACTATGTCATTTATGCATCTATAAAAAGGAGGTAATAATACACTTTTGTGAAGAGTTAATACAAAAATTAAATGAGACAATCTATGTGAAAGCATCTAGAATGCCCAGCACGTTAGGTATTTTTAGTACGTTAACTAAATGAATGAAGTGAATGAGTGAGCAAATGAACCAACAATGCTTCTGATTTTGTTTCCTGTCTGATGGTCAGTCTCCATCCAGTAGAATGAGAGCCTCATGAAAATAGGGATCAATCTTGTCTGTCTTTCATGGACGAATCCCTAGAGCCTACAGCAGCACCTGCTTATAGTAAATGTTTAAATAATTAATTGGTTAATAAAAGAATAAATATCATTAGTCATTAGTCTTATTTTCCTCTGACCAACAGTTTTAATTTCAAGGTAAAAGAGCCTGTTTAAGAGGAAAGACCGTGCAGGCTTCTTTCAAGTAAGATTATTTGCAATTTGATTCTGAGAAAAGTTAAAAAGCAAGGCCACTCCCAGATGAATGTTGGATCTTGGCAACTCAACCTGTCCTGCCTGCCCCAAATAATCTCACTTGAAAGAAGGCTGCACCGTCAGCAACTTTCATAAGCCTCTTGAGATCACAATATAGGCAAGATTTTTAAAAATGATCTTAATTACATTCATAAAGAGGAATCGGCCCTACCTCCAAGTACGAGGCCTGGGGTGGCTTACCCTAGTTACCCTACCAAAGGGATGAGCCTGTTAAAGATGGCCAAAATTTGTGAATCAATCACTGTTTTCAAATATAGATCAAAGTATAGTCAAGGACTTCTTTATAATAACATTATGTTCACTAGCATTACTTTTTTTAATTTGGAGAGAAAGAACTGCAGTTAGAGAAATGTCTTTTAACCCTGGACGCACCACGGGAATACATTCCATATGGGAATGTCATCTGTCCTGTGTGTAAGCAAAGACAAATAGTTGACAACCACTGGGCCAGATTAGGGCTTTTAGGGTCACACAAGAAAGTTGGTCAGATTTCTAGAGCATGTAATTGCATATCTGGGACAACCAAGTTTGGGGAGGATGGTATAACTTAGATAGATTGTGTTGGGCCTCACTTGCCTCACTCTCAATTTGTTCTCATGTTCAAAGACACACAGTGGGGGAGTCACAAAGTAATTATTAGTACAATATTCTCCTCACTCTTTATTCCTTCAGGGGGGAAATATGCACCTCAAAGCAGAGTGTATTCTGAATGCAGAGCAAGAATCTTTTAAGTCCTCTTCTGATTGTGACCTCTCAGTAACCTCCCACAAATGGCAGCAATTTCCCAAAACATTCACTCTCAACTTTCAACTTCTCCCAAACTCTACCCAACACCCAGTCAATGGGTCTCTCTCTCCCCTTCTCAACCTTCTGAAGACATTATCAGTCAGTCTGCTCTGTTCCGTACTCAGTGGGTGAATGCTTTGGGAGCACTGTTTTCCTGTCTAGACCTCAATGCTGGTTGAGACAGATAACCTTTACGTCAGAACTATCCCCAAATGACTTGAAGGACTTTTGTTTGTTCTGTCTTTAATTCTACATTATTTTTTCTAAATATTTCAAGATGTTCTTCCTTTTTCTCTGTATGTTCTAGTTTTTAAATAAGCATTTATTGATTTTATAAGAAAAAATTTTTAAATTTTTTTCTACATGTTCATTAGAGAAATTTAGAGAGGAAAAATATAACCACTGAGAACACCTTCATTTTAGTTCATTTTCTTCCAGTCTAATAATACACACATATATACACACACATAGACTATACTGTTCTGTATTCTTTTTAAAAAATGTATATATTTTTTATTGATTCCAGAGAGAGAGTAAGGGAGAGGGAGAGAGAGATAGAAACATCAATGATGAGAGTCATTGATCAGCTGCCTCCTGCATGCCCCCTGCTGGGGATTGAGCCCGTAACCTGGGCATGTGCCCAGCCTGGGAATCGAACCTCGACCTCCTGGATCATAGGTCAATGTTTAACAGCTGAGCCATGCCAGCTGGCCTTCTGTATTCCTTTTTATTTGACATTGTATTTTGAGCATTTTCTCTTTGTATTAAATACCTTTTAAAATATTATTTTAATGGCTCCATTGCATTCCATTGTATGGATATATCATAATTTATTCACACATTCCCCAGTAGTTAGAAATTTAAGTTGTTTCCATAATGAATGTTCATTAGTCTCAGCATCCATAATATTTCATTAAAAAATGGATCACTAAAAATTAGAATTCCTGAGCCAAATACTATAAACATTTCTTGAAATTTTATGAAAAATTTCAACTATACCCAAATAAGAGAGACCAGAATAATGAACTCCCACACAAATACTACCTACACTCAACATTTATCAAAATTTTCAACATCTTTATTTTAAAGTTATTGATACATAGTATATCATCTAATTGCTTCCCAGAAATGTACCAATTTTCCCTTTCACCAGCACTGTGAAGCTCTGGTCAGCTATTTCAAACCTAAATTGTCAGAATCTGGCATTGCATTGTCCCACGAGTCCAGTCTAGATCCTTTGAGAATCCATTTCATACCACAGTGCAGTTTCTATTTTTCAAGATGGTCTATCTTCAGTTAAGCAGAGGAGATCAGACTTTAATTGACAGTCCTTCAGCCTCTGGAGAACGGATGTGGGCAGCAGCTCCCTCTCTATGAGAGTACCCTTGGTGTACTTGGGGAGCTCAACTGATCACCCCATTACTCATCATGACATACTGTGAGTAATGATGACTGAAGGTAGTTGGCAGCTTTTAATCTCATGCTAAGAGTTTCCATATGTCATTCTTCTTCAAGTTCTGTATCTTTGCTGAATAGAGTAAAATTTAGAATATGTAATTAAATATGGCTTATTATATGCGTGATCAAAACTCAGTTGGTCTTTTTATAGAGAAATTGAATAGCTGGCTGACTTAATATTTTTATTTCAAGCAAGATGTTCACAAACAAGAATTATTATTATTATTATTATTATATAATACTATGATAGCTCTGTGGTATGCTGGAAATATTACTAAGATTGGAATAAAGGGTCAAAGTGTAGACTTGACTCTGCTACTAACCAGTTATGTAATGTTAGGGTAGTTTTAAAATCACTCTAGATTTTATTTTGTTCTTCTTAGATTTACACATTTAAGTGTGAAAATTCCACAATTTAAAAATGTCTTGATATAATTTATTATCCATTTTGCTATTATAAGTCACCCAGTTGTGTGCTGGTGATAAATGGTTAACAACCAGCCCTCTGGGGTAATTAAGCCATGATATGTGTCATTGCCCTACTTCCATAGTGTAAATACACCCACCATAGGTGACTTAATGCTGCCGTCTTGAAATCACTGAAGGCAGGATTGAGAAGACAGAGGCACAGCTATCCCATAGGCCAGTGTGGGCTGGCTCTGGCACACCACTAGCCGGTGTTCTAGGTAGAATGCATTAAGCTGCAAGTAACAGAAAACCCTGCAATCAGTGGCTTAAACAATAAAGGCATTTAATTTTTTCATGTCTCAAAAAGTCTGGAGGCAGGTAGTTCAAAGGTTGTTTCAGCAGTTCCATCGTGCCAGGGTGCTGGGTTAGTTTTCTTTGTCATTACCTTCACCATCCACCTCATGGTTGCAAAATGGCTACAGTAAGTGCCTCCAAGCTTTCTGTTCTTTTAGGACAATGTGTAAAGCAGAAAATAAAAGGTAGAGAGTACATATACGTTTTCCTTTTCTTTCTTTCTTTCTTTCTTTCTTTCTTTCTTTCTTTCTTTCTTTCTTTCTTTCTTTCTTTCTTTCTTTCTTTCTTTCTTTCTTTCTTTCTTTCTCCTTTTATTAGAAAAAATTTTGCTCAGAAACCCCAGCAGTCTTCCCTTTATGATTCATAAGTCAGGATTGAATCACATGTCCACACTTAGAGCTATCACCGGCAAAGAGGATCTGAACTGTCACATCCGGTTCAGACCAATTGTGATTCCAACCCTGAGACTGGACACAAGGAAGGAAGAGGAAGCCACATTGATATAGGCAAACAATGGTGTCTGCTACACCAAAAAGGTTTCAAGCTGAAAAATGCTGATGCTTTCAACTATCAGTTTCAATTCAATTTGTTAATTATTGAATCTGTTCAATGGGCAAGACAAAATAATTTGTCTGTTTCTCTCTCATCATTATTACACACCCAAGAGTAGCTTTATAGAAGACTTCCCAGAACAGCCATTAAAACACTTAACCTTTTTAAACTTCTTTACGTTCTTGAGACAGGATTATTTTTAAATGTCAATCCATGTTATAACTTAGCTTCCAACGAAATTTCACTTAATTAATGTAAATAAAGCTTTGTGACCATTTAGACACAGGTGTAAATAGTCCTTAGTGAATTAAAAAATTTAGTTACAGCCTAATTCAGGACTTTTATTGTTATGACAAGCTACTATTAATATGCTTCATTTTGTTTATTAGTACATGCTGCTTGGTTTATAGATTAGTTTATAATACATATACCCAAGCAACAACACTTCATTTGTTTAAAATGATTCTGTAGTTCAAAAATAATGTTTTATTTGATGCCTCATTTTATAACATTCAGAAATGCGCCACAGTGCACCCAAACCAAAATTGGAAAGGGAGTCTGATTTGGTATTTAAGCAGGTCTCTGAATAAAAATATTTTGTGCACGGAAAAGAGCAGCTTATAAAGCCAGAAGATTCTCAACTTCGTCACCCAGGACTACACAGCCTTTAAAATACAATCCCTGCTCAAACTTTGCTTCTTTATATTTTCCTAATTATCGTTTATACTACTCTAACTATTTGAAAGTGCAAATGAAAAAAAACACAACAGAAAAAATGCTTCTATGTCGAAGAAAGGCTTAGTCATATGACAAATGTCATCTCTTAGTTTTAGTATTTGATCATTGCAGCCATATAGGTGACAAGGGTACATTGTTTGGTATTTATTATTTTGGAGTGCCTAAAATTATACATGGTTATTATTAAATATAAATAATTACAATAGAGAAATGTTTTAGGTTGTTTAGTTTTTTCAATTGAGGTAGCATATGATCCTATATGAATAGCTAAACCAGAATTAGAGAATTCTCTGCTCAGTTTAGGCTACTGAGCCTACTACTGATTCTGGCTATGCAATGACAAAATTGTCTAATTTAAGATTCACTATATATCACCTAACTCTTTACAAATTTTACATTTTATCTTTGTAATATTTTTATGTCTCATAATAACTAACAACAGATGTCAAAAATATCTGTTGTTTGGGGATTTTGGTTTTTATTTTATTTTGAAAAGTGTTACACCTCTGTCATTAATTCTCTGGTATACTGAATCTAAATCTATCAAATTAGGAAATGAGATCAAATTGAAATTTTATATAATTTTAGTAAAACACTGCTTGAATTAGCTGGACTTAATGCTTTCTTTAAGAATAATCATTTCAATGCAAGAAAAAAGAAAAACTTAGCACAGAAAAAAAAAAGGATTGATTTATCTTGAATTGAGGTTCTAAAATGTCAGTCTGCAGGTCAAATGAAACCCACAAATATGTTGTTGGGACCATGCAGCATTTAAAAGTCAAAAGGTTGGACAAAGTCACAAGAGGCCGCCACTACCATAAGAGGCAGCTGACAGGCCAGGTACTATCACCACAGGCAGACCCAACCAGGCACTATAGAGAGCTGCAGCCAGTATCTTGGAAGAAAGACACTTTCACAAGAGGCAGCCTGTATCTCGAGGGGAAGACATTATCTCAAGAGGCAGCCAGTATCAAGAGGCAGCTACAGGGGCCTGACTATGTCAAGACAGAAAAGTTTTCTATATGTATCAGTGTAATTTTAAATTTATACTGAATAGGGCTAGTACATGGGTGCATTCACCAGTCACTGGGAGTAACCCTATGCACGTGGCTGAGGCGTAGCTTAGCGCAAGTCAGAACATCAGCCCGCATTTTAAAACTGGTGCAGAAAGTCAAACAACAATAACCACGCAGGATGCATGTGATCACATGCTAATCATTGGCAGAACATTGTTCACAAGCGGTCACTCTTGGATTTACATATGTAGACTATAGTTGTAGATGTGTAATATTTATTTGCCAGCAAAATTGCTACAAAGTTTTTTCCAACATATGGCCTATTTGCTAAAATTTGTTAAAAATAACAGTGAATTAATAACAAAAAAAATAACCTGTTAATTTAATTATATCAAGTCTTGGTTAAAAACATTTTTAAATTAATAGGATGTTAATTTCCACATATAACATATGGAACAGAAATTTTGACCGTTAAATCTGAAGTCCATTAAATTGAGGTCTGAAAAATGAAAGGTTTACTGTACACCCAAAATATAACTAAACTCCATCAATCCATTGCCTACTTCCACAAGCAAACTTCCTTTATAGGTGTACACACACATACACACACACACACAAAGATGAATAGAACTAGCAAATGCTTTGTACCCATACATTTAAAATATATATACAAAGAATAATTTTTGCTCATTTTCTAATACTTCTCTAAAAAAGATCTAAGGTGATTTATTAAAATAATAAAAAAGAAAAACTAAAAAAATCAGAATGAAGAAAAATATTAACTATGTTAGAAGGTCATAAGCAGGAGTTAGAACTCAAATGTCCAAAGTCACAAAATTATCTCTAATACTCCTAGTAAACCAGAAGAAAAGCAAAATTAGTTTACTGATTTAGCCCTTTAAAAAAAAAAGCCAATGTTTCCCCAGATAAGCAACACTTTCTTTAGTACCAAATTCTAAAAGAAAAATATGATGCATGGTCACCTGTGAGTAGCGGTGGTGGCTGGGGGAGCTGGTGATGGAATGATGTCTTGGATAATTTTCTTTACAAATGCAGGAAGCTTTCACAAAATTTTATTAGGGCATCCCAAGCGAAAGGTAAAGGTGTGACACAAAATATGACTCAGAGGAAGCAGTTCCACAGATGGCCCAGAAAAAAACAATTCAAGTAAGCAGCTTTCTGCTGATGCATTATGATCGGAGAAGAAAACTTGAAGCAGTATTTCTCAAAGGCCAGTCCACAGATCATACATCAAAATAACCAGGGAGTGCTCATTAAAACTGCACATTCTCCAGATGTATAGAGTAGAGCTCTCTGGGGAATGAGCCCGATAGCTTTTACAAGTTTCCCAAGGGGATTCTTAAATACACCACAGCGAGAACCACTGCCCTGGAGCAATGGCCTTGAGACATTTTTTTTCTTTTGCTTGTATGTTTCTAAAAGAATTTTGAAAAACTAGGCATCATTTCGTATGGTTATAGGTTGACATCTAACATTTCTTATTATTGTAAGTTTAAGTAGTTACAAAAAACATAATTTCGGGCTTATGGTAACATTGATGTTTTCAAATAAATCTTTTATATTACTTTAAAATGTATACAATTTAATTTTAAAAACCCATATCCAATAAAATCTAACTATATGAACAAGCTCTTTAGCGGCCAAATTTTTTACATTTTCTCTTTTTCTCCTTGAATTGGTGTTTCCATCCCATTTCCTCCACAGAATTATATTCAAATGCAATGTCTGTTATGCTTGGAAGTCATTCTTTTTTGTTGTTGTTGTTAATCCTCACCTGAGGATATTTTTTCCATTGATATTTTTTTTAGAGAGAGTGGAAGGGAAAGAGAGAGAAATCTCAGTGTGAGAGAGACACATTGATTGGTTGCATCCCACACTCACCCCACCAGGCAGGGAGCCAGCCTGCAACCTAGGTACCTGCCCTTGACTGGAAATGGAAACTCAGACCCTTCAGTCCAAACCAGCACTCTAACCACTGAGCTAAACCGGCTAGGAGGAAAGTCATTCTTTTCATCGGTCTATCATTTTTCTCTACAAAATGTGTATGTACACTGAAATTTAATTTTTTTCTCAGTGACCTTAAGGTTCTAAGTGTTAAAATTTCTTCAGAATTGCATTAGCATCATAATTATGAGTAGTACACAATTGACAAAAACGTATTTTTATAAATAATTTTTATGTAAAACTAATTATTTTGGAAATGCTTCTATTAATTTTATGGGCAGCCTTCCCCCTCTATTTAGTTTATATACTTGTAGAATACTACTTATTGATAAAATAAGACAGGCTTCAGCATTAATTTTATTCATAGTTTTTGCTTTACTAAAATACAATACTCACTGAGAAAACTTTTGATACAAATAAGTAAATAGAAATGAAAGATGTTTTGTTATAGCAGTGTCACTCAAATCTTTGAATTCCTTCTGAATTATAAGCCAAAACACATATAGTAAGTTATCATCAAAATTTATTTTTAATAAATTTAAGCTGGCAATTTGATCAGGTCATCTTTCAATTTTGTTGAAAGCAAAGAATTGGAAACCACCTGACCTGCAAAAAACTCTGTAGCCTAGTTATTAACAATCACTGTTTAACTCCAACATCAACACTCTGAATTGTGCTTAGTTTAATGCCCTAGAGGTTTTTACACCCCCCCCAAAGCAAATCACTGAAGGAAGATAAATAAATTATTGAAGGCAGGATTTCAGATGGTTGAAAGGTATTCCATTTTAACAAGTGGGAAAGGTGTGATTAGGAAAAGGGAGATGGGAAATGAGGCCAAGGGGCATTTTCAGGCAGACCCATTTTAGCAAAAAGTACTTATGGAAATTGAGGGTCCAGCAAAAGATTCCCTGAAAACTACCCTTGTTTCCACATTTCTTGAAAAGTCTTCGTAAAAGGTCACATACCTCAGTTTGAAGACCATTATACTAAGTATCTGGACACATTGAGAGAATGCATTACTTTCAAAAAGACCTCAACAATAACACAGAGAATTCAAGAGGACCAAAATTTATCTCAATTTTCTTAACTACCTGGATTCTCTCCAAATGTAGATGCAGCCTGTCCTGGGACAGCTATAGCAAGGATTAAGGTGAAACAGATGACAAAATGGTCATAACAAACAGCACAGGGAAATGTGGATAATCTTTAAAAGCCTACAAGTTTTGCTATTACGATTTTGCCAGCACTTCTCACCTTCTTTTAGTTAATAGAATTCTTATAATCTCCTCAAGGGTTGAACTGGCTCTGGGTCAGAAAGGACCAGAAGGTCCTCATTCTGTAATTTTGTGCCACAACCAAAGCTTGGGGAGACAAAGATAGGGAAGCTTCTCTCTCTCGCTTTCTTTCTCTTGCTTTAATATGAAAATAATTGCTTCTACTCTTGGAGACCTGGCTTAATTAGACTAATCTGATTTTCTGCTGGTAAAGTTAACATTAAAATGCTATTGCTCTGAGTTCTCTAATTATAGAGCAATCACGCTTTTTCTTAACAGATACTAAAATCAAATGCTATAATGTTGGATGAGGTCATTGTGTATAGCTTGTTATAAGGCTTATTTTGAGGTACCACATGAATTTCCGTGATGATTATGCAGTGACAGAAAGCGACAGAAAGTTTACTGCAGAAAAAAAAATGAATGCTACTACAGTTAATCTAAACAGATGAGGTTCCACAAGTTATTCTCTAGGATGTTCACTGACCATAACCACCTGTTCTTCCATCCCAAACTTCTCAAACTCAGCCCCTTCTTGATTTCCCCTCTTTAGCTAACCCCTTCTTCATGTTCTCCCTGCATAGTCTGGATGCACTGTGCAACCTTTTTGATGGATACTCTCACCAGCACTCTCAGCCCCCTTACTCCCTTAAACTTCTGCCTATCCATTCTGCCAAGCAGCAGCTCAGAGTCAAACCACCATCTGTTCTCTCTACTACTGCTTCTAGTTTGCCAAGCACTGCTGGAGAAATTGTATAACTGCTGATTCATGCCGTAACAAATGTGCAGTTCCCAAACTCACCTTGACCTTTAGCACTACTTGGCAATCCTTTCACTCTTGCTTGGTTGGCTTCCTTTGCCACTGCTCAGGTGCTATTCCAACCCTCAAGTCATTGCTCTTTCAAAGTTTCTTACCATGCTTCCTTAATGAACAGATGACCTAACTTTTTACTGCAGGAAAAATCAGTGTTCAACTTCCCTTTCTACTTGTGATGGTCGATGATAGCTTCATCCTCCCTACCTCTGTCCCAGAATTAATGTAGTGAATCAGTGATCCCCTTTTGATACTGTTTTTTATTTGTTTTAATCTCATAAAGTCTGTATACATTATCAAAAGACAAACAACTCTTTTTGTAAGTCATATTCCAGATTGAAGAAAGGGCCATCGGAATGCTAGGAAATAAAAGGAGCTGATTGGCTACAGCAGAGAGTACATCAGAATAGCAAGTGTTCTTCCACTTCAGTCACTCACGAGCAAAGGCAGAAAGAAAGGTGAGTTGGGAAACTGCCTGCCTATTGAATGTTTTACAATTGTAACATAATTCTGCCAAACAAATGTCTCAACATGAAATTTAAAGAGGTCATGCTTTAGTGATCAATGCCATTTTTGTTCTCTACTATTTGCTCTCACCTGCCACATCTGCAGTCTAAAAAGCAGACTAATAATAATTAGTCCACTTAGTTTCTTCTTTTAACTGTGTGGAGTTGGCTCACCCTTATTCCATCCAAACTTTTCATGGGAACTCCTAGGGCAATCAATGTGAAATACATTATGCTTTACCTGATACGGCTGTTCTAATTTAATGTCATATTACACTAGCTATCATACAGAACTTACAAGTGACACGTACATGCTTTAGAAAAAGTATTTGTGAGACTGCCTAATGAGGAGTTTTGATGTAGAAGATACTTAGGAGAGATATGTATCATAGCCAACCAGGGGCAGATCCAGGTCTTGTGGGACCCTGAAGTGTATATAATTTGGGTAGTTCCCTCTTTTTAAAAAAACAATACAAAATTATGAATTAAAAATGAGGTAAAGAACCTATGGTAGAGGTCTCTAAAACTTAAGCTTCGTTAGTTGCATATAAATCAGCTTTTTTGTATTTGACCCAAATCCAAAATGCATTAAAATATAAACATCTGACGTGAGCCAGGAACATAGCATAATATTAAATTTCATTCTCATAATAAACCTTTTTATTTACCATTCTCATTTTCACTAAAGTAGTAACTGAGGCTCAGAGAATTTAGTAACTTACAGCTCACAGATCAGAGTGAAGGTGAGATTTAAACCAAGACCTGACACACTAAATCTTGTGTAATTTCCACTGCAATGCTCTGCTTTTAAGGTTTCCCAAAAGACAAAGGGTTTAAGTTAATTTGGAGATTGCCCCCCAAAATTGCTTGGAAATGCTCAGTTAGTATTTGAAATTGACATGACTGAATTCACATTTGAGAACATCACTAAAATTATTGTCCTAAAACTGTTTAAAGGGCATGAAGAAACAAATATATCTCTTTGGGTTATCTTCTGCTCATTAAGTGACATAGATGAAGACAGGAAATCTTAGGATCTCAGAGAAATGTGGTTCTGATAAGGAGAGGAAAGTGGAGGCAGAATCAAAATCTGGAAGTAAGTCTACAATTACAGCCTCTCAGGAAAAAGCCTGGCTGTGGAAGGACATACTGACAGTATTGATATTTCACAAATTATATCCTCTTGTTACATGTCCAATATTAGTCTACCTTCCCATTCAGCTATGTCAAGTTTTATTTATTTATTTATTTATTTATTTATTTATTTATTTTAAATATATCTTTATTGATTTCAGAGAAAGGAAAGGAGAGGGAGAGAGAGATAGAAACATCAACGACGAGAGAGTCATTGATCGGCTGCCGCCCGCAATCCGGGCATGTGCCCCGACCGGGAATTGAACCCTGATCGCCTGGATCCTAGGTCATCACTCAACCGCTGAGCCACGCCCGGCCGGGCTATGTCAAGTTTTAAAAATAGGAAAATTGCCCAGCCAGGCGTGGCTCAGCGATTGAGCGTCGACCTAGGATCCAGGTGTTCGGGGTTCGATTCCCGGTCAGGGCACATGCCCGGGTTGCAAGCTCGATCCCCAGCTGGGGGCGTGCAGGAGGCAGCCGATCAGTGACTCTCTCATCATTGATGTTTCTATCTCTCTCTCTCCCTTCCTTTCCTCTCTCTGAAATAAAGATTTTTTTTTTTTTTAAAAAAAAAGGAAAATAATATTTGCCACATATATAATATTACTCAATATTACATCTATACCTTATATTTGCCAGCTTGGCCTCTACTTTTAGATGATGTCCCTTAGAGGTATCCTCTCCTCCTCCTAAGACTCCCCAAAAGGTAGATAGATACTTTGTCTTTATCTCTTCTTCACCCACAGAATCCAGCACTATGCCCTACAGAGAGTAGGAATTCCATGGAGGTTAACTGCCACAAAAGATGGTGTTGATGAGTTATTTTTGATAAGCCACCATTTTATACCACAATAGGGATTCCATAATATAGATGTTTTGTGATTCCATACAATTCAATCAAAGACTTCAGAATAAAACTTTTGGTGTTGGCTAAAGCTAAGGCAAGAACTTATCAGATGTAGTTAATAGTATTTTTAGTCAACAAACTATCATTGATGTTGGAGTTACTTAAAAGACCTGTTGATTCTGTGGTTTTGGGGCCATTGTGACCTCAAGCTGCAGCTAAAATCAATCCAATGCAACAGGAGTTTTAAGAACAGCAGCACAAAAATGATGACAACTGAATGGAACAAGAAATCACATATTTTCAAGAAGACCTCTTTATTCTTAAAGTAGAAGTTTCCCTTCAAGATGACAAGTAGTTCAAACTCTCCAGGTTCTCACTTGCCCTCAAAAACAAGGTGAGTCTTTGACAGAATATGCTAAGTGGTAACTATTCAGGAGGGAAAAGAGGGTCTCTATTAACTCAAGCTAAAGGCAGATATTATGGTGTCTCTTTCCACAGAAGTTCTGAAATAGACTGCAACTACTTGAAGGAATTGAATGAGGACTTAAAACTAAGAAAACTGGAACTGCTAGAGATGCTAAAACCTCTTGAAGATAAGAACAACCTCTTATTCCAGAAGTTAATGTCTAACCTGGAGGAAAAACAAAGAAGGTAATGGCTCTCTACTCAGGATTTCCTAAAGGGAGAAAACCTGGAGAACTTTAATCCATAAGATTATCAATGATTATTTACATTTTAAAAAAAGGTTTAGACATTCAGCAATAGTAGGTAAAGAAT
Organism: Miniopterus schreibersii; assembly: GCF_964146895.1. NCBI lineage: Eukaryota > Metazoa > Chordata > Mammalia > Chiroptera > Miniopteridae > Miniopterus > Miniopterus schreibersii. The sequence goes on from NC_138101.1 coordinate 176,111,379, forward strand.
TTGTAATCACAAAATCAGAATGGCAAAGAATCCTTTATTCTCTTTTAGTAAAATTAAAATGACTCAGCCCTCATCTCACAGGGTTACAGTTATTACTCTTCTTCCCCAGGGTATCTACCCAAGAAACAGATAATAACCTTTAATATCTTTAGTTTATCATGGTCACACCAATAGCTCCTTATATTTATGTTTGTGGAATCCCTTTAGGATAAATGACTCTGCTATTTCCCATGCCAAGCAGTGGAATGACAATCTTTTTAAGCATACTAAACAGTTGAGGTCTGAACGCTTCAATAAGATATTCACTGTTCTTGGGACCCACCAACTCTCTGTTTCCTTTCTAGTCTCGGACAATTTCACCTTAATGGGTCTATCTTCATTCTATACCCTGACTATAAGCATCTCAGGGAGTTCAGACTTTTGGAGAACAAATGCCAGGCAGTTTCTAGGTCAAGAAAACCCAGAAACTCAGACTTCTTTCAAGAGAACACAAGTCTTGCTTCTCTGCTTATAATTGGAGAGTTTTTCCATGAATATAAATATTAATAATGCCATTAAAGGATGTCTTTTCTCACAGCCAAAGACTTGCTATTCATTCAGATTTTGTTAGAAACTTCTTTTTCAGGAAAAAAAATATACTTTTTAATTGATTTCAGAGGGAGGGAGGGAGAGGGAGAGAGAGACAGAAACATCAATGATGAGAGTCATTGATTGGCTGCCTCCTGCATGCCCTCTACTGGGGATCGAGCCCAAACCTGGGCAAGTGCCCTCACCTGGAATTGAACCGTGACCTCCTGGTTCATGGGTTGATGCTCAACCACTGAGCCACGCTGGCTGGGCTAGAAACCTCTTGATGGTTTGATTCTCTGGGGGCTATCATAAGGATATAAGTGGTTTCCCCAACTAACACAAATGTCTTTAAATGGAAAAACAAGGTAGAGGAGATGGACAGAGACTGGTAGGGAATAATTGTGGTATTTATCCTGAAGACAACAGGTTCTTTGACCTCCTTCACAAGAGCAAAACTGCCCTTTTCTATCCCAAAAGTAATACACCAAAACATTCTTCTGATAGGGTGGAGAGGAGCCTCAGTGGCTGTTGAAGACCTAAGTTCTGAGCAGTATATAGATCACAGAATTCATTATACAGCACAGAGCTAAGGCAAATGTCAATTAGGAATGGAGTCATCCTGCTAAGAAGGACTTCCATAACTCCTGTGATTTCAGTCCCCATCTCACTCCCATGGAAGAGTACTTTCTGACTGGTTACAAAATACTAATATTACTCTTTAGGAAGTATTATGTTTTATGATGTCTCTCCCTTCTAGTCTGCAGATTATGAGACAGATCATGGCAGGGAAGGGGAGTGAAGAATCCTCAGCCATGGAGCTCATTAAGGAAGCAGAGGAGATGAAGCAGAATCTGGTAAGAGGTTTATGGGCACTGCAGGGAATGGCCTCCCGAACACAGATCAATGCCATTGCTGTCGTCAGATGTGGAGGGAAACACAGAGTGCTCATCTCCAGTATCTGATGCTTCAACAATTATACCTCTTTGATTTAGAAAGTCCAGGATGATCCAAAGAAAGTCAGAGAAAATGTTGGGGGAAAGTAAGAACTAGTAGCTAGCAAAAATTCTATTTCTTTGACTTTTTAAAAAACTTTTCATCTAGTGCAGGGGTGGGGAACGTCCAGCCTGAAAAATCATTTGGTCTGGCCCTGCCAAGGCCTCACAAAAGAGAAGCAGTTCCAGCCATCACATTAGGGGTGAGTTAATTAAATGTTTGACCAAATATAGCAGACTAATTTGTATGGCCCAAGAATGATGTTATAAATATCCAAATGGCCCTTGGCAGAACAAAGGTTCCCCACCCTGATCTTGTGGTAATGAATACAAGCATATTAAGCCTTCACATTTCAGAAGGAATAGAAAATACCTACTAAAATTAAAAAAAAAAAAAAAAAATAGTTTGCCCTGAAAGAGTCTTACAAGATTTTTAAAAAATCAACAATGTAGCCCAGTCGGTGTGCCTCAGTGGTTGAGCATTGACCCATGAACCAGGATGTCAAGGCTCAATTCCGGGTCTGGGCACATGGCCTGTTGTAGGCTCCATCCCCAGTAGGGGGTATGCAGGAGGCAGCTGATCAATGACTCTCATGGTTGATCTTTCCATTTTTCTCTCCCTCTCCATCTCTCTGAAATCAATAAAAATATATTTAAAAATATTTTTTAAATCAACAATGTAAAGGATCTTAAAAACTAGAAATTAGTGGTCTAAGCCCCAGAGAAATTGCCATATGGTCAGAATGCCTTAAGTATCATCAGTGTGAGGAACTCATTTCTATTGATATCATACCACAATTACCAAAATTAAAGTTTTCAAAATTCATATTATCATCATCATCATCATCAAACTCATCTCTATGTTCCTGGATTTGGGCTAGGCTCATTTATTGCTTTCCTCTGTGGTTAATTATGTCCCTGCACCCTTTTTCCCCTATTACTTAATAATTTCTTCCAATTTCACTTTAATGATGGAACAAACACGTATTTCTGTTTGTTTGGTTTCCCCCCTCCAACAGGAAAGGAAAAACAAGATGCTTCGGAAGGAAATGGAGATGCTATGGAACAAGGTGTGCCTCTAGAGATCCCTGAAAGTACAGCCTTACAGACCTTGATGCAAAAAATCTTCCCTTTCCTCCGGTCCTTATCCTCATTCTTCTCAGGTCCCTGCTTCCACTCTTGCCTCATTGCAATTCATTCTTTGCATAGCATCCAAAGTGGTATTTTTAAAACAATCAAATCATATCGCTTTTTATGAAAATCCTTTACAGATGCTTCTTATTGCCTCATAATCTAGCTGTGGTCGACCTCTCTAGTCTCCCCTCATAGAAGTCCTTCTCTTCATCCTTATGGTTTCTCAAACATGCTAAGACTTTTCCTATCACAAGGCTTTTGTTCTTGCTTTATCCCTGGCCTGTAATTATATTTTCTTATGGTTGGCTCATTTTCATCTTTCAGGTCTCTATGTAAATGTCACCTCAGGGAGGCCCTCCTTGTTTACTCTACCTAAAATAGGGCAACCCCTGCCCCCTACTTTTCACTATACAACCCTGTTCATGTCTTCCATAACACTTTTTATAATATAAGCTTATGATTATTATCATTATTTTACTTGTTTTTTGTCTCCCTGCCCCTCTCTGGTATATAAGCTTCTCCAATATTTTGATTGTTTTGTTCATCTCTGAATCCCTAGCACATAGCACAATGTTTGGAACCTACTAGACAATCAATGAATGTAAACTGACTGAATGAATGAATGAATGAATGAGTGAATGAGTACCTAATTCTAATTCCCCTATAATTTTGCAACAATCATTGCATTGTTTAAGATAACAATAGTAGGCCTTTTTGCTGGGAAATGAGGCAGAGGTAGACTTAGTCCTTTGTGGACTAAGTCTTTGGTATCTGAGTGCTTTTTCACAGACTATGAGACTAGAACAGATTGTGTCTTGTAATAAAAACAGGTGTATCACGTGATTTCTGACAGCTTTTTTCATTTCACCTTTCCACAAATAATCAGGATACCATCAAGCCTTGCATCTTATACTGAGTTCTGCTTCTAGTTCTCAGTGGCAGCTACAAATCAGTTCTACGAATTGTCAGAAGTTTAGTTTCTGAGTTCTTGAGTCCTGTGACAGGATATGACAAAGCTCTATCAAAATCCACCTTCTCTAGAATTCCCAAAAGACTTTTTATAAGGGATGTCTATATGACTTGGCTTGTGATTGACTTTCCTTACCCATATTTTTAGATAGTGAGAAATGGAGAGAGAAGAGCAGAACAAAGGCTTCTGAGTCTGACAAATCTGGTTCAAATTCCAGCTCTGTACTTTCCTAGATGTGTGACCCCAAACAAATGACTTAACCTCTCCAAGTCTCAGTTTTTCCATCTTTAAAATGGAAATAAAAATAGTTCTGTGAGGATTAAATGAGAATATTTGTAGTGCAGTAGAGTAGTGTAAGTAAATAAGTAGCTTATAGTAGTGATTGGTATATAATAAGGGTTTAGCTAGTAGTTATTATTATTATAAGACACACTCAAGGGACCAAATGGAAGGGCTTGTTCCATTCCGAACCCCCTCTGGTAGTTCACTTTTCATGTTGGGCCCTGATTAGCAGGAACCAAAAGCCTTAACCCATACTGGCTTTCTACTTCCCTTATTCATTCCCACTAATTTAAAGCTTTGCCAAAATGTCTCTCTATAGACATTCAACATGGAAGAACTCAGTGATCAACAAAAAGCACCACAGATAAAAAACAAAACAAACTTGCAGGATGGAAAGGCAAGTAGACGTCACGGTACTTAGAATTTAAAGGTTGTTGATGCCATACGACTGGAAACAGCTGGCTGACCATCAGGGCTATTTTGGTTGGAAGATAGGTAGGATCTGGGCCTTTAGGATATATTGGATTTACTGTCTGCTAAGACATTGCACTTCTTTTTTTTAATCCTCACCTGAGGATAGGATATTTTTTCCATTTCTTTTCAGAGAGAGAGAGAGAGAGAGAGAGAAACATCGATGTGAGAGAGAAACATTGGTTTCCTGCAACCGAGGTTTGTGCCCTTGGCCAAAATCAAACCTGGGACCCTTCAGTCTACAGGCCAATGCTCTAACCACTGAGCAAAACCGGCTAGGGCAAAGACATTCCACTTCTTTCCTGGGACCTCCTATTTCTTTAGCTCTCTTCTTCTATCCCAGGATCCTGAAACCGCATCACCTAGGAAGACCAAGAATGAATTGGAGACGTCATATGCAGAGAAAGTGAAGGAGCTAAGGAAGGTAGTACAAATTTTCTGAATGGCACTGGCTTTTAGAGCTGACAGATTAGATATCATTAATGTAGCAATAATATGCCTAAACTATACTGTGCTCCTGAACTGATGCAAAAATTTATAGGAGATTTGATTCCCTTGTGATGTTATATTTGAGTCAGTGTAACACTTCAAGTTTCTGGGAAATCATGTTAGCTAGGGAAAAGTGGGAGAAGCTGTGCCAACAATGAATTTTGCAATAGCTATGTGACATCAAAACACTTGTTAATTTGTTTTTGGACATTTATTTAGAGGTATTATGCTTGTACCTAATCTTCTCTCAGCCAACTCATTCATAGAAAATGATCCTATTCATTTAGATTTTAACTTTTGGAGAGTGAATTGTACAGGTTGAGGCCAATTAAAAGAACTGTGCAGTTGAAACCAATTTATTAGTGAATCTATGACACCATAATTTTGCTATAAAGTCTTTGTGGTATGCTGAGAAAACTGATTTCTGATCTCAATTTACTTTGTCACCCAGAGGCTCTTTCTTCCACCAGGAAAAACAACAGAGGAAAATAGAATGGGTCAGGTATCAGGAACAAGCCAACAACCTTCAGGTATTAATGTGTTCTCAGGCTAGACTTGGGGTACAGTTTCATTCATACAATATAAAGGCTTTTAGTTTCATAATGTTAAACCTGATCCCTTCATCTCAATTACCAATTGTCCTGCTAAAAGAAATGAATGTTTCATAGGGAGACAGCTGGAGAGAATTGTCTCCAGCTTCACCTTGAGTAACTTGGGATAAATAGCATTTTTTCCTATGGTCTTGATTTTGTTCTATATGAAATGGGGGGGATCACAAATTCTTCCTCCCCAACTTCTAAAAATTAAGCATGATAGGATAATTTTAAAACTTCTGAGTAAAAAGGATTCAGGTAACAGTGGTTTTAGAGAAGTCAATAGTATATGAATTGTTTTGAAAAATGTTCTCTTGTAGAATGACTCTAATGGAAAAGTGATTGAGCTCAGAAATGAAGCCTTGAAGAACTACCAGAAGGCCAATGACCTGAAATTATCACTATACTTACAGCAGAATTTTGAGCCAAAGCAAGCATTTTTTTAAATCTTCCTGGGTCCCAAGAAGGTAGGTAAAGTTTCATAGGTACACTGTTTGAGGTTCTGTTTTGCTTTACATTAGAGATCCCAGTACATGTAAAGTGATCAACACAATGTCTGCCACATAGTAAGTTAAATGTTAGTAATATTATAATAAATTTTATCACTATCATTATTACTATTATTATTACTCTGAAGCTCTCATACCAAGGTAAGGATTTCTCTGGAGGAAATGAAATTTTCTTCTGTAAAAACTAATATATACTTAGCATATGTAGTTGATACATAGTTGGAAATTGATAAAATATTAATTTCCTCCCCACTCCCTACCCTCTCCTAGAAATTAAAGTAGTTTGAGCTCACGAATCTTATTGGGATAGACTTTGCTACTTCAGAACAGAAGGCCAAGGAGATAGACATCTGACAATGGTTGTGAGTTTCACTAATCCAGATATTCCTCTGGGGGTTTCAGCATATCCCTTCCAAAGAATTTATGGCACCATTATGGCAAATCATATAGTTTACCATAAAAAAGAGAATAAAGGAATGTCTTCTGAGGGGCAGGAGAAAAGTTTTTAAATTTTCAAGGATCTATGAATCTGAACTTTCTATTTTAAAAAAAGAGACATAGAATGAGAAATCATGGCAATGAAATTACAATGTTTTATCAGTATCAGTGTATCTCTAGTTTCTTCTCAATCTTATTCCATAAAGGGCTTAAACAGTTTACAAAATCACAAACAGCACATAGGATAAAATAGTAGATGAACAAATCTACATGAAAGGAAAATATTTGAAGCCAGGTAAATACACGAAAATGCATAATGGAAGTACTATATAGTTGGTAGAGGCAGGCTTCAAACTTGGTTCTGAATTTCCCAGAAAAAGAAACATGGATTTATGGTGTCCACAAAATAACAATCACCAATTGATAAGGAGAACCACAGCTTTTAGTGGTACTGAGACCAGAGAGAAATTTCTTTCCAGGTCCTTATCATGGAGACAAGACACTCTCTGTGTATTATTGTAGCTAGTGTCTTCAACAATATTTCTAAAATGAATTCAGAATCTAAATTACCTAGGCTGTTTCTTATCTATTCCTTGCACAATCTGATAAGAAATTATACATTTGAAATTTTTTAAAAATGATGAATCAGCTCAATATGATTTGGTCCAGGTACATAGCATTCTGTTAGTCTGACTTGATCCATAAGTAAAATTTAGAAAATCTAGAATACTGGATGGACTACCTATTCTTCAGCCAGTGTTCCATCCATATTTTTCTTTTAACTGTTGTTTTGATAAGAATTGGACGCAGAAAGCTTGAGGCTTTCTTCTCCAATAAGAACCTGGAATACAACCAGAAATAGTATAAAGTCATTAAGATATGAATGAAAATGATAGAAGAAAGGACGGTTATGAGGAAGACAGATCTTTGTTTTATTTCATTTAAAATTAGCTGAAGATCATCTTGAGGAATCCACAGCGTAAGGGGCCAAAATTCTTTCAGTTCCAGGTTCAAATCAAGCCAAAATTAGTAATAAATGAAATATTCCATTCAACTTGGTCACCTCAGACTTTGAGTCTTTGATCTTTGAACTAGGACAGCCCACAGAGCAACACCCTCTTTGTCTTCTGTCCTACACTTCTGAAGAATTAAGTGATAGCGCACCAAACTGTTTTGTTACTGCAAATGAGTGTAGCCACAGGCATAAGTGACCCATTGCTCCTGTCTTTTATTGATTGTGCATTCACTGAGCATGGATTATAGGCCAGTTTCATTTTCTAATAACACATTTACAAAATTATTAGATTTGTCTGAGTCCAAGTGGGTATGAAATCTACATCTTAGAATTTGGTTATATTGACTTATCTATAACCTAGTTTTTTATTCTTGCAAAGTAAACAAAAGAAACATTAGTTTTCTTTATAGAGGGTTTTTAAAAGTAATTATGTTAAGATTATTACCAACCGTGATATAATAGGGAGGTGGTTTGGTGGTGCTCAGTGTTTCCCAACTTCTGTGTCCCTTAGACTATTGTTTATTCAATATTTTCTACTTAGATTGAGTTTAGTTTCTTAAATGCATTACTTGAAACAAAATTTTTATTACTGTTTTAAATGAAATTCAGGGCAGTTATACATAATAGAAAGTAAACTTAATAATAAGTATACAGAAAACAAAATTTTAATATTCTAACAAGATGTTGAAGCCTCAGGCATGTTTTATCTTTATTAGGAAATGAGATTAGCAAGATGTAGAGAGTTTTAAAGAAACCCAGCAACAAATTGAAACTTTCTCCTTGATGACATCACGTTCAAGAGAATTGAAAAGGGAATTATTTTCCCACTGTGACTTATAGTATTTAATGTGTTTAGCACCTCCTAGATTTATTTCACTTGCCACCTAAAATCATCTCACCATCAAATTTTAGGAAACAGTAATTTAATGTAAAAAGCACTAGGTTTAGAGTCATATATATGAGTTGAAGGCCTTACTCTGAGACTAACCGGTTAAATAACTTGGGCAGGTTATTTAGTTTCACTTAAATTCTTCATTTAAAACAGCCATAAAATATTATAGAGCATGTTGAAAACATATGGTGTTTGTTTTTTTTTAATCACACCTGAGGATATGTTTATTGATTTGAGAGAGAGAGGATGGGAACATAGATGTGAGAGAAACGTCAATTGGTTGCTTCCCATACAATGTCCCGATTGACCAAAGATCCAACCTGCAACCTTTTGGTGTATGGGATGACACTACAACCAACTGAGCCATCTGGACAGGGTGAAAACACATGGTTTTGTACAACCCGCACAATGACTCTGTGGGGTAGTTATAGAACAAGAAACTAGTTCAGAGAAATCAGGCTTCTGACTCCACATCCAAAGCTCATCTAGAATATGCTATAAAATGGCAGTATTAAATATGTGCTTTTTCATGACTCTTCCATTTCTACAGGCTATGACTTGAATTCAAACTTATCACTTGTTTAATGTATAATCTTCCAAATGAAGAATCATACTCCCTAAGACTAACTTGTTCAGTAATAAAATAGGTTGACAGTTTTGCAATTCTGCATTTATCCCAGTAGGTGGCACCGATCACATCTAGGCTTTTAGTCCACAAATCATGGTAATTCAGGAAATGCTGTGAGAGCGATTGGCCTTCTATTACCCTTAGGACAAAATGTGCTATATTTACATATCAAATGAAAACGGAAAAAAAACAAAAACAAAAACCCACCTATTGATGTTTTCTACCATGCTCTGTGGCACTGAGGTGTATTACTGGCAGCCTTGATTAGACAGTATTAAACTTGGTATTCCGCTTCACAATCCTTATCTATTATTCTAGTCCCTCCATTCCAAAACACTCACTGCCCACTTCCTCCACACTCCCTATCTACCACTGTTTCTTTCTACCATTGATAAATCAGACAATTGGGACACTGAATTAAAAAATCAGTTAGGCAATTGCACAAGGTGTGGTGATTTCTTGAAGGTTAAGTAAGTGTTCCTGGATAATGTTTCCTTTCCTCAAGTTTCAAAAGAATTGAATTTCACAAATCTGTCCTTAGGAAAGGGACATACCTCCCAGCAAATCAAGGTACAGGCCCTTCTGTTCTAGGCATTTCCAGGTAGAGAGAAGGCTTCTCTCCCACTGCTCTTGGCCAAGAATCCCTCCTCCCACATCAACTGTCCTGTGTGCTGGTTGGCTGAGTCTCAGTGGTGTGACCTGTTTGGTTGGCAAAATACAATCCCTTGTTAATATTACTTTGTTACACTTCAAGCAATCACTACTTGCAAATTCCCTTGAGGCCCAGGTTGTAGTAGTATCCTTGTTAGTCTTATCTGTTTAGCATACTGCACCACCTAGTCTTATAGAAGAGAAAAACATTTTATACCTAGGGTAAAGTCTTTCCTTTTAGTCTTTCCAGAGATGGGGCACATTTGAAGGGATTTACTTCCCCACTGGACTAAAATTACAATTTGACCCAAGGTGTATGGAAGCTTTTCCCTGGCTTCAGTGGAGTTGAAAGAGCAGTTCATGGCCTTTGGCAGTCACCTATCTTAGTGAACAATGGCACGAAGCAACCTTTAATTTCAGCTGAATTTCCCGTGATGCCTACTGGTGTTTAAAGAAGAGGTTTATCTTTAGTAATAACAGAAGTGGTGATAAGACATTTGATTCTGACAGCCTTGGTTTTCTCTCCTCCACCCCTCACCAAACTCTAAGCATTTCCTTGAGCTTTTTTGAGAAGCTGAAGGTTGGATGTAAATATTTTGCTACATTTATAAATTCAGATGAAAGTCCAGTGAGGTGGGAAATGAATACTCTTGAGACCTTATTTATTCTATAACTCTCTTTGCTCTGAAAGCAAGTCATTCTTCTCAGCTTTAACCTTTACTTCACTTTAGTATTACTCTCCCTGATTGCTGAAATACACTCCAGCAGGTGCTGCTGAAAGGAAAATAGTTGTGTTAAGTTAAAATGCTGAAAGCAGAGATAGAAACCCACAGCTAGCTCAATCTGGGTGCTTGATAAATAATATTGCTTTCAAACACAGGATTTTTTAAGCTTTGAGGCAACTTGATGTGAAAGTTAAGTTTATGGTATTAGTAGGCTATGAAGTTAATTTCTAAACTAGGTCATTCTTTCATTTCATAGAAAACCCCACAGAATTCCAGGGGGAGAATACAAGTCTTCTTTCCAAAATATAAACTTTAAAGGTTTTAAAAAAGTAAACTGTACTTTTATTAATATTGATTATTACAATGAGTGACAATAGGTCCCAAACTTTTTTGCATCACACACTCAGAAGAGCAGCAGGATGTCTAGGATAGGGTTGTCATATTTAGCAAATAGAAAGGGATGCCCAGTTAAAATTGAATTACAATAACTTTTAGTATAAATATGTCCCAAATATTACATGGGACACATATTAAAAATTACTTGATGTTTGTTGAAATCCAAATTCAACTAGGTGTCCTATATTTTAGTCTGGCAACACTAGCTAGGACAGATTCACTACAGTGCTTATTTAGCACCCTACAATTCTCCCTCTGTCCCTTTTATTTCTCCCCTTTTAATTGCCTCCCTTCTCTGCCTCTACCTCAGCTTGTGCCTGTCGTTTCCTCTGCCTCCTCTTTGTCTACCCTGCCCCCACCTTTATCTTTGGTTTGTTCTTCATTATCCACTGTTGGCCATTTTTATGGGTTATCTCAGGGTGTGAATATATGTGTATGAATTAACATCACATTTCTTCATTTAAAAGTTGAATATTAGAAGAACATTTTGTAGCCTCTCTAACAGTGTTTTTATTTGCACGCAATATTCAATGATTATTTTTTTCCTATGGGACATGAGCTCTCAACAACAACAACAACAACAACAAAGGTTTGTTACTCCAACTTTAAAAATACTGTTTGAAAGTTATTTTCTTTTTAATTTTTAAAAAATCTGAAGGGTACTGGGTTGGATTCTGGCCAAGGGCATGTACCTTGGTTGCAGGCTCAATCCCCCGCCCAAGTCAGGGTGAGTGCAGGAGGCAACCAATTGATGTCTCTCTCACAATGATGTTTCTGTTTCTGTTTCTCTCTCTCCCTCTCTCCCTCCCTCCCTCTCTCTCTCTCTCTCTCTCTCTCTCTCTCTCTCTCTCTCTCTCTCTCTCTCTCGTCTCTCTCTTTCCCTCCCCCTTCCACTCTAATAAGCAACTGAAAAAATATCCTTGGGTGACGGTTAAAAAAAAAACAAAACCACCCGAGGATATGTTTTTACTGATTTCCAGAGAGAAAAACATTGATGTGAGACAGAAACATTGATTGGTTGCCTCCTATAGCACCCTGACCCAGGACTGAAGCTGCAACCTAGGTATGTGCCCTGACTGGGAATCGAACCCGCAGCCTTTTGCTCTATGGGATGACGCTCCAACCAATTTAGCAACCCGGCCAGAATGATAGTTATTTTCTAAAACAACAATTAGAAACTTCACATTAATGTTAATACCAGAGTAAATCCTATGATCATACAATGATATAATACTGTGATGAATGTTAATAGCCTTACAACTCAAAATAAAACTAGTTTTTTTCCTCAAAGAAAGCTCTCATTGTCCTAATGTTTCCCTTCAGGTACAATGGGCACTACAACTATGGGCAGAGCAACCAAGGGCAAAAAGGAATCTAATGTGGTGAGAACTCCTTTCATTTTCAAAATCACTTTAAAGTCTTGAAAAGTTGTAGTTTTTGGAATGCATTTGTTAATGTACATTCTAATTTAATATTTTTAGGGGATTTGCAAAGTGAGTGCCAGGGCACTTGATATTTTAGCTGTCTTTTTTTTTCTTTTTCTTTTCTGGTGGTTTTGTTTTTCCTTCCCATTTTAGAGCATCCTGGGATCAAAGATCTACACAAAACAACAAGGAACTAAAGGAAGTCAGTTTGATGATGTAGGAAGGAGGCTCTTTTTTCTGAGGTCACTACTAGATGAATCTCTGAAGATTTCGAAGGCTTTCACTCCATTTGCTTGGGCAGATTTAAAGACTAGGCATAGCCATTTGTGTTCATTAAAATCTCTCAAACCTTTGTTTTCGTGTTGTTCCCCTCTCATTCCCCACTAAACTGGGTGCAAATGCTAGTTAGATGCTCAGCCTTAAGCATGTTAGAAATTTAGTCATTTATGGATTGTAAAACAGCCTTTGATTATTTTGATAGCTTTTGATTTTGAAGTGACTAGATTCAAACCACGTTGTATATTGTTAAGCCCATAAAAAGCTGTTCCTCTCCACCTCTGAAATGTTTAATTCTGGGCAGATCCACCACTAACAAGTGAATAAAAGTATGTACAAAATAAGGAAAATTATACTCCATAGTCTCCTCTTACTATTTCACCAACTACATCCAACTCCCCAGTTGACTCTGCCTCATAGTTGTCTATTCCTTGAATACCTTCTACCTTCCTAGTACCACTGTTTTAGTTCAGGCCCTCTTTCCTGCCTGGATTACCACAGCCTCTTAATTCATTTCCCTGCTTTCAGTCTCTCTAATCCATCTTCCACAGCACCATTGAAACTATCCTTTCTAAAAAAGAAATGAGATCATGTCACTTCCGTATAGGTTTCCCATTAACTTTAGTGTAAGGTCCAAGCTCATTCACAGACCATATAATAATGATCTGCCTCCTGCCTACATCCCCAGGCTCATCTTTCACTATATCCCCCTTCCCTCATATATCCTACACTCAACTCTGCAGAACTATTTGCAGTTCCCCTGATGCACCACGAATAGTATTATCTCCATGCCTTCACACAAAGCTGTTTCTCTGCCAAAAGATTCTTCTTTCCTTGTCTGCTTGACCATTTTCTATTTGTCCTAAGGGCTGAGTTTGGTGCCCATCTTTTATCCCAGTAATTCTTAACCCAAGTTGTGTATTAGAAGTCTCCTCTGGAGCTTTAAATTCATTGGGCCCCCTCCAGATCATTTAAATCATGACCTCTGAGGGATAGGGCAAGAGCATCTGTGTTTTTTAAAAGCTCCTGGCAAATTCTTAAGTTCAGCCAGGTTTGAGAATCACTGTTCTAGGCTCTCCAACCTCTATTACAGCACTTAGTGAACTATATTGCAATTACTTGTTTATAACCCAGCTATCTCCCTCACCAAATTGTAAGCTCTTTGAAGCCCAGGACTATGTCTTAATTCATCTTTTAATTTTGACCACCTAACGCAGTGCGTGAGATTTGATAGAGGCACAGATACTGCCTAAGGCTACAGAAAGTTAATTGCGAAGTCCCAGGTTTGTTGACAACCTGTCTTGTGTCAATATGATACTACTGGGTCATACTGAAGTCCTTAAGAACTTCAGATCTTTTTTTTTTTTTAATATACTTTATTGATTTCAGAGAGAGGAAGGGAGAGGGAGAGAGACAGAAACATCAATGATGAGCGAGTCATTGACTGGCTGCTTCCTGCACATCCCCTGCTGGGGATGGAGCCCACAACCCCAGCAAGTGCCCTGACCAGGAATCAACCAAGATCATCCTGAATCCTAGGTCGATGCTCAACTGCTGAGCCACGCCCAGATGGGCCCTTCAGATCTTTTCTTTCTTCTGCATAGATGACATTAAATTTCTATCTCATGTCAATATGCGGGGAGTTGATTTGTTACAAACACTTAATAAACCTGTAGGAATCCCTTTTAAATTCTAGTAATGAGCAAAGTAAGCCAACCAATTAAAAATCGTTGTTGTGTGTGTTTTTTTCTCCAGAAGTCAATTTAAATCTTTCAGGTGTGTTTTTTTAAAATGTACTTTTGGACTAGAAAAAGTTTACACAGAATCACAGAATTTGAACTTTAGAAGGGACTTTAAATAAGCATAAAATTTCTTCACAGAAGAGGAAACTGGAGTTTAGACATGTTGAAAGGGTATCCAAAGTTCCACAGTTAATTGGGGCTGTTAACAATTAAGCTGAGTACCAAATCTAAGTATTATTACTACCAGTTAATATTCCCATTTAACTCATATTTTGCACCTCCTGACCACAAAAATAACAGGCTCTGCAGCCCTAATATTATTAGTTTGATGTTCTACCAACTGAGTGAGCTAAGTGTGTAATCCACATTCTGTTTTAAGAAAGTCAGAAGTACTGAGAGATTTTCCAAGTCAATTGGATTAGACAGAGCAATGAGAACAAATATCATGAATATAAAATCTGACTGACTACCTTGAACAAATCATTTAATCTCAGGGCCTTAGATTCCCAATTTAAAAATCTGATTAAAAGAGCACCACTTGAATGTTTTAAAATCATGTATTGTTATTTTATCCCTTCAGCGGGTTTAGATGAGTATCTGACCTTTTTTCCTTATTTTTCTGAACTATCTTGCAATTACCTGTTAATTATCCATTAACTAAGGTATGAAATAAGCTAGTTTACTAGCTAGCAGAGACATAACTTCTTGAAAAATGAATCATTTACTATCTCCAAAGTATTAAAATCGTATGTTCATTATCAGTCAGGCTTATCACTTTTCTCCAAATGCTCTAAATCTTTCAATTTCTTCAAAACACAAAAATGAAATATTGTAGTTTTTAATTGTACTTTGTTTTTAAGACTTTACTTTGAACTCTGACATTCACCTATATGGCAGTGCAAAGTTATCAGTAAGGTAGGCTGGCTATTCATGGGTGTCACATTTTGGCAAATATAATATATGGATCTCAGGTTTGTGTGTACAAATTTGTTTCACTTACGGAACAAATGAGAGATTCATTCAAGCTACTCAAACTACCAAGAGAGTCACTGACAAACCAAATATTAATTTACAGAGAGGGCTATACCTTCCAATGTTGTTAGAATATGTCTATGTTCAGGGCACCCCCCATCTCAGAATCAAATTATTAGGGAAACTGAATTAGTAGTCCAAAAATATTGGTGGGATTGAAACATCATTCTTACAGTTTTATTTATACTCATAATATTCCAATTATGTTTCTCTGAGAATAAAACTCCTGATATCCTTGACTGTACTTGGAGAGAGATTTTTCAATTTTACGTTCAACTGAGGAAAACCTCTGTCCCATCAGCAATACATTTACAAACCATGTTGGGTAGCTGTATTTTTGTGGCTCATCTAATTTATTTTACCTTGACTTTCTAGCTATTTACAAAATATTTGCTTTTATTTCACCCCCCAAAGTTATCTTACTGCACTGACCGCAGAATGATTAGTAATGTTTGTCACACTTCTTTCCTAAATAAAGCAAGGCCAACAATAGCCCAATGCTTTTATCTTTCGTCTAGAATTGCAGGCATCAAAGAGGACAAATGACAGTGTGCAATATTATGCCTTACATTTTTAGATCAAAGCAGAAAATCTAGCTTTAATATTGTTTAAATGAACTATGGCCATCTTAGGTGGTATCTCCTTTTATAGGCAGAGGCTTCTGCAATCCATTACATGCTAAGGCAAATTTCTAACAGCCCCTCTGGCACCTTGTAAGAAAGCTGTATTGCTAACAAGTCCAAGTCCCCATTGCTTCATATGCTCTGTATTTAGTCATCAAATATTAGGAAAAGGGAAAAAAACAAGGTCTTGTGTTTGAAAGGGATACTTTCTCTGCAACCAATCAATCCCACAGGAGATACATGAGCAGACAAATATGAAATGTAACTATTACATGATAAGATTAGATTTTTCAGAACAACTGCTTCCTTCACAAATTTGCTTGCTTCCTAACATTTCAAACTTTTACTTCAGGTTCATTTTAAGCTAAAACACTGTATATACATTCCTATAAACTATATTCCCTCCATGTATTAGTCAACCTGAGAGAAAATAAGATTACTTAGGTTAACAAAATAATTTTCTTTTTGTATATTGCTTTTAGAGACAAAAATTTTTTTCTAGGGTAGCTGGGCTTTAAGCTAAGTTTGTGACCTAGAAACCAAAAGTTAATAATAATTTAAGAAAAACATGATATTTTGATTTTTTTAAAAAGTTCACATAACTTTAATCCATGTCAGTTGCTAAATTTGGGACTACCTTTTCTTGGCTTGTGGATATTAAGAACTGATGGCCTTGTAAACAGAGCCCTTTTAAGAAATCAAAGAGATTCTGGGCACTCAATGTTACCTTTCCATTTAGTAAATCTCACCCTCCTTTCCCTTATCTAATAGTTCTTTCCTCTTCTAGCAAATTCTGCCCTCCTTCCTTATAGTCTACCCTTTCTTTGAATTCAGGGGGTAGAAATACCATTGTTTTTTTAGAAATCACTTTTTTGTTATTCCTGGTTTTCTTCTTTTATCAGATAAGCAGTCATATAAATAAGTGGTGACCTTGTGCATTTGTAAATTGTCATAACACATAGGGAAGAGTTTTTCTATCTTGTGAATATTAATATGAGATGATGTGGGTGGTATTAAAGGTATAATTAAGAGCCTTCAGAAAAGAATAAAATCTGTAGTAATGGTAGAGATAAGACTCTGTAAAAAGAGTTGAACTAACTGCTAACCTATCAAGACACTAATCTTACATATGTACCCAGATCCATCCTCCCTTGATCTATTTATGGTAGGGTGACAGCTGATCTCCATCCCCTGGGTAAGTACATGATCAAGGCCAAACCAATCAGAAAATGCCACTCTCCTTGTCGTTAGTGCTTTGGGACGGGCACATGACCTCAATCTATGGGTCTCAAGATTTTGTCTCAGGACCCCTTTACACTTTAAAAATTGAGGACTCCAAAGAGCTTCTGTTTATGTAGGTTATATCTATTGATATTTATATATTAAAATTTTAAGTAAATATACACATTCCATTAACTATCAGAATGATGATATTATACATCACATAGCTTTGGAAGACTGCACAGTATCGAATGAGAATAGAAAGACAAATAATGCTAGTATTAGTATAAAAATAGTTTTGACCTTGTAGACCCCCTGAAAGGATCTTGGGGTCTCCAGGTGCCCCAGACAGACTCAAAAACTACTGATCTAAATTACAGCCTACAGAAGCCAATACCATCCATTTTTGCCAACATGTACAAAGAGCCAATGTGACAATTAAGTCAACAAAGAACAAAGCATAGCTGAAAGATGGCATTTTGAAGACATGGTTCCAGATCCTGAAGGTAGCCAACCCTGAAGCTATACATGTCTGGACTTCCTAGCTGCAAAAGCCAATGAATTCCTTTTGACTTAAACTAGGATCAGCTTGCAACCAAAAACATCCTCATATATCTGGATTTCCAGATAGGGACCTCAGAGGAAGAGAGTATGGGTGGGAAAAATCCAAAGGACCAGGGCATAAAATGATTTAAGCAGCAATCTGCACAGAACAAATAGAATATCAAAAGTGCAAGGAAAAGTTCCAATTTATTTTAAACATGGAAGACATGGGAAAACATTGTCCTAGTTGTTCCCAAACAGTGCCATCAAATTCCATGGGCAATTGAAGTAGCTCAGCTTCACTTCACTAGAAGATAACTAGGACATAGAACTGAAAGCAAAATGTCAATTTCATCAGTAGGAATGAATAAATTTACATCACTAGGCTTTGGGAAATTCTAACTCAGAAAACTACTTCTAGGGAGAAAGCATTAGGCTACTTAGGTCAAAGATTAAAAATTTCTCCAGTATTCTCCAGACTATAGAGTTGTATTTTTTCTAAAAGTATACTTAATTTCTAAACCCTCGCTTTTGAAGAAACCTTTGGACCTTCATTTCTGATTGGCTGAATTTCTAATTTATGTTTGCATGCCTACACATAGTAATGTAACCTATCACTGCCCATACTGGGCTGAATAGAGTCCTTCAAATTTCACACCCACCCAGAACCTCTGAATGTGACCTATGTGGAAATAGGGTCTTTGTAGATGTAATTAGATAACTGAGGCCATACTGGATTACAGTGGTCCCTAAATTTTCTTAAAGGGCAAGTGAAAATACACACAGAGAAGAAGGTTATGTGAATGAATATGGAAGCAAAGATTGGAGTGATGCAGCCACAAGCCAAGGAATGCTGAGGATTACTGGAAATTGCCTGAAGCTGAAACAAGACAAAGAATTCTTCCCTAGAGCCTTCAGAGGGAGCACAGCTTTGAGATACCTTGATTATAAACTTCTGGCCTCCAGAAACATGAGAATAAATTTCTCGTTTTTATGTCACCCAGTTTGCGGTACTTAGTTTTAGCAGTCCTAGGAACTAAGACACTGTCTAATTCAGCCAGTCTAAAATTCATCTTGACTATAACCAAGCTTCTCTTGGGGGAAATAATAGGTTAAAATAAAGTAGAGCTTCACCTTGCACCCATTTTTTTTGTTTTTAAATATATCTTTATTGATGTCAGAGAGAAAGGAAGGGAGAGAGAGAGAGACATAGAAACATCAATGATGAGAGAATTGTCACTGATCGGCTGCCTCCTAGACGTCCCAACTGGGGATTGAGCCCGCAACCCCGGGCATGTGTCCTGACTGGGAATCAAACCGCCATCTCCTGGATCCTAGGTCGACCCTCAACTTCTGAGCCACGCCTGGCCAGGCTCACCTATTTTTTTAATTGTGCTAAATACACACAACAAAATTTACCATTTTAAGGTATAGAATTCAGTGGCATTAAGTATTACATTCAAAATGTTGTTTGCACTCATTTTTAATCGACTGTTTTACTTGTGGCCCTTAGCCAAACAGGAAAGGATGAAATGAGCCTTAGAATAATCCATTACCAAATTCATTCTTGCTCACATCTAGTACTAATGAGGAGGGTCTGACCACAGGAAAGCAAGTAAGCTTTCTCCTTCTTTATACTGAAATTGTGATTACTAAAACAGAAAAACTAAAGTACCAGAGGGCCAAGTGTAAGTATACCACTACTGGAAAATACTCAAACTTCAAGTAATTCATTTCTACTGATAAAGTTTCATCTTCATAATGAAAATCATTATGAAAATCAGATGTTTACCTTTTATTTTAACTCTGAGTTGTGAACTCCTATAGTTTTCATTATTAAAAGATTAAAAATTGGGAGAATAAATCCCTGAGTGCTTCCAATTCTTTATATACAAACTCTCTTTCACTCTGGTTCTCCCTTCCACCATGTTTCTGAGACATACATCAGTATTTAGAAATGCTTTCTTCCTACCTTCCAAAAATATTTCCTTGTTATGAACCCTAATTCAGGATGGATTTTGAAGAAATGTCGAATTGTAACAGGAGTAAAAAAGCATGTGAATAATGCCATATTCATTCAATAACCAGCAAAGGAAAATAAGGTCACATTAAACAGTGTCACTGGGTTTATTCTGTGTAAATTTTGTGACAGCTTGCTAAATTCTGCAGATAAATATATTTGAGGAAAATTGTTAGAAGACAAGCATCTATTATAATTACCCATTTACTTATACTAATATCACTTTCTTCAGCAATTTTAGTAGTTTTAGCAAACAAACCTCCACATACTTTATAAGGCTAAATTCTATTCACCCTTCCCAATCAAATTTTAATGAAGTTTGCCATTACTACTTTTATACAGAAAGTCCCTTGTTTTCTGTTATTTATCTGTGAAACACAAGTGTCAGTTTCTTCCATGAATAATTATAGAATTTCTAAGTTGAAAGGGCGCTTATTTAGTCTACCAACTTATTTAAGTGATGGGAAAAAAGGCCCAAACTTGTTTAAGATTACAGAACCTATTAGTGGGCAGGTTTAGAATTTCTCTCTCTAAAAATTCAAGATATTTAAGCATTTCAAATTGAGGAAACTGTAGAGAATAAAGATAGGTTACGAGGTAACAATGTAACCAACTATTTGCTCTTCATCTTTAGAGATAAAGAAAACTTCTAGGACATATTTTCCCATGTAGGTGTATATATAATTCATTTGAAACTAATTTAGAATCCGTTAGCCATCAGGCTCTACCGTGATAATTATAGGAAGTGGGTTCATTATCTGGCTTCAATTTTTAATCCACTGTCAAAAATACTAGCAATACACATACTCAAATTTTACTGATTTTATCCCATCTCAATTCCATCCATCATCATCTTTGTACAGCCATTATTTAAGATGAAATAACGTGAATCTTCAGTTAGAGGATAAGTCCATGTTCCAATTGGAACAATAAAAAACTCATAGCCATCAAATTGACCGAGATTTTAATTGTGTGCAAACACTGATTATACATTTTTGACACTTTGCTTTTCATTTCTAAGCTGCTCAGGTTTTACCACGGCTGAGAACCAAAGGAAAATATAGACATATGAGTGCATATAACTTAAATTCAGAAGTTGAAAGGGCTAAAAGAAGGGTACTAAGAAACTGATATGAAATAGCCGCAGTTGATTAATAACACATTTTATGAAAAACACCCGGGGGGAAAAAATGGTAACGAAAGCTATTTTCATGGTCATCTCATACCCCACAAATACCGAAATAAAACTCAACCGCCACGGCCTGGGTTCTATTTCCACATCTGTGACACGGCCGAGGTGGGAGGAACACCTCCTCACCAAGACTGGTGCTTTTCACGTGAAAAAGCAGAGGCCGTGGCGATGAAGCCACAAAACCACGGGATAGCCGCGAGAGGAAAAGCAGCCGGGTGTCTGCACTCGTGACGCTCTACTGCAGACTCCTAAGCTTGTGAAGATCGCCCTGTAGACACACACCGGGAGACGGGATCCTTAAGAGGAGAAGCAGAGTGGAAGCAAGCGGCTTCCCAGGCAGGACAGGATAACTCCCTCTTCAAGGCCCACAGCGGACTCCGTGAGAGTTGCCGCCCCTCCGCCACCCGCGCAGCTCTCTAAGCTACCTCCCGGTCCCCCGGCGCCTCAGGGGGTCGGCCCGCAGCTCCTGCGGGTTGCGAGCGGTGCCCCAGGTGCTAAGTTCTCGCCTCACCCGCTCCGGAGAGCGGCTCCGCAGCCCGGAGAAGCCAGCCTGAGGCCCTGCGGCGCCCGGCTCGGCAGGGGATTGCTTCTGCCTGGCGCTCCGCTGAGGCGGCGTCCGAGTCTCACGCGCGCCCGCTCCGGGCTCTCCCAGCCAATCCCGCGCTACTCGCGCGTCCCGGAGCGGTCCCCGGTCCCCCACCGGCTGGGCAGGCTCCTGCCCGCTCCCACTACTCTGCGACCGAGCTCTCACTCCTCCCCTCACTCTCCACGAGTTCCACGCCTCGCGGTGTAGCTCCGCCCCGTCCCCGAGTCCGCCCCCGCAACCTCCGGAGCGTGTGCTCTCCTTTCCCCACAGTCTCTCGCTATCCAGCCGCCCTGGCTCTCGCGTTCCGCAGAGCGGCCTGGGACTCCGGCCCGGACAGACACCTCCGCGCGTACTCCTCCAGCAGCCTCGGCGTGTGCCCCCCGCAGCTCGCCGCCTCCCACCCGGACTCGGGGTCGCGCGCCCTGACTCCGCCCCCTCCCGCGGACTCGCGCGCTCCCGGCGCGGCCTCTCCCGGGCGCAGGCCGACCGGCTCCCGGCCGCCTCCCCCTTCTTCCCCGCTCACCTCGCGCTCCCGCTCTCGCGCTGTCCAAGGCGAGCGCGCTCCCGGCCGGCGCGCTCTGAGCTCCGGCTTCTCCCGGCTCCTGTCAGTGCGGTGACTGCGCTGGGAAACATGGCGACCGAGGGAATGATCCTCACTAACCACGACCATCAAATCCGTGTCGGAGTCCTCACAGGTAACCCGGGGAGGAGGTCCCGGACCGCCACCGCCGCTGTCCCCGACTTGCCTCAGGCTTCTTGCTTGCGGTGACCCTTCTCTGCGGCCTCGGGAGGAGGGAAGACTGAGGAGGGGGACGGGAAAGGGGGGCGTTTTACAACCGCTGAGAGCTGCTGTAGGTTGGGGTGTTCCCGTGGGCCCCCCTTCCCCCGGGAGCACGAGCCGGTCCTGTGGGATGTCAGGCCCCAGCACCTTCGCAGCCGAAGTCCCTGGCCCCCGGGGACCGAGGGGCCGGTGCGGCGGGCGCTGCGGGGCTCTTCGTAGCCGGTGCAGGCGGCGGGATCCCGGCTCCGCAGTCTTAAGCACGCCGCTCTCGGCTGGCCCGCGCGCTTCCTCCGCTAATGCTAGTGCAGGAGTGGGGGGAATCCCATGTCCACCCCCTCGCCGCCCTCCCCTCCCCCATTCGAGTGGCCCCGAGCCGCTCCTGCTGTGCTCGCTCGGGGCACGGGCCGGGCTCGACTTGGGTGTTCGTCTGGAGGAACTCTGCTCAGCCTCGGGCTGCCCCTCGCGTGCCGGGTATCCCCTCAGCCACCCATGGGACACCCCTAGTCTCCCCTGAGAGGTAGGGGATCGGCTTGCACCCGGACCTCGGAAAGTGTCTGCATTCCGCCTTCCCGAGCTAAGGGCCCTCTGCCCGCGTCTTGGTTTCCTTTGAGGGACGGGCTGAGCCTGCGGCGGGGGATCCAGCCCTTTTCACTCGAGAGAGGATTCCTCCACCTGGGCTCCTCCGTCCTCCTCCCTTCTGGGACACCCCCCTCCCCCCATGGTCCCGAGGCTGGTGAGGAGCACACTTTTGCCGGGTCGCGTTTCCCTCCCTCGCGGAAACCGTGTGTGCCCTGCATGTCTGATTCGGTGGCGTTATATTTGGGTAATATCCCTCAGTTCTGCGATAGGCAGTTGCTGCAGGGCATGACTTCTGAGATGAATAGCAAGCCAATTTGTAGGGGTTTCTGCTGGGTTCTGTAGTTGGCGAGGCTTATGTGTAATTGAGTGGCAAGGTTGGGGTTAAAGAACTATATTTAGAATCTGAGGGCTTACTTCGGAGCGAAGGAAATCCAAGATTTAGCGTTGTGATTTCCGAAAAAGAAGTGATGTAGACGGGAATCCTAGTGTCCTCCCCCCGCCCCCCAATTCTTTTTAATTTTTTCCCCATGTCAAATTCTGACAGGTTGAGACGGTGCTCGAGAAGGGACTAAATTGAATGAGACTTATTTTATTATTAGGTAGAAAAAATTCTCCATCGGTAGATATTGAATGCAAAGCTTAATTTGGTTGCTGAGTTTTATGAAAAGGAGATATCCATGACACTCCTTACACTCTTTTAAGTAAATGGGTTGCCTTTTCCAGCTTATTTTTCTAGATGTTAATGGTGATTTATTGAATTTTCCTAATAGAAAGCCTCTTGGATAGAGAAACTAGGCTAAATATATTTCTGGGAAGGGAATCCCCCCAAATCAAAAGATGAGCTGTCTTCTTTTTTTTTTTTGGTGCTGAAACTGTTGCCTTCTGCAAAGAATTAGTTATATAGCAGAATTGTTAGAGTTGACATTGCTGATTTTCAAAGAATCTAATCTCGAGGTGTAAAAGTGTATATACCCTATGTCAACCTCAACTTACACTTTAAATTCTAGCCATATTTGGAAAATTAGTAGAGTAGTAAGACTGAAGCTTAATAAAAACCACCGTATGTCAACTGACCATGGAAATGAAAGATCATAAATGTTTTAAAGTTAAACCATAAAGATTAAAATTTTTTGTTTTGTTTATTTAAGCTTTCCCTAATAGTTTTATTTAGTGAATCATCTTACTTGGGTCAAGTGACATAGTTGTACAGAATGCTTTGAAAGATGCAGCCCTTGTCTGTATCCCTACTGTCTAATAGAGGCAAAATTGATATGCAAACAACTAAAGAAACAGTGAATGTAATAATTTTGCTGAAATTGTCTAAATAAATTACGTGTGTATTTGAGGGCTAAATGTAAAAGGAATTCCATATTCAGATGGATTAGGAACAAATGTGATTAACTGAAAGCAGAATTTAGTACATTTACCAGAGGTTAAGTAGGAACTGATACTTTTTTTAAGGGTAGTTGAAAGTCAGTGGCAACCTTATAAATGAAAATGTTGCCCTGGCTAGGTAGCTGAGTTGATTAAAGCATCATCCCCATAAGCCAAGGCTGCAGGTTCTGTCTCTGGTCTGGGCACATACGGGAGTCAACCAATGAATGTGTAAATAAGTGGAACAACAAATCGATATTTCTCTCTCTCTTCCTCTCCCTCTCCCTCTCCCTCCTCTCTCTAAAATAATTTTTTTTTTTTTTTAAGAAAATGTTGGTGAGGATGAGGCTCTTGAGCAGAATAAAACTGTAATGCAAAGGCCTGGAGAAGCCCAGGTGGGATAGGTATGTGGCATAAGCAAAATGTTAAGGAGAGAAGTTAACTTTGCCAGTGGAATTCAAGATAATCTGGAGAAGCTGTCTCATGAGAATGAGGTACAGTAGTTTAGGGGAAAAGTCTAGGATCAGGACTAAGGATGTAGCTGAAGGAACGAAGAGGAAGTTGCAGATTTGGGAAAAGTGATAACAGAGAGCAATAGGATTTGATGATAAAATGGATATTTGAAGTCAGAAATAACTCTGAGGTTTTTATTTGGAAAGTCATTGGTATAAATAGTGTCTACTATGATGGAGCCTGGAAACATGGACAAGAATCAGATGAAAGAGCACCAGCTCTCAGTCTGCAAGTAGTGGATTTTATTACAAATAGCTTAATATTTATGCTCTTGATATTCCATGTGATTTTGCTTAAAAAAACCTATAAAAATAAATATATGTTGTGCAGTTTTATGTCTTGTAGAACTTTCAAGTATTGCAGTTGTACTGTGTTGAAATTATTCTTTGCTGAACTTAAGTACTATGATTTTATACTTAAGAAGATTGAGTTAAGAGGCCACACTTAAAACTGTGATTTTGTGAGTTTTAATTCGAAACTCTTAAAGGTGAAGGGCTTGTTTTATAAAATATCCTCTGCATGCTTCATAATAGGGATTTTAAGTATTTTACTAAATCTGGTTTACAGAGGTAGTGAAAGTATTGTCTACCCTTCCACACATTTCACAATGTGGTAGTGCTTTTGTGAAACTGTATTGTCATTTCTAAATCTTTAATTGATTCCTTTGTGATTGTGACATTTTTGATTTTCTGTTGCAAGGTAATACTTATACTTCAAAACTTTTCATCTTCTAGATGTTTTTGTAATGTTCAGCTCAGATATGAATTTGGCAATTATAGTATGGAGTCTATTGAAACTTACCAGATGAATTAACTGTTGGAATTTTGAAAGAATAGTGGTAGGAAGGTAAATATTTAGTAAAGGCATTTCTTTTTTACTTGATATCTTGAATTATTTAAGGCTTGGAAATCAGATTACGATAATATAACATGGATATTTTAGCTATACTAATTATTTTTTACCAGGAAAATTGGGAACATTTTTGTATATAAAATAGGTTATCATGGAAACATTTTATGTTGAACATTATTGACCATCTCTAGGAACAGTATCTTTGTCAGTAACTATCCTATGATGATTTCCTATAAATTAAGTTTTATAGGTCTTTGGTGATCTAAAATCTAGTTTCTGATATATGTTTCTAATGTTCTGTACTTCTGTTGCTATTTATAACAGAGACAAAATGTTATATGATGATGAATAACATGAGGCAAACAAACAAGTATCTGCTGTTTTGAAACTAGAAAGATGTGGGGCAGATGTAGGATTTTTTTTTTTTATAGCTTTAGTAGTAATTATACTTAACAGTGTGTCTTAACAATTACATAGCAGGGTAACTATATTTTAAATGTGTCACTTTTCACCTAATTTTTTCTATTTCTAATGAAGCTGTTTATCAAGGGAGCACACTAGTTCTACCACAATAAAAGTTTCTCCGAATCATCAGGAAAATAATGAATATGTGTATGAATAATATAGAATGAGATAGATTATGTTCCATTGGGTATTTAATATCGTATTAGCTAGCCACTGCTAATGTTTAGTGCCAAAGCTCTTAGCTAAAGATGATAATTCATTACTTAAACTTTCACTAACAGTGGCATGGGTGAGAAATGGTGCAAATATTTAGCAAAGGGCATTTAAAAAACTCAAACTTTACATTTTTATATACATTTTTATTGCACTAAGCTGTAGATTTGTAACCAATGAGAGATATTAGAACAAGATATAAGACTAGATAATAGAGATAAAAGACTAATTGTAAACTAGAACACCTAAAATATTAGTTACATGTAGGGAGTATTTCAGTCATTCAAAATATTAAAAAGCCAAATTCTAAGCCAAGGAGATGATAATCGTGTAACTCTGGAATTGTTCAAGCATTTATCTTATTGCTTTCCTTAAGCTTATCCTTGTGCATAACTGTCAATATTATATTTTGAAAAACCCATTTGTTGATGAGGATATGTAAATATATCTTCGTTTTTAAGTAGCCTAATTACTATTCCAAACAAAACCTAAATCCTACCAAATGGAATTGTGTATTCTGGCAGACATACCAACATTGATCTATATGACTTTTGTTAAAAGGAAGCCTATTTCTTAAACTAGGTTGTCCTTTCATTAATTTTTGATTGGAAGCGGTATATCAGAGAATTAAATTGTTAGTTTAAGTAGAAAATCATTAAATTAATTTCTAATGAATATGGTTAATACTGTTGTCATTGGCCAAATACTTTATAAACTATTAGTACATAGGTTGTTACATATTAAGAATTTTAACTATATTAAAAACACATATGGCTGTTTCACTTTAACCAAGATATATGGTGGAGAATCAGCAATATGTTGAGGAGGAAATGATGTATGCGTCTGTTTTTACTCTTACAGGTGATAGATTCCTGGTTAATAGGGTGCTTTTTTGAAAGTGAGTAGAACAGGTAAAAATCTATATTTTGCTCCTGGAAATAGGATTGAAAAACAACAAAGCATATTTGGAATTTGAGATGTTAAAAAAAAATACTAAAGCCTGGCTAGTGTGGCTCAGTGGTTGAGCATTGCCCTCTGAACCAGGAGGTTCAGTTCTGGTCAGGGCACATGCCTGGGTTGTGGGCCCAACCCCCAGTAGGGAGTGTGCAGGAGGCAGCTGATCAGTGATGTTTCATCATTGATGTTTCTCCCTTTCCCTTCCTCTCTCTCAAATCAATGAAAATATATTTTAAAAAAAATACTAAAAAAGAAAGTAGTGAAACCACAGGGATTTCTTCCTTCACATCTGGGAAGATAAATTGGGAAGAAGAAAAGATTATTTAAACTACTTAAAAGTAATTGAGACTGTAGTTAATAGTAATAGCATGCAATTCTTACTTAATTTTTGAGTGACCTCCCAAAAAGCAAATGTCTAATTAAGTATTGTCACGTAGTAGTTCTGTCCAGGTTGTTGTTTAGTGAATTCTTAAGTGAATTTGTATTTATTTAATTAATTTTAACTAAGTAGAACTTCTTGAAACTTTTGCAATTAAATAAGAAACCTGAACAACTTTTACAGTAATTTTGCCAGTAACTATATATTTTGAAAGAATGGAACTAAATTTACTATGCTTTAAAAAATTTACTAATTTGAAAAATAAAGGATCAAGGAATTGAGACATGGTGAAAGGAGCATTACACAATTTGTGCCTGCTTTTCAAATTGGGGTACATGACATTGTGTTAAGGGATACTCTAAGGATTCTAAACCTTAGAATCTAAGCTGTGGGAACAAACATAATTCTTTTTAAAATTTTCTTTAAAAATTAAACTTATTGGGGCAACTTTGATTAATAAAATCAAACATAATAATTCTTGAAGTATCTGTTTTACTTGAGACTATGTAATTTAAGCCACTTTAATATTGAATAAGCATGAGTAAATGAGGGATAGAGTGTAGAATTTGCATGAGCTTTTAATATAAAATCAGAGACTTCAAAGAATTTTCAAGTGATCCCATTATATAACTTCAGACTTCATCATTCTTTTGTTTTGGGTACTTTGGCAAAAAAACATCTAAGGAACACCGGGTCACACAACACTAGAAGACTCATTTTCTAATGCTGGTCTATAACCTTGTACAATATTATTTAACTCTCTCTCAACCTTTTTTACCACAAACATGAAGGAATCATTCTCTGAGATCACTTTAAGCTCTGAGGCAATATATGTTTCTGTCCTTTAGCATCTTGACCAGCTGGAAAGAGAAGTATAGAATATCAGGCTTAGTTAATTTTTTTTTGTCTTTACAATGGAAATTATTATGGGGGAGAGGTAAATTATACATTAAAAAATGCAAGAGAATAAGAAATGGAAGAAGAGATAAAAATTTCAGAGATCAGGTGCTGTCAGCATAAACTGAAGGAAAAGTATTTAGGTTTTTCCAATTTAGAAATTTTTGTGGCATTTTACTTTTACCAGTAGTTTCAGTCTAATGCTTAATTTCAAATTCAGCTCAAGCCTCACTTCCTCAACAAAATCTTTCGTAGGACTTATTCTCTACAATGATGTCTTTCTTTGTTTTCTTAGTGTTTATACCCTGTAATCATGTGCTTGTGGGAGGCTGCAAGGTGTTTTTTTAAAGAAAAGGACTGGAGTCAGACAGACTTGGATTTCAGACTCTGGTTTGCCCTTGATAGTTGGAAGTCATTTAACCTCTCAGAATTTCAGTTTCCTTCTCCAAAATGAAGATGGCAATATTTACTTCACAGAGTTTTAAGAAGTAACTGAGATAATGTATGTGAAAATACCTACCATGTGTGTGTAACTTAGAGTATATACTCAATAATCTTTACTTCCTTTCCTCTTTATATGTTGCTTTGGTGCCATTTGATAACAGCTTTCTGTATAAACATCTTATTCAAAATAGATTTTAAAGTTCTTAAAACAGGTGATCTATTCTTTACTTCTTTTGTGCTCTTTCATCATAGCACCTGTTAATGAAGTAGTTGCATAGAAGATGTTTAATAAAAAATATAACTGATAACAGGGTGATATTAAGAATGTGTACTCTTACATTTTATACTCTTAGTTAATTGTCACAGTCTGTATGAGGATTATTTTAGGGTAATTTTACAGTAATTTAAAAAAATGTCATCTTAAAAAATGAAAACTTAAAGTTATAGGTAAAAAATTCTAAAAATGCTATTATTTATTTTGAAGGTTAACTGTGATGGTCAAAATTGCAAAACAGCATACAATAGGAGTCAAAAGTTGTACTTCTGTTACTTTCAAGACACTTAATCACAGTTTACCTGTTTCCTTAGCTTTGAATGGGGGCAATAACTATGCTTACCGTATAGGGTTAATGTGAGGAACAAAGAAAGAAATGTATTTAATATTCAGTACCTACTATGCGCCAGGTTCTGTGCTCAAGTGAGGGATACAACATTGAATAAGACAGACACAAGATTTTATCTTCTTGGAGCTTATATTTTAGCACTAACGTGAACACAATATTTAATTAAGTTGGATATTGACAAATTCATGCTTAATTTATTTTGCATTTCAAGGAATAAAGTGCTTCTGTATTTTATTTTTGATGTAGGTAAGTATAAGCACCAAAATTGTTTTCAAGACACTTTTGACAACAAAATTGTAAATCATTACACATTTCCTGCTTTCTAAGATAGAAAATATTGAATTGAACATAATACAATTACTTTTTGTTCAATCAGGTTTAACTAATTATAGCTAACATGTGTTGGGCCTATATATATGCTATATATATGTTCTATTTGTTTAATGACTTTGCATATATTATTCAGTCCTTCCTCTTCTACTGCTTGAGAAGTAGAGAAGTTAAGTAACTTGCTCAAGATTACACCAGTGGCAGTGCCAGAATTCAAGCACAGGTTTGACTGTACTCTCAGCAGTTATATTTCCATATTCTGAATATCTGTTATTATGGAGTGTGGTAGTATGGTTCTATACTGTATTTGCTCTTCAGTTGTGACTTTATATACTTGCCATTCCCCTTCTGCTTTATAACCTACTATAGCCTTGGGAAGCACATAAACAACCGTGGTAAGAATTATCTATGATATCACTTTCAGTTAGACTTAAAGTGAGGTCTAAAGAGTATTTTCACCTGTGGGTTGACGGTTTCAGAGGATAAATGGGTTATTATTTATTAGTTTACTTATTTCTTTGTACTTTGAGATTTCAGGATCGTGGTTAATTGGATCTGCCTGATGTTGAAAATGTTAATAAAAATGTAGAAACTTATGAAGGGAAGAGAGCAAGTACAGTATGTGTGCTAAGTAGAAATGAAATGTTTCCTTTCATTATCTATATACTGTTAAGTTCTTTTTTTAAAAGAACATTAAGAAAAAAGTACACTTGAAATTAACAGTCTTTAAAGTCTAATTCAGGTTAAGAATTTTTGGATATCTTGGAAACAAGAAATTGAATAAATATTCTTTTCAGGTATAAAATAAAGATGAATAATTTAAGTGATCACTTTTCCCCTTCCACTTAAGAGTCAATACTGAGCATTTTGATTCTAATGCAAATTTTTAAAGTCATGCTTTGATAAAATTAATATCCATATAATAAGAGTTACATTTAAATTCAGTTGCAAGTGGAAAAGCTCCTAAATTCTTAAGTCATATTTTTAATTAGTTTAAAAAACTTATTAGAGTGTATTTGTGCATTGTAAAAATATAACAGTACAGAAAGGTAACATGTGAAATTAAGCCCTACCACCTTACTTCCCTAGTCTGTCTAGTGTTAACCACTTCTAAGATTTTTGGTTTTTGTTTATTCTGCTATATATAAGTGTATATTTGAATATGCACATGTGGAATCAGACATCATCAGAATTTGTAAATTGGCAGACCACTGGCCGTAACTGACCAGTAAACATGCTTCATTAGGCCCATATTATGTTTTTACAAAAAGTATGTTTTTAACATTTAAAAAAAGATGTATTTCATATAAACCAATATTTTTAGCTTTTTAAGATTCAGCAACACTGCAGCCTCTTTCTCACATGACAGTAGTTGGTTAGAGTGGCTGTCCCCTTGAGATAAGGGCTTGTATTGTTCAGTTTCCCGCGACATCCACTTAACCTAAGTATGTTAATTTGCCTCACCCCATAGTAATTTGAATTTGAATTTGTGATCTTTGCTCAAACATAACATAGTATTCTGTACCTCCCTCTCTCTTCAGCACATCCTGGACATCTTTTCAGATCAGTGAAAATAATAATAAACCTTATTGAGAGCTTACCAAATATAAAATGCTTTTCTAGAGCCTATTATAGAGCCTATTAATTCATTTAATCCTCATAAGAGTATCACCATTTTACAGTTGAAATTGTAGTAAAGATTAAGTAGTTTGCTAAAATTACTGAGATAAGAGGCCAAGCTGCCTGTTGAACCCATGTAGCCTTTCTTTCCTAGAGTGTAAGCTCTTAACCACTACATTATACTCCTTGGCATTTAACAATGAGTTCATATAGATATACCTCATCTTTCTTTTTAATGGCTCAATTATAACTGCCTTATAGGTTATGATTCAATCAATCCTCAATTGATGGACATTGAGGTTTCTAATTTTGTACTGTGACAAATGTAGATAATATTGTACATTTAGCATTGCATACTTGTGAGTTTTTTAAAAATGTAAGATTAATTATAAGTTGATTTTTGGGTCAGTGGCATAAGAATTTAAAAATTTTGATAGAAATTACAAACTTGCCTTTGATAAAGGATGTACTAATTGTAATTAACATTCTCACCTTTATTTGGTATTATCTTTTTAATCTTTATAAGTTCTTTTGAGATATATCTCTTTTTGAGTTATATACATGGATCGGGACCCTTTTATTGCAAATGACAGATACACAGCTCAAAATTAGTTTAAGCAAAAAGAGGAATTTATTAATTTACATAGCCACAGAGTATAGAGGAGGAGTTGACTTTAGGGACTCAAGTAATGTGATCAGGTAATTAATATGAGCACAGACTCTTCTCCGTTTCAGCGCTTTGATTTTTTTGAGTACGTTGCAGGCTGACCTTTTATGTAGCCAGAATTGAGGAAAAGGGGCAGATTAGGAGATACAGTAATAGACCATTTCAGGCTTTCCCCTTACCAACGAGTGAGTCCACAGGAAAGATTTTCTTTCTCATAGCATTTGTATATAAAATTCCAGGATGCTCCTTTGTCTGGCTTGGCTCACATGTCCATCTTTGGGCCAGTCATTGTGATTAGGAGAGTGAGTACTACTTTGGCCATTTCTTTATCACATCTCTCTCTTGGGAGTGGAACACTAAGAAGACAGCCTCACCAGAATAACATAGGGGGAAAGGAAGCCTTGAAAGAAGAGTTTCTGCCACCAGAAGGGGAAAAGGGTGCTGAGCAGACAACTCTTTTGCTAGAGATTCCCTGAAGCCATGGTGCCTTTTTGCTTTCTTCTTTTTCCCCCAAGAATATAGTTTATTATATCTGCCCCATTTCTTCTTTTTCTTGCTTCTTCCATGAAAATGGGCCTCTGGCAAATAGTTCTAAATTAGAACTGGAGCAAGTTAAAATATGAGAATTAGTCGGTTAAACTCTGGGCCCCCTAATATCAACAGTGGTTAATTTATCAGGATCATTTACAGTGAGTTCCATTTTTTAATACTCTACATAAGAATGGTTGTGTAAGAACATTTTAGAACAGTAGTATACATGTAATAGTAAGATTTTACTAGTTTTTACAATGGGCCTTTTATGTTGCTTTATTTTAAATTTATGATTAGATATATATTTAGTCTTTTTTTTCCTACAAATGACCCGTCCCAGTGCTTCCTAAATTTTGTGCTAGCAGCACTTCTCTGGGAGATGTTATAACAGGTATGGTAGGAAGAGGTTTTTACCTGGTGAAATAAATTTGGAAAGTCTATGTAATATATTCCTCTTTTTGGAGATTCATAGTCTATTAAAGCATATTAAAGATGTAATAGAATTTTGAATTCTGTTGAACTTTATTTAGTCTAGTGTTTCCAAAACTTTTTGATAGTGGAATACTTTTTCAAGACACACCAGAATTCTGTTCAACATCTCTTTGGGAAATAGTGATTTTTCCCTCTGCAAGTGATCTTTTCGAAGTTTATGTAGGATCTTTATATTTATTCTTTTAGCTTTTTAGTGTAGAAATAGTTGTTTTGTACAGTAATCACTACTGTGAAAATGAATTCTTTTATTCTGGATTTACCTTTAAATATATATGTATATGCCTTGGCCAGGTAACTCAGTTGGTTACAGCATTGTTCCAATACATCAAGGTTTCAGATTCAATCCCTGGTCAGGGCACGTAAAAGAGTCAGCCAATGAATGCATAAATAAGTGGAACAACAAATCTCTCTCTCTCCCCCCTCTCCCCCTCCCTCCCCTCCTTCTCTCTCTCACTTCCTCCCACCCTCTCAAATTAATAGATATATTTTTCCCCCAATCACTTACCATCTGTTATTTTTCCTTTTTTTATATTAAAATATTGGCTGAATATATTATCATACTCAGAAAATCTATTATAGCAAAGACTAGAAAGACCAATCTTGATTCTGTTACTACTATATGGGGAAAGAACACTAGATCAATTTCTATTTTGAATTTTTCCACTGGGAGTTGGTATCATTATCCATAAAAGGTAAAGTGCAATAGATGCTCTTTAAAATCTCATTCAACTCTCAAATCTTATTAATCTCAATCTCAGGAACATACCTCATGTTTCCCATTCTCTTTTTTCTTGTATTCATGTTATCTACAATCTGTTAATGGCAGCAAAATTATTGATCTGAAATGCTTTCCTTTAAACAGGGAAAGTTGCTAGAAAAAGACACTGACATTCATGCCAAGTGTAAAATGGAAATAAATGGCTGTTACTTCCACTGCATAATATGTGCAGTTTTATTTCAGTCAGTATCACATGCTATAGAGAGTTCAAATTGCAAAATGCTTAAGATTTAGAATAAAAATTACATGCACATAAGTGTAACAACTGATTCACATGATCAGGCTTATAAGACTAATTATGATTTAGAGCTCTTTTAGGTATTACCTTTTCCTTTTAAAATTTTAATTATGGTAATATACCAGAGATCTGGAAAGCAAAGTTAGTACTCCTTCTAAAAAATTTACTATTTTGCTATTATATGTTTAAAATAAAGCTATTGTAAAAATAAGACATATACCTTCAATGAACAATATTATGTTTTGGGTTCAGACAGATACAGCAGGTCCTCCAATAACATTGTTTTGTTTATCATTGTTTCATTATAACATTGATGAGAAAAAAATAAAATCAGTTTTGGGTTTGGGCCACTATGTGTGGAATTTACAGATCTCCCATGTCCATGTGGGTTTTCTCTGGGCACTCCAGTTTCCTCCCACATCACAAAGATGTGCACATTTGGTGGATTGGTGTATCTAAACTGTCCGGGTCTGAGTGAGCGTGGGTGTGTGTGATGCACTCTGCGATGGAATGGCTTTCTGTCCAGGGTTGGTTCTCTTCTTGCACCCTGAGCTGCCGGGACAGATTTCAGCCACCTGTGACTCTGAAATGGAAGAAGTGGGTTGGAAAATAATTATCTACTTGTTTTTTATTAATCTTTCTTAAATGTGTGTGTGTATAACTTACATTTGTTTCAGTGTTTAATTTAATATTCTCAGTGTTTTGGGTCTTAATTTAGAAGTTTGGTGGTAATGTTTTTGTTACCAGAAATATGCTGTAGGAACTTAACTTCTGTTTATGTCAGTTAGCCTATGGTAAAATTGATGTTGTTATGTGTCATTTCATTAAGTCACAGTTTCCAAGAACCTATCCGTGATGTTAAGTGAGGACTTACTGTACTCAGAATAGTAGGTGGGCTGTGGATTAGACCACCTGAGTTTATACCTAAGTGAAGTGAAGTTTTTAGAGTTACCTAACACTCTATGCTTCAGTTTTTTCATCCTCGAAATGGGTAATACCAATGCCTACGTTAGATAATTTTTGGCAGGAAAGTTTGAGAATTGTTGACTTAAGTTAACACTGGACTTGGATTTCCCAATTTTCTTTTGCAGATGGGTCTGTGAAGTAATATTAATTTTTAAAATTGTCAGTTATGCATCATAATGAAACATGTATTCCTTTCTGATTTTTAATGCAATTCAGAAGTGAGTCATATCTAATATGTGAGAAACTTGAAATGGAGATACCCCTACCCCCATAGTAGGACTTTTTAAGCAGCTAAATAGTTATGGATCTGATTTTATTACTTGGTTGTTTTCCTGTCAGTGATTAACTTATTAGTCTAACCATACCTGACTTGTTAACAAGCAGTACAACCCAGTTCAATATTGTCTTAGTCCTTTTAGATTGCTATAACAAAGTGCCATACTGGGCAGCTAATAAACAACAGATTTATTTTTCACAGTTCTAGAGGTTGGGAAGTCCAGGATCAAGGTACCAGCAGGTTCAATGTCCAGTGAGTGCCCACATTCTGTAGACAGCTGTCTTTTCTCTGTTTTCTCACGTGGTGGAGGAGGAGAGGCAACTCTCTGGGGCTTTACCCTCGTGACTATCACCTCCCAAAGACCCCACTTCCAAACACCATGACACTGGGAGAGTAGGTTTCAACATAAGAATTTTGGAGTGGGGGACACAAACATCTAGTCTATGGCAAGTATGTACCACTTGACATGCTTTGCATTATGTTAGGCTACAACTATGACAGGTATACTTTGGAGATATTGCGGGTTTGGTTCCAGACCACTGCAATAAAGTGAATATCACAGTAAAGCAAGTCGTATGAATTTTTTGGTTCCCCAGTGCATATAAAAGTTATGTTTACACTATTTTGTAGTGTATTAAGGGTGCAATAGCATATATTCAAAAAAATCAAACAATGCACATACCTAAATTTAAAAAAATACCTTATTGCTGAAAGATGATAGTGATCATTTGACTTGGTATCTTTTTGCTGATGTAGAGTCTTACCTTCAATTTATTTAAAAAAAGCATAATATCTGGGAGGCACAATAAAGCAAAGTTCAGTAAAACGAGATATGCTTGTAAATATTTATAGTGTCCACTTTTAAGTGTGAAGGATTGACTGTAAAGTAGATTTACATGTTAAGTCATTTATATATTAAAACACTTGCCAACTACTGTATGAAGGGTTTACCAACCTGTTTCTATAAAGGGCCAAAGAGTAAATATTTTGGGCTTTGTGGTCAATATGATTTCTGCCACAGATACTCAGCTTTGTCCTTGTAGCATGAAAGCAGTCACGGACAATGTGTACATGAAATGTGTTCCAATAAAATTTTATTTGCAAAAACACATGGTGGGCCAGATTTGTCTAATCTGTGCTTCAAGACATAGTCTATGTTAAGAAACTATAATTCTAAGTTATCTGCATTTGAAGTGAACTTTTATATTAGTTAAAATTTACATTATAAACCACCACAAAATTTAATGGCTTAACACTACAACTTAACATCTTTCACATATCTGTGAATTAACTCAGTGGTTTTGCTTTAGGTGGCATTGGTTGGGGTTTTGGTGTAGCTGCGGTCACCTGGAGGCTTGACTAGGACTATTGTCCAGGGCCTTCGTTCTCCTCTATGTGGGTTTCTCCACATGGTGATTCATTAGCCTCATGGTATGATGGCAGGGTTCCAAGAAGTATTCCAAGAGCAAGCATTGTGATAGCGAGGAAGCAGAAGCTGCCAGACCAATTAAGATTTAGGCTTGAAACTGGCACAGCTTCACTTCTGCTATTATTCTGTTGGTCAAAATAGTCACAGGCCCAGCCCAGAGTTATTATGGGAGGAGACCAGGAATACTAGGTAGCATGGTTAATTGGGGGCTTATCACAGGATTGTTTTCATTGTAAGTGACAGCTCAAATTAAACTAGTTTTAGTAAAGGGGAAATTTATTATAATAATAATGGAATGTCTGTCTCACAAAACCTAAATACGGGATTAGGCCCTAGGAATACTGGACTCAGGGTTTGAAGGTCCTCAGGGCTTTCTTATTTTTGCCTCACTATGTAAGCTTCATTTTCTCATACCACAGATCTGCCTTTCCACAATGGGAAAAACGGCCATTAACAGCTCCTGTGTTGTTTATATCTTCCCATTTTAGCCATTCAGAGAAGAATTGACTTTATTTTCACAGTTGTGTTTCTAAAATTTTTGAGGAAGAACTGTGTGCTGGACCAGTCATTTGTGATTAGGGGATAGAAGTTATTTGTACCAACCCTGTGGGTAGGAGCAGGGTCCATTAACAGAAAAGTGATGCTGAATATATAACCCCCAAGTAATTCACTTGCCTCCTCCTTAACCATCTGTGTATGAACATAAAATAATTTGTTTCCCCATTATAGACCTAATTTACTTCCTTCTTCAGCTATCTGCCTTTGGCTGCTTCATTGTTCTGCTGGAGAGTAGGCTAAAGTAAGGACAGGATTTAGTTTAGTATCTTGAATAGTCATTGTAATATTTTCCTGATTTGAGTACAGGACAGCAGCATTTAGTATCTACTATTTCATTTTGCCACCATTAACATAGAATCAGAGATGAAGGTGATTTTACTCTGTGGTTACTCACTGATTTCCCAGAGTTGGTTTGGCTGATCTGGCTGATTGAGTGGGTATATCCTTCTTTTGGAAAGGGCCTACTTGTATACATGAAAGCAAGTAACTATAATACAGAATGAAATAAGAGCTATAATGGAAGTACAAGCAGAATACTGTGGGTGGACTGAGAAAGGAACAATTAATTTTGACTGAATGGCTGTAGGAGGGATGGTATTTTAAATAAGATAGTGTTTGAGCAGGGCCTGGAAGAATGAAGAACCCACCCTTAGAAACACAAGAAGAGGTAATCTAGATGTCAGGTTTCTTGACTATTGAAGGGGTGGCACCAGAATGTCTAGGCTAAAATAGATGAGCTTAAATATAGATATTGGTAATTCAGGATAAACAGCAGCATGCACTTATCTGACTTTAACTTTCTTCAATTAGGATTATAAAATCTTACTTGGTTTTGCTACATTTAGGCCTTAGGTGTCTATAAATATGATAGTTTGAAATTTGAGAATTTGATATTTTAATTAAACAGTTTATATTAAAGACTCAGACATTTGGATATAGAAAGAACTTTCAAGATTACCTGTACTAACCCCCTCTAGTAGGTAAAGAATCTAAGACCCAGCTAAATGGTTTATTTAAAGTTATACATCTAAATGATAAACTTAGGTCTAACACCTAGGCTACCTTATTCCTAGTCTTTGGATACTTTAAAAAAAAATTTACAATGTATTCTCTGTAGTAAGAGTATTTATTAAAAATATACACCCATTTGAATTACTTGCTGTAACAGTTTTAAAATTTGAGATATAGCCCGGCCGGGCATGGCTCAGCGGTTGAGCATCGACCTAGGATCCAGGCGATCGGGGTTCAATTCCCCGTCAGGGCACATTCCCGGGTTTCGGGCTGCAGCCGATCAATGACTCTCTCGTCGTTGATGTTTCTATCTCTCTCTCTTCCTCTCCTTTCCTCTCTCTGAAATCAATAAAGATATATTTTTAAAAAATAAAATAAAATAAAATTTGAGATATAATATGCATGCTAAAGTGCACAAATGTTAATTGTATAACATGATGAATTTTTCATATGTATAGACCCTTGTAAGTATCACCCAGATCAAGATGTAGAATATTCCCAGCACTCCAGAATCTTCCTACATACCTTTTACTAGTCAAAATCCACGTCCCCTGCCACCCCCAAGGAATCACTATTCTGATTTTATCATCAGTTATATAGTCAGGGAATCATAGACTTTTAGTGCCTGAGCAGACTTTAGAAATGATCCTAAGAACCTCTTTTCATTCCGTTAAAATGTGTATGCAAGGATTTTATTCACACTGAGTTGAACAGAGAGGTGATAGATACTTCCAATGCAAAATGTTATGCAGGAATACATAGTACAGTACATACACAGTACATTATAAAGGTTTCAATAGTTCTTAGCCAATATGTGACAGATATTAATGTATAGATTTAAAATATTGAATAAAAATGGATTTAGAATTTAAAGGATAAACAAGTCACGAGTTTAACGACAGAAAACAAAAAACATTATAAGATTTAGTGGCATAAGCACTGAATGTTTCTTTATTGCCACAAATCAAAATCTCTGTAGCAGATCCTGAACATATGGTAGATTACATAGAATGATACATTACACATATGGTATTGTTTCAAATATATATATATGCACACTTATTTATATGAATACGTTTGTCTAAGTTATATTGAGTTCTGTAATAATTTTCATCTTCCCTGTATTGATACAGGATTCATAAATGTTTATCAGTAGGGGAATGAAGTGACTATTTTGCAAGTGTCTATATTGGTTTTCACTCTATGTCCCTAGCATCTATCACAGTGTTTGGCATATGGTAGATGCTTAATAAATATTTGTTGAATTAGTAAATGAATGTATCCTATTTTTTAAATGAATCATTCTTTTTGTAAGAGTGTATAGGGAGATGGATTTTATTTTTATACTGACTGTACTATCAAATACATTATCATTATACAATTTAGGGATAAACTCACACAAAATCCTCTAAAATAGAACTGTTATCCTCAAAATTTGGGGTTTGTCTTAGTATTTGGGATTTCTCCTGAGTCTCTTTCAGTAAACATTAACTTTTCTATTAATGAACAGGTAAGTAACAACTAAAGCATTTTTATGTGATGAGTATCTAAAATTATGAGACCTTTTTTTTACCCCCACTTTCAATGTTTTTTATTCCTTTTTGTATTTAATCACCTTCTACCTTGTATTATTTATTTATTTCATGTATATGAATATTATTCAACTACATTGCACACTTCTTGAATATGAGGACCCTTTTTTATAGTTATTTGCTATATAGCATAATATTATTCATGTAGTTGATGGTCAGTACATATTCAGTGATTTAAAGGAGGTTGCATAGCACAATTATGTTTGTGACTGTTGGCCATTAAGCTTAGACTTTTAAGAGATGTTGTTAATTGCCTTTCCACCCACATATATTTCTAAGGGAAACAGCTTCTGTACTGTTGGCCCCTGCTGAAGAGGCATGCCCAGGCACGTGTGCATTTTGTATCTCTATATCATTCTTTCCAACCATAGCTGTTTAGATTTAGGAGGGAACACCTGATTCGAGAGAAGCCCAATGCATAGACTGGCCTGCAATCTACTTACCTTCTTATGTATAAAAAGGATTTTATCTAATCTGATTGGAGTTAGGAAAATGAATGATTTAGCAGTACAGCTGAACTAATGAGATTTCACGAGGTTGAGTTAGCTTATGTTAAGTTGAATCTTGTACCAACTGAAGTCATAGGAAGCAGGAAAGAGAAAGGATAGATTGTAAAGCAGCTTGTTGGTAGAGAGATCACAGCAACAGCTTTATGATTACTTAGGTATTATGAGACATAAACTGGCTTCACCTGAAACAGCTATTTTAAATATACAATAGGAACAGAAGTATTTGAAGTTTTATAATTAAGAAAACAGGAACGACATTTTGATGTCAGATATTTATATGCCTGTTTTGTGAATCGTCTTTTGTGATCTTGTTGAGGATTCATTTTAGGCTTTGTTAGGGCTTACGGATATCACTTTTGCTCTTATTCCATGCTAGACTGTAGTCCTAAACCCAGGCCATTCTGAAGTCTCAACACAAAGCCCAGGGTAACTTGATAGGCCTTAAATTGCAATGTTCCGGACACTGTGGCTACTGAAATCTCTGCTCGTTATCTTTAGCTTCTCAGTTGCCGTTTTCTTGAACTTTTTGCCTTGCTCGGTTAAGGAGTAAGTCAACAACTCGATGGAATATTTTTGCAGGATTTTGGGCTCATTCCCTACACTTCCTTTAAATCTTTAGTCCCAGTACTAGTTTGACAACAGTTTTATTTTTTGCCCCCATCATTCTTTCTAGAGGCTAGCTGTGTTGTGATAGTATGATACTGGTTTGAGGGTGTAAGTTCAAACACTGAGTCTAGCTATGGCATTTCCTACTCTGCAGGAACTAATTATCTGCTACTGCTTTCTTCTGTACAAAAGAGCTCAGTCGGTCTGTAGCTTTAGCTCTAATCAACACTTTACATTTTTATTTTATTTCTGGACCATGGGATAGTAATACAGTTATTTATAAATATATATGTATGTGTATATATTCTTTTTAAAATTAATGTTGAGTAAAATCGACTTTTTTGGGTACAATTCTATGAATTTAACACATATTTGGATTCATATAACCATGACCACAGTCAGGATGCAGAACAATTCCATCACACCAAAAACCTCCCGTGTGCTATCTCATTTTGTTCACACCCTCTCCCAGCCCATAACCTCTGGCAACCACTGATCTGTTCTTTGTCACTGTAGTTTTATCTTTTTAAGAATGGCCTATCAGTGGAATCATACAGTGTTTAACATTTGTGAGACTCTTATTTTATATAGTGTCTTTGAGATTCATTCAAGTTGTTGCATGTGTTAATAGTTCTTTTTTAAAATTATTATTGCTGAGTAGTAGGCAGTTGTAACAGATGTACCACAGTTTATCCATTTACCAGTTGAGGGACGTTTGGGTACTTTTTTTTTTTTTGAGATTTTAACCAGAGCTGCTGTACACTTGGATGTATAGGTTTTTGGATGAACATACGTTTTCGTTTCTTTAGGGTAAGTACCTAGAAATGGGATTGCAGGGTCCTATGGTAAGTGTATGTTTTTTAAGAAACTACCAAACTTTTCCTGAGTAGCTGTGCCATTTTGCATCCCCCCAACAATATATGAAAATTGTAGTTGCTCTACTTTCTTAGCACTTGTTACTGTCAGTATTTTTTATTTTAGTTATTCTGATAGGTATATACTGATATCTCATGGTGATTTGCATTTCTCTGTTGGTTAATGCTGCTGAACATTTTTACATGTGCTTATTTGCCATCTGTATATCCTATTTGGTGAAATGTCAGTTCAAGTCTTCTGCCCATTTGTCAATTGAGTTGTAATGTTGTTTAAACCTAGGTAAATATTACCTCCCCTCCC
The DNA here is from genome assembly GCF_964146895.1 of Miniopterus schreibersii. Classification (NCBI taxonomy): domain Eukaryota; kingdom Metazoa; phylum Chordata; class Mammalia; order Chiroptera; family Miniopteridae; genus Miniopterus; species Miniopterus schreibersii. The sequence goes on from NC_138101.1 coordinate 176,153,650, forward strand.
CCATTTTCTTCTTTTCTCTTTTTTTCTGTCATTACTTTCTTTGTGTTTGGAGTTGACAGGCTGAGACTAAGTATGAACTCACTATTCCATCTTGATAGGAAGTTCAGGGAGAATATTTTTAAAGTCAGAATTTTTTATATGAAGAGATTGCAAAAAACTATGGGAATGGAAATGAAATGACATAATTTGGAATATCTAAATAATTCCACTAGCTATTCCTTTTTAGGTACATGTTCTGATCTAGAACATGAAATGAAACTAGTTTATATTTTGATCAACTGATTTTGAGAGATTAGTTTAAGCCTAAATTTTGGTCACAAAATTATAAATGCCTGTATTTAAAAACTAGTTTTAAAAGTTATGTTTATACAGTTTTATAGTAAATATATTGAACATTTAACATTGAGTTCATTGAAGATTTACAGAAGTACTTTATATTGACATGTTTTATTTTATTACCATTTTAATGGTGTTCCTTTATGGAGTTGTCATAGTATTTTGGGATGCTAGACTACATAGTTTTCCACTGCATTTGTTACATGTCCTAATAAAAAACAAGCTGATAATGTTTAATCAGTACTAAGATATTAAAATATTTTCCTAAGGTTTGTTGAGACTATAATGGTAAAATGATGGTTTAATGCAAGCAACTTGTAATTACCACTTTAAAATAAAAGACAAGTTGTCATCGACTTAACTGAATAGTGAGATACTTGGCACTTATAAATGGAATGACTGCTTATGTAAATTACATAATATCTTTAGGAATTTTCAGTTGAGTTAGCAGAATTATGATTTTTAAAGAAAATATCATAAGGGAAAGAAGATACTTTTTTTTTTTACATTAAGTCATAAGGTGGAACATTCTACATAGTTTTTGAAAGCAGTGTGTAATTTTTTTTCAAAGCCTCCATGTTTTCTCATGAATAAGACCAAACAATTAAGTTACAAGGAAGGTAGTTGAGGTCTCACTGTCAGATTATCTGTATGTGCCCTTCTGAAATCTGTGGACTCTGATTTAATTCTGTTTAAACAAAGCAGTCATAAAAAATCATCTTTTAATTTAATTTCATTTTAATTTAATTTTTTTAATCCTCACCCAAGGATACGTTTGATTTTTAGAGAGAGGGAGGGAGGGAGAGAAGAAAAGAGAAAGACAGACAGACAGACAGATGTCGATTGGTTGCCTCTCATACACACCCCAGCCAGAGACTGAACCTTCAGCCTAGGTATATGTGCCCTGACAGGGAATCGAACCTGCAGCCTTTCTGTATACAGGACAACACTCCAACCAACTGAACCACACTGGCCAGGGCAAAAACTCATCTTGACTTTTAAAAGTGTGTCCTACTTCAGAATTATGTGCAGAATAAATCCCTTAAAACTGTGAATTAGCCCGAGCCTATTCGGCTCAGTGGCAGGGGTAGGGAACCTTTTTTTCTGCCAAGGGCCATTTGGATATTTATAACATCACTCATGGGCCATACAAAATTATCAACTTAAAAATTAACTGTGAAAAAAGCTCCTAGATTTATTGAATTTCAAGTCTTACCTGCAGTTGCCTTGGCAGGGCCAGATCAAATGCGGACCAGATGTTCCCACCCCTGGTTAGAGCATCGGCCAGTGGACTGAAGCATCCAGTACTGGGTTCAATTATGGCCAAGGGCGTGTACCTCGGTTGCAGGTTCAATCCCCAGCCCTGGTCTGGTGCTTGCGGGAGGCAACCAATTGGCAACCAATCTCTCAAATCGATGTTTCTCTCTCTCTCTCTCCCACTCTTTCTGAAAAGCAATGGAAAAAATATCCTCCGATGAGGATTAAAAAAGAAACAAACCTGCAAATTACTTTCCAGTTATGTGAGTTATTAATATACGTAGTAGTTGTGGAATTCAAAATTGTAATAATCTTTTTGCCCTTGATTCTCATTTTGTTTTGAGACTGTTTCTTTGGCCTGGCTTGAATTTATAATATGGCACTAATTACCATCTACCAGAGACATTTGACAGTCTTAAATAGATAATCATTATTTTAGGAATAGTTTAGTGATTCATTTGAAAAATTACTTAGAGCCTTCACAGTAAAAATATTTTCTCTTTAAATACCAGAACATATGACATTCCGCCCCCCCCCCCCCAAATGAAATCTCTTAAACCAAAGTAACATAGGTTTCCAGTTCAAGAGTTTTGGGAACCCACGTGTTGTGCTAGCAAGCATTACTATGTAGGACAAATGGTTTATATCTTCCTGAGGAACCACAGTATCATGATAGTATGTACACCCACTCAGAATTTATTTTAAGAAGTGACATAAATACCTTGTTATAATTGATCTTTTGTACAAAAAGTACTGAAATACAGTGAGGAAAATACACAAAGACAACATTCAGTCTCTGAAGATCAAAAACATTTTTCTATGAAATTCTCTAACTTAAACAATGAGAGAAGGTGACAGGAGTGAAAAATAATCTGATTTTATTGTCTGTGCCTTAGATAATGATACTTATCAGACCCATATATTTTTTATATCATAGGCTTCCTTTCAAGAAATCTTTAATGTTTTCCCAGCCTTGAAATGTGATCCTTGAAGACTTTGTTACACATTTTAAATCATTCTTATTTTAATTTTAATAGGAAGTTTAGGGAGAATATTCTTGAAGTCAGAATTTTTTTTTTAAGAGATTGCAAAAAACTATGGGAATGGAAATGAAAGGGCATAATTAGGAATATCTAAATAATCCCACTAGATATTTCTTTTTAGGTGTATATCACTTAGTATAGAAATTCATGGTTATAAATGGAATTAATTATATAATGCTATTCTCATTAACATAATCTAGAATTAATTGATATCTCTATTCTGTTTAATCCTGAGGTTTCTTGAATCTAAGATAACATCGACTATAATTGCTGTTTTTGATTTATTACTTAATAATTGCTTTATAGATTGCATTTTACAGATGAGGAAATTGGAGTACAAATGGTGAGGAAATAGTTTACCCAAGGTCATACAAATATTTAATTGTCAGCTGGAGCTAAAATACAGGTTACCTTATTTTTAATCTAGTGGTTTTGTCTATATATATGTTTGTATGTGTATTGTTTCTAAAATTGGTAAATTGAAATTTGTATCTTAATTTATAAAACTAAAGTTACTTATAGAATATATACTATATTAGTTTTCTATTGCTGCTGTAACAAATTACCACAGACTAGATGGCTTAAGCAATACAAATTTTATCTTTATAGTTTTGTAGGTCAAAAATCCAACACTGATCCCAATGGGCTAAAAGTCACCATGTTAGTAGGGCTTCATTTCTTTCTGGAATCTATAGGAGAGAATCTGATTCCTTGCCTTTTCCAGCTTCTAGAGGCTACCTGCATTCCTTGGCTCAAGGCATCCTTCTTCCATCTTCAAAGCCAACAATGATAGGTTGAGCCCTTCTCACAGTCTTGTTTCTCCCGTTCTCTCTTTCTTTTCTATGATATACATGGTATATTCAGTATAGCACTGAAATATTTAAAATAAAAAATTATTTCTCAACATCAACCCCTTGTCCTTCTCTTTAAAGGTAATCACTGTAAACTTCTAGTATATCCCTTTAAAAAAAACATTTAATGCATATACCAGTAGCTGGCTATATTTAAATCTGTCTTCTAATATATATATCTATTAAAACATACACAAATGGGTTTATACAAATGGTACATTTTTAACCTTATTTCTAGCTCTTCAAAAGCCTTATCCTTGTTTTTCATTTTTTAAAAGATTTTATGTTTAATTTATGTCTCTCATCACATTTTTTTTTAATATCTTTATTGATTTCAGAGAGAGGAAAGGAGAGGGAGAGAGAGAGATAGAAACATCAATGATGAGAGAGTCATTGATTGAGCCTGCAACCCGGGCATGTGCCCTGACCGGGAATCGAATCCCGGTCGCCTGGATCCCAGGTCAGTGCTCAACCGCTGAGACATGCCCGGCTAGGCATCACATTTCTTATTTGAAATTCTTCCTAGTACAAGTAAGATACAAACAAATAGACAGTACTTTGTTTTATCCTTAGTGTGTTACAGTTAAATCTAGATTGATAATTATTAATTACAGCTTTACAAGTTTTAATATGATTGTAAGCCAAGAACTTTTTTTACCAATTAAAAGTATTACAGAGCACTGTTCCTTGGCATGTATATCATCAAATATTTTCCTCAAATTTTATAGCACAGTGATATATAAAAAGTAAAATTTGTTGTTTCTAGTTGGGCTGTTTGTTGAGTCACCTATGAAATGGGAAGAAGAGAAGGGTGAGTGTGTATGTCACATTTTGGTTAATTTAGAATGGATTTGAGCCCAGCCAGCATGGCTCAGCGGTTGAGCATCGACCTAGGATCCAGGAGATCCAGGTTTCGATTCCCGGTCAGGGCACATGCCTGGGTTGCGGGCTCCATCCCCAGTCGTAGGTGTGCAGGAGGCAGCTGATCAATGACTCTCATCATTGACATTTCTTTCTCTATCCCTTCCTGTCTCTGAAATAAATAAAGACATATTAAAAAAAAAAAAAAAGAATGGGTTTGAAATAAATTCTCACAAAAAGGGGGTGTATTGTACAGACATGCCCATTCATAAAAATGCAGTTTATTGCAGCAACCACAGTGTAAAGCATTTTTTAAAAAGTGTTAAGTGTATTGTACATTCCTTTTACTAATGTTCTATGTCTAAATGTTGTGCACCTCTTTGATTATATTTTTCTTTCATACTTTAGGCAAATTATTGTACTGTAGTCTGAAAGTCCTTCTCCGATGAAAATGGACAACTTTCAGAATGGGGTAGTACTTTGAGCTTCAGAGGTCCATTTTACCTGGACTTGAAAGGTTTCTTCTTATACAATGAAGTGTCTTTTTTTCTTTTTTAATCCTTACCCAAGGATATGTTTATTGATTTCAGAGAGAGGAAAAGAGAGAGAGAAAGAAACATCAAACCCACAACCTAGGGGTATGCCCGGACTAGGAATTGAATCCACATCCTTTTGGTGTACGGGATGGTGCTTCAACCAACTGAGCCACCCGGCCAGGGCCGAATTTACTGTCTTGATAGAAGCAATCTCCTAAACTAGTGAAGAAGTCACGTGTTTTTGCCATGCTGTTTCTTATCGTGTTTAATTTAACTTAGATATGCCATTTATAATAAAAGTCACTTCTCAGACAGAAGCAATGAATATGAGATTTAATGCTGGGTGTCTGACGTTTTGAAATTAAATCACTGTAGTGAAGTGAAAAAATAATTTCCCTATTCATAAACTGGAAAGTCCTGAATGATTACACAAAGTGGATAAACCTGTTGTTCACAGAGTCTATGTAATTCTGTATGATTACACAACCCAAATAATCCTGAATGAGTTGGTAGCATGATGTGATTCACAAATTTGAAAAACTATTTCTCACTTTTAAGGCTTGCCTGATGTACTTTCTATATAAACATAAGTATGCATATATAAATATATTTGTTAAGGTTATCTAGCTTGAATACTGCTTGTCAAATTTCTTTTGTCTTCTGAAACTATTTTTCCATTACAAAATCAATGTTGTGATTAAGATGATAATGAGCATTAATATGTTTAAAGTGACATAAGCTTGAGTTTATACTGTTTAAAGTTAGGCAGGGAATTTCTGCTTTATAGGGTATGGAAAGCTAATATTAATTCATTGTCAGGAAATAGAACTTAACTAATACTAGTTTTTTGGTTTTGATCCTAAACTTTTTGAACAAATTTTTAAATGGGCTAGCAAGTTTGATTATTGTATTCATCAGCAAAGAACTGTATTCTTGGCTAGCTAAGAACTGTTCAGTGGGCTAGCAAGTTTGAATATGCGGTGCGCAAAAGCAGGTTTACAGTTGTTGGTATGGAAAAAGACATGCAGGTTATGATGATTACAATAGCTTTATTAACCCAAAAGAATGTCACAAATCATAAGTAAGGATATGAAATAGTAATAATAAGACAAATAATAATAATACAAGAAAAAAGTCTGTTTTGCATACTCACAACTGTAAACCTACTTTTGCCCACCCCTGTATTTTCATCAGCTAGGAAGTTATCTTGGGATTCAGCCCTGACTCTGTCATTTAGTTGTGTATCCCTGCTGGCTTTAGTTTCCTCACTTTTTAAATAGTGGAGTTGAATTACTAATTTATCTCTGAACTGCAATCTACTTAGAGAACTTGGTGACATTTTAGGATTCTTTCTCTCCTCCCTCCCAGGCCAAAACAGTTTTGAGTTATATTTAAATTTACTGTTTTCCCTGTATAAATATGGTTTAGGAATCAGAAATTGAGAGAGTACAAGTTCTAATGGGACAAAATTTTTTTAATAATCCCTTTGCTAACCAAGTGTGTGATCTAATGAAGAAATTAAAGAATCGGGGGTTCTAGGCTGGTGTGAAGTGAAGATGATATTGTGTGTGTGTGTGTGTGTGTGTGTGTGTGTCTGTGTGTGTGTGTGTGTGTGTGTTTGGTGGTGATGTATATGTGTGTGTGTGTACATATTCTCCTACTATCAGATACTGTTATCATTAAGCCTCAATTTTAGGCAGGCATTGTGAACCTGAGTGTCAGGATTATGTTATTTACAAGTGTTCCTGTCCCTCTTCCAATTGTAATGCTGGAACTAGCATGTATTCCTGCTCCTCCCCAAGAGAAGAGCTACCCTTTTCCCCATGTTTCCCTCTCCCAGTAGCAGTGAGTTTCTGCCAGGCTGTGGTGCTTATATACTTCTCCCTACATATTAAGGATTTGGCCCCTTAGGGAAGATAAACAACTGGGTCTGGTCAAAGTTTCTCACCTACATTGAATGGAATTGCACCAGTGTCCTCAAGTGCAGGCTTGCAGAGTAAGGTTTTCATTTTGTAGGGGAGGTGTGGGAGGATAGATGATTCTGGGTGGAGTTTCAACATTGTTTACTGTTCCCCCTTAGTCAACAATGGGGAGCTGACTTTAGATTTTCTCTCATCTGTGTTCCTAGTGGGGATCCAGGAGGAAGAGTGTGCAAGAAGGTTTGTGTAAAGGAAAAAAAAGAGACAACTATGTGCCTCCTCTACTCTCAGTATTCTACTCACACTTAGAACGCTCTATTTCATAACACTTCTGACACCATATATGTGGATTTTTCATACACAGACTAGTTTTGTAACACCAGCTGCAATTTAACTCAATTCTGACACTGTCTACCTGGAGTTAAGGGTTTAGTCCTACAAAACTGCCTTCCCCCAACTTCACATGCCAATGGCAAGCCCAGTTGTTACCTGTGCTACTGACTGATGGCTCGATTAATTTGTTAGAGTGGTTCACAGAACTCAGGAAAACTGTTTACTCATTAGATTACCAGTTTATTGTAAAAGGATAAGCCAGATGGGAGAAGAATCACAGGGCAAGGTATATGGGAAGAGCTATGGGGCTTCCATGCTCTCTCTACTCTCAACACCCTCCCAGCATCTCCAAAGTGTTCTCTAACCTGGAAACTCTCTGGACTCTGTCCTTTTAGGTTTTTTTTATGGAAGCTTCATTAAATCATTGGTCATTGGTGATGAACCCAATTTCCAACTTCTCCCTTCCCCAGAGGGTAGGATAGGTCAGGATGAAAGTTTCAACCCTTTAATCACTTGGTTAGTCCCCCAGCCAAGTAGTGCTCATCCTTAGGTTATCTAGAGTGTTTCCAAATGTCACCTGCGTTTCCAAATGTCACCTCATAAACTCAGGTATGATTGAAAGGGGATTGTTATGATTAACAAAAGACACCTATATTTCTCTCACCACTTGGAAAATTCCAAGGGTTTTAGTAGTTCTGCCAAGAATGGGGAGAAAGAACAAATATATATTTATTATTATAAATCATGATATCACAATGTGAAGCCCCTAGGGTTTCATGCTCTCTTGATAGCTCACAGTCAGCATATAACAGTTCATTTATAATTTCTAGATCAGTCTCTTGCTGGCTTATATAGTGTTCAGTGGCATCTGTCCCAGGTTAGGAAAAGTTCAGGTCCTGTTTCACTCCTTAGGCGTGAAACATCCTAGATGCTCTTTCTTCAGATTTCTGCTTAATTGTTTGACCTGTGGCCTCAGTTCTTTGATGGGCGTGGGAAAGGTCATTAATTTGGCATTTTCAAGGTTTTTTTTCCTTCTTGTATTAGTGGGAGTGACGTTCTTTCCAGCTTTTTGCATCTTAGATTTTAAACTGGAAATCATTTTGCTTTTTAAAAAGTACTTTCATGTGTATGCTGCTATTATATACATCATTAACTCATTGTCTCTCCTTTATGTCTTAGACATTTTTTAGATAACTAATATAAAATTCTTGTGTGCTCCCTTCTGTATTTATTGTCAGGTGTGTTTTTTTAATTTTTATGAGTCACGTTTTCCTGTTCCTTTGAATTTCTAGTAATTTTTATTCTATGATATGAGCATCATAGATGCTCTTTTTTCAGTGTGATCATTTTGAAGTTTGTTAGGCAGGTCTAGAGTAGTAGGTAGTAGTAAGTAGTAGGTAGCCTTTCTGGGATCTCTTTGGAATGCCTGGAGTGTTCAGTGAGTTTGCTCTACTCTGGCTGGTCAGGACTCCTGTGTAGTGCAGCACTGATTTCTGAAATATCAGTTTAGCTCAAGCTTCCTAGTACTATAGTTTGTCAGATCTCACAGAATCTCATGCTGTGCATGAACAGTTTAGAATTTACCAAAGCATTAGGCCATTTTGCAGATTCTGGAGCTAGTTCCCTGTAAAGCTACCTATTTTTCTGTAAGCTGCCCTGCAAATTCCATCCACATCTGCATCCCTAAACTCTTATCTCTACCTCCTTAGCTCACTGAGGCCATTTTGCTCTGCTTGGGCTCTACCTCCTTCCAAGGTAATTTTGAATATGCCTCTGGGCAGAAAGCCTTGACTGATGTGGGACTTATCCTGAGTTTTCCTTTTCTTTTGGAGCTCAGTTCTGGGCTGCCTCTTGTTTAGTGTGAAAACAGATATTGTTCTTTTTTTTTTTTTTTTTCTTTCCAGATATTGTTCTATATGTTGTTTCAGTTTTATAGTTGTATGTGGTGAAAGGGTTGATCAGGCACCAATTATTCTGACAGGTAGCAGTTATTCTGACATGTCTAGAAGTATGAGTTCTGTTATTTATTCTTTTTCTATTGAGTAAATTCTATATGCCAACTACCTTGTTAAACTCTTTACATCTTATTTAATCCTTGTTTAATTTTTTTTAAAAATTATTTTGTTACAGTAATTTGTAGTAGCTAATAATTATTATTACCATTTCATAGATGAAAAAACCTACAGAAAGGTTCAGCAACTTCCCAGTGGACTAAATCCTAGTAATTAATTAGCATAGATATATACTAATTAAATAGTTCAAACATGCATTTGTGATTTTTTTAACCCTTTATCTAAGATTGTTAGACTTTTTTAACGTTTTAAAAATTTAGTTATTTTTTATTTATTATTTGATTTTGATATAGACAGTAGAACCCAATCAGTTACAGCAGAGGTTGGCAATTTTTTTCTTACAGGGCCACATAGTAAATTAGGCTTGTGGACCATATGGGTTCTCACTACTACTCAGTTCTGCTGTCATAGCTTAAAAGTAGTTATAGACAGCACACAAATTGGTGTGGCTGTGTTCCAATATAACTTTATAAGAAGATGTGACCAGTTAGTAATAATAACTTTAACACCTACTAAACCCATACTACCATTTCAAGTTGTTCTTTAAAAAGTCTCCCTTGTCAGTGTTATTTACAATAGCCAAGATTTGGAAACAGCCCAAGTGCCCCTCAGTAGATAAGTGGATAAAAAGCGGAGGTACATTTACACAATGGAATACTACACAGCCATCAACAAGGAAATATTACCTTTTGCAACAGCATGGTTGGACCTGGAGATTATTATGCTAAGTGAAATAAGCCAGTCAGAAAAAGACAGATACCACATGACCTCACTTATATGTGGAATCTAATGAACAAAATAAATTGACAAACAAAATAGAAACAGAGGCATGGAAACATAGAACAGACTTGACAGCAGTCAGAGGGGGGGAGACTGGATGAAAGAAGGTGAAGAGATTAGCCAAAGAACATATATATAAGACACATAGACACAGACAACAGTATGGTGATGGCCAAAGGGAGGGGGGATCTGGGTGGAGGTGGAGAAAGGGAGAGTGGAAATGGGGACATCTGTAATAGTGTCAACAATAAAAATAAAGTTTAAAAAATTAAATTAAAAAGTTTCCCTCTGTTATCGGTGGGGTGTTCTCCATGATCCCACCTGTTGTTGGTGAAAGTGGGCTTCTTGTGATGTCACAAGAAAAGGAATTTTCTGAGACTCACCTAGGAGAATGAGTGGTATTTATTTGCGTGGAATTAAACCCCTGAGTTTCCAAGGTCCCATCTCTCTTGGTCCTGCCAAGGAAAAAGTCCAGCTGTGTCTTCAGCAGAGCTAGGATTGAAGCCAGTGTCCAGAGTTTCCACTCCATATTTGCCCTGTCCAGTCTAGCATCAGGTTAGCTTAGCTTGTGTTCCCATCTGTAGTTCATTGCATTTCTGGGGCCACATGGTTATGGAGGGAACAAGGGTAAGTGCAAGGAAGCAGGAACAAAGCAAGAGGAACAAGAGAGAGAGAATTCCTTTGTCTGCAGATTTTAACCTCCTAAGATTTCCTGCACTTGCAGTAGCTCCACCCCCTCTAGCCAGTTACCTTTGTTCCAGGCTAGACTGACAGGCAAGCACCTTCCCTGCATCACCCCAACTTTACTGTACATGCACCCACCCTCCCCTTTGTCCAGCCCCTTCCCTCAGTGATCTGCAGGGAATGGACCTGTGGTTCCCTGGAGAGTATAAGGTTGCAGCTTCCTGGTGAAGCTGCCCAGATCACGGTGCTTAAAATGTCTGGCCTCTCTCTTGCTATTATTAACAACTAGCTAATTCCAGTGGTAACACCTCAATTTCTCTACCTTTAACTTTTATTTGCTAAGAATTCAGCTAATTCCTCATCTAACCTTAAAGATCCTTAAACTTAAAGCTTTCTTGGCATTTTAGTGTCTTGTGTACTTTAAAAAAAATCCCTGCAGCCCTGGTGGGTATGGCTCAATTGGTTGGAACATCATCCCATATACCAAAAGGTTATGGGTTTGATGCCCAGTCAGGGCACATACCCAGGTTGCGGGTTCCATCCCTGGTTGGAGTGCATACAGGAGGCAACCAGTCGATATTTCTCTCTTTCCCTATCCCTTCCTCTCTCTCTAAAATCAGTAAAAACATATCCTTGGGTGAGGATTAAAATTGTTTTTTTTAATTTCTGTAGAGATTCCACCATTTCACTGTAATTCATTCAAGTATTTATTAGTTCTCATTGAAGAGATATTTCCACTTAATCAAGTAGGTAGGCATATGAGAGACATAAATCCTTATCTCTTGGGTATTTTCTTTATTCTGTACCTGACTTTGGAAGACAGCTAGGCTGTTTTATGAAGGAATACATATACTAAGGAATGTATTGACTGTCTCTGACACATAGTAGGCAGCTGGTAAGTATTTTTTTATTGTCTACATTTTTTCCAGTCTCGGTTGTATGTATTCCCAAACTATCCTTTAACTTAATGGAAGACTTTAGCCTCACTAGACTGAGCTTGAGGGAAGGAATTTTTCTTCTTTATCTGTAAGATCTTTAATTAGGCCTAGCATTGGCAGATAAGCAGTTAATTCTTGTTTGTTGATTTGTTTTCTGAACTAGAGATATTTTGAGTTTTAGAGGCTTAAGAGTGTTTATAGATTCCTAAATATTGTGCAGAATAAAGCTGATGACATCACATTTTGGGGCAAGGTTTCTCTGGGCAACATGGGGCTGTTAACAATTATTAAGGAGCCTGGGACTTAACAGAGGCCTAGCCTCCTTGGAATTTTGTAGCATAGATTTGGCCATAGATCCTAAGTTTGGAAAGTGAACTGACTAGGTAAGAGTAACCAAAAGGTGTGGTAGGCTACATTATCTTTAAAACTTAAGTGTTGTTGGTGTTTAGTTTTCCAATGGAGGTGGTGCCTATCAGGTAGTCAGGGTATATCAGGAAATTCAATATAGGTAATCATCATGAAGGGATATAATTATTATCTTGGGGATGAATTTTTCCATTTAGCAGAGTTCTGGGACATAGCTACAGACCCTCAGATAAAGAACTGGTAAGAAAACAGAGAAGCAGATACTAAAGCAGAATCCTGGAATCTTGAGCCTACTGGGTTAGGAAAAGCTAGACTGAGAGTCCAGAGGAACATTAGAGCCTCGAGGTAGTATCTGATCTTTACATTTGTTTTAGCAGCATAGGGAGCTTGGGATGGTGGTGTAGCCTTTGACAGTCATGGCTCTATATCAGTACTTGGTCTGGAAGGGTTACTAATGCTACTAAGGGTTACTAAGCCCTAATACATAAATAGGTAAGGCTACTTAATACTTGAATTGCTTTCATCTGGAATCTTCCAAGGGTCTGACTATTCTGTTCAGATATGGAGCAAGAAAATGAGAAGAGGGGTGGAATGTAAAGCTGATAGATCTAAGAGGATTGCCTTGATTCCTGTTAAAAATCCCTAGGGATTTGTTTGGATCTTGGACTGTGAAGTCATATAATACACTATCAGGTTCTCAGAAAATACTTGTTGAATGACTAACTGAATAAAGATAGTCACTCAGATGTCTTAGGGCCATTAATACAATCTAGTTTAAGTTATGTGGATTATTTCCTATACATGATTGTGGAAATAAAAAACTCATCACTTCAGAATTTAAATATAAAACCTCCAAGTAAATTACCAGTCTGGATAATGGATTTTATTGGTTTCACTTTTATTGCTTTTGTTTACTCATGTATATTCCACTCAGTAAATAATTTAATACATTTTGTTGATTAATATTATGTTTAGTAATTAACTTTATTTTGTGCCTTCGTTAAGTAGATGTTTTTTGAGGCATCACCCTGGGTATATTTATGTATTACACACTGTGGGATCTATAAAAATGTCCCGTGTCAATAATGAGCTTAATTTAGGGTGGCTAAATCACAGAAAGTTAGGCAACTATGCCAGTCAGTAATGAAGAGTGCAATGAGTGATGTTAAAGAAGAAAATATTTATAACTAAACATTTAAAACTGGATAATGACGGCCTAGTTAGTATTTTGAAAACATTATTCTCTAATATTTTCTTATTTTTGACAAGGAACTGTTAAAAGAAATAGAGAGTGCTTTTATGTCACATTTTAACTAGGAGAAAGAGAACCAATTTATTATTTTTATTAGAGGTGTTATTAGATCATTCATTAATATTTACAAAGAAAATTCATAGAGTCCTAGTTAGGCTGCAGTAGGAAATAAATATATATTTTATAAGTAATCATTCACCATACTTAAGATTTGATTAGATTAATGCCTTCATTTATACAAATATTCAGGATATTGTTTTATATTTTTGGTAAAAGCATATTAGTGTTCTTGATTAAGTTTATATGCCCTGTTTCTTATGACTTTTCAAGCCAGATTATTAGATCTGTTTTGATTAATGGGAACAGTGCCATCTACTGAGTCACCAACATGATACAATATCTATATTATTCCCAGGGGGAAAAAGAGGAAAAAATATATGTTTATACAGTTATTTTTGTTTCTCATTTTATTTTTAAATCTAATTTGTTATTTAGTCTCAAAAGAAATTTTAACAAAAGGATATGAGTAAATGGGTGCTTTGAGTCTAAAAAGTCCTTGGTTGGAACTAGCAATTGAATTTGAACTTTAAATACATTCTGTTTTTTTCCTACTACATTAAACAGATTGAATACTATCAATACTTGAACTACTTATAGAATATATCACTTTATCCATTATTATTATATGGTTTTTCTACTGCTATATTTCTCATTTCATCAGCATATCTTTTCTGCTACCTGAGTCAAAGTGTTTTTAATAATGAATTGAATTATTGTCTTTTCAGCTCAGTGGGGTACTTCAGTGAATTGTGAAAATTTTCTTGATATCCCATCATTATATAAACTTATAGCATATGTGGTTACATATGCCTTGAAAAGCGATTATAGGAAGCTTGTTTCCAAGAATAAAAAAGGCATGTGAAGAAAATATTTTGTACTCTATGTTGTAGCTAAATTCAAGTCATTTTAAGCATATGTGATAGTACATTATATATATGCTTATGTATGTATGTATCTCCTTAATTTATTAATACTGAGGGGTGGCCTCTGTTTAAACACTTCTGTTGATAGTTGTAAACCTTGACTAATGAAGAAGGTATTCCTTCTCAAGAACTAATCAAACCTGTTTCCCCATGAACCAAATCTGTTGGTATCTTGCGGAATTGCTTTTACACAACTGAAAGGAAAACTGTCACTATCATTGTGAAGTTGAATTAAAATATGGCAGTATTTTTCTTTGTCCAGCATACTTTTCTCATTTCTGTTAACAGACCACACTTCCTCCCCAACACATACCAGTATGCTTTTGATGGGACTCTACCGAACATAATATTAACCCTTGGTTATTAGGCTGGGAAGTTAACCCAGGTGTAGCCAATCATAATGCCTCACCCCACTGGTTATAGTAATATATCCAGGGTGGACAGGAGTTTCAACCTGCCAAAGGTCATGCCCACCTTTCCATTTCCCACACCATATAGATAGATAATCTATGTTTATTTGGAGAGAATGAGATCTATTCACAGAGAAACAGAGACTAAAGAGCAGAGAGACAGAGAGAATCCTGGTGGTGTGGTTGGATCCCAGGTTCTAGTTCCCCATGCCCCTGAAGTGGCCCTGAATCTAGCCGGTTTTTGATACTCTTTAGATATCTTATAATAACCCTACTCCACTCCCCATTTTGAAATTTAAGTTAAATTATTTGCAAACAAAAGAACTCTATTTTACATACATAGTACTATTGCCAATTCATTTTTTAAACTTCTGAGGAGCCTGACTCTACTTTAATCCTCAAAAAATTTTTTCTATGGGCTAGAAAAATATTATCATTAAGTCAGGGTTTTAGAGAGAAAATTTCCAGTTCAAGGATTACTTGTATCTTGTATTTTTATTGCAACTCTTCTTGCAGTGTTAAACATATACTTCTAGTCAGTTCAGGATTGAGGGTTGGGAGTTGGGAGGAAAACAGTGTAGTCAACAAATGTTTGAGATTCCAGGCGTGGGACAATTCTTAGAGTGATAAAAGAAGTTTAGAAAATTCTCAGTAAGGCACCGACACAGCCATCTCCCAGAGAGGATCCTCTGCCTTTCTACCCTTTTATCTGGGAGAATCTTTGAAATGTGGGTGGAATTATGGCTGAGTATCTTTTCCAGTCTAAGATTTCTTCTTGTGGAGCATTTTGGGGCAAGTTATCTCTTCCAATGTCTGTGACCCTTCCCTTCTCCCTTCCCCAATCTGTTATCTTTCTGGCCTTAAATAAAATGTCAACAGGATTGATTTGCCTTAAACCATTCATTTGACATCTGCCTTCATAGAGCTGTCAGACTGAGAAATAAGAAATCTCAGTGTCACTAAAAAACAAATCTGAATATCAGGTTGGTCACTTACTGTCTTTGGTCCTTAGCGTTCATATCTTTAAATGAGTAAGTTAGAATAATAGTCGTGATCTCATGAGGCTTTTCAGCTCTAAGAATTCAACAATTCTAAATAAATTGCCTGGTTTAATGACTTATCTTTTCAGTTCAGTTAAACATATCATTAAGTGCCTACTGTGTACCGATTCTTGGACTGGGTGCTGTAGGGAATTAAGTATAAGATTCATTTTCTGTCAATAGAATTTAAACTATTTTGGGGAGGAATATTTCCAGAGAGAAATATCAATTAAAAAACGACATGGGCCCAGCTGGGCATGGCTCAGTGGTTAAGCATCGACCTAGGATCCAGGAGATCGCTGTTCGATTCCGGGTCAGGGCACATGACTGGATTGCAGGCTCGATCCCCAGTTGGGGGCATGCAGGAGGCAGACGATCAGTGACTCCTCTCTCATCATTAATGTTTCTATCTCTCTCTCTCTACCTCTCCCTTCTTCTCTCTGAAATCAGTAAAGATATATTTTTTAAAAAAAACATGATATAGTGTTTCTCAAAGTGTGTCACATTCAGATACTTGGGATGATATTAGGAATGTTAGGGACAGAGCATTAAATAGTATCAAATCACATAAAAAGTGTTTCCCTTTTTAATTATTTTTCATTACTTTTCATTTATATGTATAAACAGAAGCTCTTGACACCTCTCGAACATTCATCATTCTCCCTTTTTAACAAAGAGAGGCTTAGGATCAGAACATTCTGTGAGTAACATTCTCTGCTAGAATTTAATGAAATATATGTTATCTTTTATTTATGGCAAGCCATACTTTTTCTTATTTATGGTAATGATAAAAAAGATTTTATTTGGAAGTTTTTGTTTAAAAAGTGAGAACTGATTAACTATGGCTAACATTGGAAAGCTAGTATATTATTTTAAGAACTACCAAAATTGATGACCATCTCTTGCCTGGACTGCTTTAATTTTTTTTTTAAATCCCAATAAAAAAGAAATTTTAGGAGAGATGTGTCAAAGAGACTCATTTTTTTCTTCTTTATCAAATGCAATGTTTATTTAGTCGTAATTTAGTCATAGTTATGTCCATAGTGAAATCTCATTAGACTTCTCCTCAGGCAAAATCCCTTTAGTTTTCCTTTGCTTTATTTGGTAATCAAATGGACAAGCCTCTCTCTAAAATGTTTGAGAAAGAAAGAGACCAGTCAAAACAGGGAGCAGAATTTCTTAATCTCAGAAGGATGACTTGCGTGTGTTATTTTCCATTAGTGTAGGTGTACAGATACCCTTTAGACTTTGGTTGGAAAACCTTCACATAATTTAATAATACTGTGGATTATTTGAAGAAGGAAAAATTGGGGTTCAGTCTCTCTGTCTAGATTTATTAGCGTGTGTTCCATAATTCTACATAAATAACTGGAGTTTGAGAAGCACTGATGTAGTGGAAAGTGCACGGAATCTATAGATAGGATAAGTTGGATTTTCTCCCTCTACTACTCGCTATAGTGACCTTGTTCAAGACCCTTAAAACCTCTGTGTTATTTTCCTCATCTTTGAAACAAGAGGATATATGCTTTTTTAGATGGATTATAAATTTTGTATAGCTCTTTCCATCTCTAAAAATTTTTAACTTACTATACCCTACTTTAAGTCTCTTGCTACTTTAAGTGTGGTCTGTGGACTAGTAACAGAATCATCTGGGAGTTAGAAGTGCAGTCTCAGTTTCTTACCCTAGACTTACTGAATCAGAATCTGCATTTTAAGAAGATTCCTGGGTAATTACATGGAAATGAAAGTTTGAGAAGCACTGCTATAGACTACTTTATTTCTGGTGTTACTTCAGTTGTCCCATTGCTCATCAGAACAAAGGTAAAATAGGGGGGTGTCAGTCCAAGATGGCTGCATAGAAAGTTCCTGAACTCAGTTCTTCCCACAGGCATACCAGATCTACATGGAGCAACTCCCTTTGAAAAAATCCTGAAAACTAGCTCAATAGCTCCTTCATGATAAAAGAGCCACATCAAGACAGGTAGGAGAGGCAGAGACATGGTCTCACCAAATGCCCCCCACACCCAGCATGGTGACCCACAATCAGGAGGGAAATCACAAATCCAGAGCTCCTCCCTAAGGAGTAAATGATTCATGTCTCATAGCAGGCACCGTAACCCTTCAGACATGTATCAAAGAGACGAGCCCCCAAAATGTCTGTCTCTGAGAACCAATGGTGCTTACATCCAGGAGACCCAAAGGGCTGTAGGAAACTGAAATACTACTCTTAAGGGCTTGTGCACACACTTACCCTGAGGCCCAGTGGAAAAGCAGCATTTTTAAAGCACCTAGACTATATATGAAGGAGATTCATTTGCTAATCTTAAAGCATCTGATAGAGGGATAGGGCCTGTGGGGGCTTTCTTTGTGGATGGAGGTTCCACTGGGCACCATTTTTGCAGCCTCTGTGCTCTTCCAGTACCTTGTTAAAGCTGGCAGGTATGCACCGTTCATAGAGGGGACACTACTTTATTGCCTTGCTCTGGGGCCCACAGAACTGTAACAGAGAGACAGTTTTTAGCAGGCTACCACCCCCAGGGCAGTGCAAGACAGTAGACTGAAACAACCCCCCGACCCCCCAGTCTTTCCTTAAAAAAGGCCATTTACTTGTTCCACAGCTTCAGCCAGTGGGGCAGGCTTCAGATATGCCACAAATCTAGAGGCTATGGAGAACAAGCAGGGAAAATATGCCAGGGAATGCTATCTTTATGCTCTCCCTCAGCCTCCCTACAGCTCACTGGTACCTCTCAGAAAGGAGCTGTATACAATTGTCTGCAGTCCCAATTTTTGCCACTGTTATCTAGAGGACACCTCCAGATTGCCTGGTTTGGAGGTCAGTACAGTTTACAATTGTGGTTCCACAGGACTGTATTTATTTGCATACTCTAACGCTTCTGCCTGAGAGTTTACCTTCCAGTTGCCTGAAACTCAGGTGCTGTTTGAAATTCCTCCCTTTGGAAAACTTACAGGTCTGGGCACACCCTCAACAACTGGGACCTGTCAAGAATAAATTGGGCTGCTTTGACGATCACAAAGGTTTGAGACACAACCAAGAGGTAGGGCAAGGTTGAACAATAAGTTTCATTTCTTATGCAAGACCACTCCTTCAGTACTGAAATAGGTAGCTTTTCCCCCTGATACATAGAAACAAACACATAGAATCAAACTAGATATATAGAATCAAGCAAAATGAGGAAACAAAGGAATATGTTCCAAATGAAAGAGTAAGATAAGACCTACAAAGAAAAACCTTAATGAAATGAAGATAAGTAATTTACCTGATAAAGAGTTCAAAGTGACAGTCATAAAAATGTTCACTGAACTTGGGAGAGGATGGATAAACGCAGTGAGAACTTCAACAGAAAGACAGAAAATGTAAGAAAGCACTTCAAACAGAAGTCATAGAGCTGAAGAATACAATAACTACTGAAAAATGCACTGAAGGGGTTCAACAACAGGCTAGATGAAACATAAGAAAGAATCAGTGATCTAGAAGACAGGAAAGTGGAACTCATCCATACAGAGCAGGAAAAGGAAAGCAAAAATTTTTAAGGGAAGATAAAGTTTAAGGGACCTATGGGACTACATGAAGTGGAATAATATTCACATTATAGATGTCCCAGAGGAGAAGAGAGAAAGTGACAGAAAACTTATTTGAAGAAATTAGTGTGTTTAGTGTGTAAGATATTACCAAACTGCTTTCCAAAGTGGCTGTTTCATTTTGCATTCCACTAGTAATGACTGAGAGTTCCTGTTGCTCCACATCCTTTCTAGCATTTGGTAGCATCACTGTTTTAGAAGCCATCAGGGAAAGTATGCTAGGGAATGCTATCTTTATGCTGTCCCTCAGCCTCCCTACAGTTCACTGGTATCTCTCAGAAAGGAGCGTATACAATTGTCTCGAGTCCTGATTTTTGCCACTGTCATCTAGGGGACACCTTCAGATTGCCTCCACATCTTTCTTATTTACTAATTGTCTTGTGATTTGTTACAGATTTTCATTGTTATTTTTGTATTTTTATAATATGAGAAATTATAAATATAGATAGATTTGAATAAAGGTTGCTTTACCTCTTTTTTTCTCCTCACTTTTTGGATGCTAATGTTTTCTGTTCTCTAATTGTGTTATTTAATACTACCAATAAATGACAAATAATAGAGGTGATAATGGACATCCTTGTCCTGTTCTTTATATTTTGGGAAAGTGTCTAGTGTTTCTCATTAAGATTCTGGTTATTTAGGCATGCACACACATGTATGTATGTTGTTTAGATTAAAATATCTCTTAATTTCTATTTTAAACTTAAAAAAACATGAATGGTGTTGAATTTTGTCACTTGAGTTTTCAGCAGTTATATAGATGAATATATAATTTTTCCTCTTGGCTCTCTTGATACGATTATTTTTATTAATGGATTTTGATTATTGAAATACCCTTGAATTTCTGGAATATACCCTAGTTTTTCATAATTTTTTTAAGTGTTTGGATTCTTTTGAATACTGTCATAAAATTTTTACATTGTTATTTATAAGTATGATTTATCTGTAGTTTTCTTTGTGCAGTTTTTGTCAGGTTTTGGGGTTAATGTCATACCTATTTTATAAAAATAATTTGGAAATACTCTTTCTTTTCCTATCTGGTTCTTATTTTTTATTGAGTAAATACTATGTGCTAAATAATAATAAAGCAGTAATGCTAATTAATAGTTCCTGAGTTCTTACTATGTATTTGGCCTATGCTAAACACAGTTCATTTTCATTACTTACAGTAGTATTGTACTATAAAGATGCTGCATATACTGAATTAGTAGATACTGAACCATTGCTCCTAGAGGAATTGCAGAGGTAGGTTCCTGAGAGCCTTTGGTCACAACATTTTGGTCAAGTGAATGAAGCTTATTTGACACATATCACAACCTTCTTGCACTTTGGATCACTAAACAGCACTTCGTTGCTACGGTAGGGGGCCATTCTAAACAGCAAAATCAACAAAAAGCACAAAAATACAACAACATGGCACTAAGTAGACTGTGAAAATGATACTTGTTTACAGTATGAGTGCTGACATAGGTAGAGCATCACCTTATTCAACCTTAGCTGAGATCATAAGAATTAGGGAACTCAAGTTTTTCTTCATTCTACACATGTTTGCAAATAATTGCAAAGGTTCTGCAAATATTGGTGTTGGGGTTACAAATAACTTTTAGTGAATAGATGAATTCACAAATACTGAATATGAATAATGAGGAGTAAGTGTACTTCTTCGTGTTTAATATATATTTGTCCATCCATCCATCCCTCCATCCCAGCAATCCCGTAAGATAGGTACTGTTATTGTAGATGATACACTCTGTAACAAAGAGGTTAAATGGCTTGCTCAGTGTTAGACAATAAGTGAGTGATGGAGTTAGGATATTACTAAAGCTGTATGACTGATAGCAAGACATGGAGTCTGCCTTTAGTGTCCCTTTCTGTCTAAAAGGGTTAATAAAGTGTTTTGCTAAAATAACTAAATTCAAGGTAATTTTTGTTAAGTAGCATAAGAAAATACCACCAAGATATAATAGATATTCAGAGGAAAGATTATTTCAGAGATCGTGGAATGTCTTTATGTAGGTGGTGTTATCTAAACTAAGCCTTGAAAAATCAGTAAAATTTTATTAAGTGTGCTTGTGAGGATGGAAGAGATCAACCAATGCAAAATGTGCTCTCTTTTTTCCTCCCGTCCCCTCCCCTCCCGTCCCCTCCCCTCCCGTCCCCTCCCCTCCCCTCCCCTCCCCTCCCCTCCCCTCCCCTCCCCTCCCCATTTTCTGTTCTTTCTTTTTCCCTCCTTCCTTTTCTTTTTTCTCTTTTTAAACATAATTGCTGGTTCTAGCCTTGTTGGAATAGGGAAGTGGTAGTAGAGGGTCAACCTCTTTCGTTTGCAGGATTCGTATCATCATCCTCTGACCATTTTTCATTTACTATCTCAATTTTTTTCCTACTCTTGTACTATCAGAAAATAAGGCAGTAGCACCCTTAATTGGAAGAGGAACATGGCAGTGTTTTAATGTAAATGCATGAATTTATTATTATAGAATAAGGAGAAACACTAGCTGAAATCAGATAGCATTTCTGTAGTAGGACTGAAAAGAGTGAGTGTTTTGTTGACAGAGTAAGAAAAATTCAAGTAATTATTAAAAATTGCTGAAGTACAAAGATTTCCCCCCCCTCATATGATACTTTTGTAATACTCTGATCATCTTTTTCAGCTACATCTCATTGAACCATACCTAATTACATCACAAAAACCAGAAAATTAAGAGAATTTTTAAGGCTCTATTTTATTATATTTTACTATTTATTTACTTTTTTATTTTTAAGCCAAATATTTTAATTTTAATGGGCAAAATTTTGATTACCTTCTTAGAGTTGGGCTCTTATAATTGAGTTTATAATAGGTGATATATGTGTAATATAAATCAATTAAGGCAAGACTTGTGGCTTTTCATCTTCTATATTCCTAAAGCCTAGCAAACAAAGTTCCTATTACATAGACAGCCCACAGGAAATGTTATTGACTAACTAACTGAATACTCCAAAACCCTTTGTGGTTAAAATAATTATGTGACTCATATACTAAGAAAGGTGAATGCTAGTTTTATTTGTTCACATTAAAGGATTCAATTTTACCTTTACTTAGATCTTCATAAAATCTTAAGTTAGTAAAGGAACTTCAGAAGTTATTTATTCCAATTCCATTTTAATGCTTATAGTAATAAACATTTATTTCTGATAATATTATGTAATTTAGGGAATAAGTAAAATTCAAGGTCACATAGAAACCAAGATAAAGAAAATAGAACATTTTAATATGACTTGGAAGCTTCTCAGACTCATATTTTAGGGACGAGAAGTGGAAGACAAAGTTTAAGGATCACAAAGTCTTTAATCAAAGGCCAATAAAATTGAACATTTTGAAATAAGAGTTATAGCTTACTTAGCATTTTTCCTTGGTCAAGTTTTTTGTCCCCTAAGAAACTGTGTTTTGTTTCTTTTTTAACTCATCTTTATTGTTGAAAATATTAGAGCTGTCCCATCTTTTTCCTCATTGACCCCTTCCATCCCACACCTACTCCCAGCCCAGGGACTTCACCACATTATAGTCTGTGTCCATGGGTTATGGATATATGCATATAAATTCTTTGGTTAATCTCTCCCCACCCACCTACCCCCACTTTGTCTCTGAGATTCGTCAGTCTGTTCCATGCTTCTTTGTCACAGAAACACTTTTGTTCATTGGTTTATTATGTTCTTTAGATTCCACATATAAATGAGATCATATGATACTTGTCTTTCTCTGCCTGACTTATTTCGCTTAGCATAATATTCTACAGGTCCATTCATATTGTCCCAAAGGGTAAGAGATCCTTTTTCTTTACAGCTGCATAGTATTCCATGGTGTGAATGTCCCACAGCTTTTTTATCCACTCATCTATTGATGGGCACTTGGGCTGTTCCTAGATCTTAGCTATTGTAAATTGTGCTTCTGTGAACATGGGGGTGCATATATTCTTTCTGTTTAGTGTTTCAGGATTCTTAGGATATATTCCTAGAAGTGGGGCCACTGGGTCAAATGGCAGTTCCATTTCTAATTTTTTGAGGAACTGACATACTGTTTTTCATAGTGGCTGCACCAGTCTGCATTCCCACCAACAGTGTATCAGGGTTACCCTTTCTCCACATCCTCGCCAGCACTTAGAAGGTGTGAAAAGAATATTCCACTGTTTTTTATATATAGTCAAATAACTGTACATACATTGTCCCCTGTGATAAAATATGTCTCTGTGCTACCCTCTGAGCTCTGAATGTGTTAGTTGTCAAAGCCTTAGGGTATGAGCCTTTGGTTTCAGTATTAGCCTGTATGTCACACTTAGCACTCAAATTGTATTACCTTATATAAAATTCACAATATTACATGAACTATAGGTAGTACAGTTAGCCCTTTATATCTGTGGGTTCCATATCCACGAATTCAACCAACCACAATTCAGAAAAGCATTTAAAAAACAAAAGTTACATTGTTGCTGACATTTACTGAGTAGTTAGGTCTATCATGGTTACATCTGTACTGAATATATACAAACTTCTTTTCTTATCATTATTCCCTAAATAATACAGTATAAAACTATTCACATAGCATTTACATTGTATTAGGTATTATAAGTAATCTAGAGATGACTTAAACCACATGGAAGGATATACGTAGGTTATATGCAAGTACTGCTCCATTTTATGTAAGAAACTTGACTATCCTTGGGATCGTGGAACCGATCCCCAGCAGATACCAAGGGGCAACTGTATTTTATTCTATTTTATAGATAATGACCTCTGATTCTTAGAGATTTTGTCAGAGTTCATACAAAGTATAAGTGGTAGAACCAGTGGTAGAACCACTATTAGAAAGTAGGAACTCTGGCTCTAGTACCTGCATTTGTAAACATACGTAACAGGAATCTATGTCAATACTCTTCTCTTCCTTCTTCTCTCATTTAAGTTTATTTTTTGAAGTTTATCTCCTCTTATGGATTATCCCCATTAGTGTAAAAGTTGAAAATTTGCTGTATGTAATATATATGTATATATTTGCATGTAAACGTGTGTGTATTTAGGTGTGAATATACACCCACAAGCACAACTTAATACTAAAAATATTAAAATAGTTACTTAGTAGACATTAGGTTATAAAATAATATCCATTAAATAAAATCTTATCTCTGGATATAATTGGAGTATAATTAAAACATAAATTTCATTATTTCTCTTTTAAAAAATATTTTAGGAAACATTTTACTATTTTCTGCAGAAAATTATTCTATCATGTTACTGTACTCAGAAGTGCTTATGTTTAATTTAAAATTATTCTTTAGTTTTAAGCCAATATGTTTGTTGTTATTAAGGTGCACAATAGCCTGTCCTTTAAATAACCAGAGCAGTTTTAATAATTGCAAATTTAACCTTGAATAGAAATTTTTCAGAGAAAAAAACTAATATATAGTTCAGGGATATGAAGGGTTTTTACTAGGAATTTAGTTTTGTGTTTCTTTTTCCTTCTTCTTAGAAGTTATATGAAGGCAGAAGTGATATCTTTGACCAAGGTTTATTCCCTTGAATATAAAGCATTTTTTTCATGGCCAAAGCCCTTAACACCAATAGAAATCTTTTTTGTTTTAACAACATTACTGTAAAGGCAACAAAACATAGGAATATACTCATTGCTATTTGGAGTACTTTGTGGCAAATGTGGAATCCTTGCTTATGCATTTATAGTAGTTCCATAACAAGGTTATTTTTAAGGCAATGTGTAAAACCTAAAATTCCAACATTAATTGGATTGACACTTCTAGGTATAAGTTAATGCTTCCAGTGTAAATCTTGAGAAAATTGGCACTAAACTTTAAAATACTTTGTTTTCAGTAGGTTAAGTGTTCTTAGTATTATATTGTGCTAAACAGAAGAATATCAGTGCTTAAACATCTTCAAAGCTATATAACTTGATTTTTGCTCTTTTGAAAATTTTAGCCATCAATTACCAACTCAAATGCCTGCGTCTTTGGCTCCCTAATCTCCCTATCATTGCCCTGTTAGAGCATTGTTATCTCTTAACAGGGACATTGTGGTACCTCCATACTATTCTTCACATTACTGTCACATTAGCTCATCTTGCCATTCCCAAACTTGAATGTGCAGAATGATTCCCTATTGCCCAATGTGTTTTCTTTGACCTAACGTTTGAAGCTTTTCTTCATTTTCCATCTACATTTTTAGGTTTATCTCCCATTATTCTTTTTTCTTGACATGATACTTAAGCCAGACTGTTCCCTACTTAGCCCAACACCAATAATACTCTTATGATTTTTTAAATACTGTTTTCTTTTAATAAAGTGACCTTTCCTTGCCTTTGCATTTCCAAAATATACCAAATGCGCCCAATTCTAGTGACTTTTCCATGAAGACCTTCAAACTAAGTTACCCTTTTAACTTTTTGTCTTTTATAAAGCTCTTTTTCTCTCCTGTAGTTCTTCTACATACTTGCCACTCTTACTATTTTTTTTTAACTTTTCATTTTGGAAAACTTAAGGAATATACAAAGTAAACAATATGATATACCCTCATGTATCTACCACCTATATACTGCAGTTATTACGACATTCTTGTTTCATTTATATCTCTCCCAACTTTCCACCTTCCACTCAATTATTGTCAATTCTTTGAGATGAAATTTACATATATTAAAATTCACGTGTTAGGTGTACAGTATTGACAAGTAAGTGCACACATGAAACCCCTTCCTCTTTCATAATATAGAATATTTCCATCTCTCCAGAAAGTTTCTCATACCCCTTTCCAGTTGGTCCTCTCACCATGAGACAAGCACTGTTTAATTTTTTTCACCTTATATTATACCTTTCTTGTTTTCTGTGTAAATGGAATTATACTCCTTATATAAGGCTTCTTTCTCTTAGCATAATGTTTCTGATATTTATCCCTTGTTATTGCTTGTCATTCCATTTTATTGTTGAATACTGTTCCTTTGTATGACTATGCCACGGTTTATTTATTCATTCATTTAACACACATTTGGGATATTACCAGAGTTTGGCTATTGTGAGTACAGCTGCTGTGTATGGATATTTGCATATGTCTTTTGTGGATACAGTTGATTCTCATTATTTGTGGTGGTTGTGTTCTATAAAGTCACTGCGAACATTGAATTAGTTAATACTGAACCATTCTAGGGGAAACAGGATTAGGTTCCTATGAACGTCTGGTCACAATATTTTTTGTCAACTGATCAATACATAAGCTAGTATGTATATTTTTGTTTAAAGACACCTTATTTAATATGTATTGTTGATTCATTAACGTTGAATTCATGTCCAACAACACTATAACTCATGACTGAATAAAGCTTATCTAACACTCGTATTTTCTCCTGAAGGCACATCATAGCCTTCTTGCACTTATAAATACTAGATAGCACTTCAGCACTATGCTAGGGGCCATTCTAAATAGTGATACCACCAACAAAAAGCATAACACGAGAAACTTGTCATTAAAGAGACTGCAGAAGGGACGCTCATTTATAGTATGAGGGTTAAACAAGGTAGAGTGTTCAACTTCAGCTGAGAATGTGCATGTCTGGGAACTCAAATTTTTCTCCATTCTGTGCATATCTACAAATTATTGTGAAAGTCCTCTGAATATTGATCATCGGGTTACAAGTGAATTTTAGCAAGCAGATGAATTCACAAAAATGGATTTTTAAGTAATGAAGATCTATTGTATATGTTTTCATTGGTCTTGGGTAAATATTAATAAGTAGCATTACTGGGCCAAATGGTATCTTTAATTTCATATGATATTGCCAAACCTTTTTTCAAAGTTGTTTTATCATTTTTAATTCCCACCAGCAATGCCTAAGAGTTCTAGTTGCTTCAAATACTTACAAATGTTTGGTTTCTTCAATCCTTAATTTTAACCATTACAGTGCTCATTTTATTTTTATTTGCTATAGTTATTAATTCCTGTTTTATCTTTCCTTCCTTTCCAAACTGGAAACATTTTTATGACAGCATGTAATTCACCTTTGTATTTGCTAAACTAATATTTTTAAGAGGTACTGTTTTAGCTTAGTGAAGTGCACAAACTTTGGAGCCAGATTTCCTAGATTCAGAGCTTATAGCTCGTCCACTTTCAAGTTTTGAGACCTTGGACAATAAAAATAACATAGTAGCAAATTAAATTTTCAAAATTAATTAATTGGGCCTCCCAACAAAAAATTAGGCTTGTCCCTGGCTGGGTGACTCAGTTGATTGGAGCATCGTCCAGTACACCAGAAGGTTGCAGGTTCGATTCCCAGTCAGGGCACATACTAGGTGTCAGATTTGATCCCCAGTTGGGGCATGTATGGGAAACAACCGATCAATGTTTCTCTCTCTTTCTCTTTCTCTCTCAATCTCTCCTGTCTGCCTCTTCTTTCCTCTTTCTCCCTTCCTCCCCTCTCCCCCCAAAATCAATAAAAACTTATCCTCAAGTGACGATTAAAAAAGAAAGGTATGAAAATAAAGCTTCTTTGAGGTTAAGTAACTTGTTCCACATCAAGAGAGTAGAGTGTAGTAGAACATGATTTCAAACCTTGGCTCATCTAACTCCTATGCTCTTAACCACTATGCAACATAGTACTGCCACCTGAATCTGCTTTAAAACCCACTATATATCATTACATTTCTTTTTACTATTCTCAAGCAAATGAAAATGAATAAAGGTGCATCTTTAAATATTGAGCTTTCCAATCCATGAGTTTGATGTATCTCTCCATTTATGTAGGTATTTTAATTTTTCTGAATAAAAGTGCATAATTTTCAATGTGGAAAGTTTGCATATCTTTCATTTAGACATATTACTGTTATGTGATATCTTTGAATGCATTTGTAAGTAGTATCATTCTTAAAGTCATTTCTGATTGCTTGTTGCAGTTTATTTTTTATATTGACTTTATATCTGTCAACCTTGCTAAATGTACTTATTAATTCTAATAGCTTATCCGTATATCATTTACAATTTTTTGCCTTATTGTACTGTCTAGAACCACCAGTTCATTTTTTAATAGAAGTGATAATAGTAGATATTTGTATCTTATTCCCAATTTGAAAGGGAAAGTTTTTAACATTTCATCATTACAGGTAATGCTTAGGCTGATAAAGGGGGGCAGGCACTGCCTTTTTACTGCCAGGTTAGGATAGAAATTAAGTTCTTCATTTGGCCTCCTTGATACTCAAGGTAGGTACTGCTGAGTGGACATGGTAGTTCTTGTTTCCCACAGAGTCTTCACTGATCTCTCATTGTGTAGAATTTGAAGAATAACCTGTATGGGGATGGAGGAGATACTTTGAAGTTTCCTCAGTAACTTGGTTTTGATATAGGCTTTGGACAGAGATATAAAGGAATAGTGACAAAAGACAGACAATAACAACTGTAGATGTGAGAAAACGGAACCTTCTACATTGCTGGTGGAAAATAAAATATTGCAACTGCTTTGGAAAACAGTTTGGCAATTTGTCAAAAAGTTAAACATGGAATTATCATATAATCCAGCAATTCATTTCTGGGTGTATGCCCCAAATAGTTGAAAACAGGAACTCAAACAAATGTGCAGGCATGCTCATTTAGCACTATTTATAATAGCCAGAAGATAGAATTAGCCCAATGGCCATCAAAGAATGAATGGATAAACAAAGGTAACACATACATACAATGGAATATTATTCAGCCATAAAGAGAACTGATATGATGATACATGCTGAAGATGAGTGAATCTTGAAAACATTATGCTAAGTGAAAAACTCCGGACACGAAAATTCACATTGTGTGTTTCTATTTGCATGAAATACCCAGAATAGTTATTCATAGAGATGGAAAGCCGATTGGTAGTTGCCAGGCGCTGGGGGAGGGAGGGATGAGGACTCCATGCTTAATGGGCACCAGGTTTTCTCTTGGGAGGATGAAAATGTTTTGGAAATAGGTAGAGGCAGTGGTTGCACAACATTGTGAATGTACTAAATGTCACTGAATTGTGCACTTTAAAATGGTTAATTTTGTGTTATGTGAATTTCACCTAAATAACAAAAACTATATAGATTAGAGATTTATATTTAAAAATGACACCAAGAATTACGGAGCCAATCTTATTTTTCTTATATTAGGTACTAAGCTATCTGATATATTTCCAGCATAGAATAAAACAAATCAAGTACTGAAATTTTGGGTTCTATTTTTAAGTTACAGCATGGTGACATTTTTCACTAAACATTTAACTTTTACCCTGTGATCCTAGAGAGGGACATTTTTGGAACTATATGTAATGTCCTTAAGAACTAGCTCTTAACTTTTTGATACTCAAATACTTGTCTTTTGAAACACTTTTATCAGTATCCTTATCCTTTTCTCTTATTGTAAACTATTGTCTGTTTGTCCAGTCAAACTTTGAATGAATTAATTGGAATTGTCTATAGTATAGAGTTACATTTCATTTTAATTATCATTTGTTTTCACAGGGCCATTCCTTACTTTGGAATTTTATTTCACTGGATATTTAGAAGCTAGAGAATGAATGAGTTTTGAAATTAAATCTGTTTTTACTCTTGATTTCAGAGAGAAGAAGGGAGAAGGAGAAAGATAAAAACATCAATGATGAGAGAGAGTCATTAGTCGGCTGCCTCCTGCACACCCCCACCTGGGGATCAAGCCGGCAACCTGGGCATGTGCCTTGACCAGGAATCAAACTGTGACCCTCAACCAGCGCCACACTGGCCGGGTTGTTTTTACTTTTTTTTAATAGCAGTTTTCAAAATGGTGCGTTATTTTTATGTTTTTAAACATGGGGCAATACAATCAATTTTATAAATACTGAATTCCTCCCATGCTATATTTTAAACATGAATTTTGAAGATAGACATTTTCTTAGGCAAATCCTTCCTCATCAAAGCAAGATAGAATATGAATGTCATCCTAGAAGTAAGAAAAAGATAGCTAGGTCTTTTATAAGATAGTTTCTAATAACCATATGGAATAATCCAAATAATAGGACTTAGAAAATACATTATAAAGATTTTATCAAATATTATATTTATTATATATAATACTATATTATACTTGCTACAAGTGAGAAAGCGAATGTGAAGTGCTTAGTACGTAATGAATGTCAACTATTACCTTGATAATGGACCAGAAAGATTAATATACAGAAAAAGGTACTTACAATAAGCTCAGGATCCATTTTACAAATATTTCTAAGTTTATACTGAGTTTGAATACTGATTCCTGCTGACCATAGGCAAATCTTGATCTTCATCTATAAAATAATGGAGAATAGAACTAATACCGTTCTAAGGTGTGTATGTGTGTGTGTGTGTGTGTGTGTGTGTGTTTCAGCTTCTGTAAAATTTAGTAAAATTTCTTGTAATTTTTGAAGCAGTGTAACATATAAAATAGAGTGCTGCCAGGTTGAGCATCCACCCATGAACCAGGAGGTCATGATTCAGTTCCTGGTCATGGCACGTGCTCGGGTTTTGGGCTCAATCCCCAGTAGGGGGTGTGCAGGAGGCAGCCAATCAATGACTCTCTCATATTGATGTTTCTCTCTCTCTCTCTCCCTCCCTTCCTCTCTCTGAAATCGATAAAATATATTAAAAAAAAATAGAGTGCTTTAGCTGAAAGGGAAAAAGGATGCCATTGATTTGAAATACTGCCATAGAACCCATGAGATATGAAGTACAGTTAACTAACCACTTAACTGGAAGATCCCTAATGTTTCATTCAACTTTTAAAAACTTTAACTTTGAATAATACTTTGAGTGGCATTTATTATGTCATAATTTTAATTGTCTAACTTTTATTGGTTTTAAAGTTATGGAA
The DNA here is from genome assembly GCF_964146895.1 of Miniopterus schreibersii. NCBI lineage: Eukaryota > Metazoa > Chordata > Mammalia > Chiroptera > Miniopteridae > Miniopterus > Miniopterus schreibersii. The sequence goes on from NC_138101.1 coordinate 176,184,767, forward strand.
AGTTTTTAATAAATTCTGCATGTGAATCCAGAATATATGAGAAGTTGATGAGAACTATGGACAGTATGGCATAGTGGTTAAGAGTACAGGCTCTGGAATTACAGGGTCTGAATTTTCCCAGTACTGCTGTTTATTAGATGTATAATCTCTAGCAGGATGCTTAATCTCTCCTTGCTTCGGTTTCCTATCTGTAAAAGGGGATACAAATAGTAGGTATATCAATGGATAATTGTGAAGATTAAGTGAGATATTGAATAAAAAATGCTTAGCACATCTTGATTATAGATCCAAAACATGAACATTTACAGGAAAAAATGCATATGGTTGAATAAAAATTCTGCTAAAAAGTGCATTGTACAAACATTTATCATTAATTTTTTTCGTTACCGTCCAAGTTAACGTAATATTAGTACAATATTATTACATTAATATAAACCAGATTAATAAGCAAGTTTATAATTTTCATGTTAGTGCCATAAAGTTTGTGACTACATATTTCTATTGTAATTTCTTCTGCTTTATCTGACTTTTGTAATGACATGTTGAAGAATTTTTATTAATCAGTGTAACAGAGAGCACAGTAATTCCTTTAGTTGGCAATATGCTGGGAAAGCAACAACAAAACATGACCAAAACTGATTGATTTTGTGTGATTTACACGTGAAAAAGTGATGTTCACTCCCTAATTAAAATGTACCATATCTTTCTTATAATTCAGAAACAATATTTCTTGCATTGGTGAAAAGAATCTTAGCTAAAGAAATTATTTTATTAGGCAGATAAAGTTTCAGAATTTTTGTTAAGAAACTATTTCTTAAGATTTCTTGCTCTGTTTTTAACTTAAAACTTGGATGGGACATGAATTTTAGAAGAGTGCCTTTTTTAGCAAAACTCATTTCACAGATAGCTGACTAGCAAGCCTTTGAAGGAGCAAAGGTTTATTCCATTTTAATTAAGCTTCCCAAACTTTCAGGCTCTTGAAGTTTGTAACTAAGCACTCATATTTGCCAAATTGGGCAAGAAACTTTATGAGAACAAATTTTATAATGTAATGTATTATACTTTCAGTGAGTTAATGTATTATATCAATTTTAGTTCAGCTCAGCTGGAAGCCAACTTTTCTTGAAGTGTGCCAACATCTAATTTATTTATTTTTGGCCCTACTCAGAAAATGGTATAGTAAAGAACAGTTGTGTTAAAATTATGAAAAGCAGAAAATTTGTCTTAAATCAACAGGTTGAGTTCAGTGTCTATTAAATATGGAATAAAAATTATATATTAATCAAAATCACTTTACTCATTGCAAAAAAAAGTGGGGATTTTTTTTGGAATTATTAAGAATCCAAACTTTTTTCAACTTCAAATATATAAATATTTATACATATTTATGTTTAAATGTGTCTTTATTGATTTCAGAGAGAGGAAGGGAGAGAGAGAGAGAGAAACATCAATGATAGAGTCATTGATCGGCTGTCTCCTGCAGGATCCCTGGGATCAAGCTGACAACCAGGGCATGTGCCCTGACCAGGAATCAAACCGTAATCTCCTGGATCATAGGTAGATGCTCAACTGCTATGCTGTGCCTGCTAGACCAACTTCAAGTATTTTTAATGCATCATTGTTTGTGTGTATTAATCATTTATATCACAGGAAAATCCAGATTTGGGGGACTTAAAGCTAATAATTTTGAAGGACTCTCTGTAATAAAAGGTAATATAAAAATCCAAATAAAAATTAAGATAATTTAAAGAAACAAGGCAAATGTTATATTGTTCATGCTTTTTATGTAGATTTTAAAGGGTGTCTTAAAAAATGTATACACTTGGAATGATTATAAAGTCAGTGTTTTTTAATATACAGCTAATTTTCAAGGCTAAGTGAGCTATCAGCTGTTACAGTGTGTATACATTTTTGGGGGATACCCTGTAACTGTTAACTTGAAATAGAAAATAATCACTTAATATTTATGCTAACAAATATAAAAATATTATATAAAGTTTTATTTTGCCTTTAATTTTAGAATCAGTATTTTATCAAGATACAGACTTTTAGATTCTCATATTCTCTTCCTTCCCCCAGCATTTAAATGTCATTCTGTTGTCTCCTGGATTCCATAGTTTATGTTGAATACTTAGCTGTAAGTTTTTCTTTTCCTTTGTTGGTGATGTGTTCTTTTTCTACTGGCTGTATTTAAGATTTTCTTATTGTATTTGATTTTCAGCCATTTGACTACTGGATGTGGTTTTCTGTAACTTTTTTCCATTGTTGGCTTGGCTATCCTTCCTGAGTCAGTGAATAATTTATTATATCAGTTTGGTATATTCTTAGCTGTTTGGGTGCTTTTTTTTCCTGAAAATATTGCTTCATCCTCATTTTCTCTTTCCTCTTCTCAAATGAAGTTACATTGAGCTCTTTGATTCCCACATGTCTCTTATGTTTTGTTCTTCTCAGGTTTTTTTTCTCTCTCTTTGCTTTCGTTGGATATTTTCTGCTGATCTCTTCAAGTTCACAAACCTGTGTTTTGCTATGTTGAGTCAGCTATAAAACTCACCCACTGATTTCTCAATTTCACATATTGTATTGACTATTTGATGCTTTTTCATAAATTTAAATTATCCATTGAAATTTTCTTCTTTTCTTCTACTGCAAAACATTTTTCTATACCTTCTTTAACTTTTGTTAAATAGTCTTCTTAAAGTCTTTGGTCTTCTAAATCTTTACCATCTGTGGATCAGTTTATAGATATCATTTTCCTGTTGGTTATTGGTAACATTTTGTGGCCCTTCCCATGCTCCATAACTATTATTGTATTTCAAATACTGTTTATGATAGGATAATAGATTGATGTAAATGTTATTTTCTGTACTATATTAGAAAAAAATAATGAAGTGCTAATCACCTCAACTCAACCATGAATTGAGCTGGGTGATTTGAGTGACAGCTTTAGATATACCTAATCTACCTCTGGTTTTAAATGTCTTAAGAGCAAGACCTGTTGTGTTTCAGGTATTTCTTTTTGGTGTGACTTTATACTTAATTAACTGTGAAATTGTGGGAGATTTTGCTCTACCATTTGGGCTTTGCCACCTCTTTTTCATCTCCTCCCTCAAGATGGGGTGCTTTTTGGTTGAGGGTAAATATCTAGAGGGGAGACCTGTTGAAATTATATACTAAAAGTTGTAGGTGCCTCTTGTTGTGGTATGACTTTGACTACTAATCACTATAACACTACAGAAAACATTTTTTTCCCCTCTACCTCATTCTCGCCTTCTTGCCCAATCCACTCGTGCAGTCCCGTTCCTCAGCAGATCTCCCAGGAGAAAACTGTGTTTGAGGGCTTCTTAAGATTCCAGTCTATCATGCAGCATATAAACCATAAAGAGCTATGCTGGTTTCTCTTTTCCTTGAGAGTGTCACTCTTTCTGATTCTTAGCTTGTGTCCAAATGGCAAATCTTCCAGAAATGAAAGCAATCAGGAGGCTCAGCTTACTTAAGAATAGATACCATTTTCCTCTTGGTTTATTCATTTTACTTCCATTGCTCTCCTATATATTTAAAAATATGATTTGAGGGTATAATTTATATTTTTTTCTAGTTGTAGAAGCAGTGACTTGCCAAAGTGTGCTGGTAAATTAGTTTTGTAAAAAATAACAATATTTTGCCCAGCCAGTGTGGTTCAGCGGTTGAGCATCAATCAAGGTTCGATTCCAGGTCAGGGCACATGCCCAGGTTGCAGGCTCAATCCCCAGCAGGGAGGAAGCAGGAGGCAGCTGATCAGTGACTCTCATCATTGATGTTTCTCTCTCTCTCCCTCTCCCTTCCTCTATCTGAAATCAATAAAGACATTAAAAAAAAAGAAAAATTTCTTTAAAAAACTTTTTTTGACCCACATGTTTACTCTTTTATGTGTTGTACTTATATAAAGTCTGTATGCTTATATTATTGGTTTGTTGTTGAATGTTAATATTTGTTGCTAAATGTATGAGGCCCAGAAATTGGTCAATATTGCTTTTTAGAAAAACTGTATCCTGAGAGCCAGTTTTAATTTCAAAATTCCTTTTGGTCAGCAGTAATTTAAATGAAATGTAAACAAAACTTAATTTTCTTTTTCTTTCCCTTTTTCCTGTTTAGTGAGTGATAGTTGCTTCAGGAATCTTGCAGAAGATCGCAGTGGGATAAATCTCAAAGATCTCGTACAAGATCCTTCTTTGTGAGTATTTGGCTTTTACTATTAATTATAATTTAAAAGTTTATGGTTTGTGTGACTTTTTCAAAACAGTTGTAACTGAGAACTGATTTAAGGTTGAGCTAATTTTTCTTTTCTAATAATTTCTGTTACATATAGTGAAGCACATGGAACAGTTTAAACAGAGGTGAAGTTATGGAACAGTTACTTTTTAGAAATATAAGAGATTTCAGAAGAAGGGATAGTGTTATGATTAATTATTGCCTTTCAAGGAGTAGGGCTAATGGCTGATGATATCTTGCCAATATGGCAGTAGATACTAACCAGGGAAGATGATTAGTAGTTTGTTTGCTTGGAAAAATGAGATTGAATTTATTTACATCAATTTTATGCTTTTTTTGAATAATTTATGATAATTATTTGTAAGCATAATTACAAACATAAAATAATCTGTAATAACAAGATATAATAATTTGTAATAACAATATATTTGAATATATTTCTAATGTTTTACATAAGAAAACTGTATACAGCACATGATTTTTGAAGAATTTTAAAGGTTTCAATTTTTAATCTTGCTTGTCAGTCAATCCCATTCTTTATCAGCATGTAATATAATGTCACTTTCTATTTCTTGAATTATAGTTTTTGCAGTTGTATATTACTGGAAATTATGCATACTATCTTCTACGTGAACATGCCCTCCCAGAAAGATCACCTTTTACTGAAAAAAAAAGTCAAGACTAGTTAAGCCCTGGGCAGTAGAGAAAATAAAATTGAGTGTTGGCAGGTGCTTTCTTTAATGATGTATAATTCACTAAAATATATTTTAACAGGAAATCAGTCTTGTAATTCATTGGGAATGTTGTGAGGAATGAAAAACAAAAATGTGTTTAACCTGAAGGTTATTGACTCCTTAATGATTTTTCATTCATTTAAAAAAATACAGTCACAAGACACAGATTTTTGAAAATGATTGGATATTGAAGTTTTTCATGTAATGAGTTCATAAATGACTTTACAAAACCAACTCTCTCAATTATTTTTCTTGATCTCTCTTTTTTCTTCATCAAAAGAATTGCCAATATTCTTTCTCCATGATTTTTATTCCAATGAAGATGGACAGTTGTCCTTTTAGTCCTATAAATATTTAATTAAGAATATAATTAATCTGTGTGAATGTAAATATTCCTAGTGAGTGAATATTGAATAACATTTATTTGAATGAATAAATTAAATAATTCCATATTGTATTATTTGTAAGGTGTATTTTTGGTACAGTAGGATTATATATCTGTTTAATGCAATATTTGTGAAAAATAATGTGCTCATGTGGACTTTAATAATGTAAAAGCAATGGAGAATTATACTTCAATAGTGGATTATAATAATGAGTCGTAGTGTTTTGAGAGAATTTGGTACTTCTTACCAGAATGTAGAATAATATTTGTCATGTAGCCTGTAACTAAATTCTAAATTTAATCTTAGTATTCAAAGAAAAAGTTTTCTCAGATCACTACTGCATTAGATGGACAAAATAATTTTGAATTTTCTGTTTTAAAGTAGGCAGATATTATCTTAATTCAGCCTCATTCTCTTACCTTGGCATTAGTCTAGAATGTAAACATTTAGTGAAAAAGAATATTTTTTTTTGCCCTTGTCACTTGGATTTGGAAAGAACTTTTTCTTTATTAAAAATTATGAATATTTACTATTAATGATTCTAATCTGTATTTTAGAGGTATATTTTTCACTTTGTAAAAGTCTTTAGGGAAAGACCTACCCAGTGTGGCAAAAACAATGTACTTTTTTCAGTTATTATGATGAGAAGCATTTTATTCTGAGTTACTATTGTATAGCAATATTTACTTAGTAAGGATTTTTTTTAAAGCCAGGTACCTCTTTTCTGTCGCAGACTCATGACATAAGTTGTTATTATTGGTTCACTATTTGGTTCTATACGGAGTTGAATTGTTAACAATATTGAGTTGGAAATATGTTAGAAATTACTTTTTTACAAAAATCCCCTCCTTAAAAAAAAAATCACTGGCATTTGATGAGTACTCCAGACTAATGTAAGGGTTGTTAAAATTGCACATTTATGTTATTTTAATAAGTGTCCAAAATAAAAATATATTATTAGAGTATTGAATGAATGCTTTATGTGTTAATATGCCTGTCAGATTTGTATTATGGCTCACCTTTTTGAGCTGCAGATGCTAAAAGGAGTTGATATGTAAAGAAAAATTGGGTATTTCAATCACTAATGTTCTTAGAAAGAAAAACAGAATAAAGAGAGAAGGAAAAAAATAGGATGAGGAGAACCCATACTATCTGGTCAGTATTGACAGAGCAATATGTAGAATGTCTTAATCAGATAAATGAACAGGTACTGAATTTTTTTGAGCAGAGTGCAGAAATAAAGCTGAATTGTGTGTGTGTATGTGTGTGTGAATAAATGGAAATTTGTGAGGTTTATGGCCTCAGAGCAGAATGAACAGGCAGAACCAAAAGTGACTAATTCATACCCTAAATCTGGTGAGGCCACTGGAATAATGTGATAGGCCTTCTGTGATTTATCTAAACTATATATAGTACATACCCCCAAATTTTGCTTTTGTTGTAGTAAAGTAATTATTGGGCTTGAATGAACTGAGTGAGCCATATTGTGTGAACATGATGAAGTAGGGATTCCATGGAATAAGAGAAAGTTGTGAATTTCTAAGCAAGATTTTCTAGTCTTGGGGAGTTCTGGTCAAGATGGTGGCATGGGCAAATGAGGTACTCGGAACCTCCCACAACCACATCAGAATTACAACTAACTACAAAACAAGCATCATCCAGAACTGTACAAAATCTAGTAAACAGAAGTCTTATAACTAAGGATATAAAGAAGCCACATCGAGACTGGTAGGAGGGGCAGAGATGTGGAAATGGCTGGCCCCATAGACCCACCTCTGGCAGTTAAAAAATTTAGAGGGGTATCTAGGCTATGGAGGTTCCCTCCTGAGGAGCCAGAGGTTCCAGTCCCACACCAAAACCCCCAGCCCAGGGTTCCAGTGCTGGGAAGAGAAGTCTCCATAACTTATGGTTGTAAAAACCAGCTAGGATGGTGACTGAGTAAGATGGAAGGCTTCTGGAGCCCCAGGCATTCTTCTTCTTTTTTTCTTTTTTAAATATCTATTGATTTCAGAGAGAAGAAGGAAGAGGGGGGAGAGAGACAGACAGACAGAAACATCAATGATGAGAGTCATTGATCGGCTGCCTCCACCATGCCCCCTATTATGGATCGAGTCCACAACCCAGGCATGTGCCCTGACAGGGAATTGAACCGCTATCTCATGGATCATAGGTCAGTGCTCAACTGCTGAGCCACGCCAGCCGGGCCCAAGCATTCTTAAAGGGACCAAGCACAGACTTAGTTGGATTCACTTGATCTGAGCTTCAGCACTGGGGTAGCAGCTCAAAAGGCACCAGGGAGCCCTAGCTGGTTTTGCTCAGTGGTTAGAGCATCAGCCCATGGACTGAAGGGTCTTGGGTTTGATTCTGGTCAAGGCCATGTACCTTGGTTGCAGGCTCAATCTCTGGCCCTGGTCAGGGCGCATGCAGGAGGCAACCAATCAGTGTATCTCTCTCACATCAATGTTTCTTTCTCTCTCTCTCTCCCCCCCCCCACTTCCACTCTCTCTGAAAAGCAATGGGAAAAAAAATATCCTTGGGTGAGGATTTAAAAAAAATACAAAAAACCCCACCAAGGACATATGGGGAGGAACTGAAATGTCTGGCTTCAGGCCGAGGGCTGGAGGGGCAGCTTTCTGCCAAACAAAAGTGCTGTCAGAGACTAGTTTCTTTGCTAAGCCCTCCTCGCCAGAGTGGGCAGTCAGGCGCCATATCTGAGTCTCCATCAACCTGGCTAACACTGTTTGCCTGCCCTGGTGATTCCCTGAGACCCATCCCACCTAACTTGCAGGCCCACCCAAGCCTTTTCCAGTGGTTTTTCCATATAAACAGCCTCTCTTGGCTCATGTTTCCAACTTAACTAAAATTTCTTAAGCACCATCTGACCTTGCATACCCCTGGCCTCTTAATAAGTGGACCTAGGCCTGGCATTAGCACAATCGGCCTCAGTTCACAGATTGGCCTCCCTTAGACACCTCCAAGCCCAGCACAAGTAGCAGCCATCTGCAGATCTCTCTGTAGCTCATGCCTGGTGTTCCCTGACAGGACACAGGTGGTAGCTGACCTTGGTCTGCACTTATCAGGAGGCCCCAGAGCCAGTGCACCCAATGGGCAGCTTTAGACCATGCCAGATTACAATCCAACCACCTCCACGAGTGACATACCCAAGGGGTGGACTCAGAGGGCACTAAAGCCCCACTAAAGCGAGTCTGCTCTGTAGGGTTGACTCCTGCATAGCAGATTCTCCACAGTGGTCATGGCCAGCCCTCTCAGCCATATGGCTAGGGGTCAGTCCATCCCAGTGATGTGCCCCCTGAAATCAAGGCTGAACTACAACAGGAGGGTGCACATAGCCCACACAGGAGGCACACCAGGAACACCCAGATCATGTGACTGGGGAGGCTGTAACACTGAGCCCTACAGGACACCTGCATAAGGCCACTCTACCAATCTGGGAGATGTAGCAGCTCTACCTAATACATAAAAACAGACACCAGGAAGCAGTCAAAATGAGAGGAAGAAACAGGTCCTAAATGAAAAAATAGGAGAAATCTCCAGAAAAAGAAGTTAATGAAATGGAGGCAAGCAAACTACCAGATACAGAATTCAAAACAATGGTTGTAAGGATGCTCAAGGAACTCACTATAGTATAAGAAAGGACACAGAAACCGTAAGAAAAAAAGAGTCAGAAATGAAGAATACACTAACTGAAATGAAGAATACATTACAGGGGATCAACAGTAGAGTGGGTGAAGTAGAGGATCACATCAGCAATTTGGAAGATAAGGAAGCAGAAAATACCCAATCAGAATAGTAAAAAGTAAAAATAATCCAGAAAAATGAGGATAGTATAAGGAGCCTCTGGGACAACTTCAAGTCTATCAACATTTGCATCATGGGGGTTCCTGAAGGAGAAGAGAGAGAGCAAGGAATTGAAAACCTAGGTGAGGGCTCTGGCCAGGTAACTCAGTTGGTTAGAGTGTCGTCCCAATACACCAAGGTTGTGAGTTCAATCTCTGGTCCGGGCAAATACGAGAAGCAACCAATGAATGCATAAATAAGTGGAACAAGAAATTGATCTCTCTCTTCTCCCCCCCCCCCCAGTCAATCAATCAATAAAAACATTTAAAAAAATAAAATCTATATGAAAAAAATGACAGAAAACTTTTCTAACCTGGTGAATGAAATAGACAAGTTAAGGAAGCACTGAGAGTCCCAAAGAGGCCCACACCAAGACACATCATAATTAAAATGCAAAATGTTAGAGAAAAACTGAGATTCTTAAAAGCAGCAAGATAAAAGCAATTAGTTACCTTCAAGGGAGTTCCCATAAGGCTGTCAGCTGATTTCTCAACAGAACCTTTGCAGGCTAGAAGGGATTGGCATGAAATATTCAAAATGATGCAAAGCAAGGACCTACAATCAAGATTACTTTACCAGCAAAGTTACTGTTTAGAATTGAAGACCGATAAAGAGCTCCCCAGACAAGAAGGAGGTAAAGGAGTTCATCACCAACAAACCAGTATTACAAGAAATGTTAAAGGGTCTTCTTTAAGAAAAAGAAGAAAAAAAAGTTGCCATCTTTTGTTTATCCATTCATCATCAGTGGACACTGGGTTGCTTCTACCTTTTGGCTGTTGTAGGTGTGCTAATATCTCTTTAAGAGACCCTGCTTTTACATCTTTAGTTATATACCCAGACACAGAATTGCTGTGTCCTATAGTAATTCTTTTATTTTTTTTGAAGAACTGCCATACTGTTTTCCCTATCTGTTGTACCATATTATATTCCCACCAACAATGCACAAGGGTTCTAATTTCTCCACTACACCAATCCTTGTTCTCTTCTGTTTGTTTGTTTGGGTTTTCTGGGGGTTTTTGATAGTAGCCATCCTAACAAGTGTGAGATGACATGTTCTTGGTATTTTTAATTGAACTTCACCTCTTCACATCATGTCTTTTTATTTTTTACATCTTGTCTTTAGTAATGATTTTGATGCAACTCATCTACAGGGTAAAGAAAAATAAAAGGTATTGTTTATGTTTTATTATTACAATACTTTGGTATATTGTGACATAAATTGTATAAAACTATGGTACTTATTTAGTAAAACAGAAATTCTTGTCACTATCATTATGAAGATTGTAAAGTACAGATAGGCCATAGTAGTTTTGTAACAATAGCATTTTAATCCATTTATCTTCCTTATTTTGTATTGTATTGCTTTGTATTACTATTGCTCTTATATCTCATCTAAAGGATTGTTTTTGGGTAAAAATAATTCTTTTTTAATTAGAAGATGCCAGATTCAAAATGCAGCATACTAATTAAAAAACAACAACAATCTGCTAGTTTAAATGTACTTTGATATTATGGATCATTAGTGCTTGATAACGGTGTTTTGTCTTTAAGAAGAAACATAAAATTGGACAAAATAGTTGTATCTGTTTGTAAATTTCTTAGACATCAAAATTTTATTTACCTTTATGTGCTTTACAAATTTCCATTTTTGGTGGAAACTATTCTTTTCATAGTTCTGAAACACAGCCTTATCCGCTTTTAGTATACTTGTCTTCACACTACAATCTGATTGAATGATATTTTGGTTCCTTGGATCATGGCATTAAATATGAAGGAAGGCAGGATTGTCGTCTGGAAAGCAATCATATCTAAATATAGCCTGTACTTATCTGCTGGTGTTAAGACAGGTTGCTATGGTGAACTGAATTTCTTAAAAATGCCAGTCAGCAGAGGATAAACAGTGGTTTTTGAAGTGGTTATTTTCCATAGAGCTGTACATTCTCATATTGCATTTCCAGGTAGATGAATTTAGTTAATTTTTAATTATCCATTTATTAAATGTCAATTTAGAATATCTTTGAGACCTTTAATATTTATTGAACAAAATAAAAGAGTTTTTTATATTGTTATCTTTTGTTACTCTGTAAATAAATTTTATTTGATTGGGAAATGCATTTTTCTAATGGCAGCATTTTAAACATTACTTATCATTCATTTTACTCTGCTGCTAAGTGTTTGCTAAATCTAAGACAGCCACCAAAGCTGCCTTGTTTATAATAATATCTGTAAGTTTTTATCATTTTTAATCAGGTTCCTTTTTAGCTATGTGCTTATTGTTCTATAAAGTATATATTAGGACAATACAATTTAATCTGGTCTGGTGCTGTGGTATTGTTCTATGTTCTATGTCAGAACTGCAAATCCAAAGACTTTAAATTTTACTTTGCTTTTGGAAGACTTTCCTCATTTCCATCCTTCCATACATTCCTGAGGAAATATGTGTAATTCTTTTGAGGGTTTATTCGTTTTAGAACTTATTTAATTGAAAAGTACTAGTATGTACTCATCTGAAGTTCTTCAGCAATTAGGTTTAACAGACATTGTTTGTATAATTAAGGAACATGTTTGAAGATGGACAGTATCTGAATTTTTCACTTGAGCCATATAGATGGCCAATCCAGTATTAGAATTTTTTAATGAAATAAATAATATATTATTTTAATTAATTGATTCTTGCATTTTCAGGGTACAGAAACCTAAGTCAAACTAGCTTAAACAGCAAAATAGAACTTAATTGGCTTATGTAACTAAGGAGTACCTGTCATGCAATCAAGAAAAAGCTTTAGAAGCCAGGGGTATGGGAACCTCAAAGAATAGGATTAGGGAGTTTGTGCAACTATCATTATCTTTTCTGGTCTTTTTTGGCTTTAGTTTCTCTTACTGCATTCAGGCTGTCTCCATGAAACCAGAATAATGGCTGCTAACTTCTACTAATTTCTTTCCTTCTAGCTCCATGGTCTCTCTTCAGTTCTGGCTCTAAAATGTAAAATCCCTTGAAAGAGTTCGAATTTTGTTAATCTGGTCATGTGCTCATGTCTCACCCAATCACTGTGGCCAGGGGTATAGGCTATACTAATTGACTAGTTATAAGACAAATGCCTATGGCCAGAATGGTGAGATGCCCCAAATGAGGGAGGAGGTGAGGTAGTCCCAGAAAAAAGAGTGGTAAAACCAAGAGATGTGCATTGTACTGATTCTCAGTTGTTAATGTAAGAAAGAAAAGTGTTATTACTATAACATATAACATTTTGCTCCCTGGACATAGTATCTCAATTAGAGAGGTATTGGTAGTAATATCTGTAATAATTTTAAAGGACTACATAGCTTAATTAATTGATAATAGTTTCCCTACTTGCTGGTATTATTTATTGACTATATAATACATATACATAAATGTGAAACAACTTAGATGAATTCATTACTTTAATTTCAAGTGGCTAGACAGCAGGTAGAATAAAAACAGGTTCTTTCTTTTTTTCTTTCTCTCTCTCTCTCTCTCTCTTTCCTTCTTTCTTTCTCTCTCTCTCTCTCTCTCTCTCTCTCTCTCTCTCTTTCCTTTCTTTCTTTCTTTCTTTCTTTCTTCTCTCTCTCTCTCTCTCTCTCTCTCTCTTTTCCTTTCTTTCTTTCTTTCTTTCTTTCTTTCTTTCTTTCTTTCTTTCTTTCTTTCTTTCTTTCTTTCTTTCTTTCTCTCTTTCTTTCTCTCTTTCTTTCTCTCTCTCTCTCTCTCTCTCTCTCTCTCTCTCTCTCTCTCTCTCTCTTTCTTTCTCTCTTTCTTTCTTTCTTGTATATCTTTATTGATTTCAGAGAGAGGAAAGGAGAGGGAGAGAGAGACAGAAACATCAATGGTGAGAGAGTCATTGATCAAGCCCGCAACCGGGCATGTGCCCTGACCGGGAATCGAACCCTGGTCACCTGGATCCTAGGTCGATGCTCAACCCTGAGCCACGCCCGGCCAGGCCATCTTTCTTTCTTAAAAAGAGAAACTTCATCCCTATAAGTCAAAAAGGGAAAAGGAGTCAAAGATTCTCATTTACCATTCTATTATAATGCTTTAACTGAGGAATATTATTATAGACCATATAAAAGTTTAATGGGGACACAGATGAAGTATTTCAAGAAGAGGTGATACTTGAAATGAAGCTTATGTTGAAAAGGGCAGGGAGGGGAGAGGAGAATGGACACTCAATGAGTATGTTATGCAGTTTAGAAACCCAGTTTACCTGAAGATGAATAAGGATCTAGAAGGTTAAAACTAATGATTAAACCAAAACTTTGATATCTGTGTATTTCATTAATCCAGAACCATTGACACATCGGACACTGATACTCAGTCAACCAATGGATGATTGCATTGTCTACTTATATTAGTTTTAGAATGCTGTGCAACAGATCACCACAAACTTACTGACTTAAAGCAACACACACTTATTATCTTACAGTTTCCATGAGTCTTGATTTAGGGCACAGTTTAACTGGATCGTATGCTCAGAGTCACCCAAGATTGCAATGTAGGTATTGGCTGGGTTGCATTTTTATCTGGAGGGTTGAGTGGGGAAGAATTGCTCCAAACTAATTCAAATTGTTGGCAGAATTCTTGTGGTTATATGACTGAATACCCTGTTTGGGTTTTTTTTTACTGGCTGCTGAATGTTGGCTAGTTTCCATCCACAGCTTCCATCATCTTTGCCATATAATGTTACCTAAACATGGGAGTCACCTTTTGGTTAGAAACAAGTCACAGGTTCCACCCACATTCAAGGGGATTACACAAAATAGTGAACACCAGGATATGGGAATTGTTGAGGATCATCTTAGGGTCTGTCAGCCACATACTTTTGAAATTTTCTTTCCTGCACAGGAGCCATATTCACTTAGTTTAATCCTATCAATTTAGAGATGTAAAAACTGATTCAACTAAGTTGTAATTTACCTAGAGTAATGGGCCACCTGACAACCAGGCATTGTGCTCTTTCCTTTTACATCTTAGCTTTGACTTTCTTGGTTTTGGTATTACATTTATTGATTTAATTTTTTTCCAGTTTTATCAAGATATAATTGACATACAACACTGTATAAGTTTAAGAGGTACATCATAATGACTTCACATTTGGTTTTTATTTGTGTTACTAAGTTTATTAAAAATATGATGACTACATCTTCTTAGTTCTGGCCACCTAGGCACTGACATCAAAATGTTTGAAAATGTTTTTCCTGTATGGCCTATAGGTGTATGATTTTTTATTATTTAATTGTTCTCTCAACATATATGTGTATATATGCACATATATATACACACATATATACACATATATATATACATATATGTATAGTTTTTTTCCTCAATTTATGTTAGGTGGAGGTGAAATAAAATTCTTGTTCCCTTTGGTTTTATTTTATGTTGGTATCTGAGAAGTGAGACTACAGAGACTAAAAGTGAGACCGAAAGTGAGATTTAACACCTGCAAAAAGAAGAGCCTCAATTGAGTCCTCGATATGAACTCCGCTATGGGTTTTTTAGTAGAGGATTTGCTGGCTGTGGGTTAGGAAAACAATCAAACAGGCAGGTAAAGAAGTTTGCTAAGCATACTTCCCTAATGAGTTTTTTAAGAAGCACCTGTGTGTGACTCAGCCTAATTTAGGAAGAAAATGACAACTGAAAAGCTAGGGGAATACCATTTGTTTCCTTTTTAGATGTTTTGAGAGTTTAAAAATTCTAAAATATTTTTCTTTGAGAGATTATGGAGAGTTAAATTAGCTCTAGCCAGGTGGGAAAATTTTTGTAATATTGGACTATTGGGCAGCAGTTTCAATGAAACCAGCCCTTCTGGTTCCTTCTTCCCACTCCTACCTAAACAGTGTAGTAAATGATAATTACCCTAATATTTTTTTGCATTCTGAGATAAATGCAAGTTAAGCTTTGAAGGAAGTCTAATTTTTAATTTTAGGGTAATCCATTTAGGAACGAAGGCTGGTTGAGCTTGGGTTTTTTCTTCTTGGAGCCCTCTATGATTTCCCATGTGTTCCTCCTGTGTGTTAGCTTAGCATCTCTCATAGCTTTTACCTATGTTATATTATCATTGTCTGTGCACTGTCTGTGTTTCTCAATGAAATATAACCTCCTTAAGCGCAGAAACTATGTTCATTTGTAATGCTGTATCACTACTACCCACTATAGTGTTTTAATACATAATAGGCCCACCAGAAATATTCCTAAAATAGACGAATGAAGGAATGAATATGTAATTTAGTGACTAAATGAATGTATGAGTAACAAAGACAGAGAGTAACAGACCCAATGTATAGTGAACATACATTGGCAAAACCTGTCTTTTCCTTCCTTTCCACACAGTTCTGGTTCTAACATTCAGCCTTTGTTGGTGTTCGATACAAAAATTTACTCTCAGGAGACCCAATGGCTATATTTAAACTTTGATAAACACATGTTCCCTCTGAAGGCTCAGCATCTTCGTAAGTGTGTATGAGATAATGAGAGCCTTAACTCCAGGGCCAAAAGGAAATGATCACCTCACTAATCACTGTTGTTTTTATTTATAGGTACTTACTGCTCAGAATACTGGGAATAGGTATAACCAAGAAAGGATTACATTTTTTCATAATGAAATCAAGGAAGATCCTTGAAAGCATTTTTAGTGTATTTTCTGAACAGTTCACTTTGAGAAAAACTTTTATAGCATAATTTTGGTAGAGAAAAAACATATTTTGAGGAAATCAGTCCTAAAATTAACTTATTTCTATAAAAGGCAGTCATTTTAAAAGTTCAAAAGATATTTTTCTTTTTTTCTATTTAAAGTTCTTATCTCTCCCTCTTTTATAAGTCACTAAGAGCATGGTCAGACTGGAAAAATACATAAGTTGCAGGGTATGGGGTGAGGTGACATTTGTATTCTGGTCAGAATTTCACTTAGCCACCTGGCATTGAGTGTAAATTCTTACAGTTTTCTTAGATTGAAAATAACATAATAGTAAGTTTTGACTTTTTTAAAGCATAAGTAGATGGATGAAGTGCATTTAGGGTACTTTAAAATACTTAGTTTAAAACATTCTCTTTTTAATTACTTTATCATTAAACCATGAATTTAGGAAAAGGCAGGTAGTATGTATATTTGAGTACCTACTTTGTGCCATTTAATATGGTAGGACCTGGAAAATAATGAATAAAGTAGACATGTTCCTTGTAATAATTCTTGTGACTGTGTAATAAAATGGAATTCAGTTTACTCTTTTTGCTACCAGGATACCTCTGTAACAGACTGTAGCTTGGGAAAGTGTCAGACATTGCTAAAAAGATGTAATCCAAAACTCAGTTGCCTATCCTGCTGAAGTAAGCATATTACATTCCAAAAAACGGTAAAATGGTAAAATTAGGTCATTTATTATATATATTATTTACTTATAACTTTTAAATTTAGTTATTTCATTGATTTATTCAGATCAATGGCTTAGTCAAGGTAATTCAATTTGAGAAAGCCACCCAGAATAAGCTGTAGTTTCTTTGCATTTCCCTTAAAGTGTAATAGTAAGAACTGAACACTGTGTTTTAGATTTGACCTGGCTGTCACTGTGGAGATTGAAACTTGCTCAAACTATCGTTGGTATACTTCTTCTAATTCTTTGTGAATTTACTTTAATGTCTTTGGGGGAAGCAAGGGATGAGTAGGGAACCTGATCAGGTATATTAACCTCCTTTCATAGGGATATTTTGAAAATTTTTAAAGTTTTATTTCTTATTGAGATGTAAATCACATACCATACAATTCACCCACTTAAAGTGTACACATCAATGGTTTTTAGTGTATTAACACAGTTGTACAATCGTTACCACTATCAATTTTAGAATATTTTCATCGCCCCAGGAGAAAACCCTGAACCATTAGCAGCCACTACCATTTTCTACCATTTTCCTTCTTGGCAACCATTAATCTACTCATTGTGTCTTTATAGTTGCCTATTTTGGACATTTTGCATAAATAAAATCATTAAAAATTTGTTCTTTTGTGACTGCTTTCATTCAACGTAGTATTTTCAAAGTTCATCAGTACTTTTTTTGTTGCCAAATAGTATATCATAATTGTCTGTCCATTTATCAGTTAACAGGCATTTGGGTTTTCCCACTTTTTGATATTATAAATAATGCTACTGTGAACATTCTTATAAAGTTTTTATAGGGAAGTATCTTCTATTTTCTCATATAACAAAGAGGAGAATTTCTTGATCATGTGGTAACTTAATATTTACCATTTTACGTCTTAATAAATGTATACTTTTCTGCATGTTATTTTTTAATTTAATATTATATTTCATAAATCAATATCAGCATAAACAGACTTCTCTTTTTCTTCTTTCATTATTCACAGTAGTTATATTCTATAAATTCACCATGAATACTGAATTAGCAAACACTGAACCATTGCTCCTAGGAGAAATACAGGGCTCGGAAATACAGATTGAGCTTCTGGTCAAAACATTTTCATCAACCAAGCAATACATAACTTTTTTAAATGTGTGATTCTGTTTAAAGACACCTTAATATATGTTGTTGATTCATTAACATTGAATTCACAGACCTATCTTTCTTTAATAGCTGCAATACGTTTTGGTCTATGGATGTGCCATAATTCAATTAATTAGTCCTCTGTTGATGGTCATTGGGATATGTTCCATCTTTGCTACTCAAGTATTGATATAATAAAAATGCTGGGCTCATGCCATGTTTTTCACATGTGCAAGTATTAGACTATAAGAGGTATTCTTGAAAGTAGTTTGTGACTTAAAGAATATGTAATCAAAATGTATTTTGAAGTGTTAATGTGATCGCAATTGAATTCTTTACCAGAATTTTAGTTTTTTCTACAGTTCATCTCAGAAAGTTCATAATGTTGATTCTAATGCAGCATTTCATGCAATATTAAGCCACTTTTGCCCTGTTTATCATAATTTCCAGCAGTGTAATTTTGGACTCTATCTCTGTCCAATTGGTTAGTGAACTAAAGTAAAATAGGTGTCAGGCAGTTTATTGGTAAGCTAAACATATAATTAACTTATCATTCCTAACAACTTCATGTTTGAGAGACAAAAGGGACATTAAAACAAAATTTTATATGCTATGAAATATTATTGACTAAGAAATTGGATTTATATTGGTAGACTCATAAAACCAGTCTACTGGAAAACTATTTTCAAAAATAAAACCGTGTCTTAAAAAATAACAAATAAATGTGTGCTTTAAAATAACAGCTAAAATTTTTATTTATACTATCTTAATATAATAATAAAAGGTGACAAAAACAATAATTATTTTTTGTACATATTTACATGCTTTAAGCCGGTTTTTAGCCATATTGATCTGTAATATTATGTCACTGATATTTTATTAAAAATGTAATTTTAAAATAGCTTTACTTCCTTAAATTTTTAAAAATAAATCGCCTAGCCTGGCAGGTGTGGCTCAGTGTTTGAGTGTTGACCTATGAACCAGGAGGTCACAGTTCGATTCCCGGTCAGGTTACATGTGGGGGTTTCAGGCTTGATCCCTGGTAAGGAGCATGCACGGGGCACCCGATAATGACTCTCTTTCTTCGTTCATCTTCTATCTCTCTCTCCCTCTCCATTCCTCTCTCTGAAATCAATAATAAAAAATAAAAAAATTCCCTATAATCTTCTTAAAACAGCATTGAAATGTTTAAATATTTTAGCCTGTGTACTTTCACAGGTCGTGTCTTCTCTTTGCTCCATTTAGAATTCCTTCTTTGACAAATATTTTTAGTTAAACTCTTTAAAATTAATTTGTATGTGTAATTCTTTGGAATTTTTCACCAGAGTAAGGTGTTGCAAAGGTGTAGGCCTTCTCAGTTTTATTCAGTTCTGTGCAAAATATCAATATATTAATTTCATTTGAAAATGGGATAAGCCTGTAATGGTGTTTAATCTCTGAAGTTTTGGAAATATTTGGGAGGGCATAATACAGTAGGCAATGTTACCTCATTATATATCTGAAAATTCTGTTAGTATAATACCTCCTGCCTGTAGTTCACAAGAATCGAACCACATTCAGAGACAGTCATCAACTTTTGGGGGGACACTAATTCATTAGAGAATATAACTCTTAAAAGAAACAAATATTTTACATGTTTAATACTTTCAATATGTAACAAAACATGGTAAGAATATAAATAGATTTAAAATATCTATCTGTAATTTACTGTGTTGGAAAGGAAAACTTTTCCTCTACATTCTTTCCGTTTTTTGTTGTGTTTTTTTAAATTTTATTTTATTTTATTGTTAATAGTATGTATTAATTTTATACTTGAGGACCTGTGAATTAAACTGACAAAGAGATTAGTGAGAGAAAAAGCAGCTTTAATTATGAATGTATGTACTGGGATCACAAAAAAATGTAACTCGACCTGGTGTTAATATTTGTGGGCTTATATACCATCTTAATAGGGGAAAGGGAGGAAAAGGGGAGTTAGGGGAAACAAATAACTTTTAGAAGGGAAAGAGAAAGGTCATTTATGGTATAACACATGACTTTCTGGAAAGATAAACTAACTGACCCTGAGGAGACTAGATGGGAGATAGGATTGTTTTGTGACAACGTCTGTTTTGGTGTGCTGCCTGCTTCTCCTCTCAGAAGATTAGAGTTGCTCCCTAGGAGGGGATTTATGACAATGGAGGTGTTTGCGGGTGTTTTTTTTTTAAGCCTCTTTTTAGAGGTTCTTATTTTTGTCAGTGAAGTGATTTCCCATGTAAAGGAAAGTAATAGGAAACTGTTGGGGGAAGGGACTTGAGTGAAAAGGAAGGAAAATGTTTGAGCAGGAAAGGCACATTAGAGTTGCCATTCATTATAAGTATGATTAACTGACAGTAGTGTGCATGAAATGACTGGATCAGAAAAACATGGAGATTATTAATGCAATTGTATATACTTTATATACTACTCCCATAAATCACCATGGCTTCTAAGTTATTCATATTTCAAAAGTTAATTGATAACTTTATATTAAGCAGTTGAAATACTAAAATTATTGTACAAATACAAATATCTACCACGTAGATTCCAGTTGTCAGTCATTTAATAAGTTGTTCATCTTTGTTTATAAATCCCATGATATGTTCAGGGTTTGGATAAGTTGTTCATCTTTGTTTATAAATCCCATGATACGTTCAGGGTTTGGAATCTGAGAAGTCTCTTTTCCAAAACACTTTACATATTATATGAGCTGTGTTAAAGTGGATCTAACCTTAGTCTGTGCATCATCACATTTTAGAAGCTGCTATTTATTCAGGTTGTGATATGTCATTTTCATATATATATGAATACAAAAATAGCACTGTATGTATAAAATTTCTTTTCAAGGTGCTTGACAAATATTATTTCTTCCTACATTTTATACTTCCTTAATTTTATTTTATACTCCCAATATTTTATTTTATTATGTTCCTTTATTTTATGCTGCTTTATTTTTTTCATAACCAACTTAATCAGATCTCCTCCCTTGCCCTCAGGTAGAACATCTATTAAGGGAATGAATGATTTATAGTAGGGTAGTATCTGGGAAAACAATTGATATATGAGAGGCAGTATAGTATAAAAGTTAAGAACTCAGATCCTAGTTTAACAATCTGGATTGAAATAGTAGGTTTTCCACTTAACAGGGCTTCTTAACCACTGTTCCTCAGTTTCCACATCTGTAAAATTGGGATAATAATCTTACCTATCACATCATTGTAGAGCTTATTGAAGTAATACAAATAAAAACTCTTAGAACAGATTCTGCTAAGTGGAAAGCACTCAGTAGATTCTAATAATTATTTTATAATTGAGTTTTTAGATAATCTGAGAAAGCACTATACATACTTTAATAGAATAGTCTCCAACTTTATTGGGAAAATTTTATTGTACAAATGTTAATAATTTATTAAATTATATATTGATAGGTCATAGCTGAGAGATTATAATGCATAAATTTGCATTTAAAGAAGCATCGCAGGTAACCTATTATAGGACATATTTTTTGAAAATTGTCTTAAGTTTCAGGAAATGTCACAGTTGCACTATTGTGGTAAAAATTAATGCTTTAGATATTGCTAGTTGCCATGTAAACCAACTTTGAAAAGAAATTTGGTATTTCAATGAAGAGTTATAAAAATGTTTTATAATTCAATTTGAAAATTCCATTTTTGAGCATTTTTCCTAAGGAAATAATCCAAAAAGTTATATTAATTTATTCTTTATTTCTAAAATGTTGATATCAGATATGGCAATATCTAAATATAGATTACTATCTAAATATTTGTTTATCTGTTCAGTGGTTCATTACATAACCATTAAAATTTATAATTTTGAATATTACAGTATCATAGTAAAATATATAGAAAATTAAAAAGTATAGTTTATATTTTTATGCACACTACATTTTCAATTCTATAAAAAGATAACTAGGCAAGTGAACAAAGAATGAAAGGATTATATTTAAATTTAAAATAGTTGACCTGGGATTAATTAAAAAGAAGGAAAATATACATATGAACCCATCATAAACTATTTGCACAATGTATAGATTAAATTCAATTAGTTATCCTTTTAGAATCAGCTTTCTTTGTATTGTATAGCATCTCCCAAGATAAAACAAAACTTTACAAGTTTTATTGTAAACCACTTTTCTACAAATTCAGAAGAGTTGGATCCTTTCTAGTCTATTTGTTGAGTAAAGCCCTGACAGTAGGGACTTTTCTGACTCTAACAGAGAAAATGTATTATCAACACAATTCTAGAACATTACAATAAGGGTTAGTAATTGCTTTCTACTCATCTGCTGGCATATGAAAAGAACTGGCAGGCATTAATTTAGGATATGAGTGTGTGTGTGTGTGTGTGTGTGTGTGTATATATATATATATATATATATATATATATATATATCCCATAAACCAAAACACAAGCCAGTAAGTTTAAACTTGGTACTCCCACTCCTTGCTCTACCTTTTACAGATGAATAATCAGTTAATTAAATGATAATTTTGATGGCAAATGAAAAAGCAGAAAATAGGGTATTGCATGATAAAAGAAAGATTTTTGGTTTTCTGTCAGCGAGGTTGCTTTTGTTTATTCTTTTATGTGACAGTTTGAGTCTTAAGACTTTTCTAGATTATCATTGTAAGGGAAAGCTTTCTATTAAAGTATGTTTTTATTATTTAGGAAGCAACAGAAAATACAGTTCAAACCGGATTAAACAATAGAAGGAATATATTGGTTTATAAAATTTAGTAAGTTTATAGGTAGACTTCAAATATGGATTAATCAAAGCTCCAACTGTGTTGTTTTTGTTTTGAATGTTCAATTGACTGATTTATTTATTTTTTATACTTCTCTCAACTCTGCCCTCTTTCAGGCTGACAAAGTAAACAGCAATTCCGTACTGTTGATATGAAGAGAAAGCTTTTATATCTCTGAATTCCCAATTAAAGATTATAGATATACTCTGACTGTCTTGGCTGGCTTAGGTAATATACCAGAAATGATCACTTCAGCAAGGCGTTGGAATGTGCTGATTCGTTTAACCCATTTATTCTTCAGCATTGAAGTTGGAGCTCCTAGATCAGGGTACCATGTGAGGACACAGCAAAAGGTGGCCAGGCAAGCCAAGAAGAGAGCTCTTACCAGAACTCACTTTGTTGGTACCCTGATCTCAGACTCCCAGTCTCCAGATTTGCGAGCAAACCAGCTTCTGTTGTTTAAGTCACCTAATCTATGGTATTTTGTTATAGCACATGAACTGGTTAAGACACTTGGCAAACTTAAATGTTGTGCAACTATCAAGTTTAAGGTGTATATAGTTAGTTTCTTGGGTTTTGATTTAGTTGAGTATTTAGTTCTAATATTTTTCCCTCATATTTCTTGCCTCCACTGGAAAACAGTATGTTTCATATTGTAGCAGCCCTTGTAAATAATGTCTTTAAGTACTGAGAGGACATAATTTTAACTGTCCCATTTCTATATGCTTTTGTAAATACAGAATGTTGAATCCAGTTTTTGTATGTCAAACAAAATTTTGTTTCAGGTTTTTTAAAAGAAAATATTTTAGTTTTTAATGTTTGGCATACACTCACAAAATGGTCATGCAATTCATACATGGTACTGAATAGGTCAGCAAAGTCCTTCTGACAACTTACTATCAAAATTGTTACTATACCGTGACATTCATAGTGTACCATGATGATAAATCTGGTCCTTCAGCATTGAAGGGGCTGGGGTTGTTCAGTGGTTGCACATTAACCCATGAACCAGGAGGTCACCGTTCGATTCCTGGTCAGTGCACATGCCTGGGTTGCGGGCTCTATCCCCAGTGTTGGGCGTGCAGGAGGCAGCCGATCAATGACTCTCTCATCATTGATGTTTCTCTCTCTCTCCCTCTTTCTTCCTCTCTCTGAAATCAATAAAGACGTATTTTAAAAAGTAAAATAAATAAAAATAAAAACATAATCTTTTAAAAAAAATCTGGTCCTTAGCAATAGTTATTGCTATTTTTGTCATCAGCACTAAATCAGTTTCTTCTGGATTCTGCGATCAAAAGCGATGAAATAAAGGACTGATTCTGTGTTATTGTGAATCTACTGATTATTATCTTTATGTCTATAAATGTTCACCATTATTCACAAAAAATTTTGAGCATTTTAGTGATCAAAGAATAACATGATTCTTGGTCTCTTGGACCTTATAGACTAGTTGGAAAGGCAAATATTAATCAAAAAATCATTCTAACTTCTATATAACTGCAGACTGAGATAACTATATCAGAATTAAGGATACAGTTTTGTTAACATTGAAAGACTCTTTTAATTCTCATATGCAGAAGAGAAGGTATTTTGGACAGTATTACCAAAAGTAATTTAGTGTCATCCTTTTAAACAACAAAAAATATGTTTTTAAAAACATAAAAGCATATATTAAATTATTTTCAGATATATAGTTATAATTAGTTATAATTTTGAGTTGTTTTCATAGTATGTTATTGATGGTAATTACATATTTATTCCTCCCTGGTGATTCTACAAATCTCTTTCTTCATCATTCTACCTAATTTCAGTCATTATCCTAGTTACTTAGTTCCCAAATCTGGGGAACATTTTTGTTTGGGCCCTTTCCTTGACCACCACCACCACCACCACCCAATCTAGTCCATTTTCAAACCCTGTCAGTTCTGCCTGCAAAAGAATATAAAATCTCGCCATATTTTTTCTACCACCATCCTGGTTTAAGCCAACATCATCTCTGATTTTATTGCAGTACTTCTAAGTATCTGTTTCCTGTCATTCTCTAAATCATTCTCCATACAGCAGCAAGAGAAATCTTTTGTAAATCAGATCATAACTTTTTTCTTCTTAAAACCTTTTAATGGAGATCTATAACATTTGGAATAAAAATCTTTTAAAGATTGACTATTGTCACTGTTATCTGGTTCCTGGCTTTCTCTCAAATTTTACTTTATTGCCATTTTTTTCTCTCACTCTCTTCACACAAGACATGCTGATTTTCTTTTCATTGAAAAAACTTCCTTTTTATTCTCAGCTTTTTTTCTATTTTGGTGCCTTTCTCTTAGTGCTATCCTCTACCTCATGGATGTTTAACTCATGTTACCTCCTCAGATAGACTTTCTCAAATAAAATTGCCTAAACTGGTCTCTCACTGTAACTTTACATCTTTGACCTGAAGTTATCCCCTTAATTTATTTGCTTTCTTATTTAAATTTTATCTCCCTAAGTTCCATGAGAACTGTAGTTACATTATATTTGTTTTAGCTAGAAGAACATTGGGCACTTAGGTACTCAATAATATATTTTTCACTTGGTTATTTCCCCAATCTTTTGAGTAAAGTTTGAACTATAATGTAGGTTTAGAACCACAGAAAATAGTGTAATAATATCCATGTAAATTAATACTGATAATTGATAATTTCTGAAAATTATAATCCATGTTGACAATTTAAATTAGTGAACATTTCAGATTATAGCTGAAAAGGAATAACATAAATTTTAATTTTCAGAGGACTATAGTAAAAGGTACATTCACAAGTTAATACTAATTTAATTCAACAAATATTTAAATTCAGTATTTACCATGTTCAGCATGGTGTTAGGCAAGCAGCCTAGCCTGGTTAAAGGACAATAAATATTGTCAACATGCACTGTAAATGTGGCAGGTAATTGGGGGTCTGGTGTAGAATTTGTGTGAAACTCATTATCAGAATTCATGAAATTAGAAAATTACTAGTAATTTTCTAAAAGAAGTTACCCACAATTACCAAACTCTGCACCAGTGTGCCTCAGGTTGCTGCCATAGCAAACTCTTAGGGGCACTTTACAGGATAGTTAAAAATGTTGAGAGAAACCCAGCAACATCATTTGGACACCGCACAAAGTACTGGCTCAAAGTGGTTCACAGTTTCAATGTTAGAATGTACCTTCGATGATGACATGTTATGTTTTTGTGATGATACCTGGGGTTTTTATGGTAAAAAGCAGATATTGCAGGAAAATCACTGTGGAACAGGAAAGGAACGCAGCAGTGTCCAATATGATTTTAAGGTTTTAGAATATATTCAAGGCTCAATATGTGCACCCATTCCATTAGTAAGTAATTTTGGTTATTTAATGAAGAAATTAAAATATTTTTATTTCAATTTTGTTTGTTTATAAATAGCTACTAAGTTGTTAGGACATAAAAAACATATTAAGTTGTTTGGACCTAACTATTTAATAAACAGAACGGTAGTTCTTTTGACTTGGGAATACCAGGAAAAAAATTAGAGACACTAAGAGCACCTTGAGCTGAGAAATTTTGCGAACTACTCTAGAAGACTCTTCTGTTTATAACTGGTATATAGAGTACTATGGAAGCTTACTGGGTGCTTACTATATTATAGGCATTTTTGTTGACATTTTTTAACCTTTTATTGTGAAAAATCTCAAACATATACATAAGTAGAGAAAATAGAATAAAGAATTTCCATCACTCTGATTCAATAATGGTCAATTCATGGACAATGTGGATTTAATCCATAGCCTCCTATTACCCTTATCATTTCTTAGGAACAAATCCCAGACTTCATATGGTTTAATCTATAAATATTTCAATGTGTGTTTCTAAAAGATACAGACTTTTACAAAAACAATCACAAAATTATCATCACATGTAAAAAATGAACAATTTCTTAGTATCATCAAATTTTCAGTGTTCAAACATCCTTGAGTATCTCACAAAGTTTGTTTTATACAGTATTTGAATCAGGATCCCCAAAACGTTCATATATTGTAGTTGGTTGCTATGTCTCAAGTTTTTTTTTTTAAATTAAATTTATTGGTGTGACATTGGTTAGTAGGATTATATAGGTTTCAAGTGTACATTTCTATGATACAATATCTGTATATTGTATTGTGTGCCCACCACCCAAAGTCAAACCATCTTCCTTCACCATATATTAGGCCCCCCCACCCCCATCCCTCTGGCAGCCACAACACTGCTGTCTGTGTCCACAAGTTTCAGTTTTATATCCCACATATGAGTGAAATATGGTTCTTAGCTTTTTCTGACTTTTTTAACTTAGCATAATATTCTCAAGGTACATCCATGTTGTCACAAATGGCAGTATTTTGTCTTTTCTTATGGCTGAATAGTATTCCATTATGTATATGTACCACGTCTTTATCCAGTCCTCTACCAAAGGATACTTTGGTTGTCTCCATGTCTTGGCCACCATGAATAATGCTGCAGTGAACATAGGAGTGCTTATATCTTTGAGAATACATGTTTTCGAATGTTTCAAGTAGATGCCCAGGAGAGGGTTTGCTGGTTCATGTGGTAACTCTATTCTTAATTTTTTGAGGAACTGCCAGACTGTCTTCCATAGTGGGTGCACCAGTCTGCATTCCCACCAGCAGTGAATGAGGTTACCTTTTCTCTACAAGCTCTCCAACACTTGTTATTGCCTGTCTTGTTGAGAAGAGCCATTCTAACAGGTGTGAAGTAGCATCTCATTGTAGTTTTGATTTACATTTCTCTAATTGCTAGTGAGGTTCAATATCTCTTCATATAGCTGTTGGCCACTTGTCTGTCTTCTTAGTAGAGGTGTCTGTTCAGATCCTCTGCCCATCTTTTAATTAAATTGTTTGTTTGGTGTTGAGTATTATGTGTTCTTTATATATTTTGGATATTAAACCTTTGTCAGAGTTGTGGTTTGCAAACATCATGTCCCATTTGGTCTTGTGCCTCTTTGTTTTGTTGTCAGTTTCTTTTTCTGTGCAGAAGCTTTTTAGTTTGATATAGTCCCATTCACTTATTTTTGCCTTTACTTCCCTTGAGTGGGCATTATTTTTTAATTTAGTTTAATACTTAAGCAATCCTGAGGCATAAGTGATATTATATCTGTTTTATAGGCAAGAAACCAAAAGTCAAAGATTAAATATTTTGCTCAAGGCTATACAAATAAATGGGTGAAGCTAGTACTTAAATGTAGTTCCAAAGCTTACGCTATTTTTATGAGGGAGGACAAGTAAATTTCCTATTTATGGGGACACTGTAGCAAAGACTTCTTGAGGTGACACTTAGGGAATTTAACTGAGCAGAGGATCAAGGGAATGAAGGTCTATGCTGTAGATTTTAGCATTGGAAGTAAACTCTGAAGGTTACATTTTTATGTTCGTAGTCCCTATTGTATATGCTGTTTTTTTAAGTATCATTTGCTGGATTGGTAGATTTGTTAATGTATTTGGTAGCCTTATTTTCATAGTAGACCAGTGAATATTGTTTTAGTGTACACACAGTTAAGTTTGATTATTTACAATTTAATCATCCATGGAAATCAAGTACTATAGAGTTAGCTTTTCACAATGGATTTTTCATTTTGAATGTATTCTTGCCTTTGTGCTTCCAGGACATAAAGGCCTTACTGGAGCCCATAAAAGGCCTTTTATTATTTGTTATTTATTATCTCCCTCTTAACCTCTACAATATTTTGAATTATCTCAACCATTCTCTATATCTTTTAACCTTTGTTTTTTATTTTCTATATTTTGACTCTTTGCTGCATTCTCTGTCATTTATTGAGACCTGTCTTTAGTATGAATTCTCTTTCCAATTCTGATCTCCTGCAGTTTCCTTAGTTTCTTCCCTAGTCCTAAAATATTTAGTATATGTTTCATTCATGGATGTCTGATTGGTTATTTTCAAATCTGCCTAGTTTTCTTACATTTAGTACTTTGTGTAGGCATATTAGGTATATTAATGTTCTTTACTTAATAATTCTAATACTTATAGTATTTTCAGGTTAGATTCTATAGTTTGTTGTTTCTATATATACTTCTTGTGGTGATTTTTTTGTTTATGTGTTTGTTTTAAATTTATTTGTTGACTTTGGAATTTGTGGAGTTTATTCCTTTATGAGAAATGTGATTCTCCCATGAACATGGGGATAGTACCAGTCTAGAACCACTTTAAATTTGGGGGTGGTTTGAATTGAGGCCATAAACCTTCATAAGTATGGATTTATGGTTATTAATTCTCAGGGGAGCCTTTTTTCCTTTTTATTTATTTTTTCATTAATATTTTTCTGTTCTACCCAGATCCAAGGCAGATGGGTCTGTATCGCTGTCAACTTTCTGTTTGGTTTTTTGTTTATTTGTTTTGTTTGTTTTTCATAGTTTATGATTTAGAGATTCTTAAATGTATTTGGATTTTATATGAGAAGACTTCATGTCCAGATTGAACTCCGGATTCCTAATGCTTAGGAATGGGGTTCTTTAATACCCAGACTCTAGGCTACACATCAGCAGATGAGATGCCACCAGGGTCCAATAAATACTGGCCTCAGAACTCTTAGCTGGATTTCTACCTCCTTTTTTCTTATGGTCTTGTAAAAAAAATTTAGTTTCCAGCCCAGTTTAAATATATATATCAACATTATATACAAACATATTTCAACATTTTTAGATGCAGTATACTAGGAGGGACATTAACTGAATATCTTGGTCTGGCGTAGTACAAAAAGACAACCCATTTGATTTTCTGGAAGACTCTTAATGGAATCTCTGCTCACTGGAGTCAGAAGCAAGTTACAAACCATAGAACTCGTCTATGTGGATTTGCTGTTACTTTACCCAGAGGTAGAATTAGAATTCTGACTGCCCTGGCCTAATTCTCCAAGGAACATTTAAGATGGTGAAATTTGCCTAAAAAATATAGCTGACTCTTCCAAGACTATAGCAAATTTTGAAAAAGTATACTGGGTTGTAAGAGATGATACCAGTTATTAGTTATTCTATAGCCATTTTAAAACATTATTCCAAAAGAGTAACAAAACTCTAGTTAGAATTGAAGCACTGTTAATTCAAAACTATCTTTCTGTTTTATTTTAAAGTGTTACACTAAAACAGATTTCTTCCTACCTCAAAATAGTTACAGAGGAACATTCTGTTGTCACAGAAGTCATTCTATTATAAAGTTATTTTATTATAAAGGGTATAGTTTCTATTTAAAATGTTAAGCTACAAATATTTATTCTTTGAAACCATCTGTTCTGCTAAATACCCATAAGTATTTTAGACTAAAATCTGAAAAAATGGAAATACTTGAAAACCTTTGCATTTTTTACTCTTTTTTTAATAACACGTGTCTTGCTTTGAGTAGAAATAAATTATGCAGAAAGCTTATTTGAAAAACATTACGTTACCTTCATTTTAAAAAGTTTTAAATCTCATTCTAGAAATGACCCTCTATATCTGGTTGAAATTATTTTAATAAAAATATCTAATTCTTAATCCAACTAAAACACAAATGAAATCTCTTTATTCAGTATGTTTATTTCCACACTAAATATATTTAAGTCTAGAATTCTGTTAGGTGAATTTATGTTTAAAATCATTGCTTTAATTAACTAAGAAAGTTTCTGTTAGAAGTGTTAAGAGGAAAGCTTGCTCTCCACCCCCTACTAATGAAATCATTTTGATATCTTTATAACTCCAGGAAATTAATGTCTTCAGCTAGCCATTTTATGAATACATGTCTTATTGAGTGCTTATTTCATATTTCCTTTTTGGATAGCATTCTATTAAATATGAGAATATGAGGAGAGAGATTAATTACCCTGTACTTTCCCCCATCCCCATCTCTCACACACACACACACACACACACGCACGCACGCACGCACACACACACACACACACACACACATACATGCATAGTCACGCCCATTCCCAGAGGACTTGAAACTGGAAAAAAAGATGCAGGAGAGCTGGACAAAACAGGGGTTTAAGAAAAGTCACTAAGAAATTGTAACCATAAAATGATCTTAGAATGAATTTGCAATTCAAATTTGTATCACCTGGACTATACAAAAACCCTTCAGTGTGTGAATTTAGTTTAAAACAGCCCATGACTGATAGTGCTTCTGAGCACCTGACAGAAACAAATGCAAATTTCTCTGGTAAATATACTTTATTCTAAAATTCAAAGAAATACCACAAATCATTTTCCAATGAATATGAAAAGCCACAAGGAAATGAGGTATCATGAATGAGACTTCGCAGAAACACTAGACAAGTATGCAGTTTGATTTGGAGACCATTGCATTGTGTATGCTATGCCAGTTGGATAGGATAAAATAAACCTCTCAATCTGTATAGCTCTTACTGTAGTAATTTATTGTGTGTGTTTTTTAATGTCCAGTATCCCATCCTCTGTTATGATTCATTTATGGAAGCACTGGTGATGATATCCAGCAAGCATAATAGTGGCCTGAGGTTGAAGAAATGTGTGATAGATAGTTCAAGCCATGCTGTACCACTAAAGTATAACCATTTTTTCTGCTGCCCTTGGGGTTGATTTTGTTTCCATTTATCTTCAAAGCCTGGTTTTCTGGTCTTCATTTGGTTTTCCAAGCTTCTGTGTCTTGAGTTTATTCCCCCTTTTGCTTAATAAATCTGGGGTTAGCGATTTTTTGTTTCCAACCAATTACTCTGACTGGTACACCCCACAGCCTTCACATCAGAAGAACTGTGCACATTGCTTCAATTGTTCATGCCTTGAGTTACTACTGAAAATTTTTCTTTTATAAAACCTAAACAAAATAACCCAAACAAACCCAATCATCTTTTTATATATTATGAGTTCTTTCAGAAGGCTGAGGTTCTGACTTTTGACTCTCAAGTATCATTACTGTGATACTAAAATCAGACTTTAACAGCTCTGATTTCTGAATTAGAAAATACAGAAAGAACTAGCATAAAAGTAGTAACCATGGTCTTATGGATCCTAAAATAAGGAATTAATTTGGGGGGAGGATGGCTTCAATGCCTTTTTAAAAAAAATAAAGGTAAAGTTGATTTATAATAATGTCAACGTGTACTTCTTTTTTGGTAGCAGGAACAAAATAAATTAAAGCTGAACAAGGCCCAGTAAAATTATAAATGTCATTGGCCTTCTTGTATTTTATCCATGTAGAAAATCTGAAAATTAATTCTACAAATAAATGAGTTTGAGACTGGACTGAACATGTTCTACGACTTCATCATTTTGATCCTTCTGACTTATTTCCCTATGTTATTTTTACTGCTAATTGTGTTAAGTAGCTTTGGCTTAGATTTCAGCAAGCCAGGCAAGCTGTAATAATTGTCCTGAAAATAAAGTTTTTGTACTGTTGGAATATCATTTGGCTGGTTTTCTAATTTCGTTGGCCTTGGAGCAGAACTAATTATATCTTACTTTGCTATCAATGTCAGATATGTATTTATAGTATTCTTTTTTTCTAGAGGTTGTATAATTAACAAATAGCAGAATAGTAAATGATATTGAAACATTTGTGGCATTCACATTTCGATCATGATCTGAAGGCTCTTAAAAGAAGCATTGTTCTGTAGTAGATGGTCTTGTTTTCTTTTCATACTAAAAACAAAGTCTGGTTAGAGGAGAGATTAGGGCACCTTCCTCCTTTTGTAAGTTTGTGGGTGTTTATTAATCACAAATTGAGAACCTGAGGTCTACAGCAGTGTTTTTCCAAGTGTGATCTTGGCCTATCGACATCAGAATCACCTAGAGTGCTTGTTTAAAATGCTTATTTCTGACCCTCATTCAAAGCCTATTAAATCAGAATCATAATTCAGCGACTGAATTATGGAATCTGGATTATAACTAGTTCTCATGTGGCTCACATACCCACTTAATCTAGAGTAGTGGTCTCTGAAGTGGTTTCATGCACTCCAGAGTACAGTTTTTTGAGACTGTTGTTGCAGAGACTGAAACTTACTCACCAAAATCTACTGTCCCTTCTTCCTTCCTGCCTTCCTTGTAGTTGGTGTGACCATGTGCTGACTGCCAGCCAATGGAATATGAGCTTGCATTATACGTTTACTACTTCCTGACCTGGCCTATATAAACTTCTATGCATATTTTTCCATGTTTTTTCATCCTCTGACTAACTAGGATTGAGATGGCTATAACAAGCTTGGAAGCCAAATGTTGAAAATAATAGAGCCTTGTCACTGAATTTGGGGGTATATGTTACAGCATTTTAGCCTACCTTCTCTATCTAATATGGAAATGTTTTGGATTAGTAAGTGGAATTGCTGGGTCATATAGTAGTTCTATTCTTAATTTTTGAGAAATCTCCATACTGTTTTCCATAATGGCTGCACTAGTTTATAATCCTACCAACAGTGCATGTGGGTTACTTTTTCTCTACATCATTGTCAACACTTGAAATTTGTTGTCTTTTGATAACAGCCATTCTCACAGGTGTGAGGTGATATTTCATTGTGGTTGATTTGCATTTCCTTAATGATTAGTGATGTTGAGCATCTTTTTATGTGTCTATTGGTTATCTGTATCTCTTTGGATAAATGTCTATCAGGTCCTTTGCCCATTTTTAATTGGATTATTATTTGTCTTTTTGATGTTGAGTTGTAGTATTTTATATATTTTTGATATTAATCCCTTATTGGATATATCACTTGCAAATATCTTCTCTCATTCAGCAGGTTGCCCTTTTGCCTTGTCAGTGGTTTTTTTCTACACTGTGGTAGGCTTTTTACTTTGATGTATTTACTTTTGTTTATTTTTGCTTTTGTTGCCTTTACCTAAGGAGACTGATTCAAGAAAATATTGCTAAAACTGATGTAAAAGAGCTCACTCTGTTTTCTTCTAGGAGTTTTATGATTTCAGATCTTACATTCCAGGCTTTAATCCATTTTGAATTTATTTTTGTATATGGTATAAGATAGTGGTCTACACAGTTCTTCTTATTCCTTATTTTTTTATCCATCTGAATAATGAAGATGGTACATGTCCTATTTATAATTAGAATATAGCTCAAGTCTGAACTGATAATTTTTGTGTCATTGTGAAAAGTTAATATATTAATGAAATTAATGGGAAGAACTGTTGGTTTTAGGAGCTTGCTAAGAAACTTTCAAATGCTACTCAATTTAAATGTGTATCTTTTATCATGTTTCTATGGACATAGCTGTAGAATCACTGCAAACCAATTTGAGCTTAAATTTAGATTTTTACCAAACACTTGTGATATTGCTAAATGAAAGTCTTTAAAGGATTACTTATCATTTGAATAATTCTGCTGATTGCGATAACATTAATAAATAACCGCTTGTTTGTAATTTATGGTTAGAACAGTTTAGTGGGGTTTTAAAAAAATGTTTCTTTAAATTTAATGTCATGTACCACTACTGTTTCTGTTCAATGGGGTTTACTGATTTGTCACAAATATAGATCAATTCATATACACAATAGTTACTTTTTACTTGGATATAGACAAAACTTAAATTTTTAAAAACGAATTTTAATACTTTTATCCTACGTATTTTCAGTGGAAATGTACTTTTAAAGGGAAAGAAATGGTTTTGTCTTAATTTCATGTTGAACCTCAAATTATAAAATTTCTTATAGTAATTGTGAATAAGCCTACAGAAAGTAGAGTTGATTTCTGTTTGCTATGTAAGGTGTGGTCCTTGGTTCAGTAGCCTTAGCATCACCTAGGACCTTGTAAGTTATGCAGTACTTCAAATTCCACACCAGATCAACCCCATCAAAATTCACATGTTGAAGTATAATAAGTGCTAGCCTTGATACACTGGTTTTATGTACAAGTCTAGATTTCTGCTGAGACTGCCACCTAGTGACAGATTTATAAAATTTCTTCCACTAAGAATCTATTTTTTTCTTTTTTCTTAATCAAAGTAGTAAAATAATTCATATAGAAATGAAGAGCATAAAATTAAAAGGAAGATGCTACTCTTCCCATATCCAGTCCTATATCAATTCCCTAGAGACAATCACTTTTAACTCTTTCTGATTTTAGTTGTTCTCATGATTACTTTCATAACTAAAGTGATAGTCCTATTTGTTTCTAAGTCTGTCAAATTTAGAGAATATTTATGGACTTCCTGCTATAAAAGGTGAGGAGTTGATTCATGGCATCTCATCTCTCCCTGCCCTTTTAAAAAAGTAACTATGTTGATTTAGTTCTTTCATAAGTTTGTCTTTTTTACTTAGCATAATATACGTTCATTTCTCTTAACATAAAGTTTAGACATCCTCTCTTCACAGACTAAATCATTCTCATCTTATACAAAATCTACAAAGAATTAAAAGAAAGGATGGTTAGAAGAAAGTAAATAAAACAGTCCCAAATTCATTTAATTATACAAGTAAAACCTTGATACTGAAACCAAAACCAACAAGTGAAGTACAGAGATTAATTACAGGCCAGCATCATTCCTGAAGAGCAACGGAAACATTCAACTTATAGAAAGCATGGAAAAGATAATACATCTATTGACTGGGAGTTCCAGAAATACAGTGTGTTGTTAGTCTCTAAAATGGGTAAAAAGAACAGAATAGTTAAAAAGAAGGCCTTCTAGAATGGTACCAGAAATACATTTTGGCTGGTGAATGAGTAAGAGAAGTACAGGGTTGTACATGCCAAAGCTTACCTCACGGCCTGACCCTTAAGAGTTTCTCCCTACCAACTCATCACAATTATAATTCATTAATATTTGTGCAATTATCTGCTAAATATCTCCCTTCCTTATTATGAATTGTATGAGTGCTGTGATTATCTATCTTATTTTTTTCTCAGTCCCACAGATTGTCTGGCACATGATTTCCAAAACAGTATTTCTCAAAACAGTGTTTGTTAAATATATTCATACATTGGAATATTTAACTTACAAAGTAATTTAAAAAGTACTTATGGAGAGCTTGTAGATTTATTGTGCATGTAATATGAATATTAATTGCATATTTATATGACAGTATCTTACAGCTAACTGTTTATTGCTTATTAAAAGTTTACGAAATACCTTAATACTTTTTTATTATTTGTTGTCACACTAATCCTGTGAGATAGATGCTGGTATTATTCTGTTCTATAAGTAAGCATTGTGGAGTTTAGATAAATTATTTCCTGCAAGGATTTATAAGTGACAGATCCTGGACTTGAACTATTTGCTTTTTTACTATTTCTTGGATTCTTATATTAACTTTTATCATATGCCCAGTTCTTCATTGACGGAGGGATGGTTACAAATTTAAGGTACAGCCCAGGCCAGGTGGCTTAGTAGGTTGGAGAGTCATCCAATACACTAAAAGGTTGAGGGTTTGATTCCCGGTCAGGGCACATACCTAGGTTGCAGGTTCCATCCCCGGTTGAGCACCTCCCGATCAATGTTTCTCTCTCACATCGATATTTCTCTGTTTCCCCCTCCACACACACCTCTAAAAATAAATTTTTAAAAATGTATCCTTGGGTGATGCTTAAAAAACATTAAGGTACATATAATGATCATTAAGACATACAAATAAATAAATGAGTAATTTTGATTATGAAAACATACAATTTAGTGATATATTTTATTGATAGACTCTTCAAGAACTATAGGTATTATATAAAATCACCTTTTTAAAAAATATATGTAAACCTTATCTAGATGACTAATCAAGTATGCAGAAGTGTGTATACTTGTGTAAAAAGGGATATCTGTTTTTACATCTACATATACCATTGCTTTTATATGCATAAAGGGACACAAAGGAAACTTATGTCATGGTAGAGAGGAATACTTTTCCCAAAACTTTCTTAACTTTGGAAATTTTTTATCATGCGAATGTATTATTTATTCCAAAATGTAATTTAAATGAAAAAGTGATGATTTCTTAACATGATGGGAGAAAACTATAATTATATTGATTTTATGATTTTTGTGATTTTCAGTAAAATTTTCTCCAAGAGTTTTATTTTTTAATTGGTTCTTAGCAATTTATTATTAACCATGATTATTTTTTGTTTTTTGTGGTCCACTTGATAATAAAAAATTACGAAGTTATAGAATATTTTTTAGCTTTATTAAGGTATAATTGACATACACAAAATTTAATATATTTAATGTATATATCTTGATGAGTTAGGGTTTTTGTATACACCCATGCTACCATCACTATAATCAAGGTTCTCAATATATCCATCACCTCCAAAAATTTCTTTGCATTATTTTGTAGTCGTCGTTGTTGCTCTTTTTTAAAAAACACTTAATGAAATCTATCTTCTTAACATGTTTTAAAGTACACAATACCATATTGTTAACTATAGCTATTATATTGTACAGTAGATCTCTAGCACGTGTTTATCTTGCATTACAGAAACTTTATACCTATTGAAAAACAATTTCTCATTTCTCCTTCCCCCAGCCCCTGGCATCCGCTATTCTATTCTCAACTTCTATGACACTATTTCAGATACCTTACATAAATTACATCATGCAGTATTTGCCCTCTTGTGACTGGCTTATTTCACTTAGCATAAGCTCCTATAGGTTCATTTAGATGTTGCAAATGGCAGGAATTTCTTCATTTTTAAGGCTGAATAATATTCCATTGTATGTATATACCACATTATCTGTTGATGGACATTTGGGTTATTTCCATATCTTGGCTATTGTGAATAATGCTTCAGTGAACATGGTGCAGATATCTCTTCCAGATCTGGATTTTAGTTCTTTAGAATATATACCCAGAAGTGGGATTGCTGATAATATTGTAGTTTATTTTTAATATTTTAAGGAATATCCATACTATTTTCCAGTGTAGCCATACCATTCTGCATTTCCACCAACACTGTATAAAGATTCCTTTTTCTCCACATTCTACCCAACACTTATCTCTGTCACTGTCTCTGTCTCTCTTTTTTTTTTTAACACAGCCTTCCTAACATGTATGAAATGATATCTCATTATGGTTTTGATTTATGTTTTTCTGTTGATTAATGATGTTGAACATCGTTAGTAATGATGAGTGCATTTTCATATACCTGGTGGCCACTCATACGTCTTCTTTGGGGATGGTCTATTCATGATCTTCGCTTATTTTTTAATAGGATTATTATTATTATTATTATTTTACTGTTGAGTTGTAAATATTCTTAAATATTTTGAATATTAACCTCTTATCTGATAGGTGGTTTGCAAATATTTTCACTTATTCTGTAGGATGTCTTTTCACTCTAGTTTTTTTCCTTTGTTGTGCAATCTTTTTAGTTTGATGTAGTACCACTTGTCTATTTTGGCTTTGTTGCCTGTGCTTTTAGTGTCAAATCCAAGAAATCATTGCCAAGACCAATGTCAATCCCTATTTTTTCTTCTAGGAGTTTTACAGTTTTGGGCCTTACATTTAAGTCTTTAACCAATTTAGAGTTTTGTTGTTGTTTTTTTGTATATGGTATAAGACAGGGGTCTAATTTTATTTTCTTGGATGTAGATATCCTGTTTTCTTAACATCATTTTTTGAAGAGTCTATTTTATACCCATTTTATATTCTTGGCACCTTTGTTAAAGATCAATTGACTATATATACATGTATGTACATTTATTTATTCTGGAGTTTCTATTCTGTTCCATTGATATATGTCTGTTTTTATGACAGTGCCATACTTTTTCAGTTACTGTAGCTTTTTCATATATTTTGAAATCAGGAAGTGTGATGCCTACAGCTTTGTTCTTATTTCCTGAGATTGCTTTGGTTATTTGAGGTCTTTTGTGGTTCCATATGGTTTTTAGGATTGTTTTTTTCTATTTTTATAAAAAATGCCATTGGGGTTTTGATAGGGTTTGCATTGAATCTGTTGATTGCTTTGGATAATATGGACATTTTAACAACAGTAAGCCTTCCAATACATGAACATATTCTGTCTTTCCATTTATTTGTGTCTTTTAAAATTTTAGCAATGTTTTGAAGTTTTCAGTGTATAAGTCAGTTTCCTCCTTGGTTAAGTTTATTTCTAAATATTTTATTCTTTTTGATACTGTTCTAACTGGGATTGTTTTCTACATGTCCTTTTCAGATAGTTTGTTTTTAGAGTATAGAAATACACCTGATTTTTGTTGTTAACTTTGTATCCTGCAACTTTGCTGAACTTGTTAATATGTCTAATGTCTAATTTTTTTCATATGTGTGGATTCTTTAGAGTTTTCTATGTATAAGAGCACATCATCTACAAACAATGTTACTTCTTCCTTTCTAAAAAAAAAAAGCCTTCTATTTCCTTTTCTTGCCTAATTGCTTAGGCTAAGACTGCCAGTACTTTGTTGAAAAAGAAGTAGTGAGAGTGGATATCCTTGTCTTGTTCCTGATCTTAGAGGGAAAACTTTCAGTTTTTCAGTGTTGAGTATGATGTTAGCTGTAGACTTTTCTTTATTATGTTGAGGTACATTTCTTCTATACTGAATTTGTTGAGTGCATCTTTTGAGATGATCATGTAATTTTATCCTTCATTCTTTTAATGTGTTGCATCATTTTAGTTGATTAGGACATGTTGTACCTTCCTTACATTCTCAGGGATAAATCCAAGTTCATCATGATGTATGATCCTTTTAATATGCTGATAAATTCAATTTGCTAGAATTTTGTTGAAGATTTCTTCATCTATATTGTTGAATATAGTTGGTGGGTTTTTTTTATTTCTGTTGACTTCCAGTACCTTATCACTTATTTTGGGGAATATTTCACTGTCCTCCTGACTTCTCTGTCTTTACTCTCTTACTGATTAAATCATTTTGCATTATATTCTTGTAAAAATTATTTTTCTTTTCGTTAAAAGTGCATAATGTGTTCCCAGTGTTTCCCTAATTTATCCACTCCTTATTTACATACATTTATGTTTTACTAAATTTCACCAAAATGCCCCTTATTTTTCTGCCCTCTGTCTTCTGCATATACAATTCTAATTTCAACTTTCTTGGTTTTGTTCATATTGATATGTGATAGAAACATAAACATTTAAAATATTTGCAATATTTTATACCCTTTATATCTCTTAACGCTCTGGCTAATAGATACAGAGATAAGTTGGAGAAGCCAAAAATGTACTAAATCCCTCACATAGTAAAGAGGTGGCCAGAAAAAGAGGAATTGAAAGGGAAAGGAAAGGTTAAGGTAAGAGGTGAGTCTTGAATGAGTTTTCGAGAGAAAGGAGAGATTGGAGAGAAAGAAGGAGAAATTGCAGTTAAATGAAATGTAAGACTCTTACTTAAGAGATGGACAAAAAGAACTTTTAAGAAATTTGGCTGTGTGCAGGGAATATGCAGTGTAACTACTTCCCTCATTCACATATTTATCGTTAAAATTTTCTTATATGTGAGAAAATAGAAAAAAACATACAATATATAAAATATAATCCGAAATATATAAAACATTATATATTATATTAATATACTTTATATCTTATAAATATGCACATATATTATGCGATATATGTATATAGCATAAGCTATATATATTTATATATATACATACTATATACAAAACATATATTTATATGTTTTGCTTTTCCACCAAGATTATAAACTTCTTGAAGCCAAAAACCATCACTTCATATCCCACAAATTACCTTGAATAATCCTAAAGTGAGTTTCTTTCCATTGCTTACTCTTTTAATCTTTGTATTTTGCTCATTATATATCTCTCAATTTAAAAACTGTTACTAATTTATTTTCTCTAGCGAGTGACCATTCTTTAGTTTCACTTGCTAGGCAATTAAATGTCTACAACATCATGTGTAAAGAAAATTTCTTTAAGCCAAGCCCTCAGAAATGAATTATATATAAATATCTTGAAGTGGAAATTTATTATAATTGTTTAATAGAGTTTTAGTTTTAACAGTAGAAAAGTGAATAGCCATGTAAATCTTACCTAAGAGCAGATAATTTTTGATTTTGGGGTTTTTATTTATTATAAGGTAATAAAAAGATAAAAATAAAGGTCAATGTTTATATTACATGAACGTTGTCAGTTGACAGTTAGCCACCTTTTCCTTTCCAATAAGAACAGCTGGACATGGTAGAGGTGCTGCAGGTTTATTTTTGCAGTTGTAGCAGATGGTTACCATTATTCTTTCCTAAGATAGTAAGAGACGAGACCTGAGAAAGTAATATTATTGAATAATTTTATCATAGATTTTTATTGCTATTTTAAAATCCATTGCTATCATAAAAGTATACCTGCTATCTTGTATAATTTGAGTGTTTGGGCCTAGATACTTAAATATATGCTTTTTAAAATAGTGTTTTTGAAAGATTATTAATAACTGTAAGAAATTTCTTATGGCCTTAACTATAGAAATTTTTTTTTTTTCACATTAAATTTTCTCTTTTTTGTTTGTGTAATTTTCCCTTTTATTGCGTTTTCTCTCCCTTTACCACTTTGGAGTAGTTTAGCTTGGTATTAGTTTTTCTAGGTTTCATTTAGATAGTTGTATTAGTCAGGATTCAATCAGGAAAACAGGAACCACTCTAGCTTTTTTAAGCAGGAAGGAATTTACTACAAGGAATTAGCAGTTTACAAAATTTGTCAAAAGCCTAAAGAGAATTGATGGTCAAGTAAGACCTGTGCTAGATCTTAGTTTTACTGCTAACATTTAGGGAGTCAGGAAGTTGAAGCAATTTCAAGAATTGTAAAGGGATAATTATGGCTGCCTCCAGTTCCAAATGCATAATTTATAGGAAAACACCTAGAGGGAAAATGATGCTGAGTTACCAGCAGAAAATCTGGCATTATAGTGGGGGTGCGGGGTGGGGAAGATTAATACCAAAGAACTTATATGCATATATGCATAACCCATGGACAGACAATAGTGCAGTGAAGGCCTGTGGAGGTAGCAGGAGCTGGGTAGAGCGGGTTGGGGGGGGGGGGGGGAACGGGACATCTGTAATACTTTCAACAATAAAGAAATTTTAAAAATATATATATATATGGAGGATATGGCTAATACATAAGGAAAGTTTTATTCTATAAATTTATTTAATGGCATAGGATGGCATTTTTTTTAATGCATTGAGTTCTACATGGCTATTTCCCCCATTTTCTTATTGTATCTGTAAGTACTGACTGTTGAAAGTCACCTTTTGTGTGTGTGTGTGTCTTGTAGTACTTCTGTATTTTTATTATTATTGACAGTATAACATATGTCCCCATTTTCCCTCTTTGCCCACCTCCACTGGACCCCTG
Organism: Miniopterus schreibersii; assembly: GCF_964146895.1. Classification (NCBI taxonomy): domain Eukaryota; kingdom Metazoa; phylum Chordata; class Mammalia; order Chiroptera; family Miniopteridae; genus Miniopterus; species Miniopterus schreibersii. The sequence goes on from NC_138101.1 coordinate 176,226,573, forward strand.
CCCTCTACCCCCTTTCCCTCTGGCTATCACCATACTGTTCTCTGTGTCTATGGGTTATGCCTATATGCTCTTTGGCTAATCTCTTCACCTTCTTTATCCAGTCCCCACCTCCCCCCTCCCTTCTGACAGCTGTCAGTCCATTCCATGTATCCATGCCTCTGTTTCTGTTTTGCTGGTCAGTTTATGTTGTTCATTAGATTCCACATATAAGTAAGATCATACGGTATTTGTCTTTCTCTGACTGACTTATTTCACTTAGCATAATCTCCAGGTCCCTTCATGCTGTCACAAAAGGTAAGATTTTCTTCTTTCTTATGGCCACATAGTATTCCATTGTGTCAATGTATCACAGCTTTTTTATCCACTCACCTACTGATGGGCACTTGGGCTGTTTCCAGATCTTTACTATTATAAATAATGCTGCTATGAACATAGGGGTGCATATATTCTTTGGAATTGGTGTTTTGGGATTCATAGGATATAGTCCCAGAAGTGGGATCACTGGGTAATAAGGCAGTTCCATTTTTAATTTTTTAAAATATTTTTTATTGATTTTAGAGAGAGAAGAAGGGAGAGGGATAGAGAGATAGAAACATGAATGAGAGAGAAACATCAATTGACTGCCTTCTGCAGGCCCCCTACTGGGGATTGAGCCCAGGACCTTGGCATATGCCCTGACCTGAAATGGAACCAGTGACCTCTTTGTTCATGTGTCAACACTCAACCACTGAGCCACACTGGTCAACCAACCACTTTTAATTTTTTGAGGAAACTCCATATTGTTTTCCACAGTGGCTGTGCCAGTCTACATTCCCACCAACAGTGTACTAGGGTTCCCTTTTCTCCACTTATTCCTCAGCACTTGTTGATTTATTGATGGTAGACACTCTGGCAGGTATGAGGTGATATGTCATTGTGATTTTAATTTGCATCTCTCTCATGATTAGTGACGTTGAGCATTTCTTTACGTGTATTTGCTATCTGTATATCTTCTTCGGAGAAGTGTCTATTCATTTCCTTTGCCTATTTTTAATTGGATTATTTGTCTTCCTGGCATTGAGTTGTATAAGTTCTTTATATATTTTGGAGTTTAACCCCTTGTCCGATATATCATTGGGGAATGTGTTCTCCCGTATGGTGGGTTCCCTTTTCATTTTGTTGATGGTTTCTTTTGCTGTGCACAAGCTTTTTAGTTTGATGTCACGTTTGTTAATTTTTTTCCTTTATTTCCCTTGCCCTAGGTGACATATCGGCAAAAATATTGCTGTGAGAGATGTCCGAGATTTTACTGCCTATGTTTTCTTCTAGAATTTTCATGGTTTTTCGACTTACATTTAAGTCTTTTATCCATTTTGAGTTTATTCTTGTGTATGGTATTATTTGGTGGTCTAGTTTTATTATTTTGCATGTACCTGTCCAATTTTCCCAACACCATCTATTGAAGAGATTGTCTTTCCCCATTGTATGTTCTTGCCTCCTTTGTCAAATATTAATTGACCGTAAAGGCATGGGTTGATTTCTGGGCTCTCTGTTATGTTCCATTGATCTGTATGCCTGTTCTTATAGCAGTACCAGGCTGTTTTGATTTCAGTGGCCTTGTAGAATTGTTTGATATCAGGTATTGTGATACCTTCAACTTTGTTCTTCTTTCTCAGTTTTGCTGAGGCTATTCTAGGTCTTTTTTGGTTCCATATAAATTTTTGGAATATTTGTTCTAGGTCTGTGAAATATGCCATTGCTATTTTAATAGGAATTGCATTGAATCTATAGATTGCTTTGGATGGTATGGACATTTTAATGATGTTGATTCTTCCAAACCATGAACACAGTATATGCTTCCACTTATTTGTACTTCAATTTCTTTTTTCAGTGTCCTATAGTTTTCCAAGTACAGGCCTTTTACCTCCTTGGTTAAATTTATACCTAGATACCTAATTATTTTTGTTGCAGTAGTAAATGGGATTGTTTTCTTAGTTTCTGATCATTATTGGTATATAGAAATGCCACTGGTTTCTGGATATTAATTTTGTATCCTGCTGCTTTACCAAATTCATTTATTAGATCTAGTAGCTTTTTGGTGTAGTCTTTAGGGTTTTCTTTGAACAGTATCATGTCATCTGCAAATAGTGACTGTTTTACTTCCTCCTTACCAATTTGGATGCTTTTTATTTCTTCTTGTCCGATTGCTGTGGCTAGGACTTCCAGTACTATGTTGAATAAGAGTGGTGAAAGTGGACATTCCTGTTGTTTCCTATCATAAGGGAAACACTTTTAGTGTTTGCCATTGAGTGTGATGTTGGCTGTAGGTTTGTTATATGTGGCCTTTATTACGTTGAGGTATGTTCTCTCTATTCTCACTTTGCTGAGAGTTTTTATTATAAATGGGTGCTAGATTTTATCGAATGCGTTTTCTGCATCTGTTGATATGATCATGTGGTTTTTGTCCTTCACTTTGTTTATGTGATATGTTATGTTAATTAATTTGCAGATAATATACCAACCTGGCATCCCTGGAATAAATTCCACTTGATCATGGTATATGATCTTTTTAATGCATTTCTAGACCCGGTTTGCTAATATTTTGTTGAGGATTTTAGCATCTATGTTCATCTGAGATATTCTTACAATTTTCTTTCTTTGTAGTATCTTTATGTAGTCACCAACTTCTTATCTCATGTCACTGAATCTCGATCATATTGCATAACTTTTTTAAAGCGTGAAGTACAAAAGAAAATTAAAATATGCCACCTTTAGGAGAACAGAATTATTGGATGTACATGAAAAGGAAAACTTTTTTCCAGGTAACGTACTTAAGTATTAGTAAAAATAGAAATAAAGGAGAATATCCTCAGGTTCTTCTACTACATTCAAAATAACCATCCTTTTGGTCAGTGTTAAGTTTTCCACTGAATGTGGAAAGAAATAGGTAATTTCATAGTTAGTTTAGAAAAGTGCAAGTACTCATAATTTCAAAAATATCTCTAATTTGGAAGACAAAGTAACCTTCCTGTGTCAGTTACTTTATGAGTTAGTGAAATATAAACCTTTTCATAGAAATCCTACAATTCCACTTTTTAGATACTTACAGTCCTTGTCATTTGCCTCAGGTAAGATTCTCTATAGGAGAAAATATTTATTTCACTTTATTGTTGCACCGTGATGCTTCTAAGTATTCAAGTACTCTAATGATAAATGCCAGAACAATGTTTATGTGCATTGATAGTGACCAGCAATTTAATTAATCATGATAATGAGTACAGAGAGAACAAGAAGAAATAGGCTGCAGTTTCTTTGAGTCAGATTGTGATTGTAAGCAAACATTCAGAGAATCATTAGAACTCCAAGGTGATTTTGTCCATGAAAGACCAGGGAATGAAGTTATTTGAGAATTTTAAAACCTAATAAATTTGCACTTTTCATTATCTAGAGATCAAGTAGTTTGGTCTTTCTCTGGGAAAACAACACCAATTTATTTACCCGTAGAAAAATATCTCAGCTAAACACAGTATTTTTACCCTTCAAAACCATAAATACAGGGTGTCCCAAAAACTGTATACACACTTTAACTACTAATAGCTCAATTTTGAAAATGAAATATATTTTAATAGACTCTGCCTTTATAATTATTCAAAGTGTGTATACATTTTGGTAGGGAACCATATATATCTTTACCCTAAAGAAGCCAAAATTTATTTAAAAGGAGTTTCAAAATATTTATTTCCACTCTGAAATGTTTTTTGTATTGCAAGAAATTATGAAAGTCATTAATACTTGTTGAAATGGGAGCAAATAAGAATAGTAACAAAGATACTGTCTTTCCTACCCTTATTTGTTTTGAATGTTGTATGTTAGCCTCTGTAATAAATATTTTTCTTGATATTTTTATGTCAAGTATGTATGTTTTATCTAAATTTTACCTCCACAATAAGAAAGATATGTTGATGGAAAATGGCTGCTGTGGATGAAAGAGCAAAGTTTGTGCTTGCCAACCTCAAACTGTTGGTTTAGGAGACCCGGATTTAAAGTATTCTTAACCTATAACTGTCTTACAAATGTTAATAGTATTTTTATTAATCCCTCCTAAGGAACCAAAATATTTTATTTAGATAAGTTTAAATACATGTAGCTAATGGCTACTCTATTTGGACAGTACAGCTTTAGAATAACACAATTCTATACAAATAAACCCAAAATTTCAATGATTTAATCCAAGTCTTATTTATTTTTCACGCAGTGGTCCAATGTGAATATTTCTGTATGCCTGGGGCAGGTCTTGCTTTTTCTTGTGTGGCTTCATCATCCCTTAAGACCTTGGAGATTTTTGCTTCCAGATGGCAAAAGGAAGGAAAAATCTACTTCTTAAAACCCTAGCCAGAAAGTCAGAAAGGTCACTCTGCTGACAGTCAAGTAGTGAGAGCTAGTCATGTGGCCACATCTAGGTCCAAGGAACTGGAAAATGTAGTCCCTGGCTAAGTAGACACTACCCAGCAATAAATTTAACACGATGGTAGGAGGAACACAAATTTTTTCCCCCAGTTTTATTATGTACTGGTTTTACATATACAGCTTAGTGGTTATACAATCATACTTTACGTAGTGTTCCCCTCAATATTTCCAGTACCCCAACTGACACCATACATAGTTATCACAATATTATTGACTGTATTCCCTATGCTTTACTTACATGCCTGAGACTATTTTGTAACTACCAGTTTGTATTTCTTAATCCCTTCACCTCTTATACCCAGTTCCCCAATCCACCTCCCCTCTGGCACCTCCAGTTTACTCTGTGTCTATCAGGTTGTTTCAACTTTGTTTGTTCACTTATTTTGCTTTTTAGATTCCACATGTAAGTTTAAATCATACGATATTTGTCATTCTGTGGCTGACTTATTTCACTGAGCATAACACCTTCTAGGTCCATCCATGCTGTTGCAAATGGTAAGATTTCATTCTTTTTATGGCCAAGTGATATTCCATTGTATATATGTACCACAGCGTTTTTATTCATTCATCCATTATTGATGGGCACTTGGGTTGCTTTCAGTATTATGGCTATTATAAATAACACTACAATGAACATAGGGGTGCATATATTCTTTCGAATTAATGTTTTGGTATCCTCAGATATATACCCAGAAGTGGAGTCAATGGGTTATAAGGCAGATCCATTTTTAATTTTTTGAGGACACTTGATACCATTTTCCATAGTGGCTGCACCCATCTGCATTCCCATCAACAGTGCACTAGGGTTCCCCTTTCTCCACATTCTTGCCAACATTTGTCATTTGTGGATTTATTGATGATAGTCGTTTGGACAGGTGTGAGGTGATATCTCATTGTGGTTTTTCTTTGCATTTCTCTGACAATTAGTGATGCTGCATATCATTTCATACATCTATTGGCCTTCTGTATGTCCTCTTTGGAGAAGTGTCTATTCAGGTCCTTTGCCCATTTTTTAATTGGATTCTTTGTGTGGGTTTTTGGTGTTGATTAATATGAGTTCTTTATAAATTTTGCATATTAACCCCTTCTTAGCTGTATCATTAGACAATATGTTCTCCCATACAGTGGGTTCCCTTTTCAGTTTATTGATGGTTTCTTTTGCTGTGCAAAATTTTTAGTTTGATGTAGTCACATTTGTTTATTTTTCTTTCATTTCCCTTGTCTGAGGAGATATATCAGAAAAAATATTGCTATGAGAAATGTCAGAGATTTTACTGCCTATATTTTCTTCTAGGATTTTTATGGTTTTGAGTCTTGCATTTAAGATTTTAATCCATTTTGAGTTTATTCTTGTATATGGTATAAAAAGATGGTCTAGTTTCATTCTTTTGCAAGTATCTGTCCAGTTTTGCCAGCACCACTTATGAACTGTTTTTACCCCATTGTATGTTCTTTACACCATTGTATGTTCTTGCCTCCTTTGTCAAATATTAATTGACCATGTAGGTGTAAGCTTATTTCTGGGTGCTCTATTCTGTTCCATTGATCTATATGTCTGTTTTTTATGCCATTACCATGCTGTTTTGATTACTATGGTCTTATATTATAGTTTGATAATCACGTAGTGTGATACCTCCAACTTTGTTCTTCTTTTTCAAGATTGCTGAGGCCATTAGGGTTGGTTTGTTTTTTGTGGAAACACAAATTTTGGATAGTTCTACCACAGAGACCAGGCAAGTAATATCCAAAAGTGAAAAGAGCCAGATATCAATGCATATGCATTCACTGTATAAGGGGGGTGGCAGAGCTGTGGCATGACCTACACATAGAGAAGTTATTTATTATCAGCCAGTCTTGTCCTGTTTTAAGGTGGGGAAAATGTCGCCACATCTTTTAGATTTATGCATTTGGGGGGGTGTTTGTTTTTAATGAAGACCTGAAACCCAAGTTTTTAAGTGAAATATTCCTTAGTTTTAAAAGATTTTGAATAAAACTGCTACAAACATTCATGAACAAGTTTTTCTGTGAACAAATGTTATGTTTAACTTCTATGAAATTGCCAAATTGTATTCCTAAATTGCTGTACCATCTTACATTCCCATCACCATATGAGAGTTTCAGTAGCTCTGCATCTAACACTTGGTATTGTCATATTTTCTGTTTTGGCCATTCTGATAGGGATAGTTTCAACTTCACTTCCTTATTACCTAATGATGTTGAACATTTTTCATTTTCTTATTTGCTCTCTCTTTATCATCTTTGGTCAAGTGTTTATTTAAATATTTTTGCCTTGCTCAGGCCAGTGTAGCTCAGTTGGTTTAAAGTGTCCTCCTTTGCACGAAAAGGTGGCAGGTTCGATTCCCAGTCAGGGCCCATACCTAGGTTGCAGATTCTATCCCCGGTTAGGGCTCATGCAGCCCATCGATGTTTCTCTCCCACATCAGTGTTTCTCTCTCTCTCTTTCTCTCTCTACCGCTTCCTCTCTAAGAATCAATTAAAAAAAGAAAATCTCTTGCCCATTTTATTTTTTTATTATTATTTTTAATATGTCTTTATTGATTTCAGAGAGAGGAAGGGAGAGGGAGAGATAGAAACATCAATGATGAGAGTTATTGATCGACTGCTTCCTGCATGCCCCCTACTGGGGATTGATCCCACAACATGGGCATGTGCCCTGACTGGGAGTCGAACCTCAATCTCTTGGATCATAGGTTGATGTTCAACTGCTGAGCCACGCTGGCCAGGCTCTCGTGCTCATTTAAAATATATATTTTTATTGATTTTGAGAGAGAGAGAAACATTGATGTGAGAGAAACATCGATGGGCTGCATGAGCCCTAACTGGGGATGGAAACTGCAACCTAGGTATGGGCCCTGGGGAAACATCCGTTGGCTCCCTCCTGCACACCCCCTACCAGGGATGGAGCCCACAACTCGGGGCATGTGCCCCAACTGGGAATTTAACTGGCAACCTTTCAGTGCACAGGACGATGCCCAACCAACTGAGCCATACTGGCCAGGGTTCTTTTGCCTGTTTTTAATTCAGTTGTTTGCTTCCTTAGTATTAAGTTTGGAGAATTTTATATGTTCTTTGTAAAGATATATACAAGCCCTTTGTTGGATGTGTGGTTTACCAACATTTTTTCTCAGTTTGCTGGTTTTTTCATTCTCTTAACATTGTCTCTCACAGAGCAAAACTTTATGAACTTTTTGCCTAACTTTAGGTCACAAAGATTTTTTCTTGTATTTTTTTACAAAATTTTATAATTTTACTTTTAGATCTAACATCAGTATAATTTTTTATAAGGTGCGAGAGATCAAAGTTCAGTTGTTTGCATATGGTTGTCCACTATTGTAACACCATTTGTGATAAAGTAAAAAGGGAATTTTGTATGCTTCCAGTAGGAAATAAGCAATGGAAAAGATATTTCTTAACTTATGTATTCTCACTATGTGGCTTCCTATAATGCTTTATCAGTCCCATTGTATAGCAAGTTCATTTGCTATAATGTGTTGACATTCTTTGAAAATAGGCTAATTTTAATCAAGAGCATATTTGTTTACAAATGCTTACCACAGTGAATTCTAACTACACTGTTCCTTTTCCATATTATTGGATTAAGAATATAAAGCTATAACCAAGTGACTAGGGTTTATCTTCTAGCAAACATGGGAATAAGCCCAATCAAAATAGAATTTATAAGCAAATGTTTTAATACTTTAAATGTGTAAACTACGTGGTTATTTTGGACATTGTGTACATAATTTTGTTCTTACACAAATTTGCTTAAAGATCTCCCAAAAATCATTAAAAAGTCAGTAAACCAATAAATATTATTAAGCACTTATTTTCTAGGAATTGTATTAGGTTCTGGGGAAGCTCTGGGGAAGCTCGAAAAAGATGATAGTTTTATGTCTTCAGAAATTCTATACTGAAGTTGATATATAGTAAAATCTAGAGCTACAAACTCAAATGTCTCGGTTTCCAGACAGGTATTATAAATATGCTAAATATCTTGGTATAAAATAATAGGGAGAATTAGGACCTGTGTTAACTTAGACAATTAATTCCTTGATTAAAATCATCCACATAAGTAAGCAAATGATAGATAGATGATAGATAGATAGATAGATAGATAGATAGATAGATAGATAGATAGATAGATAGATAGATAGATAGATAGATAGATATTCAAGGAAGCCATCTTAAAAGATTCAATTTAACATGGCCATAAGTTTGCAACCCTGCCTCTGACATTGGGGATCAATCTTCAGGTGTCTGGAAGGAATCTGAACTTGAAAGAAGTGACTTCACAAATAGTTATGTGCTAGTGGGCCCACATACAGCTTTCTGTGGTTAAAAAGCAGAGTTTTCAAATGTACTAGGTTTATTTGTAGGTAGTGTGTTTCAGTGTACGTGTGTGTGTGTGTGTGCATCTGTATTTCCTGTAGTGAACATAATTCTTTTAATGCTCTCTTACATTTTATAATTGGTCATTGATATTTTGAGTTTCGCTTATTAATCTCATATCTAGCCAAATATTGAACTCTAATTTGTTCTACTAAACCTTTTAATATGAATTTAAAAACTGAAGGTACTGAGCTTTCCTGACCTGTACCTATTTTAGTGAGAACATTTCTAATTTTTCACCACTTAATATGATGTTACGTTTTATTTCTTGTAATTTCCCCTTAATCAGGTTGAGGAAATTTCTTCTTATTTCTAGTTTACTTGAAGCATTTATTTTTATTTATTTAGATAAGGAGTAATATAGAATGTTATCAAGACTTTTCCAATATCTATTGAGATAGCCTTATCATTTTTCATTTACTTAAACCCTATTCCAGTGATAAATCTTACTTGGACATGATATTTTTTTTAACTTAATACACTGCTAAAATCTATTTAGGATTTTTGTGTCTGCTCCCAAACTAATCTTCCTATGCTGGTTAATTTTAAGTGTCAACTTGACTGGCCTGTGGGATGCCCAGATAACTGATAAAATATTATTTTTGGGTATGTCTGTTAGGGTATTTCTGTAAAACATTAGCATTTGATTCAGTAGACTGAGTGAAGAGTCCTCCCTCACCAATGTGGGAAGGTATCATCCAGTCCACAGGGTGCTTAAATGAAACAGAAATGTTCAAGGAAGGATGAATTATCTCTCTTCTTGAACTGGGATGTTCATCTTCTCCTGCCCCTGAACATTGGAGTTTCTGATTGTAGGGCCTTGAAACTCTGGACTTACACCAGTGGCTTCCTGGTTCTCAGGCCATGAGACTCAGACTGAATTATACCACCTGCTTTCCTGGTTTTCCAGCTTGTAAATTGATTTATAATTGTGAGCCAATTATAAATCTCCTTATTTGTATATCTGTATGTATAGTTATATTCATATTCATAACCCTTATCCTATTTGTTCTAATACACTTTCTAAACCTGCTTTCATACCTTGTTTCCCTTATTAAACAAATGTAAATTGTTCCTCATTGACTTCATAATAACAACTATTTCTCAGCCTAATATTTAAGACCCTCTTGGTCTTCATTTGAACATTCAACTTTTGCTCTAGATAATATGTGTAGTGCCTTACTATCTTTGTTGTTGTTGTTGTTAATCCTCATCGAAGGATATTTTTTCCATTGATTTTTTTTTTTTATTAGAGACAATGGGAGGGGGAGAGACAGAGAGAGAGAAATATTGATGTGAGAGAGACATATTGATTGGTTCCCTCCCACACACGCCCCAAGGAGGGCTGGGGGATTGAACCTGCAGCCAAGGTACGTGCCCTTAACCGGAATCGAACCCTTGACCCTTCAGTCTGCAGGCTGATGCTCTAACCACTGAGCCAAACTGGCTAGGGAGCACCTTACTATCTTAACTCATACTATGCTTCTCACATGAAGTACTTTATCTCTACTTATCTAAATTCAAACCATGTAAAGCTCTAAATAAATTTCCATTTCTCTTGAGTAGCCATTCTAAACCATCCTGATTTCTGCATTCTGTACTATACTTTTGATAGTTCTCATTGTGTGTATCATTTATTTTAAGTTTATTTTGTATGTCATTATACTTAATTATATTACATTATTAAACTATATTGTCAGTTCTTGATAGGCCAGGATGATGACATAAATTTCTTTGTATTCTAAACTTTATTCTTTGTATTCTTTTCAGTACACAACGCAGTGCTTTGCATATTATAGGTGGTCATTAAATTTATTTGCATTAAATAAACAAAACTTCATTATTATTATTATTACTATTAAATTAGTATATTGGAAAGACAGGTTGAGGCAGAACTAGTAGACCTTAATCTGTACCAGATCTATGATAAATATATTGTGGATACTTCTAAAGAAATATTTTCTCCTTTTCTATTTGGCTTCTATATTCCTTTAATGCAAAGTTTCTCATTCTTAGCATTATTGACATTTTAGGCCAGATAATTGTTACGAGAGGCTCTCCTGTGCATTGTGGGATGTCAAACAGCATCTCTGGCCTCTACCCACTAGGTGCCAGTAGCACCGTCCAAGCTGTTACTAATAAAAAATGTGCCCACAGACAATATTGCTGTGAAGGCCGGGGATGGAGCCAGAGCCAGGCAAAGGGGAAAAAGGGAGGGACATCTATAATACTCTCAACAATAAAATAAATTTTTTAAAAGTGTGTCCAGACATTGCCAAATGTCCCCCAAAAGGAAAATCACTCCCAGTTGAGAAGCCACTCATGGTTTTAGCAGATTTTTTCCCCTCCAACAGTTTATACGTATGTAGAGAAAGCAATTAAAATTATAATCTTATCGAAAGTACCTCTGGTTCTTTTTTAGTGTTTTATTGAATTTCCATACTATTACAAATGCATGTTGCTGGACCATAAAGAATGCTATAGAGATATGGTCGTTCAGTGCTGTTCAAATTTATAACTTTAGTAGCTTATGATATCTAAGGTAAATTGTCAGAATGTTGAGTTAGCTTTGGCAGGAAGCCTGGATGAACCACTTAGGGAACAGGGAAAACAGAAATAGAAAATGAACAAGGTAAATCCTTAATTGTTCTTTCTCAGTGTAAAACATCTTCATAATATTTATTTAACAGTTATACATAAAGTGCCTTATATATGCATGCAAGAATAGTAAACATTGAGTGGAATCTCTTTTTTTTAAAAAAAAGGTAAGAACTGTTCCTGCTTTTTAGTAATTTATAATGCATTGTGAAAATAGTTGCACACACATACACACGAGAAACAGTAACAAAAACAAGACAGCACATGTGATTACCTACCAAATGAATGGGATAATCAATTCATGTTAAAAGTCATTTTCTAAGCAGTTTTCATTAGAAGCATCTTGCATTTGCTCTCCTCTTTCTCTAAAAATCAGACTATCTTTGTCTTATTACACTCCTCATTTAAATTTTTACCAGAGTTTAGAGCTCATTTCATGGACCTGAAGTTAGTACAGCCACACATCCCTCTACCTGCAAGTTTACAGTCAATAATATGGGTTAATGCAATACTCTGAGTTCTATTAACCTCTCTGCAATTAACTTGGAAGTGAAAATAAACTATTTTACTGTTAAAAGTTAGATTTACAAACCTTTTTTGTCTGTTAGTCTTATTATTTATTCCATAGTGTTAGAGTTTGAAAAGGAAGCATAGGTATGTTTGGAGTGAGAACAGAAAAATTTGAAAGATGATTGCTGGCTAATGATAAAAGTAAAAACACTTATAGCTGATTCCTCCACTCTCACTCCTGACAAGTAGAAGAGCTATCAGGTTTTTATACCATATAAACAACCACCTTGTTTTTCTTTTTTAACTTAATTCTTTTTTTTTTTTAATTGAAGTAATTCATTCACATATTTTATTGTTAACAGATGGGGAGAGCTCCACATCTCCATCTGTTATTAGTGGGAGTGGGCTTCTTGCAATATCCTGAGAAAAAGAATTTTCTGAGACTTGCTCAGGAGGATGAGATATATTGTAGAAAGCTTTATTTCTGTGGAATTAAACCCCTGAGTTTCCAAGGTCCCATCTCCTTCCATCCCTCCAAAGAAGAAGTCCCATTTTGCCTTCAGCAGGGCTAACATCAAATTCAGTGTCCCGAGTTTCCATTCTGTTTTAGGGCATAGTCCAATCCAGCATCATGCTAGCTTAGTTTGGTCAAAAGACCTGAATAGACACTTCTCAAAAGAGGACATACAGATGGCCAATAGACATATGAAAATATGCTCAACATTACTAATCATCAGAGAGATGCAAATTAAAACCACAATGAGATTTCACCTCTCACCTCTCAGAATGACTTAAATCAACAAACAAGTGTTGGGGAGGATGTGGAGAAAAGGGAGTGCAGGTTGTTGTGGCCACTATGGAAGGCGGTATGGCGTTACCTCAAAAAATTAAATGGGACTGCTTTATGACTCAGCGATTCCAATTCTGGGAATTTATCCAAAGAAACCCAAAACACTAATTCAAAAGAATATATACACCCCTATGTTCATTGCAGAGTTATTTACAGTAGCCAAAATTTGGAAACAGCCCAAGTGTCCATCAGTAAATGAGTGGATAAAAATGCTGTGGTACATTTATACAATGGAATACTACTCGGCCGTAAAAAAGAAGGAACTTTTACCCTTTGCAACAGCATGAATGGACCTGGAGAGCTTAATGCTCAGTGAAATAAGCCAGTCAGAGAAAAGTACTGTGTGGTTTCACTCACATGTGGAATCGAATGAACAAAATGAGCTAACAAGCAAAATAGTGACAGACTTATAGAGAGCAGGCTGACAGCTGGGGTCAGGGTACTGGGGAGGAAGATGGAGGGATTGAGAGAAACTTATGGACATGGACAACAGTGTAGTGATTGCCAGGAGGAGGAGGGGTGGAAGGAGGTAGAAGAGGGCATGGGGGGTAAATGGTAATGAACAGAGACTTGGCTTGGGATGGTGGACACACAATACAGTGTACAGATGATGTGTTGTAGAATTTTGCACCTGAAACCTATATTCTTTTATTAACCAGTGTCACCCCAATAAATTCAATTAAGAAAAAATTAAAGAATAAAAATAAAAAATTATTTCAATGTGCCAAAAAAAAAAGATCTGAGTACTAATTACATTAGCAAGATAAATGATAACATTCAAGTGTTTAAATGCAGAGCTTTCAATAAAGATAATTTTGTTAAATTATTTTTAATGTAAATGAGAATATCATTTTTTAATTTACACACGAGATAGGAGTATCCTGAAATATCTAGAATATTTAAGTGCCTTATTTATGACACTGTTGTTTTTTATATTGAGTACTTACCAAGTCAAATAAGTAATCAGAAATTTTCTTTTTAAGAACCAAATTAGAGCCCTGATAGCTTGGTATCTTGGAATTTAGGAACCTAGAGTACCTGTCTGATAGAGATATAATAGTAGCCACAAATGCTAGCCATTTAAAAATTTTAGTAGCACATTTTAAAAACTAAATAGAAGCAGACTTAGTTAATTTTAATATAGCTTATTTAACTCAGCATATCCACAATGTTATTTTAGCATATAATCAGTACTGTTAAATTAACCTTTTTTTATACTAAGTATTTAAAATCTGCTATGTATTTTACACTTAATGTAAATCTCAATTAGTATCTTTACTTACTAGCTCCTTCAGTTACTTAAGAAAATTACTGAATATTTTTGTGACTCAATTTCTCCATTCTTACAATGGAGACAGTTGTAACAGTTAAATTAGATAATATATAATATGCCTATCAAATAGTGTTACATAAATCTTAGCTGCTTTACAAAAATATTTCAAATAGATGAACATGATATGTAATGTCATCACTGCCTCAAGGCAAAGATCATGTCTTACGCATTAAATTTGTAACTTTCAAACACTCATCTTTTTACATTGGACAGTGCTGGGTACACACATCTCTCTGAATCCTTGTTTAAATTATTTTTAAGAAGAAGCAAAATTAGTATTGGCTCATCAGTTGTGACAAATGTATCACAATGCAAGATGTTAAAAGAGAATACTGTGGTAGAAGAATCTGAAATAAATTACTTTCTGTTTATTTTCTCTGTAAACCTAAAACTACTGTAAAAGGTCAAGTCTGTTATAAAAACTGACAAACATAAAAAGCAAACACCATGTCTGCTGCTGATTCTTGATATATCTTCATTGTGACAGAATCCATCAGTAAAAGTGGCAGTTCCAGTATCATTAAAACCATTAATCAGAGAAGTTTAGTTATGGTTAAAAATCTAACGTTTCCTCTTCCAGTAGTCATTCATTATCTACCTCTTTTTAACTAATATATGGAAAAATTAATCATAAAATGGTTCTTTTGCCTTCATGGTTAATGGGGTGGGCAATGGGCATTATTGGTGGCACTCGGATGTTAATGGCAGAAATAGTCCTATTTTTTTATACACTGTTGCCGGTTTTGAGAATATTTTCTTCTCCTGATTGCAGGTTGGGTGGGACTATATCAGCATACAAGATAGTACCGGATGAAATAGAAGAAATCAAGGTACAGTATGGCATTTTTCACCTCTATAGAGACTTAGTATCTTGGTGCCAGTAGGGGAAGAATTGCTTATTCTTTATGCTGTTGAATCTTTGGTTGTATTAGGACAGCATTTAATTCCAAGTTATCCTATTTGAATTTATATATATCTCAAATAACCACCATCCATCAGATTTCCTCTATCATCATCAGTGCATTTCTAAGAAAAATATTAGGAAAATCAAAAAGGAACCCTTTCCTGTGAAATTCATTGAAAAATCTATTAAAGAAAGCACTGTATTTATTCATTAGTGTGCATAATGAATTACCTTGTTATCCTGTTTTAATTTCTTTTTCTTATAAGTTTTTGCCAATTATAAATTATCTCAGTCTTCTAGTAAATATTTCCTGGTTCCTTTGAAAACAATATGCCAATTTCAATTTAAAATGTATAGTACTGGCCCTAGCTAAGTAGACCAGTTGGTTGAGCATCTTCCATATACACCAAGGTTGCGGGTTTGATCCCTGGTCAGCGTATATACAGGAATCAACCAATGAATGCATAATCAAGTGGAACAGCAAAATCAATGTTTCTCACCCTGGCCGGGTATTTCAGTTGTTTGGAGCATCATCTGTATACCAAAAGGTTGTGGGTTCAATTTCCGGACAGGGGACGTACCTAGGTTGCAGGTTCAATTCCAAGTAGCGATTGACATTTCTTTCTCTTTCTCCCTCTCTAAAATCAATAAAAACACCCTTGGGTGAGAATTTTTTTTAAATTGATGTTTCTCTCTCTCCCCCTCTCTCTCTAAGTCAATTTTAAAAATTTACAGTACAATAAATGAAAAATTGACATTTTAAAAAATTACAGCGTTATTACAATGTTCTGTTTCTAACATTTTACTAAACCTTATGGACTATTAGGGGCTTTTTTGTTTTTGTTTTTTTGTGTGTTTATTTTATTTAATTTAAATATATCTATTGATTTCAGAGAGAGGAAAGGAGAGGGAGAGAGAGAGATAGAAACATCAATGATGAGAGAGTCATTGATTGAGCCCGCAACCCGGGCATGTGTCCTGACCGGAAATCAAACCCCGATCGCCTGGATCCTAGGTCGACGCTCAACTGCTGAGCCACGCCCGGCCGGGCTAGACTATTAGTTTTATAATATCACATGTGGCCCTTGTTTAAAAGCAGTTTACAGTCTAACAAGAACTGAACTTGCTACCTAATCCATAAATAGAAGTTAACAATTGGATAGAAGTGTAGTGATAGTGAAGGATAAACAATACTGAGTTAAGGTGTTAAAAATAACATGTAAAGTTCTCAAGAAATCATTAACCTTGATTTGATCAACTTTTCAAAATCAAGTTAAATTCAAATCTTAAGTAATTCTTTCATTTATTTACATTATTTTAAAATTACTTGAGCTCATTGATCTTTATTATGTAATATACTGTTAGTTTCAATATGTCAGGTATTATGTGTAGTCAACATCAGGAATTAATGCCATGATTATACTCTAGCATTAAATCAAAACAAAACAGGAGTATCAAGAAACTTACTCAAACTTGATATAAATTCTCAGTAGTTGGCTGGGAGGAAGCTTTGGCCTAATCCAGATCTCTCATTTTTTAAAAGAGAAAGTGGGAATTAATAAAGGTAAACTTTTAAAATTAATTGTTTGAGTTCCAATAATTACTTCCAAAAATATAATCAAGAGTTTAAAGTGTCAGAATAACATGAGATATTACTTCCTTTTTTCTTTTTTTCTTTTTCCAACTCTTTATTCAAAACCATTTAAGATAAAATTGGGAAGAGGAAAGATTATAGTGAAAATGCAAATCTTTTTCTTTCCTCTCTAAATCTTTTCTTTTTCTTCCAGGTTTACTTATGTTTTTTACTTTCCCTTACAATTATTCCTTCTTTTTTTAAAATTTATCTTTATTGTTGAAAGAATTACAGATGTCCACGTTTTTCCCCCATTGACCCCTTTTACCTCACACCCACCCTCCGCCCCTGGCCTTCACCACTCTATTGTCTGTGGCCATGGGTTAAGAAACTTTAAGTAGTCAATAAATGTATATGTAAATAATTAAGCAGCACTTATATAAAGGATAGAGTTGAAATCCATCTCTCTACAAAGTGTTCTGTCTTATTTATAATTATAATATGTTAAGTGATTAAGGTAAACAGTGTTTTATGAAAGACCTAGGAAGGGCACTTGGCCATTTGAAAAAGATAATCAGCAATCTTTTGAAGAACTTAGCAAATTGTAGTTTTATACAGTTTTGTATTCTGCGAAAACATAAATATGAGATAATGTTTCAGCAGATCACAGGGTTAAAATTAAAACTGTTGAGATATAGGACTGGCAGTAGACCTTTATGCTATGTTAAGAAATTTAGATTTTATACTAAATTTAGATTTAGATATAGAAATTTAGATTTTATACTCTGTGGTACCATTATGTGATTTTAAGAAAGTAAGTAACATAATCAGCAGTTTTTTCAGGTTTTTCTGTGATGAGTGAGAAAAATGATTTCAGTGAAGAGGAGGTTCCATCTATAATGAAGGAGACCAGATTGCAGGAATATAGGCACAAAATGATTAAAACCTGAACTAAAGTGGTGGCAGTAAGGCTGAAGAAAAGACTCAGATTCAAGAAATTATTTAAGTAGAATCAAAAGTTACTTGATGATTTATTGGATGTTTAGGGAAAGATGGAAAGATTGAGCCAGGTTTCTGGTTTAGGAAACTAAGTAGAGTGTGTTAAGTGTTCAAGAGGAGATACAAGAAAAGGACTGAGTTTGAGAGGAAAAAGGGTAAGTTTTGACTTATTTAATTTGCCATTATATGTCCCTCTCAGATAACCAAATATCCACCAATTGGATAAATCAGCCTGGAACTCAGAAAAGATAATTCTGTCTTTTGATTGATATTGGGATTTGTCATTATGCAAGTTAGTTGAGGCCATGCTAGTACATGAGATCACCTAAAAAAGTTATATGAAGTAATAATAGTAGACCAAAACTGTTGCTCTGGGGAAGGCCCATCCTAGAAACAGAGGAATATTGTTTTTTTAGTTTAGTCATGCAGATATGTTGCCTTATCTTTTATGGCAACTTTTCTCTAAAGGATGAGTTTTTCATTGTGTTTTTTGAAATTCCAGAATTATAAGAGTTATCCCTCAAGGGATTTTTTTGAAAAAAGCATGATTGATGAATGACATGTGATAGGTGATTTTTTTCCATCAGTAACTAATATTATATCTAAAACAGCTTCAGAGAGTTGAGGCCTGAGGCATAAAAAATATGAAATTGATTCTTATATTCAAAAGTCTTGGAAGAAAAACTGTTTTAAATTATTTCACCAACATGTGATGGCACCATTAACATTTTCAGCTGAAATCAGAAAGTATAATCTTTTTGTTTTAATTAGAGGAAATGGGCAACATCTGCTTGTAATGTTCATTTTAGTTGGATAATATCTGAGTTTATATTTGACCTATACTGTCTCTAATATACCATGTATAAATAACTATATATGTAAATTTTTACTATTGAAAAGATACGATTGATTGATGAAACATAATTCAATTTTTGTCAGATGTGGTAGTCTTTCACAATGTTTCTAGTACCAGAAATCATTATTTAGTTCATACATAGTTTGAATTAAGCATACATGTATTGCTTATAATAAATCACCTCATAATGAATGGATGCTTGGCCAAAGGCTTAAGAGATAAAGAATAACTATCTTCCTCACCCAATCACAATCATTTCTTACACCCAGTATCCTAAGTTTTTATCATTATTAGTTTCTTACTTTTATTTAGCCTTACCACCCATGTTCACATTCCTAAATATTATAATTTATTTGCGCTTCTGCTTGAACTTTATGTGAATCAAATCGCACTGTATGTAATCTTTTGGGCTTTCCTTCTTTTGTTCAACACTGAGATTCATCCATGTCATTCTCAACAGCTAAGCTTCTTGCTTGTGTTTTTGGTTGCTGTTTTTGTTTTGTTTTTCGCCATAAAAAACATCACCATGTCACAAATTATTGAGAACTATTATTGATGGATATTGAGTTTGTTTCCATTTGCAGTTATTATGAAAAATTATGCTATAAAATTCTTATAAGAGCATCCTGTGTAAGAGTTTCTCTGATGTAGATACTGAGGAAAGGAATTCCTGTTTTTTAAGTAATGTATATTTTTAACTTTTCTGGATGAAATCACTGTTTGCTAAGGTAGTTATTCCAATTTACACTACCACCTTGGGTGTATTTATTTTGAAAGAGAGATATTTAAATATGAACTCTTTAATCTATCTATAATTTATGTTGGTATAAATTTATATATATGTGTGTGTATGTGTGTTTGTGTATATACATATGAGATGACTTATAGTTCACAGCCCAATTTATTGAAGAACCTATCCCCCTCCCCTCCTGTTTGAATTGTCTCATTTATCATATACTAAATTTTCATATGCGTAGACACACACATACACATACATAAGGTCTGTCTTTTCCTGAACTTTTGTTTCATTGATCTATTTATCTGTGATTTTTTGATAGTACTGTACTTGAGGGGCAGGAGTTGGGGAAGGGTGGTGGCACCAGAAGGAAGTGGCACAACATTTTTCAAGTGCTGAAAAAAAAAAACTGTCAACAACAAAGTCTATATCCAGTGAAATTATTCTTTAGGAATGAGTGAGAAATAAGGACATACTCAGACAAAAGAAAACAGAAAGAATTTGTCACTAGAAAACCTCCCCTGAAAGAATGGCTAAATAAATCCTCTAAAGAGGAAGGAAATGATAACAAAAAAGGCTTGAAACTTCAGAAAGAAGAACAGCAGAATAGGTAAATATAGTAGGCTATCTTTTTAAAATGATTTTCTTAAATCACATTTAAAGCTTGAAACAAAAATTGTAACACCATATAATGTGGTATGCGATGTATGTAGAGTAAATAATGAACAGTCATATTTAAAATGTGGGAGGGTAAAGGTGCCTAAATGGAAGTAGAGTTTCTGTATTTCATTTGAAATGATAAAAGTCAATACTAGTAGTCTGTGATAAATTTCATCTATTTATTATAATACTTAGAGCAACCACTAGAAGAAGTATACAAAACAATATGCACAAAAATATTGTAAAATAAAATGAAACCCTAAAAAAGTTTTTAAGTAGTCCACAATAAGTCATGAATAGACAGGAATGAGAAACAGAAGACATAAACAGATTTAAGCCCTAAAATATCAGTAATTACCCTAAATATAAATAACCTAAATATAACATTAAAAGACAAATTGACATAATGGATTTTAGAAATGATCCAACATATACTGTTCTCAAAAAATCATTTAAAAACCAGTGACACAGGCAGGGTGAAAGTAAAATGATAGAAAAATATATATCATGAAAACAATTTTTAGAAAAAAGTTCTCAGGTCAATAATCTATGTTTCTTCCTCAAGAAACTAAAAGAAGAGCCAGATATAGTGAAAACAAGAAGACAGAAAATATTTAAGAATTGGAATCAATGAAATTGAAAATAGGGAAAAATCAATGAAATAAAAAGCTGGTTCTTGAAAAACTCAATAAAATTGATAAACCTCTTACTAGACTAACAGAGATGAAGGAAAGAAAACACAATATCAATATCAGGATTGAACAAACACTATTACTACAGATTTTCCATCCATTAAAAAGATAGAGAATACTGTGAAAAAATTTATACTCATAACTTGAATAACTTAGAAAAAATGAACCAGTTCCTAAAAACTCACAATTAGCAAAATGAACCAAGCTGAAATAGACAATCTGTGTAGTTTTATAACCTAAAATACCACCTAAAAAATAAATCTCCAGGCCCAGATAGTTTTACTGGAGACATCTACCAAACATTAAAGAAGAATTAATATCAATTTTACTCAATCTTTTCCAGAAAAAGAGAAAGAAAACTGCCAACCAATATCTTTCATGAACTTAAAATCCTCTACTAAATTAAATTCAACAATCAATAAAAAGAATTATACACCACTACCAAGTGGGATTTATTTGAGCTATGCAAAATTTCTTGAACATTGGAAAAACAATCAATGTAATCCACAGTGTCAGCAAGCTAAAGAAGAAAAATTATATGATCATATCAATCAATGCAGAAAAACTGTTCAACAAACTTTAAAACCCATTTATGATTAAACAAACAACAAAAAAATAAGAACACCAAACTAGAAATAGAGGGTAATGTCCTAAACTTGATAGCATCTGCAAAAAATCCATGTGGTTAATATCATACTTAATCGTGAAAGAATGAATGCTTTTTTTCTAAGATCAGGAAGAAAGCAAGATTGTCTGCTCTCACTAATTTTATTCAACTGAATACTGTAATTTCTAAGTAGCACAATAAGGCAAGAAAAAGTATTAAAAGGCACAAAGATTAGAAACTAAGAAATAAAACTCCCTATCTGCAAATCACGTGTCTATGTAGGGAAAAGGTGTCTATAGAAAAACTCCTACAACTAATAAGTCAGTTTAATTAATTTGGAATATATAAGATCAACCTCCCCCAAAATTACGTTTTTATATACTCAGAACAGTTGGAAACTGAAACTTGAAACAATAACATTTACGGTTACTCCAACAAAAGTTAAATACTTAGGTATACACTTGGGAACAAAGTGATCTATGCTGAAAATTACAAAACACTGAAGAAATAAAAGGACACAAAGAAATGAACAGATATGCCATGTTTATGGATTGAAAGATTCAAGATAGTAAAGATGTCAGTTCTCCCCAGGATGACATACAGGTTTATGCAATTCTTATCCAAAACCCATCAAATTGAAGGTACTGTAGTATTGTTAAAAAGATAGACACATATATTGATGAATCCAGTATTTGATATGGATATGTTCAATTGATTCTAATAAAGTTGCAAAAGCAATTCAGTGGGATAATCTTTTCAACAAATGATGGTAGAAGAATTGGACATCCATTAGCGCGCACACACACATACACACACACACAACAACAACAACAAATGAATCTCACCTAAACCTTATACGTTATACAAAAATTAACTCAAAATGGATAATAGACTTAAGTGTAAAACATAAGACTTTAGAGAATAAAAGGGAAAATGTTCAGGACCTATGCTTAAGCAAAGAGTTTTTAGAATCAACATCAAACGCACAATTTATAGCCCGGCTGGTGTGGTTCAGTAGTTGAGTGTCCACCCATGCACCAAGGTTACTGGTTCAATTCCCCGGGTTCCAGGCTCGATCCCCAGTAGGTGGCATGCAGGAGGCAGCCAATGGATGTTCTCTCTCATTAACGTTTCTGTCCCTGTCTCTCTCTCTCTCAAATCAATAAAAAAGGAACTTTTTTCAAAAACACAATGTATCAAAGGAAAAATTTTTAATTTTTAATTTTTTAAATTCTAAAATTTTTCTATGCAAAATAACCTATAAATGAAACTCAAGCTGCACACTGGGAGAAATTATTTGCAAACTACATATCCATCAAAGGTTTTCTATGTAGAAGATATTAAAAATTCTCAAACTCAACAATAACAAAAATATTTTTATTAGTAAATAATTTACTTAAAAATTAAATTTTTGTAAAAAAATTTTATTTTGCAAGAAAATGAGACTAAATAGTTTAAAAAAATAGTCCTACAAAAATTTAGATGAAAGTTTATTAACTTTACACTTATTTTGAGAAGTAGCTAGTCATGCGCTAACTAATGACAGGATATATTCTGAGAAATGTGTTATTAGGTGATTTCATTGTCATGGGAACATCAAAGAGTGTATTTACAAAACTTAGATGGTCTAACCTACTACAAACCTAAGTTATATGGCTCCTAGGCTATAAGCCTGTTTAGCATGTTACTATACAAAACAACATGAGATTTTATCAAGCACAAGAATAAAATAATGCAATCAAGAGACACAGTAAACAGGAGATGTATGAGGCTGCTATCGGCATAACACAGCATACTGTTTTGCAGCATACTTTTATTTTTATGAGTAGAAAGATTACACTCTAACATAATGATAAAAAGTATAGTAAATACATAAACCAGTAACATAGTAGTTTATTATCAAGTATCATGTACTGTGTAGAGTTGTATGTGCTATACTTTTATACCACTGACAATACAGTAGGTTTGTTTATACCAGCATCATCACAAACACATGTGTAAATGCCTTGTGCTATGTGTCACTAGCTGATGGGGATTTTTTAGCTCCGTTATATTCTTATTGGAACGCCATCTTATGTGTGGTCCATCGTTGACTGAAACATTGTTATTTGGCACATGGCTATATGTGTTTTCAGTAGTTAGTATTCACATTTAGAAATGTAATGTGTCTATAAGTCATTTAATCTTGTTCATGTAGATCTTTGCAATTTCTTTTAAAAATTTTTTTAGTTATGTCCTATTTTGTTGAATACTATAAATGAAATATTTTCTCTATATAGTTTAATTTTAACAGTACCTATATATTTTAATATAATTGGGGTATAACATACCTTTAAAAATTGGATTATTGCCAAATCTACTGCTGCAAATCATGAATGAGGAACTCTGTTGGGCCATTCCCCTGTGACTCAACTATATCTGGTAAAAATGGTAAAGAAACAATCATTTAAAGTATCTGAATAATGTTTTTACAACAGCAAATGAGGAAGCATTTATTCAAGTAAATCTAAATATCAGATGAAGCATTGAGAGTCTGCGGCACTTAGCCAGAACTTCATCCCTCCCTCACCCCTTCTCAGCTTGATGGAAACTTTACTCTAGTGTGGCTAACAAGCAGCAGCTGGCCTCAGCATGCCCCATACCTCTCCATAAGTGGCCCCAGGGCTGGCACTAGCAACAGCCTGTGTTGATTCATAGCTTGGCCTCTCCTGGACACCTCCAAGCCCAGCACAAGTAGCAGCCATCACTGGATTGCTGTGTAGCTCATGCTGGGTGGCCCTGGGCAAGGCACAGACAGAGGCTGACTTTGCACCTCCCAGGAGGCCCCAGAGACAGTGCACCTGGTGGTTAGCTTTGACCACACTGGATTAAAACCCTATCACATCAACGAATGACACACTCAAGGGGCAGATTTGGTGAACACCAAAGCTCCACTGAATTAAATCCTGCTTCATAGGGGTGTCTCCAGCACAGCAGCTCTTTGGCTGTAGTTGCAGCTGTTCCTCACAGCCGATTGGCCTGGGGGTCATTTCCTCCCAGGGATGCCAAAGCAACCAAGGTTCAACTGCAATAGGACACTGCACACAGCCCACACAGGGGAGCACCTAGAAGGCCCAGCTCAGGTGACTGGGGAGGCTGAGCCACTGGACCCTACAGGACACCTACTACACAAAGCCACTCTACAAATTCCAGGAGACATAGCAGTTCTTCCTAATACATAGAAACAAACAACAGGAAGAAGCCAAAATGTGGAGGCAAAGAAACATGTCACAAAGGAAAGAACAGAAGAAATCTCCACAAAAAAAACTAAATGAAATGGAGTCAAGCAAGCTACTGGATACAGAGTTCAAAACAATGGTTATAAAGATGCTCAAGGATCTTAGTAAGACTATTAAGGAAACTAGTGAGATCATCAATGACGTAGTAAAGTACTAATCAGAAATGAAGGCTACACTAACTGAAAGGAAAAATAATTTACAGGGAATCAATAGTAGAGTAGAGGACACTGAGAATCAAATCAGCAGTTTGGAACATGAGGAAGCAAAAAAGAACCAACCTGAAGAGCAAAAAGAAAAAAGAATCCAGAAATATGAAAATAGTGTAAGGAATCTCTGGGACAACTTCAAACAGGCCAACGTTCACGTTATGGAGGTGCCAGAAGGAGACAAAAGAGAGCAGGAAATTGAAAAGCTATTTGAAAAAATGACAGAAAACTTCCGCTACCTGCTAAAAGAAATAGACTTACAAGTCTAGGAAGCACAGAGAGTCCCAAACAAGAGGAACCCAAAGAGGCCCACAGCAAGACACATCATAATTAAAATGCCAAAGTTAAAGACAAAAAGAGAATCTTAAAAGCAGCAAGAGAAAAGCAGTTAGTTACCTACAAGGGAGCACCCATATGAATGTCAGCTGATTTCTCAACAGAAACTTTGCAGGCCAGAAGGGAGTGGCAAGAAATATTCAAAGTGATGAAAAGCAAAAACCTATAACCAAGATTACTCTACCCAGCAAAGGTCATATAAAGAGCTTCACAGATAAGAAAAAGTTAAAGGAGTTCATCACCACCAAACCAGTACTACATGAAATGTTGAAATGTCTTCTTTAAGAAGAAGCTAAAGAACAAAAGAAACTGACAAAAAAAATAGACCCTGAGACACTGAAGCATGCTGCCATATTCCGTATGTCGTATGTTGTCTGAAGCAGACTGTCGTATCTCAGAAGGAAGAGGGAAGGGGGGTGGAGGGAGGGAAGAGATTAACTAAAGAAGTTATATGCATATATGAACAACCCATGGACACAGACAATAATGGGGTGAAAGCCTAGGGAGAGGGTGGGAGTGAGGTGGGAGGGGGTCAGTGGGGGGGGGAATGGGACACCTGTAATACTTTCAACAATAAAGATAAATTTTTAAAAAATAAATAATAAATAAAAAAGAAATTCCCAGATAAATAAAAACTGAAAGAATATGTTCTTAGCAGATCCACCTTGCAAGAAATACTTAAAGAAAATTCTTCAGGCTGAAAGCAAGTGACCACAGACAGTAATTCAAATCCACTTACACATACAAAAAGAGCATGGGTAAAGGTAATTATGTAACTATAAAAGACAGTATAAATGCATATTTCTTATCCTTTTGTATCTTAACTGGTTTAAAAGCTAATTGTATAAAACTACATATATATACATATATGTGTGTGTGTGTGTGTGTGTGTATATATATATATATATAGCTGTTTTGTTGAGCCTATAACCTACAAATATAATATATTTGACAATAACAGCACAACGAATGTAGGTGGGAAAGCAGAGCTTCATTGGAGTAAGTAAATAACACCAGATGGTATCTTGAATCCACCAGAACAAATAGGAGAATCAGAAATAGTAAATAATCAGGTTAATATAACAAACTCTATAAGTATATACTTGTCCCCTTTATTTTCTCAGCTTTTATAACATGAATTATTATATTACAACAGTATATTGCTGGATTTGATATATATGTGTGTAGACATATATATGTGTGTACAAAAATAGATATGTAATATGAATTATTATATTACAACAGTATATTGCTGGATTTTATATATATGTGTGTAGACATATATATGTGTGTACAAAAATAGATATGTAATAATAGCACAAAAAGGAAGAACAGATAATAGAACTATATAGGAGTAATGTTTATATACCTCATGAATTAATATAAATCTGAAGTAAATTCGGGTAAGATGTACATGGTAAACCCAAGAGCAACCTCTAAGAAAAAAGCTCCCATAAAATATAGTGAAAAAAATCATTAAAGAAATTAAAATGTTACATTAGAAAATATTCACTTCATGCAAAAGGAAAGTGAAGGACTAAAAAGGAATGTATAAGAGACAGACTAAAAGAACACATAAGTAAAATGGCTGGTGTAAATCTAGCCATATCAATGATAACACTAGATGTGAGTGGGTTTAACAGTCCAAGCGAAAGGTACACATTGTCAAAACTGGGTAAAAGTGTTTTATGAAGACCTAACTATATGTTATGTACAGTAGAGATATTATATATTGGAAGATGCCAAATAGATTGAAATTAAAAGGATAGAATACAATATATCATGCAAACAATAATCAAAAGAAATGACAATTAAAATTCTTTAACTAGAATATATTTATAAAGAGATGCTTAGTCTTATCTACTATTTAGTTATGCAGTAATACAGTTCATACAGAAAAAAAACAAAACAGCTTAAGTGCTTGATTCTTTCTCTCTGTATGATTTCAGTTCTTTAAAACTTTCTGGGACATTCTGCAGTGAGTTGGACTTAGTATTGCATATAAATGGTAAAAATATAGACAAGTCTTCTCTAATAGAGTAGTTTTTATTATTCAGTGTTTTCCTTTTATTAGTTAGTTGTATAGCTTATGAGTATGTTTTGTTTGGGGGGTTTTTTTGCAGGATTTTTTGTTGTTGTTATTTATCCCAGGGTGTATTACAACATGCATGTTACCTTTCTAAATACTTATAATTACTTTTATCATTTCTAATACTAATAATTGCTTTTTATTGATATCTTTCTGTTCTGTCTTTCCTCTCATTTTGGAATCTAATTCTGCATATAAATTAGACTTTGGAGTATGTCTCACATATTTGTTTGTCCTATTCTGTTTGTTCATTCTTTCTACTGTCTCTATATTAATTTGTGTTTTTTGTTAGTCTTTGAGTTTAATATTCCTTTGTTCTGCTGCATTTTTATCTGTTTGCATTCTTTAATTTTGATAAACCTACTCATTTAGATGTTTCAGATATGTAATTTTATATCCTATTATGTTGTTTTAATTTTTTATAGTTTCCAATTTCCTGGTGAAATTCTCCATCATTTTATCTGTTTTGTTTATTTTTCTTCTATTTTTAAAATATATTAATCATATCTTACTTTAAAGTTCTTTGCTGCAAACTCCCCACACATCTGTGTGGGTTTTTAAAAATCTGTTTTTATATTAATATTGGATCCTGTTTTCTTGCATGCCAAGTAATTTTTATAAATTTATTTTGTGTGTAAAGGAACCATATTGTTAATAACGTTTTATCGTCCATCAGAGATTGTCTCACTTTCTACTGATAGGCAGAAAGTATGAGAAACTGATCATTCAAATCCAATTTGGAATTGAACTGGGTTAGAGATGGGTTGAGAATATAGTAGCTTTTTATTTCCTTATTCCTGAATGACAATAGATTTAACTTTATATTTATAGGTTCCACCCTAGCTCTAGCCTCCAGCCTAACCAATACAAGCCTCAAAAATGGGCAAATACCACTCTGTCTTCTTGTGTGTAGCACCATAATCTACAGTTATTCATAGGAGGAAAACAGCCATGTTTGGCTATAGTCGCGGGATTATTAAAATAATTGCAGGAGATAAGGCTGGAAAGTTAGGTTGGAGTCACATTAAATGATTTGTATGTCTTAGGAAGGGAAGCTTCTAGAGAGTTTGAAGCAAAGATATTTTCAGATTTTATTTTAAAGGATATACTGTCCATATCAAAATGAATTAGAAGGATGCAGAGAAAGTCAGAACACTTAAGATGCTTTATACCAATCTTGATGACCAATGCTAAAGACAAGACTCTTGTCAGTGGCAACAGTAATGGAAAATATGGGAGGTACATCACAGTGGTTAATAAAATAAGCTCTGCACCTTAATTGAACTGTGACCTTGTGTGTGTCTTAATCATTCTGTGTTTTCCTAAGAATACTTTCGTTGGATATAAAACCTGCTGTTGTGAGAATTAAATGTTTGTCAAGTACTTAGCATAGTACCTGCTACATAGTAAACACACAGTAAATGACACTTATTTGAAACGATCCAAGTAGACTTGAGAAGCAAGGATTAGAAATAAAGATTAACCCAGGTTTTTAGCTTAGACAGCTTCATGGAAGAATCCTATTTGAGGGGAATAATGAATGTCAGGGGTCTTTAAGGCGTACAGGTAATATCCTATAACTGGAAATGTATTCATTCCCCCAACCATGTAATTTAATAGTTTTGTCTGTTTTGTTCACTGTTGATGGCTTTCATCTCTCTTCTTTGCTGGTACGATTCATTTAATTGAGAGGCCTTTTTTGTATGTTATCTTCTCCTCAGAATAAGAGCATCCCAGAGAAATGATGGAAAAAATACATGTATTTCAAATATAAAGAATATCAAATTGCTACAGGCTTTCTCTCTACTGTATTTCTGATCATTTAGCCCCCATTTTTAAAGTTTTTTTTTTTTTTTTTAATCGTCACTTGAAGATACATGTTTATTGACTTTAGAGACAGAGGAAGGGGGAAGGAGAGAGAGGAGAAAGAAAGAGAGAAACATCAATGTGAAAGAGAAACATCAGTCAGTTGTCTCCCTTACAAGTCCCAACTGGAGGATTGAACCTGCAACTTAGGTGTGTGCCCTGACCTGGAATCAAACCCACGACCTTTTGGTGCATGGATGATGCTCCAGCCAACTGAGCCATACTGGCCAGGGCTAGCCCCCCTTTTGAAAAACTAGAACTTAGCATTACCGTTCTATAATATGGAATATGTAATTTCCTCTCAGCGTCAGAACAATCCGATCTGGTAAAGGAACAGTTCTTGGCTGTCTTGGAAAAGATAGTTTAAGCCTACCTGTCATTCTGCTGTTTTTTTACTGCCTATAGATAGATCAATGTTCTATTGTCTCTCTTACTAATTATTACATAATATCTTTATATAGAAGTCATGGCTAAAATTCCACCAGAATACTATGATTTCTTTGTCCTTGTTAAAATGAATTTCCTCTGCTATTCTTTGGTAATGGACATATAAATTATATTGTAACATCTAAAAGATTTTTTTAGCACTAATATTTTAATGGAAAGATGAAATCCCAGTGACAGTTATTACTATAAAAGTTATTGAAAATTAGACCTTTTATATTGCACATAAAGCTATCAGAAAATAAAACTGTTTCCAGATGGTTTTTATTAAGAATTTTAAGTAGAACTTAATTAGTTGCATAATATATATTATTAGTGCCCAGTGATTTTTTAGCAGTATTCAGCCTCGGACAAAATGTTCAAAGGAAAAGTCACATCATATACAAAAGTTTGTCAGAAGTTTATCATTGACATTTGAGAGAAGGTGACAGAAGTGGGATGGGCTAAATAGTGAGAAAATGAAAAAGGTTAAAGGATTGGTAAGTAATGATTTACTATAGACTTTAAGTATATATAATTAGTTTTACAATTCCTGGTCTTAATGTATTTGAGACAGATCAAGATGTACTAGAGTCAGGAAATAAGAAGATAGCTAAGAAATACTAAAGTATATAATCTGGCTGCATATTCACCTTTATGCTGTTTACTAAGCGATATGTCAGTACTTCCTGAATGAACATGTGGCCTGCTAAAGCAGTTATACTCAGTAATCTTGGGGGTTGTGGATATCTTGACCTCCCAAACTCCCACCTCCACTCCCATCCCTCAGAAATATCCTCATAGGTATATATGATTTTACAAGAAATATAAACCATGGACCATGATAAGAACACAGACCCTTGCTCTACCAAAATAGCCTAGCTTGAATAAAATAATCAGGAGTTTTTGAGTGAGAAAATTGATATAAAGCTATAAGCAGCACGTTTTAATATTCCTGTTGGCTAGATTGTTCATAGAATTAACAAAGAGCTTACTAAACTTTTTTATCATAAGTTGTTCATTATCAGGCTGGTCACATAAATTTCCTTCGTTTAGTGTAATGTCTCTGTAAAATGGGAATAAATACTCTTGCCATTATCTTATAGAATAAGCAGGTTTTTCCTTACTTGTTGGGGAATTCTTTAGCAGTAGGCCACAATATAACCAAAACTAAAGAAACTTGAAATTGATCTATAGTAGAAAAGGAATGGTGTTACAGGTAAAATACACACAAAAATGTGAATGTGGTTTCTCAGCTGTGTTTAACAACTTTGAGAACTAAATTTAGTATACTAAAGAGAGAAATGGTTCTTTCTCCTGTTTTAAAAGTCCCTTTTAGTTTTTATTGAAGTATATTGAATACCTATTATTGAATTGCTCTCAAACTAGTGGTGTTATAGTTCCCTTTTGCTTTGATACAAAGCAAACTAATTCTAGAATTCTAATAGGAATTTTGATGAGAGATTTTTGTTTGTTTGTTTTCCATATTTCATCCATTTGCTTTTCCTAGGTAGCAAATATTTGATTGATTGGAGAAAGCCTGAAACTGCATTTCTTAAGGATTCCTATTAGAGTCATCTTGAGATAATGTGTTTGCTTTACTATTACATGGTTTTAATTATTTATTCCAAAATCCTCTTCAGAGGTCCAGTCAGTCTTAAAACAAACTTTAATGTCTAAACTTTATTTAGGTCACCTATTATATCAGTGAAGAGTACAAATATGCATAAGACCTGACTCTTAAGCTCAGGGAAAGCCTTAGGGAAAAACAGGATAAAAAATGTCAAAAGACATATCTCTTAAATCCATTTAGCTCCATAAATTATTTGATTATTCTGTTTCACTGTTTATCTTTCCTTTAAAATATGACATTTCGCTCTGGCCAGGCAATTCAGTTGGTAAGAGCATCATCCCCATATGCCAAAGTTGCGGGTTCGATCCCTGGTCAGGGCACATACAAGAAATCAACCAATGGCCTGGCCGGGCGATGCTCAGCGATTGAGCATCAACCTAGGATCCAGGCAATCGGGGTTCGATTCTCAGTCAGGGCACATGCCCCGGTTGCGGGCTCGATCCCCAGTAGGGGGCGTGCAGGAGGCAGCCAATCAATGACTCTCTCATCATTGATGTTTCTGTCTCTCTTTCCCTCCCTCTCTCCTCTCCTCTCTCTGAAATCAATAAAGATATATTTTTTAAAAAAGAAATCAACCAATGAATACATAAATGAGTGGAACAGCAAATGCATGTTTCTCTCTCTCTCCCTCTCTCACTTTCTCTTCCGCCCTCCCTTCCTCTCTCTCCCTTTTTCTCTCTCAAATCAATAAAAAAAATATGACATTTCAATTATCAGTCTTTCAGAGTTAATAATAAAAGGATTATCATGAAACCTGACTCTACTCTGAGGCGATTAAGGTTGTAGAGAATCACCATACTTAGTGTAACTCTGACATAAATAATGTTGAAAATAACAAAATTAAATATTTATTCAATGCTTACAATGTGCTAAATATTCTGCCAACTTCTTAACTTGCTCCAGTGAGATTCCATCTTATTAGGAGCAAACTCTTGGTATTCTGTGAAGGAACTGAATCCTCATCACAATACAGTATTCCCATACTGTTGAGATGATTGCAGAATGTGAACGCAGGTTACCCTCATTCAGAACAATACACTATGGATTCCAAAGCACAGATTAATTATACTTGGATAACTAGGCATGTCATATAGTTGCATCTACTCATTTCTATTTCTTCCAGCAGTGAAAGGATTAATATATTGTTATCTAGTAAAAGTTGAGAAAATTATATTGATAAAAAACATTTATAAAGTATGATAAAAGGATTATCATAATAGTAATCTGCTGTTGACAACCATTTGACACAATCACTGCAGGATCTTACATTGCATAATTAAGACAACAACAAACAGAACTTAATAATTCACATTGTTTAAAATATCTTCATAAGCAGTATATGCAGTATTTGACATTTTATTGCTTGAGGTTTAAATGAAGAGAATTAAACTGACATTGGTCGATAGACTAAGTATCATACCACTTAAATAAAACAATAGCTCTCATTTTCTTGGAAGGAGAAAGCCTGAAATATCACCTTGGGTTGACATTTTTGTGTGGTTGTGTGAGAATAACAAATAATTTGAAATGCAACAAAATCTTAGTTCTGATATCTTCTCTGTGCAGGAGGTGTGTTAAGGAAATATATAAACACACATATGCTTTTAAAAATATGTGTTATAATGTATACAATATTTATGTACATGCAAATGGAAAAGACTAATGTATGAAAAATAATGCATGAATACTCCTGGATAAAGACACCTGCTTATGCGGTGTCTTTAAAACCTCCCAAATACCCCAGGAACCCTTGTACTTGTCATTTTAGTAATCACTTGCACGATGAAGCTGTTGTTTGAAGAACTTAGTGAAAGCTCATATTACATTAAAATATTGAAAAAAATGTGTCTGTATTTTCTCCAGTGAATAAAATTTATTTTTAAAAAGGTTTTAGGAACGTATATTTTTACAATGTTGATTTTTTTTTACCTTATTTATTTTTTGTTTAAAATATAATATTACAATGTTAATTTTAAAGTGATTTGGAGTTAGATTTGCAAAGCCAAATAGGACCAGAGAAAGAGATATCTACTCCAGATAATATATGAATACAGAAAAGATGAGACTAATGGACAAGGAATGGGAAAATCTGTGTAGAAAAATAAATAAGAAGTTAAATTAATTCAAGCAACAACTTGGGGAAAAAAGACATGAAAGAAAATTTTAGGAAAATATATATTTTAGGAAAATTTCCCTAAAATATAAGAGCCTGATTTCAAGTTAAGATACTTGGATATTTAAAATTGTTCACATTGTTATTTTGTTAGTGGAAATGATATTTGTGTCATTTATAAAAACTAGTAACTGCACACTTTGAAAACAGTAAGAAACAAAATTCTAACCCATTTTAAAATCTTACATTTGAAGAATTTTAGTGGATTTTGAACCCATTTATTAAAAATATAAAAAAGAGATACAGGAAAAAAGAACAAGTAAAAAAATATTTTATAAAGTAACACCTTCCAATTTTTTTGTAAGGATAAGTAATTAATATCATGAAAGGTGAAAATTTATCAGCCCCATTTCAAAAAGTCATTTGCATATTTGATGGATGAGATTAAAAAATGAATGTTTTATGATCATTTAGTAGGTATAGCTAATGTACTTCTTCCATTTCAGTCTACTTATGTTTTAAAGCTATCTTTTACTTTGTAATCACTATATCACAAAATATCAAACCAAGATTTCTTCAGATAATGCATCACATTGCTCTCATAAAAAAAGACTAGTGAGAAAAACATTTTTTGCACAGTTAATTAGTAAGATAAATTATTTTAAATATTATGTCATTTTTATCTCATCCTTTAAAGTTTTTATTTAAGTATGATATGCTAAATGTTTTAGTCCAGTGGTATGTGAAAATAACATTCAGAAATTGTCTTACTGATAGAGATGCATGATCAAAATTTTAGAGACCTTTCTTAGAGAGGAGACATCTAAACAAGTAAATTTCAGCAAAATATGATAAGTGCTATTACAAGGATGTGACAAGGAACACACACATGGGGAACAAATTGCCTGCAGGAAGTCACTGTAGACTTTACAGGGATGACCCTAAAACTGTGTTTTATTAAGTATAGATAGGAATTTGTTAGGTGGTTATATCAGAACTCTGTAATAGACCAAAGAAAAGTGCGACATTTCTCAAATGATTTTATATTGGTGAGGTCAGCTTAATTCATTGATTCATGTTTCCACCAATGCAGGGAAAAGAAAAAAATCTGTTATAACAGATGAGTATGAGACTCCAGGTAGATGTAGAGAATAATGGCTTGTCTAAACTTGCTTCCTTTTAGCTCCGTTACTGTCCCATTTTTCTCTTTATGGACTTCTCTGCTCTTGGTCAAGAGAAAAATATTGCTAAAAATCTCTATTGATGGTTTTCATTCTGATCATGGTAAAGAGAATGTTATGTATTTATAAATGCATATATCTGTAAAACAAGTTTTCTTAAGATGGTCATATACCTATTTCATAGCACTAACCATGATATATTGACATACCACATTATATTAAATTGTTCATTCCTCTAAGCTCTCCCACATCAAAGACATTTGTCATGCCTTTTTTTTATTCCCATATTTTCCTGGCACATACTAAGCATTGGAATGTTTCTTTTTCTTTTTTTAATAGTTAATGTTTATTACATTGAAATAGTTACCACATGACCAAGACACTTACATGACTGACACACTGATGAGCGAGGTTAAGTGGCTGAAGTGGTTTCTGCTTTGGGTATGGCACAACCACAGCTGCAGCACCCAGCTTTTAGCAAGGAATGGAGAAATAGGAATCCGAGGCAAGCAAGAAGAGCAGTGTTGCCTCACTCTCATCAAAGGGTTACAGTTAGAAACTCCTGGAAGTTAGGGTCCTAAGTGAATGGATTACTCCCTCTAACCCAAGCCTGAAAGCAGGGTTCTGAACCTCCACAAGGCTGAGGTTGCTTGTGAATTTCTTCAAGGTTGGAAACTGCCCAATAGCCTGGTGCAGGTGCAGGGTGGTTGTTTTGGTTTTTAATCACAAGGAGATTCACTTGAATTACCGCAAGTAAGAAGAAGGGTATTTCAAGGATACAAGGGAGGTTGCATCCTTCACCATGCAAGAGAAAACAAAGCAACTGGGCTTTGGGGAGACAAGAGCCAGAGGTTGGTCTGTATCCTGAGATGAGGCTCTGGAGACCTCTGACTGGAATGAATGGAGCTTTCCTCTGGTGTTCCATCATTAATGGATCCTAGTTACTCTTTACTTGTCTGCTTCTTTCTTTTATGCAGTTGTATTCTTTCTCTTGGTGATTGTATTTCCTCTACCCCAACTTCTGCTTCTTACAAATTCAGTTTGCACAAGGCTCATCAAGCTTCCACAAGGCTTTTAGCTCCTATAGCTGCCATTGCTAACTGCCTAATTCTCTTAGTCAGAATTCTCTAGAGATACCAGAAATCCGATTGGTTCATTTCAGCTTTCTTTTCTTTAAATTAAACTTACCGCGGTGTCATTGGAAAGCAGTATGAAGTTACCTCAAAAAATTAAAAATGGAACTGCCTTATGACCCAGTGATTCCTCTTCTGGAAGTATATCCAAAGAAACCCAAAACACTACTTTGAAAGAATATATACACCCCTATGTTCATTGCAGCAGCATTTACAATAGCCAAAATCTGGAAACATCAGTAGTGCCCATCAGTAGATGAGTGGATAAAAAAGCTGTGGTACATTTACACCATGGACTACTATGCCGTTGTAAAAAAAAAAGGGAAATCTTACCTTTTGTGACAGCATGGATGGACCAGGAGAGCATTATGCTAAGTGAAATAAGCCAATCAGAGAAAGACAAGTACCATATGATTGCACTTTTATCTGTGGAATCTAATGAACAAAATAAACTAACAAAGTGGAGACAGTCTTATGGATACAGAGGAACAGACTGACAGCTGTCAGCGGGGGGGGGGGGGGGGGTTGGGTGACAAGGGTGAAGGGATTAAGCAAACAAACAAAAACCTCCTGGACACAGACAGTGGTATGGGGGAGGCAGAAGAAGGCAAAGAGGGGATACAAGGTGATAGAAGCAGACTTGACTTGGGGTGGTAAACACACAATACAATATAAAGATGATGTGTTGTAGAATTGTATGCCTGAAACCTGTATAATTTTTTTAACCAATGGAATGTTTCTTGAACTGAATGAGTAAATGATGTAATCATGTTGAGACTTTATACCAGTTCATTTAAATGTAACTCACATCAAGTTTACTTTCAAAGCTGTTTTGAAGTTTATTATAAAGGATGTGTAAACTTATGACTAACAAAATATAAATAGGAAATAGCCAGAAAAAGAGGAGCATGCAAAGGTGATAACTGTGAAAGTAGCTGTATCCGTACTGTATAGTTGCATTAAAAAATCACCATCTAGCCTAGTGACTTAAAACAACAATGATTTATTATTTCTCAAAAATCTGTGGGTATGCTGTGCTCCGCTGGGTGTATCTTCTTCTGGTCTTACCTGGGGTCACTCACGTGGCAGAAATAATTTTTCAGCTCAACTGGAGCTGGAGAATTTAAGATGACCTCACTTAGATGTCTGGGATCTTGGTGCTGTCTGTTCTGCTACACCTTTCTCTCCACATGGTCTTTCATCATTCCATCATTTAGCCTAGGCTTGCTTTCATGGTGATACAAATTACCAAAAGAGTGAAGGCAGAAGCTGTGAGGCCTTTTGAGACCTAGGCTTCAGAACCCACATACCATGATTTTCTGCCCCATTCTGTTGGTCAAAGTCACCAAGTGCAGCTGAGATGCAAAGATTATAGAAATAGACTCCACCTGTCGACAGGAGGATTTATAAAGAATACATGGCTATATTTAACCTACCACGGTAGTATATGCATAGTTGTAGAGGGCACATTTTTTTCCTGAGCTTGCTGAAAATGAGGGGAAATGAGACATTAAGGTAGTAAATATCAGAATGAACAAATACCAGAAATTTCCATTTTAAAAATTATTTTATTTTTTAATATATGCAAATTATAAAGAATTTCAGAAATGCTAAAAAGGAAGTAAAAAGTAAAGTGCACTTCAAATCTACCCAGAAATAACTATTATTAAGATTATTTGTAAAACATACCAACATCTTTTATGCCTATTTTATAGATAGAAGACTGGACGGATGCTTGAGTGAAAGACTGAGCTATGCAAAATTAGGATAATTCCCTAAAGCTAATACCAAATAGCACTGTATTTCATTTAACAGAAGAAAAAGAAAGTGAATAGAAGAGTATACTATAAGAGTTGTTATATGCTAAACAGAGATCTCACTAAAATTAAAAAATAGGAAAATAATAGGTTACTGTCATATTTTTAACTGCCTTTTTAAACCTTAGGATTGGTTGAATCACTGCTATGAAAGATAAGAATATGAGCAGTGTTATAGTTTCTTTTACCTACCCTCTGCTTACCTTCAAATTTTGTTTAATATATGATTATTTAAAAAACAAAAAACAACAGTACAACAAAACCTAATTGAATAGTATCCAGTCCTCACTCAGCTTATTTCACAAACCATTGCCTAGATGTTGGAAGAAAGATAAAGTCAGCCTGGACTATATCAGATCTGGACAGATTTGTACAGAGAAAAATGGAGGAAGTAAGAAACCAGGGACAATATATCTTTTTTGGAATGTTCTGCTTTTCTCTGAGATTTTATTAAATGTTCAAGACTAGAGTCTTTTTGTCTAGATAAGAGTTTAAGTCATTATTACATGGGGTATCACTAGGTTACAGATTAGTTCCCCAACTCAGTGTGCATTTGTTCCTGGAACCTTCATCTTGATCAGAGATAGTCAGCCCTTTGTTTTATTTATTTCACACAGCAGTTGCTTACAAGATGAAATAGATGAGTCCCTTTCAGTTTGCATCTCTCTTGATTTGAAGATATTAGTGAGAATTTTTAGGATTTTGATAATTTACCACATGACTTCTTTGGGAGCCAAAGCAGCATTAGGAGCCTCACTATGCTGCACTATGTATGCTTCTCAAAGCTCCTTCATTTTTGTCCTTGACCATCTAACTTTTGAGATTTATAGCATGAACTTTCTTATTTGATTGTTGCTGGTGGAGGTGTTTTCTTCTAGTTTTTACTATTTTTTGTTCATTTTAGATGATGAGGGGGGAAATTCTAACATTTACAACTTCATTCTACTATGCTAACCTGGAAGCTCAAGGCAATAAGTTTTTAAAGATACACCTTCAATATAAGGGAAAATTATTCATTAAAATAGACATTGTCTTCAGCCTCAGTTTTGCAATAGATGCATAGCAATTTTTCATAAAGGTGGCTCATGTAGAAATCTCAGTGACATACTGTCTGGTTGAGGCAGCCAAATATTAAGGTATATTTCAGAATGAAAGGAATCTTACAGGTGCTGAAACAAATATGATAAGATAAATTGCTTTCAGGTTGTCTTAACACCATAAAAAAATAGACTCATTATCTTAGTGGTACATAGAAAGCATAGTTAGTCCAGTTTAATGTGCATATTTATTACCTTAAAGAATCTTTCTAAAAATGCAGATTCTGATTCAGTAGACTTTGGATGGGACCTGAGATTCTGTATTTCTAACAAGCTCCCAGGTTATACAAATGCTGTTGGTCTTCAGATAATACTTTTTGTAGCAAGGGTCTAGACTACTGTAGACTCAGAGCTCCTCTACTTGACTCAAGACAAGGGACCGTGCCTTATTCATCTTTGGTTCCCTGTTATCTAATGAAGTACCTGAATTAAAGTATGTCAGAAATATTTTCTTGTTAAATAATTAGATGACTACTTGAACAATACTTAATTGAGCTCAAGATATCAAATGCTATTTTTAATTGAATTTATTGTGGTGATATTGGTTAATAAAATTATACAGGTTCCAGGTGTACAGTTCTATAATACATCATCTGTATATTGTGTGTTCACCACCCCAAGTCAAGTCTCCTTCCATCACCATTTATCTTGTTTACCTTCTTGGGGAGGACGGTTTCAGGGCTTGGTGAAAAGGTGAAGGGATTAAGGAAAAAACAACAATTTATAGATACAGACAACATATCAAATGTGTGAATGAAAGAAGTCTTTACAGTAGGTAT
Source organism: Miniopterus schreibersii (assembly GCF_964146895.1). Taxonomy (NCBI): domain Eukaryota; kingdom Metazoa; phylum Chordata; class Mammalia; order Chiroptera; family Miniopteridae; genus Miniopterus; species Miniopterus schreibersii. The sequence goes on from NC_138101.1 coordinate 176,265,698, forward strand.
TACCAGTTATGCATCCTGGGAATAGAAAAACAGGTAATATTCTATGATGCAACTAAACTTAAGCTGTATGACAACCAGTTGAGTAAGCTGAAATTCACTTTCAGGTAACTGAACAAATTGTCTCCTTAAGTAATTTTCAGTTGCTTGGCTGCATTTTAAAAATTGCCTGGGAAGCTCTTAAAAATCCCAATGTCCAGGTTGTACCCCAGATATGGGACCCAAGCATCAGATAATTCCGGGGTATAATCAAGGTTGAGAACCATTGAAACCAGAGTCAGTCTTTCATTTATTTCTTTAACTTTTAACAGCTAATACATGGTATAGGTACTCAATAAATGTTTACATAATCACTGGATGAATTATGTTATAAGGGAGTATTGCCTATTGCCAAACAGTAGAACTATTCAGTATAAAGGGACTATTTTAACTATATTAGCATTTTGAATTTAGGAAAGTTTTAATGCCCTCTTTATGTTGACAGTACAGAAAATTGGCATTCAATATAGATTTTTTTGTGCTTGAGATATTGATTCAACTTTGATATCATATCATTTTTTATCAAGATCTGATGTAAGTGGAATGTGGTCAGAGATGAGAAATCTGTGGCACAGGCACTCCAGTACTGTGATGGGGTACGTAGGAATGTTAAAAAGAAATCTCAAGTGTTCTAGGATCTATTAATGGGAGGACAAGGTCAGTTAATCTTGTTGCTGAGTTGTGACATCAACTTGTTTTTTTGTAGACTAGAAATAATAACTACTTAGAATGATGAGTATTTATACTTTTCCACTTTATAAATAGAAGCACAAGTCAATGGAAGTTTTACGTTTGGTTTGTGAACCACCTCATAATAACTTTTATTATGATACTTGATTTTGTGTGTGAGCTTTCCTCAGAACAATATTATAACTGTATCAGGGATAGAAGTTCTTTAGTTGGGCTCTCAGTAGTCTCTAATTTATATCTTTTAAAAATAGTTTGTTGCCATTAATAAGTTATAGCAGGGGGAAAATATTCATTTGGAGCTTTGGGTCCTCCATTCCTGTGATGCTAGAATGAAATAAAAATGTGCAAAGATAGGGAAAAATCATTTTTAGGTCCCAAATTTCCTTCTAACTAATTATCCTGCATTTTTGTGTCACTGATAAATTTGAGAACTGAGAATATTGTATTTTACATCTAGGTATTAGCCTGCTACTTGTATTTTACACCTAGGTATCAGCAATTAAGTAATATAATTGTATTATTAAATTTTGGACTTGAATTATATTATAAAAAGATAATGAAACAATTTAAAAGTGCATGTAATAGTTCTTTCTAATAAATAGCTAAAATGTAGAATGGATGAAAAAAATTACCAATAGTGTAAGCTGACAAGAAATTCTAGTTCCACTTCTTTACAAACTTAGTTGGATAACTTTGATTAAGTTGCTTAACCACTTTGTACTTCAACTTTCTTATCTGGAAAATGAAGAGGCAAATCTTCTAAGATGTCTACCAACTCCAAAATTTTATGGTATATAATTCTATATAAGTTTTAAGTTTGCTGTGTGAAGCACCTCATAATGACTTTTATTATGATACTCATTGATTTTGAGTATCCTAATAAATATTTATTGAGTATGTAAACATACATAAACATTTATTGAGTACCTATACCATGTATTAGCTATTAAAAGTTAAAGAAATAAATGAAAGACTGACCCTGGTTTCAAAGAGCTCATAGTCAAATAATGGTTCTCAACCTTAATTATACACTGGAATTATCTAGGGAGCTTGAAAAAATACTGATGCTTGAGTCCCATCTCTGGGCTCTCTAAGTGTCATAGTATTGTTGCGGGGGAGAGGGGAGGACTTTAAGCAGTCATTTATTCCTACACCTTTCTTTTAAGGCAATCATGTAAAATAATTCCTGAAAAAATGATAAAACTTCCCTAAACAACTTGAAACTTAGCAGAAAATATTGACATAATTAGAGGCAGAATATAGGGGAACATATATTGAGGATCTCACAGGTCTAGTTTGAATCGGAGCTCTTCTCTTACTAGCTTGTGAGCCCATGATCAAATAAGTTTCGTGATCTCTCAGAATCCATTAATGAAAAAATGAATGAGTCTGTTTCTTTAAATATGAAAATGAAGTATGACTATTTACCTGGCAGGATTGGTGTGGTTTTTAATAATGAGATCATATAACTGATACAGAGACAGTGCTCAATTTTTTTAAACTGAATATGTTTTGAATGGCTAAAAAGAACTTAGATATGCCATATGACTACATAACAAACATCAATCGCAAACTTTTTATGGTATTTCACTGAAAGTAAATGTGTTTCATTTACTACCAAGAATTTGATGCTTGCATCCTCATTTTCTATGAATAAAATAAATACCCCAAACTGCAGTGTGTTTTCAAAAACAGTGAAATTGTTCCATGAATTGTGCTTCAAAATTATTATGTTGATTGTTGAAAAGAATCTTTTTTTCCTCACTATACATAATGTATTTGAGTATGTAGATGTTTTGAGCAGACAGGCACATCCTTCTGCATATGACATTATTACTGTTTTCTTTCAGGAAACCCTGATAGATTGGTGTGATGAAAAGGAACTTAATTTGATATTAACAACTGGAGGAACAGGGTTTGCACCACGAGATGTCACTCCAGAGGTGAGATAGAATATTCTTTTCTCATATACAAAGAGTAAACTATTCATGTTATCCTAAATATCTTTAATGCTATTTTTATAATTCTGCTAGGCAGAACAAGAAACTTGTGGTGCTAAAAATGAAAAACTTACTGTGGAAGAATTATCTGAAAAAGTTTCTTGACTTTTTTCTTTGGAATTAAACTAGAAATGATATAATATGAGGAAGATTGAGCTGGTCCAGAAGGTAATCCTGCATTTGTTCAGTGGTCTATGGTATCAGCTGAATTTCAGGCATATTGCCAAAGGAGGTGATAACAGAACTCTGACTCAGCACAGCATCTAGTCTGATGTGCTTTCTTAATATAATTCAAAATTGTATCTGATTTCTCTTTTCTTGAGATACCCTTGTCACTGGTCTCAAAGCACAGTAGAATGGTTGCAGTAAATATTTATACCAATTTTATAGTTCTTTTGATGAGAAAGGGTTATGTATTTCATAATTTTAAATGTGAATTTAATAAGAAAAAAAGCAGAATTAATATCTAGACTTTATGCCACAAGACTCACCTCAACCTTTGCACAGGGGTAAAAATTAGGGAACTAATGAAGAGTAGGCAGTGCTTATTGATACAGGGGAAAAAGTCTTTCTTTTAAGGAAGCCATAAACCAGGTCTCACTTTCAAGAGTCATATGCAAATTTATATTACCACTTGTGCCATTGTTTCCTTTACCTCCCAAAATAGTGTTTCTTGTCTAACTTTCAAGTTAATGTTAACTATGTCCTATTTTCAAGTCAGTACACTATTGTATCTACTATCTTATTAACAGCAAGATATTTTTGCTGTGCACCTATTAAATAATTACTGTCCTTCTTTCAAACTTTAACCTGCACCACACTCAAACAGAGGGCTTGTTAAAACAGATTGCTGAGCCCTACCCATGGAGTTTCTGATTAAGTACAATTTGCAATGGATGCTGAGATTTTGTATTTTTTAACAAGGCCCCGGGTGATGCTGTGATGCTGATGTTACTGGACCATAGACCATACTTCTAGGCTTTGAGAACCACTATTCTAGTATATGAAAATACAAAATTAAACGAGTTGTAAAATAGTTTCTATTTTATATAAAAATCATGACAGAAATTTGTTGGATACTATTATAAGAAGGCTTATAAATAAAATGGTTTGCTTGAAATCAATCAGAATAATGTTGTATTGGGAAATTGTTAACTTCAACTGCTTACAAAATAAGTTCTCCTTACATAATTTATTTAGTCTCTGGGTCCTAAGGGGAAATGGTCCTTTGACCAATTTTTATATTTCTTTTAAACTGTGAGACTAACTTAAAAAGTACAATTGAGGGAAGCCATCTTCTGTAGAAATGTGTGTTTTGTTTTGTTTATAAGAAAATTGCCTACCTATGTGAAGACGTTGATTTTTGGTGTTAAGTGTTTGAAGTAAATTAAATTAGGTTTATATATCTCTATTTTTTGAGTGATGGTTTGATATTCTCATAATATTACTTATTTTTATATCATAAAAGTATTAAAAATTACCATGAATTCATTTATAACCAGTTAACAGCATTCTTTTTAATTGTGGGGAAATAGTTTACATCACAAAGTTTATTATTTTGTATTCTGTGGAGCTTCAAGTCAATACCAAAATGCTAGGTTGAAAATTCAGACCTTTGAATTCTGGCTCTACTACTTACTAACAAGGTGACTACAGACTAGTCATTAAACTGCTCTGTGCCTCAGTTTCCTATAAAATAAAAGTACCTATTCATCAGGGTGACTGTGAGAATTCAATGAGAACTATTGCTGGTATTTTAGTAAGTGCTATGTAAGGCTTAACTTATAGGGGTAAATATTTTTTTATTAGTTACTACATAACTACCAAGTGGACAAATTTGATAATATTTTCATGTAGAACTACCAAATGAACAGAAAGTCTTATACTAGATTTAAAGTATATCCATGAAATCATCACAATCTTGTTAAATTATTTTTAATTTTGATATAGTAAGCTTCATATTTTACCTTTTCTATCTCCATATAAATCAGAAGTCTTGAATTTCTGCCGTTCTAATATCAGTTTATTCCCCCATTTCCTTTTTTGGGTACTGTTAAGTGATAAGAGTCTATTTATTTCCATGACCTTGTATGTTTCATTATGTCAGAAACTGAGAAATTCTTTATTCTTAAATGAAGTTTTTTAGTTATCTGAAAAACAGAGAGGTGCTCTTATATTCTTATATTCATAAATGCCTATAGCAAATAACTGGGTAAAATTATATTAGTGTTTTTTTAGTGATTTAAAATACACATAAATACGTCTTCTTTATTTTTGAAAACAGGTGACTTACCTCATTGTGAATTCTTGATCTTTAGTAGATTCACTTTACTTTATATCATATCTATCTATCTCTCTATCTATCTATCTATCATCTATCTATCTATCATCTATCTATCTATCTATCTATCTATCTATCTATCTATCTATCCATCCACACACACACACACACACACACACACACACACACACACACACGGTATGATTATGTACAGCAAAAGTCCATAGAACTGTTAAGCCTTTGAAAAATTAAATGAACATGAAAACAATTAAGGGCCACCCCAAAATAATTCTACTAATTTCCCATTTCCTCTACACTCTTAATAGTTGCAATTCTTGTAATATTTAAAAACAACACTGAAATATCAGGAAAAATATAACTTTGGGACTGCAATAATATAGTTATTTCTCTTTAACTTATCTTAGATAATTTTGCCTAAAAAGAGAGAAAACTATTCCTAGGCTACATCCACCTATATACAACTTAGGGTTGCAAATATTTTTAAATGGATTCAGAAATTATTGATAGAAAACACAAATATTGATGGTCAGGTACTGATATTTTACAGTGAGTAATTTTCAATAATTAGTTTACTCTATAATCAGAAAGGAATATTGTGAGATGTGTGTGTTGTTAGAAAAAGATGAAGGAGGAAACTGCAAATTAAATGAAATAAAGCATTCTAAAGTTATCAATGGGTATGAGCCCTAGATAAAATGGGAAGTTTAATAGACTTAGATTTCTTCCCAGGTCTATTAAAGAAAAAAAGAATAGCAAGTTCAGAAAAGTGTTTCTTATTTACATATTTTATAGGAATAATGCAATCGATTGATTTTTCTAAATTATGAATTTGTTTATTTTTAGGCCCTGTGTCTTAGAATATGATTCATCTGATAGTCACATGCCTGCTGGCTCACTCCCTGTCTCTAAACATGAGATGCTATCAAAGCTAATATATATAATAGCATAATAATCCATACTTTTCAACTTTTTAGAGTTTTATTTTTATATAAAAATCTTTATTTTTTTAAATTGTATTTTCTCTGATTTTATAAAAAGGTTGGATAATCTATTGGCATTGGTGAAATGCTAGTCATTGTAATATTCTATAGATCATAAGAACTCGTTGCTATACAAAGTTATCTGTGGCCCCATTATCTCTTCAAAATGACATATTTCCAAAATAGGTATTATTACATAGAGAATATTTTATTATTTTTAAAAAGTAAAAGTATAGTTAAGGATATATAAGTGAGATGAAGTGAAAGCTCTTTAGACCTAAATTCTAGAAGAGACTAAAAGATTAAGAAGCATTAAAAGATCTATATAATTTCAAAGAAATGTTTACTATATTATGGTAAATTAGAAAATACTAATCTAATATTTGTAAGGTAAAAGTAACTTTCATCACTTTTAGAGTACTAGACTATACCACACCAGAATACAGTGTTGTATACTAACATATTATTTTTATCACAAATTAAAGAGTTAAATAAAAGCCTAGCATACATTTTAGATTTTATCCACTCATTCATTCATCAAGTTTGGTATTTTTAATTCTTAATATGTATCCAGTGCCATACTGTGTGCTCAGTTAAAAATGAATAAGGCATTGTCTCCATCCTCAAGAAACTCTTCTTTTTTATATATATATATTTTTATATCTTTATTTATTTTAGAGAGGAAGGGAGAAGGGGAAAGAGAGAGAGAGGTAGAGAAAGAAGCATCAGTGATGAGAGAGTCATTGATCGGCTGCCTCCTGCATGCCCCCGACTGGGGATCAAGCCCGAAACTGGGACCTGTGTCCTGACCAGAACTGAACCATGATCTCCCAGATCCTAGGTCGATGCTCAACCACTGAGCCACACCTGGCCGGGCCCTCAAAAAACTCTTAATCTATCACAGGGGTTGGCAAATTATGGCCTGTAAGCCATATCCAGCCTGACATCTTTTTTCATATGGCTTATGAACTAAGGAATGGATTTTTAAATGACTACGGGAAAAATCAAAAGGAGAATAATGTTTTGTGATACATGAAAATTATTTGAAATTCAAGTTTCAGTATATATAGGTGAAGTTTTATTGTATCACGGCCGCACTAATTCATTTATATGTTACCTATGACTAAAAAAGCAGAGTTGAGTAGTTGCAACCAAACCAGGTATAGCCTGTAAGGCCTAAAATATTTACCACCTGACCCTTTGCAGAAAAATTTTGCCAACCCCTGTTCTGTTGGATTACAATAAGCCATCTTTACTCACATTTTTCATTGACCTTTTAAATTGATTTTTATTGATTTTTACCTTTGTTCTTCAGAAATCTGAAATGATGTTGGGTTTCATTTCATAAATTTTTAATTTTAGAAGGAGCAAGAAAAGGGGGAAAAATCTTTTCTGCCATAGTGAAATGTATTGCCCCATTGTCTTAATAGACAGTATAGCACAACAAAAATAAAAGATCCCTTTTTCTAGGAGAGAATACATGGTAATGGACAGGTACTTGACTTAGGGTAGTGAACATACAATACAGTGTATAGATGATGTATTATAGAATTGTGCACCTGAAACCTGTATAATTTTATTAACCAGTGTCGCCCCAATAAATTCAATTAAAAAAAAGGAAAAGAAAAAAATATATATAAAATTTTGAACTTTCAAAATTGCTCCAATTAATGGATTTATAATACATTAAGTAAAATCTCACTCTTAAAATATTTTCAAACTGTTGTTCTTAGCACTCCCTCCTAACAAGTGTCCTGATATAATTGGTCATTATGAAATAAACAAAAGGAGAAATAGAAAAATCTCAGAAAATAATAAATTTGATATAAGGAGTATTTATTTAAAAGGGTTCTATGGTTCATTATGTAAGTGAAGAGGCATCTGACAAAATGACCAGTGCTGAAAAGGGTAGAATACTCAAAATCTGGTACAAAGAATGAATTTCTACGAAAAAATTATGAATTCCAGAAAGCATATTCTGATAGCCTATAATATTTATATTTCTTTGGAACAGATTACTATCTAAGCCTGTCTACAGATATTTTTCACTTAGGTTATTAGGATTTTTTAAAATCAAATCACAGAACAATAATTTATTTTATAAAATTTGTTTTATAATTAATTAAAATTTACACATTTTATAATTGTAGGTGTGAGTGTACTGTAAGCTAGGTATTATTTCATGCAGTCATTAACCATTTTTCTTTCTTACTTTATAATGCTTCAAAAACAAGAATACTGTGTAAATAAAAGGAAGGACATATAATTGCCCTAAGTTACTGACTATATATTAATGATTCTCGATTGGTGACTCTTGTGAAATTTGACATTTAACAGCTTTACCTAAAGTTAACATTTGACATTTTAGCATTCAGAAAAACTCTCCTACATTATAGCAGAAGCATAGCAAAAACACCGTGTTTAATATTTTCTGTTTTTGAAATAATTTTTTCTTTCAATTTTATTTTGTATTAGTTTCAGGTGTACAGCTTAATGGTTAGACAGTCATATACTTTATATAGTGTTCCCTTTGATATTTCCAGTACCCCAGCTGTTACCATACATCATAATTGTGGTATTGAGGTGAAGGGACTGAGAAGCACAAATTGGTAGTTAGAAAATAGTCATGGGGAAGTAAATAAAATATAGAAAATATAGTCAATAATATTGTTTTTGAAATAATTTTATCTCTAACATAGGTCATTTAAACTTTATAGTTGTTTTCAAGTATATGTTAGTAATATCTAGAAAACATTGATTACTTCCCTGGCAAAATATCATATACTGGTACTCTAGAACTCGATGAACATTTATTTTCCAGTTCTAGGATTGTTCTGATTAAAATAAAATACCTGTTATACATAGTAAAGCTAACAATAACCATATTGAGCTATGATTTTGAGTATCTTAAAATTGTTATGTATAAATAGGATAACTTGATAATATGAAATTGGTAACAGAATAGAAAACGAGAAACACTTGAAATATTTAAAACTAGATTGAGTAAAATACACCACTGCTCTGTGGTCAGAAATGGTTATATTTTATGCCATTTTGAGGAGCTCTTCCTATAATTTTTATGAAATAGTCCTGAGCATGGGAAATACATTTCCATGTCTTATCTTTGTCTAAACATTTTGACAAAGTGTGACAAAGGATGCAGTATGACACAGTGGGAACACTAAAACTGTAGAGTCAGACATACCTGAATTTGCATCCCAACTCTAACACTAAACTATGAAATTAAGGCAAATTAACCAATTCAAAGTTCATTTTTCTTAATTTGCTAAATTAGCTAATTGCTACCTCTCAAGGTTGTTTTTCTAATAATTGAGGTAATAAAAGTAGCTAATAATAATAATAACTAACACTTGTATATAGCACTTACTATGTGTCAGGTGCTGTTTTAAGCATATGTTAATTCATTTAGCCTCCAAAAAAAACCATATGAGGCAAGTACTATTATTATATCTGTTTTAAAGATGGATGTACTGAGACACAGATCAATTAATTGACTTGCCCAAGGTTATCCAAGCTAATGACAATAATGCATGTTAAAGGATCTAGTATAATGCCTGACACCTTTGTAGATGCTTGACAAATATATATATTTTTTTCTTTACATTTTTCTTTCTCATTCAGTTAACATTATTACCTATCGCCTCTAATTAGACATGGCAGCCCCAAATAATTCTGCTATTTACCATTGTGTGTCTGGTGTCTATTATTAGCTACTAACATACCTGATGGATATGTCTAAAACATAAAGGTTTAAGTCAACATTTCCCCATTAACAACTTTAAGGCATGGGGCAAAGGAACAGTAATAAGAATTTCTAAAATCTATATGATATAAATAATGTGGATTATTATTGCAGTTGCATTGTACCTCCTGATACTCTACCTAAACCTATTTATTTTGTTTTAGGTCTCTAATTCCTCTGTAGTTTAAAATTATTGGAATATGACTTTAAACAGCCCAGATATGTGATATTCAGGGTAGCATTTTTGTAATAGTCTATTTTATCTTGGGGTTTATAATTACTTTGCATTATCCATTGAAAAGCAGTTAATATCGCAAAGTATAGGCACAATTATGAACTACCCATTTGCTATAAACATTTATAGTCTTTGCTCCATTTAACGAGTATTTATCAAGCACTTTGGGCTTTATTGAGTGAATGCTAAAGTACTACGTGTTCTCCTAAAATAGTCACTTGGCTGGCAAATCAAGAGAGTATAAACCTAGAACCATAAATGTTCAGCCAATTCAAGCCAAAAGATTTCTTCAAAGGGAAGGATTAAGAGAGAGCTGAGTGATCAGGTAAAATTTTATACAAGTAGAATTTGAGCTAAAATTGAGGGAGAAAAATAGTATTTATATTAGGAGAGAAGAGGACATTACTCATAGGAGTAAGCTACAGAGAAAGATAAAATAAAGAAAATCTTCCTGGCTAGAGCAGAGAATTCACTTTACATAGAAGGATGGATAAACTAAACCTATTTATTTATTTATTTATTTACTTACTTACTTACTTACTTATTTTCAAATGCTCTAGTCAAAAGACATAGGGTAGGTGAATGGATAAGAAAACACGACTCATATATATGCTGTCTACAAGAGACCCACTTCAGAACAAAAGGTTCACATAGGCTGAAATGGAAGGAACTGGAAAAAATGTTCCATGAAATAGAAACAAACAAACAAAAAAGCTGGGATAGCAATACTTATTTCTGACAAAATAGACTTCAAAACAAAGCACATAAAAGAGACAAAGATCACTACATAGTACTAAAGGAATTGATCCAACAAGAGGGTATAACCCTGGTAAACATATATGCACCTTATTTAGCAGCATCTAGATATATTTTTAAAACTCTCAGTGAACTTTAAGGGAGAGATTGACAGCAATACAATCTTAATAGGGGACTTTAACACCCTACTGTCATCAAGGAACAAATCTTCCAGACAAAAAATCAACAGGGAAAGAGAAGCCTTAAATGACACACTAGATTTGATGGATTTAATTGATATTTACAGAACATTTCATCCCAAAGCAGCAGAGTAGACCTATGTTATTTAAATCTCTGTTTTAGAACAGCTAGAGTAATACCATCTGTAGAGATGAAAAATAGCAACTGTCATTATTCAGAGATTCCTTAGGAGCCAGAATTCATAAGTCTACTATCAACCAGTACACACAGTGAAATCATGCCATCAGAACTGTCTAAAAATAGACCCTTTAGAGAATTGGCATTTATTCGAAAGCATATCAGTACATTCCCACAAGATCTAAATTCATTCTTTTTGAAGATTGTTTCCATGCCTTTGTTTGTTTGTTTGTTTGTTTGTTTGTTTGTTTTTAAAGTCCTGTTGTAATCTACAAACATAGTTATTTGTGTATAAAATTTATAGTGCTGTGAAGTAGCAAGTTCCAATTTTGATTTGTTGTTTGGAAACCTTTTCAGTTAATAATCTTACAATCAAGACAACCAAGGAATATTTTCTTACAGATTTTGTCAGTGTTGAATCTTGAGTTAGCTTAGCATTTTATATAAAATTACAAATATAATAATAGATGAATCATGATTTCTCAAGAGTTTGAGGAAATGCTGTGTTCACAGTCTTAGCATGTCCTTTTTATCATTCCCCGCCTTTGCCTGAACATCTTAATCACTATTTCTTTCATCTGGGAGTTTGTTGCTTGTGGAACTCTAATTGTTTAAAAGTCTAAACATAGCAGATTGAAACCTGATGCCTTATAATTTCTAACTGTTGCCTTATAATTTCTACCTAGTAGTCCTAATTCTGCCCTTTGCAATGCACAAAAGAAGGTAAATTTCTCTTTTGTATGACAATTCTAATATTTGAAGATAAATAGTATATTTCTCACTTAAGCCCACTTACTTTAGTATTATTTTTACACATTTTTTTTGACCAGCCACAGACTTTTCTAAGACATTCACCCCTATTTTATTTATGCATTAAAAAAAAAGCTCCTTAGTATAATTGTACCAATGGAAAAGTTACAGGTACAAAATTAAACCATGTAGATTAAGTAATTAGGGCAATAAGTGATTATTGCACTTAAAACTAATACATTGAAAGACTCCCATTCCACATAGCTACACTAAAGAGGGCAAAGCACATTGCTCCTCAAGGTCATAATTTTGCAATTTTGAGTATAAGGCAAAAACAAGAATTTCATATATGAAGAACCCATAAATAAAATGCTGTCTTCATTTTTCTTGAAGTATATTTCTTAATTTCATGCCTATACTGTACCTAGAATATGTAAATTCAGCTTTTCAGGTCCCAATGAGGAAGAGAGTTTATATCAGTAAAATACAAATATATTTATTATAACAAAATCTATAAATAGAGCTCTAACTAGAAAAGTAGTGTTGCCCATTTAACCATATATGAGGCAGCATAACAGTGATTAAAAGCACAGACTATGTAGGTTTGAATACTAGATTTACCTTTTACTAGTGTGTGACCTTGTACAACTTTACTTTCTATACCTATTTTTTGTGTGTAAAATGGAGAGATTAAGAGTACTTACCTCATGGAGTATATTATGTGAATTAATATAAATAAAAGACTAAAAACAATATTTATTTGCTACATAAATATTTGCTATTATTACTTGCAATATAAAATAGAAAGAGCTTTAGCTTAAAAAATAAGTGGATAATGGTTGAGTAAATATTGAAAGAATTTTTCTCTGGGGAAAAAGCAAGCAAGACAAGGACCTAAAGTTTACATAGTGTAGTTGTGGGGGGAAAACAGAGATGACATGCTAAATATTGATTTTTTTTTTTTTTTTTTTTTACACCTTAAATCTGTTAGAGTGATAAAATCTTGAAATCATCTTTCCAGCTCACTCTTATAAGCCTACTCTCATAAAATGAACAGAGGCTAGCATCTGAATACTTTAGTTTCACAAATTATATGCTAAGGCATTGACAACTAAATATCATTAAATAAATTGCAAATACAAATGCTAAAGCTTATTTACCTAGAGATCTGTTTTCAGGAATGAGGATTTCAGGATGTTCCTCTTATTATTACTGTCTGAAATCAAGAATGTGTACTCACCTCTCTATGTTAGATCTCCATCTATAAAATGGAATTAATGCTGCTTTTCACACAAATGTAGTAAGATGACAACAAATGGATTTGTATGTGTCAATTCCTCTGATCTTCTTAGAATGACATCACTGTATGAGAAAGGCAGAATATCTGTAACTTTCTTATTGTTTGCCGAAAAGGAAACTGATAGAGTCAGAAAGTGGATTTACATAGCGAAATAAACTATTTGGAATTATTCTAATAATTTTACAAGTATTATTTCCTCATATTGGAACTTGGAAGAACATGGCTGCTATTAAAGAATGGAGGACAGATGTCCAATGGAGAGAGTAACCATTTCAGATAATCATCAATGACAGACACAATGATGAGAACTTGCAGGAAGAATCCAAGTTCCTTCACAAGATGCTGAGAAAAAAGAAGCAGTAAAGCTGTTGGAAGTATGGAGTCTGAAAATGAACTGTCATCAGTTTCACTGAGAGAGACCAAAGGTCAAAGGCAGTAATGCAGAAGAAGCAGTTCATTGTGCTGGAAGGACCAATTGATATAAGAGGAAATAAATTATACTACTCTATGAAGATTGAAGATAGCATTGTAGTGATGTATGTCATTGGGATAATATAAGTGTGTTTTCCCCTCACCTTCTTCTTTGCTTTCCATAGTTTGATTCCTGCATATGATATAATATCCTTTTATGTAATAATTCTCAGGATAAAATTTTATGAACCAAGAAGATAGGTCAGTTTTGATTAGAAGGTGATTTTGAATAGGATTTTGCAAATTTTAAAAATACTTTTCTACAAAATGTAGGCATTTGAACCAATTAGAAGATAGCTGTTAGTTATGAATATTATATAAATATAACAGAACCTTATTATAATGTGTCTGTTGCTTGCTCTTATTTAAGACTACATTGTATAGGAGACCTCCATTATCATGAGGTCACTTTAGTATAACCCCATAGATGAGGTTCAAAAGAGATTCACATGGTGCCAGTTTCCTACTATTGTTAAACAGGGTATTTAGAGATTTGGTTAATTATACTTTGATATGAGATCTATTTGAGGGCCCTATTTATTTTCCTTCATCACTTCCTCTCTTTTTGCCATTTTCAAGACTTTCCTATACTGCACCCACCCTGTCCCTTAAGATGAGTCTGCTCTGTGTGGTGGATAGATGAATGTATATCATCATTACTATTAAATAATATTTAGAGAAATGAGAGGGCTGCTTTTATGTAATATTGAAAGCAAATCCTAGTGTACATGGACCTTCCCTCATACATATATTTTGAGCAACAATAGCAACAGTATTAACAATAATACTCTAGTTTATCTTTGTTCAAACTTTAGTTATTACTCTTTGCCTTCTAAACAAAACAAAAAAATACCTTAGGACACAGGTCAGCAAACTTATTCTTTAGAGGACTAAATAGTAAATATTTTAGTCATTGTGGGATGTATGGTTTCTATCATAACTACTCACCTTTGCCAGCCCTGTAGCACAAAAACTACCATAAGATTATATAATTGAATAGGCTTTGCTCTACCCCAGTAAAACTTTATTTATAGACACTGAAATTGAATTTCATATAGTTTTCACGTGTCATGAAATATTTTTCTTTTGACTTTTTTCAATCATTAAAAAAAAATGTAAAGATCACTCTTAAATTGCAAGCCATGCAAACAAACCAAAAAAAAACGCAGGTAGGATTCGTTCCATTGGTGTGGTTTGCCAACTCCTATTTTAGGACATTCCTGTCCTATAGTATACTAGCATCTGCTCTGTTAATTAAAAGCCCATAGTTTGTGAGCTTTCAGAAGAATTCTCTGAGAATTTAAGACAGAAAGGAGATGCCCGACAAGAAATTAACACTTCATAGACTCAAATATGTTCTGAATGCCTACTATATATGCCAACTACTGTTCAAGATGTTGGGAATATAGCAATAAACAAAGGTCAAAAGCCCCTGCCTCTTTGGAATTTACATTTTAGTGGGGTGACATAAGTAAACAGGTAAAATGTGTAGTATTAGAGATGGTGATAAATACTTTGTATAAAAATAAACCAGGGAAGATGGATAGGTAGTACAGGCAGGAAAGAGGATTGTAATTTTAAAGAAGGCCATCAAGGAAGGCTTCATTGATAAGGTGACATTTGAGCAAACTCTTAAAGTAGGAGAGGGAGTAAGCCGTGGATCAGGTAGGACCTGTATGTCACCCTTAGAATAATGGAGAGTTTTGAACAGCGGCATGGCCTGGTCTGATGTATATTTCAACAGGAAAACCATTTAGGAGGCTATTGAAATAATCCAGGTGAAAAGTGATAGTGACTTATACCAGTGATAGAGGTGGAGGTAGTGAGAAATACATTACTAATATATTTTGAAGGTAGAGGTAACCGAAGGAATAAGAGAAAAGTATAAGACTCAGGATTTTGACTTGGGCAATTGGAAGGATGGAGTTGCCCTTTACTGAAATGGATAAGACTGTGGGAAGAGCAGATTTGAGGAGGAAGATCAGGAGTTTTACTATGATCATGTAAACTTGAACTGCCTTTAAGATATCCAAGTGGAGATGTTAAGTTGACTGTTAGATATTTGCATCTGGAGTTTAGAGTAGAAGTCTGAGCTAGAGATATTATTTTTTAGAGTCATCAGTGTCTTAATGGAATTAAAGGCCATGACAGTTGGTGAGATCACCAAGGTATTGATTAGTACTACTATTTCTTTATTGCTATTACTGCCCCTGCTTCTTTTCTCATTCACTTTCAAAGAGGTAGGTAGCTTCTAGAAACCTGCCCCCTCTGCTCACGCACAAAGAGTAGAAGGAATCCCACTGAATCACAAACCTGACCTACACAGGAAGTACCATTAGTAGGCCATTCTCAAATTTTGCCATGGTGTAAACATGGGAGTGAATTGTCCCAAGTACCTCCTTGCTGGAAACTGTTTGCACTGGAGGTAAGTGTGAAAGGGGATGTTGTGGGAAATGATGGGGTGAGGGCTTCCTAAACTTTTCTCAAACCTCAGAAATGGCTTGATTCTGAGGAAGGGAGAAGGTTCAGGCTGGTTCTTATTTCCATGAACCAGCCCTAAATTTGACCTGCTTTCCTCAAACTGGGAGTCAGAAATCCCTTTTCTCTTCTGTTTTTCTGCTGCAGAAATTCCCAACATTCCCATTTTGTGGGCTCCAGAAAGGGGTAAGCGAAGACTTCAATCCCAGCCAATCATTTCCAAATTAATAATTTTTAGTGTTTTGGTTTTGGTTTTTTTTTATCATTATAAAAATGCTTTGACCCATTTTTCCCATCTGTTTAATTTCCTTGTGGATTGTTATGTAACTGTGTTCTAGGGTCACTCTGTATCCCTGGGCAGTAGAGTTCAGATCCATTGGCTATTTCCATTTGTGTGCTGTTCTCTTGTGGATTCTCATATGCAGTTTATTGGTGACTGTTTCCCAGATGGAAGATACCAAATTCAGGAGATTGCTTCACTCTCAGTTTCATTTTTTCCTGAATGGTGTTTTGTTCCCCTGCTGACAGCTTTTCACTACCCTGCCCAACAGCTTCTGATGATCGATCATTGCCTCTCTGCTATTCTATCTTACTGCTTTGACTGCCTTTGGTTTTTTTCTCTACTTTTTTGCCCCACTTCACTCATCTGCTGATTGATTTGCATTCTTTACTCACTGGTGCTTTGTCCTTCAGCAAATGGCCTGGTACTCCCATATCCATCTGCTGTTTTAGCATTTTAGACTGCCCAGCATTGTCTATTGGCTCTCCTACCATACTCCTATGCCATCTGCCTGCCTGATCTTGCCCTGCCCAATCTATGCCTGTAATATATATAGGTTCAGATTGTTTAGCACTTCTGCCACCTATCTCCACTTGCCTTTCACCACAAAGTTAGGCTGATGACTGAGTTTGCTTGACTACTGTCTCTTCTACCTATTTGCTGCACATGGCTGCCCATTAATTAACTTGAAATATTACATTCATCTCCTATGTACTCAGCCTTGAAACTTGCTGACTGGCCCATATTACCTCCTTTATATTCTCTGCATCTGATAAATCACTGGCATTGTTTCTCTGTTGTCTTGTAACCCTGATCAGGTTTTATTTCCAAGAAAAGTGTTGCCTACATATGCTTCAGTATTTAACAATACAGTCCAATTTACTCCTAAATTGTCTTTTAAACTCATTACCACCCATCCTTTCAGCTTTTGTATACAACTCTACATTTTTCTCTTTATTTAGGAGTAGATTTTTTTCTAAGTCATTTGTTATCTTTGCTTCAGTTGCCTTTTCACATCATATATTATGTACTTTTTGTTCCTTATTTATAAGGATCTTTTAATAATTTTTCATATACTCAATTTATTTCCAGATTTATTTTCCCTAATTTTTCCAGGGCATCATGAAGACAGATTACTCCTATTAATTTTATTTAAGACTAAAAGTATCATCTCTAAAAATAATAAATTTATTTATAGTTTCTTTGTAGTTAAATTTAAAGTAGCTTTCCACTCTGATCCATTTTATAAAATTTATCTTTATTGCTGAAAGTATTACAGATACCCCTCTTTTCCCTCCATTGATCCCCTTCTATAGCCTCTGGTAATCTCTATTTTACTTTCTGCCTCTGAATTTGCTTATTTTAGGTACCTCATATAAGTGGAATCCTGTAATTGTTATCCTTCTATGTCTGACTTAACATAATTTTCAAGGTTTATTCATATTGTAGCATATTTTAGAATTTTATTCTTTTTTGAGACTACTATTCTATTGTATGTTTATACCACCATTTGTTTATCCATTTATCTGGACCTCGAGTTGTTCTATTTTTTGGCTGTTATGAATAATGCTGCTGTGAACATTGGTATGCAGGTATCTCTTTTTCTTCCCATTCTTTTGAGTATTTACAGATAAATGTACTCAGAACTTTTAATATTTTGCCTAAGAGAAAGTGAAATCAATGGCAAAGACACCAGGAAACTACATAGTTAACACAAAAGATGGATAAGTCTGAGATACTGCACTAGGAACAGAAGTTATAAACGTTTAGAAAGGTTACAGAAGGCCAAGTGAGATTTAGAAGACCCTACATTCTAGGAATGAAAAGGAGAATGAAGTGAAATAACAGATGGTTGAAGGACATCAAAGTGATTCTGAAGAAAGTTGAATTTAAAAATATATACCAACTTCAGGACAGAATGATGGCATGGCATGTCTTTGAAATAGAGTAATGTGGACTTTTAGAGAAGATGGGGAGGCATTTGAAAGGCAAGGTTTAAACGAAGCTAATGGGACTGAGATGAAGCAACCAGGATGTATTTAGAGAAACCAGCAATGGGAACAGGAATTCATTTCAGTCGAGTCGTCCTCAATCCTGGATACCCAGCCTCTACCTATGGAGATATTTCTAAAAAGATTCCTGGGCCTGCCCTGGCCAGTGTGGCTTAGTTGGTTGGGCATTGTCCCATGCACTGAAAAGTTGCTGGTTCGATTCCTAGTCAGGGCACATTCCCCGGTTGTGGGCTCGATTCCTGATAGGGGGCGTGCAGGAGGCAGCCGATTGATGTTTAGCTTTCACATTGATGTTTCTCCCTCTCTACCTCTCCCTTCCTCTCTTTCTAAAAGTAATTTTTTTTAAAAATCTTTAAAAAACACCCAAAACTTTAAAAAAAAAAAAGTAAAAATAAAAAGAGATTCCTGGGCTCAAGTTCCTGACATTATGAATTATGGTTTAGGCAATGTGTGCATGCATGTGTGTATGTTTTAATCCACTGGCAAAACACAATGTTTGTTAAATGGAACTGTGTAGCATAGTGTTCTAGACCTTACAGGAGTTACAAAAGTTGGGAAAAAATTGGTCCTTGTCTTCAAGGAGTTTAAAACTGGAGAAGTTAAACGTGCAATAATAATGGATTTGGGGAGTCTTTGCCTGATTTGCTTCCAGAACTAGGGCTTGGAAAAGAAGACCTTGATGCGCATCTTGGTCCTCCCCCATGCACCCAGCCCCAGCAGAGGGAACCAGAAGCTGTGAAGTGCGGAAAGCTTCAAACAGGGTACTCAAGGCCAGTCACAAACAGCATCTGACATTAGCCTGCACCAGAGATCATCCAAAAGACTGGGAGTCCTAGCAGATCTACCTAATCCATAGAAACAAATCCAAACAGGCAGCCAAAATGGAGAGACAAAAAATAATAATAATAATAATGGATTTGGGAAAGAAGACTTTCAGTCCATTAGTAGATAATGTTTTTACTTGTTATCTTAATTTTTTTTGGTGGTTTTACATATTCTATTCAGCCTTTCTCAGACAAGGTTCCTCATGTAATCTGTCAAAACACAGAAAATTGAGTGACTTCTAAATTCTCCCAAGGTGGTACATAAACTTGTACTATTCTGTATGCATAGGAGAGAAGTTATTTCATTACATCCAGTAATTCTGTTAGACCCTATTTTAAAAGGCTTGCTATATGTCATGCAATCTGTTAGGAGTATATGACACAAAGATAAGGCCTTGCTTTCAAGGAGCTTACATCCTGAAAGAGGGGAAAAACATTTAACAAAAAATGCATTTCTAATATCCACAAATTTTTGTTATTTTCTTTTCATTTTCAGGGAAAATGTTCAAAGTCAGAGTGATTATATATCAGGACATTCTTTCACCTCTTGTAGGCATCATTGATTCAGGAATAAGATGTCTTCTATATTAATGCCTCATCACAGCTGAAGGATTTTGGTAATAGTTTAAATGCCAATAAGAATCTCTTAATTTTAAAAGCTATAGCATTCAGGGATAAATTAGTGATTTCATTGGTAGCTGTTAATAAACAGCATTACCTGAAACCAAGGTAATTAGTTTTATAGTGGAAGAGTGGAGATAAATAGATAACTAATACTTAGGAGGTTGCTCTTGACTGTAACTACAAGCACAGTGAGGACGCCCCCCCACCCCAAAGTATACCTATAAATTTTTATTGAAAATGGGAATTTAATTTATTCTCACTACCAACTAAAGCTCACTTGAATTCCTAGTGTCAGAAAGTTCAGTCATATTCCTTAGTTTTTATTATGGATTTGGTTAATTTGTCATTTAAACTAAGAATTATTTGTCCTCCATAAATTGATGTGTGCCTTTAAACTTGAGAGCAGTTAGCTTTATTCCTATTGTTCACTGCTTCACACTGGTTTTTCTAAAGGAATCTCTTTAAAGTGCTACACATACGATAAGTTTTAGGAACCTATTTTTCCTCCCATCTCCTGATAGCCTATTAGTTATTTATTTTTAACAGCGTAGCTATGGAAAGATCAAAGTACTTGAGTCAGAAAAGAAGCACTAAAATAGAAATTACATCTAGATTGAACTTGTTTTCTTAATAATTTTTAAAGATTTTGCTTGTATTCATTCTGAAAAACATTTTTTTTTAATCTTTATTGATTTCAGAGAGAGGCAGGGAGAGGGAGAGAGAGATAGAAACATCAATGATGAGACAGTCACCGATCTGTTGCCTCCTGCATGTCCCCTACTGGGGATTGAGCTCCTTTTTATATATTTAATAGTCTTTAACATCAAAATCATTACCTGTAAAAATGCATTTATTAGACATTTGGATGTTTATAAAATACAAAGCACTTCCAAACTTTTTGTATTTATCTCTGAATGCTTTTAGATTTCTTATAGTATTTAATACTTATGAAGAAATAGAGATAATTTTTTTTCATATCAGCAGCATTAAAACATCTCAGATGTTCAGGAATCAATATTTTTCTGTTTGTTCAAATCCATATTTCAGTAGTAGATGTGTGCATGTTTATTTTGCAATCAGAGGTAGTAATTCCATTATAGAGATCTTAAGCAAATATTCTGAAGGAAATATCTCTTATAAGTTATGTTATTTTCTCATCCCAACTCAGTGCCTTCTAGTTTAAAATAAAATCAGTATTGTGAGAAGGTAGAAGGCAGAGAGCCTTTTGAGATGTTCTGCTTTTCATGAGGGTAACTAATTAAAAAAATAAAATCATCTTCAGAAAGCTTCTATTTTATTAACAAGATCTATCTTCAAATTTCCATTCTACTCCTTGTGTTAGAATTTTAGATCATAGCATTTGGCATATATCATAGGTGTTCAGTAAGAGCATGAATTATGACCTTTTTATTGTGACATAGTATTCAAGATAAGATTTTAACTGAAAAGTATATGTTCATTTAGGAGAAGGAAAATATTTTTTGCTATTTATCTTGCCTTTCATTAGTAGCTTTTTAAAAACTCATATTTTATGAATATAGATTTATTTATGAAGTAAAAAAAAATTATTAGCTAGAACTAATTGATTAATTTGAACAGTTAGAAATCCATCGTAAATATAGGTTTGGGTTTCTTAATAACACCATCTCAATTGTTACCATAGCTACTAAAATGTATTGTGAATTTACTGTGTGCTAGGCTATGTAATATCTTACTTAATGCTCACAACAAAGCTGTATAAAAAGTACCACTTAACAGATAAGAAAATTATATTTAGAAAGATTAAATTATTAAATAAATTAACTGAGATCAAAGAGCCAGTAGAAGATAATAGAACTAGAATTTGAAATAGGTAGTCTTACTCCAGAGCCCTTGCTCTTAATCACTCTCCTTTCTACATAAATTAAGCTTTTTCCCATGTAATAACTATTCTACAATAAAAAGGGAGGGTCTGTCAATCACTACAGAGTATAAACAAGCAATAAGTAATTTAATATCCATGTCATTAATTATTTAGGTTTGTTCTTATTTCCTACCATAAATATTCTTTTCATATAAATTGTCAAGTACATCTCTCATCATCACTTTAGAAATATTTCTTGAAATAGAATAATTGAGTCAACATTGCCCTCTAGAATATATGTACAAATTTATATATTCATATTATCAGTTTGTGAGAGTGCATATTGATTATTGTTTTTAACCTTACCAGTTTGATAGATGAAAATTATATGCCTTTATTGGCACATTGTAGACTAATGATGAGATGAAACATGTTTCTTATATTTGCCCAATTTTGTTTCTTTTATAAACTGCTGTTTTCTTTGTTCAGTTCAGTAACCTGTTCTTAAAAACTGATTATAATTACAAAGATATATTTAAGGAATTGCTTGTCAAGAAATACTTTTGGCCAAGTCAGATTTATATTTTAACTATTTCATTTGACACATAAATATACACCAATTTATATTCTTTTCTCAAATTTCATTAATATAATAGTACTCACTTATTACTCACTCTCTTACAACAAAAGTCAAGCTCAAAACACATTCTGAATAAAAAGTATGCAGTTAATAAAATATAAACATTATTTTCTAACAAGCTACTTATGCCCTTTGTGAGTCTTTTTTAATAGTTGATACACAATAGTTTTATTTTCTAGCTATTCTTTTCTTATGGAAAGTTTATGATAAATACTTTATGGATAGAAAATTATTGAACCTTAATATTTTAGAATGAATGGTTTGTTCATAGATAACAAACCTTGGAAAATAATTTACAATTAGGACATTGAATATAGCTACTGTTAGCAATCATTTTTTAAAATACCAAATAATAAAATCCTATTTGCAAATTATTTTTCACAAATTAATTTTCTGCATAAGAATTTCAATGAAAACAATATTCTTGCATATAATTAATGTGAGTTACATTTGATTATCTAGACATTTAAAGCATTTTCTGACAGGTAGAGCTTAACTTCCCTCAAAAGAGCCCATTTTTTTAGTCTCCCCTAAATGCACACCATTACAAGCCCAAACTTTTTTGGTAAGTGACTTTTTTAACACTTGGCTTGTGTTTTCCCACAGAAATATTTATTTATGTAAATGATTATCAGTCAGGGGCATTTTTGGTCCCAGGGAACATTTGGCAATGCCTGGTGATGGTTTTTTGGTTGTCACAGCTAAAGGGGTGAAACCTTCATTTATATAATATTATTGAGTACTCACTAACTGCCAGGCCCTGTGCTGGGGCCTGGGGACACATGGATATAAAGTTATGATCTTCACTCTCAGGGAAGTTACATTATAGTTGGTAAATGGAAAGAATTGGATAAATAAAATATAGCATGATCATCAATATAGTAGTGTTGTGTGTGTGGTATATTAGGAGGAAGATACAAAGTTCACCTGAGAGAATTAGAGAAATTTTCAAAGAAGTGATACTGGAACTGTTTTTGTTATTGTTGTTGTTTGTACTATTTATCTTTTACTTAAATTTACAAAAATCACACTAATAGCGTAGTTACAGCTTAATGGATTTTTTAAAAATTGCCCAGCCGGGCGTGGCTCAGTGGTTGAGCATCGACCTAGGATCCAGGCAATCGGGGTTCGATTCCCGGTCAGGGCACATGCCCAGGTTGCAGGCTCCATCCCTAGTGGGGGGCATGCCGGAGTCATCCGATCAATGACTCTCTCATCATTGATGTTTCTGTCTCTCTCTCCCTCTCCTTTCCTCTCTCTGAAATCAATTAAGATATATTAAATAAATAAAAATTAACATACCCATGTAACCAGCACCTTCCAAATCAAGACACCAGGATGTTGTCAGCATCCCAGAAGACCCTCTTGTGCCCCCTTTGTTACAGCCCAGCTGTCAAAAGTAACTACTGTGCTGACTTTTAGTATTATAGATTTTTTTTTTTACCATATAGTATGTAATCTTTTGTGTCTGGATTCTTTTGCTCAGTGTAATGTTTCTAAAATTGCTTCATATTGTTGCATGAAGTTGTTTGTTCATTCTCATTATCATATATATAGTTGTTCAATGTAGGAATATACCAGTATTTATTAATCTCCTGTGAAGAATTTATCAATTCTATAAAGGCACAATGACTGAAATCATAACTATTCCAATAGGTCAGTTGCTACAGACTAGGTTTTGAGAGAGAAGTGGCAGGAGAGAACCTAGAGAGGTAGATAGGGGCAGATGATAGAGACTTTCTGTCATATAAAAGGCCATGAGATTTTTCTGTAGAAGGAAATGAAGAATTTTTTTTGAAAGACAGTAAACAGAGGTGAATTTAATGATATTTGAAGTTTAGAAAGACCACTTTGGTAGCGAGGTAGAGAATGGGTTGAATGAGAGTAAACTTAGTTATAACACTAATCAGGAAATTATTGGAATATTCAAACAAAAGATGTGGAGAACCTAAATACAGGTGAGAATAGAAAGGGATAGATAACTCTCTCGGGGCAGAATTTATAGCAGTTTTTTACTAACTGGGTATGAAGATTGCAGAGTATAGTTTCCTGAGCCAACCTTTAAAAATCTGTGTGTGTTACTAAAATACAGAATGTGAGCAATGAAGAAAAATAATAGAATTCTATCTCAGTAAATAAAATTGAATTCAAAATAATGCCCAAATTTATCTTTAGTGTTCAAACTTGTAGAAGAATAGATCATTAGTTGAAAATGAATGAATTGATGGAAATCTTTATGAAGAATCTGTAGGGAAATTGGTAACAGTCTAGACTGATTAATGGCATTGCCTTTGTTTTTCTTTTAATTTAAAACTTCGTCATTTTTGTTGTTGTTTCAGATTTCACTAGTTTTACTTTTCACAGGATGCAGGCACAACAGAAGTACATCAAACTATCCCTAGCAAGCCAGGATGTATAGTTAACCTGCCTATGGTGAAATGTCCAAAAGAACAAAGACAGACTAACAAAGATAAAGACACAAAAGATCATCATTTATGAATGAGCAAATTTGGGGGGAAATGGGACTCTTAGAAATAAGAAAATATAAGTTTAAAAAATCGGTGAACAGATAAAACAGTCAGATTAGACCAGCAGAAGAGAGAAGTAGCATACTGAAATATTTATCTGAGGAAATTACTTCTTACTGGAAAAATTACGGAGAGCTGATTTAATGGAAATATGAGAGAGATATAGGTATGGAGAATGAAATGAGAAGTACCAAAATACATTATATCATAGCACCAAAAGAAAAGAATGGAGAAAAGGCAATGATCTTAAAAGTAACCAGAGATGAAAGACAGATCACTTATATAGGAATGATATCAGATAGAATAATAAAAAATAGTATGGAAGAAATATTCTTCAGCGTATTTAAAAAGTATTCATCAAAGTATTGAAGTAGTTATATTGGAAATTACTTTGTACAGCTTATCCTTTTGTGATGTACATATGTCAAGTGTTTACTTTGAGGTTCACAATATAATACAGAAACTTGTTCTAAAATTTTGGATAGAGTCATTTAGACCATATTCATTAGGTCATGACAGAGATAACATCAAATCCTAGGATGGCATGTACCCATTACATTTGTGGTTTATATTAAAAGTTATGAAATGTTTAATTAAGATAGTATTTGATCTAGATACAGAGAAGAATTGACAGTTCTTGAGTATCTTAGATGCTTTAAATCTAGTAATCATGTGCGACTTTATTTACTAATATTTAAATAAATTAATTATGCTTCAAGTATGAATTAAATATCTAAGATTGTATTATTTTCTCTTCCTACTATATTCAGTACTAATGCTACCTGCCCTCACTTTAATGTTTTGGGGAGCAATTTTGAAAATCTTTCATCACATAATAAAAATAATATTTTAATATAAAAATAATATTTAAAAGTTTTTATTCTCTCACATAATTTGGCCTCTCACTTATAACAATTTTAGTATTCCACTTAATGTAAAACTTTGGAAAATCTTGAGTACAATCCACAGAACAATCTTAATATGTCAGGATTGAAAACTCACTTATTTTTGAGCCTCATGTCACAATTGTCCATAGTTTAACCAAAGACAGTGCCCTTTTATCTTTAAAGATTTATGTTCAGAATATATCATATTAGACTCAAAACATTGTTCTGAGGTTGCACCTGAGTAATTGTGAGGTTACTTTTCTGTTATGACAATGAGCCATATCATTTGTCATTTGCCTTATATAATCTTTACTGCTCTTAACAGACTGATATTTTGGATTTCTATTCATTGCTGTCTATTTAGTTTTCTGACCTACCTCTGTGAATGACACAAGAACAATTTTATAAATAACTTTAAGAATAGACCTACATTTGCCCTGATTGATTTAGGCCAGATTTATTTTGAGGTCCTGAAAATGAATACTGTCATAATTGTATTCTATTTTTTTTCTGATTCCTTCCTTTTGCAACAACTACTATTTCTCTTTGATGTTTTCTTGTCATTGCTGCTGACAATCAGAGACAGGTCAAGAAGACTAGGGAAAATATTCCTTCTTTAGACCCATCTTTTTGTAATATAAAAAGGTTTAAAAAACAGAACTTGCATAAGCTGTGATATATGAAAATTATTCAGAGAAAATTACAAAATGTCTGATAGCTTCTGGTCAACCTACATTAATGAAAGAAAGAAGAAGAAGACGAAAAGCTCTGGGAAACCAGGACATGACAGGATCTAGTGGTTTCACCCCCTATATCCCCACCTATTTCTTTGTTTCATGTTCTTTCCCTAGAAGCAAACTTGGTTAGTATGGAAGTCTGCCCTTCCTATTGCAGTGTTGAACAAAATGGCAGTTTCCATTTCCCCCACTTAATGTTCCTGCTTTGGGTACCCTCTGCCCTTGGATACTTCCATTTCCCCCACTTAATGTTCCTGCTTTGGGTACCCTCTGCCCTTGGATACTTCCATTTCCCCCACTTAATGTTCCTGCTTTGGGTACCCTCTGCCCTTGGATACTTCCATTTCCCCCACTTAATGTTCTTGCTTTGGATACCCTCTGCTCTTGGATACTTAATTTTTATTATGTGAAGAGAGGACCTGAATTAACACTGTTCATAATTACCTTAATATAAAATAATACTGCCTGGTTATCAGATCTTCAGGTTTGTTTTATAAATCTGAATTTTTAAATATCCTTTGTTGGCTGATTCTTGTGAATTTGGTTTGGCTCTTGCATATCCTGGGCCACACTTAAGGATACAATTTCTAAAGCAGATCATTCAGCTAAAGTGAACATTGAGGTAGCATTGAAAGAGAAAATGTTATAAATGACCAGCCTTAGGCATGCATGTGTATGTTTGTGTGTGTGTGAGTAGAGATGTTCATTTCTACCCATTTTGACTAGATGATGGGCAACCAACTTCCTCCCCCGTCCCACCAGCTGCCTTGATAAAGTTAACCCTTCATTGGCCTATAGCCCTAGCCTGAAGAACTCAGTTCCAATCCTAGGACATGTGTGTACGTGTGCACACACATGCATATACATTATCCTTAGTTTTTTGAAGTGCAGTTTGTTGTTGTTGTTCAAGGACGGATTACATTTTGACTTCTTTTAAATCTCAAACTTGAAGGTGATATAGACTTTATTTGGATAGTGAACTACCTTATCCTGAGCACCATAGTCTGGAGGTTCTGAAATAGTCTGGGTTCCTCAGATCTTAAATTACAGATCTTGATTCTGAGATATCAGCCTAAAATTCCATACCATAAAAATATGTGTATATGTATGTGCTAATTTTTTTATTTTATTAAATTAATTTTTAGATAGAGGAGGAAAACTGTGTGAAAAATAACTGTATAAAGAAAAATGTTTTAAAGCTAAGGAGTATTCACCACTGTATACTCAAGTTGGTTATTTAACAAGGGTTGAGATCTAAATGTTAGCAAACAGAGTAAGATTTTTCATAGTTAAAGTAACTGTGATGTATTATAAAAAGATATATTCTCAGTAGCCCAACAATTGGTTTTTAACATTAAAATAAATCCTTTTGTTGAGCCAGATGAATTGGCTGACTTGCTTCAGGGGCCATGTTATACAAGAAATCTTTGAACATTAGAGTCTTCCTTAGCACAGTGATATGTTAACTCAGTGGTGCTTATGGGAGCTGAGGTGAACTGTAGAAACTGCAGACTTGGCATTTCATGCTCACTGCAAAGTATTTATTCATTGAATGGAATGGAAGATGAAATTGCCTGCAATACTTAATTTTTTTCTTTTTTTTCTTGCCTTCTCTCTACAATTATACTGTCTTCTTTGATCTTTCATCATAACTAGATCTTATTTAAATATTGTACAGCTTTGAAAAACAAAATGAAGTATATCTATTTTGAAAAGCTTTCTGGTGTGTTCAGGAGTGGAAGAAGATGTAAATATTTAAGAAAGCTAAAACTCTAAGAGAAAAAAATACATTATCAATAATATCATATCTTCCAAGTAAAACTCCCTATATTCCTTGGTTGCAGCTTCTTCTTGTTGCAGTAGTGTTTAACTACTTAGTCACACTGATACGAGATAGTGATGTGTTATGATTGGTTGAAAGGTGTTTGCAACTAATGTAAAATTACAAAATCTACAAATGAATTTTTAATTAATTAGAATAAATTTAAGGCTGCCCTTATAATAATGTGACTCTTACTTTCATTCTGCTGTGTTTCTTAAATGAGAGGAGAAAGGAGTAAATTTATATCTGATATTCCTTGAGCATCCCTAGGAGTTAGTCATACATGTAAATTTTATATATCATGTCTATGTAGTCCTGAGAAAAAATATGTTAAAGATTTCTTCCCTGTGCCATAGGATACTTAAAGGGACAGGCTCTGTTTGTTATAACCCTTTTTTAAAGTGTAAAATAAAATTAATGTGTTTGCCCTTTAATGGATAGAGTAAGGAAAATTTAATCGGCTGGCATTAAACTGCTATTTTTACCTACTTTATCTCCTCACTAGGTCTACATTTTGCTCTTATGAAGGATCCTAACATTTATTTCAATCTATTTATAAAGTTGAATATAAGGTGATCATGAAGATTAGATCAAGTAGTACACATCATGAATTTATATCATTACTTCCATCCACTGTGTTTTTCTAAGTGTGGTCCTCTGACCAGCATCACAAGCCTAACTTGGCAACTGTTAGAAATTCAAATTTTGAGGCTCCAGTGAGAGACATTCTGAATCCAGATCTCTGGGTGGGGACCAGCAATCAGTGTTGTTCAAGGCCTCTACAAGATTCTGACGCACGCTAAAGTTTGAGAACCACTCCTCTAACCATATCCTACCTTGATAGCTTTACAACATTATTAGTAGCCATTAGATGGTGTTTCAAAGATATTCCTTGTTATTTAATCAGCAGAGGGCACTGTAATAATTGTTAGGAGGAAATTTGATTAAACTTACATGGTCAAGTAACAAGCATGTAAATATTAATACAAATTATGTTAATAAATGTCTATAAAAATAAGTAAATGTGCTATACTAAGTTATTTTTCACAATCACCATGCATATAAGGAATTTCTACATATTTACATGTAGCTGTTGTTTGTCTTATACATATTTAAACATGATTGCCTGTTAGCAATACATTTTTTTAAGGTCATTTTTTCTGTGAAGTAAAAACGGACCTGAATTTCATTGACGAGTTCCCTGGCCTATAGAATCATTATTTATGACCCTTCTTTTTACAACTTGGGCAGTCTTTGAAGCATCTTTCTGGCTTTAATGTTATCTTCACTGTCAAGGGTAAAACAAAAAGATCACATTAAGTGATTTTCCATAGGAGACTGCAATTTTCATAGTTTAGAAAGTATTTAGAAGTTAAAGATAAAATGTCTTAGAGGGAATAGCTAAATCCAATTAAATATCATTGTTTTAGACACTAGTTCAGAAAAGTTTATATATCTGAAGTAGAAATATAAATATAAATATAAATATAAAGGAAAAAAGAATCTGATAATCAAATTAATAATGTATAAGAAAGTGGAAACTTTAAGCTAATTAAGAAAAATGGATTTAAACTTTTAATGGTATCCTTTTCCATTGATTATAAATAGTCTATTGATAATAATCGTTATCTACTTGGAAAATAAATTATCTTCATTATCTATAGCATACTAGTATATATGATTAAAAGGATAAAGCTACATTTGTTAAAACTGTTCTTCTGTTTGGATTTTTAAATAATTTAGATCACCTTTTCTTGTTTTATTCTCTTGCTCTTTGCCTTCTAATTGGGCCTCCTCATCTATGGCTCATAGATGTTTTCACCAGCTCTTGCCTCCTACTCATCTTCCAATTCCCACTTCATTTGACCTCTTGTTCTCTTTCGGTCCCACTATTTCAGTGTTTTGCTTCCTGCCCCCCACTTGCCAACATTCTAAGGTTTAGGTTCTTGCTCTCCATTCTCTTTCCCTTCATCTTTGGTTCTCAACCACTGTTTCTAGGTTTGGTTTCTGGATTTTTTTATTATTCCTGTTCTCTAACTGTTAAGATCAAAACTGCAAGGATGTAAGGAGAATTGGAAAGTAGAGGCATATAGAGAATTGACATGTATTGAATACCTACTCCGTGCTAGGTGATTTACTTAAATCATTTACTTCTCATAAGATGTAGGTATGTTTTATTATTATCTCCATTTTATTCATAAGTCTCCGAAGCTCAGAAAGGTTAAAACATTTTGTTCTAATACACAGAACAATTAAGTGATAAATCCAAGTTTCAAACCTATTTTGGTTCGCTTATTCATTAATTTTTTATTCAACAAATATTTATTGAGTACACATACTATATGTCAGGTATTGTGCTAGGTGATGCAATATATCCAGCCCTTATTCTCATGGACCTTCACTATGTAGTGGCATTGCCTGACCTCACAGATGGTGATCTTACTGCTATACCAAACAGCTTAAGAGGAAAAATAAAAAGGAAATAGGTTCTGATGCTTCATGGAAAAGATATATTTGACATAGGTGTAAGGAAGACCACATTTGTGCATTACTTAGGGATACCCTATTGAAAAGGTTGGTTTGTGTCTAGTCCTAGAGAGTCTGACAGTCTCCCCCATCACCACTGTCAGCACCAATGCCTTTTAGTGACATCACCACAATATATATTTTCCTTTTCTGTTCTAAAATATACAAGATTTGTGTCTATAAGCCCAAATTCTCTAGAAAGTCTTTAGAAAGAATTAGCTGTTCTCCCTAAATTATGTTTGGAAAAAGATGAAGACCTCTGTGTAATTCATACATGCATCAATCCATCTATCCATCATCCATATATTTATTAATATCCTAAAAATAGTTAAGATGATTTACCCAAACACATAAAGCACAACTCTTAATAAAGATGAGTGTGGAAAAACAGGGCAAGGAACAATAAAATGAAATTAGGTTGTGTTCGGAAAGCATACTAAAATTGTATCCACAGATCTGTCACTGTTCTCAAGCGTAAGTTGATTCGCAAGCATCAAAGCTTCAAGACAAACTGGTAGCACAGAAAAGGACCCTTTCCTAGTTATGACACTTCAGAGGAAATTTTTCCTATATATTCTCTTAAAGAGGACCACAGTGCAAGGCGGTGAACAATGGCCTCAAATACTTTCCGATATAAATATGAGTTTCACTGAGTCATTTCATTGGCTTCAATTGCATGCCACAAAAGCAAAGTTCAATAAGACAATTCTTTGAAAAGTGAGATGAGGCATTCCAGGTAGACCACTGTGATCTGGCCAAATTCAATTCTATATTTTAGAGTATCTAGAAAATTTAATGAATTGCATCCCTTTTAGGTAATTCTCAAATATAATTTGCCAATTGAGTTTTTTATGTACTAGGTGACAGTGAGTTTACACACTCTTATAAGTTTGTTTTCATTAATGCCACATCAATGTGTAGAGTACTAACTAGTACATAGTAGGTGCTTAATAACTAATGTGGAGATGGATAAATGTTGTGCTTTAAGGTATTTGTGTAAGTAAAAGACTTCCACTCAACTATATGTTGATTTTCCCCCTTATTTTTAAATAAACTATGCTACTATATTTTGGAGTACATCATTATAACATGGAAATAGTGTTTCTTCTCAAGAGACCTCAAAATCATGCCAGATAGATTGAATTTGGTAAACAAGGAATAGATTCTGATAATGCTAGCTTGACAGTTTTTATGTATGTATTTAAGTGAAAGTAATTAACTCCCAAATTTAGGAATTTAAGAATTTCCTTTTCTCCTGCCTGCTGGCCCTCTATTTTTAAAGCACATTTTATTGAAAAGCATTTTGGTAGTGTTAGTTTTCCTTTAAAATTTCTGCCATTGTAACGTATTAAATTATGCTGGGATTCAATACACCAGTAGATTACATCAATTCTAGTAGTCCTTTATTCTGTATAGTTATAAGGGGTTAGCTAACTAACTTATGTGTGTATTATAATATCAACTGGCATCTAACACATACTTGATGCATATTATCTTTACCCAGTCCTCAACCTAAATTTTTCCCAGAACTACAGTCTTATTTAGGAATATCTCTCTATTTCTAATGAAATATTGGAAAGCAACCTTTCCTTATATTACTCCATAATTTACTTTTTATTTCATTTGCAGTTTTTCTTATTTATTGAAACACTTTGTTTTGCAAAAAATTTCATTTTTTATTGCTTCCAAATATTATAATTTGCTGTATTTATAGAAACAGAGGATTAGAAGTGATTAAATTATATGTTTCACTCCCCAGTTTTAACCTAAATCATATTTTTTACCATCACAGAATAATATATACCTATCTTGATTCACCTTTAGAAAATGAAATTTTCCTGTCTCTTCATTAGCTTATTCCAGGTTTATACACACCGGTCTTAAGAATGCCCTGTCTTAAAACTTGTTATATGATCAAAGCCCATCACTAATAATTATTTTAAAACATATAGTTAATTTATAGTGAAGATATGTTATCCAGAGGTTTTTTCCTACCCAATACATGGGAAAAGTTGACTATTGATTTGTTGAGTTCCTTTTAATTATAGCATAAAATTATAGAGCTAGGAGAGATACAAAATAATCTCAGGTTTTCAGGGACTAATTATTTCAAGAGTAATAAACAAAAATAAAATTACCCTGATTTTTTATCCTGTGAAAATCTGTTGAGCCCTTATAGCAATCTGAGACTTCCTTTAAAATTTGGTTTATTAGGCAAGATGAGACTTTTATTAAATAATTCTGAGTTGTAAGAGATAAGAAAGGTTTGTTAATATAATTAAGTTCCCCAGATGTCCTGATCCTCAGCTTTCATTCAGTGGTCCCAAAGAACTGAGTCTTGATGCCTAAAAAAAAAAAAAAAAATGTTTGGGGAACTACAAAGTATGGTTTAGAGAAAGCATGGTTTATAATTATTTTGAAGTTAATTTTACTACTCTGCATTCCTTCCTTTTGGCTTAATTTCACTCAGTCTGCTATTTAATCTTTAATTACAGGCCACAAAAGAAGTAATAGAACGGGAAGCGCCAGGGATGGCCCTGGCAATGCTGATGGGATCACTTAATGTTACACCTCTGGGCATGCTCTCTAGGTAAGAAAGTCACCAACATATTGTAAAGAAAATTAATTCCATACTGCTAATCACTAAATAGACTGATAAAACCAAGAAACTTGAGTTGTAACACTTAAGTTTGCCCCATTTGTTCCCTAAAATTAAGTCTTAATATCCTGCCCAGTCAAACCTTAGCCATTAGTTTCTTTCAAGTTTTTGTGTGTGTGTGTGCGCATATTATATTTAAAGTTTTAGAAAATATTATATTACTGCTAAAAGTTGTCAGTTCTAACACAGAGGAAAGCCCAGTTTATTAAGATATAAAAGTATTCTTTTTTGTGATTATCTGCAGTCATTAATATTCATTATCATTAAATACTAATTTAATAAAACTAAATGATAGAGTTTTTAAAAATAAGTTGTTCTCACAAGTTAGGAACTTTGTACTTAGACATATTGATATGTGGTCATGAAAATAAGCTCAATTAATAGTATATTATTATATTAAATTAGTATATTTAAAACTATGCCTTTTTTGACATAGATGTTGACAGCCATCCTTAATCTAATGACTTATTTGTTATTACTTTAGCAACTCTTAGATTAAAATCTCCTTTAATGAGGACAATAGAACATATCATTTAAGTTAAAGACAGAAATATAAGTTAGTAATAATCTGTTGATTTAATGAATTAATTAAATAGACAGTTGATCTTAGAGCAACCTAAAAATGCACAGCAACTTTGTAATTTAAGCATCTCACAATTATTATTTATAGCCATTTATTGATCCTGTGTGCAATATGAATATAAAAGTAAATACACACTTTTAATGTTTGGTGTGTGAGTTATAATGCCCTTTCTGTTACTTGGACGAAGTTTATTTCCCATTAATGGAAGCCACTTGAAGCATAACTAAAAGGAAATGTGAATGGATCATTAGATACTCTATTCCCTTTGCTGTCACATGTACTATATTGTAACATTTTATCTTAGTAAGAGCAAAAATACAATTAAAGTAGAATGATAGAGATTTTAAATTTAAAAGTCCATGCTCATCTTTAAGGAGCAATATTGATTCTTTTATTCTGTGTGTTTTTTAACCCTTACTTATATTACCTACACATATGAGGTCAAGGGTCACCTTTGATCCCCTTTCTCAGTGGAATTAAGTGTAGTAATCTTTCAACATAAAAGAACTCCTTCTTGGCATACAAGGAATATAGTTAAGAAAGAATTAAATTTTATCTCTTATTCGTTCTTTTTAATAAAAATTCTAATTTAGCAAGTATAGTAATACTCTATTTGCCAAGCCCTATACTAACCATTCGGGATACTAAGGATAGAAAAAGAAATAAGGCCTGGTCCTCACCTTAAGGATCCCACAGTTAACCTGGAGAACTTGTTCTCTGCAACTGTTAAGATAACTCTTTAAATTGACTATAGCTTTCTTGATCCAGTATAGAAATACTACTTTTTTGTCTTATTGAAATATTTTTTTCTGGATTAATTCCTTTTCCACCTTTGAATCCACATAATTGCCAAGCACTGTACTGCTGAGTAAGTGGAAAATTAACCAACAGGAGCTGATTCTAAGTACTTTGTCTAAGCTCATCTTTACGCTGAAGCCTTTGAAAATTAAAACATATACACAGCAGGATAACAGATTCTTCTGACTTTTCTTTCTGTTCATTGCTTACTTAACTGAGAGTTTCACAGTTTTGAAACAGATAATAGTCTATATGAGTTATGGAAAAGGGAATTGTAGAATATATCCATGAATGTTCATTTTTTTGTGCTTTTTTAAAGCTTTTTTAAAAATTCTTATTTTTAAAACAGCCATGATTAGATTGAAGCATCCTTTCTATAGCATTTTTACCTTGTCTGTACTTTGGTCTTTGTACATGCTTCTGTTATTACACATGCTATGTTGTAATTATTTACTTACTTGTCTGTATTACCTAAAGGATTTTTATAAAATCCTTAAGAACAGGAGCTTTGGTTTATTAATTTTTACATCATTAGTCCCTAAAACAACTTTTGACACATAGTAAGTATTCAAAAAATGTTTATTGTTAAGGTTACTATTGATAAATCAATATTTCATCCTACTTCTAATAGAATTTTTTTCAAAGTAATCTATCAAATTGATGACTTGCATTCATTTTTTGTCTCTAGAGAGCAGAATTAAATAAAAATACCTTTTAAAATCACCAAATCTGTTTCAAATCATTTTTATCTACTTGATTACTTAATATACTACAGGTTTTCTGTGAAGTACATTGGAAGATAGTATCAAGTAATGGTTAACAGCATCATCTCTGAAGGCACAGGGCTGACTTAGGTTCTATTCTGGCTTGACTACTTACTAGCTACTTAACATCTTTTTTGTTTTCTTATCTGTATAATAAGGATGTTAATAGTACCGATCTTGGGTTGAGTGAGTGAGTGAGTGAGTCCATGTAAAGTGCTCAGTACAACAACTGATTTATAAGTAGTCTTATTTAAGTGTTAATCATTGTTGTTATTTTATTGGTTGGGAGTTCCCATTCTTAAACAAATCTGCTAGAAACACCTTCTAATAGTGTTCCTTCATCTGAAAATGCCTTTATCTTACCTTCGTTCCTGAAGGATATTGTCACCAGATACAGAATTCTGGATTGACACTTCTTTTCTCTCAGCACATAAAAAAATGTTATTCCACAGTTTTCTGGCTCCATGATTACTACCAAAACTTAAGTGATTCAGAGAAAACAATGCTAATAAGGAAAGTTATAGCTGTAAATGCTTATATTTAGGAAGAAAAGTCTCAAAACATCCACCTAATATTATAGTGTAAGAAACTAGAGAAAGAAGAACTAATGAAACCCAAAGCTAGAAGAAGGAAGAAAATAAAGATTAAAGAAGAAATAAACAAAATAGCAAATGGAAAAAGCAATACAGAAAAACTTAAACCCAACATTGGTTCTTCAAACGGATCAACAAAATTGACAAATTTTGCTATATTGACTAAGAAAAATGAGACGTAACTCAAACTACTAAACTCCAAAATGAAACTGGGGATACTACTACCATGTTTACAGAAATAAAAATAGCTATAAGAGAGAACTATGAACAGTCGTATGTCAGTAAATTGAATAGCCTAGATGAAATGGAAAAATTCCTACAGATACAAAGCCTATAGATTGAACCACAAAGGAAAAGAAAATCCAAATCTGTAACTAGTAAGGAGATTGAATCAGTAATCAAAAACCTACCTACAAATAAAATGCTTGAATCATATGGCTTCACAAAATAATTCTACCAAACATTTAAAAACATTGACACCAATCCTTCTCACACTCTTCCAAAAAATTGAAGAGAAGGGAACACTTCCTAACTAATTCTATGAGGCCAACACTACCCTGATACCAAAGAAAGACAAAAAACTACAAGAAAACTACAAACCAATATTCCTTATGAACATTGATGCAAAAATATTCAACAATACACTAGCAAACCAAATTCAGCAGTGTATTAAAATACTTATGTACCATGACCAAATGGGATTGATCCCTGGGATGCAAGGATAGTTCATTATACAAAAAAGCAATCAATGTAATATACCACAGTGACAAAATAAAGGATAAAAAAAACACTTGAGCACTTCAGTTGATACAGAAAAAATATTTGACAAAATTCAGCATGCATTCATGTTAATGACACTTAACAAACCTCAAATAGAAGGAAACTACCTTAGCATAATAAAGGCCTTATATTAAAAAACACACAGCTGATATCATACTCAATGGTGAAAGAATGAATGCAACTTTCTCTAAAGCAGGAACAAGACCAGGATGCCTGTTTTTGCCACTTAAAAGAAAAATACTGTTGGAAGGTTAGCCAGAGCATTAGGCAAGAAATAAATTTTAAAAAGGTATCCAAATTGAGAAGGGAGAAGTGAATTTGTTTCTGTTTGACATATTCTATGTAGAAAACCCAAAAGATTACACGCACATGCACACACAAACCTATTAGAGCTAATAATTATATTCAGCAAAGTTAAAGATACATAATCAACATGCAAAAATAAGTTGTGTTTCTATACATTAACTATGAACAAGGCAAAAGGAAATTATAAAAACATTTCCATTAACTATAGCATTAAAAAGAATAAAATTCTTAGTCATTAACTTGATCAAGGAGGTGAAAGACTTATACACTGAAAACTACCAAACACTGCTGAAAGAAGCTAAAGACATAATTAGATGGAAATCCACCTCAGGTTTTGCAAGACTTAACATTGTTAAAATGTCATTACTGCCCAAAGCAATCTACAGATCTAATGCAATCCTATCAAAATATAGCAACATCCTTTTGCAAAAATAGAAAAATTTATTCTACAAAGTATATAAAGTCTCAAGGGACCCAAATAGCCAAAACAATCTTGAAAAAGAAAAATAAAGCAGGAGGATTCCCACTCCCTGATATCAAACTTATTAAAAAGCTACAGTAATTACACCATGGAATACTAGGCAGCTATAAAGAAGAAGGGTCTCGTACCCTTTGGGACAGTATGGATGGACCTGGAGAATATTATGCTAAGTGAAATAAGCCAGGCAGAGAAGGACAAACATCACATGATCTCGCTTATATGTGGAATCTAAAGAACTTAATAAACTGATGAACAGAATAGATTCAGTGACATGGAAGCATAGATTAGACTGATGAATGTCAAAGGGATGGAGGAGGGTGGGGGGGTGGAGGGGGAGAGATTAACCAAAGAATATATATGCACAACCCAAGGACACGGACAATGGTGGGCAGAGGAACTGGAGAGGGGGATGGGATGGGGTGGAATGGGCCATTGGGGAGAAAAAGGGACATCTGTGATATTTTAAACAAAAACTTTAAAAAGTTACAGTAATTAAAAGAATGGTACTGGCATTAAGGCAGACTTTTTAGACCAATGGAATAGAATAGTGAGGCCAGAAATAAACCCTACTTATAGAGTTAAATGATTTTCGAGCAGGGGAAATCAAGACAGTTCAATGGGGAAAGGATAGTCTTCCACAAAAGGTGTTGGGAAAATTGGATATCCACATGCAAAGAATGAAGTTGGACCCGTACCCTACACCATATACTGAAATTAACTTTAAAAGAATCAAAGACCTAAATGTAAGAGTTAAAACTATAAAACTTGTGGAAGAAAACCTCATGGAAAAGCTTCATGACATTAGATTTTGCAGTGCTTTCTTGAATATAATACCAAAAGTACAAGCAACAAAATAAAAAACAGACAAGTTAGACTTAATCAACATTAAGAACTCTGTGCCTCAAAGGACACTATCAACAAAGTAAAATGGCAACCACAGAATGGTAACGTTTGCAAGTCATATATCTGATAAGGGTTTAATATCCAGAATATGTAAAGAACTCCACTCAAAAACAAACAACCCAATTTAAAAATGGGGAAAGGACTCGAATAGATATTTCTCCAAAGAAAATATACAAATGGCCAGAAAGCACATGAAAAGATACCATTATACAACATGGATGACTTTGGAGATGTGCTAAGTAAAGTAAGCCAGACAAAAGAACAAATATCTTGAAAGACATCAATCTTCAATTCAGGACCCAAAGAAATCAGCAGCAGGATGAATAAAAAGAAATCGATACCTAATACCTCATAGTAATGATATAAAATACCACAGAAAAAGAAATCTTAAAATTACCAGAAAATGAAATGTATGATATATAAATTATACTTCAATATAGTTGTATGAAATGCACGATTCTCTATATCTTGATATTATAATTTTTATTTTTTCTCAGTGTAATAATAAATGGTATATCAATATTTGCATGTAGATGTCTTTGCTTAATAGCAATATTAAACATTTTACCTGTGTTTATTGACTTTGTGTTTCCTCATTTGTAAGTTGAAAATTCATTTCATTTATCAATTTTTATACTAGTCTGCTTCCTTATTGATTTTGAGTTTTTTTATATATTAACATTGTCGGTAATGTTTTTTTTTCTAATTAGTTCTTTGTGCACTTTTATATTTAGTTACAGTATTTTGTCAAATGGAAATTTCAATTTTATGAATATAAATCTTTCAAAACAAATTGGAGAGAGCAAAAACACAGAATAACTGAAATGAAACAGAAATTTGACTAATTGCTAACCTCTCAATAACAATAATTGAAACAGAAGATACTGGAATAATAACTTCAGTGTGCTGAAAGAAAATAATTGTTAACCAAGAATTACACATTCAGCAAAGTTGTCATTCAAGAATGAAGACGGGAAAAAATGTCCTTTTCTTACTAATACAAATTGGTGATTATATCATCAAAACAACCCCACTTAAAGAATTTAAAGACTATCCTTTTTGCAGATGAATTTTGTCTCAAATGAAGAGTTGAGGATTCAAGAAGGAAAAGAGAATAAAGATAATGGTAAATATATGAGTAAAATTACTTAATGAACCATTGTAAAACAATAAAAATGTCTGCTTTATATGAGAAAAATATTCTGGAACATTCTTGAAAAATAGAGTTATATTCTTGGAAAATAGATTCTAAGTTTCATAACACATGACAAACTTTTTAAACTATAGGTACAACCTTATTGTCAGTAAGGATAAATTCATGGCCATGATACTTAAAAAAAGAAACTACCTTAACACAAATGGGATGAATTTAAAAGGATCCCAGAGGCATGTATCAGTCAAATATGTGTACATAATACATAAAACCTCAGGGGAAAAAAACCTTAATGAAATGGAGAATTGTGATTTACCTGATAGTGAATTCAAAATAATGGTCATTAAAACACTTATCAAGTCAGGAGAACAATATATGAACAAAGTGAGAATGTCAACAAAGAGAGAATATAATAAAGTACCAACCAGAAATCACAGAGCTGAAGAATACAGTGAATGAACTGAAAAAAAATTTAATAGAGGGGTTCAGCCACACTAGATGAAGCAGAAGAGAGGATCAGCAAACTTGAAGACAGTGTAATGAAACTCATCCAGCACAGAAGCAAAAGGAAAAAAGAAAAAAAAGAAAGAAAAACAGTGAAAATGGCTTAAAGGACTCACAGGACAACATGAAGTAGATCAATATTCACATTATAAGGATTCCAGAAGGAGAAAAGAAAGAAAAGTGGGCAGGAAACTTACTTGAAGAAATCATGGCTGAAAATGTCCCTAACCCAGGAAGGAAGCAGACATCCAGATCCAGGAAGCCCACAGGTTTCCAAGAGACCCACACAAAGACACATTGAAATTAAATAGTCAAATGTTAAAGAGGAAATCTTAATAGTAGCAAGAGAAAAACAACTATTTATATACAAGGAAACTCCCATAAGACTATCAGTAGATTTTTCAGCAAAAAACTTTGTAGCCCTGGACGGGTGACTCAGTTTGTTGGAGCATCATCCTGTACACCAAAAAAGCTGAGGGTTCAATTCCCAGTCAGGGCACATATCTAGGCTGCAAGTTTGATCCCAGTCAGGACACATACTGGAGGCAAATAATCAATGTTTCTCTCCCCCTCACCCCCTTCCTCTCTCTCCACGCTCCCTTCCTTTCTCTCTAAGAAAAATCAATAAAAACATATCCTCAGGTGAAGATTAAACAACAACAGCAACTTTGTAGGCCAGAAGGGAATGGTATAATATATTTAAAGTGCTGAAAGAAAATAAAATACCTTGTCAACTAAAATACTCTACCCAACAAAGTTGTCCTTCAGAATTGAAGGAGAGAAAAAGAGTATTCAAGACGAAAAAGCTGAAGGAATTCAGCACAACTAGACTGGTCTTACAAGACATGTTAGAGGGACTTATTTAAGCTAGAACAAAGAGGTGCTAATCAGTAGTAGGAAAACTGTATGAAAGTATAAATTTCACTAGTAAAGATAAATATATAGTTAAGTTCAGAATTTAAAAATAGAAAATGTGAACAGACCAATTAATAAGGAGATTGAATCAGTAATCTAAAACCTCCCAAAAAACAAAGTGCAGGACCAAATGACTACACTGGTTAATTCCACCAAACGTTTAAAGAAGAATTAATACAAGTCCTTCTCAAAAGTAATACCAATTCTCCCCCCAA
Organism: Miniopterus schreibersii; assembly: GCF_964146895.1. Taxonomy (NCBI): domain Eukaryota; kingdom Metazoa; phylum Chordata; class Mammalia; order Chiroptera; family Miniopteridae; genus Miniopterus; species Miniopterus schreibersii. The sequence goes on from NC_138101.1 coordinate 176,307,193, forward strand.
AATAGAAGAGGATGGAACACTTCCCCAGGCAGTTACAAGGCCAATGTTACCCTGGTACCAAAACCAATCAAGGACACTACAAGGAAACAAAATTACAGGCCAATAGGCCTGATGAACATAGATACAGAAGTTCTTAACAAAATATTAGCAAACTGACAACAATATTACATTAAAAGAATAATACACTATGATGAAATGGGATTTGTTCCAGGGATGCAAGGATGGTTTAACAGCCACAAATTCATCAATATGATAGACTACATTAGCAAAACAAAGAACAAATATCGTATGATCATCTCAGTAGATGCAGAAAATGCATTTGACAGAAGTCAACAGTCATTCATGATGAAAACTCTGAACAAAGTGAACATAGGAATATATCTCAACATAAGAAAGGTCATATATGACAGATCTACAGCTAACATCATACTCGTGATTAAAAACTGCAAAATTTTCCTCTAAGATCAGGAACAAGACAAGGACAACTAGTCTTGCCACTTCTATTCAAGATAGTACTGGAAGTCCTAGCCAGAGCAGTTAGGCAAGTAAAAGAAAAAAATGCCACCCAAATCGGAAAGGAAGAAGTAAAACTGTATTTGCAGATGACATGATATATGTAGTAAAACATAAAGACTCCACCCCCCAAAAATAGAATAAACAAATTCAGTCAGTAAAGTTGCAGGATACAAAATCAATATTTAAAAATTAGTTGCATTTCTATATAGTAATAATGAACTATCAGAAAGAAATTTTTTTAAAGATCCCATATACAGTTGCATCAAAAAGAGTAGAATCCCTGGGAATAAATTTAACCAAGGAAGTGAAAGATCTGTACACTGAAAATTATAAGACATTGATGAAAGAAATTGGATCTTAAGTAGATATTTTGTGCTCATGGATCTAAGAATTAATATTGTTAAAGTCACATTCAAGCCTTTTTGGCCGGAACAGCCATCTGCCAGTAATTAGCCAAAATGACCAACACAAAGGGAAAGAGGAGAGGCACTCACTATATGTTCTCTAGACCTATTAGAAAACATGGAGTTGTTCCTTTGGCCACATACACGCACATCTACAAGAAAGGTGATATTGTAGATATCAAGGGAATGGGCACAAATGTTACCATGGCAAAACTGGAAGAGTCTTCAGTGTCACCCAGCATGCAGTGGGCATTATTGTGAACAAACAAGTTACGAGCAAGATTCTTGCCAAGAAAATTAATGTACATATTGAACATATTATGCACTCTAAGAGCTGAGATAGCTTCCTGAAACGTGTGAAGGAAAATGATCAGAAAAAGAAGGAAGCCAAAGAGAAAGGTACCTGGGTTCAACTGAGTGTCAGCCTGCTCCACCCAGGGAAGCACACTTTGTGAGAACCAATGGATAGGAACCTGAGCTGCTGGAACCCATTCCCTATGAATTCATGGCATGATAAGTGTTTAAAAAAAAAAAAAAGACCTCTATACTGATAAAAATGTTTCTCTTAATTGGGTAGAAGTGTGATATCCCTTCCCCCCAAAAAATAATTTAAAAAACTTTGTGCCCTAAAAAAAAAAAAAAAAAAATTACATTCAATGCAATCCTTATCAGAATTTCAATGGCACTTTTCATGAAAATAGAACAAATAATACTAATGGAACCACAAAAAAACCCAAATAGCCAAAGCACCTTTAGAAAAACGAAAAGTCACTTCCTGATTTCAAGCTATATTACAAAGCTATAGTAGTCAATACAGTATGGTATTGGCATAAAAACAGACACACACAGATAAGTGGAAGAAAATAGAGAACACATAAATAAACCCACATATATATGGTCTATTAATTTACAGCAAGGGGACCAAGAATATACAGTGGGGAAAGGATAGTCTTTTCAATAAATAGTGTTGGGAAGACTGGATAGCCACATATAAAAGAATGAAATAACAACCACTATCTTACACCATACACAAAAGTCAACTCACTATGAGTTAAAGACTTGAATGTAATACCTGAAGCCATAAAACTCTTAGAAGAAAACATAGGGAGTAAGCTCCTGAACATCATTCTTGGCAGTGCTTTTCTGGAATTAACTTAAAAAGCAAAGGCAACAAAATAAAAAATCAGCAAATGTGGCAACATCAAACTAAAAAGCTTCTGTACAGCAAAGGAAACAACCAACAAAATGAAAAGGTGCCCTAGCCAGTTTGGCTTAATGTTTAGAGCGCCAGCCTGCGGACTGAAGGGTCTCAGATTCAGTTCCAGTCAAGGGCACATACCTCAGTTGCAAGCTCAATCCCCAACCCCAGTTGGGGCGAGTGTGAGAGGCAACCAATCAGTGTTTCTCTCTCTCCCCCTCCCTCCCTCCTTTTTCCCCCTCTCCCCCCCCCCCCCGAAAAGCAATGGAAAAAAATATGCTCAGGTGAGGATTTTTTTTAAAAAATGAAAAGGCAACTTCCAGAATGGGAGAAAATCTTTGCAAATAATATATCTGATAAGGGGTTAATATCCAAAATATATAGAGAAGTCATATAACTCAATAGAAAAAAAAATCTGCTTTAAACATGGGCAGAGGATATGAACACATTTTTGCAAAAAAGACATCCAGATGGCGAACAGGTGCATGAAAAGGTGGTCAATCAATATCACTAATCCTCAGGGACATGCAAATCAGAGCCACAATGAGTTATCACCTCACACCTCTTAGAATGTTTGTTATCAAAATACAAGAGATAACAAGAGGATGTGGAGAAAAAGGAACTCTTGTACACTGTTGTCGAGAACATAAATTGGTTCATCCACTATGAAAAGCAGTATGGAGGTTCCTCAGAAATTAAAAATAGAAGTACCGTATGATCCAGCAATTCTACTCCTGGTTATTTATCCAAAGGAAATAAAATCACTGTCTCAAAAAGATACCTGCACCCCCATGTTCATTGAATCATTATTTGCAGTAGCCAAAACATGGAAAGAGCCTAAGATGCCATTGGTGGATAAATGGATAAAGAAACAATATGTATGAATATATATTTGAAGAAATCAAGGCTAAAAATGTCCCTAACTTGGGGAAGGACATATATATGTGCAATGAAATAAAAAAAGGAAGTCCTGACACTTGCAATAACATAGATGGACCTTGTGTGCACTTACTAAGTGAAATAAGTCAGACAGAGAAAGACAAAAACTGTATAATCTCACATGTGGAATCAAAATAACCAGACCCATAGACACAGAACAAATTGGTGGTTGCCAGAGGAAGGGGTTGAGGAGTGGGTGAAATGGGTGAAGGTGGTTAAAAGGCACAAACTACCACTTACAAATAAATCCTGGGGGATGTAATGTACATATAGCATGGTAACTGTAGTTAATAATACTGTATTGTATATTTGAAAGTTTCTAAGAGAGTAGATTGTAGGAGTTCTCATCACAAGAAAAAAGTTGTAACTGTAGTGATGTATTTTAACTAAACTTACTGTGGTAATCATTTTGCAGTACATACATATATCAAATCATTTTCTATACCTAAAACTAATACAGTGTTATTTGTCAATTATATCACAATTGAAAACAAAAGAATATGGAAAGTTTTAAATAAATAGCTATCGATTCTTCTCTTTGTGAATAGGAAAATTTTTTAAAAAAACTAAATAGAAGATAATTTTAGGTTATTTCAGAGAGTGAGAATAGTTAAAGAATAAACTCAATTATAGAAGTTTTGGAAAAACATTCTTACAAGACTTTTTCAATCTTAGCTGTGCAATTTCAGAAATAGACTAATCTAATCAGCACTTCTGTTCTCAAATGGTGACAGTGAGATGTTGCCAGGTGAAAGTAACACAGCCACTTATTGGTAGAGCATGATTCCAACTCTTATGTGAAATCCTGGCCTTCAATTCTTATCTCAGTCTTCCAGAGCTTTTCTACTGTTTATGTTTGTTATCTAACCACTTGGTTAAAAGTGGTCTGGAAATTTACAGTGATCTCTGACAAACCTTTTACTTTAAATTGACAGTCAATGGATCTGTTAACAGCTGAGCTCTCCAGACTCCCCACTGCCATTCATTTGAGAGACACCTTATTTTACTTTAAAACTTAATGACTTCCTGAGAAGAGTTCAGGTGTCTCACTTAGCTCTTGAGTACCTTATGTATTAGATTTTTTAACATAAATATTATTATGCTAGGTAGTTTTAATACATTATCTCATTAAAATCTTACAACTGTATGAGTTATGAAGAACCTGAAGTTAGAGAAAGAAGATAATTTGACCATTATTTCTTTAAAGTGACTTTGATTTATTCTGATTGCATGTTCAGTGTATTTTTTCCCATCCACGACACTGACCGTTGTAAAAACCTCAGCCAGATTTCCCAATGTGTATAGCAATTGGTGACTCTCTAGCCACAGCAATTTTATTTCTAAAACAATTGTTCACATGTAAAGTACAGTGATTGATCTTTATTGTTGAATATATTTAAACCAATCTTTCATTGCCATTTAGTATTCATCCAGTTTATCTTTCTTTTCAGGCCTGTATGTGGAATCAGAGGAAAAACTCTCATAATTAACTTGCCAGGTAGCAAGAAAGGATCTCAGGTAAGAAACCTTGAGAATTATATGGTGTAGTGTTCTTGAAAATTATATGGTTTAGTGTGCAAGCTATGGCCAGCTGTGAGAGTTAGCCAACCAAAAGGTTGGAGCACTCCACAAGACCACCCTCACTTCTGACACCAACTGCAATTCTATGCATTTCCAAAACCACTCTGTTTCAGTAATTCACTAAAAAGACTCACAAAACTCAATGAAATATGGTATACCCATGGTTATGGCTTATTACAGGGAAAGGATACAGATTAAAATCAACCAAGGGAAGAAACGCATTAGACAGACTAGAGGAGAGTTACCAGATGGGAATTTCTGTTATCTTCTCTCTGTGGAGTCAAGAATGCATTGATCTCCTGACATCAGTGTATAACACAGGGAGTATTGCCAATCAGGGAAGTTCCAAGCCTCTGGTGTCCTAAGTTTTTACTGGGGCTCATCACATACTACTCATATGGCTGACCTTTAATCTCTAGTCCAACACTTTCTAGAGGCATAACTGATATCACATTGCCCAAAGCCCCCATAATAAATCACACTGTTAGACTTTCTGATGGTCGAAGTTCCTAGTACAAGGATACTCCTATCACTCCTCTGTTACTGAGGGCAAAAGCCAGACTCTCTTTGAGTTAATTCTTTATTAGACAAGCTACCCCCTGGCCTTTAGCCAAGGCTCTCTTCAGCTAAATAATTGTATTTGTATGGCTAGACATCTGTATTGACTATAACGTTTTTATTACAGACACAAAAACAATATAAGTGTGAATATGCCTAAGATTTGGAGAAGCCAGTGTGGGATTGGGATAGATTCATAGAAATAGCTAATCCATTTACTATAGCCATTACATACATTTTTCATATTTTTGTACTAATTTACTGATTTTCTACCTTGATCTACAATTTTTAGCTTTTGATACATTTACATAGAGCTATTTACCGTAGAAATTAGACCTATTGCTCAGGCCAGTCATTTTTCATTGGTATTATATTTTGAGGAAACTTTTACTCAGTTTCCCAGTACATATAACCAGTTTTATAATCTTACTAAACTGCCATTATTATAACATATCACAGTATAGTAGTAGATATAATGTGAAAAATAAGAATCAGAAGATACTGGCACATAACTGAATTCCTACACGCAATTAAAGTTAGCCTAGTCTATCATCATATCATATGACAAAAATGCCTCCCAGAATGATGCTACTCAGGTTTAAGGCTTGCCAGTTTCCCAAAGAAGTAGTCTTAACAATATATGGCTTTTCCCTTTCTGGCATTTGTTACAACTGAGCTAAGAAACAAAATCATCTCTTGCTCTAAACCTCTTTTGATATACCAATATAATATTGGATTTCCCTCATTGCATAACCCATTTATTCACTCATTTACCTTTAGCTGCCATTTCTTTTCTCCGTTTATACCCAAACTTTTCCTTTGAAAATCTTTTAATTGAAGCCATTGGTTTGGCCACTATGTGATCCAGATTGCCATCAGTAATACTTATTTAGCAAGTGCCTCTTAGCTAGTTCATTTCCATTAATATAAAGTAGGGTTACTTATGTATAAAACTAGTAGGCACTCACAGTTGCAGCCCTGGTCCTAGGACTACTACAGCTGGTAGAAGAAAAAAAAGTTACGGTGAAATGAGGGGAAAAGTGTAGTCCTAAAGTAAAAAGTACATCATAAGAGCATCCTCCCCCAACCCTCTCTTCCCTAGAAAAGTAGAGGAATCTGTCTAGTGGGGACCATCCATTGGCCTCCCTCATGTTGAGTATAATCACACACCAATGAAGATGTGTAAGCCAGCCCTTCCTGTCTTTATCTCCTCCCCTTTGAGACAACAAATGTCTCATTTGTCCATTCTAATTTTCTAACAAATCATTGCTCTGTAGATGAAAGTGTGTTCCATGGTATAATAGTCATTGATACAATATCATCTGTTCTGGTCCTTTCACAGTACACTGAGCATTTGTATCTACCACTGGGTAAGCAAAGCCCAGTGCAGAGTAAGTGTCTATTCCTGTTAGGACCCATTTGTAGCCTCCAGAGACTACTGGCATCAGGCCAACTTGCCAGCTCTGTGCAGGACCTTCCCCTGTGGAATCTGCTGTATAGCCCTCTGCCATCTCTGTCTCTCTTGTTAGCAGACAGAACAGTCCTTGTTGGCACTGTGTGTCTCTGAAAGTGCAAGAGGAATATATCTACATCCATCCCATCTCTGCAGCCCCCTAATGTCCACTCATCTCATGGGCCCAGTTGGCCATATCAAGAACTACACCAGTATCTGCTTACCAGTTCCAGTCAGTTTCTAATTCTGGAAGGGGGTTCTTTGGATGGGCATTAACATATCCTACTTTAATATACCCCTTGCATTCCCAGAGCGATTTCCATAGGGCCATACCCCATTCAGGGATCCCTTTAGTAAACCAGTTTTCCATTGTCCTTCTGCCTGACCATATGGCCAGGCCATTAGACACTTACCATGAATCAATAAAAACCCAAACATAGGGCCAAACATCATGCAGTTCAGCCCATCGAGCTGATTTGTTTTTACCTTCTTCAATCAGAGTGGCGGCCTTCCAAACAGGATGCTGTCCCTTCACCTTGGAATTGCCATCCATAAACCAAGCAGCTCTTTGTTGATCAATAGAAAGCTGTTTATAGGGCACCGCCCAAGTGGCCCAAGTGGCCATAGGATCCAGCAGCTCCTCAGGTGGTTCCGAAGTCGGCCCTAGGTGAAAAGAGGCTACCTGCTCGTGAGTACCTCCTTGCATTCTCCTGGTAGCATGATCCTATATCCACCATTTCCATTTTATTATGGAACTCTCCTGGGCATTGCCTTCCCCATTAGAGCATTTCTCTGACATTACCTAAGACATGATGGATATTTCAGGTTTCAAGATTATATTATTTTTTTGTCCTTCAGTAATGAGAGAATTTTCAATTAAAGTTTAATAACAAGCTAGTAATTGTCATCTCAAATATAAATGTTCTGGTCCAAAATCCCAGCAGTTGTTGCTGGGTCACACTCACAGGTTTTTGCCATAAGCCCCAGTTTGTACTCCACACAGGGCTATTGTACAGCAAATTAATGACCTGTGTGGGCTCAGACAATCTTATTGATTCCCACTTAGCATATCCAATCTATATTGGTGGAAGAGTGGATTTACATGCCTTCTGTCTTACAATACTAGGTAGGGGAAGAACTCTCCAGTCAAACACAATATCCATTCCCATAATACATTCAGGTAAAGGAGACTTACCACTTCACATAATGTTCACTGTACAAACATTCTATTTTCATCCAAACTTTCACCTTAATCCCTATATTGCATTCCTATATTCTCTCAATCTAATATTATCCCCCAGTTAGGACTTCAGCAAGTTTTAGAATCACAGTACATGGGTCTCACCATGTCAAGAAGTCCCCCCAAAATCTCTTCTCATTCCCTGACCATTTTACCCATATATGTGCATATGGTCTTGGATTTCTAGGCCTGCATTGGGTCAAGATATCCAGATCACTTTGTCAGGCCTTATCTTGATTAGATAATGGGATCATCATTTTAGGTGATTCAAGGTAAGGTTTCTTAAAGTTATCTTTGCCTTCTAGCTTTTTAAATATTTCTAAACTAAGGTAAATAGAGATTTGTTTAGGACCCAAAGCCCTCATATTAAATCACATTGTTAGACTGTGTATTGGCCATAGTCACCAGGAAAACAAAGGCACTCCTATCAGGAGACCAGCAAGTGCTCCCATCTGTTTGTTCAGTGCACAACAATGCTACATTAACACAATTGTTTTACCCCCATCAGTGCTCACTTTATTCAGCCGTTAATTTTTTTTAAATTAAATTTATTGGGGTGACATTGGTTAATAAGATTATGTAGGTTTCAAATGTACAATTCTATGATACATCTGTCTATTGCATTGTATGCCCACTATCCAAAGTCAAATCTTTTGTCACCATATATTGGACCCCCCCTTATCCTTTACTGTCCCCTTCCCTCCCCTTCCCTCTGGTAACCACCATACTGCTGTCTGTGACTGTGAGGTTTTGTCTGTTTGTTTTGTTTGTTCATCTGTTTCTTTCAGTTTTATAGCCCATATATGAGTGAAATCATATGGTTCTTAACTTTTTCTGTCTGATTTATTTTGCTTAGCATGATATTCTCAATTTCCACCCTGCTGGGACAATTTTGTTGTATCTCTCATTCTCTTTCCCCATTCTCTTATGAATCAGTCTAAGTTTATTCACTATTTATTGCTTCAACCTAACTTTTTTCCTTTGGAAGCAGCTCTGAGGCTAGCAACTATATATTGGACCAGCCAGAATCTCAGCATGGCTCAGCCTCAGGATCCACCCCAACATCCTCCCTTACATTCATTTTAGCTAGTACATATAACAGTAACCAAGGGATTAAATATGTACCTTGTTTCTTGTTATTTTGCATTTATTTATGCATCCAATGACACAGCTCCTTAGGAGTTGGATCTTTCATTTCAAAATTTCATTGCTAACTTATCTTCAATAAGTAATTGCAGCACAGCTGCATTTCCATTCTGTGGGTGACTCTGTGTTCATTCAGGCTCTAAAGAGTCATTATTCCTCACCCTCTCTTCCTTCCTCCTCCAAGAGCACATGTTTCATGCATCAGAGTCTTTCTAGTGAATCCCACTTCGAATACCAACTGTATTGAGTTTTGGCCAACTGTAAAAGTTAGCCAATACCAGTTGGAGCACTTCACAAGACTGTCCTCACTTCTGACACCAATTGCAATTCAAGGGATTTCTAAAACCATCCTCAGTTTTAATAATTTAATAAAGGACTCACAGAAAGAATACAGATTGAAATCAACCAAGGGAAGAAACAGATAGGACAGAGTCTAAGAGAGTACCAAATGAGGAACTCTGGTCATCCTCTCATTACCACCTCTCCATAATATGAAACAGTACAGAGTATTGCTAGCTAGGTACCCTCACTTCTGCCTGTGGTGTCCAGAGTTTTTATTAGGACTTGATCACATATTGTCCTCATAGCTGACATTTAGCCTAGACCTTTCCAGAGGGAAGACTGATGCCTTTACTCTCTAGTTCCTTCCAGAGGCAAAACTGATAATGTTTCCCCAAGCCTTCATAATAGATCACAGTGTTAGGCTGTCCAGTAGCTAAAGCCCCTAGGCAAACAAACACACTTCTATCAGGCATGACATTCCAAGGAACTAGAGATCACCTCCTAAAATCTGAGGGTAAAGGCCAGACCTCTCTTTGGTTAAGGTTAAAGTCTTTACTATGCAGTCTTTATCAGTAAAGTGATTGAGCTGTACAAAAAGAGGTCAAAATATTGGACACTCTTTCATGTATTCCAGTAACCCTCCATAAATTTAAGATACATCTTACATTTTAAGGTAAGTTACTTTAAATGTAAAAGAGAAGGACTTCTGCCCAAACACATTCCCCAACATATCTGGCCCTATATTCTAATGTTAAAGTTCTCACCTATTCTCTTTTTGGTGATGCATTATTGGTAATAGTGGGCAGGTGAGCAGGAGACTACATTGACTTTAATGCAGTGTTCTGTACAAACTTATATCAAATGTTGCCTAGCTATACTTTATGATGGTAGTCAGAACTTTCTATCTCTGAATACAATAGTTCAGTCCTCAGCTGGTTTGTTAGTTCTAGTGCTCTGCTCTAATTAAAGAGGTGAAAACTCTTTTTCTTTTCCCATAATGTATCTTTAAACCCCAAAGTTGTATAGAAATATTTGTTTAAAAAAATGTTGAGTGCCTATATAGTACTGTAGTTCTTCAGAGAATACTGTAATATATGCCATGCTTACTTCATATTTCATATTTCAACAATAATGCTTTAAATATGATTCATTCTTAAGACTGGTGCAGAGAAATACAAATCCAAAATCACAAATAAATTTGATTGCTACCATTTTATATGCCTATAAGAGTGCTTCATCTTCATTTTTTTTTCTTCCTCTTGCATACAGGAATGCTTTCAGTTCATACTGCCAGCTCTACCTCATGCCATTGACCTTTTACGTGATGCCATTGTAAAAGTTAAGGAAGTGCATGATGAACTTGAAGATTTACCTTCCCCACCACCTCCTCTTTCTCCTCCTCCCACAACTAGCCCCCATAAGCAGACAGAAGACAAAGGGGTTCAATGTGAGGAAGAAGAAGAAGAGAAGAAAGACAGTGGTGTTGCTTCAACAGAGGACAGTTCTTCATCACATATAACTGCAGCAGCCATTGCTGCTAAGGTAAGTCTGCTGAGAGAGACCCAAAGATCTAAAGGACCCAAAGGTAAATGTAGATTTCATCCCTCTTTCATCCCATCATTCCATAAGTTTAAAAAGAATTGGTATACTCATGACACTATAGCTATGTTTCCTTGACAAGGTAGAATCCTTGAAGGCACTGAAGCTTGTTCTGAGTTCTGAGTCATTAAAGATACTGCTGTTACCTAGTGAAGTAATAGCTGCAATGACAAACAATGTGACATTGAAGAACTCTTTGGAGATGTCATTTTTTGTTGTCATAATAAATACACAAAATGTTCATTTATTCAAAACAACAAATATTCACAAATTCTTAAAGGAACAGCAAACTGAAGGTAGGAAACCTTAGATGATTCAAGAGATTAGTTAAAAAGATTAATAAAGATTTTTTAATATAATGGTTTTCAGCAATTGACTAAGCAGTTATTTAAATATAATGACAAATTACCATAGTGGTGTAGAGAGGAAATGGATATAAGGTATTTGCATTTTTAATCTAATAAAGTAATATTATTAGGACAGTACCAAAGTATTAAAAATTCTTTTGGGGAAATTCTGGGAGTACCATGAGGTACTTGAGTAAATTAAGTCATCTTAAAGTCACAGAACATGATTTACATTATTATCCATACCTAGTATAATCTACCCGGTGTGCTTTAAAATCTTCAGAAAGTAACATATCACTTCTGGAAAATAATGATTGTTCATTGATTGAGAGCATAAAGATTGAAAATCTAATTGCTATCTAAAATAATTCCTAAAGTTTATGGATTGTCCAGATATTTTGGCTATGAGGATAGCATGAGAGGGTTTTTTGACAATATGTAGATTAGAAAGGATCATAGAGATCCTTTTGAAGTGTCCATTCAGACAACCAGTAGGTGATCCTTTCACTGAAGACCAGATGATTTTATCTCCAGATCTATTTAATGATCCATTAAGTTTTTACTTAAGGTCAATAAGTATTTGTGTGTGAAGTTTGTTTTCTTTTTATGGAACTAATTGGTGAATTGGATACATTTAAAAATCAATATATGTTCTTTCCCTTTTACTCTTCATTAAAAGAGTAAAAAATACCACCAATTTCAAAAGAAAAAAGCTTACAGCATTTGAAATCTAAGCTGATTTGACATTTCATTGTTCCATTTGTTTTCACCTTTTTTCCTTTCCAGTCATTTTGCTTGTGTAGTTTCATGTTTTCTTGTCACTATATTCATAGTTGTTATGTGTTGTGCATTAGAAGCATCCATTCTACACCAGTCCTGCTGTTATCATGGCACACGGTGAGCAGCCCATCCCTGGTCTCATCAATTATTCCCATCATGCAACAGGCAGTGCAGATGAACGGGTAAGACAAAGAGGCTTTTGCATTAATGATTTTGCAGGCATACCACCTACCTCCTATCCTTGGAGGTAGGCCATAACATATTATGGAAGATGTGTTTTATTCAGAAGGATCTTCATCAGTGCTTCTTGTGAAAGTCTAAGTGCCACTGAGCATATTTCATCAAGGAATTTAATTTAATAGAGTTTCTCCTGTCACTACTCTAATACCATTAAGATTCTGTAGTATGTGGCAATGAGCTTTCATTATATGACTTCCAAGAAATTCATTGCTTAGAAGTTATTTTTTTTCTTTAGCAGTTTTATCACATAATTTCAAATAAATTACCCAACTTAATTAAAGCAATTTCTTTAAGAGGTTCACCTTATGTCTGAACATCTAAACAGATTGGTCAAGCTAATATTTCATTTGTATTAACCTTGGGTTTTTTTTTTGCTCATTATTTTACATCTTTTTTTTTTCTTCACTATGTTCTCATTATAGCTATTTAGAGTTGAGTCTTGATACAAATGCCGAAGTTCCTAATCTTTAGATAGAAATTTTAAATGATACATATCACTTCTTTCAGTCACTGGCTGAATGATAGTTTGCAAAAAAAAAAAAATGCCAGGCTAGGAAAGATTAAACTGATAAATATAACTGACTAAACAGTGATAATTTAGACTATGACTGCAAAAAAAAAAAAAAATCTATCTCAGTCCCTAATATGGATATAAACTGAGAGGAGAAAAGAAGTACCAAAGTAAAATTTGGCTTTAAATAGGAAGAACAAACACTCAAAATTTGGGGAAGGGGATATGGAGGGGTGGGAGGGGAGCTAGTATCAGTAGTCTCTGGGGAGTTACACTACCAAAATGAAGACTTTAACCCTTATATTCAACAAGCCCTACCTGGTTGGAAATAGATGGGTTAGTCAAAGGACAAGTAGAAAATTTAAATATTGATTAGTAAAATTACTAACGAATTTCAGTTGACAACCAGTATGTGAATTCTCCAGATATAGCTTTGTTATAAACATTCAAAAATATACCATACTTGAAGCAGGACTATTTTTTATATTTTCATCTTATAAAACAACCACAAAAACTGTAGTAATCCTGGTTTTCAAAATAAAGTATTTGTAAGTTTTATATTCATAACCAAACTTTAAGTTATTATATTCTGAGTTTTATATTATTACACTGAAAATTATTTTAGTGTCTCTTTTTTAGTTTTCTCAAAGATCTCACATAACTAGTATCATCCTAGCTGCATGGAAGAGAAATTAATTATTACATACAATGGATTCCTTTTATTACTAGGATTTCATTCTCTGGAGGAACTAGTTGAAATGGCTGTTTAAGTGTTCTGACTGGATGTCCTCATATGGCATCATCAGGAACTTATTATTATTAAATGATATTTAATAATCTTTTGTAAGTAGTGGTTATGGTCTTTTGGCAGGTAATTCAGTTTTGTAAGTAGACTTACACTTTTGTGCTTCCTTTGACAAATAATAATCAGAGCTATAAGTCAAAGAGTATAATTTTCTAGTTCTTCAGACCTAACATCCATAGAAAATAATGAAAAAGAAAAAATAGGGAGGTTTTTAATGTTCTTAGTGATCCTAAAGAAGTTGTATTAACTATGTGAATGCTTATCTGTCACTAACTTCATCAATGAGCCTCAAGTGGTTCTGAATGCCCTGGTTTATTGTCAGTGTTTTAGATCTCTGCATAATAACAGTCATTTGCAGCATCTCTATGAACTATTTGGCTGAGTTTTACAAGCTTTACTAATGTAAAATTTAAAAATTAGTTTTCAAAAGGGAGCGTCTAATTACCTATTGGAGAGAAAAATCATAATTTCCCTCAGCTGGTTCCCATTGTAAGGCATGTGAAGCAGTGTGGAATAATGTAAAATTATGCAACTTAAAATCAGAAAAGCTGGATATAAGCCCTGACTTTACCACTTAATATTTGGAACATATTACTCAAGATGTAAGGTTCAACTTCTCATCTGTGATTTTAATAAGTATAGATAATCCTTGTAAAGAAACACTCATATGAATATTTAAATTTTTACATTAATAAAAAAGATAGGTTATGGTCATACCTTATATGATTACTGTCTAGGCAAAATCATATTGTGTATTTTCATATTGTGTATATATATGAATCATGAATTCTTGTGGATTCTTTATATCATTGATTTTTATCTAAATTCAGGTCTTCATATTCTTGTTAAATTTCATTTTGCGTCCTGGTTGATGTGCCTCAGTTGGTTGGGCATCATCCCATGCACTGAAAGGTTGCCAGTTCGATTCCTGGTCAGGGCATGTGCTCAGGTTGCCGGCTCAGTCGCCAGTGGGATTGTGCTGGAGGCAGCCAATTGATGTTTCTCTCTCTCTTCCTCTCCCTTCCTCTGCTAAAAATCAGTTAATTTTTTTTTTAATTTCACTTTGCTACATTCAGCTGATCAGTCTAGCCTGAGGAGATCTTTTTAAATCTATATTGGCCTGTCTTTTTTAGTATATTACCTGTCTTTTCCAGCTCTGTCACCTACAGATATATTAACCATGCATTCATGCAAGTCACTGATAGAACTTTTTTTAGGATAGGCCATTGTACATACTACCAGAATTACTAACCAGCTAACATGTACTTCTCTTGTAGTTATCAAAACCCACTTTGTCTCTTTTGTCCACAAGAATTTTATGACTTGTCAGAAGATACCTTACTGAACTCAAAATACATTGTTCTAGTAAAATGTTCATTATACTTAGTTGTAGCTTTTAAAGGATTAGTACCAGCCCAGCCAGGTGTGGCTCAGCTGTTGAGCGTCCACCTAGGATCCAGGAGATCAGTGTTCAATTCCCGGTCAGGGCACATACCCAGGTTGCGGGCTGCAGCCGATCAATGACTCTCTCATCATTGATGTTTCTATCTCTCTCTCCCTCTCCTTTCCTCTCTCTGAAATCAATAAAGATATATTTAAAAAATGAAAATGAAAAGATTTAAAGGATTAGTACCAAAGCTCTGGAAATATACATAGTGTATATTTTCTAAAAGAACCCATTTAGGTAGTCGTCTGTCATCTATTTTTATTATTCGGATCCTGTAGTGCACACTGAGATGTCTATAAAGGTTTCTAAGCAGAGAAGTTATTAGGAGAGGGTACATATGATGGAACTAACCTCGAAGTTTAACAAGGACTCCAAAAGCCTTACCAATGGACAAATTGTGGCTATGGAAGCCATACTTCTTCATATGTAGTTGCTTTGGGAGACTGCCTCCATTATTATAAATTTGCTCACTAGCTACACAAAATTAAATCCAAATAACAGAGAGATCTTTTATTGTATTAGTCTTAAAACTTTTCTGTTAGTTTAACCATTTTCAGAACGAAAAAAAATTAAGTGGTAAAAATAATGATTCAGAGAGTGTAATATATGCTTATTTATGAATCCCTTGAATCATATACAAATGTGTATGTTTTTACTATTAGTATTCTTACTGGCATTTCAAAAGACTACAGAGTTCAAAAAGGAAAATGATACTTTGGCTGTGAATTCTGATTTTGATGTATTACTCTATTTCTTATTTTAGAAGTGTTTCCCCAATCAGTCAAATTAGCTTTAGGACAGTAAAAGCAACATAGATAGAATCAGCACAGTTCCTAAGAAAGCATGTATTCCCATTACAATTTCCCTTAATGAAAAAAATTTTATTGTTTAATTGCATATCTACAGAGAGTTTTAGATCAACTAAGACAAATTGTTTTCTCCCTGTAGTTGCATAAGATAGTAAGAATACAGATTAGTTCTCTAAAAAGAGGAATGTTATTTCTTTTGGAAGTGATTTGGCATTTCTCTTTCTCATTTTTACTGACTTAACCCACTACAAATTCTGCTTACTCTAGGTGGATTCTCACTACTCCTTGTCAAGTCTTTGGTTCATCCCTTATTGACTCCTTTATACACATCAATGAGATACAGACCTTCAACCTTTTTTCACCTAATTTCCCGTTCTCTGCTCTTGCTCCTTTTTTTTTTTTTAATCCTCACCTGATACGTTTTTATTGATTTTTAGAGAGAGGGAGGGAGAAAGATAAACATCAATGTGAGAGAAAAACATTGATCATTTGCCCCTCATACACACCCAGCCAGGAATCAAACACGCAACCTTTTGGTGTATGGGACAATGCTCCAACCAACTGAGCCACCTGCCAGGGCAACTCTTGCTTCTTGTTATATTAAAATAAAGACCATCAGGGCTAAACATCTGCTCTTTTTGCTTAAACTATTTTTTTGAGTTAATATTTTGTTCCCTTCTTTCTATCTCAAAGAGAGGTTGTAATTTTCAAAGTTAATGACTGCTTTTACTACTTTATTATTAAGGAAATAATTATTAAGTATCATCAGTGTGCAAGACATTGTGCTCATTCTTTTACATTTCCCTAGTTAATGAGTGTGTTGACCACTTGTGAATTTTTGAAATCATCTCTTGCCTGGTTTTCATTACTCAATTTTTTTTTCATTTTAAGTAATACATGAATACATTCTCCTTATTAAAAAATAAAAATGGAACATAGGTAAGATTAACATGCATTTGAACCACCTTCTTATTTCAGTCTCTTTACTTGTTATATGTCAATTCCAGATTTTCTATTTCCTCTTAAATCAGTTTTGATAGTTTCTGTGTTTATAAGAATTTGTTTATTTCATGTAGGTTATCCAATTTGTTGGCATACAGTTGGTCATAGTTTTCTCTTATAATCCTTTTCATTTCTGTGAGATCAGTAATGTTTGCACTTTTCATTCCTGATTTAATAATTTTTATTTTCTATCTTATTTTTTCTTGGTATTCTAACTTTAGCTAGGTTTGTCAATTCTGTGGATATTTTCAGAAAACCAACTATGCTTTTGTTGATTCTGCTAGTGTTTTTCTGTTCTCTATTTTATTTGTCTCCATTGTAATCCTTATTATTTATTTCTCTTTGCTTTGGGTTTATTTGCTCTCCTTTTCCTAGTTACTTAATGTCAAAGGTTATGTTATTCTTTCGAAACTTTCTTTTTTAAAGTATATTTTTGCAGCTACTTTACTTTGAGTACTATTGTTGCTGTATCCCATACGTTTTGGTCTGTTGTTTTCTTATAATAACTTTTTTCAGTTACAGTTGATGTACATTATTATATTAGTTTTAGGTGTACAACCCAATGATTATACATTTATATAACTTACAGTGATCACACCAATAAATCTAGTACCCAACTAACACCATATCTGGTTATTACAATATTAATGACTGTATTCCCTATGCTACTGTACCTTACATTTCCATGACTATTCTGTAACTACCAATTTGTATTTGTTAACCCCTTTACCTTTTTCACCTGTCACCCCAAATCCGCTACTATCTGGCAACCATCAAAATGTTCTTTGTATCTATGAATCTGTTTGTCTTCTGCTTGTTTGTTTATTTTGTTTTTAGATTCTATGTATAAGTGAAATTATATGGTGCTATCTTATTTGCTAAGACTTAATTCACTCATCTGTGTTGTTGCAGATGGCAAGATTTTATTCTTTTTTATGGCTTAGACATATTACATTGTATATATGCACTACTTCTTTATCCATTCATGGACATTGAAGTTGCTTCCATATTTTGACTATTGTAAATAATGCTGCAATTAATATAGGGATGCAAATGTCTTTTCTATTTACTGTTTTGGGTTTCTTCAGATAAATACCCAAAAATGGAATTGCTGGATCCTTCTTTGTCTCTTGTTTTAGCCTTTGTTTTAAATTCTCTTTTATCCGTATAAGTATTGCTACCTCAGCTTTTCTGTTTGTTTTCATTTTCATGAAATATTTTTTTCCATCCCTTTACTTTCAGTCTCTGTGTGTCAATATGATCTTTGTCTTTATGATCTCATCTGTTTATGTAGCTTCCACAGCCATATTTGTGCAATTAACTTTTAAGTTGCTATCTCTAGCATAAGTTTCTTTTTTTGAGATGGATTGAAAATTTATTTCCAGGCTACATAATGAAATTGCAAATTTATGGTTGCCAATATTGACTGGATCCACAATAATGGTCGATAATTCCTTTGCCAAATCCTTAGTTGTCTTCCATGCTCATTCATTTCAATGCATTTATCTATATTTTTATGACTCTTCCAAAGTTCTCTTTCCTATCTCTACTTCCCTGTTTTCTCATCAATAGATCTTTACTCCAAGCATCAAAGAAAAGAATAATAGTGAATGTCTATCTTCTTTTCCCACAAATTACCTTATTTTATCATCCTTCCTTGCTTCCTCAACTCATTTTCACTCTTTTTACTTTACTGATAACTTCTTTAATTGATAGATCTAATGGCTTCTTTTTAACTCTCATCCTACTCCTATTTCTCCAATATTTATATCATTTTTTACCTCTCCTTGAAAGTTTATTCTCTTTTTACTTCTTTTATGTTCACTCTTTCTTGATTTTCCTCTTATGTTTCTAGCAGTTTCTTAAAAAGAGGAATATGAAATAATTTATCTTCCAAACTGAAATACTTCTGAAAGTAAAAAGATGTGCTGTTTAATAATTGAGCCAGGATAATAGATATAAACCTAGCTTGTTCAAGGAAAAATAGGATGTATGTTCATTTCTTTTACAGATTTTCCCCCCAATTCTTTTTCTTCTGTTATCCCCTTAATATGAATATCACCTAGAATTCTCAACCATTAGCTTTTGTTCTCTGATATACTCTCCTTAGGTGATTTGAAAATTTGCATGACCGCATCTACCACCTCCATTGATAATTCCCAAAGTATATATCCAGTCCCTAACTCTTTCCTAAGCTGCAGTCTCATGTTTCTAATAGCTCACTGGGTATTTCCAGACTATTAACTCAAAAGTATATACACCAAAATGTAAACCTGTCTTCCCCCTCAAATATCTTACTGGTTTCTTTACATTCATACACAGAGAGGAGAAAGAGAGATGTGTGTGTACGTGAATGTGTGTAAGTCTGGAAATATATATATCACACATACATACAACTTTATGTAGGTATTTCATTCGGTACTGGACACCCATAGTAGCAAAAACATGGTTCCATCATTACAATGCATTCTAGTATGGGAGCTAGACTTTGATCAAACTATCACACGTATAATGTAGTATAAGTGTGGTAATTGCTATGAAGGAGAGGAACATGATGCCATGTGAAGTATATAATAGGGGCATTTGATATTGTTTCCAATACATGACCTTTTTATTATGCATAAGTGGCAACATATAGCTCTTCTAAATTAGACTATCTCAATTTCTTTAAAGTATTTTTTGAAATTTAGTACTCAAATGTACTGGCAGATGGAGCCATTTTTCTTCTTAAAATTCCCATTGCATTTCTTCCAAGTTATGGGGATATTTTTCATGAATCACATAAATTGTTAAGCCTTGAAATAGTGGCAGTACCATTGTTATTGAGGATGTTGGTATGGAAACTAAATAAAAGAGCTTCTTTGAAAATAGTATTATGTCCTTTGTGAGAAAGAGATGATACATAAGATCAGTAGCACCTTTCTAGTCACAAAGTCTGGCTACCTCTTCCTTCTTTTCACATAGTATGTGATATTTGTTGATTGAATGTACATTGCATTTTTTATCATGTTTTTCCCATATTGTGCACAAAACTTGAAAGTGGTCACGTTCTCACTTTGATATTAGAAGACCTACACCATTAGTAGTAGCCCACGACATGAACTAAATTATGCATAGCTCCAAGTAATAAATTTTATAATCAACATAAATATTAATATTTTAAAAATAAATAATTCACATTATTTGTCCTTATGTTTGTATATTTTTAGAATGGTGATTCTCAATTACATCAAGTTTGGAATAATATAATAATAACAATAATAATAGTCAACATTTATTAAGTGTTTACTACTTGGAAGTGCTAGATAATTTATATACCCTATTTTATTTAACCCTCAGCAGTAATCCAGTGGGATAGATGCTATAATTATCTTCATTTTTTAGATAAAGGAAATGGCAATTAGAAAAATACATTCCTCTGGTATGAATAAAACTAATTTCTTCTCAAATTAAAAAAAGAAAAATATATTCATCAGCATCCCAGGAGAAGTCATAACATACTTAAATGGATAGTTGGGAAGAGTTTAATGAAGGACTATGGTACTTACAAAAGTTTGGACAGGACAGTTTTACGGAAAGCATCCAGGCATATTGCAGTGCCCTGGGACTAGTAATAGTGGAAACCAATAATTTTCCTAGTCCTAATGGGGCAAAGAGAAGGAGCTGCTACTGGAATCCAGAAAAGAGCTATAAGCAAGTATCATCTGACCAGGGGCTATGGTCCTAGCCAACCTATGGTAACCTGATAAAGAAGAAGCCAGAGGAATAAGTACCGTACCTTACTTTCCTCCAGCCCTTCAGTTTCCTGACAGTGCCTCCCATTGGCTGAACCCAACTGGAAACCAGAGAGCATGAGATAGCTTGTTGATTCTATCTGTACAGGTCGGCCTAGAGCAGGGAGTGAGGGAGATGGAAAGTGGATCTGAAAGAGAAATTGAAAGTGTCTGGGAAGTGCGTAACTATTAAATGGCAGAGTTGGAATGTGAGTGCCAAACACTCATAAAAAAGATTAATGAAATGTTTGGGCCAGGGGAAATATTTTAAATCTGAAGGTTTTTGTTCTATCCCAAATTGTTGGATGCATTTATAACTAACAGTACATGAGAAGAAATACATGAGCTCTGAGCTGGAAAGAATGCCCTTGTCCAAAAGAGAAGTTAGATGTGGGTATTGATTTTACTTGATGTTAATATTTTTAGAGTATTAAACCATGTTTATTTCCGTTATTCAGATTCCAGACTCCATAATTTCTCGTGGTGTTCAGGTGCTCCCACGAGACACAGCTTCCCTCAGCACTACTCCTTCGGAATCGCCTCGTGCTCAGGCTACATCTCGCCTTTCTACAGCTTCCTGCCCAACACCAAAAGTAAGTACAGTTCCTTGGCACTGTAGTCTACTATGTGATTCTGGGAAAACTAACCAATATTTCCTTCTGCTTGTCAAGGTCGGATTGCATGCTTGATAATACAATGATTAATAAAATTAATGGACTGTAAGATAGTTACCACCTACTGTTTCACAAATTGTCATACTAGGCCAACAGTAGGACAATAAAAATTACAGGCAAAACATCTACTTCTACATCACAGCTACAGGTATCACTTTCTGTAGCTCCTGTTATTTGTTGTAAACTTTTTATTTTCTTAGCATACTCATCAGTATAGATGTGGAGTTACATGTTTATGCAGAAGATCAATGCATTTCTGGCCAAAATAAAATAATGTTACCAAAGGGTGTGTTTTTTCAACCTGTCCAGGCTGGGGTATAGCTCCCTGCTCTAGTATCATTCCAAATTTTTTCAAACATATTCAACTTGGAATGTTGCTGCCTAATATTTGGAAACACATCTAAATTAATTAGAAAGAAAGTTTTAATGCCAACCTTTGGGGGAGGGAAGAGGTATCTTAGTATTTACTTTTTATAATTTTCCCAAGTATGGGGAAAATAAGTATTAGACATTTATTTGCTGCCTAACATCTTCATGTATATAGTAAATTAAGTAGCCAAACTTAATTATGGCTGTGACTGGAATGTCCCCTCCCTGGTTAAGTCAGTCATTTGTGCTATCTAGTTTTCTATGGAATGCATCCAATATTGGCATCAAAAGGTTAAGAGTAAAATTTCTTCTTATTTAATAGGGTATGGTGTTAGATATCAGGCTATACACTGAATTTATTTTAGGGTTCTGCAGATAATTTTTCAAATTTTTGTCTGTCATCAAATTTAAGGATTTATATAGCTGTCTTCCTTAATTCCAACTTCTCTGAATTTATTAATGTTATAATTGGATTTAACTAAAGCTATTTCAAGCAGTTCTTGATATATGTAGTGCAGTTGCTTTTACATTCCGTGGTACAACCTTCTCAGCAAAGTCTTCAGAGTGTTAGTGTTGTATATCCTTGTTTTTAGACTTGTAACAAAAATAATTGGTATTAATTTTATAGTTTAAAAACACTGAGGTCCTAAATCTTCGGTGAAGAAAAATTATAAGAACATTCTAGACATAAAATGTATGTTAATGCTATTTGGATACCAGTCAGCTACATCTTCAACTGAATAAAAACATTGTGGTCTCTAGACTAAAATTGGATATATGAATCTCATCCATGTCTTTAAAATTTTTTAAACAAAATAATTTTTTGTTCAACTGAATTAAATTCTAATTGTACAAGTTGTATCACTTATAAAGTCTGGGAAATAATTAAAGCTGAAAGTTAAGGTCACTATTAATGTTTAGCCATTCACCAAATGTTAAGATCCAAATCTTGGGAATACAGAACCATCCAAGACACAGCATTTTATTTTTCCCCTTAACAATATACTGTGAACATAAATATTTTAAGCATAATTTAATTACACATACTAGTTCCTAAGCCTTTTTAAAAACTTTTTAATTACATTTTAATTACAAAGTGAATATTAAATCCAATTTTTAAAATCACTTGGTATTTCCAAATTTATTAAAACGATTTAAAAATCCTAAAAATAAAAATGTTGATATTTATTAAGTTAATTTGCTTATTGCAGAACTTTAGGAGAGCAAGTGGCTTGTCTTGATATTTTTTCCTTAGTTAACACTTAGATGCTCAAACTGACAGTGAATTCATATAAAGGAATGTATTTTAGTACCTTTTTTCCTAGGAATTTTTTCATATTCTCATCTAGGAATAAGATTCTGTTTCTTTAAAATAATTTTTTCCAGCACCAAAATGTATAACTCAAAGATAAAATTATTGCCTTAGTGTAATTTTAAATTAAACTGTTATGGTTGAATCAGAATACTAATATAATAAAAAACAGTTTGAATATTGATTTCATGAAGGAGTGAAGAAAGTCAAACTAATCTTTCTATTAAATGTCTTAAATTATAAGACTGCTTGATTGAATCTAAATTAAATGTACTTATTATGCGCTTTTATATCAGTGAGAGATACGATCTCTTCCTTCGTGGAGTTTATACTGTAGGCAATGGCATATTAAAATAAATAGGTAGATAAACAAATAATTCTATTAATCATTTCACAGTAACTTAATAATTATAAATTGAAATTCATGCAAGAAGAAATGAAAAAGTTGTAATGATAGAAAATAATAGTAGGGAAATCTTACTTAGGATGATCAGAGAAGACCTCTCTAAGGAGTAACATTTCACCAAGGATGTGAAGGATAAATAAAAACAAAACAAAAGCTTTTGTGCTGGGTGGAGGTTTTGAGAATTATATTCAGCAATAATGACTAGTTCAAAGGCAGTTTTCACCAGGCTGTTATCACCAATCAAGAGCTCTTAGACAGAAAGTTCGTTAGTACGTGAATAGTCTAATTCAGTGACTTCAAAATTCATTTTTATATATCAGTTCTTTTTTATTTTAAATAACTTTTTTTTTTTGCCTTTGCCTACTGATCATATTTCAAGACCATTGGTTTTAGCACTTAACTCTGTTCTAGGTGAACTATTTATTTTAATTTAAATAAAAATTTAGGGCAGAGAAAAAGTCAAAAAGAATGTCAGGTTTTTAATTTGGGATATGGGTAAATGATGATGTTATTAACTATATTAAGGAATAAAAGAGAAGAAGCAGGTTTTGAGGGTAAAAGAAAGGAGAATTAATACATTTTGGTCCTCAGTGTGTTCAATTTCAAATATGTATAAGACAGCCCAGGAATGATGTCCAGTACACAATTAGAACACAAGTTGAGTTTGACATTTTTATTGTTACTGCATCTTGGTTATGAGATTTATGATTTAGTTCATATTAGTGTTGGCCAAACTCCATAGAAATTCCTCATCTATGTTTCAGATTAGGTAGGCAGTCTGTCATGTACAGAATATATGTGCACATCCTTCTTTTTACATTAGATGTACAATGCAGTCTTCAATGGTCAGCACTAGAAAGAGCACATGACCTGATAATGGAAGACTTGGATTCAGTTGCTGGGTTCTCTATTTAATAACCACACTACATTAAACAAGTTGCTCAGCTTTTCTGAGCTTCATGTCTGTGGTAAAACTAATAATCCTTGCCTCCCCAACAGGGTTTATTAATTTATTAAATTAGTCTTTGCCTGGTGCTAAGAGAGAAGTAGTGAGCAAGTAAACATTGTTCTTGCTTTTACAAATAGATAAAACAGGCAACTACAGATTATAATAAAGTATAAGTGCTATGATTTGTCATCAGAAATGCAGAATAATCTGGAAATTACCATTAGAAGAACTGAACCTAGTCTTTGTGAAAACAGAAAAGGGTTAAGTAACCAAATTAGGATTCAAAGCTAACAGTTCAAACCTTTCCCTCTAGTTTTTTATTACTGGGCAATATTTAAGCTGAAAGACTTTCTGTCCATTTGCATGTGTGCATCTATTTCTCTTATGTCAACAAATAGAACACTAAACATTATTTTGGGTTCACATTTTATATGTTCATTGCAATATAATATCCTAGATTGTGCTTTGATCCTCTAAGATTCTCCAGCTATAGTGAGAACAAAACCTATGAAATCTAGTGAGAACAAAACCTATGAAATCTATACCAACTTTGGATTTCACTTTTTATACCCTCATCACAATCTAATGAACAAAAGTATGAGTTACCATATTTTTGTTTTGTTTTTAATTAAAATATAGTTAACTTCTGAGCAAGTTTTAATTGAAAGGCATTGTCTCCGGCAAATATTTATTGCCAGACATGACATTATTTTATTATATTGGGGGGAAAAGTTCTTTCTTTTCTTTATGAGATATTTTCTTTTAATGAAATCTGACTGAAATGATGAATGATTTCCACTCTTCTTGCTTTATGACACGTTGAGGTATCTGTTAGGAACAAACTTGGGATTTTAATTATTTTCCTAAGTAAAATAGTGCCTAAGACAAAAAAAATCAAATGGTATGTAGATTCTATTAAAATAACAAGTGGACAATAAGTAGATGACTCAAGTTCTAAAATGGTGATAGTCTCCCCAAAAGATTTACTAGAAGAATATATAAAAGATAAATTCTATTTTATTTATTTATTTATTTATTTATTTATTTATTTATTTATTTATTTTTATAAGTTCTGTTTTAAAGTGAGCATGAATCACAACTTAAAGAAGGCTGGTTTTCAATTTTGAAAGGCAGGAACATCTTTATTAAAAATTAAGAGGCTTGAGGAAGAGAATCATGACCATAGCAAAAAAGAAAAAAAATCTAAACATTCAGTCAATTTATTATTCCCTATATATGCTATTAATAGAGAATATTTTTAGGGACCAATTCAATTATTCTTTTATTCCCTAAGCATCTGAAGTTTGACTTTAAAAAAATAAATGTAGTCAATTGTCACATATTCTCTTGTATCTTAAAGGTTAGAACGGAATTTTGTGCCAGACTTACCTGCAAGTTAGTTTTTTGTCCTCATGGGACAAAAATATAAACACTACCTATCTAACTGAACTTAAGTTTATAAAATGATTAAAAAGTATATGTATTAAAATACCTTTCCATGAACAGTGTGTTCATTTGTACACTGTCTAATATTATATTCAAACAAAATGCGTAATTATTAATTCATTATAGGATTCTGTTATCCTTTGAACATAAGAATTTAGATTACTCTGGGTAAAGAATAAATATTTTCTTAACTCACAGTTTTTAATGATTAAATCTGTCTAGAAGACAATGTGATTTCCTTTACATATAAAAATGGCATTATTAATCCAATATCAGGATAATATTCCCTCTGAGATTTTTTCTTAATGATGTTAGTTTTTACTAACTATTCCATATTATCGCCACTTTCCTTTGTGAACACCACATCAATTATGTGATATGGCTAGTTCATTGATTCTAAACCTGAGGTTCTCTAGTCTCTGGAGAATCTCATAGAGTTGCTAAAATTCTAGCCTAGATCATGGTGCTAACTAGGTCCTGCAAATTATTTTCTAGTACTTATAAGAGCATAAACAAAATCAACAAAATTATACTAAACATTAAGTTTCTTTGCTTTTGCTTGAAATTATATCAATATTGGTATAGCAACATCTATTCAGCTGTAAATGACATTATAGAAATATGAGTTCTACATGTAGAGTCACCAAATGCCAAAAAAGGTTAGAAAACTCTGAATTAGTGACATCAAAAGTATATTCTCGAAACATAAAAATGTAAGTTCTTTTGTGCAACATTAATTGCCGCATCTGATGAGTATTGAGCAATAATATCAAGACTATTTGTCACATTTAGCAGTTCTCAAACATAATGGTCTCAGGACTCCTTCATACATTTAAAAATTATTAAGGATCTCAAACGCTTTTGTTAAAAATAAATCTACTGAAAAGGATGGCATTGTTTTACATTTTTTTAAATGTATTTCAGTATTTGGTTTAATAGAAGACAGCCAATTCTCACATACGCTTTTGTATTCATCTTTTGTAATACATTGTTTTGGTTGAAGGATATGAACGGTTATGCAGTTAGAAAAAGGACTATTTTAATGGCATTTTCAGATAATTGTGGATATTCTTTGAAAGTACACCAAAAATTTACAATTGATAGTCGATTAAAAGTTAGTGTAAGTGTGTAATAGAAAACCCTGTCAGGACCATTTCATACTCTGATATATTAAAATCCATTGGTCTGTCTTGAACGTTGAATGGATTTGTACCCAGGCATGATTTTGGAACACATTTCTCGGTACCTTGAAAAATATGTTCTTCCAAGTGTTGACACATTTCAATGTATTATATTTTAAAAACATTTTCATTAATATAACCACCAAGCTCATCAAAAAAGACTTTGAAGCATTGGAAGCTCTCAAACTCACAGTATTACATGTTTCCCACAGTTCTGATTTGTGCTTAAAAGCTAGAATTTTATCTTTGGCAAAACAATTCCTGTCTGTTTTTTTGCAATTGACAGGCTCAGTTCATTCATTTTCAAGAAAATGTCTACCAGATATCTAAGTCTGAATCATAGTTTGTCAATATTCTTTCATTCTTTCAAGTAAAAATTGTATTCTCTTTAAAACCTGGTTAGTTCAGCTTGAACCTCAAACAACTGCTTAAGTACTTTTCCTTGAAACAGTCATCATCATTTGGTATGGAGCAGGAGTATGGTATTGGCACTTTTCATTTTGCCACACTCAAGGGACAAATGTAAATTAAGTTAAATTAGGGTTTAGGGTTTACTGTTTCATTGAGAATAATGTTAAATGAAACTAGCTTTTCTTTTTTGAAACTATTAGGTTGTTATAACTATTAGTACATGGTAGTGAATAATACAGTGACTATTCATACGTTTGGATCCACCACCATTTTGCACTAAGGTGCCAACCCACCATTGCTTTTGTACCATTATTGAAAATGTCAACATAGTGAAAGAGGTGAATGTCATAGTACTATTATTGAAATAATTTGGCCTTTGGACTCCTGCAAGAGCCTCGGGGACCCTCATGGGATTGGGGATCACGCTTAAAGAACCACCGTGTGTGTAATCAAATGAGCAGACTGGCTGAAGTTTCTTGAAAATATCCTGGGTCAAAATTATGTATTTTGAATCTTGTTTTTCCAGTGAGACAATGGTATTTTCAGAGTAGAGATCTTATCCTTTATGTAAACAACCACCCGTACCGTGCTTAAGCATTATAAGATTCACCCTAACTCTGTGATCTCAATTCATTCTAGGGCAGGGAATAGAATTTCTCCTCCCTAATTCAAAACAAGAGAAGGCTTTGCAATGCATTTTAAAGATATAAAACCAGAAATTGAGTTTTCAGCTAACTCTACTATTTTCCAAAATGATACTATTTCTGCATTCGGATAGCAACTAATGTTTCCCCAGAATATCTTGTCTACTAATAGATACAGAGAGCCCTCTTTTAAGTTATAACCAAGTTGTTGGAAGATAATTTTATTAGAGATATAATTGAGGGTAGCTCTTTTAAAATTGGTAAGCTTTTAAATAAATATAAACATTGGTGAGCTTTAAATAAATATAAAAATTTTCAGCTTTTCCTAAAAAAATAAGATCAACATTACTGGGCCAGCACTGGATGTATATATCGATACTTAGCTGACATTCTTTATACCTTTCAGGCTATTTTACTCATTTGCATTAAATGACTGGCTCCTTTTGACTTTTGAGTAACTGATGTCTACCTTTGTTCATTATTGTTTAGTTTCTCCTCCTTTATAACAACATGTTCATTTTGCTAGTTATTGTGGTTTGATAGCACAACAGGTTTTTAAGACTTCAAATAAAAGATGGTTCTCTTATATACTTTTGCAATGAGAAAGGCACTACCCAGTATAGTAAAGTATTTCATATTTTGATAAAACTGAAATTAGATAATAGCAATATATTTTAACTATTAATTTTGAGTTTACAAATCATTTTTTAAATAATGTCTTTGTATTGATTTTTAGAGAGAGGAAAGGAGAGAGAGAAACATCGATGTGAGAGAAAAACATGTATCTGTTGCCTCCCACATGCTCCCCAACTGGGGATCAAACCTGCAACCTGGGTATGTGCCCTGACTAGGAACTGAACCTGCCACCTTTTGGCACACAGGACGATGCTCAGCCAACTGAGCCACACCTGCCAGGGCAACAAATCATTTTAAATGGTTGTTCTGTGACATTCTGTGTAATATACAGGATTTTACATTGATTTTGTTCATCTGATTTAGTGTCCCCTCTGTCTTTATATATAATGATAATTGAAAATGAAATTACCTACATCCTTTCCTAATTATTTAATGTTCACAGAATTATATTCATCATTGAAGCTAAGTATAACTTAACTGTGAAATGTGCAATTGCCACTCTGAAATCTGAACTTGCAAATGACATTTAATTAGTTAGCCTGAGAAGATATAGCTAACCAGAAATTATTAGCTGTAGAGTTCAGTTTTATAGCTTAGACAATCTGTAAGTGGCTAGGTTCTTCTTTTATTCTTTTTAAAAAAAGTAATATACCTTCTCATTTTAGAAAATTTATATAAGGGGGAAAAAAGAGTTCCTCTAAGACTACACTTAATAAATGACTGTTAAATGTTTGTTGTATATCATTCTGTTATTTTTTCTGCACATTTTATATAAATATTTTATATAAATGGATCATAATGGGAAGGCAGTGACTAAGAGCTTAGGTTCTGGAGTCTGACAGGTCTGGTGATGAATCTCAGCTTAATCACTACTAGGTATGTGGCCTTCAGAAAGTTACTTCACCTCTGTAGCCATAATTATCTCATCTGTAAAATGAAAAATAATAATACGATTTGCCTCATAGGGTTATTATAAGATTTAAATTTTAAAATTTATATGAATCACTTATCACAAAGTTTGAAATACAAGTAATGCTCACTAAAATGTTAGCTATTATTATTAAACTAAAATATTTTAACCTATCTCATTCATTTAGTAATATGAACATCTTACATGTTTTTAAATAATTTTATACAACATTATTATTGATTATTGTTTGCTATTCTAATTTGTGGGTGTAGCATAGTTTATTCAGCAGCCCCTATTATGGATATTTCAGTTGTTTGCTATTTCAGTTTTAAAAATAATGATATAATGATCTTCTGGAAGTTAAATGTTTATTGATTTTAAGAGAGAGAGAGAAGCGGCAATGTGAGAGTGAAATATTGATTGGCTGCGTCCTGCATGCCCCCTACTGGGGATCAAGCTCAAAACCCAGGCATGTACCCTGACTGGGAATCAAACCAGCAACCTTTAGGTGCATGGGATGACGCCCAACTAAACCACACGGACCAGGGCTACAGTTTTCTCTTAATTAAACCTAGCAACTATATTAATTCTACCTCCATTTAAAGTATATACAGAACTTTTAGGTCATCGATTCATATAATTTATATAGATAGAAGGAAGAGATCATTTCTGCATCTTGATGGATTCAATTTAATGATATTCAATTAAAAGCAGTTTTTAGCATTTGCATTTGACTTATTTACTGGTAGACATTTAAAAATTATGGATCACAGTTGTTGGAAAACTTAACATTGAGTATGGTAACATTTTTTAAATAAACCTCAGTTTCTATATAACATTGTAGCATTAAATTAAGTAGCCTCTAAAGTTCCTTGTAGGTCTATAAATCTGTTCCTTCAAAATAAGTTTCTACACTGACTGAATAAATATTACCATTCTGTTTAGCCCTTCTCTCTCATATTATAATAATATCCAATTAATGTAAAATAATTTACATTTATTTATTCAGGCTTTGCATTCCATGTTACTATATAAAGTTAGAGATTATCAACTGAAAAGTTCTAAATTCATATAAGAGCTTTCTCATTTAGGTCAAGCTTGGTTCTGTTAAGTGAAATAATGATTTCTGTTGGTATCCACTAGGGTTTGTTCAAGTTATAGGAAGATAGGAAAGTGAGAACTGTAGAAATACAAGGAATAGTGAAATTAAGAATACTAGCTTTAATTTTTATGAGAAACTTTTGATACCTGTAAACTTCTTTATAATGGTTTGAGGCATGTCTTGTGCAAAAGCAGATCAACAAAAATAACCTGTGCCATCATTATTTCCGCAGTAGAATTTATTAGAGCCATGATTTAAATCTGTAAAATTAACTGGCCATGTTTCATTTATGACTTTAATGAAGAGCATATCCCAAGCTAAACTATTCTCTTGATCTTTATATTTTAAAATGATATATATTCTAAAATTGGTCATGTATTTTCTTACCCAAAACTACAGGATTATCTCCTCTCCCTACTCATTCTACTTTCTTTAAAGACAAAACACACAGTAATTCAGAAACATATTCAATGAATATTTTAGTGCATAGAACATCAAATATTTTATTTCATTTTGCCTTAATAAATCACAACTGAAACAGAATTATTTTATAGTGAAGTGCCAGTTATATTGAAATGGCTAACATAGAGTGAATTGAAATATTAACCAGTTCCTAAAAAGTATTTTTTATTTATAGAAGTTTGTTTAAATTTTGAGGTTTTATTTAAAACTTTTTTAAAAATATCCGCCTCTAAATCATAACTACCAGAAACAATCTATGGCTATACTAATATACTTTGAGTGGCATTGGTTGGAAGATAAATAGTTTATAAGAAA
Source organism: Miniopterus schreibersii (assembly GCF_964146895.1). Taxonomy (NCBI): domain Eukaryota; kingdom Metazoa; phylum Chordata; class Mammalia; order Chiroptera; family Miniopteridae; genus Miniopterus; species Miniopterus schreibersii. The sequence goes on from NC_138101.1 coordinate 176,338,640, forward strand.
ACAGTTTTATTTCCTGTCATTGATATCCATACTTTAAAAAAAAGTGGTATAGTAAAATAGGGTTAAAAATGTTTGTTTCTCTGGGTAATTAGGAGTTAATTAGGTAATTCTAAAAATAAAATAGTTCAGCCCCTAGCGCAAGTAAATGAACAGAAAAGGTTGTTTAATCTACATAATCTTAATCTAAATCAATAGAAAATATGTCAGGGGACAAGGAGGGAAGATCTAGTCATTTCATAGGTGAGAGTCTAAATTTAATGAAAAGACCTGAGATTCAGAGAATTTAATACCAGCTGCACTTTTTTTCTTAATTTATAGTTTTGCAGAAAGCCACTGAACCTCTCTAGACCTGAGTTCTCTTGTCAGTAGAACGGACACACAAAATATACAACCTTTTTCTTAAAATTTTCAGCAAGGATCTTATACTAAAGAGAAATCTGAATGCATACACCCGGTGATAAAGGCACTCACCTTAATGTGGCTTTTACAAGCCTAAACTTTCTTTGAAATTTCATGTTTTTAAAAAAATTAATATAAAGTTGGCTTTCTACTCCAAAATCTATATCTTTGCTTCAATAAAAACATAACACAACTACTTATTATTGACAAGAGAGTGTGGGATGGGATAATTTTTTACCTTGTTAGCAGTTGAAATGATCTTACACTGAGCTCAGTTTTGAAGAATTGGGCTAAAACAAAGGGAATCAACAACCCATATTGTATTAGCTTCCAGGCAGTGTATTTCTTGCATATTTCTAGGACCCAAACTTTTATTAAAAAGGTGACTACAAACAAGAGTGATTTCACTGCTTTGTAGGCCACATACTGGTAATTAATCCCTAAGGATAGATTCCCCAGTAATTAATCCCTGAAGAAAGATTCCCAGAATGTTGCAAAAGAAGTAATACAGTGCAATATTTTCAGACTGTTTTTTAATGAATATTTTGTTAAATATTCTAGCTGTGAGGCTGAATAGAATATTGAAATGGTTTTGATCCTCTAGTTTATATCTTTTCAGTCTCAGTGAAATGCTTTTTAAAGGGTAGAAAAATTATTAGTGATAACATATTTTGTTTTTCAGTTAACATTTTAATTTTCAATATATGTAATAAACTAATAATTTCAACCAACTCATAACCCCTACAATTCTTTACATCCAATTCTCAAACTTCATTAATATTGCAATGATCCTATATGTAACAGTAACATTTGCAGTTTAAGCTCTCTTAGTTACTGATAGAGAACATTTAGCCTCACAGAAAAATATGAATAAAATTAGCTAACATGTGAGGCTCTTATGGTTATCATGAAAACTAAATTAATTCATCTTATTCAGATGCTAATATTTTGTGATTTATTTTATTTATTCTACTCCATCATAATTGATGATTAAGGATTGGCTAGAATAAATGAGAGCATTGCATTTTAAAATCTATTCATTTGACTTTTCTCTATTTCTCAAATTTTAGTTTTTGAGACAAATCGTTTTTGGATTATCTTTGAAGATTTTCAGTATTTGGAATTATTACCTGTTTCAGGAGCCACACACAAAAAATCACATACTTCTGACTTCGATAGCCACACTAGTTTTCTAAAGTTTCAATTTGCAAAGTCCGATTTATATGCAGAAAATTGATATCAAGCATTGACAAATGAGCTGTCTGCTACAAAAGTTTGTCTTTAAATTAGTATTATAGTCTCTTTTTGTATGTTTAGTGTTCAGTGGTGACTATCTTTTTCTCTCTTATAATTTATTCTTTAAGTTTCTGTACTTGCACTTGCAATTGGAACTGAAATGGTTAAGGAAAAATTTCTTTCATAAATAAATATAATAACAAAATTTCTTCTGTAGATGGAGAGACAGATATATGTGTGTGTGTGTGTGTGTGTGTATACACACACACACACACACACACACAGATCTATATCCTCTTATAAGCATCCATTTTTGTCCAACCCATTTATTTCCAGGCCTATTAAGGGAATACAGCTTTAAACTAGAAATTAGGAACTGTGGACATTGTTCCTTGATTTGTCACTAATATTCTATGTAACCTTGAAGAAGATACCTTATGTTGCTGGACTGGATGTAATTTTAAGCATTCTATAAATTTTTTTAAATGTAGAAAATGGTGTTCACTTTGTTAGTGAAAAGTTGCTGAAAGTCTTTACAGTTTCTGAAAGTTTTCAGAAAGCAGCATGAGGCACTAGACTATATTTTTATTGGAAACTACATAGTTTATCTTTGTAATCAAGATATTGTGATTCTCCATTTAAAATGGCAAACAGATTTGATATAAAGATGTTCTCTGAGGTCAAAGAAAATAGCACAAGAGAATAACTAGGTATTAGGAACTAACTCACTGTCTACCCAGAGGCCCTGTCTTGTAGAGGGTAGCCATTCTAATTAGTTTTCATTGTTTCTAAATTTGAGAATTCTGTTTGACAAAGAATGAGAATTGGTGATTATCTTTTGGGCATAAATTTAGTAAAAGAATTAGTAAAAACTATATTGAGTAAAACCAGAAGTTGACACAATTCTTATGTGCCAAGTTGCTTTTTATTCAAAATGAAAATTCAATTCTAAGTATTTTTTTAAGCAGTTTCCATATACTATCAGAGATTTCCTAAAAGGGATAAGAAAGACAATCTACAGTGTGCCATATTTAATTTTCTAGCATGGTCAGGTTTCTTTGCTTTCCAGGGGACTTTAACACTCAGGATTTGGCATCATGTGATACTTCTTTACTGTTCCTTAATACAAGCGGAAGCACCAGAGCTAACTTGACCTATGCTGGTCTGAATGGAGGCCATCATTCTGCACATGTGGGAAGTCCTCTGATCTGAAGCTTCTTTCCCCTTCTCCTCTCCTTTTTTTTCATCTTCCTCTTTAAACAAAATATTAGTTGTTGTTACAGCTCTGTTAAAAAGCAAAGGAATTTCTAGTTTATACCTCATCTGATAGAACACTTCGTGTTAAGAACCTTCTTTTTCTCATTTATGAAGTGATATAAAGCAAGGTTTTTAAATTGCAGCTCTTTTTGCCCCTGTCTTACCTAAGAGGAAAATTCAACTGAAATAAAGCTTTGAGGGAGCAACTATATCTGACATTGGTCTGGCATTAAAATTTTCTGTTTGGGCAGCACAATTGTTTAATTGGGAATCTCAGTGACAGCTGAACAACCTCAGTGCTTGGGTCAGCAAGCAGAGGAGCTTCATTCTGTCACCTATCAAGAATGATGCTTGTCAGGACTGATCTTTCCACTTGGGGAACACTTATGTTTCTAATCATTGATGTTTTCTGATATTACAGTGGAATAGACACTAAAACACGGAAAGAGACAAAGTTCTATGCATAGGTATATTTGTAATCCTTTGTTTTTCGTAAACCAAGTGCAAATGTAACACTACTACAGATTCTGCTTCATCAGAAACCCCCAAGGTAACTGAAAGTAAGTGCCCATTTCTTCATCTCAGGAATAGTGCCATAACAATGATTGAATTCTAGTGACCAGCCTATTTGCAGAGCATGTCATATGGCCTCTGGGTTAGTTAACTCCATGACCTCCTAAGAGGTACCTCAGAGTCAATTGATGTTTTTGCATGTATTACTTACTAATGCGTAGAAAAATTTTTAAGTTCACTTTTTCTTTATTCTGTCTTTTTTACCCATCTTCCCTCATTGTAGCAAATTAGACGGCCGGATGAAAGCAAAGGAGTTGCTAGTAGAGTTGGATCCCTCAAAGTAAATATGTTTCTAACGTTTTTTGGCAAGATTTTGTCTATAGCCTACACTTCTTCCTTTTTGGTGGGTGGTGGGAGGAAGGGGGCTTTTTCCATTTTTCACCATCCCATTTTTTTTATTTTAATATTTTTATTGGCTGTTGGGTCATATTTTTTGTTTGTTTCAGCTACACATAGAGCAACCAGCTGAAGGCAAGCTGCCAAATAACTAGCTTTGAATGGCACCACAAACAAGAAAAAGGGCAACTGCCTCATTCCAGGTGCCTATAATTTGGGGTTTTAGAGTAAACCGTTCCTCTGACTGATGTCACTTTGTGTTAATAAGTTCCTGTTACACAGAGAACTAATATTTATTTTCAGAATATTATCTCCCCTTTTTACATTTTTTGTAAAAAGTAATTAAATATTATTTTAGTGTTACTACCATTTGTAGTTTATTCCAGAAAAATTATTATGAATTAATAACATATATTTTATATATATATATAAAAATCTTAAGAATTAGAAAAGAAATTCATGTGATGCTAGTATAATGGGTTCACATATAGCTAACAGCATTTAAGCACTTTTAATCCCCTTTATTTTTTTAAGTTAAAAATTCATATAACAATCAACAGAAACAATATATATCTAATGTTTGCCCATTTGCGTATGTGATCTGCTAATATACCACTTAAATATATCTGATCTGATGGTCCCATTTGCTAGTTGTTAAATATCTTGTGTACTTAACATTTAATCACAATGAAAACATAAACAAGTTATCACTCTTAAGAAACACAGACATAGATAACAGTTACATTGATAACTTTTAATGCTGCCACCATAAATGCAAGATTAAAATTTGAGTTTTTAAAATATACAGAGGAATCGCCTCCCAAATTAACTACTTATTGTATCTCAGTCTCATTTGTTCTTACAACAGTAGTAACTGTTAAATTAATCAAAATAACAGATAATTCACTGCACTGGGATGTCCCAAAATTCAATTAACTGCCTTGAGGCCTAATATTAAGTCATTTCAAAATTTTACACACCTTCAATTTATTTCCATTTAATAATTTATGAAGCACTAATTTCTGCACTCTTTCCTCTCCTTGCCTCTTCTGCCTTCTTAATTTTACTTTTTTTGTGTCTGTTTGTTTATTTGTGTGTGTGCCACACATATGATTGCACATGGATGAAGGTGTGTCTGTATGTTTGTGTCCTTTATTCCAGATAAGCCATCCTCTCTGTTCTCTAACACTGCTATTTACTGGGTAGCATTTTTTAAATGTTGTTTCACTAAGGATAATCAGAGGGGATAGGAAGTGTTGATTAAATTCCTATTTCAAAAATGAGGCAGGTTAAAACTTTCAGTCAGAAATATATGAGTTTATGTATCCTGATTATATATCAGTAGCATTCCTCACTGTCTACTGTGAGGTATCATATTTTACCTTTGTCTTTAAGGAAAGGTAAATCCATAATTGTTTAAACTATGGATTATGACTCAGACTCAAGCAAAAAGATGCAGAGCAACATAACTTTTTAGAAATTACCGATAGTGAAATAAAGATCAAATGGCATCTATAACTGCAGCACCATCTGCTATAAACTGGATTGTGTGTGCGAGTGCGTGTGTGTTTAATTATCTCCGCGTTCAGCTTTTGGGTGTATAGAACTTCAAGTTATAATTGTATGTTTATTTTTTTAAGTGTATATACAATATGATTATGTATATACACACATTATGTATAAGAACAAAAGATACATTTTAGGGTCAGTCAGTTTACCTTACTGTGGATGCAGCCTTAAATCAAAAAATGTGTTTGGGAAAGAAAGGCAAATTTCATAATTTTTAAACATATTTACTTTATATTTCTACCAAATAGAAAAATTATAAGTGAGTCTCTAGGAGATTATAAGGATAGTTACAGTATTCATTTTCTCTAATGCTTTGGGGAGATAAGATGCAATAATTAAAATGTTGGCTTCCTAGTCACTGGTTTATTGAGCATGTATTCTTGTGTTACACAAAAATCTCTGATGTATTGAAATGTTTGCCAAAGGCAGTGAGAAATGTATAATGCTATGATCTTATTTTTAAAAGGAAAACTGAAAAGAGAACAAGTTGCTTTTTCAATTCATTTTCTGATGTTTACATGTAGCTCCATCGAAAGCTGGATGAGCTCAGAGATCACCTAGAAGGCAATGTGAAAGGATACTCTCTCAGAGTAAATGTACGATTTCACTTGGTGATTTTTTTTCCCCCTAAACTTCTGCTGACTGGTAATTCCAAATCTGATTGGTTTGTCCTCTCATCTCCATCTTTTTTACTTTCTGTCTCTTTTTCCCCTCTTTCCTAGCTGCAGCTTCATGCTCATGTTTATGCAATAAAGATTAAATTGGCAGAGCAGAGGACCCTTAAGCCACACTAACATTGAGGTTGATTTAAGAACATTCTGGCTTTGTTAAAAAATAAAAACTTTCTTTGCAAAATCTGTTTCTTATACAATTATATAATTTTCTGAGGATCTTTTCATGAGACTTCATTTGGAGCTTTTCTATTGACCATATCTTCTGCCCCTTGTTGGATGTGTCAGCAGGATTATAAATTATGGGCTGGATCCAAGTGATAGAGCCTTTATGTTTCAGTTTCAGTTGTGAAGGAAAATGATCGATGTTAGAGTGTTATCATAGGTATTCTGGCAAGTAGACTTTTTTTTCTGAATTAATAGACTTTTCTCAAGTCAGATTCTTTGGGATTAACTAAGATTTTTTTTGTTTAAAAATAAAAAAGTAAGCATCTTCACCAGGAACATCATCATGTAACATCTTACAAATACTTGAGATAAAGGTTAATTTACTCAAGATAACACTTTCAAGAAGAACAATACCGTATAGCCACTCAATACTGTATATATGTCATATAATCATAGGTAAAAATAGTATTTTTGTGACCAATAGTTCAGACTCAGAATGCTTGGCTCTTGTACTGAATGTATCTTCTCAGGATAAGTGGAAGTGAATCTCTAAGATGGTATATGAAATAAATATGGCAGAAGAAAAGCTAAATTATTGTAGTACAGTAAAACCTCAATATAACAGACTAATTCAGATGACAGGTGTCCAGTAAAGCCAAAAGTCCCTTATGTAATAAAGTTGGTTTTCTGAATGCTTATGTTAAAAAATTGACAAGTTATACCTGTTTTTACTTATGTAGACATATTTGTGTAATTTAAATTAAGCTTATATGAAAAGTTTAATTTCACAGAAAAGTTTTCTATTACTGTAATTTTAAATTTATACTGAATAGGTCTAGGAAATACTTGCATTCACCAGTCACCCAAGTAAACAAATGCATACAGCTGGGACATGGGAGTTAAAACTACTGCAGAAAGTGACCACAGGAGACAACAGAACCATTTACCTCTCACAGTGTGGTGTGATCACGTGCTAATCATTCTCTGAACATTGTTTACAAGCAGTGACTCTTGGATTAAATATGTACACTATAGTTATAGATATGTAATATTTATTTATGTCAGTGAAATTACTAGTGTAGGCTAAAATTTGTTTAAAATAACTGTGAATTAATAACAGAAAAATAACCTGTTGATTTAATTATAATCAAATCTTAGTTAAAAGCATTCTGGAATTAGCAGGGTGTTAATTTTCACATATGACATACAGACTAGAAACTCTATCTATTAAATCTGAAGTCTGTTAAATTGAGATCTGAAAAATCGAGGGTTTACTGTAAATAATTCTGGTTCTGTTTATCCCTGACTTTCCATTCTGAAAGCTTTTTAAAAAGTTCCTGTGAATCCTCACCCTGATTTACTTCTCCCAAGATTATTGCTATACATTTCATTCATATTGCTGTTATCATTTTGTTATAAAGGATAGAATGAAAAATAATAGTGATATGGCAATTCTCTGGTTTCTCAGCTTATTTTTGCTTATATACCATACGTAGTTATGTATATCTCTATATTAAATTTTTGATTACTGAAGTCCAAAGTTGTTCTTACTAATATCAGTAATTAAATTCTAATAGCTGAACAGAGAACAAAAGTATAACCAGTGTCTCATTTTTCTACTTTTTTCCTTTCAGCCAGTCCTTCTTTTCTATTCATATTCTTATGGAATTTAGAAGATCAGCCATAATCACCCTCAGAACCTATCCCGCTGTTTAAAAAATAAAAAAAGATTAACGTGAATTCAGCGTCTAAATAAGTTTAAACATAGCTGGGTATTATTCTAGAAATCACTAAAAATATTTTGATTATGTTAATAAATGTATTTAGTGTCGTACTCTTCCCTAACCAATCATGAAAGCTGATACTATTTTTCTTTCAATCAAACTAGAAAATTGAGACTGGCGCAGGTCAATTTGGTGGGGAGTTAGTGTTAAGTTAGGGTTAAATTAAAAGTGCTATACTTTGCAAATTAGTTTATCTCATGCCATTCTTCAATTTCTTTTTTTCAGCACCTATACTGCATAGTATAGTACATAATGACAAGTCTCAGTATCTTCATCTTTTGTTTCATTTCACAGGTCATACTTTGTTCTAATTACCTTTTTTCCTGAAAATAATGACTAGAGGTATATTATTCTAAGATTTCTGTTAACTAGAAAAGTATAGGAAAAAAACTATCAAAAGGCAAATTGTATCTTTTCTAGAGAACTCAGCTAAGAAAAGATGCAAATAAAATGCTTAGCAGAATGTTCTCCTTCACCTTTAATTCCTGTTACTTCAGAATGCCTTAAAATATGCCTGGTATATTAAAAAATGTTGCTTAGGAGTAGAATACAGTTATTCTCAGGACCATAGACTATATAAACAGATTTTGTTTCTAAAATGAGGTAAATTGGCAGATAGTGACCATTCAGTTTTACACAAATTTATTATAGGTGTTCACACACAAGAACAAATCTGTGAGTGCCTTTTTCATTCATGGAAACATTGCTAAATATTTCAATAAGAGAAAAGATTCAGAACCATGTTGCCACAGAAATATTTTATTAGTTGTAAAAGGTGAGATATCATCCAGAAGTTTGGGATAAGGACTTCCTTAAATATTGATGCTTCAATTAGTATCATCAACACACTATATTATTTTTTAGAGAGAAAATAACGTTGCATTCTTATTATGAATAATCAATGATGTAAAATATAATATTTTGTTAAAATGTAATTTTTCATTACTAAATTTTATTTATATACTTCTTTATCCTACATTTACTCCTCTATAGCACAAAGTAGGAAGTATTAGATTCTTGAATTCTAAATGAAGACTTTATTATCTTTTTCTGTACCTTATACAAAGCTGAAGTATTCTTAACCCCCAATGAGTTTTTAGTAATTTTAATAAAGAGAAAATTATCATTTTGTACCTAAGCAGAGTTTGCCTAATTTAATGAATGCAAAAATTACTGCAAATTCTTAGACTGATTATGTGTTGAGAATAATGGCAGGAATAAAACCACATAAAGAAAAAATAATAATTTTCCATTTGGTCAAATGCATGAATCTACTAAGAATATTAAAAGTAATGCACAAGATCGAAGGATAGTGCAGACAGTGCTGAAAATTGGAAAACATAGGATAAGAAAAGGCAAACTAACACTGTGTAAAACTGAAGTTAATTCATTTAAAAAAATGGGTTCCTGGAGAGCTTGAATATTAAAATATTTAGAAGAAAAGTTAGATGAATGCTCATGAAATAAAGACAAGCAGAAAGGAAAGCAAGAGGAGGAGTAAAAATACCTCAAAGCAACAAATTTTGTATTTTCATTCAGTTTATGTAATATGATAGTAAATTTCTGTTCAGCTACAAATATACAGATAACCAAATATGTTACTTTTAAGGCTCTTACAAACAGTAAAAGGGAGGATGACTTATGAAGACAGATTTGCCCAACCAGGCATGGCTCAGCAGTTGAGCGTCGACCTAGGATCCAGGTGATCGGGGTTCGACTCCAGGTCAGGGCCCATGCCCGGGTTGTGGGCTCGATCCCCAATCGGGGGCACTCAGGAGGCAGCTGATCAATGAATCTCTCATCATTGATGTTTCTATCTCGCCCTCTCCCTCTCCTTCCCTCTCTCTGAAATCAATAAAGATATATTTTAAAAATAAATAAATAAATATGAAGACAGATTATTGGCACAAAGTGAACTTAAAAAGAAAAGTGATGAAGTAGAAGGAATGTAATAATTTTAAGTACTTGTTATGTGAGCACAAATAAAAAGATGCAATTCTTTGACGTAAAAAAAGTTAAGGGAAGAATTATCACCTAAAATAAAATGACATGTATTTTAATAAGTTTAAGAAAAATATCTGAATCATGTCAGAAAGTAATGTCTTTTGCATAATGATTTTTAATTAACAATATCCTGAATGCCAAAATAAGACTGGTATGAAGTAGGGCTAATATAAATAATGAATTCGATGGTTGTGGTTTTATAGATCTTTTAAGATCAGTATTTTCAGCCTTAGTTCTGAGTTACCTCTTATATTTTTTAATTATCTTTGTTTTGGGGGTTTTTTTGCGCTTTTATATTCATCAAATGAATGCTATAACTCAGGAGTCAGCAAACCACAGCCCTTGGGCCAAATCCTGTTTCTGTTTTGTAGGCCCACAAGCTAGGGATGATTTTTGCATTTTTAAATGATGGGCGGAATCAAAAGAACATCATTTTATGATATATGAAAATTATATGAAATTCAAATTTCAGTGTCCAAAAAAAGAGTTTTATCAAAACACAGCCACACTCACTTATTTGCATATAATCTGTGTTTTTTTGCACTACAACAGCAGAGCTAAACAGTTGCAGCAAAGACCATATGGCATACAAAACCTAAAATATTTACTATCTGAACATTTGCAGAAAACATTTGACAAGAACTGCTCTAACTGGTTAGTGTGTCAAGATGATGTTGAAAAGAAAGATGACATTGACAAAGAAATTATTATAATAGAGTCTGTATGAAATTATCTTCATTTTAAAGCTTCGGAAAAGGAGATATGCTCATTTTTCTAAGAGATGGTTTCAGATTATTCTGCATGGAAGCATGTGTTGAAAAGATTTGATCCTCTGAAATCTACCTTTACATTTTTATTTGTCCTTTTTACATGTTCTTGTTTTTCCTAACTACTCTCTCTTTACATGGCGCGCGCACACACACACACACACACACACACACGAAGTAAAACTTACTATGGAATTAACATTAAACCCTTCAAATATAGACCTATCATATGGAAAAAGTATAGATTATAAATTCTTCTTCTTTGGGGGACCCCTTAATATATGAAGATAAATTCCATTCCTACTCTCTTAAGCTGTTTTAAAAAATGTGTTTTTAAAGTATTTTTTCAGTATGCATTGCATTTCTTTTGTTTATTTCATTACCTCTTACTAATTTCCCCTGAAAACCATGATCACCTTTTAATTTCTACTGAATTTCCTATTTAACCTCACCTAAAATCATACCTTCTGTAAGAAATTTTATACAAATGGGAAAGACACCCTGACAGGAACAAGTAATATATATCTTATTATACAGCACTTAAAAATCTAAAAGGCATCTGCATTGGATTAGCCAACTTTTTTTGAGGTGAAAAACAGCTGGAACATTAATCCTTAGATAAATAGTCAGTAGCTTTTAAATGAGTAAACATCAGTTTGTGTACTCTACTTTCTTTAGGCAAATGTCTGTGTCTTTTGGTTTTTGTGTATAGAACATTATTTGATTCTTTTAAAGTCTTCCTTTTCTTTACATTTTGGCATTTACTCATATTAATAGCATGCATTTAACTTATAATAATTATGTAACATTCTGAGTCCCTTGGTAGATGATATCATAAATATGACTGGACTACAATAATGATAAAGATGGCAGGAAATCAATTTCAGGGTCATCTCTTTGGAAAACAGGCTAATTTTGCTACCTTTCACTTTGTTAGAATTTTCTTAACAGGTAAAGTTAATTAATACAATTCTGAGGTTTCAGTTCTACTAAGAAATAACAAAAATGTATCTTGTGCTTTGAACTAAAAATTTCTCATCTAATACTTATAAAATCACCTTCAATAGCCTCCGACATCATTTGGAGTGAAAATAACATGTCTGTGAGGTGTTTAATGCTTACTGCAAAATTGCCCTTCTCAGAACTTTTATACAAAAATAAGGCATACTAATAAAAGATCGCCTTGACAAGTAAATTTCCCTTGTAATAGAAAATGGAGAGCTGAGAGGGGAAAAAAAGACAAGACTGAAACTGTTTTCAAAGATAAAGTCTTTTTAGTTTTATGGGTATGGTTATAGAAACAGAACAAACGTGCAGAGCAAGGTTTTCTTAGAACTGGCATCTTGCTAAAGAAAATCATATGTGTATTTGTTTGGAAAAAAAGGTATAATTTGTTTTTTATTGAATTTACTGGGGTGACATTGGTTAATAAAATTATATAGGTTTCAGGTGTACATTTTTGTAATACATCATCTCTATATTGTATTGTGTGTTTACCACCCCAGGGTAATTAGCTTCCTAATATGTATAGAATTGACCATATTTTAGAAACTACCTCAAAGTAACCCATTAAGTGGCAGTCATACATTTTATCACAAATCTTTGTAATGGTAAGTGTAAATAAAATCTTCTGAATATTATTTCACACAGTATAGGGGTTTTTTTGTGTGTGGTTTTTAAAAAAATATATATGTCTTAATTGATTTCAGAGAGAGGAAGGAAGAGAGAGAAAGAAACATCAATGATGAGTCATTGATCATCTGCCTCCTGCACACCACCTGCTGGGGATTGAGCCCAAAATTCGGGCATGTGCCCTGACTGGGAATCGAACCTCAATCTCCTGGATCCTAGGTCAATGCTCAACTGCTGAGCCACGCCAACAGGGCCAGTTCAGTTTTTTTTAAGGCTAGAAGAAAAGAGTTTGTATATTCATTAACTCAGTAAACACTTATTGAGTGCCTACTACATTTAGCTGTGCTAGGTTCTGGAATACAGTGAAAGAACAAATTAAATAATAAGGGCATTTGATTCCTTCATTTTGACATTTTCTATATCTTCGTTTTCCCACCCTAACTTTGTATTTTGGAACTTCATGAAGAATTTGGTAACTAGAGAATGCATGCTTAGGAATTGACCTCACATGGCACTGTGACAAACTAATAGAAGCCACAGAATTGAACATGGCAGTGTGGCAAACTAGAAAGAAAAAACAGGCCACAATTCAAAGTTATGAAGATTAAACATAGTTTTAAATATAGTTCTTTTTAAAAAATCAATGAAACATTCTGATAAAAAATTGGTCTGGAGAAGATTTTGTTTCAGTTTTTAATATCTTTCTTGGTGTTGCTGTTGGCATATATATAGAAAGTGGGGTGGGGGAGATTCAGTAATACTGAGAATGGAATAGTAGAAATAGGAAATCAGAATTAGAATACTGAGCTGGCTTCAGTGCCCTCTCTAAAGAATAATAGGGAGATGTACAGTAGAGTCATCCTGGAAATAATTTCACATGTACTTTGCTAGTATTAAGCCAGTAAAGATCAGTGTGGTACCATAGGAAAAAGCGCTTCCTATTAACCTTAAATGGGCATCTTTTCAGCAAGATTATACCAGATTCTGAACAGAGGGAGTCATCTTCGTCATGGATTTTTTTTTTTATATAAGCTGGGTATTTTTTTTTATCACAAGGTTCTCCTCAAATAGCTTGAACCTTGAGATTTCAAACTCAAGTGTCTTCTTATAAGGCTGTTTTATTATCTGGCAGATGTGTTGGTGATGGAGCCATCTAAACTTATGAGACCCTTATTATGCTCTCATTTCCTCCTTAACAGTGTTTTCTTTTCCCCACTGCAAAACCAGGCTCGGCTTCCCTCGTGCTCATCTACCTATAGTGTATCTGAGGTATACTTTGCACGTGTTTTATTACATGGTCAACAACATGCTCACCCTCACCATTTTCCTTATTTTATTTTCCTTTTGCCTTAATTTATTTTGCCTTGCACTTTGCATTTGGCTGAAAGGGGAGAAGTTAGCTGTTTTGGGGGAAATTTCTATATTTTTATACTGCACTGTTTCTGAGTAACTTTTTCTGGCAATCACTGTATCACATTGAAATGGTTAAAGCCCAAATAGCCCCTCTGATTATTACCACCACCTTAATTATATAAAGATTCCTTTGAACCAAATAATTTGTTATTAAACTCATATTGGCTGAAGACAGATTCTAGTTTGAAGACCTGTGTAGGTCTGTCTCTGGTAGCTGAAGATTTACATTACATTAGTGACAACTCTGTCCCATTAACCATAGAATCAGGAAAACATCCAAAGCTGATTAGTAAATGAAAAGTTAATATGATTCCTCTATTTTTATGTAAAACAGAAGATTCACTCCCTTTAAAAATACTAATTAGGTTACTCAGGATTCTCGTATTTTTATAAAGTTTTTATGAGCTTATCTTCATGAGATTCATGGTCTTTTAACAAAATATTTTTACATGAAATTTGACCTTTATGCTCTTTGCCTTTTTAGGGGTTTCATTTCTTATTCTTACTGTGTTAAACCACATCATAAATGGGTTTTCTGTTTTTATAAGCCAGATTTATTAAAATATTAATATACTTTGAATATTCTTTCCAAAACAGGGGCACTGTTGAGTAGCTAAAAGGAAAGAATATATGCACCTCAAAATATGACTAGTAAATAAAAGAACTTTAATAGCCTATGAATTTTAAGATCTTAATTTGTTACTTTAGAGACATAACATTTCTACACATATTACCTGTGCATGCCACTATAGCTATAGCCACCATGTACAGGCCAGTGTTGTCAGCTTAATTCTGACCACAGAAATATTATCTCATAATATTATGCAAAAAATAAATTAAAAATAAAAACCAGAAAGATGGCACTATCTAAAATACCAGGTAGTATATGCAGACCACCAGCAGATTATCATCTTTTGACTTTAAAATTTAAGAAAAAACCTTGAAGGAATAGCCTGAGTAAACCCATAGCCTCACAAAGTTTAATTTATTGAGTTGGTAGAATTACAGCCATCTTCTATAATTTTTTTCTTTTGCAAGTTGCAACTGGTACAGATTTTTTTCTCTTAAAACTGATTTTTTGGATAATTTCTTTTTGAAATATATATATTTGTAGGGGAAAGCAAAGTAATGAAAGACATGAATTTCTTGTGATATAAGCAAAGACTTTTTAAAGAAAAGATTGATATTATCTCATCACATTTTTCATAGGTCTTAATTTCCCAGAATTATGATTCCCAGTGTAAAAAAATATATAACCCATTTCTTTCTGCCACTTCATCCAGGCAATTCTCCATTTCCCATGAGAGTGTATAAGAAGTCTACCATTGGCATCATCTCCAATCACAGCCTACAACATCCATCAGGGTATTACTTTCTCTGTGATAGCATGTGTGCAGGAGGGCTCTGAGGTTGGAATGTGGAACTGGCTCCAGGGGGATGGAATTATGTATACTGTGGCATTTGCTCCATAGAACTCAGCTCTTAAATGAACTCTGGCTTTATCTGGGTTTGTTTCTTTCATTGTGACACATGAGCATTATTTATTTGTCATGAAGTGTGTTTCTCTTTTTGTCACTTGTGGTAAGGTTTCTATATTTCACTCAACGCCACGTATTTGTGGACTCCATAGGTGGTATTATCTTTATGATGTTATAAAGACCAATACCATGAAGAACTTCTTAGGGAACCTAATATTTGTGGTAATCATCTGGACAGAAATAAACTTTTATAATTGTTTTCTATTTCATCTGAAATTGGTAAATGATTGTTTCACAAAATGTTAGACTATAAACCTTAATTATTAGAACTTCAGAGAATGTCCTCATGTTTTTCATATGAAAGCCTCTTGATGGAACTATTGGTAAAGTGCTTTCTGTATTTTATAGCATCACTATGGAGGTAGCCAAACTTTCGTGGCTCAGTCTCTTCTTTCCCTCACATTTACATCATCTTCACTTACCTCCACTACTATAGAAATAAATTCTCCAACCCCTGATGCTTTACCAATTGCATGTCACTATCTTCTGTGACATTCATAAGACCAAAAAATAATAAGCCTTGTTCAAAAATAAATCCATCCATGAGTTGTACAGGAACAAGATAATTTCTAAACTTACCTAGATAATACTGCTCAGCAAATGTTACTCCATGTAATTGATGGCTCCTTTGTAAAAAATACAGTTCTCTTACTATGTGTCAGGCTCTGTGTTTGACATCTCATTTATTTTACCTTAATTAATCTTCACTACAGCTCTTTTGGAAAAGATGTCATTGTCATCCTCATTTTACAGATGAGTAAGCTTAGGCTCAAAGAGGTTAGATATCTTGCCCAAAGTCATAAAAGCTGCTAAGTGAGTAGCAGATTTTTTTTTTTTTTTAAATACTATGGTTTTTACTATTCAGGAGCTATTAAAAGTCATCCACTCTCCGAATGTCATGCAGTAGTCTTATGTCTTCACAGTACATATTTACCTGGTTTAGGTTGATTATATAGTTTGGGGTATTATTATAAGAGAGGATATGAATAGAGCTATAAGATAGAAAACTTTCATTCAAGGAAATGTTAGACATCCCTTTGTGTAATTCTTCTTATTTTTTGTACTTAATTGTTCAACATATATTTATTGAGCACCTACTATGCCTTATTTAAATATAATCTGCTAGCTATTTCTTGACCTATGGAATTGGCTTCAATTTAGAATGCATAAAAATATCATGAATATGAGATTAGTGTCTCAGGTTGTGCACTATTGTTCATCCCTCAAGCCACATGAAAAAAAGGGAAGAACTCACTTTCCAAATTTCTAACTAACCTTCAACTTTGTTCCAGCAGTGTTTCAGCAGTGTTTATTTTTTAAAATACTTTGAAAAAAATTGCTTCAGAATTTTCTTAGCTTAAACAAAAGCCAGAATTAGTACCATCTTCTGGTAGAAATAGTGATTTTTTTCTGATATGCAGGGCTAGGCAAAAGTAGGTTTATAGTTATGAGTACATGAAACAGCTTATTCTTTTATTATTATTAATTATTGATTATTTATTTGTATTACAACTGTAAACCTACTTTTGCCCATCCCTGTATTTGCATAGTGGGAATAGACACTATATATAAATCTTTAATGATTTGTAACAGTGTCTAGACCAAAAAAATTAATAAACATTAGACTCTTTAAAACCTATCTTTAATGTCTTAGATTTCCCACTAGCAAGGTTGATTTAAGTAATTCCAATTTTAAAGCTAAACTGACTTTTCCTGTTGAGTGGACAAAGACCGAAACTTGATTATATTTTTATTGAGTGCTTAAGAACTTAGCTACCTAAAGAAAAGGTGGCATTTTTAAGTTGTAACATGCAAAACAGTTGCCCTTTGAACTCTTAAAACACATTTAGAACACCAATTCCGATCTAACTATATCTCAACTGACTTACAGTTTGGAGCTTCTGCAAATGGGAATTTCATTTGAATTGCATATAGATCTATGTATTCAAGGAAGGAAGGGAGGAAGGAAAGAAGGAAGGGAAGGAAGAAAAACTGGACTTTAAACACTGTAGCATTTCCTGTCTAAAAAGAAAAGATACAGTCGTTTTTAAAGCAGAACCAAAAACTGTTTAAACTAGAAGAAACTGTAATAAAATAGTCATAAAATGAATATTCTACACTGTCAGATAATCACCTAAGATTTTCTATTATGTAAAATCTCACTTAGAAACTCTTTAATAATTGATTATTTATTTCAATATTTTTCCATAATGTTCCACTCTTTCCTTTTACTTTATGTGTACTATTTTCATGCTGTTTGTATATAATATATGGGAATTTGGAGATAGTTTTTTAAAATCTGTTAGAAATAGTATCTTTTTAAAATACTACAACTGCTACTAGCAAAGTTTTTTGGCTTCTGTCTCACTTCTAAATTTTTAAAAATAAAGTGGAGTATATAAATTGTTTGGGTCAAAATAAGATAATTAAATACATTCCTAAAATCCAAATAAGTCACCAGATATTGATATAATATATATATATATATATATTATATCAATGTTTCTTCTCCTTCATGGAAATAGGAATGAAGAAAGTCTATAAAACACTTATATGGAAATCCAGCTTTATATAAATGCAGATTAGCTTATCATCATGATGTTATCATTTTACAAATGAAATAGATTAATTAGAAATCTAGTTAGAGCCCAAATAAATGTTGGCACATTATGGTATGCATGAAAATGACATACATTGCTTGCATTCATACTTATAGTTCCAGCTGCTCTTTGAATGTCTTTTTATGATGTCAAACTCAGTATATCTGACTCTGCTGTGTAATTCACTTCCCTTTATCATGTTCTTAAAGTTTCTTAGGTCATGTTCTTAAAGTTTCCCAGCATAGAAATCTTTGATTTTTTTCACTCTTCTTTATATTTCATCTCTGGCAATGTGTCATTAAATTTTGTCATTTTTGTTATTTCTTCCTTTGAATTACCTCCTTTTAATTCTTAGTTCTAATACATACAACGAACTTTGCAGTCAGATCTACTTTCAAACCCTGGCAGTAAGATAAGTAATAAACTTGGCATGTCTTCTCTTATAGGAGGCACTCAAAATATATTTGGGAAATGGTGAGTGCTCAAACAAATAAATCAGTCAACCTTTCTAAAGTTTATAAAGTTTCCACATCTGGGTTTCAGGGAGAATTGATAGCTAATTTATGTAAAATCTAATAGAGTACCTGGGTCATAGTAAGCATTAAAGATACATGTTTCTATTTTTTTCTCTAACTTGTATGTTTAAAGCCCTAATAACCTCAGATGGATTACAAGAGTAGCTAAATAATTAGATTCCCTTTGTATAGTCCTTCTTTTGTCTTCTGTGAGATTAATCTTCCCAAGGCTACTTTAATTCCTTTCAGGTCTCCAATCAAAAAATCTATAATAGCCTACCTCTGAGCTGTTGTATCAAGAGTAAATTTCTCTCTGTCAAAGTCCTTCATAGTCCGACCAGCCATTATTTATCCAACATTATTTTCTAGTGACCAGCTCCTCCCAGTTTGCCCAGGGCTTTCCTGATTTTAGCACTGAAAGTACCATATCCTGGAACTGTCCCAGTTTTAAAACTGAAAGCTCCACATCCCAGGAACCCCCTCATCCCAGGCAAACAAGGACAATTGACCACTTATTCCTGATCATATACCTACGACTCCAGTCGGGGTGAACCTTCTTGTCATATTATGCTTCTTTTTTATTGGCCATTATCTGTGCTGTGTCTTCCCAAAGTGCCCTGCTCTACTTCATAGCTCCAGCCCATCTTCTTCCAGAAAACCTCCTCTCCCAACTCCCGTTCACCCTAATCATCCTCACAAGGGAATTTCAGTTGTGCTTCAAGACAGTATCATCCAATATTGCTTTCCCTCCTGCCAATTTGACTTTTTTTTACTGTTGCTTACATGTTGGTGATCAACTTGATTCACTCCCAGATTCTCTGTTTCATTTCTCACTATATATCTGCTGTGTCCAATATAATAACCAGTAGCCACATGTAGCCTTTAAATTTAAATTCATTAAAATTAAATAAAATTTAGCCCGGCCAGGCGTGGCTCAGCGGTTGAGCATTCGACCTAGGATCCAGGTGATCGGGGTTCGATTCCCTGTCAGGGCACATGCCCGGGTTGCGGGCTGCAGCCGACCAATGACTCTCTCATCATTGATATTTCTATCTCTCTCTCTCCCTCTCCTTTCCTCTCTCTGAGATCAATAAAGATATTTTTTTTTTAAAAAAATTAAATGAAATTTAAAATATAGTTTCTCAGTTGCAACAGCCACATTTCAAGTTCTTAATAATCACATGTGACTAGTGGCTCCCTATTACAAAGTATAGATATAAAACATTTTCATCATCACAAAAGTTCTATTGGACAGTGATGCTCTATATACTTCTGGGTTGATCCCATAATCTGCCTTTGTTATTATTACAATCGTCATCGTCCATCATCATCGTTCTATTTATATAGTAATTACTTTGGTCAGGGATCATTCTAGGAATATCATATATATTACCATCATATTATTACATAGTAAGTACCTTGGCATCAGTTCCTATCTTTAGCTCACATCTCTCTCCAAAGTTATAAGCACCTTGAACATAACTCGGCTTCAAAATTTGTTCCTTCATTCACTATTACAATATATTACACTACCCAGTTATTCATATAGGAAGCTATATGAATATAGCTCAAGTAGTTATATCCCTCGTGACCTAAGTCAGATTTTGCCTCTTTCCTATCTCTAGAATCAATGCCCTTCTTTCCAGAACTACCTTCAGTGATGTAGTTGGTTTTCTCACTTGGATTACTAGATTAATCTCCAAACTAGTTCCTCTACCCTTGTCATTTATCTCATAAATATTTTTAATCCATCTTCACATTGCTCATTAGAATGCAGTTGTTAAAGTATTAGTCTAATCATGCCATTCCCCTATTTAAAACCTTTCAGTGGCTCTCTATAACCCCTAGGAATTGTTCCCTACCTACCTCATCCACTGTTCCTCTTAACACTCCGTATCATGGGTAAAGTTAACTCCAGCTATACTCGTTATTTCCCAGTTGCCAGGGTCTCTAATATCTGTGAATTAATTATACTTACCTTTTTCTCTGAATTTCCTGCCTTTTCTTCACCTAACTAAATTACAATTGTCCCTTAAAACTCTGTTCATATATCCCAGCTCCAAGAAGCCTTTCCTAATAATCTCCTCCAAATCCCCAATACCAGTTTGTACTAATTTCTATTCTAGCATTTATCATGATGTGTTTTCATTGATACTTACTTAAACTCTCTTTCTCTATTGTATTGTGAGCTCTTGGAGACCAGAGGCTGCTTTTTGAGGGGCAAGCAGTAGGTTCAGTAAGTGGGGTTAAATGATTGATTAAATGAATGACATTTAATTATTTCCTAATTGCTATATTTATAGTAGTATTCATTCTGTTCTTAGATTATGAAACTTGGTTGGATAGAGACATTGACTTAACTTCTTTTGGGTTTTATACTCCCTTCCCCCATCTAGCACACAGTAAGCATTTAATAAACACATATTAAACCAGGTCATGAGTTTGAACCCAGTCTCAAATATCCCATCCTATATGTGTCAGATACTAAGATTTGCATGCACCTTTTTAATTCCCTAAATCACTTATTAATCTAGGGCAGTGATTTTCAACTGTTGTGTGCTGCAAGAATTTTTAAAGCATGCGATACCTGACTATTTAGTCAAGGGCACTGGCATCTTTCCCCTTAGATTGTCAAATAAAATAAAATAAATGACAACTGTCAGATCAGTAAAAAATATATTTTTGATGTGCCGCAGAATTTTAGTAATTAATTTATGTATGCCATGAGATGAAAAAGGTTGAAAATCACTGATCTAGTTCAGTGCTTCTAAAACATTTTAATTCTCCATTGCCTGACTATTTCTACAGTGTATTCTGATACTCCATTTTTTTAAATAAATAAATAACAGCCCCATCTGGCTTGGCTCAGTGGTTGAGCAGCAACCTATGATCCAGAAGATTGTGGTTCGATTTCCTGGTCAGGGCACATGCCCAGGTTGCGGGCACCATCCCCAGTAGGGGACAGCAGGAGGCAGCCAATCAGTGACTCTCTCATCATTGATGTGTTTTTTTTTCTCTCTCTCTTTCCCTCTCCCTTCCTCTCTCTGAAATCAATAAAGACATATTAAAAATAATAAATAACTAACAAGTATCTGGCCCAATTTTTCTTGAGTGTGGGCTTCAATATGATAGTTATTCCAATCTCCACAACTCTTTAAATTCCTTACATCCTTGGATGTAATAGGAGAGAAAGGAGTCTCAAACAGTAGAATTAACTTTCTTACCCTATTGTTGAAACCTGAAGTTAACCTAGAGCAGTGCAGCTTTCTTCTGTGACCCCTATCAGTCTCCTTGACATCTTGTTTGAAAAACACTGGAGACTAAAAGTCTATGAAAAGTCATGCTTTTATAAATTCAGATGGGAAATCATATGGGAATCATAATTGGTACACAAGCAAAAAAATAAAGCTGAGGTTTATTTGTTAAGCCAGTAGAAAGTATTTCTTAGTTAGCTTTCAGCAAAATTGAAGTCAGAATCCAGTGATAAATATGTCGTATATAGGCCTTTTATTAAAGCTTCTTTATTTATTACCAAGACACAAAGGGAATATTAGTAGGCAATTTAACACCTTGCTGACCGGTCATGAGTATACTCGTGTTTCCATGTCCAAACGTTGCTGACTAGTCACAAGATAACTCATGTCTGCACTTACATTAAGGCAAAAGAAGGATCAACATATAAATTTCCAGTGGTTTTTTTTTATTGCTGTCTATTCAGTAGTGAGTACAATGAAATATATAGCCTGGACTTCAGCAAATAGAAATATCAGTTTTCTCTGATCACCTCTTTCCCTCCCCCTTTCAAAAACACTTTCTTTCTCAACCAGAATTCCTCATCTAAACCATAGAACAAGTGACTTGTGTGGCTGTTTTCTCTGAAGCTCCTCTGAAGGTGGCTCCATTCTAGATTCATAAAGGAGAAGCTAATTTGTTCCCTGCAACAAATGTAGTGCATCAGGCTTAATTCTATCTCAGAGTTGAGAAAGATATAGTCATTCTTTCTCTGCTCTTAAGTAGTTCAGCATTTCATGAAGCCATTTGTTATTTAAAGCCACACTTAAATTTCTTCTTTGGGAATTTTTCTTATTGCCTTTTTTTTAGATACCAAAATCTCTAAATAGCCTCATGCTTACCATGTAAATTTAAGATTTGAGAATGTGAGGCATGTGTTTATTTGAGAGGTTTTTTTAAAATTATTTTTCTGAAAGCATCAAGTTTAACCAGCTTCTCACCATATTTTAAAGATGTTCATGCTTTGGCAGTTATTAATATTTATTAGTTTTCTCACAATATTGAAGTAAACTTACTGAAGATCAGTTCAGCATAGTGCTTAAAATTTTTGAGTTTGGGCTACATTTGAATCCCAGCACTGGATTTGAAACCCAACCCTGCCTCTTACTAGCTTCGTAATCTTAGGAAAATTAACTTGTCTACACTTCATATTCCTATAAAATGAGAGTAGTACCACCTTTTAAGGGTACATTATGCACTGAATTGCTCAATATTGCTGGGTACAGTGCCTGATATATGTAAGTACTCAATATATTAATATTAACTTTACTAAAGGTACAAAGGTAGTTTTGCTTAGTTTGAACTAACTGTCAGACATAGTATCTGCTACATTTGTCACACAGTAAAATATGTTTTGCATATGGTTATTAGCCATATTCTGACTGAAAAATCAAGTATTATTAACCTCACTGTCAACTTGACCTAACTTAATGTCAACACTTGTATCGTTCTGCTTGCTTCTTTTTCCTAATCATGGTCATGTATATTGAATATGATACATGTGAACATGTATTTATTTTCATTCAGCCAGTTGACTATCTTCCCCAAGTTTTCTGTTGTCTTTTTTCTCCAAAATCACTTTTCTTTTTAGTGTCTGGATTACTTAACATACCCACATACCACCTCACTGAAGATTATAGCTAATAAGAATAGTACCTTTTATTATAATTGTTATTTATGTCAGGAAAAAGTTTTCCTTGGCACTGTTAGGGTCTCTGGTTGGATCTTAAAGTTAACCTGAAAAGATTAACAGGAGAGAAGCATACAAATTTATTTAGGTAAATTTTACATGATATAGGAGCCTTTATAAGGAAATGAAGACCCAAAGAAATAGTTTAGCCTGAGTGTTTTTATGCTAGTTTTGATGATGAACGGACAGTCATGGAGAAAGAGTATAGGGCAAAGAGTATGAGCTAAAGGTAGTAAACTGGGGGAAACATAGCAAGGCTTGTTTGTTCAGTGCCCCCTCATGTTAGTGATAAGGATGCTCCTTTCCTCAGGGTATAGGGAGGGCACCTCTCACTTGAAGGTCTTATGTCCTGCTTTAGGGGAGGACAAGGGAGAGACAAAAGACCTTGCTTCTGCCATTTTCCTAAAACTTCTTCATTTTAAAATATTCAGTATGCCAAGGTGCCGTATTTGGGGGTAGCATGTCTTAAACGCCATCATTATATTGTCCTTGAATTCCATTATATGTCATACTCTACAGGGACTTATCTTATAAGTGGGAAAAAGCATTTTGCCATGAAAATAACTTTATAATTAGTGACCAGATTTCTAGACTAGCACTAAAAAGTTTATATTACCCTAAATAAGTTGAAATGGCACTATAGTTTAATTGAATTGAGGGCCAAAAAGATATGTATGGATTAATATAGGGACCCATGTACTATTTGTAACATTATTTCTCAACAAAATGCATTTTAACCTCTAATAGAATCCAGCCTACTCCAGGGCATTTTTACCCTGACAAATTCTAAACGGCAACAGGATCTTACATTCTGTTTTCTTCCTCCAAAAGCTCAAAAGGGAATCTTCCTTAGAATACTCATTGTGGTGGAAGGTAAAGAGAGAGGGAAACTGGCAGTTTGGAGCAAGGACTTCACAGCAACATCAATCAGTATTTAATGAATTTATAAATTGGACATTTATATCAATGGTTTATACCTATATAGTTAAATTTCAATAGGTTTTTATAGTATGGTGGTATTATTTCCAATACCTCTTCCTAATGAATGCTGATTTTTCTGACTTATTAAATGCCTTTTGTGTCCTTAGTATCTTGTAAACAATATATAGGTGTTTGTGCCAACTGAGAGAGTTAAATGTCTGCCTCTGAATTAAAAGAAGTTATTTCTACTGCTTGGTCTGTTCATGAAAAAGCTAATTTATCATGAATGTAGCAAACAGGATTTTTTAAAATTTTTTTTATTCATTTTTGAGAGAGAGGAAGGAAGAGGGATAGAGAGATAAAAACAATGATGAGAGAGAGAGAGAGAGAGAGAGAGAGAGAGAGAGAGAGAGAGAGACATCGATTGACTGCCGGGGAATCAAACCAGGGACCTCTTGGTTCATAGGTTGACACTCAATCACTGAGCCACAATGGCTGGGCTAGCAAACAGTATTTTTAATCCTTTTAACATATTAATGATACCAGTTAAAGGAATTTGATCTTGATTATCCTCTGTGCATTTTGCTTTCTGCATTAAAGTTGTCAGAGTACCAAATGTGGATAAAAATCATGCTTTGAGATTGAAAGTTTGTCATGGATTTTTTTTTAATCCTCACTCAAGGGTATGTTTTTATTGATTTCAGAGAGAAAAGAAGGGAGAAGAGGGAGAGAGAGAGAGAAACATTGATCAGTTGCCTCCCGTACGCACCCCAACCAGGGATCAAACCTGAAACCTTTTGATGTATAGGACAATACTCCAACCAACTGAGCCACCCAGCCAGGGCTGTAATGGATTTTGATGTCCTAGGTGAATGTAAAAATTAAAATTTATATGATTGTGTTTTTTCTACTTGATTGTTTATACCTTGTTTTTTTCTAAAATTACCAGTAGGTTATGATTAATCAAGTATCTATTGAGTATCTCTACTACAGAGAAGATACTGCCATATTAGGTATGTAGAGAATGTAGCAAGTATTTAAAACAGGGGCTCACTTAAGAATTTTATAAATTGGAATATTGTCTGTTTTTTAAAAAATCATATTCTATGTATTCAGGCTGAAAATTAAAGCTACTCAGTGTTAGCATCAAAAGAGTCTATAGGAAAATCATCATTCTTGGGCCCAGTGTTCACAGAATAGTCATGGGGGAGTTATTTTAAAATTTACCAAATTATCGTTAAGTCCAAAAAAAGAACTTGCTTAGGGCATATTTTCCTAGAATAGACTTGAGTTTTTGGGGCCTTATTATATAACTTTAAAAATGCCATAATATTTCTTTAGGCCATATTTTTCTCTATACAGAGATGGTGTCAGTTATTGTAACTTGATGGTAAGCCTTATTTAATTTATTTGCCAAGTACAGACGTCTTTGGAAAGGAGAGATAAAGGCAAAGCATGATTTTACTATCTATTAACATTACTTATTGGAGGAGAATGCAAATTTTTACCCTTCAAATGCTCTTCTCTGCTCTAAGTTACCAAATATATTTGAGTGGTGTAGGAGACACTGAAAGAGAGAGAACTCAGCAAACATTATAGGTCAGAATGAATAGCATATTGCAAAAGAGAGATAGTTTACAAAAAGGAATTTGACAAATGTATTTTAAGGCCACTCAATTCAATATAAGGGCATATTTTGAATTCTCTGGAATCCATTTTAATCATACTGATAGTCTTTCCCAAGTATTTTTAGCCTCTTATTTGTATTATCTAACAAATATTTCCTACCCTACTTTACAAATGCGCTATCATTCTCTAATGTAAATTAATCTGTAATGTTTACATTCTTAATAATGGCACTATGCCTATTATTCAAAAGTTTTTCAACTCTTTTATCTTTTTGCAGCATCTAAGAATTTTTATTTTCTCATTTTTCTTATTTTTAAAAATTTTTTTGTCATTGACTTGAGAAAGAGAGATTTGTTGTTCCACTTATTTATGCATTCATTGGTTGCTTCTTGTATGTGTCCTGACTGGAGATCAAACCCACAATCTTGGCATATGGGGACAACACTCTAACCAACTGAGCTACCTGGCCAGGACTAGTATTTTCTCATTTTTGACAAGAATTACAGAACTGAGAAATATAGAGAAGTGTTGGGGGTTTTTCCACAAGGTACCTTGTCATCATCAATAGGCTAAGCTAGAAATATAAATGGAGAATATTATGTTAATGTCCTTTCCATTAGCTTTGAAAAGTTCAACTTGTATAATTACATGTTTCTGATGTCAGTATTTTATAGGTAGGCTCATTTTATCATACTGACTTACTTCTCTTCAGCTTAAATATTTTGTGGATCCAAACTCATGTTCAGTTTGTAAGTGAGATATTTTATATCCAGGAGTAAGTATCAGTGCATGGGATGATAAATTGAAATCACATACAGCCTTTGTAATGTATGTGCTTCAACCATTTATGAATCTACCCTTTAAAGTGCTTTTGACTTAGTTTCCATGTGACTTTTGTTACTTCAGAAAGCAAAGAATTATGAAACATAATAAGGTTCTTATATAAAATAAGATTATTTTATAATAAAACAGAGCTGTCTCTGTATTATATGTAGGAAAACTAATATTGAGTGCATGTCTTGGAATTAAGAGTAGAGAAAGAGTCGGTATGTTGATACTCAAATGTTTTGCATTTTAAGAAAGAAAAAGAGAGGAAGGATGGGGAAAAGGAGAAGAGAGGGAGAAAAGGAAACAAGCTGCAGTTTTCCATTCCATTTCTGCTTCAGTATTTAAAGAATAGATCACTTATTCTAATTTCTCCTATTAAATAGTTGCAGACCATAAACAGCAACTTAAAGAACAAGGGTGAATTCAGAAAGACCTTAAAGATATTTTTGGGTTCATGTTCCATGAAACCCTGAATGGAATTCAGATTCACATGGACTTTTATAGCCATAGTTTTAAATTATATTAGCAGTTTTCCTTGTCCTATTTCTAAGCTTGCCTTAGGATAAGAAAAGAAGGATCTATTTTTGAAATTTCGTCCATGCCATACTGCACTCAGTATTGCCTAGAGTTATAAAAAATGGGCTTGCTGCTTTTTTCCCCCCTCTTTGGCAACTTGCTGCATACCAGCACACACAATTAATTGTAATTCTGTTTGGGCTGCCATGCCTAACTTCTTGTTGAGAAGCATGGCATGAACTAACGCATGGCTCTTTGAAAAGACTGCTGTGTATATCTGCACTGAAAGAAAAAATCCTATAGCAATCTAGCCTTTTGATTTAATATTGAAGCTGCAGTAATAAGTGATGAGTCTATATACAGTGCTTGACAGAGAAGGACATTCCCCAAGAATAAAAGTAGGAACTAAGGCAAAAATGGCCTTCTGCAGTAGATGCTGCTGAATTAGTCACTGGTACTTCTCACTTGTGGTAGTAGGCATCCCTCAAACAATGCACATGAGTGGAGGAAAAGAGAAAAAAAGGAGGCCATTGAGACCTAAAAGAGGTTGTATGAGGAAATGTTGAGTCAATCTTCAGTCTCAAATATTTGACTCAGACTGAAGTAGTTTGGGTCAAATTAAGATTGACTTTAATTATCTTACCAAATTTCACAGCCCAATCATACAGCTTTAAATATATCAAACATCACTTAACTCGTTCATATCCATAATAGTTCCAAACATTTTTAAACAAACTTTATAATTGCTTTCAATATTTTAACCGTGTTATTAGAAGCGTTGATGTAATGATCAAGTGATCAGAATCCTTCATTAGTTCCAGTAAGTATTCATATTGTTTCATGTATACATTTTTTGTTTACTAGAAAATAAATTAAACTAGATGCTGTTTTTCCAAGTGGAAGAAAAGCTTCCCTTTTTCCTTTCACATGAAGGTTTTATCTTGAAAAGATGGGAAGCAAATGAATGTTCCTGAAATTGGGCTTTTAATCTTTATGTTCCTAAATCATTTTTATGAACATGAATTATTATTGTGTTGCTTAATTTATATTAGAATGTTCCCAAAGAAAATCAGTGTGAGTACAGTAATTGAACCAAACAACTGTCAGTTACTCCAGCCTTTTATATGTAGGCTAATGAAGTTTAAACAAAAAAATATATGACCAGAAGCCCAGAATCATCTAAATGACCTCCATTAGCTCATTTCCCTTTATATAGCAAGTTTATCTGTAATCTCCCTAGTTCATCTGTTTTAGAGCCATGTAGCACAGTTTTAGAGTTCAAGAATCAAAATAATATTGGATTATTCATTCAACCTCAACTACCACCATATATATAGCAAAGGTCTCTGTAGCCATTCTCACTGTTACAGGTCAGTGATTATAGCATTTCTAAAGAGTTCTTGGGCATATAGGAACCACTGTTTCAGTCCATCCATATCAGTATCTTTTCACTTGCAATTATCTAGTTTTTAGATTTAACTGCGCTCTGTTTCAAGGCTTTGGTCTGAAATATTCCCCAGCCTGAGTTATCTACTTGTTCTTTATTGAGTCATTTATCCTGGTAGATGTAGCTGTACTATGTCATTGCTTTAATGCTTGAAGTAACTTTGGCTTTCTTTTAAATATCCCATCCACAAAGAGAAATGTTGCTATTGCTCTTAAGTCATGATGTGGTTCAAAATACCTATCATTGCTCTGACACACACACCTTTTAAAATTTTATAACTATGCCTTTTGACTCTGGCCTATTACTTTAAAAGATAATATCAGATTACAGATGATATTGGTGTTTTAAGGTCTGCCATATGTTTTGAAGATTGAAGTAAGAAGTATAAAGAGAAAAATAATATATAAGAATCCCTGTTCTGTCATTTATTACCTAATTTACACCCACCCATTTTCTTACTGAAGTTCCTCCCTGCACTTCACTCTTTCCTGTGCTGCTTTTCCCTTTCCTGTGTGTATGTATTTTTAATAGAAAGTACCTATCTTTTTATCTCTACCTGTTTCTTGTTTTCCTTTCCCTTTTCAATAAATAACTCAACCCATCTCAACCAGTGAGAAAGAGTATGAACCTTAGTAATTGTTGAAATGAATATGTATATCTGTTTGCTATAAAGAAACAAAATGGGGTGAGCATAGCCGCTTTATAGTATTTAAATATGGCAACCCAGCCATATACTCTACCTGTATTCTAGACTAGCTAGCTCACAGGCATATGGAAGAGATAATCTGGATGAAACTAGCATAAATTAATTAGGGATAACATTCCTACCTGTAAAAATTTTAAGTCATGTGGTGACCCTGCAAAAGACTATTTAAGGAAAGAATAGATTTGCCTTTTCAGCTTAGTTGAGTTAAAACATAATGCTAATGAGTGAGTCCAGGGTTACAGATTCGTAAAGCCAGTTAGCTTCAAAATTGTTCTATGATTATAGACTGTAAAATAATCCTAAATATTTTATTGCAGATATGTATGCAAGGAAAAGCCTGAGGAAAGACATATTGATGGTTCAGAATAAATCTATCAACAACTGAGTGAGACTGATTTGAACAAATAAAACAGTGGTCAATCTATACTATACTAAGAGGTTTGAATTTTAGAAAATTTTTAAAAATCAGATGTATATCATTTTCAACAGCAGTTTGGATTCTTTCATTTTCAATAGCATTTGTCTTGTTTTTCACATATTTAGTGAAGAATATGGATAAGCAAAGAGAAAAAAATTATCTTTGAACTCCCCCATGTTAATTGTTGACATTTAATAAAAAGAAATAATAGGATGGTTTATTGAAGAGAGGAGAAGGGAATTCTATAGAGAATGTAGAGTAAATGAAGAATAAAGAAGCATATATAGAAGGAATCATTATCTTTAAAGAATTCCCTGTGTGGGAAATTTTAAGAACAATTAGTATATAAGAGATTTAAGAGCTGGATAACTCTGGTGGATGAGTGTCTGCAGAGTTCGACTTGATTGTATTCCTTATGTAATAACTGAGCAATGAAAAGCATAGCAAAGCTCCCTGGAGCAACCCTGAGATGAGTAAAGGGGGTAAATTGATTAATGGTGAAACCATCATGGACAGTGGTAACAATTGAACAGCATTCTCTGTTCAGTATAGACTTAGCCAAGGGAAAAAAATAGAACAAATATATGGTTTGAAAACATTATCATTGTGTTTGTTCTTAGAATAAACAGGGCAAAAGAGTATCCAGATGATCCCAAGATCTAAATTTCAGAAATCCAAGCTAAAGGGTTTCTTGATATTGGCAACCCCATTTAAATATCCTTTGGTGCCCGGCCGGGCGTGGCTCAGTGGTTAAGCATCGACCTAGGATCCAGGCGATCGGGGTTCGATTCCCGGTCAGGGCACATGCCCGGTTTGCGGGCTGCGGCCGATCAATGACTCTCCCATCATTGATGTTTCTGTCTCTCTCTCTCCCTCTCCTCTCCTCTCTCTGAAATCAATAAAGGTATATTTAAAAATATATATATATATATCCTTTGGTGAATCCGTTCCCCCCCTTTTTTTTTTCCAGTTCTTATTTTTTAATGAAATACTTCAAATATATAACAAAGAATAAATAACAAATACCCATATGCTGACCACCTAGGTTTAACAAATATTAATGTTTTATTATATCTTAAGGTCTTCTAACATTTTTAAAAAGTTATGACAAAACTCAAGTTCCCTTTGCATAGAATTGCAATTATATAAGAATGATACATTATATTATAGAAAATTATAAATATATTATTTCCACATGCATGGCATATATTGACCCTGCGTTTTAACAGTACTTCTCTGGATCCACTATTTCTCTGGATCCCTTTTGCTTCTGTGACACCCTGATATATTCCTGCTTATATTTATATTTAAAATAATAGCATGATATTAAGGATTTTGGGGGGGGGTGCTAATGGAGATAGAATACACACACACAAAATAGTACTGTATGGGTATATGTACTAAATACAGGGGTAAATACAACTGAAAAGTAGGTTTACAGTTGTGAGTATGCAAAACAGTTAATAAAGCTATTGTAATAATCATAACCTGCCTATCTTTTTCCATATGAACAACTGTAAACCCATTTTTGCCCACCCCTGTATATATGAATATATATGTATATTGTGCTAAGATTACTAGCTTGATGATGATTATATTCTATATGCTGCATTTTTTTTTATAAACTTTGAAAATTCCTCAACACTTTAAGTACAGATCCACTGTCTGGAGAATACTAAAGTGTAGTATCTATCATAGTTTAATAGTAATGTGGTAGCACAAGAGCTTTTATGCAGAATTTTGTAGTAAAATTTCGATTAACAACAAAAAAATGCTATCTAAAACTACATTACTTATTTACCTGTTATTTCAGTGCTTATTATCTGTCTACTCGTATTAGAATGTAAGCACCAAGATTCCTGTCGATCTTGTCCTTGTTTTACCCCTGCACCTGGATTAGACCTTGGCACTGGGTAGATGCTTAAGAAATATTTGTCCAGTAAATGAATGATGTTATTACCTTGATTCTTGTACATATGGAAACAAATGCTTAAAAAGCTAAGTAATTTAGCTAAGGTCAGGTAGCTAGCATAACTTTCTGCTTTTTGACTGCTTTAAAAAGGATTTGTTGTATGTACAAAGTTTTAGTTTTAGCCAGTTAAAATAGCACATGTTCCTGTTTCTACAGCTATAGGGTTTATGTTGGAAAAAAAATTTACACACATCTAAAATTGTCTTACCTATTCTATTCATCCTCAGAATGAGTTATATGAGTGAGAACATGTGAATTTACGCTGGTATGAAGAAGTAGAACTAGTAATATAGATGGAGGAAATGCGTATTTTTACAGGGTAATTAAAGTGGGCTCAAACAACTTAAACTACCTATAAACCTATATTTAACAATGTTCTAAAAAAGAATACCCCTTGTAATTCAGACTTTTTCTTATGCATGATTATTTAGCTTTTTCTTTTTAAAAAAACAAGGTGTCTAAAATGAAACTTCATACCGTAGCTGGTTTGGCTCAGTGGTTAGAGCATGAGCCTTCAGACTGAAGGGTCCCAGGTTCGATTCCAGCCAAGCGCACGTACCTTGATTGCAGGCTCAATTCCCTCCCCAGTCGAGGTGCATACAGGAGGCAACCAATCAATGTGTCTCTCTCACATCGATGTTTCCCCTTTCTCTCTCTCCCTTTCTCTCTCTCCCCCTCTGCTTCCTCTCCCTCCCTCCCTCCCTTCCACTCTCTTTGAGAAAGCAATGGAAAAAATATCCTTGGGTGAGGATTATAAATAAACAAATAAATCAATAAATCAATTAAACTTCATCCTGAAAACATAATCCCTCATTACATAGTAATCTTCTACCCTTCTAGGTTCTTTGGCTGGTCTAATAATTAAATTGACATAGTCCAGATTAACAGGAGAAAAACAAAATTTTTATTTTGTGCATATGGGAGCTCTCTACAAATATGAGACACAACATCAAGTCAGGCAGTTGAGGCTTATATGCTGTCCTGAGCCAAGGAAAGGGATGGGGCCTGAGGCTTCAAAGGGTAGGAGGTAATTCACAAGACAATAAGAAGAGCAGGTGTGCCCTAGCTGGTTTGGCTCAGTGGTTAGTGCATTGGCCTTGGACTGAAGGGTCTCGGCTTCGATTCTGGTCAAGGGCAAAAATTGTTTAGGTAGGTAAAGGAGACGTAAAAGTTTTTCTTGTGTCTGCTGGGCCTTGATTGCCTCAGCTCAAAATAATCCACATGCTAAGGTGGGACATTTTGGGATGGCATATTCTGCTCCTCTTCACTACTTTACTGTGTGATCTGAAACCAGTAACAATCCTTGGTTTTTCATCTCTAGGATGGATATAAATTTCTCTGTAAAATAATCAGTTATTCATCTGAAGATTGGAAAATGGTGCATGAATAAAATGAAATCCCTATTAGTCAATATTTTACTTAGCTTTGTTTTATATATGCAATCAGGTAGTATATTTTCTTCATATTTATTATATTCAACATTAAAATTCTCAGAACAAACATCAACTCAAAAATATTGTCGTTACCAAGGGGAAACCAGTCTGCAGATTAAAAATTTTCTAGAGGTCATTGAGAGTGACTCAATTTATAAGTAAAGTTTTACACAGGAAATACATTAAGAATATTCATCATTGATGTTTGAATTCTTATTCCCTTGAGACATGGTGATAACCAGTTTCGTTCTTAGTTATGTTCTATATATTATACTCTTCCCTTAGGAATAAGGAACTCACCAAGTTACCTATAAAGCAGCATAAATAGGCTTTTGATTTACAATGGTAATTATCATTCACTTCAACATCGCTGTAATGTGTTATTTAGAAGAGGTCAATCCTGAAAACAAAAAGAATTCTTCAGATTTACCCAGGACTTAAGAAAGCTCAGGGAATTTAAGACAATAAATAATTTATACAACAGTGGGAAAACATTTAAGAATAATCCTCTGGAAAATATTTGTAAACTTGTATTGCTTATAAATATTGTCTGTGCACCTTCAAAGGTTTACATTATACATAGGTAATAGCACCGTTGCTCTCTATTTGTGATCAACACGTGACTAAGAGTTCAAAGAATAATTAGCTATAGAGGTGTGTATATGTATCTGTGTGTGTGTGCATGTGTGTGTAAGTTTATGTTTGGTTAGAGAGTTTTAAATGTGATGACTGTTAAATGATTATTCAATTTAGTTATTTATTTAAACCAATGGGAAAACAGCAAGTAAAGCAGAATTTCTTTTTTTAAGTCTGAGGTCTTTATATCTTTTTGATAACCATATTTCTTTTTTGTTTTGTAGATGATCTGTTAAATGGGCAATTTCTTAATTCAGAGATCAATTTTATATAATTTTTCAAAAGAAGAAGTACTTCTTTTATATATGATTTGATAAAGGGCAGCAGATAGAGGTAGGAAAGGTTTCTTAGAGCCATAAAATCCAAGACCTAAAAGGAGGCTTGGAAATTATCTAGTCCTCATTTTTTTTAACCTTTTTTTTCCATGTACCCATTTGGGAATCTGGCAAAGCTTACACTTGACTTTTCAGAAAAAAATATTTTTAAATATATAAAATAAATATATAGGATTACAAAGAAAACTAATTGAAATCATTATCAAAATATGTATAAAATAAATTGTTATAATACTGCTATATCCACTAGATAACAAAACCTAACAGTAAGTCATTACACTACTGTAATTTAAAATCTTGATGAACATGACAATATTTTAAGATACTTATAATAATTTGAAGCAATAGGTTCTGCTAATATTACTGTGGCTTTTCACCCAAGCTCATAATGAAAGAAAATACTAAAATTTATTTAGGTTGGTGAATATAAAAATTAAAAATTTTTTCTTCATTCCAGTGAAAGGACCCTACCCTGATTTTTATCCACAGGTTCTCTCAAAGGGTCCATCAACCTCAATTGCCCTGGAAATATCCTCATTTTGCAATTGAGGAAACTAAGTCCTATAGAAATGAGGTAACTTGACTAAAATCATACAAAACAAAATTAGATTAATCCCCGCAGAGGGAACCTCAAACCTTAATTGGCAGCCTTTTTTGAGGCTTCAGTCTAGAAATTGGCCATTATATTGTCACTGATCCGTGGCATGATCTGGAGCAAATTCTTTATTCTCATTGTGCCTCAGATTCTACCAACATACAATGTAGGTGACTTAGAGTCTACATAAGTATAACAATAACGACAGATTTGTATTGCTCTTTTTTATTTTTAATACTCTCACTTTCACATACATTATCCAACTTAATTTTCCCCCATTTTATGGATAAGGAAATTAAAACTTTAAGATGCTAATTATTGTGTCGAAGGCCACACAACTAGGAAGAGGAAAAATCAATATTAGAAACCATACCACTGAATATTCCTGTTATCATGCTGCCTTCCATGTCATAAATAAACCAAAACTGAGTTCTTCAGTTGCATATGAGTTGTCATATCATAAATCTAATTGAACACAAATGACTTGTCATTAGGTTCAGATGAGACAAATACATGTATCCTAATTTATAAAGTGATGAATGAGTGGAACTATGGAAGAGAGCTTTTCTAGACCAATTATCCATCTTCACTATAAGAAGTGGGAAAAGAAAGAAATAGAATTTAAGAATCTGAGGTGATAGAGTTGTTGGCTTCATGTTGTTTAAATCAAACCTTTCTGTTTTGGGGTAAGCTAAAGAGGCAAATAATCTGAGTAAATGCCATTGAGGTTCTTTTTTCTATCCTCTTAAGTTTTATTTTTATGAATAAATGGTATTCATTGAAGTTTTCTTTATAGACATATTATTGTTAAATAAATTTAATAAGGTAGAAAAATTAAAGCGAAAAGGGCCATGATGCATCAAAAATCTTTATTATCTCTCATTCTAGTGACCTGACCTGACTGTATGAGATTTAGAACACCCTGTTCTCTTAGAAAATAAGTAATATTCTTAACCTGAAACCTTTGGTATATAATAACCTTTATTGGACTCCAAGTGTCACTATTTTATTAACCTTAAGTAATAATCATAGTAATGTGTTTTCCAGACTTTTAAGATCATTCTTTAGGGTAACCATATATTTCTTAGATATAATCCACATACTTTTCATATTATATCTCTTAATATTAGCAGACCCAAATAAGTAAAAATTATTTTTAAGCTAGTACAGGAATGGCTATGATCATACTGATACAATAAAAAATCATTTTTAATCTGCTGAGATAGAAAAGCTATAATTACTACAAAGTAAATATTCAAATTTAACAAATATTTACTCTGTACAAAGCACTACCTTTGACATGGTAGAAAGAGAATATACAGAGAATTAAAGTCAAGTTCTTTCCCTCCAGAATCTCCAGTATATTTGGGAACCCACATCAGTAATTGGAATATTAGTAACTGTGGTAACTCTTATAATAGAAGCTCTGATAAGAAGCTTTAAGAGCTTACTTAGGTAAGCGTAAAACTAGATTGTGGCAATAGTTGTACAGCTATATAAACTTATTAAAAGCCATAAAACTGTATACTTAAAATGAATGAATTTTATGGTAGGTAAATTGCATCTCAGTAAGGCTGTTAAAAGAGTTTAGGGAAAGAAGAAATTGTTCCTGATTAAGGAACTTGAGGAATATTTTTTGCACCTGGTACAATTTGGGCTGGATTTTAAAGGACAGGAAGTATTTAGATCAGAATATAAGCAACAGGATATTGCAGGGAGAGGAAACAGCTTGTCTATGGTCTAAGAGTTCAGGAGTACAAGGACTATTCTAGAGGAGTTGTTCCATGCCTTAAATTATATAGCTTGCATTCCTACAAGTACATACGGCCATATGGCTGTGACATTTCCAAAAAGTTTTGGTCAATGTCTATTGGAAAACATACCTTTACATGAATACTTTTTCTTTGTTTGAGTTAAAAATAAGTATTTACCTCCATTTTGAGCTGATGAAGTTACTATTAGAGGGTGTGTAATTACAGTTATTTCTCAACTATCAGTGGCTCCACTGATAATAACTCCTGACATTTGTTTCTACCTTTATAGCTAAAATCAATGATACTTGTATTATCTCCTGTGAGGCCCATAGTCTTTATTTCCCCCCTGAGGAAACTGAGATAAAAGGAGGGCCCAGAGCCTAAAATAATAAAGATATGCTAAGAGGAAGGTAAAGATATTCTGACCTGCTAAGAATAGGATGAGAGAGAGTCAAGAAAATGGTAATATAAGTAAATGATCTTTGAACAATGAAAAATCTGCTAACTAAACTGCATGCCACATATGACTCAAAACTAATCTCATATAAAAAATAAAATAGATGAAGTTAACTACTATCATCAATTATAGAAAAGCAAATTTGAATTTTTTTTCTGAGCTGATATAACCCTATTATTGACAGGAACGGCCCATATTTTATTGACAGTAAAGTACATAGGAAAGTTAGTAACAATCTCTAAATAGGTTGGTTTTGTTGTTGTTTGCTTTTTAAAACGTAAAAAGATTAAAATTTAAATTAGGTGTTTCCCAAAAATTGCCATAGAATTTCTCAGATTATTTGAGTAAGCAGATATAGAGAAACTTAATTTCTAATTTTAAATATGACTTCTGGCCAGTAAAATTATGCTAAAAATAGAAGGAGAAAGCTTTCTTAATATCCCTCAAAGATGACCTTTTTTATTCTTAACTTGAACCCCATTTGACCAATTGCTCAGAATTTTTCAATATGAAGCATTGTATTGATTAATTATTTCCATGTGTGTACAGGGGAAAAAATACAAATTAGCCTGGTGAGCAGCAAAATAGAGACAGTTTTTAAGAAACCTAAGTTGTATTAACCTGCAATCAAACGTAATCTTCATTTTAATATTTATACATCTTTATATTGTTATGAACCTATTCTTAACGTGGATTTTATTTCATTTGTTTCTCTCCTCTCTCGCTTCTGTGAAATGCAGAAGGGAAAGGGTGTTTGTTATTCACACATTTGTACCCCACTAACTGGTGTTACACATCTGGCTTCCACTGGAGAGCCCCTGACATCGCAGGGAACGGTGATCAAAATTCCACACACTAGCTTCATGCTGGGGGCTCGTAGCTACTGCAGCATTGAAGAGGGCCTTTTCCTGGCTATTTTAAAATAAGCATGGTGATGGGATGGTTTAAGGGAAGAACACCTCTCAAATCACATGACCACTGCTGCGCTTCTGTGTGTCCTGCTTTCTTCATAACAGCTTGGCACTACATTCTTTCCCTGTACCTTAGTGGGCTTGTGTGTGGGATGGGGTTGGGATGGGGGTTTTCAATAGATGGTTATACATCATGCATGCATCTTTCAATGTTAGAGTGATGTGCCTTCCCTTATGTGTCACAGATTATGGTCACAGATTAAATCTTCTGTGTTCCTGAGAGACAGGGCTGTCTCTCTCTTATTGGTGTGAGATTCATGTGTTTTGATGTTTACACCCTCAGTTGTTCTTCATGTTGCATTAAACATAATTCAAAAGTTCTCCCGTAAGAGTTAGCTTTTCATGTTGGGCTGAAAAAGTCTTCATTTCTGTGTAGCAATTCATGTTATTATAACCTATGGTTTTCAATTGTACCTCCCATAATGAAGAGCTGACTTTAAACACTGTGCTATTCTTGTTATGACCTAAGCATAAGGTAAGTCACTTCTCTAACTGTATCTAAAGATTGTGGTTGTTAAAATTTTCTCAGCTTTGTTTAAAGCATTTTCACTTTTCCCCTTACCATTTATTACGTGCTCTCCTCCCCCCTTTTGTTTTCTGTTTCATGGCTTTAAGGTTTGTTAATAGACAATGTGATCTTCAGCAAAATTATATTACACATGTAAACACATGTTGAAATGAATTAAGTGAATTATTTGATGTCTGAAAG
Source organism: Miniopterus schreibersii (assembly GCF_964146895.1). Classification (NCBI taxonomy): domain Eukaryota; kingdom Metazoa; phylum Chordata; class Mammalia; order Chiroptera; family Miniopteridae; genus Miniopterus; species Miniopterus schreibersii. Next base: position 176,377,410 of record NC_138101.1, read on the forward strand.
CAGTCTTGATTAGTAAATGAATACCTATATTTTCAGTAAGTCTCTTGTGTATTTCATTTCCTCCGTTGACTTTAATATAATATCCTGTTTCTATACATTATTTTAGTTTTGATTCCAATTGAAAGGGGACTTCATTATCAACACCATAAAGTCAGATGTTAATCCAATAGAATAAAGAAATAATCCAATACCATACCTTTCATTTTTAATCCCTGAGAAATTTAGTATTAGGCCAAAATCTTGGTTTTATTTTGTTTTTCAAACTTTCATTATTTTTTCCCATTGAGTTAAAAGCCAGGGTTAGATAAAGAAAAAAGCAATAAACCATAAAACTTGAGACAGACCTGTGTTACCTTCTTTATAGTTCATATGTATGAGAACAAGAACTATAGTTCTTTCTCAACTTTATTCTTTTTTTAAAATATATTTTTATTGATTTCAGAGAGAGAAGAAGGGAAAGGGAGAGAGAGATAGAAACATCAATGATGGGAGTCATTGATCAGCTGCCTCCTGCATGCCCCCTGCTGGGGATCGAGCCCGAAACCCTGGCGCGTGCCAGGATCATAGGTCAGTGCTCAACCACTGAGCTGGCCAGGCTCAACTTCATTCTTTCAAGTAAATTCCGTTACATTGTGAGTTAGGTAAAATCTTTATATTGGGATTTTATAAAATGAATACATAAAGATGACCAGTTTTATGGTGCAAGAGAGAGGGGCATACACTATATGCATAAATATTATTAAATTTTTAAAATTATTTTCCTCAGTGTTTTTACGTATTTACTCAAAATTGCTAAAGTTTATGTAATTATAGATTTTAAAAGTTATTTCCCTCAAATCTGGGTCAAATAGCCAATGTAACATAAGTGAGAAAACATCGGTTATACTGCTGTTGGAAATTTGTGACCCTAAATAAATAACTCAGATTTAGGGAATTGAATTGTTTTCATCCAAATTTCTCTTCTAAAACTGTTTGGGAAAAAATAGTTCTAAAATGAGGTGCCACAAAGCAAGACTTGGGTTTCTTTATTAAATTTATGCTATGAATGAACTTTTTGTTAGTTTTTTAAGCCACCTAAGAAAGGGAGACAGTGTTCTTTTATTGTTGTTTTGGTTTGGGTTTGGTTTTGGTTTTGGTTTTTGCTAAAGCCAGCTAGTTCTTCACCACCATTTCCATGCAGACATTATATAAATCTGTTGACACATTTGATGAGACGATTTGAACTACTCATCTGAACTGCTCTGTTCATTATAAATCTCTTGTTTCTATCCATACACTAGCTCCACTCTAGATTGGAAGGGCTTAAAGATGAACTCTGGAGGAATAGAGGCTACGACCTAAGAGTAACTATTACTGATCAAAGGAGCTGCTTTCCATTCGCAAACGTTGCTTTGCGCTATGGGTTTGGGCTCCTTCTGTTTCTACATCTTGTTGAAGACTTTCTTGACTTCCATTTGACTTCTTTGAACTCTGTTTTTGTCTTTCAACATTTTCCCCTTTCTTTTTCTTCTCTCTCCCAGATTTTTCTCTCACTCTTTAGCTTTCTCCTGTGTTCTTTGAATTGCTTTTTAAAATGTAGTTTATCTCTTTATTAAGCTTGTCTATTAATTTTTCTCTTAGTGTTTGTTTATTTTTCTCCTTTAAGGCTATAGTGGTATAGTTACACTTATTTTCATTCCATGGTATGCCAACTTGCTTGTTTATCTCATAGCAAGTTTGTTAGTCATTCTTACCCTCTTGGTATGAATTTTCAATAAGAAATAGCAGAACATTCTGCATTTTCATATTGCTCCTTTCTATAAACCCATACTTACTTTTCTCTCTACTAGAGTCACCCCCTCAGACCTCTCTCTTTTTTGTTTTCCCCTCACTCTTGTGTTTTCCTTCCTGTATTGTTTTCTTTAAGTCGTCATTGATTTCTTTCACATTTGGTCCAGAATTGTTCCTCAGTAAAACTTCTGAATATAAGAATACTATTTTCTAGATTAGCTTCTTCATTCTAGTATATTTAAAACTAATTAAACAATCTGGGCCAAAAGAGAATAACTTTAACATCTGGAATTATTTCCCTTTTATTTTTTCTTTTCTTTGGTGTATGTGTGTTTTTCTTGTGTGTATGTTTGTGATTTTTTTTTATTGTTGTTGTTTCTTTAAACATTAACAATTGTTTTTTTCAGGGAAGGACAACCATAACCCACCCTAAGTTGCAACATTCCTTTCATAAGTTGTTTCATTACAATAGTAGATTGTGTTAAGCAATAGAAATTAATTTGTTGTGTATATATCCATTTGGGGCAAGCTGCTGTGGAATGGGAAGAAGAGGTGTGGACTTTCAATACAATTTCCCCTGAAATTAACAAATGGTATTGCCATTCAACATGGCCCTTGAATTTAACAGTTTTACAGCATTTAAAATAATGTTCTACTTTGACCTAAAGTATTTGAATCAAAGCATAAATGTTTCTGATTGATAAACTGTATTTACACCTAAGAACTGGTAAATAAATGTATTCAAATTCTTTGATTTCAAATAGAAGCATCTTTTATAACCAATATTAATAAATATAATAAATATCAAAAGTCATTAGAATCATACATAAATATTGTATCTGAGGATTTTTCCCCATTATTAATATATATAACCAAAAATGACTACAATAGAATATTTGATTACAATTTTATTACTTGAGTTGCATTATTCTAGTCAAGAGATATGCATAGTGCCTTAAGATTAAGATTCTATTCACAACTGATTATGTGGTAACTTGAATTTTTTTCCATATACTAATTTCAAATACACATTAATAAAAAATTGCCTTTGGTTTTTACCTCTTTCACATTTATAATATTGTACTCTCATTTTTTTCTAGAAATCAGTTATTTAAAGTAAGAAAAGGATAATAATATATGGAACAAATGTAACATTTTTACTGACATATTATGATACCTGAGATTTATAAAACCTTTGCTCCTAGACCTCAGGAGCTTGCCCAATAAGAATACATACGTATCCAGCTATTCTTGTTATAAGCCCTAAATTACTGAGTTTATGCTTTCTCTGCAGGTCCAGTCCAGGTGCAGCAGCAAGGAGAACATTCTCAGAGCCAGTAAGTGTCTCGTTATTTCAAATGGACTACTGAATGAGAGCTTGTGGTTCAACAAGAATGAGAGCTAAAAGTGACATTTTTGTGAAAGAATGAAGAAGGGAATAGATAACTTTTATATTAAGAATATGAATACTAGGGCTTTTACCTTCAAAATTATTAGTATCGATATATTAATGGATATTTTCTTTATTCTAATTGTTTCTGCAAGCTAACAGTGCAACTTTGATAACACTCCTAATTAAGGTTAGTAATGAGCTCCTCTGTGATTCTAAGATGAGAGCTCTTTAATTTCCCTACTGCCAAAAAGGTTCTTTAAAAACAGACTAACTGAAAATAATAATAATACAAATTCACTAAAGGAATCTAACTAAAAAAGGTGACTCCTAAAAGGGTACATCATAATCATTTTGTGAATATGAATTCCTGAAAGATCTTACTTCACAGGCAGCATGTTTTAGAAGTAGTGCCCTGAACTATGGATGAAGAAACCTTTGTTTTATTTTTTTGTTTGATTACTAATAACACTAACTTTGAAGTCATTTAACTTTATGTATTACTCATTTTTTTTATTTTATGAAAAGAAACTATAAATAGATTTTTCTTGCCTATATCCTTGAAATGATATGGTGTTAAAGGTTGCGTCTTAAATGCTTTAGGGTCCTAAGAGAAAAGTGCTGTATAAGTGCTAATTATTTTAATGTTGTTTTCTTTCACCTACTATTATGATATCATCCGTTCTTCTTTCTCTTCTTTATCAAGAGAAGAAGTACAGGTGGTTCATTCTGAAATGGGTCTATTGACTACTTATACCACTGGGAGTTTTAGTAAATGGGATGATTTATATTTCCAGTAGAATGTATATGTTATTTAACAATAAAAAAAATAGGAGAACTTCAAATAGTTAAAATTCATGTTTTATTTTCTTTAATGTAAATTTTTCCATTTCTGTATTATGAATCTGTTACCTTAGCTTAAAACCATTGAGTTGATAGGCAAGCACATTGCAGTTATTTGCTCAGGACAGTTATATTAGAGTTATATAAAAATAAATGCAAACAGCTATGCTTAAGCTCTATACTTTTGTGAGTATAACATTTGAAAGACATGAGAATCTGAGGAAGGCTCTTCAATTATAAGAGATGTAAAGTCCTATAGTCCCATACTAAGACCTAAGGTTAAGAAATCTAAGAGTCAGGGGAATGATGATTGAATACTCATTAAAATAAAATAATAGATATAAATGAACTTTTAAAATGACATTTTATGATGACTGCTGTTTGATTTCCATTTATTGTTGATCCTCGGATGATGATGGTAAACTGATAGTGATTATGGTAATTAAAAGCAAAAGTAATTTCTTTCAGAGAACAGACTTCTTTGAACCTTTTTTCACCTCTCATGGATCTTTGTGTTGTTAGGACTGTCTTTCATTTTAATTATGCTTTTACTGGCTTGTTAGCTATTAATCACTTTGGCTGGACATCATGATTGTCCAGGTTTTTCTGATCATATCTTTTTAGTGTGAAATTGTCATGTAGATTTTTCCATATAGCCATTTAGATCCATGTAGAGAGCACATCTAGCATCATAGCCTCATAGTTCTGTGACTTCTGTAAGTTTAAATTCTTTCCTCTCAACACCACTTTAGTAAATCATACTCATGCCCATAGCCACACCCAGAACTCTCATCACCATAAGCTGTTCTAACTGTGAACTTCCTAACTTCAATAATTCATTTCCAATTTAGTCTACTTCTATGTCCCTTTGTTTCTTCCTTTGCCATGTGTTACTATATTGCAGTCATATAGATCCTATTAGCAGGTCAGCATTCTCTCGATGCTATGTTGTATCTCTATTCCCGAGGTGGAAACTTTTTTTACCAAGGGCCATTTAGATATTTTTCACATCATTTGAAGGCCATACAAAACTTTCAACTTAAAAATTAGCCTCCTATATTTGGTCAAACATTTAATTAACTCACCCCTAATGTGATGACTGGAATTGCTTCTCTTAAGTGAGGTCTTGGCAGGGCCAGACCAAATGATTTCCCCACCCCTGCTCTATTCCTTTGGACCCTTTCCCCACTGCACAAAATATCCATTTCCCTTGTTTTCCTAGAAAATTCTTATCCGTTAAAATTCAGTTCTGTGATGCCTTCTCTGAGTTCCCCCCAGGCAACATGATAGATCCTTCTTATATTCCTTACTGTTCTTTCTACTTTAATCATTTTGTATTTATTTACTGAGTTAACTATCCTCAAGGAAAACATTTCTAAAATGTAGACAACATAAAAAAAAAGCTATACAGGCATGCCTTGTTTTATTGCAGTTCACTTTATTGCACTTTGCAAATATTTGCATTTTTTTTATAGATTGAAGGTTTATAGCAACCTGGCATTTGCACAAGTCTGTCGGTGCCATATTTCCAACAACATTTGCTCACTTCATGTCTCTGTGATTTTGGTAATTTTTGCAATATTTCAAACTTTTTCATTATTGTTATATTTGTTATAGTGATCTGTGATCAGTGATCTTTGATGTTATTATTGAAATTGTTTGGGGGTGCCACGAACCATATCCATATAAGATGGCAAACTTAATCGCTAAATATTGTGTGTTCTGACTGCTCCATCGACCAGCCTTTCCCTGATCTCTCACGCTCTCCTTGTGCCTCCCCATTCCTTGAGACACAACAAAATTGAAATTAGGCCAATGTGCCTCTAAGTGTTCAAGTAAAAGTAAGAGTCACAGGTCTGTCACTTTAAATCAAATGCTAGGAATGATTAAGCTTACGAGGAACGCATATTGAAAGCTGAGATAGGCTAAAAGCTAAGCTTATGGAGCCAAGTTGTAAATGCAAAGGAAAAGTTCTCTGTGGGAATTAAAAGTACTATCCCAGTGAACACGCAAATGATAAGAAAGCATATCAGCCCTATTGCTGATATGGAGAAAGTTTTAGTGACCTGGGTAGACAATCAAACCAGCCACAACATTGTCTTAAGCCAAAGCCTAATCCAGAGCAAGGCCCTAACTCTCTTCAATTCTTTGGAGACTAAGAGAGGTAAGAAAGCTTCAGAATAAAAGTTTGAAGCTAGCAGAGGTTAGTTCATGAGGATTAAGGAAAGTAGCCGTTTACACAACATAAAAGTACGAGATGAAAGAGCAAGTGCTGATGTAGACACTGCAGCAAGTTATCTAGATGACCTAGCTAAGATAATTAATGAAGGTGGATACACTGAAAAACATATTTTCGATGTGGACAAAAAAACTTCTATTTGAAGAACATACCATCTAGGACTTTCATAGCTAGAAAGGAGAAGTAGTCAATGCCTGGATTCAAAGCTTCAAAAGACAGCCTTACACTCTTGTCAGTGACTAATGTAGCTGGTGACTTTAAGTCAGTGTTCTTTTACCATTCCAAAAATCCTAGGGCCCTTAAGAATTATTTTCAATCTACTCTGCCTGTGGAACAACAAAGCCTAGATGATAGCACATCTATTTATAACATGGTTTACTGAATACGTTAAGCCTATTGTTTAGACCGCCTGCTCAGAAAAGAAGATTTTTTTCAAAATATCACTGCTAACACAGCATTCATTCTGTAGCCCAAGGATCAAGGAGTAATTTTTACTTCAAATCTTATTATTTAAGAAATACATTTCATAAGGCTATAGCTGCTATAGATAGTGAGTGATTCCTCTGATGGATTTGGGTAAAGTAAATTGAAAACCTTCTGGAAAGGATTCACCACTCTAGATGCCATTAAGATCATTTGTGATTCATGGTAAGAGGTCATAATATCAGGGGTTTGGAAGAAGTTGATTCCATTCCTCATGGATGACTTTGATAGGTTGAATGAAGACTTCAGTGGCGGAAGTAACTGTAGATGTGGTGAAAATAGGAGATCTAGAATTACAAGTGGAGCCTAAAGAGATGACTGACTAGCTGTAATCTCATGATAAACTTGAACAGATGAGGAATTGCTCTTAATGAAGGAGCAAAGAAAGTGGTTTCTTGAGATGGAATATACTCATGATGAAGATTATTGCTGTGAAGAGTAATACTGCTGTGAAGATTATTGAAATGACAACAAAGGATTTAGAATATTATATAAACTTAGTTGATAAAGCAGTGGCAGGATTTAAGAAGATTGACTCCAATTTTGAAAGAAGTTCTGTGAGTAAAATGCTATCAAACAGCATCACAGGCTACAGAGAAATTGTTTGTGAAAGAAAGAGTCAATAAATATGGCAAACTTCATTTTTGTATTATTTTAAGAAATTGCCACAGTCACACCAACCTCCATCAACCACCACCCTGATTAGTCAGCAGCCATCAACATCAAGACGAGACCCTTCACAAGCAAAAAAAGATTATGACTCTGAAAGTTTAGAGGATGATTATCATTTTTTAGCACTAGGTATTTTTTAATTAAGGTATGTACTTTTTTTTAAACATAATGTTGTTGCACACTTAATAGGCTACAGTATAGTGTAAACATATCTTTTATATGCACTGGAAAACCAAAAAATTCATGAGACTCCCTCCTTTATTGCGATATTTATTTATCCGAGGTATGCTGTAATCAACTTTTTTAGCATATATAAAAATGTGCCAAAACAAAAGATCAATGGATCCTAAGAGAAAGAAGAAGAAGAGTTAAAACTTAACAGAACTTGTCTAGAATTGTCCAAGGAAGGGTTAACTTTGGTAACTTTGTCCAAGTAAAAGGAAACTTTCCTTTGGCTCCTCAAAAAAATCATCAAGACAACCTGTTGATAATAAAGCTGAGTTTATTCTTACTATGATAATGGAGAATGCCACTTCAGCTAATTCTTAGTCTCAGAAAGGCAAAGGCAAACTCAGGATATTTATGGGATCTTGAAGTTTGATTTAAAGCAAATATTTTAATGTGAGAGCCTGATTAGAATTAAATAAGGATCGTGATATAATCATTTAGGAATCATGGATACAGCAAGGCAAGGGATTATGAGAGTCTTGGTGTATAAACTGTCCTTTGATACTTTCTATTTAAGAAGTTTCTGTAAAGAGCAATAAAGTTATTTACAACTTTCATCTTCCAGGGAAGAGTTTTCTGGAATAGTAAAGTTCTGTTGATAAAAATAGTAGAATAGTAACATTATGCTAATGAAGACAGTAAGCTATGTAGTTACAGATGATTTCAGGTATCAGGGTTCCTTTTGTGGTCAACATTCAGCCTGAACTGAAAGATAGACCATTAACATCTGAAGGCACGATCAGTCAATCAATCCAGACCTTAACCCCTACTGAAGGAATCAAAATAGTATATCAACTATCTAGGGAAGTTGTTTAAACCTTCGTAAATGTTAAATTCTCCTGTGCTAGTTGTTATTGGATTTAGTGAACCTTTTGATGAGACAGTGGCTTTGGAGATCACACCTCTGAAACCTGCTACACAGATGTGAAAAGGATTATTATCACCATTTTTAGTCCTTTTCTCAGCCAGGAGCCAAGAGTGACCAAAATAGAGCTAAGAACAATTATACATCAAGAATCTGGACAACCTAGAAGAAATAGAAAAGTTCTTAGAAACTATAACCTACCAAGAGTGAATCAAGAAGAAATAGAAAATCTGAACAAACCAATTACTGCTAAGAAGACTGAATCAGTAATTTTAAAAAAATCTCCCAACAAAAAAAAGTCAGGACCAGATGGTTTCATTGGTGAATTTTAGAAAACAAATAAGAATCAAAACCAATTTTTTTCAAACTCCCCCAAAAAAATGAAGAGGAGGGTACATTCCCAAACTCATTTTAAGAGGCCAGCATTACCCTGGTACCAAAGCTGGAAAAGGACACTATAAGAAAACTACAGGCCAGTATTCCTGATGAATATAGATGCAAAAATTCTCACATACAAGCAAACTGATTTCAGCAGTACATTAAAAGGATTATTCATTATGATCAAGTGGAATTTCTCCCTGGAATGCAAAGATGATTTAATATACACAAACAAATAAATGTGACACATTAATTAATAGAATGAAAGAAAAAAAATTGTGATCATCTCTGTATGCACAAAAAAAGCATTTGACAAAGATTAGCATCTATTCATGATAAAAACTCATAATAAATTAGGTATAGAAGGAACATATCTCAACATAATAAAGGCTATATATGACAAGCCCACAGCTAGCATCGCACTCAGTGGTAAAAAATTGAAATTTTTCTAAGGTCAGTAACAAGACAAGGGTTCCCACTCTCACCACTCCTATTTAACATAGTATTGAAAGTCCTAGCCAGAGCAATTAGGCAGGAAAAAGAAATGAAAGACATCAAAATTGGAAAGGAAGAAGTGAAATTGTCTCTATCTGTAGATGACTTGATTTTTTATACAGAAAATCTTTAAGAATCCACCAAGAAACTATTAGAATCAATCAAAAAATTCAGTAAAGTTGCAGAATACAAAATAAACATATAAAAATTAGTAGCACTTTTATGCACTAACAGTGAATTACCTAAAAAAAGAAAATGATCCCATTCATCTCATCAAAAACAATAAAATACTTAATAAATTTAACCAAGAAGGTAAAAGATCTCTACACTAAAAAATACAAGACTGCCCAACTGGGCATGGCTAAGCGGTTGAGCATCGACCTAGGATCCAGGCGATCGGGGTTCGATTCCTGGTCAGGGCACATGCCCGGGTAGCGGGCTCAATCCCTAGTAGAGGGCATGCAGGAGGCAGCCGATCAATGACTCTCTCATCATTGATGTTTCTGTCTCTCTCTCCCTCTCCCTCCCTCTCTCTGAAATCAATAAAGATATATTTAAAAAAAAAATAATAATACAAGACTGATGAAAGACATTGAAAAAGGCACAAATAGCTCTGGCCAGCGTGGCTCAGTGGTTAGAGCATCAGCCTGCACACCAGAGGGTTGTGGTCAGTTCCTTGTCAAGGGCACGTACCTGGGTTGAAGGTTTGGTCCCCAGCCCCAGTTGGTGATTATGTAGGAGGCAACCAATCAGCGTGTCTCTGTCACATCAGTGTTTCTCTTTCTCTCCCCCTCCACCCTCCCTTCCACTTTCTCTAAAAAGCAATGGAAAAAAATATCCTCTTAACCAAAAAAAAAGGGAGGCACAAATAAATGGAAAGTTATTTCATGTTCATGAGTTGTTAAAATGTCCATACAACCCAAAGCCATATAAAGATTCAATGCAACCCCTATCAAGATTCCAATGACACATTTTACAGAAGTAGAACACAAAATTCTAAAATTTGTATGAAACCACAAGAGACCCCAAATATTCAAAGCTATCCTGAGAAAGAACAAAGGGAGGCTTCACGAATCCTGATTTCAAGCTATATTGTAAAGCTGTAATAATCAAACCAATATGGTACTGGCATAAAAATAGACACACAGACCAATGGAACTGAATTAAGAGCATATGTGGTTGATTAATATTTGGCAAAAGAGCCAAGAATACTCAACAGAGATTAGACAGTTGGTTCCATAAGTGATTCTGGGAAAATAGAATATTCACATGTAAAAGAATGAAACTAGACATCTGTTTTACACCACTCACAAAAATTAAATCAAAATAGATTAAAGACTTAACTGTAAGACTAGAAACCATAAAACTCCTAGAAGAAAACATAGGAAAAAAGCTCTTTTACATGTGTTTGGCAGGGATTTTTTTTGGATATGACACCTAAAGGACAGGCAACAAAATAAAAATCAGTAAGTAGAACTACATCAAACAAAAAAGCTTCTGCACAGCAAAAGAGACTATCAGCAAAGTGAAAAGACAACAGGGAATGGAAAAAAATATTTGCAAACCATGTAACCAATAAGGGGTTAATATCCAAAATATATAAAGAACTAATACAAATCGATAGCAAAAACAAAAACAACACCACATAATCCAGTTAAAAATGGGTAAAGGACCTGAATAGACATTTTTCAAAAAAGATATATGAATGGCCAACAGGTACATGAAAAGATGCTCAGCATCACTAATCATCAGGGAAATGCAAATCAAAACCACGATGAAATATCACCTCATGCCTGTTAGAATGGCTGTCATCAAAAAGACAACAAATGCTGGCAAGGATTGAGAAAACTGAACCCTTGTGCACTGTTGGTGGGATTGTAAATTGGTACAGCCACTATGGAAAACAATATGGAGTTTCCTCAAAAAACTAAAAATCGAAATACTATATGCTAGCAATTCTACTGGGTATTTATCCAAAGGAAACAAAATCACTATCTTGAAAAGACATATTCACCCCATGTTCATAGCAGCATTGTTTACAAAAGCCAAGACATGGAAAGGACTTAAGTGTCCCTCAATGAATGAATGGGTAAAGAAGTTGTGATATATATGTATCACAAATATATATATATATATAAATATATTAGTCATAAAAAAAAGGAAATCCTACCATTTGCAACAACATAGGTAGACCTTGAGGGCATTATGATAAATGAAATAAGTCAGACAGAAAAAGGTAAATTCTGTATGATCTCATTTATATGAGGAATAAAAATAATCTCATAAAAAAATAGATCATTTGTGGTTACCAGAGGTCCAGAGGTGTTGGGTAGGGGAATCGGGTTGTCAAAGGTACAAATTTCCAGGTGTAAGATAAAGAACTATTGGGGATGCAGTATACAACATGATGATTAGTTAACACTGCTATGTGGTGTACTTGAAAGTTAAGACAAGTAGATTCTAAGAGTTCTTATCACAAGGAAAAAAATATTTGTATATAATATGATAATATTAACTAAACTTACTGTGGTAATCATTTCACAATATGTGAAAGTCAAATTATAATGCTATATACCTTAAACTTACACAGTGCTATATGTCAATATACCTCAATAAAACTGGAGCAGGGGGGACAAAAACAAAATTAAGCCTAAAGAATAAATCCCTTTCTCAGTCTGACCAGCCTTTAGAACAAGATATATAGGGTTATTAGCCAAATTACCAAATTTTCTAACTTTTTTATTTGCTTCCCAGATCTTTTTTAGTAATATCAGAGGTCCCAGAGAAGTCTCCCAGCATGTAAGAACATTCTTACCCAAAATTAGCACATCTTATTCCATGAGAGGCCAATATTATATCTAAAGAAGCCGAGGCACAGTCATTGTAATTTCATGAAACTTTTGAGTGATGACTTATTTAGCTTTGGGAGTATTATATAACTCACCTGCTATTCTCTGAATCATAGCATATAGCACCTTCCCTACTTACAGGGCCTCTTGTAAAGCTTGAAGTAAAGAGGCTTGTGAAAGGAAGAAAGAAATCCAGAATTTCCCTGAGTGATCAGGATTTTGATTCTTACATCAAGGCCCAATTTTCCTACTTTTTAAAAATAAAGTTATCTAACAACCTAGCAACCCTTTTTTCTTACAAAAGAAACTGATGGGATAAAATGGGTTCTGGAAGAAGCTCTTTGCAGTATGTCATCTACTGCCTCAGTTTCCTCATCTGTAAAAAGAAGATAATAATAAAAAAGTATTTTGCACTTACAAGTAGAGGTTTAGATAGTTCTGATAAGAGTTTGATGATTGATATTTATCTTTTCTACATCCCACTGAACCCTGTTTTATTATATAATGAATATCTCCAATAAAATAATAATGTCTTCAAGTAAACATGTCTTTAAGATAAAATTATTTTAAAATTAAAAGCCCATTAGAAACCTAGGATGAATGTGCTAGTCTTTGAGAACTAACAAGACAATTTGGGAGAAAATAGTTGTTTGAAAAGGAGAGCAATGGGAAATCCCTTACTTCAGTAGTAATTCAACTGCCTCATTATCCCAGTTTCTTGCTACTGAAGTAGTAAAATCTTTTAATTCATTCAAAGGAGAAAGTCAGTTTTGTCTTTTTATAACCCAAAACGTGAAGCCTCTATTTTACTTATTTTATAGTTTATTTAAGTAAGACTCTCCAGAAATTAGGATAGAATTCTACACATAGTTAAATGAAGCAGGATGCCTTTTCACCAAGTTAGGGTGCAGATACATTATTTTGCACCCTAGGGATATTTCTGCCTGGATAACTACTGTTAGCTATTACATTAGAATGAGAATTGAAACACGACTTTACTATTCCACTGCCTTCATCAACACAACTTTAGTAATCCAGAAAACTCTTGCTTAGGAAGATAAAACTTACAAATTACTATTAATCCTGAGAACTTCCTGAAAGACCCCATTGGCTCTTAGACAGCATCAAAGACAGTTTACACACCAAGACATTTTTAAGCCCTCACCCCCAAATCCTTGGCATTGGAGGCAGTTTGGGTACTGCTGTAGTGCAGAGCTCCTTCCCAGGAACTGAGGCACACTGTGGGCACAGGACCCTCGCCAGGACTGGCAATTGGACTGGCCTGCCTGGCCCTGGGCCCTGGCTGGAGAAGTAGACAGAGGGGCAATTGGGGAGAGGTGCCTCGAGTCTAACACAACAGAACATATTAATCCTAAATTTGACACTGATACGTTGGTTTCACTTCTGAGAGTTGGGGATCAAACCTGCATCCCAGGCATGTGCCCTTGACCAGGAATTGAACCCATAACCCTTTGGTGTGTAGGCCGGTGCTCTAACCACTATGCCACACCGGCCAGGGCAGATATTCCATTTTTGCTGTTGTTATTTTAATAATAGTGATCTTAAATAACTTTAAGAAACCTATCATTCTGCTATCATCAGGCTTGATAAATATTACCTGTAATGATAGAGCCAGTCCATTAAAACCCCTTAGTATTTAAAATATTGTAGGTCCCAAATGTCAATTCTAATTTAAGGAAGCAATAAAACAATTTTCAATAAGCAGTATTTGTGTTTTAACAAGCCTGTACACTCTAAACTATTCTGCTCAAATTCAGGTTTGCACATAAGCAGAGCAAGTGGTTGCATTTTTAACATATTTTGAGGTACAGTGAAAAGTTTGCAAGTCTCAAACACCTATCCTTATTGTCTTGCCTTATCAAAGAAACATGCTCTAGGGTTAAAATACCTGTGTTCAAATCTTAGTTTCTCTCCTTGCTAGCTGTTTGAACTTGGGCAAGTGCTCACTATCTCTTTGTCTTAGTTTCCCTATCTGTAAATGAGGATAATAAAAATATCTGCCTTAAGGGATGTTGTAAGGATTAAACAGTTAAATGCTTGGTACATGATAATCAATAAATGTTAGCTGCTATTACTATTATTACTACTAGTACTACTATTATTACTGTTATTGTTATAACAGTTGTTCTTTAGCATGAAGGCATTGTCTTCTAAAAAAAAAACTACAGTGAAAATCTGTTAACTGGTTGAGGTAACAAATTAAGCCTTTAGAATTCATTAATCTTACATAAATGTATCCAGTAATCTGGCTGCCACCACTGAAGGTCGAGTTTTAAGACAATGGGTGCATACAAAACTATTATTAGAATATAAGTGAAAAGGAAAAGCTTAACGTTAGACAGGTCAAGGTTGAATACTACTTTTAATCACTCCCTCCTTCTTGAAACAATTACCTACCTTCCTTGGTTTTGTTCTCTTCTTTTAAACTGTTTCCTTTTTCTCTGGCTGTTACCAACAAGTTTGGGTTCTAGTCTCCTGGTATAAAAGAATTTAGACCAGGGACACTGATATAAGCAAAGCCATATTTATTGAGGCTCTGCAGAGGGCAAAAACACTGAGATAGGGCTTCAGATTCTGTGCCCCAAATGTGAGGCATAGGGGTTTGTATTCCTTGGGAACACAGAAGTTGCTGGGGTGACCAATCAAGGTGTAGGTTGGCTGTTTTTTTCCTGTTTTGGAACATTGATGTCTGGGTATACATCGGCAAAGGGAAGTGTTCTGGGTTTGTGCAGCACTTATTATGGGATGCAGGAAGGGACTTTCCCAACTAGCAATTGAGTTTGTCTCTGAGGTTTGTCGCTTGTCTTTAGATCTGAAAAACAAACTTAAAAGAAGTCAGGGTAATTCCTGGACCATTGTTTTATAGCTACCTATTGATAACAGCAGGGCTTGACTCGATAAAGCAATTTTGGGGAACATTTTATTCTACCTGTTTGACAGCTTTGATGACTTCTACTTTTAGTCCATTCATTCAACATCAGTGTTATTCAGAGTTCTCTCAAGACCTTGCATTCACACTCCACATTCTACATGAGTAAGGTCATCCACTCACAGAGCTTCAGTAAATTCATCTTTTCCCTAAATTTCAGAGTCATATTTCCAGTCATCTATTGTAGATCTCTTTGTAGATCTCTTCTTGGATACTCCACAATTTTCTCATACTCAACATGACCAAAACCAAATTTATAATCTCATATCTCATATTCTTCACATATGTCAAGGAATGACATCACTATCCAGCTAGTTGTCCAAAACAAAAATCTTTACAATGTTTTTTTATTCCTCTTCCTTCAACCACTTTTATCTTTCTAAAACACAAATAGAAACCTTTCATACTCCTTTAATGACCTTTATTCACTTTTTAATAACTTCCCATTGTTCTTAGATAAAGTCTCAAGTCCTTAAAATCACTTATAATCTAGCTTCTGCTTATCTCTAGTTTTACCTCTACCACTGCCACCCTAAATTCAGCACTCCAGCCATATGAAACTTTCAATTTACAGATAGTTCCTTCTTTCAAAAGATGTTGTTCTCCCATCTCTTCCCCTGGATAACACCTACATATTCTACATTTCTTCCAATAGGCTTTCCATCACTGCCCAAATCTGAGCCAAGTATCCCTCATATGTTCTTCTCTAGTGCCCTGTAGTTTCCATACTTTATTGCAAGTTTGTTACAGTATGGTACTTTTCTATCTCCTCCACTCCACCCCAAGTTCCTTGCAGGTACCTCTTATCTTGTTCACTGGTACTATTCCCAGGATCTAGCACAGTAACTCTTTATCACTAATTGGGTTCAATGTGTGAGTAAGGAAGTAAATGAGAAGAAAACTTTGGGTAAACAAAGCAGGCAAGGAACAGCAGAACATTAAAGTAAGAAATCAGAGTTGGGAAAGAGAAGCAAAACAATAGACATTAGCTAAAATCTCTTTGCTACCAGCACTATTTTTTTTAACTGCTCCTTCTCTTCAAATTATAGCATGTTTTCATTCTGCCCTTATCCCTTCATTCATTCTTACTACTGCCACCCAGATTCAGGACCAATAACTACCTCTTGCCTGGAGTATTTTATCATACTTTTTGGTTCTAGCTTTATGCCCTTTAATCTGTCCTAATTAGATAAGTCTTATAGTTAATTTTCCTAAACCTTGCTCCTAAAACCATGAAGGTTTTTTCTTTATGATTTCTAGTAAAAAGAATGATGAAATAGTCCTTGAAGAAGTATGCTAAACTTTTGTAGTTCTTATTTTTAGAAGACTTTTCCTAATTCTCTTCTGCTACAATCTAATCCCTTCCCATCTTAATTGGCATTTACTGGATTAGACAACAGCAATTTATCATCACTTATTCAATTTTTCTTTAAACAACTGAAGACAATTAGCAGTTCACTGCCATAAGAATTTAGTGAGATACTATTTATAAGCACCACCCTTCTCAACTTTCTCATCTAATATTCTAAATAAATCAACTGTATCTTTCATATACCCTCATATAGTTTAATTATGAACTTAATAATTTCATAAGCAGTATTTACTGTCAATTTAAATTTTGTTCTACTTGTCTTATTTTCCTATATTATCACATTTTTATTTTATATGAAAAAACATGACTCATTTATCACTTTCAGTCAACTTTTTTAGCCTCTTTATTGTCAATATTGTATCTGGTATAGCTAAAAATATTAAGTTAATAGATCATGGGAAAGGAAGTTCTGCCCCTCTTTTTCCCACAGAGACACAACAACAACATATGGACCAAAATACCTTTATGAGAACCCCAGAAATCAGTTAAGAAGTTGCAATACCCCAGGTGAGCACAAAGCCAAGAACAATGGCATTAAAATGGGAAGAAGAGCCTTTTCACTTTGCCTGTGATCTCCTCCCCCAAGAGAAGAGAACTGTGTATCCAACAGTTCAGCTTTTCAGAAGGCTGCCTAAGGAACTGGTTTCTGTCTTCCCTGACTTGGAACACTAATGGAACTGGCATAGCTTGGTGCCTGGGAGCCGCTGAAAGCAAAGGAGAGAAGGGGTTGCTTGAGAGCCTGAAATGGTGTAGAGGCTGCCATTGCTCAGTGAAGTGGGGAAAAGGCACCCAACTCACAGCTTCTTTCTTGGGAAGAAGGGTAGACAAATAGAGCATATGTCCCACAGTTCAATTTTGAGGGGGCCACCCAAACGACTGGTTTCTATCTCAGCTGACTTTGGGCATGTGAGCCAGCATACTTCAGATGCCTGGAGGCCACTGAGAATAAAGGAGTGCTGAGTGGCTTACAGGTCCAGCACTGGAGAGCCTGCCTGTACAACTGTAGGCTGACACCAGAAGGAGGAAGAGATTGCAGGCTCCTGAAAAAAAAATAATAATAAAATAAAGCTGGCAAACCTCTGGTTAGGAAGTTAGATGCGCAGACAAGAGAAATTACACCAACAAACTTCCATAGGCACCCAGAACCTCTCGCCAGGCTGGTCAGTGAAAGTCTTTCTTTATATGAAACCAGTTTATAAAGCCTGGGAGATGTACCTATTTTTCCAAATGCATAAACTCAGCATAAAAATTATAACCCACATGAGGAAACAGGGAAATGTGACCCAATCAGATGAAAAAAATAAATGTCCAGAAAAAAACCCTAAAGAAGGAGAAATCTACAAATTTTCTCACAAAGAATTCAAAGTAATTTTCTTGAAGCTAAATGGTCTACAGGAGAACACAGCAACTATGCAAAATCAGGGAATATGCATGAACAAATGAGGATATCAACAAAGAGATGGAAACTATAAAAACAGAACCATACAGAAATTCTGGAACTGAATATTATAATAAGTGAATAGAAAACATTTACTGGAGACATTCAAGCAGACTTTATCAAGCAGAAGAAAGAACTTGAAAAAAAGATCATTTGAAATTATTAAGTCAGAGGAGCAAAAAAAAAAAAGAAAGAAAATGAAGACAAGAAAGCTTAAGGGACTTATCAGACAACATCAAGCAGACCAGTATGTCCATCATGGGAGTTCCAGAGGGAGAGGAGAGAGAAAAGGGGATAGAGAACTTATCTGAAGAAATAATGGCTGAAATCTTCTCAAATCTGAGGAAAGAAATGGACTTCAAAATTTAAGCAGCTCAAAGTATTTCAACTAGGATGACTCCAAAGAGGCCCACACTAAGACAAGAGAATCAAACTGTCAAAAGTCAAAGATAATGAGAAAATTGTGAAAGCATCAAGAGAAAAGCAACTCATTATGTATAAGAGAGCTTCTATAAGGTTATCAGTGTCTTTCTCAGCAGATACTTTCCAGGTCAGAATGGAATGGGATGATATATTCAAAGTGCTTAAAGAAAAAACCAGTGAACCAAGAATTCTATGTCCAACAAAGCCATTATTCAAAAATTAAGGATAAATAAGTACTTTTGCAGATAAACAAAGGCTGACTAGTTTACCACCACTAGACCTGCCTTACAAAAAAATGCTAAAGGCAGTCTTGCAAGTTGAAAAAAGGACAGTAAACAGCAACACAAAAGCATATTAAAATATGTAACTCATAAGTAAAGGTAAATATATAGATAAATACAGACTTGTCTAATATTGTAATGATAGTGCATAAAGCACTTTTAATTCTGGCATAGACTTGAAAAGATAAAAACATAAAAAAACTATAAGACTGTTAATGGATACACGATATATAAAGTTGTAATTTGTAACATCAGTAGCATAAACTAGGAATGGGAAAATGTAAGAGTATCGTGTTTGTACATGATCAAAGTTATTAGCATAAAATAGATTGTTATATCTATATGAACGTTTATGTATGTTCCATGGTAACCACAAAAAAATGTACAAAATGTACACAAAAACAAAATGAGAAAGGAATCAAAGAAGATCAATATAAAAAATTAACAAAACACAAAGAAAGGCAACAAGAGCAGAAAAGGGGGACAAAATAGCTATCAAATAGACAGAAAATAATTAACAAAGTGATATTAAGTCCCTTCCTATCAGTAATAACTTTAAATGTAATTGGATTAAACTGCCCCATCCAAAGAAATCTACCAAGTATCTTTTCCAACTACAGTGGAATCAAACTAGAAATCAATAGCAGTAGGAAAGTTGGAAAATTCACAAATACGTGGAAATTAAACAACACACTCTTTTTTTTTTTAATATCTTTATTGATTTCAGAGCAAGGAAGGGAGAAGGAGAGAGAGAAACATCAATGATGAGAGAGTCATTGATTGGCTGCCTCCTGCATGCCCCCCACTGGGGATGGAGCCCCCAACCCGGGCATGTGCCCTGACTCTGGGAATCAAACCTTGATCTCCTGGATCATAGGTCAGTGCTCAATCACTGAGCCACGCCGGCCAGGCAACAACACACTTTTGAGCAACCAATATATCAAAGAAGAAATCACAAGCAAATTAGACTATATCTTGAGACTTACAGAAATGAAAACAACCTAACTGAACATCTCCAAGAACTAGAAAAGGAAAAACAAACTAAACTGACAGCTATTAGGAGGAAGGAAATAAAGATTAAAGCAAAAATAAATTAAATAAAGGCTGAAAAAAATAGAAGGACTCAACAAAACTAAGAGTTGGATTTTTGAAAAACATCACCTAAGTTGACAGACCCTTAGCTAGACTAAGAATAAAAGACAAGAGATTCAAATAATTAAAATTAAAAATGAAGAAGGAAACACTACAACTGATGCCACGAAAATAAAGAAGGATTATGAGACTACTGTGAACAATTATATATCAACAAATTGGACAACCTAGAAGAAATGGATAAATTCCTAGAAACCCACAGCCTACCAAGACAAATCATGAAGAAATAGAAAATGTGTACAGACCTATAGTAAGGAGATTGAATTGGTAATCAAAAGCCTCTTAACAAAGAGCCCAGGACCAGAGGGCTTCACTGTTGAATTCTATCAAACCATTAAAAAAGAATTAAAGCCAGTTCTTCTCAAACTCTTGCGAGAGTTTGAAGAGGGAACACTTCTTAACTCAATAACAAACAACAACACAAACAATTTAAAAATAGGCAAAAGACTTGAATAGACATTTCTCCAAAGAAGATATACAAATGTGAACAAGCACATGAAAACATGCTTAACATTACTAAACATAAGGGAAATGCAAATCAACATTAGGATGACCACTATCAAAAAAACACAAATAACAAGTGTTGGTGAGAATGTGGAGAAATTGGAACCCTTGTATACTGTTGGTGGGGTTGTAAAATGGTGCAACTATGGAAAACTGTAAGGCAGTTCCTCAAAAACCTAACAATGAAACTATCATATGCTCCAGCAATTCTACTCCTGAGTATATACCTAAAAGAACTGAAAACAAGATCTTAAGGAGATATCATTGCAGCATTATTCACAATAGCCAAGATATGGAAGCAACATAAATGTCCATCAACAAATGAATGAATACATACATGCAATGGAGTGTTATTCAGCTTTAAAAAAGAAGGAAATCCTGTCATATGCTACAACATGAATGAACCTTGAGACATTCTGCTAAATTAAATAAGCCAGTCACAATAAGGTAATACTCTATGAGATACAGATATTATCTGAGGTATCTAAAGTAATCAAACTCATAGAAACAGAAAATGGTGATTTCCAGGGCCTAGAGGAAGGAGAAAATGGAGCATTATTGTTCCATAAGTATAGAGAGTTGCAGTCACACAAGATGAAAAAGTTCTAGAGATCTGTTGTATAACAGTGTGCATATAGTTAACAAAACTATACTGTACACTTATAAATTGTTTGGAGGGTAAAAATATGTATATTATTAGATTTACCATCTGTATACTAATGACTTAATGTATGCATGCATGTTCTTTTGTTAATCTCTTTCTGAGGTCTGTCAGTGTGTTCCATGTATCCAGGCCTCTGGACCTATTTTGTTTGTCAGTTATTTTGTTCATTAGATTCCACATATAAGTTAGATCATGTGATACTTGTCTTTCTCTGTCTGGCTTATTTTTATGGCTCTTCCTAATATCCCTTTTCCAATTCCTATTGTATTAGTTCAGGCCTTCTTTGTCTTTTACCCTTAGGGTTGTAGTAGCACACCAACTGTTCTGTCGGTCTACAGTCTCTCTTCCTTCCAATCTACCACCACCCAAATATTACATGTTTATGTCTATATCACTTCTCCTTTAAAAACTCTTAAATCGTTCTGTTTTTTGTAGTGCTAAGCCTTCTCAAAATTTGTCCTTAACTGAACTCACCAGCCTTATTCCTTATACATGTATAATCCTCTTCACCTCTAACCTCATTAGGCAATTCCTTGTTCTCTAAAAGTATGTACATACTTTGGAATCTGTTATTTTGTTCATTCTGTTTCAAATGTTCCTCCCTTTTTATTGTTCAAAGCTCAATTTAATTGTAGTCTTCTATATGAAGCTTTACAATTTGTTCCATCAGAATTATTCACTTTTCTTTGCTATAAGTCATAGTATTTTGATTTTACATTAAAACAAATATTTATGGATGTGTTGGGTTTTTTTACTTTTTCCTTAAAACACAGTGTGATTTGTGTGTTCCATGAGACTGTAGAATATAGGAGTCTCATCTTGTGTATCTCAACATCACTCCCTAATGTTTAGTAAAGTGCCTTATAGAGAGAGAGTATTCCATTCATATTTAGTAAATGAAGTTGAAGGAAAGGTCCCCTTGTGTGATCTAGGAGGAAGCACACCAGACCAAAATTCTGGAGATCTCGTCTTTTCATCTTGACCACCATCTATTGAGACATATGACTTTGAACTAATCTTTTAACATTTCTATGGTAGAAATTGTTGTCTACAAGAAATCTATCTGTATGTCACTCCCATGCTTTAAAACTTTAAAATGTTGTCTTACATGATAAAGTTATGTATGTAAATGGTTCCCCATTGGCTTACATGATAAAGTTCAAACTCTAAAATCTAGCATTTAGGGACCTCCA
This sequence comes from Miniopterus schreibersii, assembly GCF_964146895.1. Taxonomy (NCBI): domain Eukaryota; kingdom Metazoa; phylum Chordata; class Mammalia; order Chiroptera; family Miniopteridae; genus Miniopterus; species Miniopterus schreibersii. Next base: position 176,399,599 of record NC_138101.1, read on the forward strand.
CAGTCTGGTTTTAGTTACTTTTCTAGCCCCAATCCCCTCTAAGAACTAAGTACTCAATCTCTACATTCTTTCCTAAACATATTGCATCCAATCTCACCTTGGGTGCTGTGTCACTTAAATCCTGGCAGGAGTCAGATGACACAGTCAAACAGGATAATAAAGGAGAATTTCATGAAAGATCAAGTCACCAGTGTTCTAGAGTTATGCACCTGAAACCTATATAATTTTGTTAAGCAGTGTCATCCCAATAAATTCAATAAAAAGGAAAAAAAAAAAGAAGTCACACCTGACCATGGGAGATAAATTACTTTTTCCTCCTTTTGGCCTTATAATTTTCATGTAGATTAAACCTCCTGACCTCAGACATAACCTATAAGAATTTACTTGTAGCATTGTACCCAATGTTATCATTTAATCTTAAACTTGGTAGTATGTACATTGAACAAAGGTAATTTTCCGTTTCCCTGACTACTGGACCTTAGCTAAAAGTGGCCATTATCATATTTACTCTCCTTTTCCTTTGCACTGCCATGCTAACACTTTCACCATTTTTTTAAATTTATCTTTATTGTTGAAAGTATTACAGGTGTCCCATTTTTCCCCCCAATTGACCCCCTCCACCTCGCTCGCACTCCCTCCCCAAGCCTTCACTCCGTTATTGACTATGTCATGGGTTAAGCATATATGCATATAACTTCTTTGGTTAATCTCTTTCCATGCTCCACCCCCCTTCCCTCTTCCCTCTGAAATATGATTGTCTGTTGCATGCCTCAGTGTCTCTGGATCTATTTAGTTCGTCAGATTCTTTTGTTCATTAGCTTCCTCTTAAAGAAGACCCTTCAACATTTCCTGTAGTGCTGGCCTGGTGGTGATGAACTCCTTTAGCTTTTCCTTGTCTGAGAAGCTCTTTATCTGCCCTTCAGTTCTAAAAGATAGCTTTGCTGGGTAGAGCAATCTTGGTTGTAGTTCCGTGTTTTTCATCACTTTGAATATTTTTTGCCACTCCCTTGTGGCCTGCAAAGTTTCTGTTGAGAAATCAGCTGACAGTCGGTGGGGTGCTCCCTTGTAGATAACTAACTGCTTTTCTCTTGCTGCTTTTACAATTCTCTCTTTGTCTTTAACCTTTGGCATTTTAATTATGATATGTCTTGCTGTGGGCCTCTTTGGGTTCCTCTTGTTTGGGATCCTCTGTGCTTCCTGGACTTGTAAGTCGATTTCTTTCAGGAGGTAGGGGAAGTTTTCTGTAATTATTTTTTCAAATAGGTTTTCAGTTTCTTGCTCTCTTTCTTCCCCATCTGTAACCCCAATAATATGAATGTTGGGCCTCTTAAAGTTGTCCCAGAGGCTCCTTATACTGTCTTCATATTTCTGCATTCTTTTTTCTTTTTGCTCTTCTGGTTGGGTGTTTTTTGTTTCCTCATGTTCCAAATTGCTGATTGGATTCTCCGCGTCCGCTACTCTGCTGTTGATTCCATGTAAATTATTCTTCATTTCAGTTTGTGTAGCCTTCATTTCAAATTGGTACTTTATTATGTCATTGATTTTCTGAGTTGTTTTCTTAATAATATGCTTGAACACCCTTATAAACAAAATTCTGAACTCTGTATCTGTTAGCTTGCTTGGATCTATTTCATTTAGTTCCTTTTCTAGAGATTTCTTCTGTTCTTTCCTTTGTGATGTTTCTTTGCCTCCAAATTTTGGCTGCTTCTAGGTGTTTGTTTCTATGTATTAGGTAGAGCTGCTGTGTCTCCTGGAATCTGTAGAGTGGCTTTGTGTAGTAGGTGTCCTGTAGGGCCTAGTAGCTCAGCCTCCCCAGTCACCTGAGCTGGGCCTTCTAGGGGCTCCCCTGTGTGGGCTGTGTGCTCTGACCTGTTGTAGTTGAGCCTTGGTTGCTGTTGGCGTCACTGGAAGGAAATGACCCCCAGGCCAATCGGCTGTGAGGACCAGGTGCAACTACAGCCAAAGAGCCTCTGTGCTGGAGACACCCCTAAAGAGCAGGATTTACTTCAGTGGAGCTTTGGTGTTCACCAAGTGCGTCACTTGTGGATGTGGTAGGGTTTTAATCCAGTGTGGTCGAGTCTGACTACCAGGTGCACTGTCTCTGGGGCCTCCTGGGAGGTGCAAAGTCAGCCTCTGTCTGTGCCTCACCCAGAGCCACCCAGCATGAGGTACACAGCAAACCGTAGTTGTCTGCTACTTGTGCTGGGCTTAGCATTGCCCAAGAGAGGCCAAGCTATGAGCCAATGCAGGCTGCCACTAGTGCCAGGCCTGGGGCCACTTATCAAGCCACATGGGGCACACTGCTGCTTGTCTGAGAGATTTTAGGAAAGTCCTAAGCATGAGGTTCTAGAGGCCACTTGCACAGAAAAGTCACTGGAAATGGCCTGGATGAGCTGCAGGTAGGGAGGGGCAGGGCCTCTGGGAATCACTGGGGCGGGGCCAAAGGTGAGAGTCAGGTGCTGGAGACTCAAATATGGCGCCTGACTGCCGACTGTGGGGGGGAGGACTCCCCAAAGGAGCAATGGCTTCTGCCCACTCTTCTGTCTGGGAGAAAGTTGCCCCTCCACCTCTTGCCCCAATTTCAGGCAGGTTAGTTCCTCCCCGAGTGTCCCGAGTTCCTTTCAAGCTGCTGCCCGGCTCAGAGGGAGTGCGTCTGAGTGAGTCCGTGCACAGGCCCTTTAAGAAGAAAGCCTGGGGCTCCTGCAGCCTCTGGGACAGTCCCCACTGGTTTTCACAGCCCAAAGTTGTGGGGACATCTCTTCCCGGCCCTGGAGCCCTGAGCTGGGGGCCCGATGTGGGGCTGGAACCCCTCACTCCTCCAGGAAACCTCCGCCACTGCCCAGATGTCCCTCCTGGGTTAAACCGCGGCATCAGGTGTGGGCCCTCATCTGAGTCTCTGACTCAGCACCAATCTGCCCGCGTCTCTGTCCCTCCTACAGTCTCCGTGCTTCTTCAGTTCCCTGGCTGTAGGGCTTCTGTGCAGCCAGATTTCAGGAGGCTCTGAGTGAGGGTGGTTCTGTATTGTAGTTGTAATTTTGATGTGGTTGCGGGAGGCGGCGGGTGCAGCTGTTACCTGCGCCACCATCTTGTTTCCAGTCCCTCACCACTTTTTAACAAGAAAATGGAGAAAAGAGGAAAAACTTTTGTTTTCACTGTTAACAAATATTTGCAATAGTTTTTTAAAATAGACAATTCTAGTAAAAAGCACATTGAAATTATTGACCAGAATAAGGTTTGAAATTGTATGTAATGTTTCTCTATCCAGCCCATCCTCTTTGTCAGTGTATATATTCTAGACTGATTAAAATCAAGCATTTAGAAACTCATTCAACAGAAATTTTCTGTGTGACCACGGTGTGCACATCATTCTTAGGCTTTGCTGTTACAACACTTTTTTCTTTCTTAAAGAGCTGATAATCCAGTTAAGAAAACAGGCATGTATATAAATAAGTGTAATTACTGTAAAGTAAGTAATTAATGCAATATGCAATGAGAATCCTACGATAGAGTATTTTATGGTGCCTTTGTGCAGGAAAAAAAGAGTTGAATGGTCATGCATTGCTTCACAAAGGAGGGATTACTAAAAATGGTGAGAGCATTTTATTTTGAAATAATTTTAAATTTCAGAAAAGCTGCAAGAGTAAAACAAAGAATTCCTGTATACCTTTCACCCAAATTCCCCCAAATGTTAGCATTTTGCCGCATTTGCTTTCTCATTTCTCTCTGATATTAATATATTTTTTCTGAGCCACTCGTGAATAAATTATTGACATGATAATTCTTTACCCCCTAATTAATTCAAATGTATATTTCTTTCCTAAAAGACTGGAAGAAAAGAAAGAAATATGTATATATTCTTACATAACCACAGTACAATTATCAAAATCAGGAAATGAACCTTGCCATTATACTGTTATGTAATCTTATTCAAATTACATTTTGCCAGCTTTTCTAATAATATTCTTTATTAAAAAAGGAAAGAAACCATTCTCCTGATCTGGGACCTAATCCAGAATCATGCATTACTTTTAGCTCTCATATGTCTTTAGGCTGTTTTATCTGTAACAATTCCTCAGGTTTTCTTTGTCTTTCATAACCTTGCCATTTTGAAGAGTATAGGTAAGTTATTTTGTCAAATGTCTGTCAAATTTAGATTTTTTGATGTTTCCCAATGGTTTGCTTCAGGTTAAGCATTTTTGTCAGTAATACCTCATATGTGATGTTTTGTCCTCAGTGCATCATATCAGGATGCTCATGAGATAATATAGTGCCATTACTGGTGATACTAACTTTGATCACTTGGTTAAGATGGTGTCTGCCAGGTTTCTCCATTGTAAAATTACTATTTTTATTTGTAGTTAAGAGTTTTGTGGGGATATACATTGAGACCATATAAATATTATTTTTCTTGAGGTTTTCACCTAGTTTTAGTATCCATTGATGATTTTTGCCTGAACCAATTATTACGATGATGGTTGCCAAGTGGCAACTTTCTAATTCCAACATTTTTTTCACTTACCAGTTGTCATTCTGTTGTAAGGAAGAATTTTATTTAATCATTTGTTTATATTACTATATGATAATAGATTCTTATTTTTATTTTATTAAATGGATTATGTAATCTATTTATCTCCTAAATCATTTTGATTAAATTGTCCCAGGTTTAGCCAAAGAGAGTCTCTTAAAGTTGACTCCAAGGTCCTTTTGGCATGTTCCCATCATTATTTGAGTACTTCCTCACGAAAAAAAAAGTTGTAAAGAAGGAATAATAACTTCCCAGGAAAACGAAAAGATGAGAGAAAATTTATTCTAGGCAAAAAGAACATAATGTGCTAAGGCAGGAAAATATGAAATACTGTGGTATATTCCAATATCTACGATGAAATCGGTTTTCTGAATGATGGAGTAATGTAATGAGTGAGGAGGCTGAAAAAGAAGCAAGAAAGGGTTTTATGTATTCTAGGGAATTTGAATTTTATCTGTGGGTAATAGTGAACTTATGATATAAATTATAGAGCAAACATTTTGTGACAACAATGCCCTGTTTTATAATATTGATGCACAAAAATCCCAAGAGTACTTTCCTTTAATATTTCTTTTTTTATTGAATTTATTGGGGTGACATTGGTTCACAGAACTATACAGGTTTCAAGTGTCCAACTCAATAAAACATCATCTGCAAACTATATCGTGCAGCCATCACCCCAAGCAGTCTCTTTCTGACCCTTCCCCGCCCTTTGCCCACCTCCCCCTACCCTCCACTTTCCTTTCCCTCTGGCTATCACCACACTGTTATCTGTTTAATCCACATACAACTATAAAAAACAACACACTTCTCTCAGCCATGGTTTCTAGGTTTTATAAGCATGCTATGAGGCTCATTATTTTGAATAAACACATAGAAAACAGAAAACTATTATTGAAAACAATAAAAGAAATTATTTTCAGATATACAAAGTGCCCTGTAGTCCTGAGCCTATTGTTGCCAGTGTATCCTGAGAGCTTTATACCTGGTTTCACTTAATTTGAGAGATTTATATGAAAGACTAATTGCTTTATATATCCGAACCACACATTCTTTGACTTACCAAAGTCCCTAGCTGTTTAACCTAAAAAAAAAAATTACTATCATCTCTGTAAGTCTCCTAGGAAAGCTATTCATTATCTTAGGTGGTTTGCTGTTCAGAAGGATCCAGGAAACAGAAATACAAGGAATGCAAACTGCAAAAACAATTGGAAATAGGGGCAGTAGTATTAATAGGGCAAAACAAGTCTTCCTGAAGATTTTCTCTATATCCAAAGAATGTTGATTTACACTTTAAGTAGTTGGGGAATTCTTCTACTGATTGTTTTAAAGAATAAAGTTTTCTCCTGAGGATTTGAATTCAATCAAGAAGAACCTGCATAAACATCTTATTTCTATTCTATCCTTTTCAATCATCTGGAAACATCTTTTCTTCATTTACTTCTAATTTAAAACATGGAATTTCAAGCCAAGATAAGACATTGTATATTAAGAATTGGCATATTAAAAAGAATGTATTTGAAGTGGGAAAAATAATTTCATTAGTATAAACAGCTCCATTTCAAGATAGCCATGCCATAAGAAAAAAGGTTACTGTTACACAATGAAGATTCTTGCTTACTGTACTTTGTATAAGGAATCCATTTGTACTGTGTCCCTTTGAAGCCCTCTACATCCTAATCATCGCCATTGGTATTTAAACAAGTCTTTGATGATGCAATCCTGAGTGAACCTGTGCTGTTTTAACGCTAACTTCTTTATAGTATTTTTAGTAGTCACTTTATAGTATTTTTAGTAATCATAGCTGCTTCATGGAAGATAGGAAATCTCAGTAACATTTTGAGTACCTGCAAAGATTCTGAACTAATATAATCAACCCCATGCCTACACTTATGCACTAGAAAATATGAGACAAGTTCCATTTTACTTATGGAAACCTAGGCTTATTAGAGAAATCAGTAGATCACTCATCTGTGGCTAATTTAGAATTGCTTTAATCCTACAGACCTAGTTCACAAAACTAAACCATTGTAGAAGAATGCTGTCAATTTAGATGTTATAATAATTCAACACTGTTACCCTTTGCTCAGTTTGGAAAGCTAGTAGTGGGGAAGATGTCTAGACCTCCTTTCCTCATCCCCACCCCCACACCCATATGAAAATCCCATAGTCAAAAGCACTCTATAGCTTATTTTTTCAATCTAGCTATCCCTCCTACAAATTAGCACTAACAGCCATACATCGGCAGCTAATTTTACTATTGTAAGTTACAATAAATATTCCCTTGAACATTATAATCTTCTCAGTAGGGCATATTTTCACATATTGGTTTTGTTTTGCATTGTAGTACGTATGAGTTTAATGGAGCTAATGACCTCACAGATCCACTTTGTGACCATTACTACTCATTTTTAAGGTAGCAATCAGATATATATTTGTGGCCATGAAATAGTTTTTGCTTTGTAGGAAAAACTCTTATCCAAATTTTCTATCAAATTTTGGATATTTTCTCTATCCAGAAAGCAAGCTTCCTTTCATTGTAACCTTATTTTTTTTTTTAATTATTCTTTCCTCCATTTCCTCCTTCTACCTAAGAGGGGCTTATGGACTACTCAGTGGCCTATAACCCATCTAGTCTTCAAGATACAAAAGTGCATACTTTTTTTCCTCAATTTTTTTTTCTTCTGTCAGATTTCCGTGTTAGGCTCAGAATCAAGAAGAGGGTTGGGTTTAAGAGAGAACATTTCTTGATCTTTTTCCCTGCTTGATTGAGGTCTCTAATGACCAAAGATGGAAGTGCTTTTTGGGGTTGTACCTTGCAAAATAAGTCAGAGATAACTACAGTAATCTTAAATTTTCTGAAGCCTTTATTTTGAAGCTTCTTGTAAATCAATAGTGTCAATGTCAGAAAACCATTGAAATTGTGTTTCTTTTAAAAATGGAAACAAGCCAGAAAAGGAATCATCACTATATTCTTACCAGATTTATCTTGGAAATGTATGCCTTCTAAATATGGGCGGCCCTTGGGAAGCCTGCATGAGAGCCCTTGCTGTACATGTGAAAGCTGTGTCCTCGGCCTAGGCCTCCAGCTGCTGGTGTCTCTGTGTGTCTGTCCCCGGAGCAATGTTTGTTCACTTTTGATTTGGAATGAGAGCACTGGGTCACCTAGATCAATGGTTTTCAAACCTATTTTGGCTACAGTTTTTTGTTAAATGGGATCTTTTATGGACAAATAGTCATCTTGCACATTGTGAGGGATAAAAAACAACTAGGTATCCTAATGTTATTTAGTAGTTCCTTAAAAAGAGCAGCTATTGTCTGTTTCATTAATTTTATTCTTGTGTGTAGAAGGTCAGTTACAAATACTGTTTTCTCATATATAAAGGACCAAGTTAACCCTTCTTTACTGGTGAAGTAGCTGACTGTTCTTAGTGTGATTTGGGTGGGTCTTGAGTGGGAAGATGCTCTTGGCACATAGAAAGTGTTCAGTAAATATTTGTTGGGAACACTTACACACACACAACTGCTTATCTGCCACAGAAGTAAAATATTCCTCCTCTGAGACATTTCTTTCAGTTAATTTGTTGTATATCCAGAAGGTCTCTGTGATAATATGCAGGTAGTTTAGCCAGGGACCAATATTAACACATTAGCATCAAAGTTTGCATTATTTATCCAGTGAGCAGTCACTTTGTGGCAGAGAGCCTATGAATATTGGAGGGCTGAGGGAAGCAAAAGGGCAGAGCAGGAAGCGTCACTGTGTCTTTCCCTTCCCGACTTTTGACTTTGTTTGAAAATTTTGTTATTCATACATACAAGTTTTTATTCAGTAGCTACTGTAAGTATAAGGAAAAGCACTGTTCTAAATATGGCAAAGGATACAAATATTAATAAGGATATAGACCCTGCCTTCAAGGAGTTTTCAGTCAACTAACATAGGTCAGCCAGATATTTAAATGCCTGTAACATAAGATGGAGGGTAGTAGGTGCCATAAGAAAAGTATAAACATGGAACAAATTATTTTAAAGACGGGGAGTATTTTTCCAGCTTGACAAATATCTACATTACAATTTACAGTTTAAGAGGGAGAGAGGGGGGAGGGAGAGAGAGAGAAACATTGATATCTATAGTTCGAGAACCTTCAGATGGTTTACTACCCTCCTGCTTTTATTTTTTTGTCTAGTTACATGTCTTTTCTTTCTGCTGAGCTATAATGTTCTTCATGGCAGGGTAGATCTCACTCTGTATCCCAAGTCCCTAACTGTTCCTGGTTTGTAAAATGCATTGGATAAACATTTGTTCATTGGGTATATGTATCACTGATATTCAAACTTGCTTTCTAGTAAGAAAAATTCTATTCTGTTACAATGCCTATTCAACAAATAAACTCTACACAATCAGAAAGTACAGTTTTCTCCTCAGAAGCAATATTTTAAAAGGACAGCTTTTATAAGATTATACACAATTTGCACCATGAAGAAAGCCTATCTTAGAAAAGATCAAATCTGAGATCTGTAAACCTGAATAAAAAGCAGAAGCATCTCTACCATTCTCTCCAATTACACCGGTTGTGGCAATATGTTTTTATGATATTTGAATGACAAGACTAGGACTTCAGTGAAAGTGAGCTATAAATAAATGTATATTTCAGTCGTAAGTGAATGATAAATCATACATAATCTTTTTTAAAATATCCACTAAAACTCGAAGTAGAAAATATTGCTCATATTCACTAAATAAACTTAAGGTCCTTCAAGCTTTGAAAATTTTTTAATTTTATGATTGTCCATGAGGAGGAATATCATAATTACAATCATGTTTATATGTATTTTTCTTTGATTACTTTTAACAATGTCATTCATCTTAGAATGGAAACTCTTTGAGGCAGTCGTGAACATGGGTTGGGGTAAGAGTACTAAATTTAATAAATTGCAGTAACCAGGAACTAACAGACTACTGAGAGATATATACCATCATTATAGAGTGGATTAAAGTGATGGGAGTTTATTTTTCTCATAAACCAAAAGTCTGTAAGCTGGCAGCTGAAGGATTGTCAGCAGCTCAACATTGTCATCAGAGGCTCAGGTTCTTTTTTCTTCTCATGTTTCCATACTTACCGAGTGAGTTTCCATCCTCATGATTGAAAATTGGTACAGCACCTTCAGTATCTAGCCATGTTCCAAGAAAGAAGGTAGAAGGCAAAAGCTTTCTCCTCTTAAATCTTTATATCTTTATCTTTTTATTTGTAATGGGAAGCCTGCCCCAAGGACTTCTTCCTACATTTCTTTGGCCAAGACTATATAAGGACACTCTTAGCGGCCAGGTGGCTGGTGAAGATGGGAGCTGTGGATAGCAGTTGGCATAGCCAAGCAACAGTGTTTGCAGTTACCCCTTTTCTGCTCACCCTTTGAGCTACAAGCCCTTAAGGCTCCAAAGAAAAGGTCAAGTTATTTGTGAATGAGGATATAGTGTTCTAAGAAGTCTCTTTTTGTCATTAAATGATTAATTTATTAATTCAACAAACATTTAATTTTATTGCCTATTATGTGCCTATTAGCGATAACAACACTGAAAAAAAGGGTAAAGTTGCTGCTCTCATGGAGCTTACACTGTACTTAGAAAGCTATAAACAAATAAATATAAATATATATTATATATTCTAGATATGTGGATATCACTATCCATATATATACACGTACACACACGCAACATGTGTGTGTATGTGCATATGTATCCATTAAAAAAAGTAAAGTAGGGCAAGGAGAATAGTGATGGTAGGTAATATTCTATATAGAATGTTTAACAAAGACCCTCTGATGAGGTGATATTTTAACAAAGACCTGAAAGAAATGAGGGAGGGATGGAACCATAATATCTGTGGAAGAAAGGTGCAAGAAAACAGTGAATAGAAAGACCCTGAAAAAAGATGTATTCGGCATGCTCAAGGACAAACAAGGAGTCAGAATGGATAGAGCACAGTGAACAAGGGGGAAAGTGATAGATGAGAACAGGGGGGGCCATAATGTTTGGGGCTTTGTAAGCCAGAGCAAAGCTTTTACTTAGTGAAATGGAAAATCATTGGAGGGTATAAGCACAGATTAGCACAGTCTAATTTACGACTTAAAAGGATTGCTGTAACTACTGTGTGGATGATAAATTGTAGTGGACAAGGAGAGAAGCGACAGGGAGACCAGTTAAGAGGCATTCAGTTTCCCAGGAAATAACTGATCTCCCTATTGTAGTAGTGGAGGTGGTGAGCAATGATCAGATTCTAGAGGTATTTCAAAAGTAGTTTAGATATGGTTCTGAGAAAAAGAGAAAAATCAAGGATGTCTCCAAGGATTTAGACTAATAACTGGGAGCACAGAGTTGCTATTTACTGAGATAGGAATTGCAAGAGAATAAGACATTGGGTAGGATAGGAGGGTGGGGAATTAAGAGTTGGATTTGAACAGGTTAGGTTTGAATTGCCTGTTACATATCCAAGTGCATGTTGGATGATTTATAAGTTTGGAGATATATATTCTTACCACTGGCTATTTTGCATGGCATACAAATCTAGAGTTGCAGTTAGAGGTTGGGATTAGAGATAGAAAATTAGGAGTTTTAGTGAATGGGTGATATTAATTCCATGGGACTAGATGAGGTTATGTATGGAGTAGCTAAACAATAACCTTTTTCTATGACCTTTTTCAGGAGGAAGAAAATTTTCTATGAAATCCTAGATAAGATCAAGTTTGGGTATTGCGTTTTACTAACTGCTAGCTCATTAAATGTTCAAAGTTTAGTATCGTGCTTAAGGACATGGACTCTGAAGCTGGGCTACCTGGGTTTGAATTGTGGCTCTTCTATTACTAGCTCTGTGATTTAGACCAAAACATGTAATCTCTCTAAACCTCTCTATCCTTATCTGTAAATCAGGATAATAATGATGCCTCCCTATAAAATTGTTGTGAAGATTAGTTAAATTAGAACAGTGCCACAACACATAGCAACACTCAAAAAGGATTAGGCAATATCATTTTTAAAGTTCACCAGGTTTTGACACGTGATGTAACATTGCTAACTTGATTTAATGCTTCACCAAAGCAGGCTATATTTTGGAAGCAAGAGAAAATTTCTCACCTTTTAATCATCATCTGCTATATAAGAAATTGAGAGTTGTTGATATTTATGAGTCAATCCTCACTTTTTTAATCAGTGTTTCAGCATCATATTCTTAGTTAATTGTCTTCCTGTTTAGGTCACAGTGCTGTTGATATCACCAAGGTGGCTAGAAGACACCGCATGTCTCCTTTTCCTCTAACATCTATGGACAAAGCCTTCATCACAGTCCTGGAGATGACTCCGGTGCTTGGGACAGAAATCATCAACTATCGAGGTACTATAATATTTGTCCATTGCCTTTTCATTTTTCTCCAAGATTCATAGACCATTAATAAACAGTTTCCCAAAAGAAAAGAGTTACTAATTATCATCACAGTTATTATCATTATTCTTTCTACTTCTTTTTTCTACTCAACTCTAAGATCAGCCTTCATGGTATACAGAGTAAAGCACCCACACAGCTTCCTTTCTCATAAAAATAAAAAAAACTCGATAAAAATCAACTATGTTTTTTCTGTTCATCAAAATACCAACACTAAAAACCAAAGAGAGAGCTATTAGCCCTGAGTGAGGAAAATAGTTAACTCTGAGTCTTCCTGATGTCCTTTCTGTCAGAAATGGAAGATAACTAATGTGTCTTGTAATCATGTTTTCTTTGTGGAAAATATGTTTTAAAATGTAAACTGTAAAAACTGCATCAATTTATCCATGGTTCACTGAGCAGCCGGTCTGGTTGCTTCATCTGTCTTCTCATTGTCTGCCCTTAGTGCAGTAGCACATTAAGACCCACTCGTGGAAGGACAGTGGAAAGGCGGTGTTCCTCAGTGTTTTCAGTCAACCCCCCTTTCTTAAAACGTCAGCACAATAGCTGTATTTAGTGCAATCTGAATAAAATAATAGTTTTTAAATTATTTTTGTTATGCTGATTAAAACAACACAACAGGATTGATTTTACATTAAAAAATACTTTATTCATAGATCATAAAATAGTCTAACTTCAGTGAACCTTAGAGAATATCTATACAAAAACTCTTAATTTTTCTGCAAGGCAATCTAGACTCAGAACAGCAGAAAAGGAATAGGACTGAGGCTCAAGACTTCCATTCTTCTTTATACTGCACAATAGTGCTCTTCTTCCAGTATTAAAATGTAGAAAATAATGATAGATAACAAGGCAAATTATGTTAAAATTAAAAGGCCTAAAACTAGTGAAATTTTAAATGCCAGATACAGCACTTTCTTCACTGACACTACTTTGACAAATACTGTTTTTATAGAGTTCACGCTAATCCTTTATCTCTGACTTGCATTCTTCTAAATATGTGTATCAGTAGGCTTAAACTTGTCTCTTGTTTTTGTATTACTCCTCATTAAAGTATATAAAGATTAGAAGCTCACTAAAGTGGGGAATTAGTTAGGAATTAACTAAGTGATTTCAAAATCAATTTTAATGAAATAGGTTTTTGCTATTATTAAATGTAGAATATTAAGATATTTTTCATATCAATCAACACCAAGATGTACTCAGAAAATATAAATGTAAACTTAAGTTGGAAAATATTTTAAATAATACTTTACCTATTAGAAACATAAATTAACCATCCCTGGCCTCTTGTAATTTCAGGGGAGTTTTCCCTAACATCAGTTTTTAGAAAAATCTCAGTGTGTGCCGAGTCACACTTAAACAGAAATTTTAATCCTTTAAAGGAAAAAAAAAAAAAACAGAATTGAAAGTGACCATTGATATACAGGGTATGCCAAAAGAAATGTATACATACTTTAACAGCGGATAGCTCAATTTTTAAAATGAACTGTATTTTAATAAATACTGCCTTTATAATGTGTATCTATACATTTTTGGGGACACCCTATATTTCCTCTAGAAAGATTAAAAAAGAAAAGCTGTCAAATGGATTCTCTTTTCCCTTCATACGTTTCTTTCCTCTTCATTTGTTCAGCAAATCAGTTGTCACTTATAAGTTAGCAAACTCTTCATGGATGGTTAAATTTCTTGTCACATCAAGTGTTTCTACCCATCATGACGAAAAGTAATAATGAGGTTTGTATTCAGCCTTTGAGTTGGATCAAACTCAATTTTTAATGCAAAAGAGTATTATAATTAAACCTCCTAAGCACTTTAAGTAGGTGTTTTTAAAAAAAACATCATATATAGAAACATACTTCATTTTGTTCAATATTTATTAAACATCTACTAAATATTAGATACTATATGAAGTCCTGGATCGACAAAAATTAATAAAACAACACTTCTGCCCCATGGATCTCATTGTGTAGTGCAGGAGGGAGACAGGTAAACGTGATAATTTGTCTCCTTTATCGGCTCTTTTGCAGGCTTGCCTCCCTTTGTCCATTAAAGAAAATAAACTGCCTTTAGCATTTTTGGTTTTGGTCCTTTTCAGACCTTGACATGTGCTTCAGAGAGCCCCATCATGCCAGTGACTACAGATGCCACCTGTTAAATGATTTCTAACTCTATCACTGCCCAGGCCTTGCCTGAGCTCTAGACTTATATACCAAATGTATGCACACTGCTAGTACATTTAGCATGACCAACACTAAACTTATTTTCTTTACCTCTACAATACTTGCTGTTTGTTTCCTCTTGAATCCATCCCTTGTTTTTTATTCCCAAAGCTGTCATTTCGGTTTAGGTTTTTATTATTAACTTCATGGATCATTTTTTAATAGAATACTGAAAATTATTCTTCTAAAGCAAGTGTCTAGATGTGCACATACGTATAAAGTATTATTTGTTTGCTTGCTTGTTTGTTTTCATCTGTTTTGGTGATAAGTGATTTTTCTATTATCTCTGTTCTATCCTTTTAGCATTTTTACTATTTTCAGCTCCTATCTGTAAGCAAGGCCTTTAAGGAGCAAGTGCTCTACTGATTATAAATACTTTCCTTTGGTTTCTTGTGAGAGGCATACCTGGCATAACAATGGATGATAATATTTATAAGACTACCACTTATGATTCATCTTCTTTGTTTATAAAATGCATTACATGAATAAATTACAACTGCACATTTGGTGTACAGTACTAGCTACTGTAAAGCAGATTAAAATATTCTGGCACCGCCCAGCCAGGTGTGGCTCAGCCTTTGAGCATCGACCTAAGATCCAGGAGCTCGAGGTTTGATTCCCAGTCAGGGCACATGCCCTGGTTGCAGGATCCATCCCCAGTTGGGGGCGTGCAGGAGGCTGCTGATCAATGACAACTCTCTCATCATTGATGTTTCTATCTCTCTCTCTCCCTTCCTCTCTCTGAAATCAATAAAGATATATTTTAAAATAAAATAAAATATTCTGGCACCATTCACTGCAATTCTCAGTCTCTTTTAGTTAACAGTGGAAAAACTATGAGCTTTCAATAGAAAGGATTCTGTTTTCTTAGATACATTATTTTAGATTACTAGCTCTAGGATCAGAGACTTCAGCATCTCTGACCTTGGTTCTTTGTTTTCCACAAAAGACTTAAGTAATTCTAGTCAAGGAACCTTTAAGCTTTGCTGTTGGAACTCATTTGGAAGCAGTAAAATATCTTTTAGAATACTGACCACAGCAGATACATTTCTCCTGTCTCTGACTTATAGTTAGATAACTGCCTGAAGATAGGCAATTATCTTAAGCAGAAATTACTGCCCTCTAGAAGAAATTCAGGAGCTCCTGATTTCAAACAGTAGGAGGTTCTCACCAAAATGGTTCACAGCTCATGCTAGGAATTCATTAACTCCTCATGAGGATTCAAGAGCTGTCAGAGAATGACAAAAAGGGAAGTAAGGTACACTGTACGGAACTTTGCCATCAAACGTACTCTTTACCTTGCTTTACTTTTAACTAGCTGAGCGACCTTGGGCAAGCTACATAACCTTTCTGAGTCTTGTTTCTCTCATACATAAAAATAGAAATAATGTCTACCCAATAAGGTCTTTGTGAAATACTGTTAAAGGAAATAATATATGTAAATCATCTAGTTTGCACTAAGCTTCCATATTTAGAATTTAGTAAATAATGAATTCCTTCCCCTTCTCCATGTGGGGGTTCTGAGATCATAGCCCTGAGATAAGCACCTGTAACTCACAGTGTCAAAGCTAGAATTCCTTGGCTCAGCTCCATTTGTTGATCCACATGAACAGTCTCTGGGTCCCTGTGCATTTTGTTATAGTCAAATTTGCATGTTACCCCCGTAGGTCATTCAGGCATGTGCTCTGTATCTCATTTGAAAATTTAAACAGCAGTTTTCACTGTTTTTGAGCTTATTTCTGGTTGAGCTTTACAAAATTGAATC
This sequence comes from Miniopterus schreibersii, assembly GCF_964146895.1. NCBI lineage: Eukaryota > Metazoa > Chordata > Mammalia > Chiroptera > Miniopteridae > Miniopterus > Miniopterus schreibersii. Next base: position 176,415,541 of record NC_138101.1, read on the forward strand.
AGAGAAGTCAGGTAGTTACTCATATATTTCAAGTGAAAGGCTGTATTTTTATTATCCAAATTACTGCCTCCAATGTCTACCTAGTAAGGTCTTCACCTAGGATGATCCCATTTACTTGCAAACCTCCTGGGATATTGGTCTGTGCTGGCATTTGCTGTAGGTTTTTCCATAAGCGTGACTGCTTGAACTCATTCATAATTCCCTTCAGATAGTCTCATCTCTTTAGTCCATAAACTTCATTATACCTCTAAAATATGCACATCTCATTATATCCTTTTATTTATATCATTTTATTTATATCATATCCTTTTATTTATATCATTTTCTTAATACTTCTTCCTGCATTCCTCAAATAGGAACATTTCATTAAATCCCTCTCTATATATTCATGGGGTGTGTGTGTGTGTGTGTGTGTGTGTGTGTGTGAGAGATCACAACCTCTAGGCAGTTGTGCTGCTCTTAATATCCAAGATTGTGATTATATTACCAATCTGTTATCTATATCTGTGCTTTCAGGTGCTTTTGCCCCAATATTGTGATTACCACATATGTGCTGTTATCACAGTGCTCACCAAGCCCCTTATGTGGAGGAGTCATTTTTATAGTTATATAATTGAGTAAAATTAATTCACATAGGAATCAGACATGTAATGTTAGCTAATTATCCCATGTGATAACCAGGTAGACCAATCTTCCTATTTCATACTTCCTTCTATGCACACCATTATATATTTCTATATATGTATTCTCTCCCTTTAAAAATAAAGTATATTATAACTGTATCTCGCTTGAAGTAATTTTGATAGAAAATAATCTATATTTAATTTTAAAAAGTAAGGAGGAAGTAACTTTTCAGTATGATTTCTTTAAGTCAGTTTACACAAGTTTTATTCAATACATCAGATTTAAAAAGTCCAGTTTTCAAATATGATTCTTAGTTTTCCATTCTTTTTGGATACTTTTTTTCACACTTTAAGTATACATTTATTTGGTATAGTTTATTTGGCAATCTTTTTATTCAGTATCTATTTTGAGGTACCATCATCTATATTAACAGTATTAGGTTAGGATTCAGAATATAAGCAATGGAAAAACTGGTTTCATTTAAAATAAAGTGAAAATAGAAAATTTCTACAGAGAAATTGTGTCAAAATACCTTATTCCTGCAATGATCAAAATTTCAAAGAAGGATTTCAGATTTCTAGAAATTCCTATTTCTAATTATATTGGTAGAATTATGAAAGTTTATGTAAATATACAAGATTTTCCAAACTATAGGGAAGAAAAATAGTACAAATGAAAAGAGACAGCCCAGCAGGCATGGCTCAGCAGTTGAGCATTGACCTGTGATCCAGGAGATCGTGGTTCAATTCCCAGTCAGGGCACATGCCCGAGTTGCAGGCTCCATCCCCAGTAGGGGACGTGCAGGAGGCAGCTGATCAATGACTCTCATCAATGATGTTTCTTTCTCTCTCTCTCTCTCTCTCTTCCCCCTTCCTCTCTCTGAAATCAATAAAGAGATATTTTTTAAAAAAAGGAAAATAAAAGAGACAAATATCAGTGGCAGTAAAGGATTTGCCAGTACCACCAGCAAGAGAATTACCAGGAATGAAAACTTGGTAATAGCGCCTTTTTTTTTTTTAAGTTTAAATTGATTAAATTTCCCATTAGAGCATCCAGTGCTACAGTAGTTACCTCTTTGACTATTTTCTTAAGTAAAGACTTTGCGACTCCTGGCAGGCTCTTAGCTCACCCCCTAGCAGGGGCTATGTGCTAGGGAAACCCAAATCTTCCTTTCATTTAATTGTGAGACAAAAAGCATATGATGAAAATCAGAGACACAAGGATTCTGTTATAATCAGCAATAATCTAAGTGTAATGTGTCTGAATGTGTATAAGAATGGAATAGATTTGCAATAATTTTTTAAACTATCTCCATTTTCCAAAAACAGAACTTATTTAATGGGTTAAAAATTTTATTTTCTCTTTCTATAAACTTCTTTTCTGCAGAATCCCAATGTCCTTGGTTAAACTGCTTTAAAAAAAAATCAACTATTAACATCTTGTCTTACCATTTGTAAATAACATAGAATGATTCAGTGATACTATTGAAACCTTGAGACTATGAAAGTAAGTTACCCCAGGATTACTTCAAAATCACTATTATGATTGTTACATTTAATATTTATTTATTCTTGCATCTCATTTAGGAACTTTATTTCATCATCTATCTGTTTTTTCTTTTTATAAAATACTTGTTACATATTACCTTTTTAAAATAGTCATAGCAATATCCTAATATAGGACAATTAATTTTGAAAAAGTTAGGAATTCTTTTTAGGATACCAGGATATGTAGTCTAAAATTATGGAAATTATAGTAAGAAAATATTTCTTCCCTGTGGATCTTATTTTAGTTTTTAGGACAGTGATTGAGAAATTACCAATAAAGAAGAGCTTAAATTGTTCAAACTATAGAAAAAACATTTTGTTTGTTTGTTTCTACCAAATTCTGACCAAGAAATCCACCCCTTGGACCTAAGTGCTACCCATTTATCAGTGACACTGTATTCATGTGATCTTGGTGTGACAAGGTTTCCATCATTAAGTACCACCAGGAGTGAGCATTTACTCTCATTTGAAACATTTTCTGTGACCTGGAAAACATTTTAGGTATTTTTTAAAACTAATATTTTCCCAAAAAGATATAGCTTTCATTTTAATTAAGTTAAATGCTTTTTACAGTTACACACTTATTATTTTTATAGCTTAATATTTTATATATAGAAATGAATATATAACAAGATGTAAGTTACAATAAACAATAAAATTTACATCATAGAACTACAATAAAACCTAAGAACTAATTCATCACCAATTCAATTGCATCTTTTTGTATTGTTAAATCATGACTTAATCATTTCTGATAATCATAACATTTGTATTTATTCAAATTTTATAACCCTACATAAAGCTTATTTTTATTTTATGGTGTAAGAACTGTAATGCTTGCTCTTACTCATTACATTGTCAGGTAATGAGCATCCCTAGATGGAAAAATACAAGTACACAACACATTACCTTTTTGAACAAGCTACATGTTTTAAAAGCCTGGGGATTTTTTTGTACAATTCCATAAACATGACTTCTGGAGTAACTAGAGATTAATTAGTGTCCTTGTTTTCACCAAAAAGATATTTACCCCTAAATCACTTAATCTTTCTCAGTTTACACAATTGTGAAACCTATACTATGTGAGATTTATAATGTATCGATTTTGTACAGTCTTTAAAATTTGCAGTCAAAATGTGGGGAATAAATTATATTGGGATAAGCTTGAGGTCACTCACCATATTAAATGTTCAGTATCTGTTAAATAATCATGAAGCTTTCTATAAGTATGTTATACTTCATGATAACACTATTTTTGTTAATGTTGTAATGACCCAAATCTGTATGTTTCACCTTCCTCTTAATCTTTAGACTTAGCTAATATTGTTCCTACCAATGAACATTTGACCAGTGTAAATAATATGTATCAAGTCTGCCTTCTCAGCTATTTTTGTGAGCACAGTGGATAGATGTTAGGTGAAAAAGACCTTTGAGTAGCCTCTCACATAGATTGGTTTTTAAATGTTGTAGTAACATAAGTACACTTCTAAGGGATTTATAATCAATAGAAAACTGATTTATATCCATGTGGGGGTTTTTATATTAGGGAGTCTTAGATAATATCTTTCTTTTCAACCTTATGTTATCTACCACACTCTTCCTGCATTCCTGAAATATATAACTGATAGTATCTTGTATGAGGAATCAATTTGCTGGACAACTGAACTCAGAGTTTTCCCTTGATTTACTCCAACGCCGCCTTAGAACTAACTACAGGGGAACTTTACAGCTGTGGAATCATTTTGATAAATGACTTTGAGAAATTAACATGCGTTTTCCCTCTTACATCCAAAAGTCACTCAGTTCTGACATCTTAATTTAGACAGCAAGAAGAGTATTATCTGGGCCAAAATAAATGCCCTACCAAACAAATTAAATATTTACTTTTACCTCTTAGAGAATACATTTGGGTTTAATGGTCACAAAGCATACTCAACTTTATAAATAGCTCTCAGTCTTGATTTTCCTTGTATGTGTGTCCATTGTCAGCCATTTGAATTTCTGAAGGCTCTTTCTGAAGATATTTTTGGGGGCAGTCATCTCAGTGTAAAAAAGCTGGCACTCTAGAGAGTAGTCATAATGATATAATTATATCTGTGGGAAGCTGACTTATATATGGGTTTCCTGCTCACAGCATAAAAAGGCTACCACCTCTTGGCCAAGCACTCTGCCACTGTCTTCTTGCAACACAAGTAGGCATACCAAACAAAGCAGAATTAATCGTTGGCCAGTCTCTTCCACTCCTTATCAATCTCGTTAGAGCACTTAATTGTATGTATGGATCAGGGTCCCCAGTGATGCGTAGCCCTGCCTTTAACTTTTCTGACCCCCACAATCTAAAAATATGCATATTTGTTATCATCTTTATCTTCATCAAGTTGAAGACATTCTTTATTATACAGAATTTAGAAATGCAGTGTGAGGGTGAAAGCAGAATGCAGTGGACATCTCCTCAGACTCTGGAAGCAGCACCATAGCTTCTTGGCACACAGCCTAACAAAGGCCCACTTCGGACTTTGAAGAGCTGCTGCAAACTCTCACCACCAACTATTCCTGAGAAAGCACACTAGTTATATTAATTATATAATAGGGAAACAATCTTTTGCTGCTTATAAATAGGGCTCTCGTTGGAATGGAGCATCTGAGAAAAAGGAATTTTGCTCATGTTTTCCTGAAACTGTATATTTTAATAAAACTTTTGGCTCTTACAGCTTCAGCTGCTCACTGTTGTTTCTCTACTAAATGTGAAACCTAAAACAGTCATAACATCTTGTTGTGATGTTACTGCTGCCTGGTTCCCGTTCAAGTTTTAAGAAGGCTGAGGCTCCCTTTTTCAAATCACATGCCCAAAGTTTATTCAACGCTAATACTTGGGCTCCACCTATGGGCAAAGAAAAGGAATGTTTTAACATCTATGTATCTATAGGTATGCAAGAGAGACTGTCCCGTTTGATAAAGTAATTTTCAGCACTACTACATACTCTTAAGTTCCCAAGCAGATCACCTGGTCAGACATTGAATGAATTCTAATATTGACTACTTGGAAGAGCTATCCATTCTTTAGTCCTAAACTCTACTGAGAGATATGGATATACAGTAGGTGCTTGTGTATCTGACATTTATTACTTCAGTACTCTTGTATCCACTGCAGGTGGAAGTTTTTACCATTTTCCAATCAATTGCATATTTCTCTACAAATCCTATCCCTTGCCTTAGGCTTTTAAACCAAAACTTGAGGTAATGTGTGTTTTTCTCTTTGAAGGATTGAAATTCTGCTGGTAAGTTAACTTCATACCAACTCTAAAAGCAGAACTAATCCAGTTCTAAAAGCAGAACTAATCCAGTAAGGATCTAATTTATCTTAAAGACAGCAACCCAATATTTTGCATAAGTCCAAAATAAAAAACTCACCAATTATATAGATATATTAATAAATTTTATTAATAACCTAACTATAAAGCATTTCTTTCTTTCTAGGTGAAATGTTTTCTTTTTCTTTCCATGATATTTGAAGAAGGCCTATAAAGACCGGATGGTATATCTGTGCTACAAATGTAATTTTTTCTTGACTTGTCTAAATACTGTTATATTTTGAAATGAGGGGAATATTCTTTTTTTTAATCTCTTATCCTTGCCCTTAAAAAAAATAACAGCTTTATGGAGATACAATTCATATACTGTACAATTCACCCACTTAAAGTATACAATTCAGTGTTTTAGTATATTCACAGATTTGTACAACCATCGCCATAGTCAATTTTAGAACATTTTCATCACCTCAGAAAGCACTCCCCTCCCCTTTAGCTACCATCCTCCTCCCCCCCCCACCCCCTATTTAACGCTAAGTAACCAATGGCCTACTTTCAGTCTCTACAGATTTTCCTGTTCTGGACATTTCATATAATAGAATCACATGTGATCTTTCGTCACTGGCTTTTTCTACCTAGTCCTTTTCTTATAGTCACTAGTTTTTTTAGGTTAATAAAGCCAAAATAAAGGTTCATTCATGTTGTAGCATGCATCGGTACCTCATTCTTTTTTTGTTGTAGTAAAAAACACATAACATAAAATTTATCATCTTAACTATTTTTATTTGTCCAGTTCAAGTGGCATTAAGTACATTAACATCGTTCTACCACCACTACCCATCACCAAAACTTTTTTATCTCCCCAAATTGAAACTCCATACTCATTAAATGATAGTAGCTTCCTATTCCCCCCTCTCTCCTACCCCTGGCGACCACCATTCTACTTTCTGACTCTTTGGTTTTTAATATTCTAATTACCTCATGTAAGTGGAATCATATATTTGTCCTTTTGTGACTAGCTTATTTCACTTAGCATTATGTCTTCCAGTTTCATTCATGTTATAGCGTATGTCAGAATTTCCTTCCTTTTTAAGACTGAATAATATTCCTATATGTATAGACAACATTTTGTTTATCCATTCATCCATTAATGGACACTTGGGTTGCTTCCACCTTTGACTGTTGTGAATAGTGCTGCTATTGAGGCAGGAAAGTTAGAATATGGAATAAAGGCCTCAAGCTCCACCCTCCCCTTTTCCATCTTGGCTGGAATATTTCAGACATGATCTTCACTGACCAGTAGTTCCCCCGCTTCCCCCACCTTAATTTTCCTTAATGGAGAGGACCACAAAAGAAAGAAATAGCTATCTGGAGAGGAGGGACAAGGATGAGCCTTGTGGGTAGTCACCCTGCCAGCATCAGACGCCAAGGACCACCCTATCCTCCCTGCCCCCTTGCCCAAATTTAATAAAATCCTTCCACCTAGAACCCATCTGCACCTTGTTCTCCGAGGTCACACCCTCTCAGTTCTCAAATGTGTACTATTGCTTGGACGTGGGGAAAAAAAGATTTATTCATTTTCTTAAGATAGATTTCTAGAAGTGAAATTACTGGGTCAGTAGATATGAAAATGTTTAAGAATTGGCTTTTTAAAGTCATCTTTGGGTTGTGAAAGGATTGGTGACATGTTAACTTGAACACATCTTTGATAACTTTGTAGCTACTCACATTCAAATAATCCCTGCAAGCACTACTATTAATGGACTGAATCTTAATTTTTCATTTCTGACACTAGGGAGCATCGCTTCCTTCTGTCTCCTCTTCTGTGGGATAGAAATCAGGTGTGACTGAGCCCATATACCAGCCTTGTCAGACAAGCACATGTGCTCATCTTGTTTGTGACTGCCTGTTTAACAGTTACTCTCAACATCCGTATTTTGCTTCTTTTCTCTTCTTTCAGATGGAATGGGTCGAGTCCTTGCTCAAGATGTATATGCAAAAGATAACCTACCCCCCTTCCCAGCATCAGTAAAAGATGGCTATGCTGTTCGAGGTAAATATTTTGGCTTTCTTGAGTATCATCATAACTCACACTGTATCTTTTTCCCCTGATTTTTGGTTCAGCCCAGGCACCCAACAACTATTAAATCTGTTTCCCTCTTGGTTGTCAAAATAATTTCATTCACAGACAATGCAATTATCTACACCTATATATTTTCTGACACAATCTTGTTTAAAACTTTTCAGTGAAATTACTGTAGTTACTTGAAAATTCTTATCTATAAATATATGTAGAGTTTGATATTAAAAAAACACTATATTATTATTTATTCTTTCAGCCTTACACATACCAGATAGCAGACATCTTGCTTGGTCTGGGAAGTTTTTCACGTTTTCTAGTTGGAAGCATCTTATGGTATAAGAAAAAAGAGCAGGTTACTAACATAGGGATAAAGGAGGTGGTCTTTTCTCCTGCTTTAAACTCAAACATCAATAAAGGCTTCATAAAAAGCAAGCATAAGGGAAACCTCTAATTCCCTGGAAGATGCCATATTTCAAATCTCGGAAGCCTCAGATGGTACCAGCAGCTCACGCCTTCAGAGTTGCCTGAGATTGCCTAAAGCTTAAAAGCAATGTGAAATAGCATTTGCCTGCCTAAAGTCCTATCTAAGAACCCAAAATGAAAATGCAACTGAATTGCTTAGAAACTATTATTGATTATTGATTATTAACCCAAGGCTTGTGCCATTGAAGAAATGTCTAAAAACATTTCCCAATTTATCAAAGGTGTTAAGAAGGCCAATTTCTTTCTATATGATTATTTATGGAGTCTCTTACCTGTTTTTTTGTTGTTACTTTCCTTTTACTCAATCTAGCTTTTAAAATAATTTTCTCTTTTTTGTAATTAAATACATTAATTAATCTCCATGTTCCATCCCAATTTCTTAACAATATCTTTATGTTGGAGGCAATATAATAAGTGGTTAAGTGTATGGGCTTTGAGCAGAGTAAGAGTAATCTGGGTTCCAGTACCAGTTCCATCAATATAACTTTCAGCAAATTACCTAAACTTTTTGAGCCTCAGTTTCTCATTTCTAATATGGTGATAATTACAACAGTACTTAACCCCAACAGGTTGTTGTGAAGTTTAAATGAGACTATAAAAAGCCTTACTGAAGTTCCTAGCACCAAAAAAAAACTTGATAATTGTTTTTTAATTATAGTAACTATTATTATCATTATTGTTATTATGATAAACACATTTACTTACACAGTCTCTGAAAAAAGTATAACATTTATCTAAATTGTTAATCTCATATTCTATATAATTAAAATGATAAGGAGATTAATTCCTACTAATGTATGCTTTCTCAGGAACACTATCTTGGATGCAGCTCATTCAGCTTGATCTCACTAAATCAGAGATTTCTGAAAACATAAATAATAAATCCCTAACAAATTATTTCCCAATTTATTCCTTCTACAGTGTTTTTTATAATGAATATTGTCCACAAATAAACTTATTTTAGTCTTTTGATAGCCTCATTGGCTCTTTTTGTTTCCTGTTCCCAATCTAAAATGGAAATTCTGTTTTGAACTTATAATTGGGAGCCATACAGTATTACTATAAAATCAGAATACAACAAACAGCTACAACAGATAAAATAGCAAAGGGACAAGAAAGTCTATTTTTTACAGTCTTTGTAATATAAAGTAGGAGAAAGGGAGAAAATAAATTATTTGAGGCAAAATTATTTTCAACTAGAACGTTGTTCTGTGATTTTTGTATAAGATGCTAGCAGCTTAATAAAAAGAAACTATTGCTCTTAGCCTTTCTAGTTGCCAGAAAGAGCAGTTGGACCACATGAGCCATAAAAGAGCCTTTCTGCTGTAGAATCTATCAAACTTTTATGTAAAGTTACCATGCAGCATCTTACTTTTTTGTTTTGAAGTGGTGGTATTTTAGACAGAGAAAAACATATAAAATGACATTTCTCAGTATAAAAGTTTCAACGGGTTATATATCACGCAGCTGATTCATATTATTTCTTTCCTGTGGAATATTGATAGTTCTCTAATATATGTACCATTTACCAGAGACATAACACATAACAGGTAACATTGTGGATATGGTTAAATCGCAAATTGGGAGTGGTTGGTTTATCTGTGTGTATATATATCAGCATCATAATTAAAGAAGCAAAAGTAATCGGTGAACAAAAAGGAATGGTCTCAGTCTTTTCTGTGCCAATAATACGGCACCGTTGCTGCTGGGTAAAGAAGATCCTGAGGCTGCTGTGCGGTTCCTACCACTCTGCTCTGTGCCCTCCCCCTGCGCCCCATCCTCTGCTGCATCCCTTCCCCACCCCTGTCCTTCTCCCTTGTCCTCCTCTGCCTTTGCCTTAGGCCTTCCAGTAATAACCAGTGGCACCCGGGAACGTTGCTAACCTGCTAGGTGAAAAGAGTTTGCTAACTTGCTCTGGACCACTAAGCATTAGCCAGTACCCTTCAGACACATGGCATAAAACTCCAAGCCAGTTGGAGGATCACTTGCTTTAAGGTATGTGGGTTGAAAAATTCAAGAGAGTAAAAAATGACTAAGGAAATAAATAGGAACAGCTTTTTTAAAAAATAAGATAGAATAGAATGTGAAGAAGAAAGGAATCAAGTGATGATTATTTAAATAATAGGAAGAGCTGTGACCTAATTAGGGAGTGAACTTGAAAGATAAAAGGAAATGAAAGCATGTTATCAATTAGAATCAGATTCTTCATCTTTTTAAAGTGTTATTTCTCCCTTCATACTGATTAAGTCAATCATCTTGATGCACTCACACTCTCCTATAGAGATAGGGGTGGGTGCACATTGTCTCACAGTTTCCTTTTTTTTTTAATTACAGTTTACTTCAATATTATTTTGTATTGGTTTCAAGTTTACAGCTTAGTAGTTAGACAATCATATACTTTACATAGTGTTTCCCTCGATATTTTTAGTACCCAACTGGCACCATACATAGTTAATGCAATGTTATTGATTATATTTCCTATGCTTTCCTTTACATCCCTGTGACTATTTTGTAACTACCAATTTGTACTTCTTAATCCCTTTACCTCTTTCTCCCAGTCTCCTTCCCCTCAGACAACCACCAGTCCACTCTTTGTGTCTGTGAGTCTGTTTCAATTTTGTTTGTTCACTTATTTTGTTCTTTAGATTCCACATATAAGGGAAATCATATGGTATTTGCCTTTCTCTGACTGACTTATTTCACTTAGCATAATACTCTCTAGGTCCATCCATCCTGTCTCAAAAAAAAGTACCAGTGGTGTATTTCACAGAACTAGAACAAACAATCCAAAAATGTATATGGAACCACAAAAATCCTGAATAGCCTCAGCAATATTGAGAAAGAAGAACAAAGTTGGAAGTATCACATTACCTGATATCAAACTATTCTACAAGGCCATAGTAATCAAAACAGCATGGTGCTGGCATAAAAAATAGACATATAGATCAATGGAACAAAATAGCCCAGAAATAAACCCATGCCTATGTGGTCAATTAATATTTGGCAAAGGAGGCAAGAACGTACAATGGGGTAAAGATGGTCTAGTCAATAAATAGTGCTGGGAAAATTGGACAGGTATCATACATATAAAAAAATGAAACTAAACCGCCTTCTTATGTAATTTCTTCTTAGATGTTAATATAGACAAAAAATATCTCAGAATTCCAGATTGAGCTTTCTTGAAAATGTTTAATTTGAAAGGCTTATCCCTTCAGAACTTGTTTTGGGATCATTTAGAAAAAGGGAAAGTTCTGAACCAAGCCAGTAATTATTTTGAGAACCAAATGTTGCAAACAATTCGGGTAGGATGTATTAAAAGAAGTCCTTGCCACTTGGGTAAAATAAATTTTAAAGTTTTTTTCTTTTTTACTTTCTGATTGAAATACATGCTTAGGAAATTACAGAAAATCAAAAAGAACATTAAAAATTACCCGTTATCTCACTGCCTAGCAACTATTATCATTTTGTTGTACTTCCTATCAGTGGGTTTAACTGCATACTAAAATTCAGTATAACCTTTTCTTCCCATTTATTTATCAGTATAACCTCTTTGATTTAGAGCTAATTCTTAGTCTTTCATGGAAGTCATGTTCCAGGATTTTTAGTTTGCCCATTCAAAACTTCTTTGGCCACAGCTGGTTCTCCAGCTCATTTGACAGCCCATTGCCTTCCACTATAGGACACTTCAGATGAAGAGGGCTTTATGATGTGGAAATATTACTCATGTGAGCAGAGAGGTAATTTGGAGTAATTAATTTTAATTAATAATGTATTTACGGAAATATCTATTTTCCCAATACTAAGAATAAATGGGCATTTTTATCTTGGAAGATAATGGTAAATGATATAAAATGCCTTTTCACTCATCTGTCCTACTCCTAGCTCCCTGCTTTCCATAAGAAAAGGCAACATATTTAAAATTCCAAACAACTCACCTGATTTAATCCCTCAATATAATTGCAGCAAGTATTAATCCTGTTGTGCTAGTTTTGTTACCTTCCCTTTCCCCCACCCCAACTCTTTCTAATAATCTTAATTTTAGTGTACACATAAATATTATTACCATATTGCCTATCATCCTGGTCTTAGACAGTTTGGTTCCATCAAGCTAAACAAATTCTTAATCTCTCTGCCCTTTTCTCTGTTAAAAATATTTCCTAGGATCCCTGAAAGTTATGCTGCTCTCTGTAGTCTTACTTTATTCACTCCTAACCTGGAAATCATTAGACTCTTTACTGTTGTAAATAAATAAATAGATATAAAGTGTTTCAAGAAGTTTAAAGAGAGCTCACATATTGCCAGAAAATGAAAATGAGTGATAATCATATGGCAAATGGCTTGGGGAAGATTATTTTGTATACATTGCCACAATGAATAGTTATCTAATGGTATCAGTTTTATATCAAATGATATAATCAGAAATCTTTACATAAATAGGTAAACAAGACTAAAAAATGTTTTCTGAACATTAACAAAAAGCTTCAGGATCTAGCATCAAGCATAATGATACAGTGTATTTGCTGTTAGGGTTTGGTTTATATTACTTTTATCGTTTCCTGCAAATTAAATTCTACAATTACAAAACAGAAAAGAAAGCTTATTATCAGAAATGTCAGAATTGTGGAGAAAGATCCTAAGCCTTTACAGAAATCCTTGGAATCCATCTATCTTTTCTAATGGCGTACTGTGGTTTACTTAATTTTTTTTAAGCTTTAGGTTCATATGCCACCATTCCTCCACTTCAGCTCCCTCACACCCAAGCTTGTAGAATTCAACTTGAAAATGGCAACTTTTATTTGTCTCTTTAATAGATATTTTTCAGTAAATATCAACAAGTTAGATTGGTTATTCTTTTCTATCTTTATAAGAAATAGTAAATTTCTTACAATTTGGAATACTATGCAGCTATTAAAAAGAAGTATATTTTATCCTTTGGCACAGCATGGAAGGAACTAGAAAGTATTATACTAAGTGAAATAAGCCAGTCAGAGAAGGACAAGTACCACATGATCTCACTTATATGTGGAATGTAATAAACTGATGAACAAAATGGATCCAGAGACATAGAATAATGGAACAGACTGAGGGATCTCGGGGGGAGGGGGGGGGGGAGGTTAATCAAAGAACTTTAAATAAATTAATCAAAGAACTTTAAATAATAAATAAAATACAAAATTATTTGGTTCATTTGTATTTTTCAAATTTTCTACAAGAAACATGTATTCTATCAACAATTATTATTTTTTAATAAAATATTGTTTAAAAGTTAAAAAAAAAGAAATAGTAAATTTCGGTGTTAATATAAAATCAGGACTTCTGTTGTTGTTCACTGATTATTTTATTCCTTGAGTTTTATTCTGAATGTGTCTATATTCAGTTCAATCTTCTCTGCTCCTCAAAAGAGTAGTCCCTCAACCAGCAGCAGCAGCAGCTTGTTAGAAATATAGAACCTCAGGGCCTATTCCAGACCCACTGAATCAGAATCTGTATTTTTAACAAGATCTGCAGATAATTTATATGCACATTAAGGTCTGAGAAGCACTATTATAAGGGAAATATAGTTTTAGAAAGGTTCCAAGAACCTTCTATAATGTTTGTTGACTGAGCCTTCCTTGGCCAGAAGTATAGAGGCCTATTTCCCCGAGCAAGGTGGAGAACATAGTTTAAGAGAGCAGGTTTTCTCCCCAGTCAGTGCACTGTCCTTAATTACAAAGGATCTTGCTGCTTAGAATCACTTATGGGCTCTTTCAGATGTTGGCCTCCCTGATACTCTATACCAGACTTGCTCCAGATGATCTCCAGTGACATTTATTTAGAGCATTCATTCATGCATGCATCTTCCTAAAATGAATCTTTGGAGCCACACTCATTTATTTACTGAACATTTTTAATACTTCACATGTTGAACATTTATAGAATACCTATTATGCACCAAGTTCTAGGGATCCCCCTGAGACAAATAAGCAAATAATTGCAAATACATTAGGAAGCCATAATTAGAATTTCTTCAAGAATATACTAGAGAAACAAGAGAGGAAGTAGGTGACTCTTAAGGAAGGGGAGTCAGATATGACTTCATGAAGACAATGACATTTGAATTGAGTCTTGAAAGCTAAGAATTCTTTCGTCAAAGACAGAGATAAGGGAAGGACACTCCAAGTAATGGAAGTAGCGTATGTTATGGAGCTAAAATATGAGTCTTCTTGAGGAGCTACAGTACTAGAAGTTGAGAGTGGCTGGAGTATAAGATATAAGGAGGACATGAACCAGAGGCCTTTACACATCATACTGCTCTCTTTAGGTGAAGATCTTTAAATGGAGCATTTCCACTTTATATCTATCTCCATCTCTCAGAGCATTCTCTCTCCCTCCTCTGCCTCCCTCTCTTGCCATCTCTCTCTCACACACACACTCCAACCTTTTGCCTACTCAGCCTTCTTCATCCTTCATATTCAAATCAAAAATGGTTTTATCAGGGTGGCTTTCCTTTACCCTCCAGTGTAGTTCGGGTACTTTCATTGTGTGCTCTCATAAAACCATGTTCCTTTAAAATGGTCTTCATTTGGGTTTATATATTCATTAATATGATTGTTTGATTAATATCTATCTCCCCTATTACATCAGTGGCTTAAAGAGTTTTATTTTAACCACACTCATAGGAAGGCACACATTAAATACAGTATATATTACAAGCCAATGATATAAACTCATTAAACATATATAATACATATAAATAGACATATGCACACATATATAAATAAAAATAAGTTTCATGAAACAGTATTTATCCTTACCATGTGTGATGAATATATTTTCTATTCTTTTTCATTTAAAAAAATTGTTTTCAAGTTAATATTAGAGCACACCTCCATTTGTGATCCCGAGTTTAAAAAACATTGCAACAGACTGGCACTGCATTAGAATAGAAACAATGTCTGGTTTACTCTTTGCTCAGCACCTTTGTGACACTTGGGGCATAGAAGGCACTCATTAGAAATTTAGTGAATGAATGAAAGGAATGAAAAGCTTTAAAAGGTATTAGTATTTTTAAAGACTGATTATCCCCATTTTTATCAACAAGAAAACTGAAGGCTCAAGAAAAGTTTAGTTATTTGCTGAAAGTCCTGAGGCTAATACTGGTAGAACCAGGATTCAGATTCAGTTTTGTTTTACTCTAAGAACCAGGATTCAGATTCAGTTTTGTTTTGCCCTTGTGCAAAGAAGTAAAAGGAGAAAATGTCTCGGTTTTTACTGTGAGATGGCAAGCTGGTAATATCTTTACTAGAACAATAAAAAATAAATTTATTCACATTTCAGATGCAGTTAGTGCAGAACTCTTAAAGATAATTGACTTTTTAAATTTTCTACAGTAAGAAAATCATTATTTGCTTTAAAATACTGCAAAAGCCCGGCTGGGCGTGGCTCAGCGGTTGAGCGTCGACCTAGGATCCAGGTGATCGGGGTTCGATTCCCAGTCAGGGCACATGCCCGGGTTGTAGGCTCGATCAATGACTCTCTCATCATTGATGTTTCTGTCTCTCTCTCTCCCTTCCTCTCTCTGAAATCAATAAAGATATATTTTACCAAAAAAAAAAATACTGCAAAAATAAGTGGGGGAATAGATGAAACAAGATTGGTATAATGTTGATCATTGTTTAAACATTTGTTTAAAATTGTTCACTTCAAAAAAAGTTCTAAAAAAAGAAGAACCTATGAAAACAGCATAAGAAGAATAGTACTACAAGAAAACTGTTCTCTTTCTTACAAGTAAGCACTGACAACACAATGACTCAAAAAACACAAGAAAGCCAAGAGTTTATTAACTGAGATAATGTCTATAAAGCATGAGATACATCTTTGTACATAGAAGATACCCAATGTTAATTCTTGTCTCTCTCCACAATAGGTCAACCAAAGCCTGTGCAAAAAGAGTGGGTCATTATAAAAAGTATTGTTTATAAGCCTTTAGTAAAAAACAACATTTTAGTCACATAGAGAAATAACAAATTTCATATGTCCTTTTTAAAATAAGGAAATTTATTATTTATCAGCATGATTGCAAATATTATTAAAATAGTCCTATAGAAAGCGTCATCTTTTCTATATATGTGTCCCAAACCCTTGCTGTATACAGATAATACAGAACTTATGGTCCTAATCATAAAACTCATTAGATAGACATTGCCTTACCAGTAGTATTGGTCTGAAATCCATATCACATGTGAAGAAAACCCTTTTGAATACATTTATCTCTAGGAATATTTTTTATCAGTCATTAATATACTGTATGTAAAAAAAATGGATAAGAAGTTTTTTCCATCTCAGTTTTGAAAGGGTTTATTTCAATTTTAAAATAGTCAATGGAAAAATGTGATGCAGCACTGCCTATGCATTCTGATTCAGGAATAGCATTTTGACACATTATAAAATATATTTTAAAAATGTATATATATACACATACACTGTTCTGGGAATTAAGAGACTGGATTTTAGTCCTAGCTCTACCACTAGTTAGAGCTTGTTCAATGTACTTAACCTTTTCTACCTGAGTTCCTTTATTCTGCAACTCATTTCCTTCAAATGTCAAGAGAAGAAAAGAATGTATGTTCTTCCTACTTCACTGGGTTATTATGAAGATCAAACCGAGTGGTAAATAAAAAATAGTATGAAATAGTTAAAAATTTTATAGAAAGTGGAGAAATATATAATATCCATGAGCATGCACACACACATCACACATATGTACCCATGAATAAGGTGGTATTTATTTAGGAAGACAGGCAAAAAGAACTTCCTGTTTAAAGAGTACATATGTGGAAATTATCGAGCAACAGGAAGACCACCTCAAGTGACACCATGAAAGGACACAAATTAGGAACACTTCTATTGGTACTTGTGAGTTTTGGATACCAAAGATCAAACCAGGAGTAACAAAGCCATTGTCTGGCTCTTCTAGGAGATCAGAAACGTATCCCTTTCCTGAAGCCTTATCTGATCATTTGAGTCAAATTTTAGAATTCCAACACTAGGTTTTTATTCCCTGCTGTAGGTCCATTCTGATGTTTGTTTTTGGTTCTGTTCATCTCACAGCTGCTGATGGCCCAGGAGATCGTTTCATCATTGGGGAATCCCAAGCTGGTGAACAGGTGAGATTCATAGGCCTAACAGGCCCTAAAGATTTCAGTTTCATGGATTTTCATGATCTACTTCTAAGTTTCTACCATCATTGTAAGGGAAATCTTAGGGATTAGTATGAAATAATTAAAATTTTTAATTAATATGAAATAGTTAAATCTTTCTTAGCTGAAAGAATCTGCATTTATTAATATATGTCATGGTGTTGCTGGTATGTCACAGACATGACCACAAACATTTTCCAGCCCTGTGATTGGATCATTCTTTCTTCCTGTATGAACATCAATGTTCTGAATAGAGCTACCTTCCAGAAGTGTTTTTAAAATTGCATGAAATGCTAAGGGAACTGCAAATAGTTTGTGGTAGTCACAGCCTAGTATACATAGGGGTAGGTAGCAGATTGTTAAGGGCTTTGTGGACTTCTTAAGCTTTATATGCCAGTTAAGACCACTGCTGTACTAGAGAACTAGGAGCACAGGAAAAGTGAAACTGAAAAGTTGCCAGCTTCTTGTAAGTTCTTATAAGTTTGATGAGATAAAAGATCAAAACTATACAAGAAAATGGGTGGGTTTTTGATTGTTTTGTTTTTTTCAAATTACCTATGATGTCCTTTATCTATAACTTATGTATCATACAGATGAACCAAATTGCTCACTTACTGAAAGTACATACACTTGTGCATTGGGGTGCTATTGCATACACTGAAACAGTGATTTACAAAATGCTGTCTTGTAACAAAATAATTGACCTTAAATATCTTATAGTTTGATCCTATTGATTATCACTGGGCATTTTCAAATGAAATATTATTTAATTATACGGTGCTATCATTGGACAAAGCTCAAAAAATCCAATTAGTACCTTCATTAAGGAAAAATCAAGATTTAAACTGTTTACTTTATATAACACATATAAAGTATATTAATAAAAATGAAAAGAACTACTTACTAGTCTTAACAATCTAAAGGAAATACTTCACATATTGCTAGAGTTTTTCAGTTGATTCAATTTAATTGTAGTTTATATGTCTACTCTAAGTGGATATATAAATGTTTTTATATATCCAATAATATCTTTTACATTGGATTTAATATAAGTAAGCTGGTAGTAATCTTTCATCTACCACTTAGAATGACTAGTCCTGGAGAGGAGCCAAATTTTTTTATTTAATAATCACACAAAAATATTTCTTAAGTGTTGGTTTAAGCCAAGAAGTAGAGAAAATTACAGGTACAACCACAATAAACCTTAAAGTATATTTACAGAATATGGTGCATTGAACTCAACTAAGTTAAGGCAGGGCTCCAGGCTAACACACTTCAGCTTAAGAAACAGCTACTCTGAAACTCACTTTAGGATTTACTTTTGCCTTAGCCAAAAAAAAGCACTTTCAGCAATGAAGGACCTCTTTAGACTTATATTAAATGCCTGTTCCACAGTCTCAGAAGATTGTGTTGGCATTAGCATCTCTACTAAAAAATACATATATCAAATCTTTAATGCTTTTCGTTAAAAATCACTGTACTGCAAAAATGGGCATATACAGTGTATTAAGATATGTCCCAGACAATAAGTAGTAGTAGTATCTGGGGTTGAAAATTAAAGAAGAAATTTTAATGTAATGGGCCCTAAACTTTTCATTTTAAATCCCATGCATTACCTTAGTAGAAGATTACATTAAAATACAACAATGCTGAATAAGCCTGGAATGTCTTTTATTCAAATAACAGAATAAGGGGATACATAGTTCAGTCCCAAGAATCCGTTTCTCCAGTGACTGTGGGAGAAAAGCAGGAAGAACACTGGAGCTATAAGTCACAAAGGATTGCAAACTTCATGTAGTTGTTGTGGTAATGAGATTATTCATGTTCATGTATTCATTCTGGAAATATTTATTGACTACCAACTTTGTGCCAGACACTTTCTAGGCTTTGGGATAGTAGAGCAATAAATATGTCTGGAAAGGGGAGATTAAGGAGATTAATGCAGGGACTATATCTAAGATATATATAGGGTTAAGGGAAACTAATGAAGAAATATGAAACACCAAGAGGCTAACAGTGAAACTCCATTACCACCTCTAGATCTGAAGGAGCAAAGGGAAAGAGTGGTACCTGGACCTGTGGGGATTCATAGCTATGGGACAGGGTCACCTGTCAGTAGTAGAGATGACATAGCCTTCACCAAACTGCAGCCCAGCAGGGAAAGAGCAAGGGGAATACAAACCCGACTTTTCTCTCTCTTCTACCTTCTAATTTCTTTTTGGCCCCTTGCATTGGCTTTACCTAACCAGAAGCCAGTGATGGGAACCTGGTTGAAATAGTCCATAGAGTTCAGCCTTCTGGGCCACAGCACAGGTTAGTATGATGATGCCATCTGGAAAGGCAAACAGAAAATAAAACAAATTCCTGTCTTTTGTTAGGCTTAGATTATTATATAAATAGAATGTAATGATGCACTTAACACTGTACTTAACATAGATTGAGGGTTCAATAATATTATCTATTAGTGGTATTGTTTGTAGCAGTAATAATGAAAGAAGCTTTTTAAGACTGTTCTAATAAATAAATTTCAAGTTTTACTTCAATTGTATATCCAGTAGAGAGGTATATTTCCTTAGCCATTGCCTAAAATTGTTTTAATCTGTTAAAAAGTACATAGCTTAAAATGTACCACTTTAATCATTTTTAAGTGTTCAGTACAGTTGTGTTAAATATATTCACATTATAACCTAAGGGTTTAAATAAATGCTTATGAAGCAGATATCTTTGGAAAGGTTTTTTATTGGGGAATTAATATTATCTCAGAATTTTATGTTAGGGCAAATTTGAAGCATCTTTCCCCCAATTCTGACCTAAATCATGGCCAATGACAAGTGACTCTTCTGAGGCCAGATCAAAACCATCAGATGGATCTTACAGAAATATGTTTTTCCCTGGGCTAGATGTTTGCCAGGTCCTCTGATCAGTCTCCTATACTGTTCCCATTGAGAGTTCAGACAGTGAAAATCTCAGATATAATGTTTAACCCAAATCATTACAGACACTACAATCATTTTAAAATTATTTAATTACATTTGCTAGAAAGATTTTAGAAAGATTTTCAAGAGCAATAATTGATTTTTCTGACTTTCCTATGTTTAACCTAGAAGTTTAGTTTTAGGTTACTACATTTCTCAAATATCAGAACTTCAGTAAATGACTAACATGCTGGTTTTTCATAACTGTCATTCATAAAATCATGATGCATGGCTTTTTTTTTCTTAAGGACTCTCAAATCACTTAACATATATTAAGAAAATTCACATTATTTGAGCAAGACTCAGTAGTGGCAAATGTAAGTGGCAGTTCTTGAAAAGGAAAACAGAGCACCAAAAAAGGCACCTAATGGTCATTACCATAAATCAAGTTAAAGCCTCTTGGTGCAAGTATACCTGTTTGTGAGGAGCTTTCATTACATTGGCCCAAAATGAATAAGACTGTACGATTTTCCTTTTATGGTTTGTTTCTAAAAATGTTACATCTCCCACAGGAAAATGTTACTTTTCCTTTGCAGCAGTAAAGTAAATCAACTCTTTCTTACATGTTTGTATTTCCAGCCAACCCAGACAGTAATGCCTGGACAAGTCATGCGGGTTACAACAGGTGCTCCAATCCCCTGCGGTGCTGATGCAGTAGTACAAGTAGAAGATACCGAACTTATCAGGGAGTCTGACGATGTACGTCATCACCAGGTCTCATCGTTACACTCCTGCGGCAGTATTTTTAGTTTATTTTCTGCGGTGTTTTTTTGGTTATGTTAGGATCTTACAATGTAGTGAATGGGTCTTCACTAAATAATGAATTACCTTAGGCTTGAAAATCTTTTGTTATAAGAGACTTTTTTCTGATTATTACTGTGATTATAGCAGAATTTGAACCACATTTGATCCTAGAAATTTCACATGCAAACAAGGAAAGAAACTGCCTCAAGATAGAAGAGCAGAGGTATTAATTGTTGGCATACCTTCTAACTGGGAAATTTGTTCATCCACACCAGCTTCTTATAAAATGTGAAGGAGAATTTACTAGAGAAGAATGTAACAAAGAACACTTGGGCAAGTTCTTGAATGTAACACTAAGCCAAATATTTGAACCAAAATCACACTCAAATCTAGTATTTAGTTTTCAGGAAAATCTGTGATACCAAATGACAGCCTGGAAATGTTAAATTGATGCCAGTACCCCCTCTATTGCCTGAAATAAAGGACCCTGTAATCTTTTTTGGTCTAAGGCCTGCTTAGAAACTAGTGGCAGGTATTGAAATCAGAGGATCAGCCACCAATAAAAAAATTGTTTCAACCAAAGTCTTAATGACTGGCTGTCTTACTTGTTTTGTGTAAAAGTTTAAGATAGCTTATTTTTAAAAGCCAGAGTTAAAAATAGTTATATTCTCCTGGTCTGGCATACAGTAAAATTTGTCCATGCTGAGAGACAGTCACTTTTCCTGACCTGGGAATTTTTTAAATCATCTTCCCACATGTAAGGCTTATAAAATTCAACTCTTGGCATGCAGATCACATTGCTTGCTGTTAAAATTGTCCAGCAGATTTATTGGCATCAGGGAAGCCAGCAGAGCATTGAAATGCAGAATACATGCATCCACAGACTCTGCCAGATGACATGACACAGTTCCAGTTTCACAATATTATTCACAAGCCCGTAAATGTAAAATTGATGATCACTGTTCATTTACAGAAATTTACTACCAGACAAACTATAAGTCCTTCACTGAAATTCCTGCAGATATTTGGGAACCTTGGTATAGTAATGAACCCATGATTCATGGAAACAGAAGAGATAGGTTATCTCCTTACACATTCACTGTATCTATTAAAGTAGCCAAATATATGTACAGGATGGGGCAAAAGTAGGTTTATAGTTTTGAGTACATGAAACATGGAGTTTATTTTTATATTATTATTTATTGTATTATTTTCCATATGCACATTACATATAAATAATATATATAAAATTATTTTTCCTTGAGAACGCTACTTACAAAGCAAGACTCAGTGTTTTTTAATTGGTGTTTTTTTAAGACAATTTGTTTTGTTTTGTTTATATATATATGTATATATATATATATATCTTTATTGATTTCAGAGAGAGGAAAGGAGAGGGAGAGAGAGATAGAAACATCAGTGATGAGAGAGTCATCGATCGGCTGCCTCCTGGGGATTGAGCCCACAACCCAGGCATGGGCCCTGACCGGGAATCGAACCCCCATCGCCTGGATCCTAGGTCGATGCTCAACCGCTGAGTCAGGCCCGGCCGGGCTAATTGGTTTCTTTTTTAAAAGTGTGAAAATATTTTATTTATTCCTTGGCATCAAACCTAATTTTGCAGGAATCTGTGGTAGAAATTTATTTCAAAGAGTTTAGCAAATGATTTTTTATTTCTCTGTATTTGTATATATATTCTGGGCCTATCTGATGACAAAGGCATTGAGTAGCTAAATTACACTGATCAGAAATTCTGTTAGATTTTTCTGTTTGAAGTGGCATGACTTCCTTATTATAGGGCACTGAAGAACTTGAAGTACGAATTCTGGTGCAAGCTCGGCCAGGCCAAGATATCAGGTAAGTTGATAACATATAAAATATGTAGCCAACTTCTCTTTCTGCATGATCATGAACTCAGGGGAGAATGGCAATTGTAAATCCACAGTTCAGTCAAATAACCATTAGCTTTCAGGATATTTAACAAGAAGGAAAATTAATTTTCTCAACTCTACATCCCATGTCTGCCCTGCCTACATTTTCATGGAGATAGTAAAGGCAAATGAAATAATTAAAAGCAAAGAGCCCTGGCCGGTTTGGCTTAGTGGATAGAGTATCGGCCCACAGGAGGCAACCAATCCATGTGTCTCTCACACATTGATGTGCCTCTCCCTCTCTTCCCCTATCCTCCCCCCCCTCTACTCTTTCTAAAAAAAAATCCATGGAAAAATATCCTTGGGTGACAATTAAAAAAAACAAACTAAATATGAGGCCACTGCCCTACCATGACGAGGACATGTACTTTAAATTACTTTTCTTACAATGGAATATATTTACCCTGATTTCATTAATGCTAATTTGCTCAAATCTCCCTGTGACACAGCGACACTTTTCCCATCCCTATGTCTGGAGGCCAAGGTGAATGGGTTTCTGCAGACACGTAACTGGACCAACCTCAGGGGACCAAATAGAAATTATCTCCATGACTGTAATCTCATTAACATTATTCTCCTTCCCACAAAACTAACAAGCTGTAGATTTTTTTATCATTAATGCCATATAGTTTCTTGCCTTATATTAAAGAAAGTTTGCAATTGGTGGTTTTGACAGTAATGTGGTACGAAGCAATTTGTAATTTTCAAATATGAAGTAACATATTCCTGTTTAGACAGAAATATAAATTCTATTTCTGTCTTCTGTTGTATGATTTACTATTTTTGATTTAAAAAGCATGGAGTTTTTAAAATCTCTTCATTTCATTATTCTGCTCCTGCGTCATCTCTTAACATTTTTCTCCCCTTGAGTGTCCTCTTTCTCTGACACTAAGGTTTCCCTCTGAATTGAGAAAATATTATTCTTACTCATCGTGCTTATGGTTCTGCTTTGACTTTCAGACCCATCGGCCATGACATTAAAAGAGGGGAATGTGTGTTGGCCAAAGGAACCCACATGGGCCCCTCAGAGATCGGTCTTCTGGCAACTGTAGGTGTCACAGAGGTTGAAGTCAATAAGTTTCCGGTGGTTGCTGTCATGTCAACAGGGAATGAGGTAAAAAAGGAGGTGGGGGGAATGAGTCTTTCAGATAAAAGTATTTCTGACATCTATGTTGTAAATAGAACATTGTGGGTTATAGATATTACCTCATTCCTGTAACAGGGAAATAAAAATTAGCCGCAGGATAGTTCAAATACAGAAGATGAGAAGGAAGGACTAGAAATTACATATAAATAATCCCTTCCATTTATTAGGCTGAAATATCACAACCAGTGGCCTTTCCACACATGCAGTGCATATAAACAAAGAATGTTGACTGATAGCTATAGATATTCAGCTGTACCAACTCAGTACTTAGTCTTTTAGGACAATGAATTGTGCCCACTCTGCTGCTGTGATGTAGGCCACCTCTGTGTGGGAAGAAATTCAGTGACTGGGAATACCATGGCTAGCCTTCTTCCTGCTAAAATTCCATGTGATCTTTATCACCAGGAAGGGTTTGATAATCGGGTTTTTGTTGTTTCTCTAAAGATAGCATCTCTAGTGGCAAGCTATTTAAAAGGTATCAAAATGATATCTCAGCCCTGATTTAGGAAGGGGAATTTAGTCAATCTTTTTCTGAGAACTCTTAAAAAACTTCCTATTCCCTGTTTTTCTTAGGTTATACAAAAGTTCAGTTGGAGGCTCTAAGGTCAAATTTAGAATATTGAAAAGTGAATCTGCTGGAAATGCAAAGCCTAAGATCAGAATCAGAAACTCTTGATATTTTTAAAATTAATTCCTTTAGATCTTACTATTTAACAGGATTTCTTTCTCTTTCTTTCTCTCTTTTAAGCTCTTTGTTCTAAAAATAAGCCATTTGTTACCATTACTTTTAATTTCTTAGAGCCTTGGAAATTAACATTTTCAAGGATCTCTGTATTACCCTTATAGTTCTTTTGGAAAGAGCAAAAAAAAAGAATAGAATATTTTGTTTTGCTAATGGAGAGATAAATCAACATTCCAAATTTGCTTATTTCCCCGTATATGTGTACTAGTCATTCCCTAAAAGTAGTGATTCACCCCAAACATTATTTTCAATTGATTACATAGTGATGATTTTAATATCCCTAGGACCAACTGACAGTGTTTAGCGTCAGAAAGTAATTTATTTTAAACTTAATGAACTATTCTTATTTGTGATTTATTTATATGTTTTGTATATCAAAGTGAGTTCATGGGGTTTGGGAAAGCTAAATAAAATGAGCAAACTCATAAATAACTAGTTATTAGGCAACTTTGTTTCAGCTATATTTCTTGTATTTTTCCTGATGCTTTTGTAGGGCTGGGCTTATATTCTCAGTTATCCCCAGAGTATATTGGCAGTAATTTTTAAAGCTATCCTTTATACTCTTTATTAGAACTATTTACTGGTAATAGGGAAAGGTAATGGGGTGAGAATAGAGATGGCACTTACATTATGGAATCTAAGGAAGAACTTGTAGCGCTAGTTTCCTGCCCTCATAGATTTGCTAATGCTTGGAGAGGCTTTGATAGATTCTGTGTGACCTCCTTCCCCTACTTTCTCTGGCCTACTGTATTACCATAGTTTTCCAAGGGAAAACTGCTTCTAATTTCTGTAGTCTCTGGTTCAGCGTAGCTGAACATTCCTCCCCTACTCCCATCCAAAGTTAGCTGTTATTATGCTTCTCTATGATCATATAGTTTAGTTCAACAAATGTTTATTGGGTGCCTCTGTGAGTGGGAGTATACTGGAAACTGGGGATTAAAGAGATAAATAAAGTACAGTATCTCTCCTGAAGGCTTGAGATCCTCAAATAGAAAACAGTAGAAAAAAATCATTCATTTTCAGAGAGGCCAAAAGAAATTACACTTGTCTATCTATGTGGCAAGTTTATAATTTTAGTCATTCATACCACAGCTCTCCTTTAAGTATTCACATATGTCCACTTCTTGAATCCAGTGTGGTATATTGATAAGCAGAACAGTGGCCTTAGGCAACCCAAAGAATGCCATACAAGGTGTCTCTGTATATCATATTTAAAACCAGCCCAGTATTTTGTGACTACATGAAGTTGTTCAGGATGAGGGAATTATTTCAGAATGGGGGAGGTATAGTTATAAACTGCAACTACCACAGAGTAGTCTCTGTAGACACTTGTTGATTTCAATAAACTATGTATGTTAAAATTTAGTTAATGCCCTCCAGTAATTGTAGGTATATGTTTCCAAAGTCATGTATTGGTTCAATTAACATTTTTTTAGCAACTAATTACATGCTGGAATGCCCACCAGAGGTTCTCTTATCTAAACATCAGACTTGTAAGATGTAAATACACTGTATTGTGAGCCAGTGTACTTAGATATTGAAAAGGAAACTCAGCATCAAGCAGGACAGCATCAGACTTTCTTCTTCAGTGGGACCAGTCCTCTTAGCAGTCCACAGAGCCATCCAAGAGTATTTTCTTTGCTCTTCAAGTGACATTCAGGTGCAAGGGAACAAGCTGACTTATGATAGAAGAATATGGGAGCCCACCAACTTAGAAGCTCCATGCCCTACATAGCAATTAGTATTTCTTGTAACAATCTTAGGCAACTTCCAGGGTCCTTACAAGAGAAATGCCCAGTTACCACATAAATGGAAGCCCAAAGCTATAGCTTCCCACTAGGTATTTATAGTTCATTTGTAGTTCCTTCCAGCACATATGCAAGTTATCATTTTTTTTATCATTTTTACCATAAGAAATGTTACCTAGTAACAAGCTGACATTTCGTCTTTATCAAATTTCCAGGGGAACAGAGCTAGAAAGTTAACCCAAGGTCAAGTTTGTCCTTAGAGATGGAGAAAGGTTTCATTAATCCTTTACCCTTCAGGGGCATTATCTGTAGAAAATTAGAAACCAATAGTAAAACTGACTACAAGTCATTCTGCTTTTTATTATCACTGTGCACTGGCGATTCTAAACATCAGTGGTAAAATGCTCCTCTCCAGTGGGACAGACCACTCCCACCACCCCCTCTTCCTTAATATGCCAGTGCCTCATGCCAGGCACTGTTCTGACTACTGGGAATATAGCAGCAAGCAAAGTAGACAAATCCCCTGCTCTTACAGAGTTTATATTCTAATGGGGGGAGGGGAAGGAGAGGTGTAGCCAATAAACAGACAAATAGTGGTAAATGTTATGAAGAAAAATAAAGGGTCAAATGATAAAGAGTGGTAGTAGAAGAGGTATATACCAGATGGTCTCCCCTAAACAGTGAGGCAGGAAGCCTGAAAACTCTCTATCCCAGGCTGTCTTTCCAGCTGTGGTCCAGTAGGTTTTGCCATTGGAGTACATTAACATGATATTAGAAAGTAGAAAGAAATTACCAGAAGTATAAGCTCCTTGACTCTAAGTAACAGTCGCTTTCCCCCAGCAGCCCTGGGGATGATAGTAACTTCCTGCAGTTACTGATCTTTGGTAACCAATACACTGTAACCAATTCCCTGTATTAAATCCCCCTTCTCCCCTCCCGCCCTTCCATTTGAAATACCTAGAGGAGTTTTGGTTTTCCTGTCTGGACCTGATTGATAGAGTCTTCTATTTTATATAGGGTAATCAGGCCTCACTGATAAGGTGAAATTAAAGTGGAAATCAGAAGGCATTGAGGGCATATGTCATGTGAAGGGAATTGTGTTCCAAACAGCAGGAACAGCAAACAGAAAAGCCCTGAGGTAAGGTGCATGCTTGTCATGTTTGAGGAACAGCAAAGAGGTCAATGTGGCTGCAGTATAGAGGAAAAGGAGATGAGGTTGGCGAGGTAATAGAAACAAGACCATTTATTGTAAATAGCCCATTTTGAGGAAGGAAAACATGTGGAATATAACATGTCTTTTTTTTTTTTTTCCATATAACATGTCTTAAATTTTTTAATGTTTACTCTGGCTTCTATATGGTATGTCATATAGGAATGAAAATGGAAAAGGCAGGGAAACTAGTTAGAAGGATCTGCAATACTCCAGCAAGAGATTTGGACCAAAGTGGTAGCAGTAGAGATGGTAAGAAGGAATTAGATCCAGGATATATTTTGAAGGTAAAGCTAATAGGATTTGTTAGTGAATTCAAAGCAGAATATAAGAGAAAGTGAGAAGTCAAGATGAACTCCAAACTTTTTGGCCTGAACAATTCTAATGATAG
Source organism: Miniopterus schreibersii (assembly GCF_964146895.1). NCBI lineage: Eukaryota > Metazoa > Chordata > Mammalia > Chiroptera > Miniopteridae > Miniopterus > Miniopterus schreibersii. The sequence goes on from NC_138101.1 coordinate 176,443,653, forward strand.
TTATCATTTACCCAGGTGAGAAAGATTTAGGCAGTAGAAATCAAGGTTTCTATTTTGGATGTGTTAAATATGAGACACTTATAAAAATCATGATACTAAATAAAGTCACCTAGGAAGTGAGTATAAATAGAAGACAGGAGATGCAAGTTTAACACTTGGGAGGCAGTTGTATCTTTCTCCTCTTTACCAACCTTTATATTCCTCAGTTGTATTTTCTCATTTTGACTCCTTTTTTTTTTTTACTTTTCTTTTTTGATTTATTGATTTGAGAGAGAGAGGAAAAGAGAGAGAAACATTGATTTGTTGTTCCACTTATTTACGAATTCATTGGTTGATTCTTGTATGTCCCCTGACTAGGGACTGAACCCGCAACCGTGGTGTATTGGGACAACACCCTAACCAACTGAGCTACTCAGCCAAGACCTAATTTTGACTCTTGATGACATCATCTCTTTATTCATAAAATACATTCTTATCCTCTTGAAACTTTAGATAGTGACCTATAGGTCTTTAGATTGGACATCAGTCAACCAGCTGCCATTATCTTCAGGAAGTCAAGATTGTATGTTTGTTATTTGTTTCCCCAAAGTACTAGCAATAATTATTCCTTCAGTAGATGCTGACCTTCTAGTTTTGAAGCTACTGTTTCAGTTACCTTCAGCCATATTTCATAACTCATTTATTCATTCATTCTCTCTCCCTCTCATCTCACACACACACACACGGAGAGAGAAAGAGAGAGAGGGAGAGAGAGAGAGAGAGGGAATTAAGTATATGCCTTTGCTTATTCTATTCCATTTTATAATTTTCTTGGCCACTGTCAATAGCAGAGGCCTGTACAAACAAATTTGAATTTTAGATATGTACAATCTGTCTAAAATCTTCATGTAATATTCTTTGGGGCCTTTCACAAGCAGCTGCTCTTATAAAGCTAGAATCTTTAAAATCTTTTCCCCACTAATAAGAGAAGGAATAGAAAGTTGAGTGCCTACTATGCCCGTACTGCTATGTACTTTATAACTAAAGCAACACTATGAGGTTAGTATAATTGTCCAGAAATGTGACACTCAAAAACAAAGCAACTTGCCTAACTTTGTGTAAGTGATATAGTGCTGTTTCATATCTAAGGCTTTTAGCTGTAATGACTTTTCCCCACTATGCCACAATGCTTCCCACTGGAGCTTTCTTAAATTTCATGTCTCCAGCTTTTCAACGTCAGTCTCTGAAATCTATCAGATTAGACAGTGCATTACTTTCTCCTAGCTATATTATGCTTCTTGTCCAGATTAAAGACCATGGCTCACTACTTTAAAGTTGCCCTCACTAGCACTCTAGTTAGCTTCATTCCTTTGCTTAAAAATGGATGACTCCATTCTCCACCTATAGTTTTGCTCCCAAGCAGAAAAACATTACTGAAAAAAATTCATAAAACTGGGACTACCTGGCCCACTACAGATTTCTGCCATAATGTCAACCTGGCACTTAAAGTTGCTCAGTAATTCTGATGTAACTGTCTTGTTGATTTCGTAGCAGTGGATAGTTCATTCATTCCATACCCTCTTTAAACTTCCGTAGCAGCCCTGTTGTCTCACTCTTGGCAGATGACCTCACCAGTGACCTTGATGGGGAAAAATGAAGCTAAAATATACTTGTCAAACTGAACTAGATTAGGGTTCCCTCATTTTCCCTTTTTACCTCAAAATTTTCCCCATTCCTTTAGCTATCTTTCTAACAATCTAAAAACAAAAATTAGGACAAATTTAATCAGATAACCAAAAAATCCCGAGAACCTTATTCTTACAACAAACAAAATAAATATCAGCTAGCTTTGGGAGCTCAACAAAAAAGGATCAGAGCTTAATGTAGTGCTGGACTTATTACCATAGACAAAGAATCCCGCAACCAGAGGCTCAAGAGATCTCAATGAAGTGCAATGTAATCAGTATGAGACTACTGTTGGCAAGGGGTCCTGCATAAATCTTAGTAGGAACTCAGTGACTGTCAAAATCCTAATACAAGGACAACCAAGGAAAGTTGATCATACAAAACTGGATATATGAAAGTTTCTGAGCAAGGGTGAGCATCACTTTGACAGAGTCTCAGTAGTGTCTCAAAAAGGGGAAGTTGCAGAAGGATACTTAAAGGATTTTGAGGACTGGAGTTGGTCATGGGGTGGTTTTAAGGTAAAAGTTTGTAAGTAAAGTCTAGGTAAAGACTGGTCATATTTTGTAAAATAAACGAGTTGCTAAAACCATCAGTCTTTTCTTTGGAGCACATGAGTCCATGTGAGTTACCATGGTCTTAATTTGTCCATGGTCTCATGTTGGAGCATATAGGTCTGAACAAACTTGTGTTAAAAGAGTTTGACTTAAGATCTTAAGATAGTTTGAGTTATATCTCATGGTTTGATATAGTTTATCTATTATGTAAGTAATAGTACAATTTTGCAAGTTGGTGTTTCTGTTTTATTTCTCAGATGGAAAGAGTTTGTAGGCAAGATAGCCAGTTCTCATTTGTTTAGATTTTTAGATTCCACAAAAAAGTAAAATGATACAGTATTTGTTTTTCCCTGACTTATTTCACTCACCATAATACCCTCTAGGTCCATCCATGTTGTTGCAAATGGCAAGATTTCATTATTTTTCTAATAATGGATGAGTAATATTCCATTGTGTGTCTGTGTGTGTGTATCACCTCCTCTTTATCCATTTATCTATCAGTGGACACCCAGGTTGCTTCCATATCATGGCTACTGTAAATAGTGCTGCAATGAACATAGGGATGCATATATCTTTTCAAATTAGTGTTTCATTTTTTTTGGATAAGTGCCCAGAAGTGGAATTGCTGGTTCTACTTTGTTTCTTGTTATAGCCTATGTTTTAAAGTCTATTTTGTCTGGTAAAGGTATTACTATCTCAGCTTTCATTTCCATTTGCATGCAATATCTTTTTCCATCCCTTTATTTTGTCTGTGTGTGTCTTTCAATCTGAAATTAGTCTCATGTAGACAGCATATATAAGGGTCTTGTTTTTTTATCCATTCAGCCACTTTGTGTCTTTTGAATGGAGCATTTAGTCCATTTACATTAAAGTAATTATTGATAAATATGTACCTTTACTATATGGTTGCCTTCACTAGTGAGATTTTTTTTTTCTTTCATGTGTTTTCTTATTTCTAGTTTGGGCCTTTCTTTTCCACTTAAAGAATTCCCTTGAACATTTCTTATAATGCCAGTATAGTGGTGATGAACTCCATTAACTTTTGCTTGTCTGGAAAACCCTTGATCTCTCCTTCAATTATAAATGATAACCTTGCTGAGTAGAGTATTCTTGGTTGTAGATTTTTTTTCCTTTAGTTGTGCTGAATATATCATGCCACTCACTTCTGGCCTGCAAAGTTTCTGTTGAAAAATCAACTGATAGTCTTATGGCCATTACCTTGTATGTAACTAGTTGTTTTTCTCTTGCTGCTTTTAAGATTCTCTCTTTATCTTTAACTTTTAACATTTTAATTATGCTGTGTCTTGTTGTGGGTCTCTTTGGGTTCATCTTGTTTAAGACTCTACTTCCTGGACTTAGATGTCTGTTTCCTTCACCAGGTTAGGGAAATTTTCAGCCATTATTTTTTTCAAATAGATTTTCCATCCCTTTCTCTTTTCTCCTTCTGGGACCCCTATGATGCAAATGTTAATACACTTAATGATGCTCCTATGGTCCCTTATGCTATCCTCATTCTTTTAAATTCTTTTTTTCTTTAATTTTTTTTATTGATTTCAGAGAAAGGAAAGGAGAGGGACAGAGAGAGAGAAATATCAATGATGAGAGAGAGTCATTGATCGGCTGCCTCCTGCATGCCCCCCAATGGGGATCGAGCCCGAAACCCGGGCATGTGCCCTGACTGGGAATCAAACCATGACTTCCTGGTTCATAGGTCAACACTCAACCACTGAGCCATGCTGGCCAGGCTAAATTCTTTTTTATTTTTGATCTTCCGATTGGGTGATTTCCACTATCCTGTCTCCCTGAATGTTGATCCATTCTTCTGTGTTTTCTGATCTATTGATTCCCTCTAGTGTATTTTTCACTTCAGTTGTTATATTCTTCAGTCTTGATAGGTTCTTTTTTACATTTATCTCTTTGTTGAAGTACTCACTTAGCTTATCCACTTGTCTGCAGAGTTTGATAAGCATCTTTATGATTATTACTTTGAACTTTTTAATCTAGCAGACAGCTTACCTCTATTTTGTTTTGTTCTTTTTCTGGGGTTTTACCTTGTTTTTTTTCTTTGGAATATACTCTTTTATCTCCTCATTTTGCCTGTTTGTTTCTATGTATTAGGTAGATCAGCTATGTTTCATGGTCTTGAAAAAGTACCCTCTTTAGAAGGTATGCTGGGGGGCCCAGTGGTGGAATCCCCCCTTGTCACCAGAGTTAGGTGCTTCAGAGGTGTTCCCTGTATGGACTAGTGCGGTCTTCTATTGTGGTTGGGCCACAACTGCCATGAACAAACTGGCAGGAAAGGCTGGTTTATGGCCTGGCTGGCTTGTGAGGCCTGACTGCACCTGTTGCAGGCATGCTGGCATGGAGGGCTGCAAGGTCCAGCCTCAGCTTGTTACAGACACACCGCTGGTGTGCTAGTGCAGACTGAGGCCGCCCATCAAGTGTGGCAGGGTAACCCAGGACCACTTGGAGGGTTGCCATCCAGGGTCAGTCCTCAGGGAAACACCAAGGGTAGGGTAAATGGTGTTAGCAAGATTAGTGGAGAGTGTCAGAAATGGTACCTGCCAGTATCAGACCAGGTAGATGGAAGGAGAGTGAAAAGGGGAAACAAATGGTGCCCACCAGCACTTTGGACTCCGGAGAAAGTTCCAACAGGTCCCCTGTCCCTCCGGCAGATGCCCTAAAATTATCACCTTCACGTATGATCCAGGTGCTTTTCAAGCTGCTTCCTCTGTGCTGGGACTTAGAAAAAGTGCAGCAGTGGTTTCCTACAACCCTTTGGCTCTCCTAGACATAAGCCCTGCTGGTTTTCAAAGTCAGATATTATAGGGGCTCCTCTTCCTGGTGCAGGACCCCCAGGCTGGGGTCTGGACCCTTCACTCTTCAGGGAGAGACCTCCACAGCTGTGATATCCCTCCCACTTGTGAGTCACTGCATGGGGACTAAGGGGTAGGGTGGGTCATAACTAGACTGAGTCTCTGCCTCAACTACTCATCTTAGTGTGGCTTTTTATTTTTTATCCATACTTGTAGAAAATCTGTTCTTCTAGTCTTCAGGTCATTCTCAGAGATAGCTGTTCTATATATAAAGTTATAGTTTTGGTGTTAATGCGAGAAAGTGAGCTCAGGATCCCTCTAGTTCACCATCTTGAACCCAAAGCCAGGAACCTTGCTCTTAAATGCCAGTTTAACTTCTCGGTGAAATGTTGTTCCTTCTGGTTGGTGCAATGTCTCTGCAACTACTTTGTATTTTTTCTTTTGTGTATTAACTGTAATAAGTTTCAGATATCATTTCAGAGGTCACCAGAAGTATAAGATACCAGAAAATAAGATTTACTTTTAAAGGAGAATATTGTGAATTTATTCTAGTATATTCAGCCTTATAATCTTCCATTAAATTCTGTATGCTTTCATTAAAAATACTTAAAATGCACTGTAAATCCTATCCCCTCATTTAACTAGCTATTATTTCATTATGTCAGTTTTACAGACAAATAACTGATTTTCTAATGTTCTCTAATTGGTCTGTTATTTCTGGAACTGTTTACAGCAAAATAACAGAGAGGAGCATGAATGGCAAAGAAAACACCCTAAAAACAGACGAATCTTACTTAGTTGGTGGTCAGTACCCTTTTGTGAAAAAAAATTATATAACCACACACTTTTCTTTCTGAAACAAGTTATCTGATTAATGGAGTTGAAGAGCTGCAGGCTTTGGCCTTTATAAAATTATAGTGACTTCAATAACCATGTGTTAATTAAGATCAGGAAATTAATCTATATTAGCACTGCAATAGCAATTTTCCAAGCTCTGCCAGTGACTAAGGATGAAAGTGGGTTGCAATGTCACATGGCATCTGATTAAGTTAAATTAGTGCAGTATCTGAAGGGAAGACTTCCAGGTGACACTAAATAAGATAATCAGAGATTTTCTCCAGATATTATAAGGGGACGGTTAGTTACAAAGCTACAACTTTTCCAGCATAAAGCCAAAGTCTGGCCATATGGTTTTGCTAATGAGTCTGGAGGGAGACTAAAGGGGCTGGAGGTTATTGTTTGGGAGAACTGAGATATGAAGCCCTGGGTATTGGCCATATTAACAGCCTGAGCATCTAAATGTGCAGGCTTGCCTTCAACCTCTAAGATAATTATTCCAGATTTTCTCACTTCAAATATTTTATTTTTATAACACTTCTAAAATCAAAGTGTATCTTAATATATAAATTAAAGTTGTATGTTGTGTCTGTGCATGTGTGTATGTAAGGACACCCTGCTGTTAAGTATTTTATACTCTAAGAAATCTAAATCATGTTCACATTATATACTAATTTCATCTGTATGAGCATCTAGGAGTAACAACATGAGAACAATTAGGGGGGAAATAGGTGCTCTTTCAATATCATATGTAATAAAGAAAGAAAAGCTAATCTTGTTTATTGTATATCTATCTATATTAACTAAGTATTCATTATCTCAATCTTAACTACTATGATAAGGTAGTTGTTATTACTATACAGAAGTGGGCAAAAGTAGGTTTACAGTTGTGAGTACCTGAGACAGTTTTTTCATGTATTATCCTTTATTAATTATTGTATTATTTATCTGTATTATAATGGTAAACCTACTTTTGCCCACCCCTATATATTATAAATGGGAAAATTAAGGCATAACATATTTGGGCAACTTCAATTTGAACCTTATCTGAATCCCAGGCTCTTTCTACTATACTACACTGCCTCATTGTACCATCCTAACATAGAATAAGCTTATTTTAATTTTCTTTATAGACGTATAATAGTAGATAATAAATCTCTAAAAGGTGATTCAATTCAAAGTCATGGAATTATAAGTATGTATAGTTAAATATTACTTATTTAAGTTTCCTAATAAAGAGACAAGACATCTGCCTCCTTTACCTTCAAATAAGTTTAACTTCTTAGTTGTTATTGATTCCACTTCAGAAAAGAGATCAAAAACTTGAAAGAAAAGATAAATGATCATTCTCTTCAGACTTGAGAATATCATGTCACACAGCCTCTACCTCAGACATTCTCAGTGAAAGATGAGTTGGAAAATAATATTGGTAGTTAAAATCAAAGTTGTTTTCTTTAGTTTGCCCACTAGGCAACCATTGGGAAGGCCAGCATTTCCAGAGCACTATTGTCAAATTGTAGGGAAAGCTGGTGTAATATTTGGCCTGCTGTTCAGTCACCATTTAAATTTCTGCAGAACTGTTTTCTCACCCTCCTATACTTCCAATATTTATTCAAAGGTCCTTTGAGCATATATTTCCTACATGCCAAATACTGTCATAGGTGCTAGATATACTAAACTCTGTTTACTAGATCTATTTTTTTCCATCAACAATAGGGAACCTTATCCTAAGAGAATAATTTGTGGTGGTGTTTTTGGCTTTGTAGCTGCTAAATCCTGAAGATGACCTCTTACCAGGAAAGATTCGAGACAGCAATCGCTCAACCCTCTTAGCCACAATTCAGGAACATGGTTACCCCACAATCAACTTGGGAATTGTGGGAGACAAGTAAGTATTGGATTTTATTTTTAAGTTGTTGTTGTACAAATATGAATTTTGGGAGTACTAACTAGGTGGGATCATTGCTAAAGAGACAAAAATTAAATACCATAATTTTCACTTATTTTGTTCTTCAGAATCCTAAGAATTATGGAGATATCTGTGTTCATTAGGGACAGACATTTTCCTGGAATGCCTGTTACAACAGGAGAAACATTTTGCCTCCTATGGGTATATAACATTTAGAGGGATCTTTTTTGATAGTGTTGTCTTTATCCTAGTGGAACTAATGGTGATAGTGTCTTATTCCTATTCACACTTACTTTTTTCAAGAAACACAGGGAAGACATGGGCGAGAAGAGTAAAATAGAGTGTCAAAATTAGCACTAACTGATACTTTGAAGTTTAAGTACAATTGTTTTCTATGGCCTCTATATTTATTTTTGTACACTTCTGTAACCTGAGTTTCTCCAGGCTTCACCCACTTGTTAAGTTCAAAGGGAGGCACATTGACTATAATTGACCATCTCTAACAGCATATTTACTAAATTAACTCAGTCCTCTGCTAAATTCCCCAAGTATTTCTGTGAATCTCCAACCGTATCTTACATGTGATCAAAAGCAAATCTGCTGGTCTTTCTGAGCATCCCACTACCATGCAACACCACTACTCAGCCATCTTTCACCAGGCACTATTTCCAGTTCACCAGAAGTGTGCCTCCTTTTAGTAATTCTGAAACATCAGCCTGGTGGAGACAGTTCTGAGTGGTGGATACCAGGATGTATCTGTCGCCCATAATCGTCCTTCTCTCTCATTACCACCTTGTCACTGAGTAAAGCTCATTATACCTTGATCCTTTGTCCCTTAAGATGAGTGCTTTCTCAGGAATGGATTGTGCTTTTAGAGAGGCTCTGCCCTACCATTTCACAAGGTATGCTCTCACACCTACAAACGCCAGCTTAGGCTCAGACTAGACACAACACATCAAACCTTAGACACAGCATCTTGCCAGTAACCTGAGAAGCAGTAGCTTTTATGTCATCTAACCTTTTGAAGGTCTCTTCTTTCCTCCTGATTTTCTTTCTTTCTCTGAGAACATTAGAGTAGAGGCTGTTAAACATATTTTCAAATGTCATTCTTTTTAGATTCTTCACCACTTGTCTTTGCCTGGATGTTGAGTTCTAGAGAAATCCATAGCTAAATGACCAGCCCCCAGAAAACCCATGCTGGTGAAGCCAGTGCCACGGGTTACCTAATATCACCCTGATCCAGGCTCCCTAGTCCTAGGGAATAGAAAGAACCCACTGAAAAAAAAGGGAGTAGGGGGTACTTATTTGCATTTCAACCTAACCAAGTAACCTGTCCTTCCATAGAAACTTCAAGCAGCTAAAAATTATTCTGATACAGACTGCATCTTTTAAAAAGATAAAAGTTAGTATCTGAGAAAAGATAGGACACTACAAGAGTTCCAGAAACACAGAGCAGGCCTGAAACTGTATAGAACAAATTCACCAGGTTGTTTAGGTTTTGTTTCCTACTTGCCATTGGCTCTGGCCCTGTCTCCAAGTGCATTAATGAGCTCTAAGAAATAGTATAAGGAGCTTTTGTTGGGTCATTTTAACCTTCATTGTTCTAGACTACAATTCTGTCCATTTTATTTTCTTATTTTGGTACTTTTGTATACAAAAAAATGTTACTTGATAGACTTCATATGCTGCCCTTAACTTACTATAAAGGCGAAAACACCATTGAAATGTTCATATATTTAATTGTCTAATATTTAGAGGCTAATATTTAATTGTCTGGATCCCACACTTAATTTGTGGTACACATTTCTTAATAATTAATATTTGTATTACATATAACTCCAGATGTATCTTGAAAACAGCATATAAAGAACAACAAAACTATTAGCAAGATATAGGCAATTCTAAGAATATACAAATCTTCATTAAATATCGTTTTCTCGAATTGAAATACCTACATAAAACTGAGAGCATTTTTTTAAAAATACGATTGATGCAAATCTAGACTTTCTCAGTCTAAAGTATTATGTTGAAAAGGCCCAAAGTAAATGGTTGAGAATGCAGAGGTGTAATGTGGGAGGAAAGAATTTATAACTGTTCTAATGGAAATCTGTGCTGGGAGTTTAGCAAACGAAACAGGTACATTTAATCTGCAGTCTGTTGATATTCTGTGAAGGTTGTGTCCCTCTTCATTCTTCTCTTTCCTATGTAACCATTTACTAAAGAAAGTAAATGTTGTTATACAGAAGCCTCTACCTGAACTTCTCCAGGGAAACAAGAAGGGTCATGAGAGAAACTACCCTGCATTTAAAGCAGAGAAAGAAATAGCTCAAGAATGTCAGCCAGCACAGAACCCTTACTCAGAAAATACAGATAAAAGTAGGGAGTAAGAACTCTATTCTTGTATTTAAAAAAAGGTCTGGTTTTGAAATTCTACGATTCTATTTCTCAACTCTTATTCTATCACCTACTCTAATTTTAACAATAAGTGTTAAAATTGTAGAGTAAGGCTGTGTAACGTATTTGGATTGAATTGGAATGAATTTTGCCTTTGCTTATTGTACATTTTATTTAAAAAAGAGGGTACAGGGAAGATTATAGGAGGGATGTTTCACATACTTGATAGTTAACAACTATATTTTAAAGGCATTCATTTTTAAATATTATGTGTACATTAAAATACATTCCTTGAGATATATTTTCTCACACTGTGGAACACAGTACTGTTGGGTTTCCTACTGTTTTCTTTAAAAAGAAATTTTGAAACCCAAAGATGTTCAGTGAACTTGGCCAGCATTATACAAGTTAGTGGCAGAGGTATGAATGGAATCAAAGTTTCATGAAAATAACAATCCACAATTCTCTGCTAATAATAAATATAAATGTATCAGAAAAGAAGCATCACTATGAGCTTGAGTGGTCAGTTTTATAAAGATGCTATTTTAGCTAGAACATGAAGGATGAATAGGATTTATATAGTTAGAAAGAGTGTGTTGAGTAAGAAACATGGAAACAACAAAAATAGAAAACTAGAAATAAACAGCCACTCAAGTAAAGCCAGACTGATTAGAACAAGAGGTTCAGATAAGGAGGATAATGGAGGTAAATTTGGTAGAAATTTTGAAAGGCTTTGTTATCCAGGCAGAACTACCCAATCTAGTTAAATCTGGAGCTTTTTAAAGCAGAATTGACATAGCAAATGATTAGTTTAGAAAGATAACTTGACCAAGGTGTATCACGTGGGCTAAAGTTGGAGATGTACTAGAAGTAAAAGCAATACAATTTGTTTATTCATTGGTCAGTCAGTCAGGAAGTATTGATTTTATACCTATTCATATCACCTGGAGATCTTATTAAAAATGTTTATTCTTATGCAAAAATATGGTGTGAGCTCAGACTTTGCATTTCTAACAAGTTCCCAAGGATACCAAGCTGCTGTTCCGTGGATCACAGGAAGTAACTAGGATATAGTAAGTTTCATCATGCATCTATTATGAATTTTAAGCCAAAGGCTATTGAAGATACAAAGCTGAAACAGACATAAATCTTGCCCTTGAAATTACATGTATTAGAAGTGTACTAGAAATTACAGCCTAGTAATAAAAGTGTTTTAGAAAGTGCCAGAACTCAGATTTGGAAGTAGAATTTAAAATCAAGAGGTTAGCGACGTGCAAAAAAATGCAACTAGACAACCAATTTACACTATACACAAGAATAAACTCAAAATGGATAAAAGACTTAAACGTAAGTTACAAAACCATAAAAATCCTAGAAGAAAACACAGGTCGTAAAATCTCAGACATCTCTCAGAGCAATATATTTAATGTCTCCAAGGGAAAAGGAAACCAAGAAAAATAAACAAATGGGACTACATCAGACTAAAAAGCTTCTGTACAGCAAAAGAAACAGTCAACAAAACGAAAAGGGAATCCACCATATGGGAGAACATATTTGCAAACAATTCGTCAGATAAGAGTTAATCTCCAAAATATATGAAGAACTTATTCAACTCAACACCAGGAAGACAAACAATCCTATTTTAAAAAAAAAAAAAAAAAAAATGGGCAAAGGACCTGAATAGACACTTCTCCAAAGAGGACATACAGATGGGCAATAGACATATGAAAAAATGCTCAAGGTCACTAATCATCAGAGAGATGCAAATAAAAACTACAATGAGGTATTACCTTACACCAGTAAGAATGGCAACTATCAAAAAATCAAACAAGTACTAGCAAGGATGTGGAGAAAAGGGAACCCTAGTGCACTGTTGGTGGGAATGCAGACTGGTGCAGCCATTGTGGAAAACATAGTATGGAGTTTGCTCAGAAAATTCAAAATGGAACTGCCTTTGACCCAGCTATCCCACTTCTCAGTATATATATCCTAAGAATCCCGAAACACCAATCAGAAAGAATATATGCACCCCTATGTTCATAGCAGCATTATTTACAATAGCCAAGATCTGGAAACAGCCCAAGTGCCCATCAGTAGGTGAGTGGATAAAACAGCTTTGGGACATTTACCCAATGGAATACTGGCTGTGAAAAAGTAGGAACTCTTACCCTTTGCGACAGCATGGATAGACCCGGAGATTATTATGCTAAGCAAAATAAGCCAGTCAGCAAAAGACAAGTATCACATAATCTCACTTATATGTGGAATCTAAAGAACAAAATAAACTGACCAGAGGCATGGATAAATGGAACAGACTGACAGATCTCAGAGGGGGAAAGGGTTGGAAGAGGGGGAAGAGATCAACTAAAGAACTCATATACATATATGCATAACCAATGGACACAGACAGTAGTGTGGTGAAGAGCAAGGGCAGAGTGGAGGGAGGCAAATGGGGGTGGGGGGAATGGAGGACATCTGTAATAGAGTCAACAATTTAAGAAAATAAAGATTAAATCAAAAGACATTGCGTAGGCTATTATGTAGAACAGAAGAATGTCAATGTTGATTAATCTTCATCTGGATTACAAAACCTTGTGGAAATGGTATGTGTCTGTACATACAAATAAAATGCCTACAAACCCCAGCTAGTAGGTCTATAAACCACAATAATGCATCCCTCTTTAGCAATATACCATTTCCACTTCTTCATGCTTCATTTGTAGTTTATCCTTTCTTGGTTTTTGTCGCTCCTCTTCCTATGCTCATTCCCTAAATGCAGGTGTCCCCATGGTTCACTCTTGGCTTTCTGTCTTTCTAATTTCTTATGCTAATGGATCACAGATTTTATCTGTCTTGAGTTCCATGCCTAGATCCACCTGCTTACTAGGTGCATCTTTAAATTCAGTAGGCATTGCAAACTCAACATATCCAAAACTAAATCAATCATCCCCACTTGTCTCACTGCCCCTCCCCACTACCATCTTGTTCCATTTCCTTTAGTTCTTCTATCTCAGTGACTGTGACCATGATCCACACAGTCACCCAACCCAAAGCAAATCTGAATGGAAGTTATCATAGCTCTTCTCTTAAACTCACCGCTATATTTAAGGGCTATAGATATTTCCCTCCTCAGCATTTCTACATTCTCATATAATCATCCTTACCATCCTGGCTTAGTTTGGGGCTCCCTTTATTTTTTTGTCTAGACATATGAGACTAGCCTCTTTCTCTCAATCTTGTTCCCCTCTAACTCACCCTCTATTCTGCTACCAATATGATCTTTCTTAAAGTGCCAAGTACATACCTGTGGCAAAATTGAGATTTTATTATATATGGGCAAGCATACTATAACTCAACAAACTTATGAAGGGTCATGCTATGCCAGGCATTGTACTAGTCTTTGTTACTATAGAGATTAATAAAACAGTTATTAGTAAGAATTACAAAGAAGTTTCCAATTCTGTTCCACTCCTCTCTTTCCTCCTTACCCAATCCACATCCATTTTCTTCAGCCTCCTCACTCCAAATATGTCAGTTTTTACTAATCTTTACCAAGTACCTACTATATATAGGGGGTTGGCAAAAGTAGGCTTACAGTTTATTCTCATATTATTATTTATTAATTATTGTATTATTTATATTACAACTGTAAACCTACTTTGTCACAGGGGTGGGCAAAACAGTTTATCTTGTATTATTATTTATTCTTGTATTATATATTTTTCCAGACAAACAACTATAAGCCTACTTTTGCCTACCCCTGTATAACACTATACTACATTCTTTTACTTGCGTCTCTTATTTAAGCTTCATGAAACAACAGAGCCATATAAGTGTCTTTTACCCACATTTTGTAGATAATAATACTGAAGCTAAAAAAAATTAAATAGCCTGTTGAGAGTCATGCAACTTGTAAAAGGCAGAGTAAGAAGTCCAAACCATACCTGTCTAACTCCAGGGTCCTTTCTCTTTTGCTCTGCCATGCTGCCCTTTTTTTTTTTCTTTTTTTTCTTTTTTTTTAATATATCTTTATTGATTTCAGAGAGAGGAAGGGAGAGGAAGAGACAGAGATAGAAACATCAATGATGAGAGAGTCATTGATCGGCTGCAGCCCGCAACCCTGGCGTGTGCCCTGACCGGGAATCGAACCCCGATCTCCTGGATCCTAGGTCGACGCTCAACCACTGAGCCATGCCCGGCTGGGCATGCTGCCCTTTTAACTGGGGTTAGCACCCACAATTCTTTAATATTAAGGTCAATAAGCTAAATAGATATATTCATTTTAATACATAAAGCTCCTAAGTAAACAGTAGCTGTGAACATTTCAAGAGCCAGAGAGGGAAATTTCATTTAAATTTTTAAATAAATATTGACTGTGTGTAAATAAATTAAAAGGAACTGAGTTGCAAAATTGAGATCTTTAGGTGATACGGGAGTGGGGAAAATGGCAGGAAGGCTTAGTACAGTAGTTCAGGTTTACTTGCCGGATATCTAAATACTGCTTCCTATTCACTGTAAAATAGACAACTCCACCTTCCATAAAAGGAAAAGCCCCTTTTCTTTTACAGTCTCTACCTTTCCTCCCACAACTTGGGCTGCTTTTGCAGCATTTATTACCTTTGGACAACTTATTATATCCAGTTCATAGTACCTTCTATGGGGGGAAAGGAAAGAGAGAGAAGGAGTGCATATAATGTGAGTATATGATAATTTGATAGTCAGACCTACATTCATTCAACTTACAAATGACCCAGATTTACAAATGGCTGGAAAATCTTTTTTAATGAAGTTTAGCATTAATTGAATTTATATTATTCCTAAAACTGATTTAACTATTGAGCTGTTTATATTTCTACCTCAGCTATAAAATAGCTTGGTAATACATCTTCCAAACTGTTGACTTGAACCTTCTAGCCTTTCCAGGCCTAAAGGGCTGGGGAATTCCTGTAATTAAGAAAAGGGTTCCCCATTCTGGAAAGTTGCCATCACAGAAGCCTGTCCCATTCCAGTCATGCTGGGCTTACTTGGCTCCACCATAGATGGTGTTTTGGATTTAATTTGCCTCTTTCTGCTGCTGCCAATTTGTGAAGCTGCCTCTTCACAGTAAAGCATGAACAGAAGGGGAATAAGCACTGAGATAGCAAATTGGATTTTTATAAAACTGGCACACTTAGCAGGAATTATCCAAATAGACTTAACAGTACAGTGATTACTTGGGCAAAGCCCAGTGCCTTACACCTTCCAATTTGTGAATGAAACATATGCTAACTTCCTAGTGCTTACCTAATGTTCTAAAAGTGGAAATTTCTAATTTTCGGGGAGAATTTGATCTGAATTTAATTGGTTCTTGTCATCTTTATAAACTGCCTACTTCCCTTTTCTGTTCAAAATGCAAAGTATTAACTTTTGGGTCAACATAATAATTTTTTTCCTGATCCCTTATCAGCAGAGATCTCTGATTTTCTATTGGTTAACCAAAAATATTCTTTCTACTTTAACAAGCATGTGCTTAATAACAAAAGATTATTCCCACTCTCGGTGACAGAATTTTTTAGTGGCTATTACAGTAGACTTTCTTAATCCTTAAGAGTTGATGTTGCTGATTCTTCTAAGAATAACCTCTATTTTTTACTATACTTTAGAAGTTGTTTTCTTACTGACCCCCATAAGAAGTAATATTTTCCAAAAAGCCTTTCTAATTATCCCAAACCAGTTTTAATGATCATGTCCCATTCAATATTTATATCATTTCTCCTTATATACATTTTTACTTTAATTTTAATTAATATATTTGAATTCAATCAATGATATAAATTTCATTGTTGATTTCACTCATTTTCCTAAATTTCTGCCATATGTTTTCTACACTATCTTACAAACTTGAGGGCAGAGACCATGTTTTCTTCTGTCTTTGTATGACTCCATGGTGCCTAACCACCCAGTGGGACTGAAGGACTAACTGACGGCTATGTGCAGTAGATAGTTTGATTCCACACATGAACTAGAAAGTAGGACATATTTGTAGTTGAGAAATTTATCCTTGACCTCTGAAGAAATTAGGGTAGGTCCTGAGCTATTTTTGTTGTTGTTATCTTGGTATGATAAACTGCCATTATGCCTTAATCTCCAATCCCAGAATTTTTTCTCTCACCCACTATCATCTTCACTCATCTTAAAATGCTATAGCTCACAGTTGGCGTAACAGATGAAACAGAAAACTAATTAGCAGCTGTTGTCCATCTGTGTGTTTATATTAAATATTTTAAAATAAAACTGCATTTGCATTCTGAATGCTCTGAAATCCATAAAATCTAAACGTGGGTAAAAGCGCTGTCTTGGTTTTGAATTTTATAGTAGACTTCATGGTAAAGGGAAGGAAAAAAAAACCAGAATCAGGATTATGGTAATTTAAGACAGACACAAATTTTAAAAAGCAAAAAAGCCTGAACTAAAAGTAAGTCCCCAAAGCCCAGTGAAATCTGAAAAGAAATAATAGTCAAAAGATACCATTAATGTATTCTTCCTTCAGAGAAACTGATTCATACATAGAGTTTTGAGAAAGCCACATTCATTCTCTGATAGCTTTATTTTGAGTTATACTTCTACTTTCTCTTTTATCTGCCTTTTTAAGTTTAATCTTTGGCATCTAATTAAGTTAGAACGCTAGGGAGACTGTTGTTACTATTATCAGTAACCATCTCCCAGGTTGAAGGTGAATGTCATAGCTTTGCAAAGAAAAAAATGCTGTTATTTTTTTTTAACACAAGTCAAATAGTTGAATGTTCTTGAAGTTCAAAAAGTGAGAGGGAGAAAAGTACAATCTACAAGGTGATTATTATATTGCAGTGCTCGAGTCAGTTTCTCCCTCTCTGCTCCAGTCTGTGTGTGAGGAGAAAATAGTCACTGTATTAATATAAATTTCATTATTTCCATAGAATCACAGCATATTAGAATTGAAAGGCACATCTGATGTTAGCTAGTCAAATCTTTCACCATTGGAGTCATTCTAGAAAATTTCTAACTAGCCATCCTGTTTTTGTTTGATGCTTCTAGTGAGAAACATCGTATTTGCCTCACGAGGCAGCACATTTTACTGTTGGATGGCTGTTATGATAAGAATGTTTTTCCATTTCACTGAGCCAGTCTTTATCTCTGTTTCTTCCATCCATTAGTCCTAATTCAGCCTTCTGGTGCAACAGCAAATAAACTGACTCCCTATTATACATGACAACCTTTCAAAGAAAGTACTATTTTATGATTATATAAATGTTAAATAGTATCTTCTCTTCCATCCATAATGTCATTGCCCGTAATAGCATTATAGTTGTAATAACTGCTCACTATTCATTCCCAAATCTACTGTGGAGAGATGGCATAGAGGCCAGGGTTCGTTCAGTTCATTTACTGAGTTCCTACAATGTGCAGGGATCTGGAGGGGCAATCAAGAAGCTTAGATAAAATGAGACCCTGTCTTGTGACACAGTCATATATTGTTGTATCATCATTATAAATTTGACTTTTATTACAATTTGTTGCTTTTCTGTATCCTTTTTAGATCTTTTACTTGAAATCCCACTTTGACATTAATATGCCATTCCTACTTTTTTGTTTATTTACATTTGCCTCCTGGTATCTTTTTGCCCTACCCTCACTTTCAGTCTTTCATCTTTAAGTATATCCCTTGTAAATCACACTCAAATGGAATTTAAGCTAAAGGAAAAAAATTATCAATCTTGCACCTGCCTTAAGTTACCATAACCCTGATCCTGCTTAAAGTTCATTTTGCTTTACCATGAAGTTTGCTATAAAAACATCCCTTGATGTTTTCTTTTCCTTTATATTTATGTTAAACTTTATGTTTACTATTTATACAGCTTTGTTTTTTCTTCACTATTATCCTCATGCTTTCCTTCCAATTTCTGATACTCATAATCAAATATACATTTCTCTACTATTATATTTTGAAAAGATGCCAACTATATCCCTCCTAAAGCCATTCCCATTCCTTCGATGCACCCCCTACACCAGGGAGACCTTTAGAATACTTTTATTTCCCGCATCTGCTCCCATTCCTCAACTTTTAGGTAGTATTGCAATCGTGCTCTTAATTCTAGACTTTTATTGAGTTTTCTTTTGTGGTACGTCTCTACAACTTCTGGGGCAGCCCGCATATAATACATATATTACAGTTCCTCAGTTTATTTGATCATTATATATTTAGATTTAGCTATATAGTTATATAAATGTGTGTTTCACTGGCGTTTCTTCTTCTTTTCCCCTATCTTGAGATCTCTGATCTGACCCATTTTTAAGAACATTACTTAATGATTTATTATCTGAATTTCTGAATTTTCACAAATATCATTCTTCTGTCCTGATGGGTGGATGCTGTCTGACTGGATATAGGATTTGGTGGCGGCAGGCCTTCTTTCTCAGAGTATGTTGATGTTATTCTACTTGTCCAAGGTTCTACATCTAGCAAGTAGTAACACCAGGATTTAACCTGGGCAGCCTGACTCCAGAGTTCATACTCAACCTCTATGCTGTGCCACCTCCCAACCAGCTTATCTCTTGTAAAGCCTGTTCATAGGCAGCCTCTTGGGTAAATCTCAAGTTCCTCTCCTTACTTCTGTCACCACTGCATAAAGAGTGAAATTATGCCCTAGTTACTATTTTTTTTCTCCTTTTCCTCCTCTTCTTCCTACTCAAATAAACTTCACTACCAGGAAATATTTGGGAGAGCATATGCCATCTCACTGAGCCATCATTTGACAGCAAGTTAACAAAAACTTACTTAAGCTAGCTTAAGCTAAGAAGGGATTAATGGGAAGATGTAGCCTTATCTCATGGAACCCAAGAGCAAAAATAGGCTTCAAGAGGGACTAAAAGCAAGAACTAGAAAATCAGAAGCTAGGATTACTCCGTGCATGCTAGATGTCCAAGGGGGAGGAAGGGAAACACACACACCCCTTCCTTACAGGGTAAGAAGTTTTCAGAAAACAAGAGTGTATTCTGGACAAATATTCCTCAAAAGGCTCCTTTTCTGTATTCCATCATTTGAAGAGAAATGCAAGTGCTGTGCACATTGCCCAGTCGCTTTTACAGATTAAAAATAGTTACTAAACAGTTCTTACTCTCTGCTTTCCTGTCTCTCCATAAGTCCCGATAGCTGGCATTTTGTCTTTTTCTCACCTGATGAATCTCAAGTTAGGCCTTTGCAACCCTCTGACATCCAGAAGATAAGACCCTTGACTTCACTCCATCTCTTCTTCCGAGGCCTTTGACCTGTGCAGTCAGAGGAGCTGGTGCACTTTTCTATTTAGTTGACTCTCAGGAATCTGCCTAGTTTCAGTCCCTAATATTCATCCTGTCCCTTTACCCTCTCACAATGTTTCATATGGTCTCTGCTTTGCTTGGTCTTTTTTTCTCTTTCCTTTCTTTTCCCATGAAACACTTACTGGCTCCTCTTATTTTTCGTAAACCACTCACGCCCTTTCCCCATTAGATGAAGTCCAAATTCTTGAGCTTGAGGGCCCTCCAGAATCTTGTCTTACCCTATCTAGCCCTGTCATTTCAAGTCAGGTCCTTCACTCTAGACAATTTCTTCTCCCCACTGATCTAGAAACAATACAGGCTTCATCACAGGCTGATCCTCTTTCCTATTCCTTTCCACCTATAAAAATCCAGCTCATTTCTCAAGACCTAACTTAAGTCATGGACCCTTTAAAGAGTCTTGTGTGATCTTTCCAATACTTAGGGTGAACAACTGTCCTGGTTTGCCTGGGGTTTCCCAGGACATAGGACTTTCAATACAAAATCTAGGATATTCCTAGACAAACTGGGATGGTTAGAAAGCCTAGCAACACTTCATTGTTTCCCCTTATTGTGTTGCCTTGTTAGATAGAGAAAAGAAGAAGAAAAAACCCTGTGAAAGTACCAGTAGCCACGACTTCCGTACTCACTACTTTTTCTCCTCAGTAAGAGTTATGCACCTGTTGGGCAGAGACCATTTTGATTCCTACTTCATACAGAATATAGTGCTGTACTCAATCAAGTTAATTCCTACTCAGTAAATGACGTGGTTTAGTTTTAAGTGGGCACTGTATCTAAATCATTTTCCTTGTGTGTTAATGTATTTGTCTTTATTTTTTTCCAGCCCAGATGACTTACTCAATGCCTTGAATGAGGGTATCAGTCGTGCTGATGTCATCATCACATCAGGGGGTGTATCCATGGGGGAAAAGGTATGAAAAAATGGAGCTCGTGGAAATTTATCCACTGTGTTATCCTTGCATACAGTTGATTAATTATGATCTGGTAAATATCTGGTACATAACCAGACCTCCACAAAGCTGAATATCCATGGGGCTTCAGAAACTTCTGGGCATTCTAAAAGGGATGCAGCGTAGATCAGAGTTTAGCTCAGGAGTAGCATGGAAAATCCCACAACTTCCATCATGGTTTTGATCTCCCCTTGGGGATTTCTGGCTTTTGCTCACTCAACGTTAGTACTTTAGGACTTCCTTTATATATAATATTTACCCCTAAGTTAAAACTCCAAGATCCTTCCTTCTACTTAAATTTAAACTAAAGATGACCACCTCCACCACATATTTCAAACTGGGTAAAGAACCCTTAGTTCCCCACAGGGAAGAAAGAGAAGATTAGGTATTTCCCCTCAACAAATAATTATAATCATAATAATGATGAAAATAAAATACAAACATAGATATAAATACATATGTAGGATTTTATAAAACTAAGTATATTTGCATAGAGCATATGCTTAGTCCTATAAAATTATAGTTTGAATACCTCAGTATCATTAAGTTTATATATCTTAATGAAATGTGTTGGTCCATGATGATTATTGGGTCCACTGAATAATGTTATAAAAGTGAAATATTCTTTACTGCAATGACCAACCTTATGTTTCGGCATGATAACATTTTAGATCACGAGATGTTGTACCAGCCTATAGTCCCTTTTCATGTTTCTGTTTTTTTAATCTCATATTAATGACTGAACTGAAAATTATAAAAATACTGTAATAATAGCAGCTTTTACTAAAATTCACATTTTTTTTCAAGAACTTGATTTTTAGCTATATCTTACATATATGATTATTCTTGGTCCCTGCACTTGCTAGCTATAAAACTGCCTAAATTCATAACCTGACTTTTTGGACAGTGAACTCTATTGGCTCTGAGCATAAATGTCAGAATTCAATAGCCTGAACAGAAAATGCCTGCCTTCATTGACAACTTTAGTTTTAGAATGTTTAAGAATAGCACTTTAGATGCCAAAACCATAGAAGAAAAAGAAAGAATCTCAGTCCAAGACTGTTATCTCAAATGACATCCAAGAGTAAAGCTCTTAAAGTGAAGATGGGTATTCTCCTTATAGCAGACAGTTTGCTAGGTTAATCTTCCCTCAAGTCTCCTAGAAGTTTTTAGTCCTGGGCAGAGCAAATTGCTGCAGACTTCCTGAGATCACAAAGGCTAGGGCTGAAGTCTGCATTATAGATCTATAAGAAATAATTTGCAGCATGTCTGTTTTTTTAATCATCAAACTGCCTTTGGTGTTCTAAGTATCACAAGAGCAATCCTGAAGCTGAGTACTTAAATATTAAATTTGTTATTCCCAGGGAGTGTGTCATGTATAACATATCTTTGTTACTAATTAAGTTAATTGTAGGACAATACCTATTTGTCAGACCTAAAGTTTATCTTTCCTAATACTTCTGAAGAAGCAACAAGCTTATAACTAACAAAGATGTCATTTATCCTAGGGATTTGCTTACAAGTAAACAGAGCCAGTATAGTAAAGCCTATTAGTTTTCTTTATAAAGGGACCCCTAATGCTTTTGGTATCCACAGACCTCTATCTTCTTCTCAGCCAAAGAAAAATGACTCTTTTATAGTTGCTTCCCTCAAAATCTCTTCCCATGTCTATCTCCCCCTGCTTCACACAGACTTTTTTCAAAGAGTTTTTATAAAACACTAAAAGTTTCAGGTAAATAGAATCTGCTTTTTGCCCTGAAAACTAAAGAATTATATGCATTACTATAAATTTTCTACAACCTGCAGAATTGTAAAATAGCTCAAAAACAATGAATGGTACAGATAACCAAGAAGGATACACTTAGACTGGACACCCAGTAAATTTTTTTTTTCCGGCCTATTTAAGAGCCTCTTAATTTTTTCTAATATTGTCTCCCTTACCTCATATGATCAAAATAATCACAAAGATAATTACTGATCACCAAAAAGGCTCATCTCAGAGGCTTGCCCTGATTATTTAGTAGCAAGAGTGTTAATTAACCAGATAGGCCTTCTTGAATTTGTTTTGCAAATTTAGAGTTATACAGCAACTGTATAATTTCACTAATACATGGAATCTAAAAGAAGCAAAACAAGTGAACCAACAAAATAATACAAAACAAACTCATAGATACAGAGAACAGATTGGTGGTTACTAGAAGGGAAGTAAGTTGGGGTGTGGGCAAAATGGGTCAAGGGTCAATTATATGGTGATACATGGTAACTAGACTCGTGGTGGTAATCACTATATAGTGTATGCAGATGTTAAATTATGCTGTATACCTAAACCTTACATAATAAAATAATTTTTTAAAATTTGTTAGAATAAAGATTTGATTTTGTTGAACCCAGTTTTACATTTTTCACAATCTTAAATATTTTTGTAGGAATAGTGTTAGCTCATTTGATGAATAAACCTATATGAGTTTAGGGAAAATAACCCAAGCAAAATAAAATATCTTTGCCTAATTATACTCAACACTGATAAATAATAGAACATGGCTGGGTTTTCTTACTAACCAAAATAATTAATCTCTTTCCCAAAGATTTACCTTAACTATGTGAATTTTGATTCTTAAAATTATAAGAAGAATACTTGTTAGTGTAGCACTAAATTATACGTTAAATATCCTTATTATCTGAAAATTTTAGGGATACCTATTATATATAAGCACTTGTCTCTCTAGGTCAGTCAGAACAATAGAGCACCTTTAAAAGACAATTTAACTGTTCTGATATTTATACTTTCTCCCTTGACAAAGCAAACTTTATTGTGGCCCTGAGATCAGGGCTTTTCTACCCAGATCCTGCCGAAACCAGAGAGTTGGGGTAAGGTGCTCTTGTGTTGCCCCTTCAACAATTCCATCACATTCAGACTCAGATTGAGAGGGTCTGGGTGGGGGTTACCCTTAATCCACAGCTTACCCCAAGGAAGGCCCAATCTACGTGGTAGTTTCACAGACATAATTTATGAATACCCTCCAGAAATAAGAACAAATTTCACACTTACAAAATGAGATAAATGCCTTCTAGGATCACAGACACATAAAGAACATATAGCTTCGGCCCTAAAACCTCAACTGCAGGTCAAGAGTAAACACAGAAGCAAAAAGACATCATTCTCAAATAAAGAACTGTTTTTCTTCCTAGAGGTCACAGATTCCTTGATTGATTTTGGCTTAAAATGACAGTAAGACAAATAAACAAGAAAAACTAATAAGTCAGAGTATCTGTCTTCTCTTACCTAACAGAGAATTGATTTCTATCTCCCATTTAAAGGAATCACCAACTGGTCAGACCACAAACCAATTTTCCAGTCATTGCTGCCACAAGGGGGAATGCCTTATTGACCATGCACAGGAACAAAAGTAGAACTAAAATCAATAGAGGGACAAAATTAGAGAAACCAAAAGTTAGCAGAGTTCAAGTTTTATTACTGCTTGGTGTTCACTCCAGAAACCAAGGAAAGATATGCCCAGGTTTAAGCTATGCACTTCTTTGGTAATTAGATTTACCTCGCTCTGTCAGGTAAATCAATGGGGGCATCTCGGTGGACCCTCCAGAATTATTAAAGCATAATTTTTAAACAAAATCATAAACTTCATCAATATATAAAATGAACAAATGTCAAGGTTTTATTTAATTTATCAGTTAATGAAGTAACCAATAAGATATTACAACTGGTTTAAAGGAAAATTCAGAGAACAGGATAGTCAGGAATGCTGAAATAAATTTGCTAATAGACACAAAACTTTTATATCTGCAGCCCAACCAGGCATGGCTCAGTGGTTGAGCATCGACCTAGGATCCAGGAGATCACTGTTCGATTCCCAGTCAGGGTACATGCAGGGTTGCAGCTCGATCCCCAGGCTGGGGATGTACAGACAGCCAATCAGTAACGACTCTCTCGTTATTGACATTTTCTCTGTCCCTCCTTCTCCCTTCCTCTCTCTGAAATCAATAAAGATATACTTTTTTAAAAAAAAGAGGAAAAAAAAACTTTTATATCTGCAGGCGAATAATCAGTTATATCTCCATGGACGTAACTAATTTACATTTCTAAGGACAATAATCATGTTCACTATCAGTTTTCTACAGCTTAATTTTTGTAAAATAGCTCAAAGACAACGAAGGCACAAAAAATCCAGACAGTTTTGCTACACTGGACATCCAGTAATCTTTTTTGCCCAATTCACAGTCTTTTACACTTTTTCTGACGTTCTTACCTGGGTTGAGGGAAATATCTAGTTTCTTTGTTCATTCATTCATTTTTCTTCTTCCTGTCTAACTCTAGCTTTCAGAATATCAGACTAAGATCCTTGCAGCTTCTATAGGTTTACAAAAAGTTATGAACAATGATGAATCTCAGTCTTTATTGCTGTATCTGTTACAAGCTTTCCCTCTGTCACAAGAAGCATGAAACTTTCCATCATGTTCAAAAAGAATCACAAAGGGCATTTTTACCAATTAAAAAGGGGATTTTTTTCAAGAAAAATTAAGTTCTTTTATTTATTTAGCAAATATGTAATGAGCATGTGTGCTTTCCAATCTCTGCCTCATTGCCTTTAAGACCATGCAGATATGACCACTTCCTGTCTCTCCATACTCACCTTATGCCTCTTTTGTAGTCATTCACCACCTTCCACTGTCTTTACAGTCCTAGGCACACTCTTTACTGCTTAAGAAACTTCGTATGTACTTCCCTCTGCCCGGACTTCTCTTTCCTGCACACTTCACATGGCTGAATCCTTTTCGTCCTAACCTCCTCTTTTAAAATGGCCTTTTTTACTCTCCACCCCACCCCATGATTCTCTATCCCAGCACCTTCTCACTTCCTTTATTGCATGTACCATACTTTATATTAATTGTTTTATTTGTTGGTTTCCTTACTGTACGCTGTCTTCCTCAGTAAAATATAACAGAACATCTTTGTGTCAGTGACCACGTCTCCCTTGTTCACCATTAAATACTAGCATATAGAGAATTCCTTATATAATTGCACTCAAAAATATTTGTAGAACTAACAAATGAATGAAAGGCATGTGCTATTCACTAGGGTTTCATTATAGATATAATGTACAGGGTTCCTGTTCTCACAGACTCTGTGTTCCAATAAAGGGTGCATATCCGTTATCAGGCAGTTGCAGTATAACCTAAATGTGTGGGGTCTGAGGGTCATAGTATTATAAGAGCTCTTAAGAAAGGTCTGGATATTTCTGCTCTTGCTGTGATGGAGTGGCTTATTTGGATCAATCCCCCCACCAAGAACAACTATAAAAGCTACATTTAAATTGTTGAAAGAAGAAGAAAATGAAAAGATATCAGAAAAAAGTGAACTGCAGAGAATTAAAACTGAATTCTTCACCACATTTTTCTTCAAGGCATTTACTAATTCCTAAGTGGGGGGAGAGGGGAGGTGTAATGGCACAGGAGGTCAAGAAGCCAACCATAAAAGAGTAGCTAAGAAACTAAGGAAATGAACAGAATTTTTCACAGTCTTAGGAGTTCAGAGCCTGCATAGAGTTAGGGGCCTTGGCAAATTATCTCCGGTTTCAGTTTAAACCCTTCAAGGGCTGTGCTCTAGGAATAAGGACAAGCCGGAAATAAACCAGCCTTCACAAAGACTGAACTTTCCTTCAAATTGTCTCAATCTCTGACTGGACCAAGGTAATCTTAGTTTACCTTAACTGACTGCCAGAAGATATTAAACCCTTTCTGGAGGAATATATCATCATCCAGAGCCTCTTCAAATTTTTTTACCTCAATTTTTAAAATTACCAGCCCAAATGACTAAAAACTAGGAAAGGAAAACAAGATAGGAAAGCCCTAAATATGATGGACTTTAAAACACTGTAATTAATGTGTTTAATAAAAAGAAATGACAAAATTAGGAATTTCATTAGAAAACTAGAATCTACTCATAAGAATTAAGTGAAATTTTTAGAAAAAGGGTGAAAAAAGGCATAAAAGACATATGGGATATGGTAAAAGGTCTAACATATGTGTAACTGGAGCCCCAGAAGGAAAAGAGAGTAAGCAGAAGCAGTATATAGGAGATACTGGTAGAGACTTTTCCAAAACCAGTAAAAGACATCAAGTCAGAAATTCAAGGAGCACTGCTCATCTCAAGAAGGATAAATAACAAGAAACCATACTTAAGTAATTATAACAAAACTACTGAAAGCAAGGACAAAGAGAAAATCTTACCTGAAAAACACATTACCTTCAAAGGACCAGCAGTAAAACTATCAGAAATGATTTAAACAGAAATGATGGAACTCAGAAAACACTGGGATGGCATTTGTAAAGTGCTGAAAGAAAATAACTGCCTGTGTGGAACTGTGTATCCAACAAAAATTTCCTTCAAAAATTAAGATAAAGACATTTTTAGTTAAACAAAACTGAACAGACCTATACTCAAGTGAGTTTTTTAGGCAGAAAGATTATGGAAGCATGGAAATGCAGAAAGGACTGAAGGGCAAAAAGAAAAGAGGAAAGGGTTAATATGTAGGTAAATATAAATGAGTGCTGATTGTATAAAATATAATGCCTTGTGACGTTTAAAATATGTATAAATACATATTAAATGTTAATATAAAGTATATATATCATCTGTATAATATATGTAGAAAAGAGATATATAATACTTAAAATGTATATAGAATTTGTGGTATATTATAGCACAAAAAGCAGAGAGGAATTAGTAGAGTTAACATGTTATAAATTTCTTATATTGTCTGGGAAGTGATAAAAATACCAAATTATGGTAGACTGTGATAAGTCAAGAATGCATGTTGTAATCTCTAAAATAATAATAAAAGATTGTGTAACTAACAAACTAATAGAAGAGAAAGAAATTAAATAACAAAAAAAATTGATGACTCTAAAAATTGTCATTCTGGATTTAAATAAACAATGAATTGTATGATACTTATAAGCAGCACACTCTAAATATAAGAACACAGCTAATTGAAAGCAAAAGATTAGAAAAAAATTACAGTGGAAGATAGCTGGTGTGGCTCTATTGATATCAGAAAAAATTAGGGTAAAAAGGATTACTAGATATTAGTAGGGACATTTCATATATTTAAACGGATCAGTTCATCAGGAAAATACATTTCTAAATTTATTGCATCTAATAATACAGCTTCAAAATAAACATAAAAATAATAATCTATCATCCCACCCCAGAAATTAAGGGGAAGCTGAGAAGATGACTGAGACTGAGATAAGGATGGGGTAGAGAGAGGAGGGTAAAAAGAAATATTCCAGGCAGAAGGAAGGGTATTTTCAAAGACTGGAGGCAAGAAAGCTTTAAAAACTTGAAAGCAGTATAGTCTTGCTAGGTGGAAGGGAGGGAGGGAAATTGAGATCGATTGATTGATTGATTGATTGATTGAGGAATGGGACTGGGCCTGGCCAGGCATGGCTCAGCCATTGAGCATCTATCTAGGATCCGGGAGATCAAGATTCCATTCCTGGTCAGGGCACATGCCCAGGTTGCAGGCTTGATCCCCAGTTGGAGGCGTGCAGAAGGCAGCCAATCAATGACTCATCATTGATGTTTCTCTCTCCCCCCACTTCCTCTCTCTGAAATCAATAAAGATATATTTGGGGTGGGAAAAGGAATGAGACTGGGTGGAAATAGGATTGACTAATGAGAGAAATGGTTAGTAAAAGGGAGCTAGAAAATATAAGAATCATAGATATGATGTTAAAAAGACGAGACTTTTTCCTGGAAACCAGGACGTTCTTCAAGTATCATGCAGTGACTTGATGAGAATTATTTTCAGGAGATATCTCTTACTACTGTAAGGGGGGTCAGGATAAGTTGGAGGAGGTCCGGACTACTGGCAGAGAGATCTATTTCAATAATCCAAGTGAGATGATGTTGGCTGTGTGGGGCTGTGGTGATAGAAAGAAGGGCACCAATTTTAAAAATATAGTGTCCCATAGCTCTTGAAATATTTAAGATTTTAGTAGTTTGCTCAGCTCACCCTTGGATTAGTGAACAAGAAACTCAGTAATAGATCAAGAGGTTGAGAAATTTTAAGGACTGCAGCTTTTTTTTTTTTTTTTTTTTCTGTCTGCAAAACCAACTGCAGAGCAGTACTTCATTTCCAACTATTGGGTTTTGTCAGATCACTCTGGATTGGTCATAACCTTAGGTTGGTTGTGTTTTTGTTAGCAATTGTGCTAACAAACTCCCATGACTTTCTGTTTAGAGCTCTGTCCTACTTTTTATTTTTGTTAGCTTATTTAGAATTAGTAGTCTATGAGCAACTGTCCAAGTCTCTCCTGAAGGAAGGTATATTATTTTAAATCCATTAAGCAGATTAGTGTAGGATATATATGTGTGACTTCCTTGCCCTGGAACAACTTCTTAGGCCATATTTGTTAACATCCTTCCTTAGACATAAAATTCTGTCTTAAAAGAGAGAAAGTGACTCATCAAGTGATTTATATGTTAATGTGGTTATTTGGTTTATTAGCTAAGTACTCCTACTAGGATATATTTTTTATGAGGACAAGAACCTTGTCTTTTTTGTTCAAGGCCCTATCTACTGTACCTAGATTGGTACTCAGCATATAACAAGTGCTCAATAAGTATTTATTGAATGAATGAAGAATGAAGGAATATTTGTCTTAAGCAAGTTAACTTCACTAAAATAAGGTTGTTTTCTATTTTAATCTTATAAATTCATTTTACCTTTATTTAAAGTTTTGAAAATCTGGTATTCGAATGTCTGAAAGTAAAGTGATTATTTTTCATATTTGCAGGACTATCTCAAGCAGGTGCTGGACATTGATCTTCATGCTCAGATCCATTTCGGCAGGGTTTTTATGAAACCAGGGTATGAAAATAATATTGGTATATCCTGTGTGCTATGGGGTTGGTTTAGCTTGCTTTGACTAGCAATGCTTTAAATGCTTTCTTTTTACATACTTTATTATGGGTTAGCTATTCTAATAAAAGAAATATTATAGTATTAGAATTCTTTGCACAAGTGCAGCACCTATCTGAAATGGGTATTCATCTTCCTTATGAATCACTTGAGTTTGGTATAAAGAAAGCAAAGCAACTTTCCAAACCTTTTTCCCTTTAATTCCTATGTCTAGTGCCTTCTTTCTCTTTTTCTCTTTCTTTCTATACTGCTTGTCTCTCTTTAAAAATGTTTTAATATGAAAATTCTCAAACATCATACACAAAAATAGGGAGCACAGTGATCCCCGCATGAACCCATCACCCAGCTTCTGTAACTACCAACATTTTTTCATAATTGTTTTATTGACCCATCCCTTACCTTTTTGGGGGGACAGAGGGCTGGATTATTTTAAAGCAAATTCTAGATGTGTCGTTTTTATATACATCTCAGATAACAACAACAACAGCAGCAGTGTTCTTTTATGTAATCACAATGGTATTACCTCACCTAACTTAATAAGAATACCTTAATATCGAATACCCTGATCATATTCAAAATTCTCCTGTTTCAAGAAAAAGAATGCCTTCTCATAATTGTTTTGTTTGAATTTGGATTCAAGTCAGTTCACTCATTGTATTTGGCTGTTAAAGAACATTTACTGTCCCCCACCTTTTTTTATCATACCATTGACTTGCTGAGGAAACTGAATCATTTGCCCTAAACAAATGGATTTGGCTGATTGTTTCTCTGTGGTTGTGTTTAATTTGTTCCACTCTCTCCAAGATATTCTATAGGTTAGAAGTTAGGTCTGAAGGCTTGATTAGATGCAGATTCAACTTTTTTTCCTTTGCAAGAATACTTCATAAGTAGTATTTCATACTGCTTCTTACTGCCTCCCAGGAGGAAAGAAAACCACATACCAAGATCTTATACATCTCCTAAAATCTAATAACCCCCTAAGGAAGGACTGATTGGAGTTCTGTAATCAATTGTAAATCCTCAAAGAATGCCAAACATTGGTGTTGATGAAATCTGTGTGGCCATGTCTTCAGGCAGGAGTCTGCATATTCAGACCCCTGCTTCTCTAGAAACCTTTGGCTCCCTATTCAGAGGCTCAGTGTGGGTGAGCGTTCCAGCATACCTCCATGCCGGGGACAACAATAATGATGCTATAGTTCAGAATGATACTCTGATGGGTGCTCATGTGAACCCTAAGAGAGTAGAGGTGGGACTTACCAGTTGTTATGAGCTATGGGAACTATTAGCATATTATAGAAGCCTTTTTTAAGTGTCAAGCTAGCCCCCATAATCTTCCTGATTTACTGGGTACTCGTGTCAGTTCTAGGACAGCAGTCAGGCTTTATCTCCATGATTTTGCTGTTTAAGTATGAAGTTAAGATGATCCCTAAAGCTTTCTTCCCAACTTGATAGAGTTTAGAATTATTGGCACTTTATTTCTGTAGTTGCCCCAGTATGGCTACCACTACAAGGTTCTTTTATTATTAAAATTATTGGATATGGATAATTCTTATTGAGAATGTTTTATCTTAAGCAAATATTACTGTGGTATGGGTGCACAGGCCTTTATTTTCCTGCCCCTATGGGCAACACTAATTTGATTAGGGTACAGAGAAGTATGTCAACATGCTTCTCACTAACCCCCAAATTAAATGCATTATTCCCTTTGCAGTGAGAAAAAAAGCTGACATTACTTGCCCTCACCACTGGAAGAGAATTATTTGTTCTTTAAATTAATCTCAGCACCTGTGATGTGTAATTTTGGTACTCTTTATTTTCCATCTTTTATTTACCACTTCCCTCAACTTTGGGAGTTCATCAGTTCTTAACACTTATTCTGCTCACTTAAACTCATAACCCTCCATGACTTGTGACTGCAGTCATTGTATAAATTCTGTTACATTCTCACCCCAAGGGCAGAATTGAACAAAAAGTATTGAGTTCCAAGGTAATGGCTTCCTAGAGCTTAAAAAAGACTTCACAGTCTAGCAAAAGGACACTCATGGTAGCAGTGCATGGTAACAGAATGTCTTGTAATGGAATCTTTTCAAATAAGTTCCTTTAGAGAAATAATATTACAGTACATGTCTGCAAGATGCAAAAGATGATTTTAATTGGCTTTAAGTACAGTAGATGGAAGGTGTTATGCATTCCCTCCTCACTTTTACTATATGTGTTAGTTTGCTATATTAAAGTAGTTTAGAAGTTTAAATGGGCTTCCTTTACTTGGCCAGAATTTTATACTTGTCTAAAGGTAAAATTTTAAAGGTAATTGCTGCTTAATAGAACAAAACCAAATATAAAAGCTCAGACCAATTTAGCCTTGCTTTTCCCACATACATTGCATTCAGAATGTAATTAACCTTTCATTTTAGACAGAGATACTCAAAAAGTGCATTTGGAGTATTATCAACCAGATCCACCAATCACAATATTTTATGGGTCATCTACAATGAACATAGCTGTTTTCAAGAATGTATCTTGGAAATCATTTTCATCAAACAGTAACAATCATTGCCAAATAACCTATCTATCAATCAATATGACAATCTAATCTCATTTTCCTAAAGTACAGCAAAGACTCAGAAAGTAAGCAAAAAAACCCTCAGAGTAGCAAAAAACAGATATTACAAAGTCTGTATATAGCATACCCTGGATACAGAGCCTCATCAAATTACAAGCCATACAGTTAGACAAACCTTGGTTCAAATCTTTGTTTCCCCACTTAGTTAGCTGAGCGATTTGGGGCAAATTGCTTACTCTGAGTCTCAGTTTCCTCGTCTATAAAATGGGATGATAATTGTGCACCTCATGAGATTGCTGTGAAAATTAAATGAAATAATGGATGTAATGCATAGATTTTCTTTTAAAATAGTAACTTTTATTATTGCTATTGTTATTATCATTCCAACAATATAACTATTATTACTACTCTTTGGTTCCCAAACCTAAAGCAAGCTTTAAGGATCAAGATGATGGCAGTCTAGGATTAAGGGGAGCCACAGAAAAACACTGGTAAAACAAATCAGGAACAAAAAAAAGATGCCCTGGCCAGGTGGCTTGGCTGGTTGGAGTGTTGTCCATA
This sequence comes from Miniopterus schreibersii, assembly GCF_964146895.1. Lineage (NCBI taxonomy): Eukaryota > Metazoa > Chordata > Mammalia > Chiroptera > Miniopteridae > Miniopterus > Miniopterus schreibersii. Next base: position 176,476,180 of record NC_138101.1, read on the forward strand.
CAGCAAAAAGTGTTGCAGGTTCAATTCCCAGTCACAGCACATACCTAGGTTGTGGATTTGATCCCTGGTTGGGGTGCATACAGGAGATAATCGATCGATGTTTCTCTCTCTCTCCCTCCTTCTCTCTCCCCCTCTCTCCCACCATCCCTCCACACACTGCCTTCTCTCTAAAATCAATAAACAAATCCTCCAGTGAGGATAAAAAAAATTTTAAAAGAAACAGAAACAAGAACTATAGAAACACAGCCGTGTGGTGTAGGGTTATAGTTTATAAGTGAAAAAAATACGTAATACCCTTGTGACCCAAAATCACTGTATTATAGAAGAGTAGAGCAAGTTAATAATGATGGCTATAAGTCATCAAAAAATATTATTGCTAAAAGTAATGAGTGAGTGACCCATTTTTGAAAGACCAATCTGCAAAACAGTGAAAATAAAAACAATTCGGGTGCTTTAAAAGATAATTTTCCAACTACATGGAAATTTAAGCATCCCCTAAAGATTCTACATCAGTTGGATTCCATTAATACAATGAAAATTTTAGCTGAAATTCTGTGTAAAGGGTAGTCAATAGAAAAAAAATTACTGTTTTTACCTGCCCACCTTCTCCATGCCACTCACACTCCTCTCCATACCCCTGATGCTAAGGATTCATGTCAGAATCTTGAGGAAGAATAATTTGAGAATTTTTTAAATTACTATTTCTTTAATTTTGTTCTAGTAGTGGTATTTTATTCATTTTGACGTTTCAAAATACTCTCTTCATAGGAGTGAGGTTCTTACATTTATTGCTGAGTATAGTTTTAAAGGGTTGAGAAATAGATGCTCTTCTTGAGCAATAGGCAGTTATCTGATAGGCATGTATTACTAGGTAGTCTTCTGATGATAAGAATGATTGTTTTGAATCTCTAGCAATAATAGTATAGACATCATTAGCTAGATGGGTGTAGAAACTCCAGGATTTGGGGCTGGCAGGAAGGGAAAAATAACCAAAAGGAGTTTGGTTATTTGGAAACAATAGATGCTAACAACAAATTAATTTAAATGCTCTTGAAACACTTAGCGTATAAACGTTTAAAGAAGCAACAGAAAATTATTTTTATATGACAAGCTTTCTATGGAGAGCCAAGTAACAAAACTGGAGGACTTCACAGTCACTAACAATCTCTTTTTTTCTCTAGCCTGCCAACAACATTTGCAACCTTGGATATTGATGGTGTAAGAAAAATTATTTTTGCACTACCAGGTAAGAATAATTGAAACAGTTTATTTTGCCTTCCTGAAAAAAGAAGACCAAATTTTTTTTAATCCCAGGTGACCAGTCACCTGATTTGGAATCCAGAGCACTTGATTTGGAATCTAAAGGACCTGGGCTCAAGTCCTAGCTTTACTTACTTGAACAAGTCACTTAACCTCACTGAAGGTGTTTCTTCATCTATAAAATGGGGCTAATATCTACTTCACAGGGTTGGTGTGAAAGTCAAATTAGATAGTATCTTTCAGAGCACATACCAAACCCTAAGATGATAACCAAGTGTTAGCTGTCACTGGATCTTTCTGGGATACCTGCTTCTCCTTCTAGGAAACTGGTCAAAGTTAGCAGCTTAGTCATGTCCCACAACTTGAAGTAAGGGCCTAAAGGGCTGTGAATCACCCGTGCAAACACTAGGACAAGCACACAAAACTGCCTTTGGTTTCTGCCAGATTGGCCGGGGGGGGGGGGGGGGGGGGGCAACATGGAAGGAGGGGCTGCCAGTGCTGGTGCTTCTCAGCCAAATCCCAGGCATCATCGGTCTGCCTACATCACAGCCCTCACCCTCGCTGCCGCGTGAGTGGAAACTCGCATGCTCAGGTAGTGGTTATTTCCGGGGGAAGGGAATTACGAATAGCACTTTTTAATGTTTATCTGTGTTTTCTTAAAAGCCAAGTGGTTCATTTCATGAATTCAATTTTTTATTGAATTTTGGCTGTGTATTTAAAGCTGTGCTTTTAAAGCCGTTACTAATCTCGATAAATTCTAAAGCAGTTTGGAACTTTGTATATCTACTTGTTATTTTCAACTTTTAAAAGTATTCTCTAATCTGTAGCAGTGTCCCATTCTCTCTCTCTCTTTTTTTTTCTTTTTGGACACAAGTTCCTTCAGAAAATAACCTACTTATTCCTTTCAGATGGACAAATACGGTGGCTTTGAGATATTTATTTGCTTTTTATATTAAATAAGTCTCAAAATAGAGATAAAGAAAAGAAAGCAAGCAGAAAAATGTAGAACTTTAAAATCATTTTTAAAGCCCCCAAAAATGTATAAGCATAAAAGAGATTAGATTTCTATCATATAGGAGATTTTAAGAGAGAGGACATATAAGTAAGGAGTCTTCAAATTTTATCTGTAGTATAGAACTCCTTATGGCCTTCAATATATCCTTAGATATTCTAAAAACCATTATATAAAAATACAATCCTCTTTGTAGCTTTAATTTGCCTAGAAGGCACTGTTTACTTTGTCTACAGAAGCTATGATTCAACCTACTGACCATCAGTGACAAAAGAATATTAGAGTGGGAGCCTAATTCACCATTACTAAGGAAGTATTGTTTATCCACCAAAAAAGTTATAATTCAATAACCTATATTCAAATTACTGCTTTAATGTGAAATTTTCTCTGCTCAGCCTGAATAAACCTAAAGAGGGCAGCAAGCACTCACATGTTCAGGTTGTAGAACCAGCAAAGAAGTTCCTTTTACAAGGATTTTAAAATTCAGAGTTATATTTCTTCTTTCCCAAGGGCCATGCATTTAAAGCCATTACAAGTCTTGATAAGTTTTAAAGCAGTTTAAAGTTTGTGTATCTACTTGCTATTTTTGTAACTTTTTAAATTACTGTATAACACATTTTCACTATAAAAACATTAGAAAATAGTGATAAGCATTAAGAAATGTTATCAGTAATCCCCTTCCCCCCGAAATAACCACTATCTGCATTTTTTTATGTCAGTCCTTCCAGTCCTGTTTTTATAGAGTAGTGTTATAAAGCAATAGCAATTACAGGAATTCTGTAATCATTGTTAAATAAATAATAACTGATTTTTATTTCCAGAAAAAATTCCATATTTCTGTATTTTGAGGCAAGAGATAAGCAATTGATTCTTACTAAGAGTCTAGTTCTGTTGGACAAATCGTTTTTCTGTTGAAGTAATATCACTTGTCATTTTTTACAACTCAAAAAAATCTATGCTTAGCTACTTTTGTAGGTAGAAGAAATTAAAAGTATGGTTTTAGCTAATAATATGCTAAACTCACCACTGCCTTTTACTTTGATGATACAATTAACAGCACATAGCCAGGCCAAGGGAACCTAAAAATCTAATGGCCCCTCATATATCCCCAGCATTTACATACATATTCACATATAACTATATACAATTATTAATAAAATTAGAATTCTAGAACCAGAAGGAATATTGAGAATCATATAGTTCAACCTTGATTTTGTGAATGAGTTAAGTTAGACTCAAAAAAGTCTGGAACTCACCAGGGTCACACAGCTTAGTTAGTTAATATACCACACAAGAAACTAAATCTGTTATTCTCAGCCCAGTCATTTTTTTCATAACCAACCTTTCCTCTCTTCAAAGTGTGTGACATACCCAGATGCCTTCTTGGAGAGGTACAAATGAATTTCTCACATTTTTTAAATAGCTCTGAAAGAACTTGGTGTTTGAAGTAGTCCACTGAGGCTGTCATAACAGAATATCTCTGACTAGATGACTGGATTACAGATAACAGAAGTCTGTTTTCTCACAGCTCTAGAGACTGGAAATCTATGAGCTAGATTCAGGCAAGGTTAGTGTCTATTGAGGTTTTTCCTTATCTCCTCACTATGCCCTCACATGACCTTCCTCTGTGCACACACACTCCTGATGTGTCTTCCTGTTTTATAAGGACACCAGTTCTGTTGAATTAGGGCTTCACCCTTATGGCCTCATTTAATTTTAATTACCTCTCTAAAGGCCTTATCTCCAAATAAAGTCACATTGGGGGTTAAGACTTCAACAAATGAATGGGAGGAAAAACAACACAATTCAGTCCATGCAGTCTTTATCCTCAAGTCCTTCACATTTTAAATCATTTAGTTTTATTTTTTAAATTTAAAGAAATGTCTGGGTACAAGGGCTTATGGATAAATCTCTTTATGTTTATCCTACTTTCTAATACTTTTTGTACTAAGTTTTTTTTACTATAGAAATTTTTAAACATTTTAAAAATAGCAAGTAGACAACAATAAAAGGGGGGAATGGGTGACGTCTGTAATAGTGTCAACAACAAAAAACTAGCAAGAAGAAACTGCTTTAAAACTTACCAAGATTGGTAATGGCTTTCCATGTATAGCTCTCAGAAAGGAAGAAATAAATGGTGTTAACCAGCTTCTGAGGGTGCACCTTCTGTGGCATTTGGTTGACTGTAGATCTATTCTGACATCCTTTTGAATTCAAGGTGATTCAGAAGAGAAAGACAAGTAGTGACATCACTCTCTATGATACCTGAAGATATAAACAGTCATAATTATTTGGTAAATTTTCTGTGTGTACCATAATAACTGCTTGGTTGACTTTCAGGGAATCCTGTGTCAGCCGTGGTCACCTGCAATCTCTTTGTTGTGCCTGCACTGAGAAAGATGCAAGGCATCTTGGATCCTCGGCCAACCATCATCAAAGCCAGGGTAATGTTTTCTAACGACCAGGAACCAAAATGGAAGCCTAATAACAATTAAGAATATGATCTGGATCTAGAAACATCTAGAATTTTATACTGGTTTTGAGAAGAAATGCAGTTTTAGTCTCTCCTTTGTGATAGAAAATAGAGGGAAGGGTCCCTTTTATTCCCCTCCCACATTATTCCATGACTTCTAACATGAGTAATTTTCCCCAGCAAGAATCCATACAGGAGTGGAGATATAATGACAATCTGATGCAACTGATCCTTGTTTCTTAAGTGAATATAAATATCTCCTTTAAAGCAAACAACCCCATTTTGTAGATGAACAAACAAGTATAAGAAAGCCAAATAACTTGCTAGTACACCATCAGTTAGCAGTATAACTTGAAGGAGAACCTAGGTGTCAGGTATCATCTCATTCCCACATTTGTTCCGCTGTACTACCATGAAGCAATCAGTGCATTGCTGGGGAGGAAACCTGCTTAAACACTTGGCAGATTCCACAGCCATTTGAATAGCTCTTACAGTTAGTACCAGAGAACACACATACATACAGAGAGCGATTGAAAGAGAGATTTTTGCCCTCAAGTAAGCACAAAATAATTTAGGAATAATTGCAAGTTAAACCCCAGTAGATATGAAATACAATATAAACATAAGCAAGATTAAGTGAAAGAGTGGAGTGTGATTTAATAAAGGAAAACACCCTGGAATTAAATTTTATTCTGGATTCCAGAGGAAAAGCATGGATTGTCAGAGTCAGTAATTAGAATGCTTAAAAACATAGTAACCAGAGTGGATTGGAGACAGACTTACTTGAATCAAAATTTCCAATTTTCATTGTATCATTTTATCTAAACAATATCTCTGTTAGTTGAATAAAGCCTTTCTAGATGATTTAAGGTAGAGTAAGTTAAATGATTATTATGCTAGTAAAAAATGTTAATTGTTGTACACTGGAACAAGTCTTGTTTTCACTAATATTGAACTAATCTTTGGACTATTGTTCATAATTATATACTGTATAAACTTGTTCAGAGAATACCTTTTAGGCACCTGCTACTAACACATTATCACTTTAACTTATCAGATATCACTATGAATTTAATAACATTAAAAAAGCAATGGCCCCAGGTTGAGGGTTGATTGGCCATTCTGTGTCATGTATGTGAACTGAAGTTGCTATGATAGAAAGGACTTTCCTCTTTTAGAAGAATATGAAAAATGCCATTTCATAGCAAAGACTCATTCAGAGGAATTATTTTATTACCAGTGATGTGGCTAAGCCAAAATGATACAACTTTTAATAGAGACTACTTTTAGTTGCCTTAATGAGCTTCTATATCAGTATTGAGACATTAGGGAAATATTCAAGAGAAAAATAAAGTAGCTATCCCATTTATGTTAAAGATAGGTGTATGAATGGGTAACCGAACAGTACCTCTAAATATTTCCTGGATGGATGGATGGATGGATGGATGGATGGATGGATGGATGGATGGATGGATGGATGGGCATACAGATATAGATCTTGTTTTTTATTATTCTTGTTTAGGTCTGCCTCCTTTATTTTCAGTGTTAAAATTTTTGAGTTTATAGGCCAGAGGTGTCTTTCCTCACAGCCCATAATATTAGACTTGAAAAATAGGCCCTGTCCTTTTCACCTGCCCTTTTCGCCCCAGTGAAGACCAACTTCTTGGCCGCCTTCTCTCTTAATCAGAGCAACCAACCTCTGGACTTCCTGTATTAAGAACACAGGTGGCAGTTGTGGAAACAGCAAAATGCCAACATGTTTTTCATGTCTACTGTAAATTGCAGTTTTAAGGGATGGTCAAATGATCAGATTTGTTTTCTTTTCCTCCTTATTCTATAGTTATCATGTGATGTAAAACTGGATCCTCGCCCAGAGTACCATCGGTGTATACTGACTTGGCATCACCAAGAACCACTGCCGTGGGCACAGAGTACAGGTTAGTCATTCACACCTGCAGGTATGTCTATGGACCCATCCTGGCAAAACACACAGTTTTATATATAACCTCCTTCCTCGGGTATACCCAATTTGAATTGTTATACATTTTCCTTTTTGAAAGATTAGGTGAGTTAAATAGTCCTAAACAGTACTGCATAATAGGATAGCAAGAGTAAAAAATAATAATGGCTCTGGCCAGTTTGTCTCTGTGGTTAGAGAGTTGGCCCGTGGACTGAAGGGCCCCGGATTTGATTCCAGCCAAGGCCACGTACCTCAGTTGCAGGCTCCACCCCAGTTGGGGCACGTGCAGGAGGCAGCCAATCAATGTCTGTCACATCAGTGTTTCTCTCTCTCTCCCCCCTTCCACTCTCTCTGAAAAAGCAATGGAAAAAATATACTAGAGTGAGGATTTTTAAAATGTAATAATAATAATAATAATAATAAAGGTTTAGTTATTCTATGGAGCCATGTTTTCTAGATAAGCATTTGAAGTACAAATCTAGAATTACAAAAGATTTTTATCTGTTTCTTCAAACTATAAGTTTTGAACATAGCTTTGGTTATAGGAAAAGGAAGGATTATGGCTATGCCACCCTGAAATGTGAGATTTAAGCCCAATTATAATGCGATCCTCTGTAGCCTCTACTATACCGTAGATATTGGTAAAATTTAAGGGATGAGAAATCAATATTGATAATTCAGAGCTCTGTAGTTTCCTCCTCTAAACTTGATACTTTTATCCCCAACTTCTCCAGCTACATTTTACCAAATTTTTTCTGTGACTCGAATAAAATTGTATTGCCCTTTAAACAAGAGTCCTGTAAAGTACAGATGTCAACTAACACTAAGTACAGGGGCCTTGCCATCAGACACTTGAATTCAAATTAGCTGCCAAGTAGTAAGTAGGACCCTAAGCAAGTTTCTTCAACTCTTTTGAGCCTGTGAGAATTAAATAAGATGGCTAAGTGAAGTGCCTGCCACCTGTGGCAGAGGATACAGTTGCAAGGCTACCTGAAAAGGGTACTGGGAAGTCTGACCGTCTCTCCTCCTCTTGAAGACTGTGTTTCTATTCATGGCTTCCTACTTTGAAAAGAACTGCAAGGGCTCCAGATGTATCCACTGTGATGCTTATGCTGCTGTAATAAGAGTATTTCTTTCTAGGTAATCAGATGAGCAGCCGTCTGATGAGCATGCGCAGCGCCAACGGATTGTTGATGCTACCTCCAAAGACAGAGCAGTACGTGGAGCTCCACAAGGGAGAGGTGGTGGACGTCATGGTCATTGGACGACTATGATGGTCACCAGCGGGAGAAAGCTTTGATGCATGTCCACATATCATTGACTGTATCCTGTAATATGCAACGGCACAGCTAGTTTTTCTGATTTGGATAAAAGTTGATCTGTATAGTCAACATCTTGAACTATATTTCAAAAAGAATTTAAATACCTTTTAAAGAAAAGACACCTAAAAATAAATCTTAACAGACAACTCTTCTAATTATATCAAAGCAAATTTTTCCTTTCTTGCAAATTGCTTTGTGTGTTCAATGCTAGGTCTGATAGCGATAGCTTTTAGTAGACAGCAGTAGGTGCCTGCAGAACTTGTGTTTTTCTCATCTTTAAACAACTACTTATGCTCTTAAATCAAGGCTGTCTGCTTATTTATACTAGCGTAGGCAACACTTGGATTTCCCTTCTTAGTACGCTTCATACCCGCTTTCCAGAGAACTTCCGCTTGTTCTTTATCATGTATCGTGTTTATGTGCACAGTGCCACAGGAAGAGCGCCTGGGTGGCGGCCCTGCCCTGCCTCAAGGAGAGCCATCCTCACCGCTTCCGGGCCGTTTCTCCCCGGCAGCCTCACGGCACAGTACTCTTGGGCAGTAACTGGATACCTTTTATTTGAACAAACAAGTGGGGGGGAAATGCTTCCTTAAGTGCTGACAGCCTTTTTAACCAATACATTTAAAATTGTACAGAACAAAAAATAAAATCAAAGACTGATCTTGTACAGATATTAGTGTTACCAGCATTCATGTGGAAATCAAGAGCAAAGAAAAAATAATGATAAACAACTCTGTACCATAACATTTTCTGTAATGATACTGAAACTTAATGAATAAAAAAATCCTTGGTCATTATATAAAAATCCATCGTGTTGGCCTCGTTATTGAAAAAGAGAACATTGTCACGCTTTCTGATGTGGTTCTGCCTGATAAAAGGCACGTTTAAGATGACTTAGCAAGGTTAAGTGATAGCAGGAGATGTACAGTGCGGTATAATATACTGCATCTTTTACTGCAGGATCGTGATCCGTAGCATTGTGAAAATACAGATTAGAAAACAGAGAACCTGCGGCTGGTCTCGTCTTTCCGGTCATAGCTGGAGGGTAAGAAGCAAATTTAGAGGAAAGATAGTTAATAATTTAGGAGGAAAAAACTATTTAAATTCTTATTTAGGTGCCATAAAAACAAATTTCAAGCATTTACAGTTCTTTGGAATGGAGGGAGTAAAAGTAAGTAGTAAACCAGAAAATTTCAGGTGAGAACCTAGTCATGGCTTGATCATGTTAGAAAGAAAGTGAGAAATGGGAAGAATCTGTGCTAGTCACAGAAAATGCGACAAATGAAATATATTCCATCCGCATGGCTCCTTTAAGAAAAATTTAGGGGCACTTTTCAAATGGTGGTGACAGGAAACATTGAATATGCTGTAGGGTATACTTAGTAAGACGAACAACAGGAATTGGCCTCCTGGTGAGCAAAGTGCTAAATGATGATGAATAAAGCCAAGTCGCAAGCAACTGATATTTAATCCTGATATTTGATGTTTCCAGAGTTGAAAATACAATATTCTATATTTTAAGTTTTCTTTTATATTTGCAATTAAGGAAGATAAGGTTAGTTAATAGAGGTCAAATGAAAGGTTCTGAACAGTGCTTTACTTACATTCACTGAAGGAATATTTACTGATCATCTAATATGTACTTGGGTACAAGGTAGATCATGCTGCTGTTTACACAGGTGAGTAGAGATAGTAGCTAACGTTAACTCCATCAAGGGAGTTTAAAAACACCTGCAAGTAACCATAAAGTTGGATATTTTTGATACTTGAACATACACGGTAGAGTGTGTAGAATGTGATAAATGACATAATTCAGATTTAAAGAGTTGGAGAAGTTCAGATGATAACTTCCTACAAGGTAAGATTTCAGGGGATAAGATGGCATCTTAGTGGGTCTTAAAGGAAGTGTACAATTTTAAAGATGATGCAGGAAGAAGGGTATTCCATAAACAGAATTATGGACAATTAATAATAATTATTTTTATTATATAATGTAAGCTCTACAAGGGCAAGAATTTTTGTTTATTTTATTCACTTACATTATCCCAAGTCCTTAGAAGATTTCCTGATGTATGTACATATGTGTAGGCATCAGTAAATATTTGTTCAATGAATTACATTATATAGAGGTTACTATACAGCCAGCACTTTTCATTTGTTTAATTTGCACAACCACCCTGTAAGGATTATTATTCCTATATTATAGATGAGGAAGTTAAGGCACAGAAAGAGTAAGCAACTTGTCCGTGGTCACACAGCTAGTAAGAGGAGGAGCCAGGATTCAAACTTAGCAATCTGGCTTCAGAGTCCATACTCTTAAACACCAAGCTACAGAAACAGAAAATCAATCTGAAGAGGACAGAGCCATTGGGAGCATCTTACTTTGGAGTGTTGGAGGGAGAAGGCCATGAATGGAACAAAAGTAAGAGCATTTTGTGGAAGAGAAGAAGCCAGGTAGAACAGTGTCCCAAAAGCCAAGGAGGAGAGCTTCAAAAAGGAAGGATAATCGACTACAAAAAGGAAAAGACCAGGAAGATGAAGGCTCAGGAAGGTTTGTTGATAAGGCAACCGTTCATGAGCCACAAAAGTGCAGCTTCAGTAATGGGCTGAGGGCAAAGCCAGATCGCAAACTAGAAACCGTAAGTATGTGCCCTTCGGAACTTGTGCAGAAGGAAAATAGACACAGGATGGTGGCTTGAACCAATAACAAGGTGGAGGAAACATTTTGTGGGTTTTGAGAAAAGAGAAGCAACAGTAGTGGGCATATTAAAATCCAAGAGTCAGGTTCCAGATGGAGAAAGAGGAAGGAAGGGCTGGATTCAAGGACCCTGGTGGCCCAAGTAGCCTGGGAAAGAAAAGAAACGTTTTTCCTTCTGAGTTAGAAAAGGGAAAAACTATGAATACATTTGAAATAAAGGAAGTTTATTATTTTAGTTGATTTATTGGGGTGATGTTGGTTCACAAAACCATTCGGGCTTCCAGTGAACAACACAAACATCACCTGTGCCCTGCACCGCGCGCCCTTCACCCCAGACAAAGCAGCGCCCCCCCCGCCCACGTTGCCCACTGCCACCTACCCCCTTCCTTCTGGCCAGCACCACACTGTAGACTGTGTCTAGGTGATGTTTATAGGCTTTTTTGCTTAATCCCTTCACCTTCCTTTATCCAGCCCCTAACGCCCTTCCCTGTGCCGGCTGTCTGTCTGCTCCATGCATCCAGGCCTCTGGTTCTGTTTTGTGCATCAGTTTATTTTGTTCATTAGATTCCACATATGAGTGAGATCATGTGATACTTGTCTTTGTCTGACTGACTTATTTTGCTTAGCATAATACTCTCCAGGTCCCTCCATGCTGTCCCAAAAGGTAAGATTTCTTTTTTCACAACTGCATAGTATTCCATGGTGTAAATGTCCCACAGCATTTCTGTCCACTCACCTACTGATGGGCGCTGGGCTGTTTCCAGATCTTGGCTATTGTAAATAATGCTACTATGAACATAGGGGTGCATATATTCTTTCAAATTAATGTTCCCAGGATCACTAGGTCCTAAGGAAGTTCCATTTCTAATTTTTTGAAGAAACGGCATACTGTGTTCCATAGTGGCTGCACCAGTCTGCATTCCCACCCGCAGTGCACTAGGGTGCCCCTTTCTCCACACCCTCGACAGCAGGTGTCATTTGTTGATTTGTTGATGGAGCCATTCTGACAGGTGGGAAGTGATACCTCATTGTGGTTTTAATTTGCATCTCCCTGATGATTAGCGATGTTGAGCATTTTTTCATATGTCTGTTGGCCATCTGTATGTCCTCTTTGGAGAAGTGTCTATTCAGGTCCTTTGCCCATTTTTTAATTGGGTCGTTTGTCTTCTTGGTGTTGAGTAGTACAAGTTCTTTATATATTTTAGAAATTAACCCCTTGTCAGATGTATCATTGGCAAATATGTTCTCCCATTTAATTTAAAAGTTAAGGTTCAGTGAAATGGTTCTACTTGACAGAGTGGAAGTCTCAATGTCATCTAATCTATTTGCATTTATTTGACCAAAATTATTTTAGAATCACATATATATGCTGTATTATATGCTTTCTCTTAGTAATTGATATTTACATAGAGACTATATAAGTCATTTTATTTTATTTTATTTATCTTTATTGTTGGAAGTATTACAGATGTCCCATTTTTCCCCCATTGATCCCCTCCACCCTGCATCCACCCCACCCCCAGGCCTTCCCGATACCAATGTCTGTGTCCATAGGTTATGCATATAGGCATTTAAGTTCTTTAATTAATCTCTCCCCACCCACTTCCCCACCCACACCTTCCCTCTGAGATCCCTCATCTGTTCCATGTTTCCATGTCTCTGGAGCTATTGTGTTCATCAGTTTATTAAGTTCTTTAGATTCGACATAGAAGCGAGACCATGTGATGTTTGTCTTTCTCTGCCTGGCTTATTTCACTTAGCATAATACTCTCCAGGTCCATCCATGCTGTCCCAAAGGGTAAGAGATCCTTCTTATTACAGCTGCATAGTGTTCCATGGTGTAAATGTCCCACAGCTTTTTATCCACTCATCTACTGATGGGCACTTGGGCTGTTTTCAGATCTTAGCTATTGTAAATTGTGCTGCTATGAACACAGGGGTGCATAAGTTCTTTCTGGTTGGTGTTTCGGGTTTCTTAGGATATATTCCTAGAAGTGGGATCACTGGATCATAGGTTCCATTTTTAATTTTTTGAGGAAACTCCATATTGTTTTCCACAGTGGCTGCCCCAGCCTGCATTCCCACCAGCAGTGCACTAGGGTTCCCCTTTCTCCACACCCTCGCCAGCACATGTTGTTTGTTGATTTGTTGATGGAGCCATTCTGACAGGTGGGAAGTGATACCTCGTTCTGGTTTTAATCTGCATTCCTCTGATGTTTAGTGACTTTGAGCATCTTTTCATATGTCTCTTAGCCATCTGTATGTCCTCTTTGGATTTGGAGAAGTGTCTATTTAGGTCCTTGGCCCATTTTTAATTGGATCAGAAGATGTTTTTAGCTTCTTACTTATAGATATGTGGAAGTTAAGCAGTTCCTTTTTAACCTGCTTTTTTGGTTCTATGTGTGGGTTGTTTCAAGCCATATCACACAATGAAAAAAGAATATAAGCAAGTTTACCAAGTAAATGCTATTAAGTGATGTGCAGATTATAGCAAGTGGATTCTTTGGATGGCTTTCATTTTTGAAATTATTTGCCAACAAAGCTTTGTGGATCTAACCCATAATGAACTCTTGATCTTCATGAAACCCTACCGAGGTAAGTCATTATTATTCCCAGTTACAGAAAGTGGAGGTTTGTGTAAGCGCAGAATTCAAAGCAGATAAACTATGTATCTTGTTATTCCAATGATGATGGATCGAAGTTAAATAATACATTGCGCTTGAACATGCTTATAAGAAATAGCAAGCTGGACTCTAACAGAAAGGTACGTTATTACAGAGTTCATCCACAGCTTGGCCTAGAACTAAAATGTTAAAGAATTAATCAATGCTGGCCATTTTGTATGGTCAGTTACCAATATTTCTCCTGTAGTCTTTTGTAATAATGAAATAATTTATTAAACAAGCATTTATTAAGTTTTTACAGTAGCACGCCAGTCTCCATGATAGGCACTGAGGATACAGTGGTGAAGGAGATAGACTGACATCCAACTGGAGGAGAGAAGAGTATGAGAAAGCAAAAAAAAGGGGAAAAAAAGATTTTTAATAAAGATTATGAAAAGTCTATGAAGAAATGCACTGGTATGTTCGAGAATAAGTGGGTGGAGGCTTAAATCATATTCAGTTGTTGTGTCAGGGTCCAGCCATTTAAAAAGGCAGAAATCACACTAAGAGACTTTAATGTAGGAATAAGTTAAATAGGTATTGAAAACCTGGGAAAGCACAAAGGAAACATTAAGATGTCCGAGGTAATAACTGTAGGAAGCAATGACCACAACGAGGGCTGGGGAGGTGGGCAAAAGCAGCTAAAGTAATCAAAGCCTAGAAGCTCAGGGGTCAGACCCTTTTGAGGGAGGACTCGACCTCGTAAGGAGAGCCCTGCCCAGGCGTTGGTCCTGAGAGCACACCAGAAAAAGTCTAGAACCAGTTGCTGTTGCCAGGGTGACAGTGACAAACAAAAATAAACAGGAAGGAACACCAGTGTCGTCGCCCCCACTCCCCCTCGCTTGCAATGAAACCTCTAGTCTAATGAAACCTCTTGTTGAACCTAACAGGGAGGTTGGCTGACAAAAGCAATGAGAAATATAGTTTGCAGAGCTCCAGCCCCAGCCCCACATTGCGGAATGCAAGGGCGGATTTGGAGCTAAGAGACAATCACGTGTCAGGAGATCGAGGAAGGGCTTTCTAAACAAGTAACATTTGAACTCAGATCTGAAGAATGAAAATAAGCCCCATGTGTTAAGAATTGAGAGAAGAGCATTTCAGACAGAAAAGGGCTTAAACAGTACATCAGAAAGGAGACGGGAGCATGAGGAGGGAGGGGGAAGTGGTCTGAGATGCAGCTGGAGGGAACTAAAGCCAGGATGGAGCCAGCTCACACTCACAAATGTATAGGCTCCTGGGCGTTATACTAAATACACACACACCCCTTATGACATATGTCAGGTATTCTAAGAGCACTGGGAAGCCACTGATGGTTTAAGAAAAATGATAGATTATTTACTAGCATCCGTTGAATACAAGGCAACATGCTAGACAAGGGTTCCCGCAAACAAAGAACTCCTTCTCTCTACCTCCTACACCTGTTCCTCTGCCTATATTTTGTTTTCTGCTTAATGACACCACCCTTTACCCAGTTTCCCAAACCAGAAACGTCTGAGTCATTCTTTCCTCTCACTCCCCACATCCAGTTAGTCACCAAATTCTGTCAACTCTAGTAATAGTTCCTAGGCTAACCCTCTGTTCTCTCTTCCCACTGCTACCAACTTGGTCTCTGTACCTCCAGATTGCCTTCGTGCTGCGACCAGCATGATCAATCCAGAACATAATCTCTCCATGCTAAACTCCACTAGAAAACTGTGGCAGATGGGCCCAAGCCCCCAGTAGGCACCCAAGGCCCTCTACAATCTAGCCTCACCCTCCTCCACCTTTATATTTCCCCCCTTCAACTTTATGTAAACCTGACCATCTGCAGTCACCCCTTCAAGCCATGTCATTTTATGCCTCGGTGCCTTTGCTCAGGCTGGCTAATCTTTTAAGATTTAGCTTGGGCATTAATTCTTCCAGGAGCCCTTCCCTAAATCCCCAGATTGAACTAAGTGTCCACCCTCTGTGCTCCTGCTTATCACTGCATTGAGTTGGAATAATCTGCTTCCATGATCCCTCCCCCACTTCACAGTAAATTCCCTGAGGCAAAGACTGTTCACCTTCGTACCTCAGTAAATTGTAGGTATTCATTACTGAGCTGACCAACAGAATTGACCTTGCATTACACTCAGCGAGTAACAGGAGACAGACCTGGCAGAAAAGCTTCATATCCCAAGCTTAGAACATGGGAAGATTCCCTGCAGGCATAAGCAAGTGGGCGTCTCATGAGGCGCAGGACAGAGGGCTGACTGTGGCATCATCTCCAAATGAAGTTGTACGTGAGGTTTCATACTCTGTGTGTATTAAAAAGCATGAATATTTTAAAAGTGAATATTGAAATATGAATGATTTTTATTTCCTCTCTTTGCTCCTTTTTATTGATTTTGAGAGAGAGAGAGATCTATTTGTTCCACTTATTTATGCATTCATTGGCTGTTTCTTCTGTGTGCCCTGACTGGGGATCGAACCCACAACCTTGGCGTATCAGGATGATGCTCTAACCAACTGAGCGACCTGGCCAGGGCCTGTTGCTTCACTTTTTAATATACTGGTAGCCTCCAAAAGAAAAAAAAAATGGAAGTGAGATAATATCAAACTGTTTCATCAAGGTACATACATCATAATTAAATTAATAACATCAACTTGGAAGAGGTGAGATCAGATTGATGCAAAATTGTTTCTTGCCCCTGGGGCAGGAAGAACAGGTACATGGCAAGTGGATCATGCAATAACTATGCTGGATGAAGAAACGGGTAGCTAGGCATCTAGTCTATGGCAATCAGACAACTAGAGGAAGAATTTGTCCACGCAAAAGAGGGCATTCAGGATAGAAGACAGGAAAGGGAGTGTCTGAGGCAAAAATAACAGAAAACCCTTTGAGCCTGCACTTGGAGAGGCTGCCCTGGCCTGCAAGGTGAGCTAGTTATTCTGGAGCACTATCACCAGAGCCTGAGACCATTAAACATTCAAGTTATACATCAGCCCTCAGCTCTGCTCCTGGGAAAACTGCCTGGTATTCACCCTGTGGAGTGGATCCTGTGGACTCTCTGACACCAACACCCAGTCCCAGATAGAAGTTCCAGTTCTTGAGGAAATAGGAACACTGTCGTCCCCTCAAAAACTAAGAGAGTTCATGTTAATTCTAAGAGACTGACTGTCCTCTGGGCCCTGTCAAAAGCGAGTGTTTCAATCTAGGATATGGCGACCCAAAGGAAGTGAATTCACCAAGGTAACGCCATCAGCGCCCCCGCAGGCCTCAGTGGTCCGCTAGTGACCCCTGTGCCCTTCCATCCTCACGAGCAGGCGAGGAGGCAAGTGGGCAGGTGGGCGTCTGCAGCGCTTGACCAGAGCACAAAAGGCAAAGAAGGGGTATCTTGGGAAAGGGGACAACCTCCTAAGCACACAGAAAAGCAGACACAACCTAACCGCGTAGCCTCGAGAGAACAGCGTGTGCGTCTTCAGACTCATTCGTCCACCCAGCAATTACTGGGTGCCAGCTATGGATGTGTCCAGAATGCGCTTGACGGCAGAGATCTGAGACAAAGAGGCCTCTGCCCTCTAGGAAAGGAGGCTACCGTCTTTTGAAGTTTCCTGTCACAGAAGCTCGAAGTGACTCAAATATCCCAAGTCTCTGAAAAGTGGCATGTCAGGAGCTTGAATGATAAATATTCAGCTGAATGATAAACGATATAAAGTGTTTTCAGCTTTCTCAGTGTATCTTTTCCATGGTGATTCTACCGCTAAACTGACTTTTCTCCTCAAAGTTTTTATCTGAAAACTCTGCACTGCAACCAGCGTGGGCCCCGCTGGGGTGCCGGCAGCACTGAGAGTCCCAGGCCCCTCCAGGCCGCGCCCCGGGCTCTCCTGTCCCTGCGGGCTGCTCAGCACATTATGATGCAGGAGCAATGGAACAATGCCCAGAGCAGCCTGCCCCCCCCCATTCCTTCACTAAGTGGTCAGTTGCCTGCCCGGTAGACACAACCCCCTTCTGCCAAAGAAATGTGAAAAGCTGGAAGCGTGCCACTGGGAGACGGATCCCCTGCTGGACATCCAGGAGGTCTCGGGGTCTGTTCCAGCCTCGCCTCTGTGTAAGTGACTCTGGCTACGGCGGCTTTGGTGTGACCTGAGGGAGAAGGAATGGATAGCTCAATGAATTTCAAAGAATTCAAGGACAAAGTGTCTATTTTCTTCATACCTTGCTCTTTTCCTCCTAGTTTCATTTTTTGTACCGTAACCAGAACAAGCAGGGAAGCTCAGAGCCAACGCCTGGTTACTGGGTTTCTTAAAAATAGTTCATTGAGTGTTTGAGATGGAAATAAAAATGAGTTTTCCAGATTCTCTTCAAATTTTGATTTTTCAAACTGTTACCCCAGTTTTCTTCCATGAGTGCCTGAGAATTGAATGGATTTGTGGGAAGATAGTCATTTTCAATTGTTCAAATGGGAGAGAAGATCCAGAACCCAGGGCTTTCCTGTCACAGCTGAAAGGTTAGTTAGGGGGTCCCATAGTCAAGAGAGAGGAGGCCACAATACTCAGAGCTTCGCAAAGGTGTAATCGGAAATGCAGCCTAGAATTGTGACCAATCCTAAAAATGCTATTAGTGTGTTAAGAATCTTAGAAATAACCATCTAAGTAAATGTTCTACTTCGAAGTGCTGTGAAGACCTAGCCTCAGAGCACCAAGTGTCACAGAGAACAGCTGGAACAAGTGATGGGTAAAACCGTAAGCGCGTCCATATAATTACAGAAGTAGCACACAAAAGAAAAAGACGAGAGATTCTAGATTGTTAGTATAGGGGTGTTCACTATGGAATTCTTTTCATTTTGTCCTAGGTTTGAAATTTTTTATAATAAAATATCAGGGAAGAGACCACATGGGAATGGTAATTAGCAGATACTTCTAGAGAACATTTTATGGGCATTTATACACACCGCTCTGAATTAGACAGTCAGAAAAGCCTACAGAAACACTTCCACACTGGCTCCCAGATGCCCGCTCTCTCTTCTTCCTAATTTCCATTAAAACTCAAGTTGTGCCAGTTCCAAAAATTTCCCAAAGGCTGCATTAATTCCTGGGAAAATGAAGACTTCCCACCACCACTATAGGGTGGTACCTTTGCATCCACACTACTCTTAGCTCTGATGCGGCCTTGGTCATCCTCGGAGCGTCGCCCAGATGGGGAATTCTGGTGACATCATGGCAAGTCTAGGGCAAAGCTGAAGTTGCTCCACCCTGAAATATATGCAGCTCATAGCTCCTCTGGGCTTAGTTCCCCTGTTAAACCACTGGCATTCGCTTCTGGTCTATGATCAGATTTAATGTAGACTGTCTCTACTTTTTCTTTCACTAAAAGCCAGCGGCGCTTTTTCAAATGAAAATTATACTGTAATTCAGCAGAAAAGTGCAGCCTGGTGTAAATTTCTGCTGAAATTAATCTACACTCAGAGTTGAAAAAGAGAAAAAAAGGAGAATTGGGGGAGGGAAACACTAATTAAGAGAAATAACATAGAATCTAAGGACTGCTGGCGATGGGGTAAGGTAGTCCCCCTCAAGTAGCATCAGGTTCCTTACGCCCTCCCTGCTCAGCCACAGTTAGGGCCTCGCCGTGACATCACTCTGTGTCTTGCCTGCTTCATTAGATGGATAGGACAGTTAATGGGCCTAGTGAAAGGCATAAATTATTGGGAAAATATGAACTGTGATTGTGAAAGCTAATACACAGACCTGGTAGAACAAAAATAACAAAAGATTCCGTGCATGTGAAGCGAAGCTGCTTTGTGCTCGCACGATGGCCCACAGCAGCCCTGCCGTGCTTCTCTCCTTTAATTCACACATTCACTCAACACATATGTATTGTAATTCCATATATACTCATTCGTGTCCTTTAATGTGATAAATTTATTTTTAATACTAAGATTCAGTTTTTACTTATGAGTTTTATATTTTAGACCTATACTGCCCACGTAATATTAAATAAAGCAAGATAGCGTGGAATGTCATAAAGAACTTACATAAATAAGCCTTGCTGTTTTCAAGATATTTATATAGAATCTACAAATGTTCAACTTATTAATATGAATGACATTATTGCAAATTTCACTTGCAACATCTCCCTGCACTGACTTTAATCACAAGGACTATGGTCACTTTCTCTGGCATGCAACAGTCACAGGGTGATGAGAGAGAGACATAAATGTGCTATGCGTGTTCTTCATTTATCCTTATTAAAAACTTTTCCCTGGGTAATGATGAAAATGTTCTAAAGTTAGGTGATGGTGATGGTCGCACCACTCTGTCAATATGCTAAAAATCATTGAATTGTACCCTTTAAATGAGTGAAGGTGATGGTATGTAAATTGTACCTCAGTAAAGCTGTATTAAAAATGGATCCATGGATAAAATTATGAGGAAAACAAAACTATCTGTAAAAGTCTAGCGCACATAAATCAGGGTTATTCTGTATCACCAAAATTAGCAACAATATCTCAGTGAGGGTTGTTCATGGGGCAAGAGGGCTGGGGAGCTGACTGTCAGGATGATCTGCTATGATCCCCACCAGAGAGCACAGCAGGGCACAGGGAACTTAGAGCAGGAACCAGGAATCATCCACTGCTTTCTAAGGGAAAATCATTTCTCAAACATCTGTTAGCCATTGGTCACAATTAATTTTGGCACATCTTACAAGAGATTGTGATGTTCCAAATAGGTCTGCACCATGATTGGTAACTGTTGATTTAATGTAATGGGAAAATATGAATATCTATGCTATGCAATATATAATACACATTTATGTATATATACATTTGTGAAGCTGAAATATATATATATATGTATACATATATATACCAAACTTTAATATTGTCTGCAGGTATTGGGAGTAAACCTAATAAATAGTTAAAGAGCTGATCCTGCTTTTGGGCCATTGACAGAATGTGAGGTGGTGTGTGTGTGTGGCCAGGTTTGTTTCACAAAGCAAGTCATATGTCTTAGGAACAGTGCAGTCTTGACTAATTAACCAAGATAACTGGAGGGGGGGTGGCGTTATGAAACACACATTGATAATCTCAAATCACAGTAAAAACTACTTAAAATTCAGCATACATTTACCATCTATACACATTATTCAAAGGTGTCAAAGTAATTCTAAAACAAATGTTTAGAAACAAAAAAACAATCACACCAGAGAAGATAAAAGACACTATTACATTTTCTGCTCCTTAGCTCACCTCCCCTTTGTTTCAAGGTTCAAGGTGGACGAGAGGGGCAAGTCCCAGTCAAGGCGGCCAGTCTGCTGAGGCCCTGCCCTTCCTGCCATTTCCTTCTCCCTCTCTGTGGCCCTGAATCCACAGCCACACCTGCTCCCCTGGGAGATCATCCGCTGATTGTTCTCTGGGGGGGGTGATGTTCTCATATACAAGAGATCCTGGAAGCCACCTAAGTGATTGCGCTGGAGAGGGTATTACCTATTCCAAGGGGCCACTGATTAGCACGCATTTGTAAACACTAGCCTTACCCTCCAATATGTGGATGTTGTCACTCTCTTGGAGTGATTTTTTTTCCTAAAATGGGTATTCTATCACCCACTTCTAGATGAACAAGAGTTGACTATTGTATTTCATCAAATCTAAGATCCATCAATTATAATGTATACCATTATGTTATGGACCACTGAGAAAGAAAAAAATGCTGCTAATTACATAATTCAGTGCTTTTTCATTAGTTAGATTTCTTCCACACGATATCTGTGCCACTGTCCTCTGTGCATTTCTTAAAGGGATGTTCTACTCTCATCTCTGGCACCTGTTTTTGAGCCTCTGACTTGCATTCTGCAAGTTTTGTCCCGGGATTTTCTTAATCTTACCATACGATATCAACAAAAGGTTTTCAAGTACCCATTAGGAACACATTTTAAATGGTAATTAAATGCAACCCATGTAATACAAGCAATGTACATAATTTAATACAAATAACCATGATTAAGTTCATGCACATGCAGCGAAATGACAACCACTATGTTATTGTCTCCCAGTGGCCGCAAGATATATTCCATTTCAGAGTTGCTAAGCTGAGGAAAAAACATGTTTCTTAGAGTGGATGGAATTTGGGAAATATGAAATTAGCAGTGATCAAGAGGGAACCCACCCTGGCAAATGCTGGGTAGACTGTACTTTACGACACAGGGTCAGGTGTGGTGGACAAACCCAGGCATCACTTAGATGCTCACTGTTTGATAGCCGCGGTGTTCACTATTTTTTATACGTCAGTGCATTCAGTCATCCCAGCACCGCACTGAGTTGGGTAGTTTTATTCTCATTTTATAGATGAGAAAATTGAGCTCAGAGATATTAGTAACACAGTCCAAGGTCACAAAAGTAGCAGGTGATGGAGCCCAGATACAAACCTGGATGTGTCTGACTCCAGAATCTGTAATATCCCCACCGAACTAGTTTCCATACTGGCCTTATGTCACTTAAGTTCTGACAGCAACTGTAGTTGAAGTTCATCTGGTCCAGGTATTCCTCAAGGGGTCCCTTAAGTCGGAATTTTATGGAAATGAGATAGAATTGTCTACACAATATGCTATGAGAACTACACACAAGTGAGAGCACAGCGAGCATATGCATATGTAAGTATATACGTACAACCAGCAGCTGGCAAGTGAGAGGGGGGTTTAGGCTGCTCTGGCTAATGCACAGAAGGAAGACTCGCAGGCTTCTTACAACCCTCCATTGCATAGAGGTGTTTTGCGTCTGCATTACTTCCTTTGTCACAATATCAAACATCCTCGTTGGCTATAGGAGCCCAGGATTTCACTGTTGGGTAGTTGCAGGCCAACTGTGAGCTATGGGTCACGACTGCCGGCTTCCATTCCCCCAAAGACCACGATCAGGATCCCCCGACAGCAGCTCAGCTCGGGTGTGGACAGCAGCCCTCCGGCCGCGTCTCCCACTGAGTCGAGCTAGAGCTCTTCCTAAGCCATGGGCCTCACATTTGAAATAAGAGTCAAGATTAGTGTTGAAATGTTCTTGAAACTGTACTATGGACTTTATTGTCTATTTTTGTTTCTTTCACAAAAGACTTCATCATGAAAAGGAGGAAGCCCAAACTGAAGTGAGTCGTAAACGCTGTCTCCGAGAGAGGCCTGTGGCTTGGCCCTGAGCTGAGGTACGAGGCGGCGGCGACAGGGAGGGGACTGCGCTGAGCTGCACCATCCCTGCTCTCCTTCCCTTTGTCTCTCCCTTTCTCTTCCCCTTCCTTTTCTGCTCACTTCACCTTCCAGGCTTGCTTTTCCCCTTTCCCTCTCCTGGGAATTCAGTGTACCAAAGATGCTGCTATGATGATCCGCTTTTCTAGATCTCAAGAAGGGACATGTGACCTGAGAGGAGAGTCTGAGCTGAGGGACAAAACTGTAAGAAATCACAGCTGTTCTGGAAAATGAAGGGTGAACAGTTGCTGTGATGTTGCTTGTCCACCTGGCCCAAAAGGCTGCTGGCCTTAGCTTTCCTCCCTCCAATACACCTTGCTCTCCTTTAAAAATGCTCTTTTCTAAAGATTTCTTGTCATATCCAGGAGATCTTCATATATTTGGGCCCCCAAAGAACCCAGTTGAGAGTTGGAGCACTTGCTGTGTCCTCTGGTTCTCTCAGGCGGCTTCACTGTCTCCTAACCATTGAACGATGGTGGAATAAATGTCTTGTCCTGCTGTATAAGTTCTGGAGGAGAGAAAATATAAATGACAATGGGTGATTTTCCTAACCATTCAATCACTGTGAAAATTCTCTCATTGCTCTTGCCAAGCTCTGTCCTTGGAAAGCTGAAGTGGTTTAGTGTAGCCTTGTGCACTCATGGCCTGAACCTCAGAACTCGTCCATCTCCCTCCCCCACCCTCTCCTCCCACCTTCTCTTACTTTCTCTTTCCACATATTATTATCCCCATTAATTTTTTTAAACAATCACAAACTGACAAATATTTCCTGAATCTTTTGAGAATAGTTTTCCAATTCGATGCCCTATTATCCCTAGGTATTTTAGTTTGCATTTCCTATAATCAAAGACATTCTTCTACATCTCCATATCCAAAATTTTACCATTAAAATCAGGACATGCACATTGCACATTACCACCACTTAATCCTGAGACCCCATTTAAATTCTGCCAACTACCCCAATAAGGACCTGCAAAGCTAGAGGGTCCAGTTCAGAATTGCACACTGGGTTTAGTTGTCTTGTCTCTTTTAGTCTCCTTCAGTCTGTGACAGTGCTGTGGTCTTCCTTTGTCTTTCATTACGATGACATTTTTTAAGATCCCAAGCCACTTATTTTATAGGATGTCCCTGAATTTGGATCTGTCTGATGTTTCCTAATGATGGGATTCAAGTCATGCATCTTTGGGAGGAATATCACAGAAGGACGCTATGCGCTGCTCATTGCGTCCTGTCTGGTGGTGCACTATTCTGACAGCGCCGTTGCTGACAGTGTTCACAAATCGCTTCATTAAGAAGTGTCTGCCTGGCTCTTCACCGCAAAGTTACTTTTTCCCCTTTGAAATTAATGAGCATGTTGGTTTGAACTATGTAACTATTCTGTTCCTCATCAAGCTTTTCATTAATTTATTTATTTATATCAGTACAGAGTCTCATGGTCTCCTATTGCATTGGATCAATCCCCAGGATGTAACTGATTTCCCATCTCTCGCACCAAACTCTCTCCCCTCGGATGCCCTCCTCACCCTGCTCAGGCTCTGATTTCCTGCACTGGGCTGCACCCCCTCTCCTGATAATCGACACCCTCCTGCCTCCCTTGGGTTCTGGACAGTAGCTCCCTACTCCCCCCACCGCAGATTCCTGCCTCTCTTTGTTCAGCTAATGGATTTAGAACTGAATTGTTCGGGAAGGGACGGGAACAGGAAGGGGAAGGACACCTTCTGTCATCTTCGGTTCTCTCCTTTTCCCTCTTTCCCATTCCTCCCGACTATCCTATCCTGACCCCTCTCACCTTTGCCAATTCCCACATCCGTCTTCCCAAGCACTCAGGGCAGGACTGAGCCTTGAGCAACCACATAAGCTCCTCTAGTCAGACTATGAGGGCCTAGCTCCTGGCGTGGGGACTTGCAAGCTCTGTGACACTGGCCGAGGTTACTTTCCATCTCCAAGCCCCAGCTGCCTGGTGTATAAAATGAACATCCTAATAACGCTGCTCCACAGTGTGGCCAGACTCAGCCGAGGCAGGGCCTGCAAAGCCTCTATTGCCTCCCGCAAAACGAGCACTGGATAAAGCCTGTTGACGGCTATTTTCCTTCCTCCCTGTTTCAGTGGAGGTTGTTTTATCTCTTTTTTTCTTTTTCCCCCCGAATGCTTTCTTTTGCTTCATTCTTTTTATGTTTTGGCTTCTCTGAACTATTTTACTTTCTTGCCCTTCATGACTCATTTTACTTTATGTTCATGCATAAGGTGTGCTCAAGGGAGGCAGTCACTGAGTTGCCACCAGCAGGTCTGTGGGGACTCCCACACTCGCCATGCCCTGTCATAGGCTCGTAGGATGTCAGGCAGCGGTAGTCCCTGCACTCCACGACCCTGGCTGGGACAGCAGCGACAGTGCTCACTGTTTACCCATTAGCGTAGGCGAGAGTGGGGAGAAAGAGTCTCTAAGAAAGGACTGAGGTGGAAATATGTGCACAGTGAAGGACCCCTCCTCTAACTGGCATGGAGTTGTGAGAGGGAAGGGTGATCTTTGGATCACTTGAGCAGAATTATACTCTGGCGTCTCGTTCCCTTCTTGGAATTCTGTGATTCTGAATCACAGAAGGTGAAATCCAACGGCATAGAGCCATTGCTGTCTGTCGAAGCAGTTCCCGGAGAGAGAGCAGGAGATGGGTGACCGTCATTGACTAGATCCACACCCACTGTGTACCTCTGAACCGAGGCCTCAGTCATGCTGAATGATCGGGAAGAAATGTTCCCAGTTTAGGGTAGTTTTGATGCCCTCCTTAACAAAAGCTGACTTGCAAACCCTGAATGCTGGAAAGAGTGGTGGCACGTTAATTAGACAGAAAGTAATGGTTTAGGGGATCTGGGGCACATGTTGGAGGCTTCCCCGAGAGGCCTTTCCTAACCACCTGATTAGTTAGTGCTGCGAGCGCCACACCCCAGGCACTTTTCATCCCCTGTACCTGTTCTAGAGTTTTTGGAGCCTTTATCATCCAACATCTTTATTTTTTTTATTGATTTTTGAGAGAGACAGACATCGATTTGCTGTCCCACTTATTGATGCATTCGTTGGTTGCTTCTTGTATGTGCCCTGACCAGGAATTGGACCTGCAACCCTGGCGCAGGGGGCGACAGTCTAACCAGTCGAGCTACCTGGCCAGGGCCACATCTCTTTTTGACTTGGTTACTCTGTCCCTCCATAGCGTGTAAGCTGCATGAGGGGAGGGATCTTATGGGTCCTGCTCGGATGTATCTCCAGTGCTCAGCACACCACCGAGCATATTGTGGATGTTGATAAAATTTGTTGAATGAGTGAATGAGCAAGGCTACGTACATGGGAGATTAAATTTTCTCTGCATCTGTTCACCGTGTGTCCACTTGGTCTGTTTTACAATGTCTGCGCAGAAGCACAATGAAGAAGGGCAGCAGGAGGTTTACCTTGAGGATCGATGAGCAAGACGACACCTGCGTCCCACCCATGCGCGGCCCGGGCCAGCTCCAGAATGTGTCGGATGGGGGAGAGTACGCCCCCTTTGTGTCTCCTCCCATGTTAGAGGGCAACTTTATCCAGGTAACCGCTCCAGCCCTGAATCATGTTACAATAGCTTCAGTCCTTAACTTGCTCAAAGGTGACTGCAAAGCTTGGGAGAATTGTTTTAACTGTGCCAATGGAATGTGTGAAAGTTAAAAGGACCAGTTTTGGAACTTTACGCAGCTGAAGATAATTATAATGTTAAGTAAAAATTCATTTCAAATTTTCCCAACTCTAACCTGGGAATTCTGTTGTAACTCTACCATAATTTTCTATCATAATCTTCCCAGAATTATATGAAGAGGTGATAGTCATTTTTAGGATATCCTGCCACGGGAAAGCACTCAGATAACTCCTTTCTTAGGCTTAGAAAACAAAGATCAGTGAAGACTTTTATGAGAATCAGTTGGCTGAGTGGAATTTAAAATAAAGGGTATTGTATATAACTATTTTTAAGTTGTGTGCTTATATTTTATGTCAGTAAAATTGATAATAAACATGTGTGTACCTTCTGAGAGACAGTTGTTACACATTTACCAGCACACCAGTGCCTATGTCCCCTCTAAGTCAGGTCCCCAGTATGTGCCCCATAGCACAGCACCCTGAACTTGTACTTCATAAAACTTCTTACAATAATAATTAGTGACAGCCCTGGCCGGGTTGCTCAGTTGGTTGGAGTGTTGTCACATACACCTAAAAGTTGTGGGTTCAATTTCTAGTCAGGGCACATACCTAGGTCGTGGGTTCGACCGCTGATTGGGGCACATGCAGGAGGCAACCAATTGATGTTTCTTTTTCCCTTCCTCTTTCTCAAAAAAAATTAATAAACATATCCTCAGGCGAGGATTTAAAATTTTTTTAAAAATAATAATATTAATAATTAGTGGCATAGTTGTTTAATGTTCACCTTTCCTGGTAGACTTCCAAGGGTCAGGGGCCTTTTCGCTGTGATAGCTCCAAGAGCTCACATGAACAAGTGAGTGAACACATGCATCACATGGTTCCTTTCTCCTTTATTTCCTACACTGCTCACGTAAGCAAGGTTGCCGGGACCATGCATCTTATCAGAAAACTCCTCTTCCTATTCTCTGCCTTAGGTCAACAAGAGAGGTGAATCCATTTACCTTCATAACCGAGCCAACTGGGTGGCTGTGGCCATCTGCTCTTCCAATGGCAGCCTCCAGATCCCCAACGTGATGTTGTTAGCTCATCTGACACCTGACGCCCAGAAAGATAGAGAGCCTCTGTTCAGAAGTCTCCTGACATCTTCTCCAGAGAAACTGGTGCTCACCAGGTTAGTTACAAAGGAAAGAGGTGAAGGATATTTCAGAAAATATGCTTTACCCCTGCGGAGCTAAGAATGGAAACACGGATGACAGCTGCTCCGAGGGAGCATCTTACTTGCACTCCCAGCTTGCAAATGAGAGAGGCCACACCCTCAAAACCTGCGAAAATGGTTTATGCCAACCTGGCAGGCAAATAGATTAATTTTTTTAAAAAATTAAACTTAAGTAACAGGAACTGAAGACTCAAACTACATCTCTAGAACAAGCCCCTCTCCCCACAACATCTGAAATTCTACCAGAATTAGTTCTGGTCTTGTCTCAAGCCACCAACTTGCTATATGACCTAGAGCAAATCACCCACCTTCTCTAATTCTCACTTCTGCAGGATGAAATAGGACAATTTCTCATGGTAAGTAGTTGATACTCTGATTTTTTTTAGTATATCAGAGTCAGGAGTATGATTCAGGTGGGATGACCCCAAGAGCCTGATTACATGTACTAAAAATGAAAGTTCTGAGTCTCTCAAGCTGAGGACCAGCCCTGGGAACACGGTAGCCACAGGAAGGCACTGCCCCTCCCCTCCCTGCCCCCACCCAGGCCTGTGTGGGAGACAAGCCTGTTGTCCTAAGTCTCACTCTTCAAACTGCTAAAAACATAAAAGGAAAGGCCTTATTTTTATATTTTGACTCTATTGCAGATGTCCCCTATTTTTCTCCCTTTGCCTCGCTCCACCCTGCCCCTGCCCCTCCTAGGCTTTCACCATATTACTGTCTGTGTCCATGGCCTATGCATATATGTATGTATGTTCTTTGGTTGATCTCTTCCCATCCTCCCCCCTACCCCCACCTCCCCTCTGAGATCTGTCATTCTATTCTAAGCATCCATGCCTCTGACCCTATTTTGTTCAACAGTTTATTTTGTTCTTTAGATCCCACATATAAGTGAGATCATGTGATATTTGTCTTTCTCTGATTGGCTTCCTTTGCTTAGCATAATAGTCTCCAGGTCCATCCATGCTGTTGCAAAGGGTAAGAGTTCCTTCTTTACAGCCACGTAGTATTCCACTGTGTATCTTTTGATAGGTCTCCAATCAGGCCTCTGGATGAACTTTGCATTTGTTTACAGGTTTCTTCCTCTGCAATTTGTGACTCTGTCTGTGCACGATGCTGAGAATATGTGCCTCAAAGTGAAGCTGGTGAGTGGTCGAGCCTACTACCTACAGCTCTGTGCCCCTGCATACAAACAGGAAGCCTTATTTTCTCAGTGGGTGGAGCTCATCTCCCACTTGAATCAGGAGAAAGCCAAAGCTTCCAAAGTGTTGGAATTCTTGAGCCTCTCAGAAATCACAAATAGCACAGACATCACAGGCTCAGGGGACATCATGGATATCACAGATTTCACAGCTATACAGACTTCACATACATTCACATATTCAGACCCCACGCATGCCATAGAGAGCACTGATTTCTCAGAATTAACCGTCATCACCGATGTCACCGACGTCACAGATGTTCCAGAAAACGAGGTCACTGAGGCCTCAGATATAAACATTTTCACAGAAGTCACAGAAGTCACAGACGTCACAGACCTCCACGATGTCGCAAGCAGCTCAAGGTTCAGAGTGGTATATGAAAATGATGACATACTAAGGGCCAAGCAAGAAGAAAAGGTAGGCAACATGGAAGAATTCCATTCTTTGATAATCAGAACAAGAGTGATCACCACAAGATCGCTCTTCTTGGTTAGCTCCCTGACATCAGTTATCAAAATGCTGTGGAACTTGCTCTGATCACCTGATTTTAATAATGAAATCTGATCCTTGGTGTAAAGGAGTTGCAGGTGTCTCCTGAAATAGGCAGTGACCATCCTTACCACCAGGCTTACCTCAGTGTCCGAAAGCTATGGGGGGATGGGGAGAACTTTGGGATCAGAGTGTGAGACCTGGCTTGGAATCCGTCCTGACGCAGTGGTTTGGCCAAGTCACTGAACTTGTATGAGTCTCAGTTTCCTCATCTCTAAGATGAGGCTATTAATATCATGTAAGGGCTATTTTAAGGTGAAAATGTATATAAAGGGATGCAGTACATTGAAGGGTGGGGTGAAACCTCATTAGGTAAAAGTGAGGGTAGAAATAGGAAACTAAAATACCAATAGAAGTGAGTGGATATAGAAAAGGCCAGAAAGTGGAACAATACAGAGCCATAGTTAAGAATGGTTAGTTCTGTTTGGCTGGAACGTCATATATGTGGAGAATATTAGGATATAGGATTGAGAAGTTGCTTGCACATTGCGAATGCCAAAATAAGACGTGTGGATTTCAGTCTCTGGGCAGAGCTTAGCCACAGCAGCCCTTTCTGTAAGCGTGTGAAGGAGAGCTGTGTTTTGGCTTGTTTCTTATTTAAGATTGAAGGCTTTTACTTATTTCTTTTTAATTGACTGTTAGAGAGAGGAAGGGAAGGGAGAGACACATTGATGTGAGAGAGAAACATACATCAGTTGCCTCCTGTACGCGCCCCAACCTGCAGGGGTCAAACCTGCAACCTGGGTATGTGCCCTGACCCGCAGCTTTTTGGTGCGTGGGACTATGCTCCAACTAACTGGGCCATCCGGCCAGCCAAGGAGCTGTGTTTTTAGAAGATTAACTTGATGGCAGAATAGATTGTAGATAAAGAAATGAGTTTGAAGATTGCTGCAGAAAACCTCTATGGAGTCCACAATTTTTTTAAAAACTGGCAAAGGGCAAGGAAGGAGTTTCACGGAAGAAGAAACTTCCAATAACTTCACTGGGAAAGTTTAACCCCACTAGTAATCAAAGTGCAAACACAGGAAAAAAAAAATCTAACCTGTAAAACTGTTAATTAAAAGAATAAAAGCAGTTCATGTTAGCAAAGGTGTGGTCAGCGTGGAATTCATATAGCTCCTCGTAGGGGTGAGAATTGGTACAGACCTTCCTGAGATCATAATGAATCATGAACCTAAAAATGTTTATGCCTGTTGACTCAGTGATTCTACTTCTAGGAATCTTTCTAAAGGAATTAAACAGAAATAGGAATGAGAATTTAGCTATAAAGATGCTAATCATTCCTCATCTATATCATGTTTATAAAAATGAAATCATGAGAATACAATAGTAACCTAAATGCCCACGCCAAGGAAATGGCATTCGTCTTAGTCAGGGACGACCGCGGCGTGTATCTGGGGAGATCATAGGCACTTGTCAATATTTGTTAAATGAATGACTACTCTGTAGCTATTAAAATGGTTGAAGAATTGCTCTTTACTTAGAGACATTCCCATGATATAAAGCTGAGTGGAAAATGAAGACTATGATCCTTAGTGTATAAAAATACACTTAAACACAGAGGCAATGGGGGGGGCATATTGTTAACAGCCGTTTATTTCTGAATTTGGGGATAACAGGCAATTCACATTTTCTTCACACTTTTCTGAATTTGCTGTTTGCTACAACAAAAAATTCATTTTTTAATTAGAAGAAATCAAGGTTTAATGATATAAGAAAAATGCTTATCATAAATCATTACGTGAAAAATGTAGCGTATAAAACAGAAATATAATCGCAAAACAGGCACATACAAAGTAAACAAATGGACAAAAGGGCTGAGTGAAACATGCCATAGGAGTGGTGGTTTCTGGCCAGTGGCATCGAGCCGGCAATAATTCTCTTCCTTTCACTTTATATCTTATAGGACTTAAAAAATTATTCTATAATAAATATGCATTACTTTCTCTGTCAGACAAAACGAAGTTTTTAGGAGGGAAATTATTGTGTTATTTCCCAGGAAAGGTAACAGAGGTGATGGGCTAGTCAGGGGACGAGTGAAGGGCAGATGCAGGGGTGTGAGAGGGACACAGTCCTCAGAATGGTTGTCCAAGGCCTGAGAGATTCTGAAGAAGGCCGTGGGCACCTCCTAGAGGTGGTGCATTAATAAAACCAGGAAATCCGGAGAACGGGAGAGATTTTAGGATATTAAGTTTTAGGTAGAGGTTCTAAGTCTTTTGAAAAACAAACTCTGTAGTATTATTATCAGCCTCCAACTCCTCTCACCCCCCAGATGCCCTTAAACCAAGAGCAGCCTCAGATTGGGGAGTAGGTAGCAAGGCTTTTCTAGAAAAGCCACCTTTCCCTGACAGTTCGGGAGAGGAAGTTCTGGAATTTAGTGCTAATTTCCTTGTGTGAGGTGACTTTGGTACATGACCAAATGAGCTTTCCAATGTGCTGCGTCAGGTCCCCGCACTGCCAGCTCCAGTGCCCAGCGGCCTCCTCGCCGGCCACGCGCCAGCAAGCTCGGCCCCGCGCCGCTGAGCCCGTGCATCGAGGCCGCCCAGTAAATACGAATGAAATGGTTACTGTTTTAGATACGGCTCCACAAATAACCTATTTCTGTATGACGCTCTTCCGTTACCTGATTTGCTGCTGCGTATTATTTTCAAAGGAAAAAATGGAAAACAGTCTGAAGCCTGGGTGTCTCCAAGGTACAGAAAGTGAGAGTGAGATCAACGAAGCCTCAAAGCACATCGCCATCTCAAACGTGACAGTGACTTTCGAGGGCGAAAGATGTTTTCATACTGTCCTGACTACAGAAGAAAATGCACCCACTACAGTCACGGAGATGAGCGATACAACCTTGGAAATAAGGACAAGCGATTTGAAAAGCACGGCTCTCGAGTCTGTAGAATCCAGGTGCGTGAGGCAGGGAAACAGCGGGGATGCTAAGATGCGAGGTAACGTACGTGAGTGTCACGCTTTAAAATCGCTGCAACTTGGGCATTTGTTGCTGCAGGGTCTCAGACGCAGATACAAGATCATCGAACATGGCATAGTCAACTCTTAGTTATCCACATTTGGTTCAGTCTTGTCTAATTTTTATTTCCATGCCCACTTCCCATACCATTCAGTCTGCATTCTGGGCTGTCTGCCTGGTGCCCACTGTGGGCGCTGAAGAAAATAGGCTGGAATCACAGGGCCCAGTTTGGGAGTTAGGGGACTCTAGAGTGACAATGGGTGGTCCTTCTTTTATCTTTATACTTCTCTATATTTTCTTCCTCTACATATCCCTTACACTCTTCTACATTTCCAACCAGTAACTTAATAATCTGAAAAAACTACTCTCATAACTTTAATATCCAATTGCAAGATGAATGAGAGGGAGCACTATAGTGTTATAAAGATAAAAGTTAATCCAGTCATTTTGGAGTAACACCTAAAAAGAAACCAGAGGAAAATGTAGATTTAATGTTTATATTAGCAGTAATGAAAACGAGGGATGCAGTAATGAAAATGAGGGATGCATGTCTAAATTTTTTATAAATATAAAAAAGAACAGGCAGATTCAGGAAAGCAAACCTAAAAAAAAGTAATAAACAATAAAAGTTTTAAGTAATTTAAAGTGATAGAAACTGTAGTTCATTCTTAAAAAAAAAAAAGTCAAACCATTGTACAACTTTTTTTCTTAAAGGGCAAAATTGGAAACTTGAAAGGTGTTACATCAACTAACAGGAAGATTAGTAAATTGTTATTGAGAAAGGTTATATGCAACTACGAGGCATGAGTATGGCTTAAGTGGAAAAGCGTAAGATTGCTTTTAAAAAAAGATTGAAATGGCCCCAGCCAGCTTGGCTCAGTGGTTAGAGTGTCGGCCCATGGATTGAAGGATCCTGGGTTCGATTTTGGCCAACGGCACATACCTCGGCTGCAGGCTCCATCCCCGGCCCCAGTTGATGTCCCTCTCACATAGGTGTCTCTCTCTGTCCCTCTCTCTCCCCCTCTCTGTCCGTCTCTCTCTCCCTTCCATTCTCTGAAAAGCAATGGAAAAAATATCCTCAGGTGAGGATTAAAATAAAGAAAAAAAGAAAAAAAATGAATCCATCCGACTTAGCAATTTCTTCCTAAATAGTAATTGATCAGGTCTGAATACTCTGATGTCTTCCTTCGGCTTTATTTCATTCATATGCCTCAGATCCCATGTCCTGCCCTTGTCTGAGGCTTTACAAACAAACTGCAACTCAAATCTCACAAAGTTAACTATTTAGATCATTTCAACTTCTTCCCTTGCCCTTAGATTAGCTTTTAGTGCCTTTTAATAAAACAACTAATGAATAAACTTTATTTTCAAGTAAAGTTTTAGATTTACAGAAAACTTGAGCAGATAGAGCTCCGTACACCCACCCTCTGCCACCCCTCGCTCTTCCTCCACCGCAGACCTCCTAATTAACACCTTCATCAGTGTGGTATATCTGTTGTAATTAATAAGTAACATTGATACATTGTCATTAGCTATAGTCCCTAGCCTAGGGTTTGCTCTTTGTGTTGTAGAGTGCTATGGGCTTTGACACACACATAGCGACATGTATCCGCCATGACATACCCCCAAAATCCTCTGAGCATTAGGTTAGCTCTTACCGGCTTTTTAAAATATTAAAATTGTGAGCTAAAAATTATTTTCAATGAAAAATGCTCTGCAAATGCAAATTTTTGTTAGTCTCACTATTACGATCACTATTAGAAATGAAAAAATAAATCACTATATAAATAGTAAAAAATTATAGAATTTTGAAGATAAAAGGAATCTTGAAGGTTAGCACATCTCAAATTCTTCAAGGCCCTGCCCTCCAGTCTCTCAGCTTCCTGAGTCATTTATCTGATGACTCTACTAGGGAGAAAAAGAAATAGATAAATTTTAAAGCATGAAGCAAAAACAAATTTTGGCTCTAAGTAATCCTCTTAAGCCCAATTTAATCAAGCCTGGATTCTTTTTCTATTGCCAATTTGCAACAAGAACATAATTACTAGCTGGAGCCTAATTTGAAAATGTTCCCTGTGAGTGATGAGTGTAATACCGAAGGACAGAATGGGATTCACTGGTGCTTCATTCCAGGGTCATTTGTAGGACATCGCAGGGTTTGTAAGACTGAGTCAGGACATTGGGAGAGTGATAGATAAATTGTACATATTTTTCTTCTTCCAGACCATGGATTTCAGTGACACTTTATAACCGTGCACTTTGGAACAATGAAAAAAAATTAAACAATGACTTTGTTAGATATTTCATCCTCAGATTCATTACTCTTTCTGATGTAAATTTAGCAATTTCAATCTAGATGAGTGAAAGACTAGGGAGCCATCTGTAACGTCACTTCAGGTCCTTTAGAAGTGAAGGATTCACTTTACAAAGCGTTTATATTCCTTTCCATACCTTAGTAATAGTGCTACTGTGACTCTTCCCTTTGCTTTGTGGAGGGTAATGGCAGGCTTTATTTTAATTTGCACCTATTTAAAGTATATTTACTTGATATTTCTCACTGTCTTGAAAACTTTTATCATTAAGTTTAACCTTCATTTAAATCACTAGGTCTATTTAGTAAAAGCTATAGGAACATTTATTTGCAAACTTCTCAGGAAATTACTAACTTAACCTTTACTTTGGAAAGAGCCATTAGTAGAACTCGAACCGGGTGTATTTGCCAGAACCCTTGAAATGGATCATAATTACATCTTTGTGCTTATCCGTGGAGATATTTTCTAAGGGTAATTATCTTTCTGAAATACTTTATTTTACTCAAACAACAACCGTTCCAAAATATTTATTGAAAATATGACAAAGAAACAAAGACTTGGTGAAAATTAAGTGACTTCTGCACGTCAATGAGGTTAAGAAAATATGTATTTTAATTGTTAAAATTAAACAATAGTACAGAAAACACACTTCTTTATCCAAAGACATTTCTGAAAGTGAAAAACCCTTTCTTCTATTTTATCCACTAAACCATAAAAAATATAATAACCTGGGCGAATATTTGGGTATGTTCTTCACTTGTGTTGGGGAGGAAAAATAAATGTTCTTCTCTTCAAGCTCATCTGGCTGGCCTAATAACCAAATGAACACATGACAGATTAACAAGAGAAAAGAACCACATTTATTACATGTGTACGTACTGGGGTTCCCTAGGAATATAAGACTCTAGGGCAGACCGGGCAGTTGAGGTTCACAGGCCAGGCTAGACTAAAAAGAGCGAGGCAGGGGTCTGGGGAGTCAAAAGGAAAGCAGACAATTCACAGATAAATGAGAAAGACTAAACATTTGGTAAACAAATCTTGCCAGGACACCCAGACACAATGGGACTCAGAGGGAAGTCTAAAAACCGACTTTGCTTGGCTCCTTCCTTTCCTCCACACTCAGGTCACATTATGACACAAAGGTGGTAGCTCCCTTCCTCTGAGCAGGTTTTTCTATCTGAAGTCCTTTAGGCAGGTAAGGCGGAAGGTCACAGGTTCTTTCTAAGTCTTGTGTTTCTTAAAAATAACCAGCTTCAGATAATCAGTATCCCAGAAGGCATATTTTGGGGTTGCCAAACTCTGCTTCCCCTCACCTGCAAGATCCCCAGGCACTACCTCCCCCATCAGGGCCATACAGACTGTGGCAAAGAAGCTAGCAGAAGTGAACAACTTCTAACCCCAGGCACTCATCCATTCCAGAATTTACCCCCAGGTCTCCGTGAAAACCTGTATTCCCAACACAACTGACTCTATTTAGGTAAGTCCCTGAGCTTCTCTCAGTCTCAACCCCAAATAAGTTTTCCAGGGCTGGAGAGGAAGCAGGATAGCAATGCCCCAGCCTCATTGAGTGACAAGCAATAGATGCAATAAAAATAGATTATATATCATTACATACAATTTACTTTTATGGCTTTTACAGGTTGGATAGCTTGCATGTTAAGAGAAATTTTGGTAATTTTGCTTTAATATGCATTATAATCAATCAATACTGCTCTAGGTGAGCTAAACATGTTTCATTGCTACCTACAAAGCATTTAGAGAATGGTCAGTTATCTCATACCCAGTAATTCTTTTCTAAATATTTGTGGTTGCACGAGCAAACGTTTTGAAATGTGTTGTTTATTTTTACAGGAGCATGAGAACTGATTTAAACACTTCAGGTATGGAACAAATTCCACTACATTTCTTTGTGATTCCTGGTATCTGGTAGTCACCTCTGTGTCCTGGAACAGAGTAGTTAAGAGCAAAGGAATCAAGCGAGATGTGCCGACGCAATCCCTGTCCTGCCTTTGCCCCTTTCTAAGTGTACAGCAGGAATTCTTGCGCAGAGCCTATCTTTCAAGTGGGAGGCATCACTTCACATTTTTCTGTGCTGGTGGAGTTCGGTTTCCTAGTTCCTGGTATCTAACTCCCTGGGCATGAACCACTCCCAGGCTAGCTCTGCAGGCAGATCCCAAACAATAGGGCCTCTTGTCCTTGCTGATTTGGAAGGGAAGTGGTCCACAACTACATTTCTTGATAAATCTAAAATCATCTGGCCCCTTTTCTTCCTGCTTTCAGCTTTGGCCTCCTCTTTGTTGTCAGGTGATACCATTTAATGTTTTGTTTGACCGTTTTTTTCTTTACAATTCTCATGTCTCAGGATTTTAAAATTGTAACACAAACTTTTGAGGTGGAGGTTGTCCTATAGGCGCCAGTGGAGACCTCTTCCCTTGCTTGCTGCTGACCCACTTCTAAGTTACCATCTGACCCGGGGGGTGGAATGGACCTGAGCTCCAGTCATGCACATAAAAGAATGTCTTGGAAGGAACATAGAGGCACATTTCACTGCACTTAAGTGGAGAGGGGGAAAAATACTTCTACTTTAAAAACCAGCACTTAAAGGCATGTTTAGTCACACTTGCAAGAGTCCTCTCCAAAAAAGCAAATAATTAGAGGATAGGTGTTTTTACAAATGGGATGTGTCTCTGTACCCTCCCTCTGGGCTTAAGTGTCCACAGTACCAGACCAGCTTCATTGCAATGTGGCTTCCCCTATATTACAATCCACAGTATTGAACCTGAGAACATTGTAAGGAAATGCTATTGTAGTTTCATGAAAAATGCAGAATCTCCTTTGCAGTATATAGAATTTTCATCTATTAATTTCTACACCAGATTTTATTTCAAAATGAAATCAAAGAGAATTTGTAGAAATTCCAGAGATGGCCAACTGGCAAATTTTTTCCTCTCATTCTCTAAAGGCGAGGATCAATTTAGCAGCAGCTTTTTCATGAACACGTAGTACATTAGCACATAATTAGTACATTCTGCATATACTCTGAAGCACTCCTTATTTAAGCCATGGATATTTAAATTAATGTGGGACATCAATGCTTTTATCTTCATCCTACATGTGACTGATTCTTTCACCTACCTTTTGGCACAAACTCAATTTTGTTCAACTGAACACACATTCAATGCCTATCTATTATATATGAGGTACTGGCAGGCTCTGGGAGAGATCAAAACTAAATAAATAACCAGACATATTACCTGGCCACAAGACATGCACAAATAACACAAATCGTAATGGGATAGGCACTTTCAGGGAAAAGTGGAAGACCTAGTTTTAGCTCAAGAGGGAGGGAGAGAGAAAGAGAAAATCGTGAAGGATTCTATGAAGGAGGCAGTAGTCTTTGAGCTGGAAAAGGGGAGCGAGACTATCCTAGATGCAGGAAATAGTGTGAACCAAGTCGAAGGGATGGAACAGTACTGGACATGGTCAATAGAGGAATGATGAAAGGTGCGGCCAGAAAGCAAGGCAGGAGCCGGACTATGGAAGCCTTGGGCTGTGCTAGGGAGTGTGGACATTACTGTTTAGTAGGTAAGGAAGAGCCCCTGAGAGACAGAAAAATGACAACATTAGTGTTAGGATTTAGGACAACTGCAATTTCTAAAAGAAGCTTGGGGAGACTGGAGATAGGAAATCATTACAATAGTCCAGGTGAGGGGCGCCAAAGCCTTGAACCAGGCAAGAAGCAGTGAGGAATAAAGGACATGAATACATAGGCTGACTGATGGACTGACTACCTGTGGGGACAAGAGAGACAAAAGACGCCTGAAGATGACAGAGTTTGGGAGGCAACACGACCGGAAAGTAGTGAGTCCATGAAAGGAGCAGGGAAAGGAACTGGAAGAATTAGGGGAAGTGAAGACGTCAGCTATCGACCACTGAGCTTAGAACCAAAGCCCTGGCTTTGACCCCTGACTGCGCTGCCTGTTTCCCGGGTCATCTTCAATGTCTCTGGGCCTCAGCTTCCTCCGCTGTGGAAAGTGCGTGCGTACGGGCGGGGCCGAGCAGGCCGCGACCGGCTGTGTGGACGCCGAGCCCGGTCTGCCTGTGGGCCGGGGCCGCCGCTCGGAGCGGGCCCTGGGGACGGGCAAGGCCGAGAGCAGCCACTGTCCGAGCGCGTCAGGTCGCAGGATGGCATAAGATGCAAACCCGGCATGCAGTTTTCACAAAAGCAGTAATTATTTTCCCTGTTTGTTTTCTTTCACGTTCCTTCTCGTTCTTTCCGTTCTCTCTCCTCTACCTCCCCACTTTCCCTTACTAAGGATTGTATAGTTTTTCAGTGTTCCCTCTGATTAGCATTTCTTTCCCCCTTTTTACACTCCTCTGAATCACTTCTTTTTTCCCCTTTCATACTCTCTCACTCACACGTATCACCCTTTACCCCAAGAAAAGCAAAGATGAGTAGAATCCTAATCCCTCGTTGAACTTAGACTGAGTGTAGACGAAAATGGAGCCTGTAAATTCGATTTCTACTCTACACAGGGGCTAGAATAACAAGTGCTCCCACTGCAGTAAAGCAATCCCCTGGTGCCATTAACCTGGTCAGAGTCGCATCCCCCCACTCCTGGGCAATGGCTAGCGGGGGGCCACCGTCTCTAATTCACCTCTCAATCCTCTCAGCATTTGGAAGGAACCACACTTTTTCTCCTTTCTCAGTCAGACTTGGGATAAAGCAGCACTTCAAATGTACTTCTGCAAAAACGCTTCGAGGCAGGGCCCAGGCTAAACCTGTCTCTCTGGATCTGGGTCCATCTCTCTTCTTTCATGGCTTCTAATTTCTTATCTTCCAAGGCTTTATTCTCCTTAACTCTGCTGATTTCTTTACAGTGAGCCCAAACAATATGCTTATCTATGAACCTATGGTCTTTTCCAAGGTGGACAGAAATGAGGCAAAGAACAGAGATTCAAGAAAAGAAGAGAGGGGAAAATACTTCTGAAATACAGGAGTGTCCTCCCCACCCCCACTCACCTTTCTTTTCCGATTACAACACAAATTCCCTGGAATCCTAGGCAGGCAGGTTCATTCTATGTTGATGAAACCCAGACTAAAAGGAGACAGGGTGGGAGAGCCCTAAAGGGAACCTGTTGGCGAAATTTAACAGTGGGCTCCATCCGAAAGAATAAAGGCAGTTTTGATGAGGTGGCTAGAATATCGTTTGAATTTAAGACCTAGAGTAAGTTTCCTCTCTTTCTGTGCCTTTTTTGTCTCCTGCTTTTGGTTTTATACTTCCTTCTGCACTTGCCCCCTCTCTTCCGCTGTCCCCACTATTTTCTCTTTTGCCCCCTTTCCCCATGTCAAACCCTCCTCTCATTTCCTCCAACTTGTGCCTCATCTATCTCCCCCTTTCTCAGGGGAATGGTTGTGAGGAAAGGAAAGTAAAACAGAAAAAGAAAAGGCCCATGGAAAAAAACACACATATAAGACAACCTAAAGGTAATTTTTTACAATTATAAATCTCTATAGATAAAAAGGACAGACATGACACGTTCACAAAAAGTTGTCAATTGAATCTTTTCACACTGAATCTTATTGCTTCTAATGCAGTGACAAATAGAGGTGTACTGGAATGTTGAGGGTTGGCTGTGGTTTCTGCTCAAAAATCCATCATGGGTCAAAATGTAGCAGCCCAGGAAAAGAGGGAGCTTCAGATAAGGCCCTGGAAGAGAATTGCTTGCAGCTGGTTTTTCGTGATTCCTTTCATTCTCCTTCCTACTCTTCCTCTTTGCCTCCCGCATCACACTCTTTCCCAACCTGCTGTCTTAGATTAGCCAACACAGCCAAGGGCTCTTTCTTTCATACCAAAATTATATATTTATAGACTACCTACAGGGATGCCACGTACAGCTATGCAAATTGTGCACCGCACAGCGTTGGGGGCCC
This sequence comes from Miniopterus schreibersii, assembly GCF_964146895.1. NCBI lineage: Eukaryota > Metazoa > Chordata > Mammalia > Chiroptera > Miniopteridae > Miniopterus > Miniopterus schreibersii. The sequence goes on from NC_138101.1 coordinate 176,516,583, forward strand.
CATTCACACTGTAGCCTACGTGCAGTGCATGACCTGCATAGCTGTATGTGGTGGCCCCGGCCTACTGTATTCTAAATTTCTTTGAGACACTGGCTTGGCAGTGAGTTACTTAAGAATGAAACTCCTTTCAGCAGCCTCCCACAGCATAGCTTGTGTGTGTGTGTGAGTGTGTGTGTACATGCATGCCTACATGTGCACACTTAGGGGCTGAGTTCACAGAATTGAAGGGAAGGTTGGAGAACTCGAGTGGCCTTGGCAGGTACCACAAGCCCATCTCATCAGGGTTCTGATGATGGAATCCAGGTACCTACCCTTCTTTCATTTGTCTGTCATGCTGTCACCAAAGTCAGTTAACTTAGCACTGGGCACTTAGTTTATTAACAGGGCCCCACCCAGATGCACACCATGGGCCAGAGGTTATGCACCAGAGGAAAATAATGTCTCCAAAAGATAACAAATGTCCACAAACAATAATCGCCTGGCCTTCTCATACACTGCTCAGCCTGCCACTGTGCTTTTGTCACTTCTTTTCCCCTTTAAGTATGTTCTTAATATTTTTCTTTGGTAGTGGCAGACAGTGAAGGGGTGGCACTCAGGTTGACATGCAGGCTCCTACATCCACTTAGAGAGAGTCCCAAACCCTGCTAGCTCTAAAAACAGGGTGGGACAAAAGTAAGTTTACAGTTGTTCCTATGGAAAATAATACAATAAATAACAATACAAGAATAAACTTTCTATTTTGTGTACTCACAACTGTAAACCTACTTTTGCTTTACCCTGTATATTATAAAATTTAGAGAGAAAATCCTTTAATGATAACCCAATATTCTATAATGATTTCATCCGTTGATTGATATATTCTACAACCATGAAATTTCATATATTGGGGCCTCATTAAGGACTGCAAATGCAAAGAAGGGCATTTAAATCTTGACTTCTGAATTTGAAAAAGTGGCTCCCAAATATTTAAACTGTGAATTGCTTATGTATGGGCAAAGGTAGGCAATTTTTTTAAATGGTGGAAAAAGTTTGTTCTAATAAAGACTTTATATTACAACTGAAGTAATGTGAAAGTTAATTGGCCCCTTATTTCAATGAGCATATGTTACTTGCATGTAAATCTCAGATACCTATGACTTATTTTAGGACTCAGTTTAGCACAGATCCGAAACTTGCAAATAATGCAATGATTTGTCTATAAGTCTTAAAGAATAAAAGCTCATAATCTTAATCTGGACATCTTGGTTTATTAGATTCTTACATGGGTAGAAATAGCTTAAAACAAAAACAAAAATTTTAAGAAATTTAGATGTTCTTTTAACACTGCTTCAACCTCTAGATTTAAAAAATGAAAACTTATCTGTCCAAAGGATCTTTATTCTTATATTAAGAAGAAAACCTGGAATGTAAATGTAATTTACTTGTTTCAATCACTTATTTTATGCATATTTAGTTTTTTAAAGTTTTTGTAGAAATAACTTTTTTCTGTATTTCAGACTTTTGAATTAATTGAACTGACTTCTCCATCTTTTTTTTTTTCCAGATGAATTCAAACTACTAAATTGAAATACAAGCACAGCTCAAGAAATAACAACACAAGGGAAAAACAAAGCAATGTCTTCCATGTGGCAGAAATAAAGGCTACCACTAGTCATTAAGCATTTGAATCTATGTCAATTTTATTTCTTAAACCTTAATTACTGTGGATATCGATTTTAAAGGAAGGTTGAAAAGTATATAAAACTATAAGGTTTTTGATTCATAAACTCAATTTTCATCTGTAGGGCTTCTTTGAGATTGTTGGATAAATTTTTTATTCTCTTTGGTTTTACTTTTCGCGCTTGGACATTAGCCCAACATTATGTTGTTCCTAACATTGGGCACTGTGGTGTCCTTGAAGGCTGGGGCCATGCTTTCTCTGTCTTTGTGTTCTAGCTGAGCACCTGGCCTAAAAGACAGTATTTATGGGATCAATGAATGCCATTTTCAGACAGGCGTTTGGTTTTTTTAATTCCCATACTTTTAAAAATAAAGAAACTACAGTCCCCATCCAAAAAATAGTTTGAGCTTTTAAAAACCATCACTTATTCATTCCCCAAAAGCAAATAGTTTGAGCTTTTAAAAACCACCACTTATTCATTCCCCAAAAGCTGCCAGTCTTTCTATGTGTTTTGCATGCATTCTCAATCTTCACAATAGTCTGAGGGTATTGCTACTTTCCTGTTTTACAGACAGATGGTAAAAGTGAAGCTTAGCGAGGTTAAGTTACTTGTTCAAAGTCATACAGCATATATATGTGTGTGTGTGTGTGTATATATATATATATATATATATATATATATATATGATCACGGTGGCTGCAGTATTGAGAAGAGAAAATATCAGTGGAAAAGAGCCTATTGCAGTAATCCAGGCAAAAGATGATGATGTCTTAGAGTAGGGTGGCAGTAGTAGGGTTGGTGAGAAGTGGTTAGATTTTGGATATGAAGGTAGAAATGAAAGGATTTCCCAATGAATTGGATCTACAGTAGAAAGAAAGCCTGAACAACTGGAATAGTGAGATTACTATATATTGAAGAAAACTAGACAAACATAAAAAGTTCTGGCATGTTAAATTTTTAATGATCATTAGAAATTCAAATGGAGGTGTAGAGCCGATAGTTGAATATATTATTCTGGAGTTACAGCAGAAGTTTAGGCTAGAGACAATTTAAGTTGAGTGTATAGATGGAATGTAATCACATAGGTAGTGAGTGATAAAGACCATGATAAGAGGTACAAACATTCACTGGAAACAGTGCCTGGCATGTTTAAAGTGCTTTACATAAATAGATTCATTTAGTCTTCACAACCCCTAAAAGAGGTAGCTACTTCTATTACCATCCATTTATAGATAAGGAAATTGAATCTTGGGAAAATTAAGTGACTTTCTTCTGATCAAACAGCTAGCAAGTGGTAGAACTGGGATTCAAACCCAGGCAGACAGAAGTAAAATATTAAGTGTTAGAGCCCTGGGACACTCCAATTTTCAGCAATCGGAGATAAAGAAGAATCAGCAAAGGAGACTGAGAAGGAGGTTCCGGTGGGTAGGAAGAGAAGCTAGAGTGGTCAGGAGCCCAGAGTACAAAGTGGAGAAAATGCTCAATGGCATCAAATGCTTGCTGGCAGGTCAAGGAAGACAGGAGCTGAACACTGACCTTTGCATTTAACAACTGGCTCTAATAGGTGACCTTGATAAAGGCTGTTTTGAAGCAGCGATGGAACTAAATCTCAATCAGAGTGAGTCCAAGACAGGATAGAAGAGACATTAGGGTTCAACTCTGGAGTTCACACAGATACCACCCCAGACCCAGTTAGAGGTATTCATATATGGATATGAATTAAATGGGTAGCTGAGATTTGTTTCAAAAACAAAATAGAGATTTGATTGGGAACTTAGTGAGGAAAAGATATGGGTAATTTTATAGCCCTTTTCAGGAGAATAAACCTGATTTCTTGTCTCTTGGTCCTTCTCTTATTAGAATTTCCAACCTCCAAATTTGCCTACCTCTCCTCCCCAAAATGAAATTTCTCCTGGACCATGGTCTACACATCCCCAGCCTAGCACAGGACCACTCAAGAAGGGTACAAATAAAAGCATGATAAATGACTAACAGCCTAAATATTGAATATGCTACTCTGAAGTTATTGTTGACTACTTGCTGTTCCCATAAGCCCATGCTTTTCTCTGTATTCTTCACTCATTCAAATTGATCAAAAGTTTTATCTTTTTAAAGCCATGTGTAAAATCTTGATTTTCCTATTGTAGATTTTTCAATAGCAGTTTATTTTCTCTCCCTGTCCCTCTCCTCATTAGATAGCAAAGCTTCTCCTAGTATAAGACATAATTTACCATTCTGAGTCCATAGAGCCTTATTTTCATTTACTATATTATATTTTACCTTTATGGACTTGTCTTATCTTGTCCCTTTCCCCACCTTAATTCCTCCAGGGCAGGGACTGTCACATGTTTCAGTCCCTGCAGCATAGTACTTAGCACTCAGTAGGAAGTACTTAATATATATTTTTGAAATTAATGAGTGAATATTTATTAAAGCCAATTGAATTGAATGATACTCACCTGTGCTGAATGACACTGATGCTAAACTCACCAAAGACAGTGGAACCTCCCATTCCACATGGCAACAACTGCCTAATGTCCTTAGCTTAGGAACATAATTTTAGTCAGATTTATGAAAGGTTAAGAAGGACTATAAAACATCAAAACAATAATAACTAAACCCAATTAAATTAGAAAAGTTCATGGTTTATTGGTTTGCTTTTGTTTTTTGTGTTTTTTTGGTCTTTAAAATGTTTTAGATACTTTTAAAATCATTAATGTACCTACTAACTTGTTTCATAAGTTCTCTTATATCTCAATCAGTGAGCATTCTTTTAATTTACATCATTTTTGATCATCTGGTTCATACAATTATAAGTAATTAGGTACTAATTCAGTTATGAAAACTTTGGCTTTCACTAGTACACAGAGTTGATAAAACCAAAGGGACATAATAGCCTTAGTTAAGGATTTCACATATAACAGTGAATGGTAGAATCTGAGAAACTGAGATTTCAGACCTGTTGCAAATGGCTGAAATGCAATATTAATATATTTCCCCCAAGCCTTTATCATAATAAAATGGCACAACATTTTGTTACATAAACATGTAATAGAGGCTGTTGGGAGATGGTAGTTAAGCAGATCCCAAGATGAGGAAGGCGGAGGGGTATTTACTATGGTTACTCTCCACCATACACTTGTTTTTACAGTTTGGCTTTCACTACTCACCTGAAATACTTATTTACAAAATTGCCAGGATGACTCAGTGGGTGAACCTGCCTGTGACAAAGACAACTCTTCTGACGGGGTTTTAAACCACAGATCACCCATTTCATTCTATTTGGGGATGAAATCATATTTTCTTAACTCCCTATGCTATCCATATCAGATTCCAGATGCAGAAGGCTACCAGAATCTTAAAGCTAGAAAAAATATGTAGTTAACCTGTTATATTACAGATGAGAACATTTTAGCCAAGTAAATTTAGGAAAATCGAGGAAATGTTTAGGAAATGTTTCACACATCAAAATCACAGAACTAGTTAGCATCAAAGCTAAAACTCAATCCAATTACCTTACCCCCAATTTCTGTATCTTTCACTCTTCCCTTAATTCTTTTTTTTTTTTTTTTTGCACACAAGGGCAATAATTTGAGCGATTTCAGGATTCTGGGAATGGCTTTAGTCACCAGAGAATAACCTTTTTATTTGCCAAAGGGTCTACCCTCTTTTAAAATGAAAATAACTTTGGGAAGTAAAAATAGTAATTAACGTTTGTATAGCACTTTACAAAGGAATTTCCACATATTTTGAGAACAGTAACTGCTATCTCACACAGATACCGATCACCTTTTTATTAGGGTGCATTCCTGTGACAGAGGAGTCCAAGCAGCTAAGGAAGAAGCCTAACCAGCCGGAGAGTTCATCCGGGTAGGGGTGTTATGCAAAAGTGCTTGGAGCCAGGCAATTGGAATGTACAGATAATGACTTTTTTTTAAAAGGTCTTTGAACAGCTAGATCAGTGGTTCTTTAGAGATGATTTTTGGCCTCCAGGGGACTTTTGGCAACGTCCAGTGACATTTTTGATGGTCATAAAGAGGGCAGTGGTACGACTGGCATCTAGAGGGTAGAGACTAGGGCTGCTGCTGAACGTCCTGCCATGCACAGGGCAGCCCCGCAGCCAAGAATGAAGCGGCCCCAATGTCCACAGCGCTGAGGTCGGGAAATCCTGAGCTGGAGGAAGAAAAATGCACTGAGCAGCTACAGGAGGCTTCTTGAATTGTTCTTTTACGTATTTCAGAACTTGGAAAAGGAAATAGGTGACACACACGCACACACGCGACCCCCCCCCCCCTTTTTTTTTAACGGCTAGCAATTCCTAGGGAATTCTGGAGACTGTTTATCTGGATTTTCTCGCACTGGATGTGGGCGTCCCAGGTAACTCTAAACCCATTCACTCGAGTTTTGTGAAACAGCTGTGGCCTTCGGCATTTTTCCTTTCTCGTTTTCAGAATTCGATCCTAGCTGGTAGCTTTTTGGAGTCTTCTGCAGTAGCGGAGGCTTCTCCCGCGGGACCCTACGTGTGCCGTGGTCCAGTGTGTCACGGTTTCTTTTTTGTTCTTTAACAAACGTTGTATTGCGTGACCTGCTTCACAGGACACGAGGAGCGGCTTCAGGGGGAGCCAGATTTTCTTCAGGAGTGGACAGCCATCCACGGAGAGGCGAGCCCAGGGCTGTGACCCGCTGCCACCGCGTCTCCGGGAAACGTCGCGTCGCCACACGACCTCCCCACCCGCTCAAGCCCAAAGCGATTCCCGAACCCGAGCGCCCCGAGCAGTTTGTCTTTTATACTCCGAGGCGCGAGAGTGCGCGCGACCGGCCGCTCGGAGCTGCAGAGCCGACCAATGAGCGGGCCCCCTCTCCGCGCCGGCTCGCGATTGGGCGAGCCGCGCCAGCCTCTCTGCTCCACAGCGGGCGGGGCGCGCCCGGGAGGGACTGGGATAGGCGCGCGGGCTACGCCGGAGTCCCGGGAGCGCGTGCGCGGTCTCGAGGCGGCCGCGGGGGCCGGTCTCGCGCGGTCTCGAGGCGGAGTCGCTGGCGGCGGAGACGGCGGCGGCTGGCAGCGGGGCGGGGGCGGGGACTAAGGATTGTGAGGTGGGGAATCTGGAGTTTCTGGATTCTTTATCCGGTATCTTAAGTGCCGCCGGAGAGCCGTCGTTTCTGCAGTATTTAGGGGCGGCCGGGGCAGCAGGATCGGCGGCCGCAGTGGCGCAGAGGTAAGAGGCGGGCCGGCGGCGGCCGGGTGTGGAGGTCTTAATCAACAGGTCCCCGGGAGCGCGGCGGGGGAGGGGCGGCCGCGCTCGTCCCCTCCCCCACACTCCCCGCGCTGGGCCCGGGAGGGACCCTAAGCTGCTCCGCGCGCTGCCCCCCGCAGCGGGAGCCGCAGTCCGCCGCGGAGGGCGTGAGCCCAACCTTTGTCCTTTGGAGGAACGCTGCCCGGCCGTGCCCGGTCCCCCAGTCTTGAGGAGGGACCCACCTTGGCTCCTGCCCGCTGCCCGGCCGGAGTTGCGGGGGGCGCGGCTGGGAGTCGCCTGTCCTCTGCACCCCCGTCCCGGAGTTCGGGACTCCCGGGACTCCCTCTAGGCCGGGCGGGGGAAATCGGCGGGGCGAACACTTTCCTTTAGAAGACGGAATGTATTCAGCGTTCCTCTGCCTGACTCAGCTCCTGGTATTCGCTGCTCGTTGCGTGCTGTAAGCAAATAAACAAACAGTTCTTACTTCCTTGTAACCGCGTTTAAAGAAGGGCTTAATCTCGTAAATAGTTTCCGATAATTTACTCTAAGTTTGCAAGGTGAACTTTGAAGCCTGTAAATTGTTGTAAGCTGCGTTTAATGAAAGGCGCTTTAAACAGTCTTTAGTGCAAATTATGTAACTTCCTAATAATAACGCACCTTGTGTTTAGTTGATTGACATACAGTAATGTGTACGGAATTTAGGTTTCGGTCGAAAGGTGTGTGTTGTTTTTTTCCCGCAGTTGGCGCTAAAATTAAAATCTGAGAGCTGGGAGGTTTTCAGAAGTATGTAGTGTGTGTTTTGTCTCCGTACTCGTTTAGAATTGTAAAAATTTAGATAGGGAAATCCTGAAGAACAAGAATTTTAAAATTTTGGTTTTACTGACAAGGTGAAAGACGTTAATATTTCTGCTTTTTAAAAAAGTAATTTGTTTTAATAATTGTATTCTAATTACGCTTTTGGATTACACCAGAAGTTAATAACCTATTAAATTCTTCAATAGCAACAAATGACATGTTGGTTATTGGTGTCTTTTAAGTGTAAGGCAGTAATGAAATTGTTAAATAAGCTTTTTTTGGGATTATGAAGTACTGATTTTTTTTTTTTTACTACATCTTTGTGGACATGGCATATTACAAGTTTTTAAGGGCTCTTTAAACTATTGTAGCAGGCTGAAGCTATGAAATTACAATGTAAGGCCTTTATAAGTGAAACAGGTAAAAATAGGAAAAGCAATTCACTTTATATTTTTTTTAAAAAGCAAGTGGACTCTTACCATGTACTTGAATGGCTTTTGACTAGACCTGAACTTGACAAGTAAAGATGGGCTCAATAATATTAACTTGTTTTAGAATGTTAAAATGAGAGAGGATATATGTTTTACCTGAGGGTGAGCTGTTTATATGTCCTTTCTGAATATGTGATCTTGATTAAAATGCATCAAAGACATACCAAGAAATTTGGTCCATTTTATGTATCATTATACTAAGATGTCCTATTTCTCTGATAGTTTCTGATTTCAGGGTCTGGGAAAAAATAAGTTTCTCTACATAGGCACTTTAGAATATAATTTTTGATTATATACTTATTGAGTCATAGAATTGTTGAGTTGGAAATATTCTTAGTGGTTGTATAGCCTTACCTCTTAATTTTCCAGGAAAAGTGAGGTTTGTGTAAGTAGTTCATAATCTGACTGCTAGTTAGTGGCAAAGTTGGAACTAAATGCTAAAATATTTGTCTCCAGACTCCAAGTATGGTGCTCTTTTCACTATACACTATTGTTAACTGAACAAACCAATGTTACTCTTCTCAAAATCACATATGTAGCCAGCAGGGTTGATTCTTTTCCATATTCATTTTTTTTCCTTTCCTGTTTTAAATAACCTTTAGCCAGAAGTAATCCGCTCCCCTGCCGAAGGGTTGTTTTCAGTTTTTCAATATTTCAAACTATGTTCAATTAATATCTTTGTGTGTGTCTGCTCGAGCACATGTGTGAAGATTTTCCTAGAATGTATACTTACCTGTAAGTGGAATTGCTGGGCCATTGGTTGGTGTGTATTTTCAGTTTTACTAGCTGCATCCAAATTCTCCTCTTAAGTTGTAATAATTGTCCACACTTGGAATTGTCAGATTGGCATTGCCAGATTTTTTAAATTTCTGCCAATCTTATGGGAGAGAAATGATGTATATATTTGTATCTTTCTTTCAAAAAGACTTCCTTTTTCATTTACATGACGTGAAATTGACTTTTTGTTGTACAGTTGTTTGGGCAAATGCATAAAGCTGTGCAACTACCAAAATCAAGATACGGAACAGTTCCAGCACTCCAAAATCCCTTGAGCTGCTCCTTCATAAGGAACCCTTCCTCCATCCTTAACCCCTGGCAACGAATGATGTTGCCTTTCTCTATATTCTAGAATATAATATAAATGAAATCATACACTATTTAGCCTTTTGAGTTCGGTTTCTTTCATTTAGCACAATACATTTGTTTTTCACTCATGCTGTTTCTTCAGTTTTATTGCTGAAAATAGTATTCCATCTTATGGAGATACCGCACTTTGTTTATCCATCTACCAGTTAAAGGACATTTGAGTTACTTTCAGTTTTTGCGGGTTTTTTTTTACTATGAATAAAACGGTAAATCTTTGCGAATAGGTTTTTGTGTGAACATGTTTTCATTTCTCTTGGGTAAGCACCTGGAATTGGAATTGTTGGTTCCTGTGATAATTGTATGGTTAACTTTATTAATACTGCCTGTTATAGACAGAATAATGTCCCACAATGATGTCCTAATCTCTGGAACCTGTAAATAAATTAGGTTGGATGGCAAAGATGAGTTAAAGTTGCAGGTGGAGCCCAGCCGGGCATCGCTCAGTGGTTGAGCGTCGACCTAGGGTCCAGGCGATCAGGGTTCGATTCTTGGTCAGGGCACATGCCCAGGTTGAGGGTTCAATCAATGACTCTCTCATCATTGATGTTTCTGTCTCTCTCTCTCTCCCTCTCCTTTCCTCTCTCTGAAATCAATAAAGATATATTTAAAAAAAAAAAAGTTGCAGGTGGAATTAAAATAGCTAATTAACTATTATTATTATTTTTAATTTATCTTTATTGTTGATGTATTACAGGTGTCCCATTATTTCCCCCATTGACCCCCCCCTCCACCTCACTCCCACCCCTCCCCAGGCCTTCACCCCATTATTGTTTGTGTCCATGGATGATACGAATATGCATATAACTTCTTTGGTTAATCTCTTCCCACCCCCCACCCGCCTTCCCTCTTCCTTCTTCCCCCTTCCCCCTGAGATACGACAGTCTGTGGTATGCTTCAGTGTTTCTGGTTCTATTTTGTTTGTCAGTTTCTTTTGTTCATTAGCTTCTTCTTAAAGAAGACCCTTCAACATTTCATTTAATGCTGGTTTGGTGGTGATGAACTCCTTTAGCTTTTTCATATCTGTGAAGCTCTTTATCTGACCTTCAGTTCTAAATGATAGCTTTGCTGGGTAGAGTAATCTTGGTTATAGGTCCTTGCTTTTCATCACTTTGAATATTTCTTGCCACTCCCTTCTGGTCTGCAAAGTTTCTGTTGAGAAATGAGCTGACAGCTTTGTGGGTATTCCCTTGTAGGTAATTAACTGCTTTTGTCTTGCTGCTTTTAAGATTCTCTCTTTGTCTTTAATCTTTGGCATTTTAATTATGATGTGTCTTGGTGTGCGCCTCTTTGGGTTCCTCTCGTTTGGGATCCTCTGTGCTTCCTGGACTTGTAAGTCTGTTACTTTCAGCGGTAGGGGGAGTTTTCTGTAATTATTTTTTCAAATAGGTTTTCAATTTCCTGCTCTCTTCTCCTTCTGGCATCCCCATAATATGAATGTTGGGCCTCTTGAAGTTGTACCAGAGACTCCTTACATTATCTTCATATTTCTGGATTCTCTTTTCTTTCTGCTCTTCTAATTGGGTGTTTTTTCTTCCTCATATTACAAATTGCTGATTTGATTCTCAGCGTCCTCTACTCTGCTGTTGATTCCCTGTAAATTATTCTTCCTTTCAGTTAGTGTATCCTTCATTTCTGACTGGTTCTTTATTATGCCATTGACGATTTCATTAGTTTCCCTAATAGCCTTACTAAGATCCTTGAGCATCCTTTTAACCATTGTTTTGAACTCTATATCTAATAGTTTCCTTGGCTCCGTTTCATTTAGTTCTTTTTCTGGAGATTTCTTCTGTTCTTTCATTTGTGACATGTTTTTTTTGCCTCCAAATTTTGGCTGCTTTCTGTTGTTTGTTTCTGTGTATTAGGTAGAGCTGCTATGTCTCCTGGAATTTGTAGAGTGGCTTTGTGTAGTAGGTGTCCTGTAGGGCCCAGTGGCTCAGTCTCCCCAGTCACCTGGTGCTTCTAGGTGCTCCCCTGTGTGTTCTATGTGCACTGTCCTGTTGTTGAGCCTTGGTTGCTTTTGGCATCACTGGGAGGAATTGACCCCCAGGCCAATCAGCTGTGAGGACCAGCTGCAGCTATACCCGAAGAGCTGGTGTGCTGGAGACACCCCTGTGGAGCAGGATTTACATCAGTGGAGCTTTGGTGTTCACTGAGTGCTCCCCTTGAATGTGTCACTTGTGGATGTGGTAGGGTTGTAATCCAGCGTGGTCAAAGCTGACCACAGGATGCATTGTTTCTGGGGCCTCCTGGGAGGTGCAAAGTCAGCCTCTGCCTATGTCCTTCCCAGGGCTACCTAGCATGAGCTACACAGCAATCCATAAATGGCTGCTACTTGTGCTGGGTTTGCAAGTGTCCAGGAGAGGCCAAGCTATGAACCAATGCAGGCTTCCACTAGTGCCAGGCCTGGGGCCACTTATTGAGAGGAATGGGGTACACAGAGGCTAACTGCTGCTTGTTTGAGACATTTTAGGAAAGTCCTAAGTATGAGGCTAGAGAGGCTACTTGCATATTGCATAGAAAAGCCCCTGGAAATGGCTTGGATGAGCTTGCAAGTAGGGAGGAGCCGGGTCTCTGGGAATCACAAGGGGGTGGGGGTGAGTCAGGTTGATGGAGATTCAGAGAAGGCACCTGCCAGGTCTGTGGGCAGAGGTCTTGTCAAAGGAGCAATGGCCTCTGCCAGCTCTTCTGTCTGTGAGAAAGTTGCCTTTCCAGCTCTCGCCCTGATTCCAGGCAAGTTAGTTCCGAAATGTCCTGAGTTCCTTTCAAGCTGCTGCCCAGCACTGGAGCTCAAAGGGAGCATGTCTGAGTGAGTCCATGCGTGGCCCTTTGAGCCCCTTAAGAGGAGCTGCCTGGGATTCCAGTAGCCTCCACTCACTCAGCCACAGTCCCTGCTTGTTTTTATAGCCCGAAGTTGCGGGGACCTTTCCCGGCATGGGAATCCTGGGCTGGGGGCCCTGATGTGGGGCTGGGACACTTCACTCCTCCGGGAAACCTCCACTGACTGAGATATCCCTCCCGGTTTTAAACTGTGGCACCTGCGTGTGGGACCACGGCTGTGTCTCTGAAATTCAGCCCAGATTCAGCCCTGCGTTTCCTCCCCTCCTACCCGTCTCGATGTGTTTCTTCAGTGCCCTAGTTGTAGGACTTCCGTTCAGCTAGATTTCAGGAGGTTCTGAATGATGGTGGTTCTGTATCTTAGTTTTAATATTGATGTGGTTGTGGAGCTGGTGGGTACCAGTTTTACCCATGTCGCCATCTTGTCTCTCATCTGACTTTAAAATGTTGAAATTATCCTGGATTATCCAGGTTGGCCTGAAATATCACAAAGTTCCTTAAAGGGGAAAGAGAAGCAGTAGAGTCAAAAAACAAGATGTAACAATGAAAGCAGAGCCAGAGAGATACAGAGTTCTTGGTTTTGATCATGGAGGAGGGGGGTCATAAACTAAGGGATGTAGTGGTTTGTAGAAGCTGGAAAAAGCCAGGAAATGGATTAACCTTTAGAGCCCCTCAAAAAAAAATGCAGCTCTGCCAATGCCCTGACTTTAGCCCAGGGAGTCCTGAGTTAAACTTTTAACCTACAGAAATGTAAAATAATAAATTTGTATTGTTTTAAGCCACTGAATTTCTGGTAATTTGTTACAGCAGCATAGCAAACTAGATGTTGTAGAACTCTTTTCTAAAGAGGCTGAACTAGTTTCCTCAGCAATGTATGAGTGTTTGTTACTTTACATCCTCATCAGTACTTGGTATGGTAAATCTTTTTAACTTTAGTCATTCTAACAGGTATGTAGCAGTATCTCATTGTGATTTTTATTTGTATGTTTCTCATGACTAATGATATTGAACATCTTTTCATGTGCTTATTTGCCCTCTGTGTATAGTGGAACCTTGGTTCTTGAACTTAATTTGTCTCAAAAGGCTGTTAGAGAAGTGATTTGTTCAAAAACTGAATCATTCTTTCCTATTAGAAATAATGTAAATTGAATTAATCCATTGCAGACCCCAAAATGATTTCCTGTTTTAAACTTTCTCAATTACCTGTGATTGTTGTTTCATGAGCACTCTCACACCCTTAGCCACACCAGCACTCTTGATGGCTCATTATGTTTTAAAATTGTGTTAATCATTGAATTTGCCATGCCATACTCAGTAGGTAGCCAGATCAGACACGAGAACACCTCTATCATACTTTGCATTTCTTTTTTAAGCTCTGTCATTGTTCTCACAACTTTCCTTTTCACTATGCTATCACTAACCTTCTTAGGATCCATGGTTACTTACTGCACGTATTTAATAATAATAAGCAGCAGCAAAAGCAACAACAAAACAAAACAAAAAACAACCACAGAAACCATTCACAGCACAATTTCCTGAGATGTTAACAACTCAAGGTTTAGCAGTAAACCGACTCATACTTGCACATTCTGTCCTTTGTTGCCTGAGAGACAGTGACTGATCGTACAGGTATCAGCATGAAATGGTTGTCTGGTCAAGAACTGTTTTACAACCAAGACATTTTTCCCATGAACAATTTGGTCAAGAACTAAATTGTTTGAGATGGGAGGCATTTGAGAACCCAACGTTTGACTGTATCTTCTTTGTTGAAGTGTCTGAATATTTTGTCCATTTTAAAATTGGATTTTCTTATTGTCAAGTTTTGAGAGTTTTTTAGATTCCTTTGTCAGATAGTTGATTTGCAAAGATTTTCTCCCAGTCTGTGGCTTGCCTATTCCATTCTTCTAACAACGTCTTTTGAAGTACAGAAGTTTTAAATTTTGATGAAGTCCAAAGTGTCAGTATTTTCTTCAGTGGATCTCACTTTGTGTGTTGTACCTAGGAACTCTGCCAAACCCAAGGTCACAAAGATGTTCTCCTATGTTTTCTTCTATAAGTTTCATATTTCACTTTTAGATCTATGTTTATGTTGTGTTAGTAAATTTTTGTATGGAGAGAGGTTTGGCTTGAGTTTCATCTATTTGTCCCTTTGTTCCGTGACCATTTGTTGAAAAATGCCCTTTCTCCATTGAATTGCCTTTGTCTTTTTGGTCAAAAACCATTTGACTACATTTGTGTGGGTCTGTTTCTAGATACTTTTGTTCCATTGATCTATTTGTCTATCCTTTGATAATATCACAATGTTTTGATTACTAGAGCTTTAAAATACACCTTAAAATCAGGTAATATGAGTTCTCCAACTTGATTCTATTTCAAATTTGTTTTAACTATTTTAGTTCTTTTGCCTTACCGCATAAATTTTAGCATCTGCTTATCAATATACACAAAAAATTCTGCTAGGATTTTTATGTAATCTGTAGTTCAATTTGCAGACAATTGACATCTTAACAAAGTTGAGTTTTCTAATCTGTGAACATGGTGTTCTCTCCATTTATGTAGGTCTTTGATTTCTTTTATGTGTTTTTTAATTTTCAACATGTAGATCCTACAAATATTTTATTAGATCTATACCTAATTATTTCAAGTTTTTGGTCCTGTTGTAAATGGTCAGCATTTAAAAAGACTAAAATTTCCACTTGATCATGACAAGATCTAGAAATACAATTATTTTTTTGTGTATTGACTTTGTATCCTGAGTTTTTACTAAACTCATCTATTTTATGAGATTTTTTCTTTTTGGTAGGTTTCTTGAGATTTTCTAAGTAGATAGTCATGTAATCTATGATTAGAGACATGTTTATTTCTTATTAGTCTTTATGTCTTTTTTTTTCTTGACTCATTGCACTGGTTAGGAATTCAAGTAAGATATTGAATAGGAGTGGTGAAAGGGAACATTCTTGCCTTGTTCATAATTTTAAAGGGAAAGCATTCAGCCTTTCATCTTTAAAATGTTAGCTATAGGTAATTTTGTAAATTCTCTAAATCAGGTTAAGGAAGTTTCCTTCTGTTCTGAGGTGGCTGGATGTTGAATTTTGTCAAATGCCTTCTCTGAATCTATTGAGGTGATCTGTGCTGGAGTTTGTGGACTATACTTTACCCCTGGAGGACTCTTGTTTAAAATTACTAAATGAAGGGGGAAAAAATTATTTGTATCGCTATAATTATACATTCCTTATGTTGGGTTAATTTAGACAAATTATTTACATGTATTTGGATAGTGAAATATATTTTTAATGAAGGTGAAATGATGTAACATTTTTTACTTGGAATAATAATGGATATTTTAAAAACAGCAACAACAAAACATGTTTCTTCCTCACACCAGAAAATCTATAGATCCTTGAGTAATCAGGTAAATGTTTGGCTTAGTCAGACTAGAATGAATTCAGAGAATGTATTAAATCAAAAAGGTGTGAAGTGAAAAATGAAATAAAGTACTTATAAGAAAAGGCCAGGATCTGTTTTGTTATCATGGAGAAGTTCCTTCATGAAAAATGTGGATGCATGGTAAAAAGATGCATGCTCATTAAATATATTTAATATTTTTGAATTGTGGTTTTACCTACATCAATTCAGACTACAGAAGACAATTAAAATGAATAAGGGGCCCTAGCCGGTTTAGCTCAGTCGGCCCATGGACTGAAGGGTCCCGGGTTCAGTTTCAGCCAAGGGAAAATACCTCAGTTGTAGGCTTGATCCCTGGCCCCGGTTGGGGTGTGTTCGGGAGGCGACCAATCAATGTGCCTCTCTCATATCAATGTCTCTCTTTTTCTCTCTCCCTTCCACTCTCTTTGAAAAGCAGTGGAAAAAATATTCTCGGGTAATGATTAAAAAAAAGAATAAGGATTTGTCACCCTGGCCAGATAACTGAGTTGGTTAGACTGTCGTCCAGATACACCAAGGTTACAGGTTCAATCCCCATACAAGAATCAACCAATGAATGCATAAATAAGTGGAACAACAAATCGATGTTTCTCTCTCAAATCAATAAATAAAATTTTTTTAAAAAAGAAAAGGGTTCAGTAACTTAGTAATCAAGCTGTTTAATTTTATCATTTTTATAAATTTGGACTTATTTGATTTAGCTATTATAAATTCAAGCAATTTGGCCCTTTGTCTCATATAATTTTAAAGTTTCTTCTTAGGTTAATAGTAGTCTCAGATACACTAAACATTGAAGTTTTGAGACCTCTGAGATTCTTGGCATTTTTGATCCTTTAAGGCAGGGTTTGGCAGCTTTCAATAGAGGGCCTGATAATAAATATTTTAAGCTTTTCAGGCCATATCATTTCTGTTGCAAGTACTCAACTCTGCTGTGACAGTGCAAAGTGCAAACAAATGAATATGACTGTGCTCAATAAAACTTTATTTATGGAAACAGGGTGTGAGTGATTTGGCCTTTAGGCTTAGTTTGCCTACTTTTTGTTTTAGGCAAAAAGTCAGCAGGAAAAATGAAGATAATTGTAATGTAGTTGAAAGAGCCCTAGGGTCAGCTGAGTTGGGAAGTTACTTCATGCTGACTTCAGCCAAGCTTTCACTTTACTCATCTATAACATGTAGCTACCTTGGAAGATGATTAAAAAGGTTAAAATAAGGTATGAAAGGCACTGAGCAAAATAATCTTGCTAACACATAGTAGATACTTAATAAGTATTTGCTTACCTCCCCGCTCTTGTTTTCTGGCTGCACAATGGTTTGTGACAAATTGACCGATGTGAAATAATTAAGATTCATTCAGGCTTTTGACAATTTTTAGTATATCTAATTAGTTCCAAATATTAGAAATTATAACTTTATATTTATAGCTAAATTGGCATGAATTATGCTTTCCTTGATAAAAGTTATATCTGCTTGGCTTCACAATAGTACCAGAAACTTTACATCAAACAACTAAGGGCCCTGCCAGGTAGCTCAGTTGGTTAGAATGTGTCCAGATACACCAAGGTTGTAGGTTCAGTCCCTAGTCAGGGCACATACAAGAATCAACCAATGAATGCATCAACAGGTGGAACAACAAATCAATGTTTCTCTCTCTCTCTCTCTCTCTCTCTCTCTCTCTCTCTCTCTCTCTCCCCCTCCCTCCCTCCCTCCCTCCCTCTCTCTCTCCCTCTCTCTCCCTCTCTCTCCCTCCCTCCCTCCCTCCCTCTCCCCCTCCCTTCCCCCCTCCTTTCCCCTTTTTTCCCCTTCCCCTTTCTCTTTCTCTAAAAAATCAAATTTTTTTTAAAAACTGAGATTTTGTTTCATATTTTGAGTGTTTTCATTTGTCACAGAAAATGTTTGATGATGACACTTAAAATGTATTAGCAGTATTTTGATTTGACCTAACAAGTAGGCTTTCTATATTTTGCTTGTGTGCTTCACAAGTGCCTTTAAAACTGCAGTCATTTAAAATAGTTGACTGCCTTCTATGAGTACACCAAAGTAAGTGCTCTGCTAAGATTTGGTTGCACTTAAAGAGTACTCATGTATTTGTACTCATTTTTGTGTAATGTCTGGGATATAAGTGAGGCTTTAGAAAGTTGTTTTTCTTCCTTTCTGAATTTCTCTTAAGCTAGAGCCTGATTCAAGATGTTTAACTCCTCTCTTCACTCCAAAAAAAAAAAAAAAATCTGTACTCTTTCACAGATCAGAGGCAGGGATTGCAATAAACTGCATTATGTTTTAGTGAACATATTTTTGAAAAGAGTATGTGATTATCAATAATTTGATAAAGCAATATTACAGAAATTGTGTGAATCAGTTGTCACAGACTGAGTCAGTAATGAATAACTAATTGTATACTGAGGTAAAGTTTTTTTCATCTCTGAAATAGTAAAAGTCAGTGGGGGAAAACAGTTTTTGTTGCCCTACTTATAAACAGCTTATATATGTAGTGAGGTCAAGTTCTCAGCTTTATCAGTCTCTCTCATTGACTTCTCAAGCACTAACTACTCTAGTGTGTTTTTCACTAGCTTGCTTTCACTACATGTTTTTCATTAGGCTTAAAAAGTGACATAATTTACAGATGAGTTGCATTACAGTGATTTAAAATCTTATGTTCAAATCATTTGTTTAATTTTACTGATGTCAATGTGCTTGTGTTAATATTTTGCTTGCTTTTTTCCCTTTTGTGTAATCTGTCTTGGGTCTTATATTCTTTCCCATTTATATAACTTTTCTTAGGATGGTCTTCATCTATAGGTAACTCCTGCAGCATTTTCTGCAGTTGTAGTACAGCACTTATCTAATAGCATTGCAATTGTATAGGGGTTTTGTTTGTTTGCTTGTTTACTTATCTAATTTCCATACTGGATTTTAAGTTTCTTTTTCTTGCCAGTGACTATCCAGGTTTGTGTACCAAGTGGGTACTTACACTGTTGAATGAAAGTATAGTTTAGTAACCTTTTTTAACTGTAGAATTTGCAGTATAGTAGCTCCCTCTTATCCGCAGTTTCACTTTACGTGGTTTCTGTTACCTGTGGTCAACTGTGGTTTGAAAATATTAAATGGAAAATTTCACAAATAATTCATAAGTCTTAAATTGTGCATCATTCTGAGTAGCATGATTCTCTTCCCCCTCCAGGATGCGAATTATTCCTTTGTCCAGTGTATCCACACTGTATATGCTACCTGCCCATTGGTCACTTAGTAGTCTCCGTTATCGGATCAACTGTTGGGGTATCAACAGTGCTTGTGTTCAAGTAACCCTTATTTTACTTAATAGCCCTAAAGTGCAAGAGTAATGGTGCTGGCAGTTCAGATATGCCAAAAAGAAGCCATAAAGTGCTTCCTTTAGGTGAAAAGGTGAATATAGTACAGTAAGATATTTTGAGAGAGACCACATTCACATAATTTTTATTTACAGTTATTGTTATAATTGTCTTATTTTAATAGTAGTTGTTAATCTCTTACTGTGCCTAATTAATAAATTAAGTTTTATCATAGGTATGTATGTAGAGGAAAAAAACAGTATATATGGGGTTGGGTGCTATCTGCAGTTTCAGGCATCTCATCCACTGGGGGTCTTAGAACATATCCCCCACAGATAAGGAGGATCTGCTCGTCAGTGATCTTTAAGATTGACCTTTTGTTCCTATTTCTTGTTGCATAATAACCCGCTTCTGTTTTTCTGCCTTCTGAGACTGTCTGGTCAAGATCAGAACATGGCTCATACCCTCAGTCAGCAATACTGCAGTACTAAAAGTTCAGTGGGTTCTAAACTCGGTAACATGTGTATCCTCATCAGTCTTCTTCCTTCTCAGTTTCTTCTCCGTTCCTGTTCTGATGACACATCCCTACTTCCGGTCCTGAAAATACTGTTAGTCTAATTTATAGATAACAATAGATATGAATATTTATTAACTGCGCATAATGTTCTTGTTCTAATAACTATGAAATGTTTACTTGGTATTTCTCAATGATGAGGCAGACTACTCTCTCTCTCTTTTTTATGGCCAGTTGTTGAATTTCATACCAGTGAGATAATCATCTACTAATTTGTTGACCTTTGAAGCATTTTTTTTTCTCTCTAGTAAGCTATGAATCACTTGAGGTCAAAAGTTGGAATCTCTGCCCTGGCCAGTTTCCTCAGTGGTTAGAGCATTTGCCTGCATACTGAAGGTTCCCGGGTTCGATTTCTGGCCAAGTGCACATACCTGGGTTGCAGGCTTGATCCCCGCCCCTGTCAGGGCGTGCAGGAGGCAACCAATTGATATGTGTCTCTCACATTGATGTTTCTCTTTCTCTCCCCCACCCCCATCCCCACCCCCTCTTTCTGGAAAGTGATGGAAAAAATATCCTTGGGTAAGGATTTAAAAAAAAAAAAGTTGAAATCTCTTATATGATTTTAGAGACCTGAAACTTGTGACAAGTAATTGACTAAAGGGTTGACACCCAAGATTAAAGGAGATAGAGAAAATCTGTATAGAACAGGCATAGAAACAGGCATCTGTAAAGCAGGATTCTATGAGTTGTCATTGTGAGTTATTAGCATGATGAAAGAATAGATGCAGTCAGAATCATGACAAGGCTCTAAATCCTCTGCCATGGGAAGGACTCAGAGGCAGCAGTTTTCGTTACTGTATTTTAAAGTGTAGGTGGCCTCTTTTGGAATTTCTCATTTAACTAATGCCCTCATTCCTTTAGTAAACTGGTTTCCTCTCATTTTAAAATTAAAGATGCAATATATTCACTTTTGTGTGGTAGAGGAAGTCCTGACTATCAAAGAATCATGATTCTGATGATTGCTTAAGTGGTTTATTTAGCAGTTCTTAGTTTATTGTTGCATTGTGCGTTTATGAAATTGTTTAGGGTCTTAGAGATAATATTTTGACTAAACTTTTTTTAAAGGTTCTAGAACTCTTCAAAGGGCTTTGTTACTGCTGCTAATTTTTATAGACTTTTAGAAGGCAGTTGTAATTTAAAGTTTCTTTGTGTGTTTTTTTCTTTCAAAAGAGTAATGTCTTTGTGTGTGCCCTGACCCCCCCCCAGCAAATTATAAAAGTAACATTTTTTTAGTCAATATTTTGTGAGATATCCAAATGGTACAGAAGTATAGGTAGAAAATAAGACCTGAAGTCTATTATCCTTACTTTTCATAGATATTAAATGCTAACGCATTTTTTGTTAGTAACTTAAACGTACCTTTTATGTGTTAGTAAAAATAGGCAGATATATAAACAGGATTTTGAAGCTTGCCTTACTCACTTGCCTTTGTTCCATGTCAGTTCACACAGAGCTTTGTGCTCTGTTAGCCACATTAAAAAACTTTAAATAGGTGAAACTCATTTTGATAGCATATGTTATTTAGCACAATGCATAACACATATTATGTCCACATGTACTAGATACAAAAAAACAGTTAATGAGGTGTATTACATCCATTTTTTTCCATACTGAGTCTTCAAAATTTGGTGTATTTTACACTGATGGCACATCTCAATTAGAATGATAAAATTTAATTGGAAATACTTGATCTGGATTTAGATTTTATTAAATTTACAGTTGAAAAAGTAGATAAACATACCCAAATTGTTCCAAACATACTGCATGGGATAAATTTCTAGAAAAGGAGTTGATAGATCAAAGTTTTATTTTAAATTTTTGGTAAATATTGCAAAATTATGTTCCATAATATTGTACTGACTTATAGAGTCAACAGTACATAGTGTCTGTTTTCCTACATTGTTTCCAGCACTGGACATGATTGATCATTCACACAGACACACAAAAACCTTATACCAAAGTAAATATTTTTACATATTTATGCCACTTGTTTCTTTCTACTCTAATTGAAAGATAGGGTCACTCTCACTATATTGTCTTGAGGAGAACAACAAAAAGAGAGCCAGAAGTCATGAGAACCTGTGAGGAGTTAAGGCTTGGGGGCAAGGATGCAAAAGAACTCAGGCTGTGCTCTGCTCTAGTACCAAGTAAATCAAGGTCTTAAAAAACAGACTTCAATTTGAGGCCCAGTTGTGCCATTTCGTTTTTTGCATTGGAGAAGTTATCTTTACTAAGCTAAGTTACAAAATTGAACAAGGAGATGGTTGTGATGGTTAATGAGATAATGCATTCCAGGTACAGTGAATGAATGAGTACATAGAAATCCCTTAGTAAACAGTAGCTTAAGCGAAGGGAAAGGCAACAAAACGTTTTGGAAAGGGAGACTGTGGGTATAAATGTGTGCCTTAGGAAAGAATCTGGCAGTACTGTGTAAAATGATTGGCAACTAGAAAGATCCAGGTCGGGAGACTGTCAAGTTCTAGAAAAATCCATGAAAGAGATACTGTGTATATGATTTAAAGTAGTGGTATGAAAAAGGAGAAATGGGGATATATGAAATGTTAAGGAGGGAGAATTGATGGGAGTTGATATAATAAGTTATTAACATATTTAGGGATATTATAATTATGATTTTTGAATATGTAAATTTGACCCCAGGAGATAGCTGATTTATCTGACAGGAGCTAGTCTATTATAGTTTTATGGTACTAATTTTTTAAGGTATAAATTAATATTTTATTGAACTGTCAAGGTAGGACATGTGGCTCACTTTGACAACACATACCAAAATTGGAGCAATTCAGAATAATTACATTTTTTAAATGTTACCAGGAACCTGAAATGTTGGTAACTTAATTTCACTTTTCAGATTAGTAGGAAAATTGACATGCATTCTACCATTTCTCCACTGGAGTACTTGAATATTTAGAAACTTCCAGCAATAGATGTCATGCTACTGCAACCTGGTACTATAGTAAACTTGTAGTTTGTTAACATATATAACAGTGAAATATTGTAGTAACGTTTATTTTATGAAGCAAGAAGTTGAGAAAATATGAATTTTCTCTTAACGTATTTTAAAGGTAAAAGAATGACATGCAGTTGACCCTTGAACAATGCAGGAGTTAGGGGCATTGACACACACACACACACACACACACACACACACAGCCTGGTCAAAAATCCTTGTGTGACTTTTTATTTCCCATAAACTTAAGTTGTCCCTTAGTATACCCAGGGGATTGGTTCCAGTACCCCCATGGATACCCAAATCCTCAGGTGCTCCAGTTCCTTATATAAAATAGTGTAGGTCAATACATGCAGTCTGCCCTCTGCATCCAGGGACTTCCAGCTGCCAATCAAAAACAGTACAGGTGTTTATTGAAAACAATCTGCATATAATTGGCACTGCTCAGTTGAAACCCTTGTTGTTCAGGGTCAACTGTAATTATGTGATTTCTGAAAAGACATCTGTAGTCAGTATGGTATCATCTTATGGAGATGTAACTAACATAGCACCAGATCCACACAAGGATTCACTGATCTGGATTTTAGTTCCTGTTCTATTAATATCTAGCTCTGTGACTTGCAGTGCCTACATTTCTTCTGCAAAATGGGGATATCTGGCCTGCTTATTTTTAAGAGCAACTGTGGGGATCAAGTATGATGTGTTTGAATTTACCTTAGACACTGAAAAGCTTTACAAGTATAAGATATGAATATGTAAATTACAAATTTTAATTTCTGACCTGCTCTCTGGTTTTCCTGCCTAGCAATTAACAACCTGTCAGTGTTCTCACTTTATTATTTTTTTAAATCCTCACCTGAGGGTATTTTTTTCCATTGCTTTTCAAGAGAGTGGAAGGAGAGAGAAAGAGAGGGAAACATCAGTGTGAGAAAGACACATCAATTGGCTCCCTCCTGCACGCACCCCAACTGGGGTGGGGATCGAGCCTACAACCAAGGTACATGCCCTTGGCTGGAATCGAACCCAGGACCCTTCATTCCATGGCCAACGCTCTAACCGCTGAGCAAAACCGGCTAGGGCTCAATGTTCTTACTCATTAAATGCAATACTTCTAAAATGGAATTTATCATCTTTCCAGTTCTCCCCATTTTCCTTCTCTCCCTCCCAGAAAGTATATTCCCTGAATTATTCTCTTTTAAGGTTCTATAATTTCTCCAGGGTTCAATTGTCATGCTCAATATTTTAGAATTATAGTTGGCTCCTGATCTCTGAATCTTCTCAAATCATCCTTTGTAGTAACCATTGTTTGAAATTACCCCTTTTCATTCCTTCTGCTACTTCCTTTATCTTCCCATGCATAAAGTATTAAAACATTGTCTCTCCTGGCTACTCTACTTATATTTCCTCTGGTCAACTCTGGTTACAGTGTAGAGTAAATTTAACTTTCTAAAAAGCCATTTTTGGTGGTGGTTTTTAACTCAAACCCATAGTCTCCCATTGCTTACAGGAGAAATTTAAACAATTTAGCTTAGCACTCAGAGTCAGCTGTGGCTTTATCGTCTATCTCTTACATTGGCCCTGTTCCTTAGCAAGACTGTTCTTGTTCTCCAATGAGGCCATATGTACTCTTCATTGTTAGCAATGCAGAACTTGGTTCCACATATTAAAAAATCCAGTTTTAAATGTTATAGTCTCTTTGAAATGTTTGTCCTAATGTCTTTTTAAAAAAAACTTTACTAACCTTTTGAATTCATTTAATCTTTTATTATGAAGTTGTTGAAGGTGATAATGGGGCAGTTCAAGTAACCAACCACTTGATATCTTTGATACTCTTTGGCTTTTAACCAATTCCTATGAGTGTATGGTCTTGAATATCTCCAGTGAGCTTCAACTTTGTGTTTGATATAAGGAAATGGAGAATTGCCCACTGAATTAAAAAAATAACAATAATACTTTTCAGAGAATGTTACCTATAATATATAGGGAGCTTAATTATGTGTTTTTTATAAGTGATTTCTTGTTCTCTCAACTCTTCTTTATATTGCAAGGTGGTACTACTATAACAATATCCAGCTTTGTAAAGGAAAACAGTGAATGGTGATTCGTTATGCAGTCCCATTGGTCCCTGGGAATACTTACCACCTAAGCTAAATTTTAAGCATAAAAAGACAAGAAAAGGCTATTAGGTATTTGGATTTGCAAATGTGTTTTTCATAGAATTGCATTGTTTAAAAGAGAATATCTGTGGACCAGTGAAGGGAAATCTTAGGAAGGTACACTTCAAAACACTGAACTGAGAATCATCATAATCAATAGTTTTTCTTTCTCTTCACTTAGTATTAGATAAGACTAAATAAAAATAATGGCAAGAGTGAAGAGCTTCTGTTCTGAAATCATACAGACATGGTATGAGTCTTGGCTCTGCCACTTAGATTTATGACCTTGGGAAGCAACTTCACCTCTCCATATTTGTTTTCCACTTCTGTAAACAGGATAACTTTGAGGAGTTGAAAGGATTTAATGAGATGATATATGCGAAATTCTTGGCACTCTGCCTGGCAAGTAATGCTGTTGCTTTTACTTCTACTATTAACCACTGTCACCATCACTGCTTACTCAAACCAGTAAAATAAAAAGTAAAATAAATTAAGAAAACAAACCATTTGAATAATCATTATACTCTTGTCCTCTGTAAAATACCATACAAAGGTGTTGAAAGAATCATGATATAATGAGTGTGAAACCATATACACAAGGATACCTATTATAACTGTTGAATGTTTATTTTGAGGTACTCTTTGGGCAAAATCTTTGCTTCTTTAAACCTGTCTTCTCAATTGTCATTGGGAATAATAAAAGTACTTAAACTTGTAGGATTTTTTGAGGATTAACTACATTAAGTATAGTAGCACTGATATTTAGCAAGCAGAGTCATTAAATATGTTTGTCTATACATATTTTTAGTCTCTCCTTATTTGGGCCACTCTTCATTTTATATGCATGTTTTGTGTCTCGACTACCTTGTAAGCATTTGATGGTGGGGAATATATCATATGCTGGAATATATTACTAAAATTGGGCTTGCTTTCTCACTCAGGTTCCAGTATACAGTGTAAGGCAATTTTCTAAACTTATTGGTATCATAAACTATTCTTAATGTTTAAAATTGATCCAGAAATTGTAGTTAAAGCAAAGAACAAAGCAAAAAACTGCATTTTTGTTTGGGCCTTAACCTAGAGGTCAAATTTATCATGAAAAATAATCTGCAATCCCTGGCCTGTGTGGTTCAGTTGGTTGGAGCGTTGTCCTGTACACCAAGAGGGACTGGTTAGATTCCCGGTCAAGGCACATACCCAGGTTGTGGGTTTAATCCCTAGTTGATCTATGTTCTCTCTCACATCGGTGTTTCTATCTCTCTATCTCTGTCTTTATTTCTGTCTCTGTCTCTATCTCTTTTTATTTCTCCCTCTAAGATCAAGTTTTAAAAAAGTATGTTCTTTAAAATAATAATAATCTGCAAAAGGATCTTAGCCTTTTTAAAAACTTTTTAAACCAGTTATGTTTACCTCTTTCTCATCATTGATTTCAGGTAATTTATATTGATTTTAATGTTTGTCCAGTAGAGATAGGAAGGGGTTGCCTTTTTACTACTTTATTCTAAGAAATCGTAGTCATCTGCAAACAGAATTGGATATCATATTGAATTAACCTTTCCCTCCCACTCCCTCTCTCTAAAAAGCACTGCAGACTTTTATACTTGATTGTCTCTTTTCTGTTTTACAGAGTAAGAAAGCTGTTTCTGAAAAACCAGAGAAGAGAAACTAAGAGAATAGTAGACAGAATCTTTCCAATTTGCATAATGTAAGTTCTTTTCACTATTCTTGGCCTGAATCTTGTGTTGGCTGAAAAAGCTGTTTCTATGGAAACAAATAGTCCAACTTCTTAGAATGTCAGAGGAATGCTGATCACTTAAAATGAGACTTCCCAGCTGCTGGTCAAAGGGCATTACTTGTGGGAGAAGGGGAGGAAGGATGAATTGAAAAAAATCTGGAGGTTTGGACACTAGCGTCGACCAACAATGTTTATGCATATAAAGTGCATGTTTTACATTTTCCACTATCTATAAATTAGGATACTGATTTGATAGGAAATTGTCTTCCTGCTAACCTGTCATGTTTCCCAACTGTCACACAAATGGCTTTGTTTCTTAGTGTGGAGTTTTCAATGGGCCAGTATTCCTCATGCTATTTCACGCCCTCAGTTTCAGTCATTTGTATATTGAAGCTTATTTAGCATCTTTTTATCCCCTTTTGCTATAGCCAATTCACATAAGCAAAGCCCTTTCTCACTAGTTTGAAGTTAACAGTCTGAAAATTCACTTTCTTGCTTTGTGGACTATGTAAAGAGTTTTGATATATTTATTTATTTTTCTTTAAATTTTTTTTTTCCACCACAAAGGGGTATAATGAGCTGGGACTCTAATGAGGATTTGAAATGTGGGCTTTTGAGGCATTTTAAAAACTATTTATAATTAGAGAATTGAGAAATATCTCTCTTAGGGCCAGCAACTTGTAACTGCAGTATCTGCATAAGATGGTTTCTTATTTACATATAAGGAGGTAATTCTCTAGTTCAGTATTTACCAGCCTCTGAATTGTCAAAGGACGTTTTTTCTTTCTTCCTTTTTCTTTTTTTTTTTGAGAGGGAAAATGTAATTCCTTTGGACTGGGACTCTTTCGCTGTTTATTGATATGTATTGACTGCATAAAAAAGCCAGGACACAGCATAATGTTTCCTATTCTGGAAGAACTATTTGAATCTTTCACGGCCTTCATGGGTTAACTTGTGAGCATTATATTTGGAGTGTTGGATAGTGAGATTATTTAACCAAGGTGGTCTGGAAAAACTTTTTGAAGGAATGGGGATTTATGGTAGATCTCGAAGGTAGAAGAGGAAAGGAGAAGCAGTTCATCATATTAGCTCGTAAGGCATTTAGGCAGGAAGAAAAGGATACGGATTAAGCCCAATTAGGAAGCTAACGTAGAAGGCTTGTGCAAGAAAGCAGTAAAAAATACAGTTATAAAGTTTGGGTTTACCTTGTGAGTTCAGATTCTATTCTGTAGGTTATATGAAAGCTACTGAAGTTCTGAACGGAGTGATTTGCTCATATACTTAATTAAGCATTTATCTCTTACTAGATATCAGGGCTATAGAGATGAATAAGACAGATCCCTGTTGATTAGATCATTTACCTATATGATCTACAGTTAACCTTGCAATTAATGTGTCCAGAACTAAACCCATATGACCCTTTAATTTCTCGTCCCTTCTATCTAATTCTCCCTCTCCTATATTCTCAGTCTTAGTTAATGACATTGCCACCCACCTAGTGATCCTGGAGATAGTGGCCCTAGAGTCACACTGTCTGGGCTCATATCTTGAAGCCTCCTGTTTGCTTGTCCCTGTGCTTGCCAGTGCCTCAGAACCAGAGATGAGTCAGCCTGGTTTCTGACCTCTAAGGGCTTCTAGTTTGATGGGCAGACAGACAGAGATACAGATAGGTACAGTCCAGTTTGATCAGAGATGTGACAGGGATTGTGGGGTTCCAGAGGAGTTGCATATTTAGTTTTGGGAGTCATGGAAATCCAGAGGATGATGTACTCTAGCTGAGACTTAAAGAAGAGTAGACAGATTAGATCCTGGGCAGTCTGATTCTGGAGCCTCGCCTCTTCAGCATTCTGTTGTCTTGGGTAACTGGGTGGGTACAGTGGCATTAATTAGAATTGAGAATGGAGGAAGGGGGTAAAGGAGGCCACAAGAGGATTAAAGGGAAATAGGAGTTTAATTCTGGGCACATTAATTTCTAGAACCCTGAAGACATTTTGGTAGGTATGCTAATAGGTGCGGATCTTGTCTCTATAACCCTAGTACCTATACAGGGGTAAATGCTCAATTAAAGTTATGTACAAATCACCCCTCTTTTCTAAGTCTTTGATGGTTTTTTTACTGCCTTGAAAATTAGGAACTTATATTTAAGACCTTTCATAAGTTGAACCCAATCAAACTTTCTAGCCACTCTCCTGTCGTACAAGCTGACTGTTTAGTTCATCAGCCTTATGTGTACTTTCCCCACTCCTTTTATCGTCCTACCTTTGGCTGATACGGTCTCTTCCTTCTTCCTCCATCCTGTATCTTCAGAGCCTACTTTAATCCTCATTCCCCGGCTGTCTACAAAGTAGGCGTGTTTGGACATACTTTTACCATTGTAATGAGGATTAATAGTGAATACTGTAGAGTGCTTGCAATATTGTGTGGCACATAAGTGCTCAGTAAATGTTATAGTTGTGTATTACTACTATTACTACTTCCTTTTTCTTCTTCTTGCCCTGCTATATGAAATAGACATGAAGTTCTAATACTTCTGTAACTTACATATTTCTTTAATATAAGTTTTCTTCATTTCACTCTCTTAGTTCAGGATCATATTTCTTATTGCCTTCAAATTGGTCTCATTTCCACCCTTTAGTCAACCCTCTGCATTTCTACCAGTGGTATTTCTCTAAAAGTGAATGTGATCTTGCCATCCCGTTTTAATTCCTGTAATAAGTCTTACTACTTTCAGGATAAAGATCACAGTCTTTGGCTCTTAGACTCTTCTCAGTCTGGCCCCCCCTTACCTTTCCAGTTTTCTCATTATTCATGTATGACATGCCCCCATTGTGCCGTCCTGCCTCATTGCATGCATCCTATTCTGTTTTTTGAACGTGCCATACTCTTCTTCCTATTGGTCATAGGATTCCCTCTGCCTGGAACAGTCTTCTGTCTAGCTAATATTTAGTTCTTTGAAATGCCTCTCAAAGAAATGCATCCTTATGTTCTGCGTGTTTGCTATGACTCCTTATCACAGACTAAGTTTTAGGGTCCTTTGTGCATCCTCTGTGAATTTATGACATTTCTAAGTTTAATTGAACAAATATTTATTAGACATTTCCTATGTTACATTTATTGTGTTAAGCACTGGGGGACATAAAAATAAGACTGTCTTAATAAGTTTAGAATCAATCGAGGAGAAACCACCTGGGGAAGAATAATCATTCTTCTTTGCCATCTGTCCCAGTAGATTATGTATGAATACGCCAAGGGAGATAGCCAGAATGGAATTTTAAGTGGATTAATAATAGGTTGCAGAAATTTTTCTGAGAGTCAAAGGGCTACATCCAGGTAGACAAGCACGATAATGCACCAGAACTCTTACCCAGATGGCCTGGCCCTGTCTCTTCTTACGTGATCTTTAATCTCTGCCCCCACGATCTACTATAGTGAATATGGGCACAGCCTTACAGTTTTTAAGATGACAGTTTTCATTTCAGATCATAATTTTTGTAGACTATCATAAAAAGTAAAAAATACATTATTATTAAATTTGCTTTTTAATATTCAATAAATATTGTAAATAGAGAAAGTTGAGAGTTTTAATTTTCTGGAAATATGTACACTCCTAGGTTTTTAAAATTAAAATTAAGCACAGCACTACAGTAACTCCTACACAAATTTCTACTTACTTGGAATGAAAACATCAAATAAGCTGACTTTGGGTTTGCATAAATCAACATATAAAAAGTTAAAAATTGCTTAATGTAATTCTGACAGCTGTTTTTTTAATGAAAAATAGGCATTCTAATGATAAATAAGATGTTTATGTGTAGACCACATCGTTATATATAGAGAAGCTAATATTTTGATAAAAGAGAAAAATGTCTCAAAATTCTTGTGAAATGTGTTTCTTGAGACTCGTGTAACTTGTATCTATTTTCCTGATTGTTAGTCTAGTGGCTTTCATGGTGGTTTGTGTTAAGCAGTCTGTGACAAGATATTTGAGAGAAGATTGGCATTAGGAATGTCTGAAAACACAGCTTTTGCTTAATAGGCATGTGCTCTAACAAACCTATTTACTGAAAGGATGCTTAACTCAAGGAGGTGGTAGTTTTATTATTGTAAATATTTTTAAAGTCTTGAGCAAAAGAAGACTAATTAGATTTAACATGTGGGTTTTCACATATATAAACAATCTGCCTTTTTATGCCCAAGAAATGGCTTGATGAAAAGCCAGTGTCATCCAGTAAAATATTTTTCTTGTCTAAAATATGATGGAACCCTGCCAGGCGTGGCTCAGCAGTTAAGCATCAACCTAGGATCCAGGCGATCGGGGTCCGATTCCCTGTCAGGGCACATGCCCGGGTTGCCGGCTCGATCCCCAGTCGGGGGCGTGCAGGAGGCAGCTGATCAATGACTCTCTCATCATTGATGTATCTATCTCTCTCTCTTCCTCTCCTTTCTTCTCTCTGAAATCAATACAGATATATTAAAAAAATAAAAATAAAATACGGAGTTTTAAAATATAAGAATCAAATTAATACTAAGAATTAATATAAGTATATATTTTTTAGTTTTAAAAATGGCTACACTATCTCATTTAAAACTCAGAACAATCCTGTGAATAAATTTTCCAAAAGTATCTGAGGTTCAGAGAGAAAAACGGACTAGTCTTAGATCTTAAAGGTAGAGAAAGTGTCAGAGCCAGAATTAAAATTTAGTTTTCTGGTCTCTGAGTCCAGAATGTTCTTATTTTCCCTGTACAGTATGGCTTTAAAGGTTTTTTTTGGGGTGGTAACAGGTATAATTTTCTCTGAATGAATTTTCATAAAGAATTAACCCTAATTCTTCTGTTAATGTGACCAGTTATAGACACTGGTAACCCACATAGTATTTCTCTCACTGAATGTGGTTTTCTATAGATGCCTTAGCTGCTAATTAAAGTTTCTTTTTCATTGGGTATCTTCTTCATCTTATAAACTCCTAAAAGTGAATTGTGTCCCAGAATACTACCTTTACCTCAAGGGAACCACCAACATGACATGCTTTATGCCAGTTTCCTTAGCAGTAACTAGGAGGTTATTTTAATCTCATATATATTAATTGAGCAGAAAGTACTGTGTTGAGACAACTATACAAAGATGATTAAAATGTTTTTATACCTTAAACAACCGATTATCTACTAAACTAGTACCCAAAACTTTCTTACTTTCTTATTTTGCTAAACCTTCCAATACATCATTTTTTTCTGAGCCATAAAATAACAGTATGCTTCAAATTACTGGGAAGGACCTTTTTTTGGGGGGGGGGGGCATCTTGATTTTCTCAGCATTATCTATAAAATGAAAGTACTTAATCTAATATTATATACTTATGGGATATTTTCTGTATTGTGTAGGGATTAGAAGTAGGCTATGTAAAGTCTTTAATATTATAATTCTTATACTTTTTTCCCCTCATCTTTCCCCTTAGATTTCCTTCATGGATACATTTTCATAGCATTATTATGTGATGTGAGAAGTTTTTTGTTTCTTTTTTGAAGTAACATGGATTTTATACTGCAAAATCAAGAGATTGGCTTTATAGGAAAAATTGATTTGTAAAAAGTGGTACAGGTTTTTATAGATAACCATGACAACATCCCATATGAATGGGCATGTTACTGAGGAATCAGACAGCGAAGTAAAAAATGTTGATCTTGCATCACCAGAGGAACATCAGAAGCACCGAGAGATGGCTGTTGACTGCCCTGGAGATTTGGGCACCAGGATGATGCCTGTTCGTCGAAGTGCACAGTTGGAGCGTATTCGGCAACAACAGGAGGACATGAGACGTAGGCGAGAAGAAGAAGGGAAAAAACAAGAACTTGACCTTAATTCTTCTATGAGACTTAAGAAACTAGCCCAAATTCCTCCAAAAACTGGAATAGATAACCCTATATTTGATACAGAGGAAGGAATTGTCTTAGAAAGTCCTCATTATGCTGTGAAAATACTAGGTAAGTAAAAACAGAATAATAGAAGATATTTTGTTTTTGTTTCTCTTGTCTTAACATAAATGTGTGTAGAAAGGAAGAAGGGTATAATAAATGTAAATAATAGCATTTTGAAATCAAGACACTTATTTTCTTGGAAAGGTCCTACAACCATCATTGTTTACTGTTAGCCATGTAGAGTTAAAGCATATGGCTTAAATATTTCAGTTTCTACAAGATAGTTTTTATATATAATCTTTGAATTAAAAAATTCTACATATGGCCTAACAGTTAAAGCCTTGAAATTCACCTTTTATTTGAAACTCAGATTTTTATATCAAAATTACTCAAAAGCAATTTTCAGATTTTGAATTTCTGATTTTGTTAAGGTTTGTAAAATAGTAATAAAATTAGTATCTGTAGCTTAAAATCTATTTGATTTTAATTAATATCATTAAGAAGAATTTGTGCTGCTTACATGACATCATACACATAAAACATGGCTCAAATTCCCTATACTATCCCCAATTCCATTCTGTGAAGAAAAAAAAAAACTAGTGCTGAGATTTTAATAGATATAAACAAAAAAATGTCTGTGATCAAATAAATTTTGAGAACAGTGGGTTAAATAAGTTAAACATCTTATTACAGGACTCCTTAGAGTCTTTAGAATATTAACAGACATTATGAATCTATAGTAGAGTTGATGTCAAATGTAAATTTCCAAACTTAGAATATTTGATTATTGAACTTATTGCCCTTTCTTCCTGCACACACACACACACACACACACACACACACGAGTGATCACTGAACTAGTGTTAGGAGTATACGTTAATTTGTGTTCCTTTAGATCAGGGGTGGTGAATGTCTGTGAAATCATTTGGTCTGGCCCTCCAAGGCATCCACAGGTGAGACTCGAAATTCAATAAATCTCGGAGCTTTTTTCATAGCTAATTTTTAAGTTGATAATTTTGTATGGCCCAAATATGTTATAAATATCCAAATGGCCCTTGGCAGAAAAAGGTTCCCCATTCCTGCCTTAGATGCTTGTAGCAAACACCATTCTGTGTAGTATCCACAATAATCCTGTTAACAGGGCTCTGTAATTGCCGTTTTGGAGATAAAGAAATAACCTCTGTTAAATCATCTAAGACCCCAGGCTAATAAGGGGTAGAGCCAAGTTTGAATTTCCCTGATTTGGGTATGTAGTTGGTATATTGCACAGAGCAAAGGGTTTGAGTAGAGACTGGCACCCTGCCTGTTCTTCACTCACTGGACCAGTGCTTGGACTACCAAGAGTGGAATACCTTTCTCTAGTTTTTCCAAAGCTACCTTATGTACGAGATTTGCTCCTTACGAAGCTCTGTATTCTAAATCTCGAGCAGTTCCTATTACATCACATAGTCTGCTGCTTTTCTTTGCTGTAAATTCATTTAGGGTCCATATTTCTTGACAGAAAGCCATGTGCTTGCTTCTCTGGTGTTTGAAGATATCATTGACGTGTTCAGTGATAGTGAAATCTGCTAAATTCCTTCAGATGTTACAGTGAAAGCAGAAAGATTACAGATTTTTTAATGCATTTATCTAAACAAATTTTATGCTCTTTTTTTCCCTGAGAGTTTTGTTTGAGTAACAATATTTCATTCCCAGTTGCCTTTTACCAGTTCTCATCTCCTACTATCCCTTTTTTTCTTTTTTCTTTTTAATTAAAATATTCTGTGTTCTCTGTGACTTGGAAAAAGTTTACATTGTAGTATATTGTATATTCAGCCTAAGCTTGGAAGATTCTTCTGTTTTTCTGTTTAAATTTCTTTAAGATTAATGTATTTGTCCATTTGCTTTACTTAGATCAGGCATAAATATCCATCTAATAATATTCATGTAAATCAGTAAAGAAACAAATGTAGCTTAAGCCAAATTCACGTAGGGAATTTATTTATTTATTTATTCATTCATTCATTTGCCTAAGCTCAGAAAACTTGAGACCATTTCTCTTAAATTTTTTGCTTTTTCCTCTCTCTGTTCATATGTTGTGTGGCTAACTTATCTACAAGCATAGATTAAAGGACAGCTATATTTACTTCCAACTTGCAATCTATGGTAGTTTGTAAAAATACCTTTGTACAGTCCTTAAACTTAAGGCTATTTTACATAGCTGGTGTTACATTTCAAATTACTTTAAAATAAACTATCTGTAATTCATTTTTTGAATAGAATATTTAATACGTTGAGAAACAGATGATAGATTTAATGTTAATATACTCAACACAAATATGTTAATTGTAGGAAACATGAAAAGTTAGCGTTAGTTATAAAGTTTTTATTATCAGTCAAAACTTCAGTGTTTGAATAGACTCAGTTTTAAATTTTCATTTTAAAATGAAGTTTAATAGCTTTGCACCAAACATTTTTTTTTCTGTTCGTAATTTGCTAACACATCATTCTACAACAGAAGTACTCCCTTAAAGTTGACTGTGTCTCCCTGCCAGTATTTTGATTAATACACGCATGCCAGGAGACAAATTCTGCCAGAAACAGCAGCCTTGTTTTAAGTGAGGAAAGGATGGGGCAGCTGATTTATTTCTTTCAGAGGGAGCCTTCAGTTTCCAGATGATACATCATCATTTATCTGTGAGTAAAAACTAAAAATGTGTTTGGAAAGGTTAGATACTTTAATTGTCTAGGTGGTGGTTTTTAATGAAAGCATTTATAAATTTGGCACTGGGTAGTAATAGAAGTGCAAGGATGGAGGAACCACCCTACTAGATGCACCAGTTTACATTCCCACCAATGATGCACTGATAATAACCATCCTAATGAGTGTGAGCTTGCCTTGATTTCTCAGGCCGTAGAAATGTGCATAAAGTAAGTGCATATAATTTGCTAACACACTTAGAATAATATCTGTTACAGAGTAAACTCTATGTTAAATTTGTTAAATAAATGTACAAATCACCAAAGTTTTTTTTAAAAGTGCAGGAATGGAATTGATAGAAAATATTCAGAAATGATGAACTAAATTTTCTTGTTTAAAAGCACTCAGAACCTTATTGAAAATTAGAAAATAGTGATGTGGGAACTTAACTCCAAATGATCATTAATATTAGTATTATAAAGTATTTTTAAAAATTATATATTTGAGAAATTTTGAACTAATTCCAAGTGAATAATTAATATTAACATAAGTTATACAAATTTGATATATTAAGAAGACTTTCCTTAAAATTGTCATGAGTTATTAAAACTTGCTTTGCTATAAATAAAATGTTCTTGTCTAGTTCTCTTTCATAAGCAAAGCAAACTACCTTGTGGGAAAAATCCTGAGAAAAGAATAGAATGCAGGTTAGAGTGGGATGAGGTAGAGTAGGATCATTTCCAGCTACGTCTAGATTGTAGATTTACTGTTTCGGTTTTTATATTCATAAATAAGCAATTTTGGGCCACAACTGTGAACAAGTAAATACAATGGACATAATATTTAAAGAGAATAAACTCAGAAACACTGTATTCTATTGTATATGTGACTATATGATTGTTGCATCTTTGAAAAGAGCTTAGGAAAGGCACACTCAACCACCCTTACACACCCATGGTGGGCTATCTGTTTTGTGGTTTATAAGGAGACTCCTGAAGTTGGTGATTCGGGGCTTTCTAATTTATACCAGAAGAACATGCTATTAATGTGAAGAAAAATTTTAAAAAGACATACCAAGGGGAAGAAAACTGAATAAAATACTTTTATAATAATAATAGCATGTTTCAGTATTGATTAGTGTCTTTTTTTTTTTGCCAGATAGCTCTGAATATTCAGACTGTACTTCTGGCTTTGGCTGGGTGGCTCAGTTGGTTGAAGCATTGTCCTATACACCAAAAAGGTTGAGAGTTCGATTCCTATTCAGGGCACATACCTAGGTTGTGGGTTCGATCCCTGGTCAGAGTGCGTACAGGAGGCCAGCGATTAATGATTCTCTCTCACATCTATTTCTCTCTTTCCCCTCCCCCCCACCCTCCACTCTCTAAAATCAATAAACATATCCTCAGGTGAAAATAAAAAAAGAGTACTTCTGTATTTGACGTTATAAAGTGAAATATCTCACATTTATTTCTGACAGTTTTTGACTGTTGATTGCCCATGGTATTCTGGAATATTGCTGGATTGTTATGAACTTCTTTGAAGACTGGCTTTTAAAATAAAGTTTATTTAAAGCCAGCGAACAAAATAACAGTGCAATTAAACCTTGAGGTCAGCCTGCTTCTGAGAAGTTATTCTTGCCATTGAACTTATGCTCAACTGCTATAGATATCTCCACATTTGATTAGCCATTCTTTGAGGGACTTTTTTTTCCTGGAAGTGAAATGATTAGACCTATTGGTATAAGGTTTAATGTTTAAAATGTTGGGATCATTTGAAAATTTTCTGATTTGTTAAGATTGCTAAACTTAGAGCTAAACTAAAATAAAAATTCTAAAAATTCAGTAGAATATGGGAATAGTCATGTAATGTTTGGTTGTTAAATATGCATAATTTGCATGAAAAATGATTAATTGCTACACCAGCCTTTGACACAATGCATCAAAACTTCATTCCATCTAACAAATAATAATACAGTTTTAATTTTTCCCCTCTTGCAGACTTGAATCAGTTATGTTCAGAAATGCATGACATTGTTGCATATTGGGAAGTGCAGGGATGTCTGGAGTCTGATGTGTAGAGTTTAAATACTTTTTTTTTTAAATATATCTTTATTGATTTCAGAGAGGGGAAAGGGGAGGGAGAGACAGAGATAGAAACATCAATGATGAGAGAGTCATTGATCGGCTGCAGCCCACAACCCGGGCATGTGCCCTGACCGGGAATCGAACCCCGATCCCCTGGATCCTAGGTCGACGGCTGGGCAAGTTTAAATACTTTTTAACTTCACTTAGTTGCTATTGACCTTGGAGAAGTTACTTTACTTTTCTGAGCCTCAGTTTTAGGATTTTTTTTGTCCTCACCAGAAGATATTTTTTCCATTCCTTTTCAGAGAGAGCAGAAGGGGGAGAGGAAGAGAGAAAGAGAGATCGATGTGAGAGAGACATCGATTGGTTGCACGCCCGACCAGGGCGGAGGATTAAACCTGCAACTGAGGCACGTGCCTTTGGCCAGAATCGAACCTGAGACCCTTCAATCTGTGGGCCAACACTCTAACCACTGAGCCAAACTGGCCAGGGCAATTTTAGGATTTTCTTGAGGACCAAGAAAAAAATGTTTATAGCATTTGGCACAATGGTAGGGTTGACCAAAATTTAAATTTTATTTATTGATTTGGGGGGGGGCATCAATTTGTTGTTCCACTTATTTATGCATTCATTGGTTGCTTCTTGTATGTGACCTGACTGAGATCCAACCCACAACCTTGGCATATACCAGGATGATGCTCTAACCAACTGAACTACCTGGCTAGGGCCTAAAATTTAACTTTTGTAAGAACCAGAAGCTACCAGAGAGGTCATCTAATTTTCTAGTCATGAAATTAATTTGTAGATCTCAAACAGTAATTTTTAATTTAATATTTTAAAATAGCAGTTATATTAAGATATAACTCATATACCATAAAATTCAATATTTTAAAATGTACAGTTCATGAGTTTTTAGTATATTCACAAGATTGTGCACCCATTACCGCTATATAATTCCAAAGTATTTTTATTACCCCCAAAAGAGCAACTATATCCATTAGCAATTACTTAATATCCTCCCCTCCCTAACTTCTACAATCCTAATCTGTCTATGGATTTCTTTATTCGAGACATTTCATTTAACTGAGTCACACCATGTCACCTTTTGTGACTGGCTGTCTTTCACATAGCATAATGTTTTCAAGGCTCATCTGGGTTGTAGACAAACTAGAACTTTATTCCTTTTTCTAGCTAGGTAATAAGTCCATCGTATGGGTAAAACCGCTTTTTGTTCGTTCATTCATGGAACAGTTGGGTGGTTTCCACCTTTTGGCTATTGTGAATAGTACTGTTATGAATATTCATGTATGAGTCTTGGGTTAAAAACCTGTTTTTAATTCTTTTGGATATATACTTAGGAATGGAATTGCTAGATCATACGGTAATTCTGTGTTTAACTTATTGAGGAACTGTAGTATCTGGCACAGTATCTGCACTATTTGACATTCTCACCAGCTTGTGTGAGGGTTCCAGTTTCTCTACATCCTTGCTATTGTTAGTATAGTCTTTTAGTCTTAGTCATCTTAACAACCAGTAATTTTTTTAATAACTAGGAGAAAATAGGAAATATTAAAGTATATTATATTGCACATAAGTATTCATAAATCTTTTATTTCAAATTGGTATGTGTATACTGGATTGAGAAGTAAAAAAATATTTTTTTTAAAGGATCACCAATAAAAGTTATAAATACTATCCTAGTCAAACCCACTTATTTAATAAAAAAGCTCAGAGACTTCTAATGGGTTGTCCAGTGACATAATATACAGTCAAGCCATAACTAGGACACAGGTATTCTGACTCCAAATTTTGAGCTGTTTTTTTCTCTCTCAAAATCATGAAGCTTTTATACTTGATTGAATTGTAGTTACTTCAATGACAGTTTTCCATTTTATTAAATATATTTGGGGGTAAGATTTTACTGTCTCAACTGCTTTTGCATACATACTTGTATTTGTTTGTAATTTGTAACCCAGTTTGTTAAAGAATAATTACTGTTCAGGATCTTTCATGAGCTTCTGCTTATTTTTAATAAATTCATTTTGACCTAGTTCACTAAAAACCAAAGTTCAGAGATCTAAATTTTATGTTCTTAAATTTAAAAAGGAAAAAGATTTCCTGAATGAAAGTTCTAATTTTGATTCCATAGATATGCTGGTAACTGATACAGTTTTCTCATACTTGATAATATCAAGTTCCTCATCTCAATATTCAATTTGACTCTAAAGTTTAGAGAAAAAGAAGTCTTTAAGTGTTTCAGATAAAAGTAATGAAGTTGGTTGAAATCTAGAAATTTCTGAACATAGGTTAAAAGAATTGGTATTATTTAAACAATGAAATCTTAATGTTAGAATAGCTCTCTAGACAGTCTCTGTTTTCATGTAAGAAAAATGATAGCAATAAGTAAAAATAAGCAAAGCTAATCCAGGATAGATGGTTATCTCTATTGTTTTGAGAGGTCTCAAGAGATGGAGATTCCTTAGCTTCCTTAGGTAATTTTATTGTTTACCCTTACAGCCAAAAAATTCTCCCATATGGCTGTCCAGACTCGTGGGTGTTTGAAGATAGAATTTTCAGAAAGAGCAACTCTTGGTGATAACTTTCTGTTGCCTTCTTTCTTTTACATTTTAGGCTGCCAGGAGAGGCCAAAGGGAGACGAGAGAGTTCAGGGGGTAGATTTTTGAACTTAATGTATATGTTTGTAGTTATCTGATTAATTGTATCCCAAAGGCAAATATAAGTGATTTTTCTTTAGATAATCTGTTCTCTCTTTTAACATAATCAAGATTTAAGTGTTGTATGAAATGTTAGAGAAGATGATGAAAACTTAAAACAATTTTTACTGAATATCCAGAGGAAGTAGATCAAACTGTAGGACAAAGAATATAAACTAGATATGAAGAAATTTTTTGAAGGGAAGTTGTTACAGACTAGAATTTATTACCAAAGCCAGATTTGCTATACCTGCCTTTGCCTTCCTCTCTCGCAGTATCCTTGTTTCTGCCCTCCTTCCATCCTGCCTTGCCCTAGGTACCTCTTTACCCAATACTCCCTTCTTTGTCTACTTCCACACTGCACTTGTGTCATTCTTTCTCACCAGTCCTGTGAGTCTCCATTTGCCTCTTTTTCTCTGTCCATGTGCTTCTTTCTTCTGTGTCTGTTGTGTCTGTGTACAGGAGTGGGAAGGGGACGGCTGGTTTCTGTGTATGGAAAGTCTCTCTTCTTTCTGTATCCTGTCCTGCCTTTGTTGTCTGTCTTATCTTCATTACTACAGAAGAGGGTGCATATTTGACAGGATTGATTTAGTTGCATCTGACTGGATTTTTAAAATTCCCTCTGAAATTGCACAGACTATTGAAGAACTTAGGTGGCTTTTTGTTTTACGTAACATACAACCTAATTGCTACATCAGAATGAGACATCTCTTAAAGTATGTAGAAAATCAACTGTTACTGAATAATAGGTATTTGTAAAGTGCTTTTAAAGATGTAGGTTAAAAAAAAACTTCTTCCGATATGATACAACTAAATATTCTGGCCTTTGTCCTGGGCGGTGTTGCTCAGTTGTTAGAGCATTGGCCCCTACACCAAAGAGTTGTGGGTTTGATTCCTGGACAAGAGCACATACCTGGGTTGTAGGTTCATTCCCCAGCCCTGATTGAGGCTCATGCAAGAGGCAACCAATCGATGTGTCTCTCTCACATTGATGTTTCTCTCTTTCTCTCTCTCTCCCCCTTCCTCCCTCCCCTCCACTTCATCTAAAAGCAATGGGAAAATATCCTCGGGTGAGGATTAACAAAAAAATTTAAAAATTAAAAAAATATTCTGACCTTTAAAATTAAGAATTTTTTATATGAAATTAAAAATATGGGAATGTCCAAATGAGAATCTTTGAGTTGATGTTGCCAACAATTATTTTTTGTTATGACATCATACTTAATAGCAAAGAAAAGACCCTTTGTCAGAATTCCATTCAGAATTTTCTAACAGAACTGAGTCAAGACAGTGAACTCATTTTATCATAATCAGAATTTTAAGACAAATGCTGTAGGTACTTGTTACTTTCTATGTGATCTTAAAACTGTTATTGGACAGAAGGAGCATCATTTTCAATTTCCTTGAAATAGATAAACTTTTCGATCTATACTAATTTCATCTGAGGGTTTGTAGTATTTGATATTTCATCTTTCCTCTTAAATATTCATTTGTTTCAGCTGCATATTTAATCCATATCTTCTTGTCAAGCTACATATATTTCATAAAGTTTTAAAAACTCTTCTAAGTGTCTGTTAACTTAATCTGTTCTGCTTATTCATTAAACATTTTCAATGGAAGCATGTTTGAGCTTGAGGGATGAGAGAACTTTGGGCAACTTTCCAGCCTAAAAATGCTGTCTGGAAACCTTCCCAGCTAAATTGGTCATGAAAGCAGATACGGAATTTATCTGAAAACTGCCCATGTAAATCATAGTTATCAAATTTTGCTGTACTACTTTGCTACCCAGGCTAGTGCAATACTGTCAGAGATGCTTTACAACATTTCTCAAAAAGATACATAGCCTCTACATTCACAGAAATTGCAATTTTAGTTTCTTTTGCTGAACTTTTCCCAGTATACTACCTAGTATACCGTTGTACTGTTAGAGCTGAAATAAAATACTCTGAGAAAATATTTAGACCATAAGACAGTTGCTTAAAATAGAATTAAAATACGATATTATAAAAGTAGCCAACAGTATTATAAAAAGTGTATAAAAGAATTAAGACATGCAGTATGTATGGAGACATGCACAAGCACAGTTAACTAGAGGAAATTCCTCGTACAGATCCACGGTGACATAACTAGTGTGCATAAACTTCTCTAAATTCTTGTCAGTGTATGTTACATGCTGCTGTATTGGGTGAAAAGATATCTTAGGACAGCTTTTCTAAAACAGAAAAACAGCCTATCACAAGCCCTAGAACCTGCAGAAAAAAAGCTTATCTTTTATTATTCCCTTAATGTGGCAGAAAAAGCAGTCTTAGAAGTTGAAGAAATGAATTATTGATCCAGGTGCCATTTTTATGTATGACATCATTTTCTCCATCTGTAGAGATTTGATCTGTTATGTCTCAGGTTTTGATGGTTTTGGTTTTCATTGGAAAAAGTTTTTCAGGATTTTTATGAGGATTGCGTAAAATGTATATGCATATAACATGGTATTGTTCTACATCTGTGCAATTTGGGACAGATAGACACTTATAGTTTTTCAATAATGGTTGGTGATACTTAATTGTAAAACTCAGCTTCAGTGCAAGTGATTTTAATTTAGTCTGGCAACGTTGATTGACAACTCCCAACTCTGGAGACAACTCCCAAGAAAAGATAATTTCATTGAAAACAGTTTTTACTAATTAAAACGTGAGCAGGACTCAACAGAGGTGAATGAAGTTCTGAAGGATAATTAGCAAGTTTGCATTCGTCTTAATGCTAACCTAAAAGGCTTGAACCTTAAGCCTAGTTAAGTTTGTTGATATTTCTTGTGCTGGCATGGTCCTTATGTTCTCCCAGAACCCATTATTAGGTACTAGGTTAGCATCTTTGGAGTGCAGTTGTAATCTTCTGCTTTATAGCCTTCCCATTCCTATAGATCTGATCTTGGTCCCTGACCTCCTAAGTGAAAAACATTTCCAGTTTGACCCTGAGGTTTTTTTATGGATTTTAAACTGTCCTACCTGGTCTTTATGGCTTTAGAATTCCTCAGTATGAAGACAATATGGAGAAATTAACTAGATTTCATCATTTTCTGAAAACTCTTAACCTCAGTTCCTATCAACATGAGAAGCCTACTAATTTCTTAGAACTTTAAAGCTGTCATTTCTTTGGGACTAAGCACAAAATGCCCCATTTCCTGATTGAGTTAACTGATCTCCTGAAATAAGGTCATTGATCTCAAGTTGTATCTCTCACTAAGCCATTCCTAGTTTAGGTTACCCTACCTTACTTTCCCTAGTTTTTCTTGCTGGCTAATGACTACAGTATCCTATTTATACTTAAAATATTCTAAATATGAAAACTATATGCCATGTTATAACAGAAGCTCAAAGAGGGCAACAAAAGGAGGCAGTTGTCAAGGAAGAAATTTAATACCTATTAAAAGTAGACACAAAAACTCAATATATATTACTCTAGTTTACTTATTATAGAAGGAAATCATTTTGAGTACTTTAGTGAGTCACAAATATATCATGTCTTAAAATATTACGACTGATGTTAATAAAGCCTTTAAATCAGTAGTTCTTAACCAAAAGGGTACATTTAATCAAATATATATAGGAGATGCTGATTGTGTTTGAGGTTGAACTCAGGACAGAGATCTCTAAATTTCCTTACTAATTCTCATAAATATCCTTGATTAAAATACATTGTTCTAATATAGCAAGAAAAGATAAAATTACATTCTGTATGTCGTGCTTGAAACTCTAGGCATTTTATAAATCAATGTAATTTCAGTCATAAGGGAAAAAAGAAAAAAAACTCTAGTAGAAAAATGGGCAAAAGAAAAAAAAGGATGAAAGAAGAAATACAGATGACTGTTAACTTTGTGAAAATATATCCACCTCACTCCCAGGCAAATAAATACGTATTTTTCCTAACCAGATCATCAGAACTGAAAAGATTTATCATCCTTAATTCATTTTGTGTTTGTAGAAACAGGCACTCAAGTTAATTGCTGGTTAGACTATAAATACAAATATGGATGGCAGTTTGGCAATACAT
Organism: Miniopterus schreibersii; assembly: GCF_964146895.1. Taxonomy (NCBI): domain Eukaryota; kingdom Metazoa; phylum Chordata; class Mammalia; order Chiroptera; family Miniopteridae; genus Miniopterus; species Miniopterus schreibersii. The sequence goes on from NC_138101.1 coordinate 176,560,363, forward strand.
ATCAAAGTTATAAAAATTTTTATTATCTGATCAGTAATTTTATCTTAGGAATTTATTCTAAAGAAACCGGAAAATATCAGATTGCAAAACAACATTTACAATCTGATCTGTATGGTAGATTAGCATTTTTTTTTTAAGTCTGAAAGGCCATATAGTATAACAAAATAACACCAGTAGTTATAGCTGAAAGGATATATATATCAGTATGTTAGTGTCCAACTGGGTGGCTTTGGTACATAGGAGAGTTGCAGAAGTTCTTTTGCCTTTAAAATTTTTAATCTCCCGAGGGTTGAAAAGACACAGTAGGGAGATGGGTACTTTCTGGACTGACTAAAGTTGCTTATTGATCTCAGTCAATGCTGAAATCTGAAGTTCCTGATTTTTCTCATTGCCCTGACAGCCAGGCTGAGCCCCTTTAAAGAATTACTAAAAATTTAAACGGGAATCCCCTTCTCCACTCAGGGAAGTCAGTAGTACCCATAAGATTGTAGCCAATTACCTTAACTGTTTTGTTGGTTTGTAATTATTTTTTCTTTTAAGATACTTAAATGTTGTACTGTTTTGATCTAAAGATACTTTAAAGCTATTGAATTCTTTATATTCTTAGGAAATTCTTTATACACTTAGGTAATTCTGTGATAACCTCTTTGAATTTCATGGAATCTGACATTCCATATCCCCCCACCCCCAACTTTATTGAAGTATAATTGACAAAATCCTGTATGTCTAAAGTGTACAATGTGAGGATTTGATGTACACATTGTGAAATATTTACAGTTAATTAACACTTCTATTGCCTCATGTAGTTCCCTTTTGTGTGTGTGAGAACGCTTAAGAGCTACTCTCAGTAAATTTTAAGTACACAATACAGTACAATTGGCTGTAGTCACCATGCTGTACATTAGATCCCAGAACTTATTCTCGTAAAGCTGAGCGTTTGTACTTTGACCAACATCTCCCAGTTTCCCCTGTCTGTATTCTGTCTACTCTTGCAGATAGCAACTTACGGTTCAATTCTGACTGTCACGTTGTATTTAGCTCTGAGTCACAGCTTCTTAGGTCATTCTGATGACAGTTTGACTTCCTAGTTCTTTTCCCCCTTTTTTTGCTGCATTTTAAGTTACTAAACAGCACATATTTTTGTAAGAGCACTAAATCTGTTTTGATTGGTGGGGGGAGAGGGAACATCAGGAATCAACTGGACAACTAGTCAAATCTATAAAAAATTTAACTGCTTTAAGTAGTGGGATACAAGATAAATGTACAAAATTCAATAGCTTTTTGAAGGTCTTATATAAAGAAAACAAGACTTGAAAAGACTGCGTAGAAGACAGTATCCACTGTGAGTTTTTTTTCATGTTCATTTACAGTTTTAATTTCAGTCAAAATCTCAATAACTTTTCTTTTTGGAAGAATAGGAAAGAGAGAGTGGGAGATATCTTGAAAAAAATATTCTGTAAATTATATTTTGAATAGTCAAGGCATTTTTTGAAAAAATAATGAGCAAGTACTTGTCATGTCAATATGAGCAAAGACCATAATGCTATTATAATAAGGCAAGGAGGAGACAATCTCTGGTTCTTAACCATTTTGAGATAACTCCCAGAAAAATGCATATGCTACGTATGCACACTAACAGGTACGCACACACATACATATGCCACAACTTTCAGTATAATAAGACTCGTGTTCATAAGATTTTTATGGACCACAAAGTACTTGGTAAATATGAATAAACTTTAACTTCCCTATTAAAGAAATTGAAGATTTTTTAAAATGGTAATGTTGAATATTGGAGAAAATACTGCTAATGAGACATAAATTCATAAAAATCTCCCTGGAAAGTTGTTTGACTTTTAAAGTGTCAGAATCTTATTTTAAAACTCTATTTCTAGGAATTATTTTAAGAAAACATCAGAATCTCTATAGACAAATTTTTATGCAGCATTGATCATTATGTACTCAAGTGCTTATTACTTACAGGAGCAAAAAATTGAAAGCAACCTGAATGTTCAGCTTTAGTGTAATGGTTATTATTAATTATGATTTAGCCATGTAGTAAAATATCATGGAGCCATTATATGTAATGTCTTTTAAAGACTGGTGATTTGAGAAAACAATTAAAATGTACTGTTAAATGAAAAAAGGAAATGCTGTAAAATGTTTAAAATAAAGGTGTTTCTAGGTGATGGGACTATTGGTGATTTAAAATTTTTTTTTCCATTTCTGTATTCCTCTGCTCATTTGTTTTTATAGTAAGTATGTATTTGTTTTATATTTAAAACACTTTCAAAAAATGTTATTCTATTCTGTTATAATTTTAAAGAGTGTTACTTAAAAATCAGTAAAATGACAGTGACTTCACACTAAATATATATCTAGCAAGTTTCATGGAGTTTTTTAATTGTTACGGTTCAAAATATTTTATCTTAAATGTTGAATTAAGATGGAAAATTAATTTTTTTATACCTTTTCATTTTCCTACTAGAAGTGGAAGATTTGTTTTCTTCACTTAAACATATCCAACATACTTTGGTAGATTCTCAGAGCCAGGAGGATATTTCACTGCTTTTACAACTTGTACAAAATAAAGATTTCCAGAATGCATTTAAGATATACAATGCTGTCACAGTGCACATGAACAAGGCCAGTCCTCCATTTCCTCTTATCTCCAATGTACAAGATCTTGCACAAGAGGTATGTATTCTAAAGACATTGTTGACATGTACAAGGTAATTGTTAGTGATGGTTTTTCTGAAAATTAGTTCCCTTACAGAGATGGTAAGGCAGTATTATTTCAAATACTGATGTGAACATAAAGCTTTTTTGATTACTACTGATCATATAATAATAATTTATTGTGTTGGGAAAAATTTGCTAAATACATTTTATCCTGAAAAAAGTATATACTTATTTCAGAGTCAGAACTCTGTTTCATGAAAAGAGAGAGTTCATTTTGTATATAAAATTATATATTTGCATGGTAAGAGAAATATTTGTCTAAATTACTAAAGGGGAAAGTTTTTTAATGCTTTTAGTATATTTTTTAAGCATTGTACATATAAACTGAGGTGAATGAATACTGATGAGATAAAAATTGTATCTGATAATCGCGTATTATATAACTCATAAGATTTGTTACTAGCAGATACAGTAGTGTGCTGCAATACGACGTTTCAGTCAACAACGAACCATGTATTGACAGTGGTCCCGTAAGATTATAATGGAGCTGGAAAATTCCTATCGACTAGAGATGTCGTAGCCGTCCTAACCCAACACACTTGTGTGTTTGTCGTGACGCTGGTGTAAACCTACTGCACTGACAGTCCTATAAAAGTATACACACTGTGTTATAGTTGCCTACAGTATTCAGTACAGTAACACACTGTACACATTTGTAGTCTAGAAGCAATAGGCTACCCCATATAGCTAGCTACATGTGTAGTAGGCTGTACCATCTAGATTTGTGTGAATATACTCCATGATGTTTGCATGATGAAATCGCCTAGTGATACATTTCTCAGAAGCTATCGTCAAGTGGTACATCACTGTATTTTGAAGTTTTTCCTCTATAAAAACTATGTAGAAGGTCAGAAATAATTAAATTTTAATGTACAGTGAGAGTTCTAGTTTCTGCTGCTTGTTGATGTTCAGTGTTTAATGTGTTCTGCAAACAGCTTTTAATTTGAAGATTTTAAAAGATACAAATATCCCATCTCCAATCATGGTGGAGGGGTGGACATTTTGTCATTATTATAGGATTTTTAAGTTATTTTGATATTATAGAAACTAATAATTCCAGAAGCCCATCAAATAAATCTATTTTATGGAATCCAGATACAAGACAGAAAATGGAGTAGGCGGGAAGATAGGACCTCCAGAGCTACAGACTTATAAAATAAGTTAGGAGGCACTTGTCAGATTAGCACAGAACGTATTTTCTTGATGTAGATGCCTATAATGGGCAAAGATCCCAGGTGTAAGAGTGGCCGAGAGAAGTCTAGTGTTGCCTAGGAAAATGACCTAAGGACCTGTTCCTGGAAAGGAAATTTTCCATCCACCAGAGTTTAAAAGACAGCTGGTTGAAACCTATTCTTTGTGCTCATCTTTTATTGTTAAAAATAAATATGCAAAAATTTCTATTAAGAAATTATCCCTGTAGTTTTTATTATCATAGTTTAAATGGTTTTTCTGAAAATTAGTTCCCTTACAGAGATTGGAATAACTGACATTACTTTGATCTTACTTACTCACAAATATAGCATAACTTCTATTGTATAGGTTTGGGAGGAACACTTAATAAATAATTGTAATTCTGTTCCCTGTCTTTAGGAGGAAGTTTTGTTCAGCCCCCTTTGCTTTGTTGAATAGAACAATAGGTGGAAAAGAAAATGAGATAAGCAAGAGAGATCAGAAGTGCTCTAATTAAAGAATGTGACAGAGTCCACAGAAAGAGTAGAAAGAAAGGATACAAGCAGCAACATAGCTTAAAGGGTTTTAGGATTGAGGGAGACAAAGAACTAGAAGTAGCTTAAAGAGTAAAAGCTTTGGGAGAGAGAGAACTGGTTGAAAATGACCTTTAAAATCAATTTTGAATATTAGTTTTAGGATAGTTAACATATTGACATGGTTTACAATTTTGAAAGTACCATATCAAGATTTTCTGAAAGTCAACTTTTACATCCTTAAAATATCTCTAGTAATACTTGAGGATTGTATTGCTTTGGTGGTGGTGGGATATGTGAGTGATAGTGACCTTGGACTGAAACTGATCTTAAAATGAGTGCAAGAAGATGAACCTAGTTGGCCACAATGTATGGTGGTGTTGCAGTGTGAATGACTTTCCCTAGAGCTGTGCATGCACAATTGTGTGGCAGCCCTGACTTGTGCATAACACTTAAGAAAAGTACACACTTAGAGCTCATCAAAGAGAGCTTTAAGTCTGGTAAAATGACTTAAATGAACTCATTGCCTTTATTTTATAGCTGGGAAAACCTTAGCAATCACCTAATTCAATTTTTTGTTTTATATTTCTGAATATTGAGGCCAAGTGAGGGTTTGTTACTGGCATAAGACTGACTAGGCTGCTCATATGCCCATTGCCTAATTTGCTTTTTAGCATTCATAATTCCAGCTACTTTAATATGCAGTATTTAAAAGAAGGAATTACCTTATGCTTTAGTTGTATTATTTTTATGTGGAAATTTAATGTAAGTTAAAAAAAAAAAAAAAAACCTCAAGGAATTAGGGAAAGAATGTCTTAAAATGTTAGAAGTATTCTTTACTTTTCTAACTCAAAATATCAGTTTAGCATGAATTATATAATAGATAATAAAGACTATGAAAACGTCCAATTTGGAAATCCATATTAAATCTTCGAAGATCTAAGATATTTGTTAATAAATGCAAAACAAACTTTTTGGTCATTAAAGTGATTTTTATCAAAAAGTTGAGAAATTGGGTTTAAACTAATGAACTTCTGCTTATCCAGCAAAAACACAAGCCAACAGACTAGGAAATGGTACTTGATTATTTGATTTTGAGATATTGAGGTATTTACATGTGTGTATAAGTATACATGACAAAAACTTATATCCAAAAGGACTCTCTCAACTTAATAAGAAAAAGACTACTCAGTTTTTAAAGAATAAGCAAAGGACTTGAGCAGACAGTTCACAAAAAGAGGAAATCCAAATGTCCAGTAAGTTTGAAAAGTTCGAAATGTTCAGCATCGTTAGCAACAGAAAAATACAAATTAAAACAAAATGAGATACCACTGCATGGACACCAGAATGACTAAAATAATAAGTTTTTAAAGTCTGGCGGTATCAAATGTTAGTCAATTTATAGAGCAACTGAAACTTTCATATATTACTGCTGAAGTATAAATGGTACTATCACTTTGGAAAACGTTTGGCAATATTTATTAAAGCTAATATACCTGTATACTATGATCCAGCAATCCCTCTCTGGGTATGTGCCTGAAAGAAATAAAAACATACCCACACAAAGGCTTGTGCACAGATGTTCATAGCAGTCAGATAATAGTCAGAAACTAGAAACAACCCAGAGGTCCACCAACCAGTCAGTGAAGGCTGAGTTAGGCTATCACTGTGGAAGGAGTAAACAGTTCCCAATCTAGTGAGTACTGTAATAGCAGTATGAGAAGGTACCAGAGCAGGGTAAGATGTGCCTAATTCTGTGTATGTGTTGGGGTGGGGAGTGACGGGAATGAAGAAACAGAAAAAACTTTAATTTGCTGAGTCTTGAAAGATGATTGGGAATATACTAAGAAGCCCCAAAAAGAAGAAAAGCTGTTCCTTTGGCAAAGGATACAAAGACAGTAGTGACTGAGAAAGCCTGGCAAGTTTCTTAAACAAGGAGTACGGGGTGGGATATATTAAAAGATCCTGCAGGCCAGATAATCCATATTAATTTCAAATTTATTTCATGATAGATTCATGCTGATAAATATTTTAAAATAGTTATGTGAGTAAATGAAAGGAGAAAACTATATGATCAAGTTGATGCAGAAAAGGCATCTGAAGAAAATTCATTATATTTCCCTTGATGAAAATTCTTAGGAAGTCAGGCACATTTTGTTAACTTAATGAAGAAGAATATCAGAAACTAACAGGGAACATCTTACCTAATGGCAAAACACCCAACACATTGCTTTTTTATAAGAGGGGAGGATGTCAGAAATGTTTAGGAACTGATTTTAAAAAGTAAAAATGGGGGGGGGGTGTCTACACAAAATTAATGTGTTGACTTGGTACATTTTTACACCCTTGGTACATTTTTAATCCGAAATTTTCTTTCTCCGTCAGAATTACTTTCTCCAGCTACTAAAAGGTGTATGATCAGGGACTATAAATTTCATTTTAAATTAATTTTGGTTTGCTGTATTTTAAATAGAAAGACACCCTATTTTAAAGCTCAGCGTTTAATTACAGTTTTGGATTACTGCACTTGTCCATTAGTAAGACTTCAATGGAATTTTTTTATAATATATTTTTATTGATTTTTGGAGAGAGAGGAAAGGAAAGGGATAGAGATAAAAACACTGATGACAGAGGAATAGCGATTACCTGCCTCCTGCACACCCCCCACTGGGGATCGAGCCTGAAACCTGGCCTGTGCCCTGACTGGAAATCAATCAGACCATGACCTCTTGGGTAGAAGATCAACCACCGAGCAACACCAGCCGGGCTCTTTTTTTTTTTTTTTTTTTTAATTGCCTTTTACAGAGAGAAGGAGAGGGAGAGAAACATCAATGTGAGAGCAAAACATCGATCGGCTGCCTCCTGCATGCCCCCTACCAGGGATCAATCCTGCAACCCTGGCATGTACCCCAACTAGGAATCAAACTGACAGCCCTTCAGTGCATGGCACAACATCCAACCAACTGAGCCATACTGGCCAGGGCTTTAATGGAATTCTTGAAGAAGATAATTGCTATGCCATCCTGTTTATACATACAGAACTCGAAGGTTAGAAACATGTTTTTCTAGGTACCAAAACCAGAGGACAGACTGGGTTTATTACTATCATAACTTTGATTCACTTGTGGTTAAATTAGTTAATCTCAAAATTATCATCTCTTAGGATAGGGGAATTACTAATAAAGTGATTTAAAATAGCCAGAAGAGGTATTAGAGAATTACCGGATTCCTATTTTAATCATGAGTTACTTTTGTAAAAAAAAAAAAAATTCTATATATGAATTTACTTCTGTTTTCATTAATACATAGAAATTTTGGTTTTGTTATCTGCATTGTTGCAAATTACTCTTTTTGGTGTGTAATTGAGTTTGGAAATAGAAAAGGAAAGAAAATCAGAGGTATTGACAGTGAGAACTTACATAGTATAATCTTTGTGGGAAAGTAACCTACAGAGCAAAATTTGTACCTTTAAATATTTATTATAGAAGGAAAAAGATTGAAAATAAATGAACTGAACATACAGCTTAAGTGATTAGAAATTAAAAAGGAAGATACACTAAAGCAGAAGAAAGGAATTGTTTCAATAGAAAGAACGATAGCTTGAACATTAAAAGCTGGCTTTTTGTAAAACAAGAAAATATAGAAACCTTTGACAAGTTAGATGAGGAAATAAATATTAGTAACATTAGGAAAGAAAAAAGCATGAATACAGACACAAAGTTAAAAATTATAGCATAATACAGTTATAGCTTTCTTACTAAATGTAAAAGTGCTATCAAGTGAGTGGTTTTATAAAAATATGTAAATTGTCAAAAATGACTTAAGATAGCCAGAGAAGTAGACCGGTAGCTGTAGATAAAATTGAAAATCAGAAATCCACCCCTAAAATAATCTGCCAGGCCTAGATGATTTTATATACAAAGTCTATCAAAACATTCAGGAACTTGCAATTCTAATATTAAATACAATGTTTTGACACATAAATATATACTTTTCCAGTTCATAGGATATAATGACCTAGCTAGTAAAAGCAGTTTTGTAAACCAGTGTACATTGACCACACTCACCAAGTAGAGGCCAATTCAACTTATGAACATTAATGTAGAAACCTTTAAAATATTAATAACTCACATATAGAAACATTAAGTAATAATTTATTATGTGCTAAATACTGTGCTAAGCAGTTTATATTGGATTATCTCCATCTTTTGAGAACCTTAAATGGTAGCTGCTATTCTACAGATGAGGAAACAAAGGCTAAAAAATTTATCATAATCAAGTGAAGTTTATCCTAGGAATGTAAGAATTACTTCACATTGGGAAATTTTTAAATGTAATTCACTATTATGTGGTGATTGTTCTGTTACTCTTATATAAATTTATTGTGTTAGTCTGTAACTCTTGAAAGTACCATCTGATTTAAAATATAGTTGCATAAACATGATTAAAAACTCTAAAATACCAAGTAACTTAGTTTTCCTTCCCTTATGTAATTATTAGTGTATTTTATAGTATGTTGGGAGAAACCTGCAAGAAGGAAATAGTTCATTCATAAGCATAAATACCAAAATCCTGTCTAGTGTTGTCTTTTTAAATAAAGAATGTTATTGTTACCCATAATAACAAGATTGAAAACTGTGAGAAAAAATAATCTTTTTCTAACAGTTCTTTTTGGTGCCTTTCTTTCTTATAAGTAGATTTTATGATTTTAAATTCTATCTTTTTAAAAAATATGCCTGTATAGGTGCTGGTGATATTTTCTGTAACCTAGGAAGATTAATCTTTCTTTTCATTCCTTAGGTACAAACTGTTTTGAAGCCAGTCCACCAGAAGGAAGGACAAGAGTTAACTGCTTTGCTGAATGCTCCACATATTCAGGTAGAAAATGGACAGAGCATTGTATATGTGGTTTTCCTATCTGCAAAGTCTCTTTGAATCAGTCTCTTAGGGCTAGAAGAGACCTCAAACATTATTGATAGACTGTTTTGATTATTTACAACTCCCCCTGCAAAGTAATTATTGTTGGATTATAATTTTTCACATTTAAAATTAACATTTTTTGAAACAATTTCTTATTCTTTAAAAGAAATATCTTCCCTTTGTTTGGTTTTATTTTTCATAAATTTAAATTATCTATGGTGTTGGGCCTTTAAATTGATTGTTTTTTGCAGTATAATAAGCATTTTGGACTTTCATTTTGCCCCATTATACTTTACACATCCTTAGTTACTACTAGCTATGAAAGATACAAGGTTGCATCTCTACTTCATTGGAAAGTTTGGAAACAGATCTGAATATATCATTAATTATAGCACTTCTTTTAAAGGTTTAATGATCAGAATACTATATACATGATTAGGTTAAAAATCTCTCTAGAGAAATGTATCATGCTGTTACCTTAAATGCTACGGATCTTTTTTGAAACAGGCACTTTTACTAGCCCACGATAAGGTCGCTGAACAGGAAATGCAGCTAGAGCCCATTCCAGATGAGAGAGTTTATGAAAGCATTGGCCAGTATGGAGGAGAAACTGTAAAAATAGTTCGTATAGAAAAGGCTCGAGATATTCCATTGGTAAGTATTTCACGTCTCAGATCTGAGATCCTTTCTACCTAGGGATCTTTGGTATGGCAGATAGTTAAAGGCCCCTTTAACATTTCTGGTAGTTTTTCTCTTTTGAGGTCAATTTGTTGGAATTCTTTTATGTTCTTCCTCATATTCCTTTTTCAGAGAAAAATGTGTTTGTCTTTCTCACCCCTAATTTGATGAAAATAGTGGCTTGTGAAATAGTTGTTGAGGAACAAAGGGATAAACAACCTGCTTTATTCTCGCAGCTTTTAAAAAAAATTAGAAAACCTGATCTTTTTATTCAGTTAAATCTATTGAAACACAATTGCTTATATATAATTCACATATACTTAGAAGTATGTATTCCTTAATGTTAATATTTTATATTTTTTTTATGTAAAATTTTTTGCAGTCTCTTCTTAGTCTGCTATTATTGCCTTAATTTTCTTTCCTTTATTTTCAGAGGATATTCTTGAATCCTGATCTCAAATTGTGTTTTGAATAGTGTTACACATGAAATAGGGACCATATTTTATGGGCAGTGTATGTAACTTAGTTTTTTCCCCACCAGAAAAAAGAAATTGGGAAAGTTATTACAGAAGTTTAGGATAAAAATGTAACAAACTCTGTCTACTTTCAAGCTTTTTTCTCTATTTTATTTTTTCATTTTTTGAAGTATATATTTTACTTCTGTTTCTAATTTGTGTAACAAATATCAGTGTTTAATACATTTTAATGTGAATTGGACAGAGCTATAATATTTAACATATGAATCAATCAGATTAGTATTCATTACCTCACCTTTTTTTGAATTTTGAAAAAGGACTTTTATAGTTATGGTCATGTTCACTAATTACACCTAAATTTAGTATAACCATTTTTGAAATAGCATCCAGTATATAGGGAACAAGTTTGATTATAGGTCTTCACATGGTTTTTAAGCAAGTGCACTTTTCTGTTGTATGCTTCAAATGCCTGCTTGATTTTTAGAATTTTAATGAATGGAATGCTTCTGAAGCAGAAAATGTAAGGAAATGGTCAGCTTTCAAACCTAATTATCATGATTACTCTAGCTGTGTAAGTCTATTTTTTCCTCAAGATAACTGAAGGCTAGTATTACTGAATAGAAAAAAATAAGAATTTAAAAATGAAGAAATGCTTAACTAGAAAATCACATTTTTATTTTAAAATTGGATGTTGAATTTTTTTAGGGTGCTACAGTTCGTAATGAAATGGATTCTGTCATCATTAGTCGGATAGTAAAAGGGGGTGCTGCAGAGAAAAGTGGTCTTTTACATGAAGGAGATGAAGTCCTGGAGATTAATGGCATTGAAATTCGGGGTAAAGATGTCAATGAGGTTTTTGACTTGTTGGTAAGTTGACACAGATAGAAAAATATTTGGTAGATTCTTGAAAGCTGGGGCTTTTTTGTTATTAGACTTCAGAATAAAATATTTTAAAACATTTTTAAAATGTTAAGAGCACTGGATAATTTCTAGGCTTATTTTCACATGATATTATTTCTACAGTATTTATCAGTAGAGTTTTATTTTGGGTTGGGTACTAATATTTTTTTATTTTGAGCTTTATCACTGTTAGGTATATTTTATTTACCTCGAAAGTCACTAATATATCTCATTAATTCATTCAACATATATTTATTTGAGTGCTTACTGTGTGCCAGCTGCTAGAGAAACAGTAACAAAACAAAGTCCATGCCCTCGTGATTTTTATATTCATTTTGTTTATGATCTATAATTGATTAATGTTTTCTTAAAATGTTAGGTAATGGCAGTGGTATAGATCTATATTGTCTGATAGCTACATGCTCTATTTCAATTTTAATTAAGTAAAATTTAAAATTGAGTTTCTCGTTCCTACTAATTACATTCCAAGTTCTCAAGAGCAGTATATAGCTAATGGCTCCCATATTAAGGTGTAGATGTAGAACATTTCTGTCATAGAAAGTTCTGTTCTCATATAATCAGGAAGCCATTTGTAGACATGGTTTGAGAGCAATCTATGATCACTGCATTTATACCCGCAAACCAGGTTTATATTCTTATTGACTTAACATCAATGGTTATAATAGAATCTCTCCTATCTGCTGTCTATTGATGAACCTAGAAAACATCCTTATAGCCTTATTTTTACTCAACCCCGTTCATTGCTTTGGCAAAGTGCCAGTGGTCATTGTTTTTCGCCCTTATTTTATTGGCTGCTATCTCTAGGTTGAGCACTGCTTCCTACTATCTCAGGATCAGAAATTGTGATTACTGTTTTACTGTCTAGGCTGGAGGTACCTAAACAATCCAGTTAGTGGTGTACTGGGAAATAATAGTAAACCTAGCAGTGAGACACTGCATAGTTAAAAAGTAGAATGGATGACAGAGACAAGGCATCTGGGAAGTGAGAATATTTGTATCACTTTTCTAACCCTAGTCACAATTACTATTTCAAATTCTGTATTAAAATTGATGTATGTCAGAGTAGATAGCCCAGAATTGTTATAGCACTGCGATATTGTCCAAGCCTTCACTGTGTAATCTTCCTAAACTTACACTGAATAAAAGACAAGAACCCAAGACTTACGGGCTAAATGTCCTTGCCCAGTGTGCCAGAATTACAGAATGCCATGTTACTGGGTAGCTCTACTGTAATGCAGTCCAGGAAAGGCATAATTTGTGCTTCCTAATGAAATGGGATTCATCTTTACCAATTTTTATAAGTCTCCTAGGGATTTCGGAATAGTACAGTTTAGGAAATATTGATCATAAGATCATGAAATGATTTTCATAAATATGGGTTTTAAGAATTACCTAATCTCTCTATTACAGTCTGATATGCATGGTACTTTGACATTTGTTCTGATTCCCAGTCAACAGATCAAGCCTCCTCCTGCCAAGGAAACTGTAGTAAGTGATTTTTTTTTGTTCATTATTTATTGTCTGATGGCTACTGTTTACTTTTTTTCTAAATTAATAAAGTCAGTTTTTTAGAGTAGTTTTAGGTTCTCAGCAAAATGGAGCAGGGAGTCCAGTTTTACATACCTCTTAACCCACACACATGCGTAATCTTCCCCACTGTCAACATCCTCCACCAGAATGGTACAGCTGTTAATCAATGAACTGATGGATCCATTATTGCTCAGAGTTCATAGTTTATATTAGGATTCGCTTTTGGTGGTGTACATTCTGTGGGTTTTGACAAATGTATAATTACATGTATTCATTCACCATTGTATCGTATGGAATAGTTTACCTGCCCTAAAAGTCTTCTGTTATCTGTCCATCAATTCCTCCTCCCAACCCTGGCAACTACTGGTCTCTATAGTTTGGCCTTTTCTAGAATGTCAGATAGTTGAAACTTTACAGTATATGGCCATTTCAGATTGGCTTTTTTCATTAGTGATAAACATTTAAGTTTCCTCCATGTTTTTTCATAGGTTGATAGCTCATTTCTTTTTAGCACTGAATAATATTCTATTGTCTGGATATATAACAGTTTATTTATACATTCACCTACTGAAGGACATCTTGGTTGCTACCAAGTTTTTGGTAGTTATAAATAACACTGCTGTAAACATCCTTGTGCAGGTTTTTGTGTGGACATAAGTTTTCAGTTCATTAAAATGTACATCTACCCCAAAATTTTTGCACCATGGATGTTGTTGTTTTGAGTATCAGAAGTATCAACCTGAATATTTCTTGCATTCAAATAAAAACAAGGAAATTCAGTAGTTTTTATTTAAATAAATACGAATATCAATATTTCATCTGAGTAAACTCAAATTTCTTTCAGAATTTTTCTGACATAACATTGAACTTTGTCTTTCTGTCATTATAGGTAGGTTTATGTAACTTAAATTTACTTAATTTAGGGGGGAAAGTGCTTTTACAAAGTATGCACAACTCTTATTTTAGAATATGTATTGCTCTTTATGTTAAGCATTTACTCAACTAGCTATATTAAAAGACAGATTTTCTTACCCTATGACCCAGAAGTTCCATTCCTAGGTGTATATCCAAGAGAATTGGAAACTTACATCTAACATAGACTTGTACGTGAGTGTTCACAGCAGCATTATTTGTAATAGGCAGAAACTAGAAACAACCCCAATGTCTGCCAGCTAATGAATGGAAAATGAAATATGGGATATTATTTGGCAATAAAAAGGAATAAAAGTACTTATATAATATGCTTCAGCATGGATGAACCTTGATAAAATTATGCTAAGTGAATGAGGCCTGTCACAAAAGGCCATGTATTGGTTCATTTATATGAACTGTCCAGAACAGGTAAATCCACAGAGACAGAAAGTAGATTAATAGTTCCTTAGGTGTAGGGGTGGGGAGTTTGGACGGGATGGGAAGAATTCTTAATAGGTATTTCTTTTTGGAATGATAAAAGTGTTCTAAAACTGTTGGTGGACCCACAGCTCTGAATTTACTAAAAACCATCCAATTGTGTAATGGGTGCCTTGTGTAGTATATGAATTATATTTCAATAAAGCTGTTAAAAAATTACAGACTTCGAAGTCCTGGATTAACATGGAAGCCTGATGTATTACATCTGTTGTTGTTCTTAATTTTTATGAAATCATAGCAGCTCGAAACAACAGTTTCATTTCTTTCTCAATATATCATCACAGTTATACTTTATATTTTGGCTGTCATTCCATGTTTTTCCTTTATTCTTTAAGGAACATATTAAAGTTGATAATGCATTTGCAACCTTCCTTCTGTTGAAAGTTCTTCTGTAGGAGGAGAAATGAAAAAATAATTTCTCTCTGAATTCCGATAGACTGATTCTCCGTGCACCATGCCTTTCCACATACCTCTCCAGTGAACAAGCCTTGAACTTCAAAAGTAGCTCTGTTCTTTGAGAAGACACACAGAGGAGAGTTGAAATTTGTCCTTACTTATGTGGCTTTAAAAAGAAAGGGAGATCACGGTCTATTTGGCTCAGCAGTTGAACATCTGGAGATTGAGGTTCGAGTCCCAGTTAGGGCACATGCCCAGGTTGCGGGCTCGATCCCCAGCAGGGGGCTGTGCAGGAGGCAGCTGATCAGTGACTCTCCTCATTGATGTTTCTCTCTCTCCATCTTCTTTTCTTTCTCTGAAATCAATAAAGATATATTTTAAAAATAAGAAGAAGAAAAAGAAAGGGGGAGAGAGAAAGGAAAAGAAACAGTGCTCTTTTAAAATACAGCATTTAGGCCCAGCTGGCATGGCTCAGAAGTTGAACATCGACCTAGGATCCAGGAGATCGCAGTTCGATACCCGGTCAGGACAATGTGCCCGGGTTGCGGGCTCGAACCCCAGTAGGGGGAGGTGCAGGAAGCAGCCAATCAATGACTCACTCTCATCATTAATGTTTCTATCTCTCTCTCCCTTCCTCTCTCTGAAATAAAAAAATAAATAAAAACCATTAAATAAATAAAATAAAATATAAAATAAAATACAGCATTTGAGCCCTGTCAGTTGTTTGGAGTGTCATACCATACACCAAAAAGGTTGCTGGTTCCATCCCCAGTCAGGGCACATATGAGAGGCAACCAATCAGTGTTTCTTTCCTTTCCTCTCTCTCTCTAAAAATCAATAAACATATCCCCGGGTGAGGATTAAAAAAATAAAAATAAATAAATAAAATAGAGCATTTGATGGATAGAGATCTTTTCAAAGTAGAAACAATGTTGTGCAATGTTTTCCTTCGTTTCCTCCCTTTATTGTGAAGAGCTCTCAATTGCAATATCTCTTGCAAAGTTTTTATCAAACCTAACTGGCTTAAAATGAACTACTATTATTAAAGCTCACGCTGAAGGTTTCCAGAAAGAAAACAGTGATAGGAAACCATAGTTCTAGTTGGCATATGCAGATTAATGATTTTTAGAAATTAAAACCAATTTATTGAGCATCGTTATGGTACAGGTCAGGATTTAGTAAGAGCAAAGGTATCTTTCTAATGTATGTTTTGTGTTATTAGAAAGAAGCATGTATTTAAAATAGATAAAATAGATGTTATCTGAAACTGCACTATAATCAGTTGCTGAATTACAGCATCATGAATGGCAAAAGTAAACTGTGTCAGGAGAGGTACTCCCTTATGCATCACACATAGCAACAAGTGGCTGCTTTATCAGTTGCAGAGGGCAAGAGTCTTGGCACCTTTGGAGTTCACTCCTGGGTGACTGACGCATTTATCCCAGGAAATGTGCATTGCTTAAACTGTTTAGTTTCTTTCTCTCCACATTGACTTTAAAAAAGTGTTAGAGTGCCCAGACTGTGTAAAACTTTAGATTGTATTTCACAATCTAATTGAAATAATATGGAGGGAGGAAATAGAATATTTGAGCTGAAGGCATGTTTTTCATCTAGCTTTAATGCCCTAATCAAGCAATTTTCAAATGGTGTGCCACAAGAACTTTTAAAATACACAGTACCTGACTAGTCAGGGGCACTGATCTCTTTTCCCTTAGATTGTCAAATAAAAGAATGACAACAGCCAACACAGCAGTAGCTGTCCAATGTGAATGAATCAAAATTAAACCTATTTTTATTTTGTCAGATTGGCAAAAAAATATATTTTTTGATGTGCCATAGAATTTTAGTAATTAATGTGTGCCATGAGATGAAAAGGGTTGAAAATCGCTGCCCTAATCTAACAGAGGAGTTAACTGAAATGTAGTGGGATCACACTGCTTATTAGTGATGGAATATGCACTAGAAAATTCAGATTATTGATTGTCCGATAAATGTTAGCTATTATGATTACTTACTCTGTGCCAGGCACGGTACTAATTGTTTCATATGTTTTATCTCACTTAATTCTCACAGCATCCCTATGAAATGTAGATATCTTTATTATTCCCATTTAACAGGCATTGAAACTAGAACTTAGAAAGGTCAAGTTAATTGCCCAAGCCCACTATTGGTAAGTGACTGAGTCAGGACTAGAACCCATGCCTATTCCAGAACCTATGCTCTTAACTGCTGTGTAGTATAACAGGTAATGTCCCACAAAGCCATTAAATGTTAGAGTTCTACATTACTGTTTATCATCAGTCTAAAGAAAATAATTAGAATACCATGATAGAAAATGGTAACTATAGATGCATTAAAAATCTGTTAGTAACTATGTATGTGGTACTCTGGATTCTGAGAACAACAAAAGCATATTATGAGATTTTAGTACTTGAAATTGCTGTAGGATATCTCTTGCCTCTAGAAGATTCATCCCTCTACTAAGTCTGGGAACATGCTTTCGTGAAGTCTTTTGATTTGTGGGGTCTGGGTTGGGAGGACAGAGAAAAGTGGTTTACAGGGAACTTAAAGGCTTAGAGTAGAAGGAATTTGAAATCGCATTGCAGGGGTACAAACCATAGAATTAGCCACTAGCCAGTGGTTTTAATTATTGAAATATATTCTTAGGGGTCCCAAATAACTATTTTCTTTACAATGAACATCTATTGGAAACCTTTTGTGTACTAGGCACTATGCTAAGCACTGGGTTTATAATAATGAACTGACAAAATAATTACAGCTTGCATTAAGCGATAAGGTAGGAATAAACACAGTGTGAACATCGAGAATAAAAAGAAATGGGGTTAATTATATAGGTGGTCAGGAGAGGTATCTTGGAAAAGGCAACATGAAGCTGAGGATGAGATGAAGCCAGAAGAGCTTTCAGATATGATTTCTAAAGAACTTTGTGTTTGGAAGGCCTGTGCGCTTGGAGCCAAGTAGGAGAGGAGAAAGGCAAGAGCGGGATTCTATGAGATGAGGCTGGAGAGGTAGGTAGGGCCAGGTCAAGTAGGTATCCTTGGCCATGGCAGGGAATTTGGATTTTAAATATAATAAATGATCTGATCTGTATTTTTAAAAATACTTCTGGCTTCTATGTATAGATTGGTTCAGTAGGGCCAATAAGGAAGCAATGAGTTTTAAGAAACTTGCTGAAGCCATTATGAAGTATGATAATGGCTTACACTTGGGTGATGGCAGTGGCAGTGGAGAAAGTGGGTTGGGCTGTGTTCTGGAAGTGGAAATGACAGGACCTTGTAATAAATGTGGAGGGTCAAGGAAAGGGCGGAAGCAGAGATGCTTGAACAACTGGGTGGATAGTGGTGCAGCTTACTAAAGGGAAATCTGGAAGAAAAACTGATTTGGGGAGAAAAATCAAGAGGTCCATTTTACAGGTTTGAGATACCTGAGGGGCATTGCAGAGTTATTGTTTTTACAGATCAGGAATGGAGACAGTAGCATCAGTATCTTTATTACATTCCTTCTGCTTCTCTTAAGCCCCTTAGCACCTCATCTTGTTTGTGGCTAGGAGTACAGTGTTCGGCATACTCTTGTACATGTTTGCGCTCAACAGAGACATGAACTTAAGTGAAGAAAACAGATGAGCCTGAGAAAACACTGCCCTCCAAAATACTGTTATTTTACTAAACCTCCCTCTTTCAACTCTTAATTTCTTTGCACTGATGAAAAACCATAGCATTTTAATTACATTTATGCTAACTATTTTGTGTTACCATTTCATCATTATTTTTCTCATTTTTTTTTAACCTTTTTATCTTTTAGATTCATGTAAAAGCTCATTTTGACTATGACCCTTCAGATGACCCGTATGTTCCATGTCGAGAGTTAGGTCTGTCTTTTCAAAAAGGGGATATACTTCATGTGATCAGTCAGGAAGATCCAAACTGGTGGCAAGCCTACAGGGATGGCGATGAAGATAATCAGCCTCTAGCTGGGCTCGTTCCAGGTAAGAACAATATAGTAGAAAGTGCATGTATAGTTAAGAGAACATTTAGAGAACAGACCTTGACAAAGGAAACTCACTTTTCCATGCCTTTTTTAAAAATGATGTAATTACTTTTTCATGTAGTTGGGCTTTTATGTTGTATCTGTAGTACAAGTATCTTTTTCTTTTTTTAAAAAATATATTTTTATTGATTTCAGAGAGAGAGGAAGGGAGAGGGAAAGTTAGAAACATCAATGATAAGAGTCATTGATCAGCTGCCTCTTGCACGCCCCCTTCTGGGGACCGAGCCTGCAACCCAGGCATGTGTCTTGACCAGGAATCGAACTGGGATCTCCTGGATCGTAAGTTGATGCTCAGCTGCTGAGCCACACTGGCCAGGCTGTAGCATAAGTATCTTGAATATAATTGTGACCAATTTGTTGGACTTTAGAATGAAATTGTGGTGTAATATAATATATACATTGGTTCTTTATGTGTATACTAAGGTTACAGAAAGTCACAAGTCACCTGCTTTTAAACCCAAAAGCTGGAAACAGATTTTGTCTATATTCAGCCGTATTTCAGGAATGGAAGAATGATCTTCATATATATAGTTGAGTGGGTGATGCGACAGCCTTGATTCTCCACAGTAACAGTTGCAGGACATTTCCTATGGAGTCCTGAAGTATTGGGCAGCTATCATGGGTCCCTACTCAGTGCTTCTGCCAAATACCAATTTGGTATCTTCTTACTGTGCCAGCCTTTGCCCATAAATATTTAGAACTGGTGTTTATTGACCGATTGATTACATTAAGTTTCTGAAAGTACATAGATGAGTCAAGGAGATTCCAGTGGTCATTTGCAAGTCTTTTATAGCACAAATAAATGGACTCAGCTTAGTTTGAGTTTGATAATGGTTTTCTGTTAGAAGGATTTTTAAAAGGTCATAATGTCCATCTCCTATTAATGTCTGCTTCAATTTCAAAAAAAGTTAAATACGTGTATACTATAAAAGTGTGCCATAGAAGTATAACACTAATGTTTTTAAATATTTTAATATGTAAATGATTAAAATTTTGTTTCTTTTTTTAATTTGTTAAAGACAAGTATTCATTTTTAAATATTAATGCTCTTAGACTTACCCCTCTAGTCATAGTTACTTGTTTCACTAGGAGTGCAATCTGTACAGCCCTTGGAGATAACCTGGTTTCCTTTAATGCTTCTTATGTATGTTAAACTCAGTATTTTCACTTGTGCTTTTATAAAATACACTACATTCTACAGATTATTCCAACATAGGTGGAAATTGCCTATCAACATTTAAAAATCCCTGTCTTAAAATGGGAAGAATTAGATACACAAATTAAATATAAAAGTATACCTCTAATACAGATTTTTTTTTTTTTCTTTTTTTACTCCTCACCAAAGGATATTTTTTCCATTGTTTTTCAGAGAGAGTGGAAGGGAAGGAGGGGAGGGAGGGAGAGTGAGAGAGAAAAAAAAAACACATTGATTGTGAGAGAGACACATTGGTTGGTTGCCTCCTGCACACACCCTGACCAGGGACAGGGAGCAAACCTGCAACCCAGGTACAAGCCCTTGACCGGGAATCGAACCCAAGACCCTTGGGTGTGTGGGCCAACACTCAGACCGCTGAGCCACACCGGCCAGGGCTAATACAGAATTTTTTAAGTAAAACTAGTTTTAGCCTTCAGAAAAAATGTATTTGGTTTTAAGGTAGATGTCTTAAAATAAGATGGTCAAAAACCTTGAAAGCCTCTTATATTGAAAGCTTAATCCTGAGATGAAAAACATGTTTTTCACTTATTTGTATCATTAGTAAAGGTGGAAATTTAAAAAATCATTAAAATGTATGCATACATACATACACATACAAAGAAAAAGAGGAATAGAGAATAATAAATCCAAAGGAATATGGTGAGTGATGTCTTGGAATCAAAAAGTGATGAATATTCACATATTATTTTGGAAAGTTAGCTCCTAGGATGAATTTGCTTGATTTCAGATAATTCTGAATGATCAGAACTGTTGTAAGATCCAGCATAGTACTTTCCACTTAGTAAATGCTCAATGAAAGCTTTGTAAAAATTGGACTGTTATGTTTCCTAACACTAGTTTATTATCTTTTTTTCTCTCAAGACTCTACTTTTATTTTTTATTATTTTATTTTTTCAAAATATTATAGATGTCTTTTCTAATAGGTGATATATTCATGTCTTGGGGTTGCTTGAGAGTGAGGTTGGAAATATTCTAAACATTTGGAGGCTTATGTGCAATCATAGTTGACACACTCTTATAGGCGCCAGAAGGAATTAGAAGTGAAGGAATTAGAAGTGAATATAATTGAATAGTTATTTCTGGTGTTTTCCCCGGGCTTTTTAAAAAAATACGGCTATTCTTTTGTCTTAAATATTTTACTCCTTTTCCTTTCTTCTATTAAGGGAAAAGCTTTCAGCAGCAAAGGGAGGCCATGAAGCAAACCATAGAAGAAGACAAGGAGCCAGAAAAATCAGGTTGGACACTTTTATTTGGCATTAATGAGAGGTTTCTTGGGTCTTGATCTGGAATCATGTTTAAATTTACATATCAGTTAGAACTGGCAAGAAAGATGTATTCATGGCAAGAGTGATGTGAAAGGCAAAACCAAAGATCTTAGAACTGTAAAGGAAGGACAGGATTTAAATATTAAAGATTGTTGACCTGTAATGTGAGATTAATGGAAAATTGTAAATGCTTCCCTGAAAATAGTTCTGTGAACAAGTAATAAGTGTTTGTAACTTTAAATTAAAAGCTATGTGAGATCTTCAATTTGAAATAGGTAGCTTTGTTGAAGGAAACAGATACCACGTTTATAATTATGTTTATGGTCACTCAGCAGGAAAGCTGTGGTGTGCAAAGAAGAATAAAAAGAAGAGGAAAAAGGTGCTGTATAATGCCAATAAAAATGATGGTAAGCTTCACCCTCAGAGGCAGCTGGCTTGGTACCTGAACGAGACCCAATGTTTAGCACTTGAAAGAAATTGATAGTTTTGGGGAGTTTTGTTTCTAGTCTTGTTTCGCCTCTTAATATGGCACAAGGGCTTAAGAAAGTCATTGAGCAAAAATGATTTTTTTTTTTTTTGGAATCCTATGAGTAATGCAGTGTTTTGAATTCTGAGAAAAACTGGTATAAAAATTAAAGTATATTAATATATATAGCATATTGAAAATTCTCTAATTTTGAGGAAATTGAATTGAAATTTCTCTAATTCTTTTCTACTTAAAGTCTTTATTTGCAAAATTAATATATGCTTCTAACAAATTCTAACAACATAACTGTATTTAAGTAAACAGTGAATATTTTGTCTATAATAACTCCTGTCACCAAGACAACCCATTCCACAGAGCCTGCTACCTGCTGGCAGAGTCAGGTACACAGGAGAGTTTTTTGTTTTATTTTAAAGTTGTAGCTTCTCTTAAAATCAAAAGCTCTGATCATGTGGCTCATATTCCCAAGCGACAGCACTCTGCTGGACCTGAGTGACGGCTGTTGCCTTTACATTGGGCACCTATTGTCTTAGTTCAACAGTTTCCACAACCAATTTTTATAAACCAAACCTGATTTACTGCTTTCATTACCTTCTTGGTTGGTTCTTATGGGCATTAGATATGCTACCTGTGCTTTGGTTCATGTTAGAAACAAGCCAAATAATAGTCAAGACAACCCTTAACTTAAACAATTTCTAAGGCTTATTCTCTCAATGCCTTGAAGTTGTTTTTAGGCAGCATAAATTAAACCAATGAAAATAAATTGTTATAGATTATTGAAAAACTCCATATAAAACTAAACCTGAGATTCCATCTACTTTAAAAAAAAAAATTTCCCAAAATAAACATCCTTAAAGCTAATTGATGTATATGTAACTAAGATGATTTATTGAATTTTTAATCCTTTCCTTTATACTTGGGTAAGCGATCATTAATACTTGCTTTTCATCTTTTGAAACACTAAAATTAATTGAGTCAGCTCTAATAGCTATTGAAGTCTAGAAAATTTGCAAATCTGAAGTCTACAGATTATAAACTAAGTCTGTAAATCACAACGCTACCACAGTCTGATTATACATGTTAGAAGAAGGAACTCAGATTTTTCATAGTGAAAAGCATTTTGGGAAGGAAAAGTGTCATCATAATTAATATTTTTATTAATAACTAATTTATAATTTTTATTCTAGAGGAGCTAGCTGTATATGTTTTAGATATCTTTATCCATTTAGTTCTCACAATAAATTCAAAATTCAGATATTAAAGTAACCTTCTTAAGTTCTTACAACTCAGATGGGTTGAGCTGAAATTTAAACACATATAGTTAGAATTCCTACTCTGTGCTCTGTGCTAAGCACTGGCAAGACTAAGATGGTCCCCTCCCCCCATGGAACTTATACCTGAGAGAGTCTGGCTACACATCTGACGCTGTTTCCCAGTCAGATAACCAGTATGAGTGAGAAGATGGCAGGCTGCTATTGTCTGCCTTTGTTCTTTCCACTTAAGCTCTGATTTCACCTGAATTACGGGTTTTAGGAATGTTACCCCACCTATCATAATTTATACCTCTTCTTGAATCATGACCTCAGCTATTCCAGAGCAAAGTAAGTATAAGTTCAGGAAGTGTGAATGGCACAGATAGGACCTGTGTTCACATTATATAATCACAGAAAAGTATTCCAGCTTTCTCTGATATCACTGGTTGTAGCCACTGTTCGGGATGTGTGTGCCAGGTGTTGTGCTCAGCATGTACATTATGTCTGATCTTTAACCAGCCCTCTCAGTAAAGTGTTAGTGTCCTCATCTTACAAAAATTATAGGTATTATTCTCATTAGTTTATCCCCTGGTTCCCCACCCTCTGTCAAACTATTGGCTGCAAACTAGCTATTTTATGTAAAAATCAGTATAGTGATATTAAATATTCAAACACACTATGAAACAAGAGAAGCAATAAAAATTTCTAGAACGATTAATATATTGTCTAATTTATGTTCATAGTATCCTGGGAAGGATATAATGACCAGAGAAAATACTCATGATATAATACTATCTTGATCCAAAAAGTTAAGTGTTTTTAATAATAAATTGTGCTCTTTCCCATTTTTTGGGCAGATCTATGAGTATATGTTTATTACATAGCAATAATTCTGTCTGAAGGGCTTAACTTTTTTTCTTCCTAAAGACTATGACAATGAAGAAATCTTAACTTATGAAGAAATGTCACTTTATCATCAGCCAGCAAATAGAAAAAGACCTATCATTTTGATTGGTCCACAGAACTGTGGCCAGAATGAATTGCGTCAGAGGCTCATGAACAAAGAAAAAGACCGCTTTGCATCTGCAGTTCCTCGTAAGTTTGGATGCATTCCCATTTTCCTGTGCTTTTCCATTTACCACCTTAGAAGCTAACTGTGTAGGGAAATTTTTCATCCATTTTATCAAAACAGTGTTGTCCAAGAAAGAACTTTTGTTTTAACCAAATCTTGCTCTTGGGAAATTTCATTTTTTTCTAAAAATATGGTACTAATTACTTTCTAAATGAATTTCATTTTGCACTTCTTATAATTCCCTGTTCAATATGGAATCAACTTCTGGTTTTTTAAAACTAATGCAGAAGATAGAAATTTAGACATAATCTATGAACAGAGAAGTTTTGTTTAAAAATTATATAGTACCATTCTGAAACACTAATCAGAAAGAATATATGCACCCCTATGTTCATAGCAGCGCAATTTATGATAGCTAAGATCTGGAAACAGCCCAAGTGCCCGTCTGTAGATGAGTAGATAAAAAAGCTATGGGACATTTACACCATGGAATACTATGCAGCTGTAAAGAAGAAGGATCTTGTACCATTTGGGACAGTATGGATGGACCTGGAGAATATTATGCTAAGGGAAATAAGCCAGGCAGAGAAAGACAGACATCACATGATCTCACTTATATGTGGAATCTAAAGAACTTACTAAACTGATGAACAGAATAGATTAATTGACATGGAAGCATGGATCAGACTGATGAATCTCAGAGGGACGGAGGAGGGTGGGTGGGTGGAGGAGAAGAGATTAATGAAGGAACTCATACGCATATATGTACAACCCAAGGACACAGACAATGGTGTGGAGAGGGACTGGGGAGGGGGGTGGGATGGGGTGGAATGGGTCATTGGGGAGAAAAAGGGACATCTGTAATATTTTAAACAAAAATTAACACAAAACAAATAATAAAAATAAAAATTATATAATACCTTATATAGCACCTAATCTTATGGAAATAAACTTTAGAAAAAGGTGAGTGGTAGTGTTTTAAATGCAATATGAAGTACTTTAAGCTGTAAGCATAAAATGTTTTAAGTTTTAAATGTAACAATAAGATACTAAAAACTTATTTTTGTTCATTTCTCAATCTAGAAATAAAACCAGTGTTACATTAAACACATGGGCTCTTAACATTTCCTCAATTTGTTATAATCTGTGTTATAAAATTAAAATTTTTTCTGATTAACAGAATTATCCCCCATCCTTACCCTGGTCCATGCCAGTTATTCTTACCTGATTTTCTTTGCCTAGATACAACTCGTAGTAGGCGAGACCATGAAGTAGCTGGTAGAGATTACCACTTTGTTTCTCGGCAAGCGTTCGAGGCAGACGTAGCAGCTGGAAAGTTCATTGAGCATGGTGAATTTGAGAAAAATTTGTATGGAACCAGCATAGATTCTGTACGGCAAGTGATCAACTCTGGAAAAATATGTCTTTTAAGTCTTCGTACACAGGTAAAGCTGTTTTGGTTTAGGGTGTTGTACTTGAGGCAACTTTTTTGCAAAGTAATTAGTGGAAACTGTGTTTTGGTCCAGGAACCACAGGACCTAATTGTTCTTATACAGCTTTTTCCCACTGATTCCCTATATGAAATCAGACAGATTGCTAAATCTCAATTTCCTCAGAGAGTAAAATACATACATATGTACATATATACACCTACATATTTTCTAAAATTTAATGCAGTAATTGTAGTACTGGTAATACACTAAGGATTTTAGAGGTTATAAAAGAATTCCCCTTTTCTTTTTCTGATCTGAGAAAAATTAGAATAAATGTCATATTTATGGTTTTAAATACAATAGTTCAGGTATTAGCAAGTATCATAATGAATGCTTAGTTGTTTTAAATAATGAAACTTGCATTGGTTTCTATTATTTGACAGACTAAGCAAAAACTTAAAAATGACTAACAATTATTCCTTAGGTTTCCATTAAAAAATAATAGAAATTTGGGATTTTAAAGATAGTTGGTTGTGGAAAAGTTTTCTAGACTAGACAGATTCAACATAAAACTTTTCTTAATGTGGTGGAATCTACTGCATATGTCAACTCAGGAAATCTAAGTAGTGGTTGTTAAATAGATGTACAGGAAAGGAAATTGTAAAATGGCTCTCTTGCTCTAGCTGGCTTGGCTCAGTGGTTAGAGCATCGCCCTCAGATGAATGATCCCGAGTTCAGTTCCAGCCAAGGGCACGTACCTCCGTTGCTGGCTCGATTCCCAGCCCCAGTTGGGGCACATGTGGGAGGCAACCAATTGAGTGTCTCTCACATTGATGTTCCCCACTCTCTCTCTAGCTCTCGCGCTCTCTCTCTCCCCCTCCCCTCCTCCCTCCCCCTTCCACTCTCTTTGAAAAGCAATGGGAAAAATATCATTGGGTGAGGATATTAATTTTAAAAAAAAAGGCTCTCTTGAGACCCTGGCTGGGTGGCTCATTTAGTTGGAGCGCAGTCCCGTGCACCAAAAGGTTGATGGGTTTGATTCCCAGGCAGGGCACATACCCAGGTTGCAGATTTGATCCCCAATTGGGGCACGTACGGGAGGCAACCAATCGATGTTTCTCTCTCTCTCTCCCGCCCCTTCCTCTCTCTCTCAAAAAATCAATGAAAACATACCCTCAAGTGAGGATTAAAAAGATAATATTAATGAAAACAAATGGCTCTCTTGAAATAGTAATTATCCTTTCTTTGTTTTTTTAGTGGACAAAAGAGTTTAGTCTCTACTATTTCAGTTATGAACATTTAATAAAGTTTTTAGGTTAAAGAAAGGGGGCATGGCCCTGTAATTCCCACTGTGATGGAGTGCTTCAGTTTACGGCACATTGTCATGTGTGGCAAAGGGGAGGTGAAAGCCATACCGCCTAAATCAGACTGAGTCTCTTTTTCTTGGATATGCTTTTCCAGAATTTGTGTGTGTGTGTGTGTGTGTATGTGAAGGTTTTTTCTCTGATTGTGCTTGCATTTAGACCCTGGCACATTGTAAGGTGACTGCTCATTTCTAATTTCTCCAAAATGGATTTTTAATATGGTTATTATAATCTGCATGTGATCTAATGAGTAGGGTATTTTAACATCACATAGCTGTAGTCCTTCAGTATTACTCATTTTTATTTTATTACATAAAAAGAGCAAGCCAATATTGTGTGTTTGCTTGTGTGTGATTTTATAGGTACACAATATATTTTTATAGTAATGGTAGGGTCTTAAACTATTGTGAATTTTTTGTTATGAAGATGTTTGGAAACACTCATGGATTGTTGTTTCGTTTTTAATGACATTAAGACATTACTACATTCCAAGTATATTATTGAGAAGTAGTTAAATATTGAAAATTATTTTAAAGATCTAAAATATATTTTCTTTTCAGTCGTTGAAGACTCTCCGGAATTCAGACTTGAAACCATATATTATTTTTATTGCACCCCCTTCACAAGAAAGACTTCGGGCATTGTTGGCCAAAGAGGGCAAGAATCCAAAGGTAGAGTTATTCTGTTGTACTATCCCATTGAAAATAAACATGAAACAGTCATGGCCTAATATGTTACAATGCTTAAAAGCTACATCTGCTTGAGCTTTCAAACTGATTATTCTTTCTGCCATATTACTTTCCTCAAAATTGCCATGGTTCCCTCATGGTTGGACTCTGGCAGCTCTCCAAAGATGTTGGCTTCCCTTGTTGTTGCCCACACATTCCCTGTTGTTACCCCAAATGTATGGTAAGCTTTGGCATTCCTTAACACTTCTTAATATTCATATGTGTGTATGTTATTTCCAGGAGGGATTATGTGACACCCCTCACACACACAAAAGGACTCACCGTATTTTTAGGGATTGCCCACTGCTCTTTGTAGTCCACGCGTGTGGGAGCCAACATTGAGTGCCTGTGTCTTTCTCTTTTTTCTCATTGAAACTTTTATGTTCTGTTTCTCTCCTCCCTTTGGTCTTCTTACATGAGCTGAAATGGAAAATTTTAAAAATTATTTTAAATACTGGTGACATGGTTGAGGGCATCCATAGTATACTAAACATTATTAATAATTAAATGATAATATACTGATAATCAGAAAGCATTGGCTTTTTATTTAAACGTGTGAAATTAAAACTGCCGTGTGACTCGTCAAAGTAACAAGTACTTACTCTTCCTTGGTTTTTGCTGATTTTTTAAATATTTCTATTTAAGAGAGGAATCATTCAGATCTCATTTCTTTTGCTATGCTTCTAAATCTCCTTAAAAGCCATAAAAACATGTAATAATGCTCTTCCTTGAAAGCTCCTTAAAAGTCACTCAAAGCGTAACTTTCCTTCGATTCTTGACTTTAGCACGGCCAACCCTCCTCCTCCTACCTCAAGCTATCCTTTTCTGCTCTGGGCCTACTTACATTCCTTCCTCGGCCTACATAAATGGAAGGTAGTATTCTTCAGTGTCTTAGGCTCTAGACACCAGGAACTTCCCCATCCTACATGTTGAACGTAATATCTAGGCTAAGTAGACCAGCTGGTTAAAGTAGTGTTTCACCCCTTTTTAATTTTTTTGCAACACAATTATAAGTTCATAAATAAGTGGGTTCAGAGTGTCTGTTGTCCTTAGCACTTGGGATGATTCAAAAGAAATATTAGATATTAGAAATATTAGATACAGTCACTTGCTGTTCTTGAGGATCACAACATATAGTAAGGAAAGCAAGGTGAGTACTCTGTGAAACTTGGCGCCCAGCAGCTACTTTGTAAGCAAGAAATACTGTAATCGTTCAAGGAAAGGGATGCCCCTTACAGACCGGTGAACTCCCTTCTGCTTATTCAGCCTTATTTTCAGTTTTCAAGCACACACACTCTTTTTTAGTTAGGTTTTTCTTCAACAGGAATCAGTGTCGTGCCAAGAGCCATGCACCGTTCCAGAACATGTTAACCAACTTTCTTTAGGTTAGTGGTCTGGCAGTGCTCTCATGGAATATTTACCTACTCTGTTTTGAAATAGCCACCCTAAATTGAGTGAGGTCTAGAAAGATACCAATTATACATATTTTTAAAGCATGGACTTAATCAATAACAAAATGTTAACAGTATATATACAATATGCTTGATTTTCTAATTAGAATTTTCTAATTTTTAAAAATCAATGTTATTGAGGTTACTTTACATAAATAAAGTCCATACATTAAGTTGTATAATTGAGTGAGTTTTGGTAAAATGCATACCTGTGTTACTACCATGCCGATCAAGATTTGGAACATTTTCATCACTCCAAAAAATTCTCTCATGCCTCTTGAAAGTTAATACCCTCCGTCTTCCCAAGGCAACCACTAATCTGCTTTATGTCACTACAGATTTATTTTTTGTCTGTTCTAGAAGTTAGTATAAGTGGGACCACACAGTATGTTTAAGTTTGCATCTGGCTCTGTATGAGCATAATGTTTTGAGATTCATCTATGTTGCATCTAACAGTAGTTCATAGCTTCCTTTGCTAAGTGCGATATATACCATGATCTAAATATATGACAGTTTATCCATTCACCACTTAAGTACCATTTGGTGTAGTGTGACCAAAGCTCATAGTCTTTTGGCGACACATTTTCATCCTTCTGAATTACTGGATCAGATGCTAAGTGCATGTTTAACTGTGTAAAAAACTACCAAACTGTGTTAAAAAGTTTGCCATTTTTTGCTCCATGGACTCCATAATTTTACCAACTTTTGCTGTGTTGATTTGTAACAGTTTTTTAATTCTAATAGGTGTGAAATGTTATCATGATGCATTTTCCTAATGACTGATGATAGCATCTTTTCACATGGTCATTTAGGCATGTTCTTTTGTAAAATGTCTCAAGTCTTATTTTTTAATTGTTCTTTATATCTGGATATAAATATTTTTTCCAAGTCTTTGTACCTTTTTAATGATATTTTTTGAAATCAGAAATGTTTTTTCTTAAGTACACGTTTTCATTTTTCTTATGGTCAATGAGTTTTTTGTACTGAAAAAATTTGTCTACTCCAAGATTTATCTTATGGTTTCTTCTAAGTTTTCTTGTGTTAGCTTTTACTTTTAGGTCTATGATCTATCTCAGGTTCATCTCTGTTTTAGTGTAAGGCAAGAGTGGAGATTGGCTTTTTGTTTTGTTTTGTTTTGTTTTTAAATCACGTGTGGTCATCCAGTTGCTCTAGAAGCATTTCTTGAAAAAGACTGTCCTTTCTCCCATCAAATTACATGGGCACTTTTGTAAAAAATGGCCTGACCAAATATGTGGGGGAGAAGGGTGCAGGGTAGATTATGGACTGTTTCTGGACTCTATTCTGTATTTATGCTAATATTGCACTGTCTTGATTACTGTAGCTTTATTGTATGTCTTGGGAAACAGTCATAAAAAGGAATAAAGTACTGCTACACAGTACAACACAGACCATATATTGTATGATTCCCTTCTATGGAATGTCCAGGTAGGCAAATCTAGAGAGACCTAAAGTGGTTGCCTAGATCTGCGGGGTGGTAGAACATGGGGAGTGCCTGCTAATGGGTATAGTTTTGGGGGGGTGGGAGTGATGAAAATGTTCTGAAATTGAATTGTGTTGATTACACAACTCCTACTATATTAAAACCTGTTGAATTGTAAATTTTAAATGGGTGAATTGTAAATGAATTTATATCAAAAAAGCTATTACCACTAAAAAAAAAATCTCAGATTTTTTTGTAGAAATTGAAAAGACTTTAAAATTTATGTGGAAATTAAAAAGAATAACCAAAACCCTTTAGAGAAAGAACCAAATCAGAGGACTTTTCTCTTTGTTAATTTTCCCTATTTTTTTGGGTCTGTTTTCTATTTAAATGACTTGCCTTATTTTTATTCTTTCTTTGTAATTACTTTAACATTAATTTGTACTTGCTCTGCTGTCTGAAGAAAACCTAGATGAGTTTTAAATCCTTCTTTTCTAATATGAAGCTACAGCTTTCCCCCTAAGCAATTCTTTGGTTGCATCCTACAGATTTTGAGGTTATATTTTTCACTATTTTGTTAGAATACTTTCTAATTCTCTATGTCATTGTCTTCTTTAACGCATGAGTTATTTAGAAGTACCTAATTTCCACCTATTTGGAGGTTTTAAAATATATTTTACTGATTTATAATTCCATTGTGGTCAGAGAACATACTCTGTAATATGTCGGTCTTTCAGATTTGTTGAACCTTACTATATGGCCCAACACGTGTTCTATCTTGGTGTATGTTCCATGCACACCAGTAAGAATATATATTCCGCATTTGTTGGGTAGAGGGTGATATATCTGATTGCCTTTTAATTTCACTTATGTTGTATCTCCTCTGGTATTTCCAATAATGCTTTATCACTCACAAAATAGAAGTGTTGTTTAAAAACAAATCCTCAGTTTTAAGTCAATTAACTTGTGCTAGCTAGGAAAGTGATGGTGTTTCTCTAGATGCAAAATGTAAAACTCGGTTGTCTGACTGTACTGTGAATCTTGGAATCTGTTCTGTTAAAAGCAGGCTTGAGTGTGAACTGATAGTACGAACTTAGTCACTTTCCCTGTAGGCTAATTTTGTCAGCCCAAAATTTTTTGAGCAAAAACATTTTGTTTCATTTTACTCATGAATTATAATTTAAAAAATAAGAGGAAACTAAAACAAAATAAGTGATATAAGCCATTTTGGCAAAAGATGAAATACCTTAAGTTGATCAAGAAAAAACTGGGTAGATTGGATGTTCGTGTGAATCTATGTAAGATGTGGGGCTTAACATTTACATTTCAACTCTAGTACCACAAGGTTTAGATTCTATTTTGAGTTCTGGAATGTCCTTTCAATAATCTTAAGCTTTGCCCGGCCGGCGTGGCTCAGCAGTTGAGCATCAACCTATGATCCAGGAGATCAAAGTTTGATTCCCAGTCAGGGCACATGCCCAGGTTTTGGCTCTAGCCCAGTGGGGGCGTGCAGGACGCAGCTGATCAATGACTCTCATCATTGATGTTTCTATCTCTCCTTCTTCCTTCCTCTCTTTGAAATCAAAGATATATTTTAAAAAATAATAATCTTAAGCTTTGAGTAGACATAAGTTTCAGCAAGAATGTCAGTGTGCTCAGCTACAATAGTGTAACAGGGTCCCTGCCAGAGAACAAAGGATTCTGTGTACCACAGCCAGATGCACAACATTCCAGAATGAAAATGAGAGAACTGCACAAGAAATCACCTCAGGACAAGCCAGAGCTGTCATACTTTTAAAATGTTTTCTTACTGTTACAGAAGTTCAACCAGTTGAATGATATAAATTATTCTGCATTGTGCATCCAATATAGTATTGATAATGTAACTTTTATATCTGAGACATTTGGATTTGACTTTAATTAGTTCTTTTTGTTGACAGGGGTGATTTGGAGGCAGTTTCACATTTTGAACAATTGTGCCTGGTAGTCAGAGGCACACAGCCTTGCCACCTGCTTGTCTGTGTGAAATAGTTGTTTCCCTTACCCAGTATTTTAAAAACCTGCACTATATCGTTTCCCAAACTCCTCTTAGGATACTTGTTAGTGAATTTTAGACCTTCCTTGTGTATTGAAAACAGAGGCACCCAGCCAGCATGGCTCAGCAGTTGAGCATCAACCTATGATCCAGGAGATAATGGTCCGATTCCCGGTTGGGGCACATGCCCAGGTTTTGGGCTCGATCCCCAGTGGGGAATGTGCAGGAGGCAGCCGATCAGTGACTCTCATCATTGAGGTTTCTCTCGCCCCCTCTCCCTCTCCCTCTCCCTCTCCCTCTCCCTCTCCCCCTCTCCCTCTCCCCCTCTCCCTCTCTCCCTCTCCCCCTCTCCCCCTCCCCCTCTCCCTCCCCCTCCCCCTCCCCCTCTCCCTCTCCCTCTCCCTCTCCCCCCCTTTCTTTTTTCTTTCTCCCTCTCTCTGAAACCAATAAAGACATACTTAAAAAAAGAAAAAAAGAAGAGAGTAGCAATTTAACATATTAAGCTGAGTATTTCCTATATATACACACACACACACACACACACACACAGTTGACTCTTGAACAGTGAGGTTTAGGGCTGTTCACCCCCGTGCAGTCAAAAATCCTGTATAAGTTTTGACACCCCCCAAAACTTGACTATCCTTGGTATCTCTGGCAGATTGGTTTCAGGACCCCTTGCAGATACTAAAATCCTCAGATGTTCAAGTTCCCAATATAAAATAGTGTAGATCAGTGCATGCAGTCAGCCCTCTGCATCTGCAGACTCCCAACCACAGATTGAAAACAATTACAGATACTTATTGAAAACAATCTGCATGTAGGTGGACCTGTGCAGTTCAAACCCATGTTGTTCAAGGGTCAGCTATATTGTTATTAAATCTTGGGTTGACCAGCAATATTTGCAATAAAAAAGATACCCATTCTATTGATCCTTTGTTTTTTCCAATAATGTTTAATTTGCCTAACTTTGCAATAGATTTGAAGAACAGGCCCAGCCAGTGTGGCTCAGTGATTGAGCTTCGACCCATGAACCTGGAAGTCACAGTTCGATTCCCAGTTACATGCCCAGGTTTCAGGCTCGATCCCCAGTAGGGGGTATGTAAGAGGCAGCCGATTGATGATTCTCTCTCATCACTGATGTTTCTATCTGTCCCTCTCCCTTCTTCTCTCTGAAATCAATAAAAATATATTTATTTTAATTTATCTTATTGTTGAAATTATTATAGATGTCCCCTTTACCTCATTGACCCCCTCCACCCCACCTTCACCTCATCCCCAGGCCTTCCCCATACTATTGTCTGTGTCTGTGGGTTATGCATTTATGCGTGTAAGTTCTTTGATTAATCTCTCCCCACCCACTCCCCCACCCTCACCTTTCCTCTGAGGTCCCTCAGTCTGTCCCACGTTTCTATGTCTCTGGATCAATTTTGTTCATCAGTTTATTTTGTTCATTATATTCTACATATGAATGAGATCATGTGATATTTGTCTTTCTCTGACTGGCTTATTTCACTTAGCATAATACTCTCCAGTTCCCTTTATGCTGTCCCAAAGGGTAAGAGATCCTTCTTTTTTACAGCTGCATAGTGTTCCATGGTGTGAATGTCCCAGAGTTTTTTTATCCACTCATCTACTGATGGGCACTTAGGCTGTTTCCAGATCTTAGCTATTGTAAATTGGCTGCCATGAACATAGGGGTCCATATTTTAAAAAAACAAAACAAAAAACCTTGCTCCAAGCAGAAAGATTCACTCTGTGTTACAAAAGATGCTCTTTTTAGGAAGAGGTTATGATCTAAAATATTTTAAAATGGATGTCTGTGGGGAACTCAAAGTAATGGTCTGTGCTCTTGAAGTATTGTGCGTAAGATAAAAACTAAATTGCCGTATAAACAGATTATATTGAGTTTTAAACTATTCACAATGTGAGTCCTGAAGATGGCAGAGCAAAGGAAGTCGCTGTGGCCATGACCAGGCTGGGAAAGAGCTCTTAAGGTGGAGTATTATGAGAGAAGGAGAGCAGTGTGCTTGTTCTTTCACCATCTTTGGTAAGGAGTTAACCACAATTTTTATCTACTCTTTACAGCCAGAAGAGTTGAGAGAAATCATTGAGAAAACTAGAGAGATGGAGCAGAACAATGGTCACTACTTTGACACGGCAATTGTGAATTCAGATCTTGATAAAGCCTATCAGGAATTGCTTAGGTTAATTAACAAACTTGATACTGAACCTCAGTGGGTGCCGTCCACTTGGCTGAGGTGAAGGAAACATCCATCTGTGGCATGATTGGACTTGATCTGGCATGCTGCCAGCGCGAAGGTAAACCGGATCCTTCAGCAAGACTCTGAGGGTAAGGTGGCTGGCAACGTAGACCTTGTTCTTAGATCTCAAACTAGCAAGAAGAAAATCCCCGTAGGTAATTTGTGCACAGCAGTCTTTATTCCCTGTGGCTTTAGGTTCTTGCCTCATTTGGGGATTCTAAATGGAAGCTTTCAACGGAGCAGTTCCATTTTATCCATGTAAAAACCTGTTTTCACCTAACTAAATCTTTCCTGCCTAGTCATATCTCCATGAAAAACGTGTGTGTGTATACACAGCAGTCCATGTCTCACATAGTTAAAAATACTGATGTTATTTTAACAGTTAACTTAAATGACTTAATGGGAATTGGTGGGGGAGGGGAGGGACTCTGTTTCTGTGTACTGGGCAAAACTTTATTTCGTAAGAAAACTGGTTTAGTCATCAAAAATACTTAAAATTTTTTTATGTGCTGAAAGTATATACACAACAGATTTCAAAAACTACATTAAATTATGGTGATTAAAAAATATTTTTTAAGGTGCCATTTTGGTCTGGGGCTAGGCTTGAATTCAAGGTAGGCTTGAATTCATTTGTATGTCTTTTAATCCTTGAAAAACATTCCGTTAGAAGCACCAGTTTTAGCTCAAACTTTGTGGATCGGACTTTACTGTACACACAGCAGACTCTGATATAGTTAAGCGCGTACATCATGCTGATCTTTTCAAATATGTGATTTTCTGAATTTTCCTTAAATTGTCACAATTGATTTGGTAACCTTGCTTCCTTTCTCTGATTTGCATAGGACAACAGAATGTGTAAGTTATATTTTTATGAGTGGCAGATGTTCATATAAACTATGTTGACAAAGTTTCTCATGATTCAGTTTTTTATATACATGAGAGGACATAGCACCTTTGACAGTGTCTGCATTTTTATAGAAGAGCACAGTAATTTGATGACTGTGCTATATATAGGTAATAAACTGGAATTCTGTGATGAATATAGCTGCTGTACTGTATACTAATATTTAATAGGTTGACAAATGGTCATGGGTAACACTCAGATTGGACTAAAATTACATCTATCTGAAGGAAATACTATGACATTTGACTTTGAGATCAGAAGGAAAGGATGACCTGAAAGTCATTTGAACATTTTAGGAAAAAAACATGGGTGGGGGTAAAGAGGTTTTTATCCTAACAGGGTCTGCCTCTTATGATCATAATGCAACAGCTTGCTAAACCATAAATGTTTTAAGCTAATGGGATTTTCACCCTGGCATGAAAAGTTGATTTGTAGTCTTTTCAAGCCTTTAGGGATGGTGTGATGTGTGACAAACAACCTCAAATGTGAATGTGTTTTATTTTTGTGATAACTTTAGATACAGCATTTCCTGTTCTCAAAGCTAAACACTGGAATAATATTGAATTGTCACTTAATTTAATGTAAGCAGTTGTTTTTAATTAGTAGTTTGTCTCAGTGTCATGTGTATATTTGATTTTTTTATCATCTACATAATTTTATTTGAACAAATGTAGACAGTTTATATGTTGCCCTTTCTGTTCAAATTTGCATGGCCTTAAAGTTGGCTGCAGAGTGTGTCTTATGTGGAAATACTTTCAAGATGATGTTCATTAGGAAGAAAGTGACATCCTAGGTTAAGGGAAGGAATGCCATCCATACTCTTTTCAGGTCTGAAACACTCCAAGTTTACAGCAGGAAATGCAAAGCTTACTGATTTTCAGCATTGGAAGACAAGGAATATAAGCACTTCATCTTCTCAGTCTTGCAGTTTACTTTCTCCTGGGGAATGAAAGGTAGTCTATGGTAGGCAGTGGAGTTTTGTGAGCTGCTTATCATAACTGACAACTGTTTTCAACCCTAAGATCTAAAATGTTGGCAGTTTGAATTATGTTAGAATGAGATTTCAGGTAGTGTCAGTGGCTGTTGTATCATTCCCTGAGTTAGCCTGCATCCACACTAAGCCACGTGCTATCAAGACTCAGATAATGGCTTTAACAAGCAAATCCCCTACCAAGGCGTGTGCCGAGCATAACGTACTTTAGGAAGCCTAAGAGGTATTTGGGGAGTCAGTGAAGTCTTACAGCTCTTTTCTCATCAGAAATGGTAGAGGGATAGAAATGCTTGTCCCAGTGATACGGATGTGCCGATATTCAACACAGTCCCTAAACAAAGTGAACACTGAGGTGTTGCTAACTTCCTTGAAAGAAAATGGAAAAACCCTTGCTGTACACCTGGCCGCTGTGGCCAGTTCCATTTCCTGTCCCTCTGTGGTTCTGATTGGAGACCCCAGAGAGGGGGAAGTCTTAACCACTTATAGGAATGATACCGGTAGCTAAAAATACGCACGTTCAAATAAGGAAATATCTTTTTTAAAGAAATCTTAAGTTAGAACAGATGAAAAGGAGAACAGTATTTAGACTAATCCAGATTTGCTATGAAAATCTAATGTCTGGATTTTTTTCCCTTTTCTGATGGCCTAAGGAATAAGTATTGATAAGGAATAATTTGAATGTAATTTTGTGAATGTGTGTGCAAAATAAGAACCAGGGAGCTAGCCTTAATAAGGTAACCTTTGTGACATTGTTAATCCTTTGTACTCTTATCCTGTATCTGCACTCTTATTTTGAGATGTCATACTGCACACTGTATTGTAAAAATAAAAAGTAAAATTATATTTCAAATAAAAAAAGCCACCGAGTACTTTCTCTTGCTGTATTTATACCTCTGCCGTAAGGTTTCAGCATCTCTAACAACCGTCCCGTCTTCAAGTTTGTGGGATGAAGTCAGTCCGTTGGGTCCTCTAGGTGAAACACAGATAGCTTTCAACTTATTCTTCACCAGAGGGAAGCTCCCTATTGGCACAGACACAGGTTCTGTTGCCTTAATTTCATTTTTAAAAAAGGAACAACGCATCTTTAATCATTTTACTGTTTATACCATAGTCACATTCAGATTGGCAAAACTGTTCGATAACAGACAGAACAAAGACCTGTCATGCAAAATAAAATAAGTGAAGGCTTCCTAAAGCTTGAGGAGAGAAGTGCACGGTTACACAAGGGTGGCTGCAGCGGTCTCACAACAGCGCCAAGGTGTGTAAGTGGGAGGAATGGAAGTTGCTCTGACAGCAGCTGGCCTGAGACCACTGCTGGCTCGAGGGGAATTTCCTAATATGCTTGGTGAGGTGACAAATGGAGTAGGTGACACTTCTGCAGAATAAATTCTACAAGTTCCCGGGCAGGTTCTCTACATCTCATCTGTGATCAGTGGTTGGTAAATTAGGATTCCAGGGGAATTTTACAACCAGTGAAATTCTTAGGCCAGAAACAAAGCCCCATGAAGTGGCCCTACACGCCGGCCTTCTGGAAGAAGCGGAGCGGGAAAGGTCACTCAAACAGAAGGTCCTCGTCCCTCTCCTCGGCCAGAAGGTTGGCCGGCTCCAGCACCTCACCGGCGGCCTTCCGCTTCGCCAAGTCCTTCTCAGTTTTCTCCTTCAGAATCTTTTTCTTCTCCTGTATTTTCTTTAACCTGTAAAGGAAAGGAATTTTCTGAATGCTATTTCAGTACTAAGTAGATTTGCTTTCTTCTAGTTTTGTAACACGGATAATAAATACAAACTAGAACAAAATTTTACTTTAATTTCAATTTTAGTAATTTATAGCCCATTAAAAAAAGATTTGAGGTACAATACACATATTCTAAGCTAACTGATTTCAAAAGCTCCTGTCCCAAGGTGAATGAACTTTGAAATCCATTCCCAGATAATGGAACAGATTTTGAGCATTTATTAAAGTATCATTCCATTTGGCTCACCACAACCCTGAACAGCACTGAAGGACAGAAACTAAATAACCTTTGATAATTTATATTAGAAGTCATACTCAGCTGCCACTCAAGAGTTCAAGAGGGCCATGTGTTCCCTGAATATGCCTGCCTTTGCCTGTCCCCCACTTCTCTGAACCTGGCACTGGCCCCTGTACACACCTATTTAGTATTTATTGTCCCTACTAGCTCTGAATGTTCATAACTAATTTATGTACATGCATCATTTCTCTCCAAGTACTGCACTAGTTCTCTAATGGTATGATTTACACTACTACATAATGTCCCCTCTGGAACACAGTCAGCATGCATTACATACTGGTTGATTAATTCCAGTTTCTTTTTATATGGGAGACAGACACCCACATAAATCACTGTTTCATTTTAAAAAATAAGTCTATTAATAGTTCCTCTGACCAAACTTTTTGGAGACGCCATGTTTTAGGTATGTGCAAAACTTGGCATAGATCTTTCCTCACAGCCTTTGGCAATATTCTCGCCGCTTATGTATCAGAATAAAATGCAAGCAGTGCTAATTCTAAAGAACAGAAGCCAACAAGTCTCTCAGCAGACAGAGACTTCGGAATATGGAAAACAGAAAATGATCAATAACTGCCAATTCCAACAAACCTATAGAACTCTTCTCGCTCTCTTTCATCCAGCTCTGTGATGATATAAGCAAGGGTACGTTCAATCCGGGGAATGATGACTAGGGTTTAAAAATATATATACACATGAGAACTTCAAACCACCTTTTTTCAAATTGCCAGTGCTCATTTGTATACCAGTTACTTTTTTTTATTATAAAATCAATGTACATTTAATGCATAAAATTTTGAAAACAAAAATATAAAAAAGAAAATGAAGTATAATCCAACCACCCTAAAGTAACTATTATAAACATTTTGGTATGCACCCTTCTAATGTCTTTCCTATAGATAACATTGGACCGCTCGCTATATAGGACACTGAATTTATATGAATATATGACATTGAACCACAGTGTTATTTTAAATATACGGTAGTCTGTTGAAAAGTAGAGCATCAAGGCAGAGAGAATGCAGGGAGTTGGGTTTTGTGTTAGTCATAAGGTTCTGTTTTACACAGAATTTGCCTATTCTTCTAGAATGTGAACATGAGAGTTGGGACTATTACCTTATCCATTTTGTTTCACTTGCAATTCCATGTACAAGGGCTGGCACTAGCAAGCAGTCAGGAAATGTGTTTTTTTAAGTTTTTAAAAAATAAGATAACTTCCTCTTCAAAGAGCCCAAGCAAAATAATGTTGCTATTCAAAGTTTTCTTCTTACCTTAAAACTGAAAAAATGTTCCTTTGATGAAAACTGAGTTTCTTAAGCAAAAAGTATTATATCAACACTAAGCAGTCATAGTTTTAAAATTATGAACTAAGAGAGATGGAAAATAGTGCATCAAATGGGAAAATTTATTTTCAGAAATCAAGGAGAACACAGGACATTATTTCTGTAGGACACAGGCCTAAGGGGGAGGGACTTAAATATTTAATGTGTTCAAAAGATGTATCATTCACTCAATCATTGGAAAGAACTAAAGAAAACACTAGAGTTCTTGAGAAATAGTTTCCACCCTTTATTCATATATAACCAGAAATTAATAAAATATTCCATAATTTTGAACTCACCACTCTCCTTCTATCCAAGCACTTTACATGTTCCTGCACTAATGACTCACTGCACTACCCACCGTGGGCACTGTCTTACCACCCGGCGGTCAGTGCCTGATCCTGGCAGCTGTTCAACAAATGCAGAAGCGTGCACAGTGGACAAAGAGCCCCACAGGCTTGCACTCACCATGTTCAATGGCATTTACACGCCTGTTGGTTATCTTAATAGCTTCATCCAAAGTAACAAAGGAAGTCTAAAACAAAGAGGACAAATAATGTAAGTACAAAGTCTTTCTAAATTGTGCCTGCTACTTGGCTCCATTCAGACAGCACTTGTAGAAAAAATTTGTAAACCGAGACTACTACTTTCAACATGTTAAAAAAATATTTTGTAAGATTTCCATAAAGCTAACACTATCTCCATGCTATTAAACTTACTTCAGACTTATCGAAAGTTATAAAAATGGCAAGAGGAGAGAATCATGCACAAATGACCTAGATACACATTAACTGGCCACAAAGGAAAAACATGGCTTTCATGCATTCACCGTGTTAAATTTGCATTTAAATTCACTGTCCTCACCTAGCAGAGTAAAACTACACCACTGCACATTTTGTTAGTAACACAAGTTGGGACAATGGTATAGAAGCCACCATTTCAGAAATCAAAACATCTTTAGCTTGTTTCAAAGAGGGTCACGGAAACAGCTTGAAGTACTGAACGCAGTATGCCCTGAGCCAAATCTGCATCTACTGCACTCAAATATTAGAAGGAAATGGCAGGAGTTCTTCAGCAATTCTCTACCTACCTGCAGCGAGGCGAGTTCCACCAGCAGTTCCACTGCTTTGGCATAATTCCTCTTTAATTTAGCCAATTGTTCCCCACCTCTGGCTAAACCAGTCAGTTCATAACCTGAAAGAACCAGTCAGACAACATTGTAATTGTAGAATAATCTTCTCCCTAAAATTCCCCAAAAGAAGATAAGGCAGAACAATGCCAAAAGGGAAAAACAAATTGGCTATCTGTGTTAAATGCAAACATGAAGTGCCTATCTCACTCCCCAAACACTGTAGGACATGACGCTGAATAGTCTTCCACAAGGATACTATTCTGACTATAGAAGTTTTTATCCAACCCTCACTTCACCAGACCACTGGAGTTACCAACTGCCCCATTCTCTAAATAGACCATACTGCCTGATGCCCCAGTACAATGACACTCTGTCCAGAATGCTCTAATTTATTCGAGCTGTACTAATTATTTTATGTGGAACAATGAAAGATAAGTGCCCAAGAAAGAATATTGTTTCTATTAAAAAAAATTTTTGATTAAACTCAAAGATGTTTTACTACAAAAATGCTGCCAAATTAGGGAAGGATGAGACAATTATAAAAAATTCAGAGTGGGTTATAAAAAGCTAGGAAGATTTAGCATTCAGTTTGCATCACAGTGTCCAAGATCTTATACTACTTTAAAAAGGCCCAAACTGGAAATTATAAACAATGCATTATGGGTGTGGTTTATGCAGAAAGACAATGTGGAAGTCTAATCAGTGGATTCACACCCAAAGAAAGGCCATCAGCTTATATTTCTGAAGTGTTAAATGGCTATACATTTATATATCTCTAGGTTGAAATAAAATATTTTAAGATAGGTACAATGTTTAATGACTCCCAACCATAACACCTTTTGGTGAACTGACTATTATCCTGGCTGTATCAGACAAGGCTCTAACACTGGAACCACCAAACTCATTTTCCAAAACAAGGTTCACTTAAAAAGAAATCAGGACCCAGAGACACTTACTGTCAGTTCCTTCATGGTAATGTTCAAATACTGGCAAAGTAACACCTGTTAAACACAGAAAAAGTCAACAGATCGTATGGGATTGTAACTGGCTTCAAGGAGTGAACTTAGGAACCTGCCTTCTTAAGTGTTCAATCCTATTCAAAAATTAAATTAGCTGAGTAATAAGGGATCTGGTTGTTACCGTGGGGTTTTTTTCCTTTCAGCTTTGATGGCTTAATATACAAAAAATTGCACATATTTAATGTATACATTTTGATGAGTTTAGACACATGCATCCATCCATGATACCATCACCACAATCAAGGTAATAAACATATCTCCAAAAGATTTGTTGTGTCCCTTTTCCTGTGTGTGTGTGTGTGTGTGTGTGTGTGTGTAACTCTCAATATGAGATCTACCCTCTGAACAAGTTTTTAAGTACACACCATATTATTCTATTAGTAGTACAGCATATCTCTGGAATGTATCCTGTATAACCTTAATTTTATATCTACTGAACAACTCCCCATTTCCCCTACCCCAACCCCCTGGCAAACACCAGTTACAATGGGTTTAACATGTAAAGCCAATCAACTTGTTCTAGGCAGAAAAGATTAACTGGGATATCAAGATATTGCTATATAAACAGATTAATTTTAAAATGTCACCTTTTCTCCCCTAAGGGTTCTAAAGGGTTGAAGAGTTACCTGCTACATTATCTTTCTTTGCTCGAATCTTCACTTGGGCTTTATTTACATTTTGGATAACGGTGGTGCTGCAGGGGGAAAAAAGGCCTTGGTTTAGTTGTGTTTTTAGAGTGAAAAATAAACCTACCACTGGATAATTTTAACAAGAGTGAGGTGTCACAGGTAAGTATGTTCTGATAACATCTTTTTCCAGAAAAGGACAAAAATCACTACTTCCAGAGGAGGGCGTCAGAGAGCAAAGAGTGAGAATCAGCCCTACAAAAAGCAACAGAGAATGATTTCAAAGTATGCAGACTGCTTGAGTTTTCAGTCAAGACGTGGGATTTTCATCCTGCTAATGTAATTAAGAGAAAGCTTGCCGTCCTTTTAGGTCTGCTGTTCAAATCTAAGTTTGGCTAAGCAGGAGTACAATTCCTTTACCCTAGAACTTACCTACCTTCCATCTGCCTTTGTCTGACTCCTCATTTTTATTATAAAACAGTGTTTTCCCCGTAACCACCCTAAAGCATTCACGGACCACTTACACACTACTGATTCCCTCCCTCTTCCAGAAAAGTCAATGCAAGTAGTTATCCTACCAACACTGGCAAAACTTAGTCTACTGCTTCAAAGGCCTTATGCCCCTCAGGCTGTTAAGACCTGCCCACCAGGTAATGATCCTAGATAGATAATAGAAACTAAGAATGAAGGCATTGTTTTATTGGGCAAAGAAAAATAAAATCAAAACCCCTGAAAATAACTCCTACCTCTGCCCCTGAATAGCCATTTCACTCAGGAAGGCACTGAACTTAAACTGAGAATAACTGCCTACCGGGTCTACTTCACAGTCTTATTTGGGGAATCGCATAACATGGAAATGGGCAAAACCCCTTTGTAAAGCAATAACTGAAGTACTTTGTATGCTTTGTAAAGCATA
Organism: Miniopterus schreibersii; assembly: GCF_964146895.1. Lineage (NCBI taxonomy): Eukaryota > Metazoa > Chordata > Mammalia > Chiroptera > Miniopteridae > Miniopterus > Miniopterus schreibersii. Next base: position 176,604,147 of record NC_138101.1, read on the forward strand.
TATTGACAGGGCAAAAGCCATAAAATACATGCCCTTTAAATGATCAATTCCATCTTCAAAATTTTATCCTAAGGAAATAATTCAATAGAAACAAAAATACATATGAATGAAGATGTTCATGGCACCTTTTCTAATATTCCAGAAAATCTGGCACCTTTTCTAATATTCCAAACCCAAAGGTCCTCCATTAGGAGGAAAGGTTAAAGAATTATGGTACATCTAGAGAAAGATTATGCAGCTAAGTGAAAACAAGGAAAAATATTTATGATAACGATGTTAAATGAAAATGGACTATAAAATATTAAGTATCCTGTGCCTGCAACTATGTAACAGATACATGTGGGTAGTAATAAAGACAGTGGTGTTAAGGTGATGGGGTTAGGTGTCCTTCCTTATTACTCCTATATCAACTGTCTTTAATGCTTATATTTTTTAAATTTAAAATGGCTTTTAAATAAAATTATGAACATAAAAGCACTCTGATTTTTCAAAACACCCCCTTTAGTCTTCTTACCTGAAGTCCCCTGCTGTGAATTTGGCCTCAGCAAGTGAAAAGGCAGCTTCTCTCATCACTTCACCCATCAACATTTTAGTCTGAAAAAGCATAAACCAATAGCTGATACAACTAAGTTTTTTACAAGGAAAAATCATAATCATGTTCCTTTAATAATCATCAGTATTTTATGTCAGGTGTGCATGTAAACACTGATTTGATAATGATAAAAAAAAAAAAAATTCCAACTTTGCTTGAACAGTTTTGGTTATGGTCACTAACCTTGTTGCAAAACCATAAGTTTTATAATTAAAACATCAAAATAAAGACATTAAGAAATCAAAAACTGAATCTTTACTGCAGGACTATGTTATTTCTGAATGGGTCCAAGACGATTGACTTAAATTAATCTCCTAAATTCATTACAGTGCAGTCAAAATCCTAATGGCATAGTGATTCTAAAATAAATCTGGAATAGTCTGAGAATATCCAATAATTTATTTTGAAAGAGAAGAGTAACTGGGACAGGTGGGTAGAGAGCTACCTTACCAAGTATTAAAAATGTATAGCTATGATAAGGAAATAAATCAGGTACTGGGTCGGTAAGTCAATGAAATGGAATAGACAATTCAGAAACAGCCCCAGGACTACACTGGAATTTAGTAGTGTAAAGAGACCATTCAACTGGCCATCCATTTACAAAATGATAAAGCTAAATCCCTACCTCTTCACATCACCACCACCACCCCCAAAAACCCAGAAATTATTAAAGATTTTTAAAACTGTAAAATAAAACAGAGTATTTTCCTAATCTTTTTAGGTATTTCCAAGCATTATATGTAACCCAAAAGCTATATAAAGGAAAAGACTAACAGATGTGACTGAAAAAAATTAAGATATCATTTTTAAGAAAGTTAGACTTGAAGAAAATATTTTTAGCATTTTATACACTAAATACAGAACTTCCACACAAAAATAAAAGAAAATCAAATTACCAGTAAACATGAAAAGATGGTCAACATCACAATCAAAAGTAGTACAAACTAAAGTAAGATAGCAATTTTAGACCAATGTATTGGCAACAAATAAAAAAATTAATACCCAATTAAGAAGAATTTAAGAAAATAGGTCCTCTCACTAATCATTTGGTAGATACATAAATTAGTATAACAATTTAGAGGGCGATTTCACAGTTATTTATCAAACATTTAAATGATTCTTGAGAGTCTAAGATTCTTTTCCAGAGAAATGCTAGCATACATACACATAAGCAATGCTAGCATACATACACATAAGGACTTAAGAGTACCTTCCCCCACAAATGGTAAAATTACACATCCATCAATAGTAGAGAAACGGTTAAATTCCATTACCCATGTGATGGAGTACTATTCAGCTGTTATACAGAATAAGACTGATCCATATGTAGTGACATAGAAAGCTGTCCACATTCTGCTATGGAGTAAAGGAAGGGGGAGTGGGGCAGAAAATAAATGTTACATAAATATAAATATGTGTGTGTGTGTGTGTGTATATTACATATATACACATAAATATATATATATGTAAGTTGCATGCACGTTTGTTACTAAGAACATGTGTGTGTGGATATACAGCCACACATGATACTCTTGGTATATGCTTTACAAAAGCAATACTTTTGATATGTGTTAAGAGAGATTGAGAGATTGAGGGAGAAAAAAATTGAGAGAGAGAAGAAGGAAAGGATATAAACCAAAATGTCACAAAGAACTCCTCTGGGAAATGAAAGGATAATTGGGGCTGGGGAAGGGGAAATGGGAAAGGACTTTTACTTTTTTATATACTTCTGTATTCACACATCATTTATCCAAAAAGTACTGAGTTAAAATACCAGGTGCCAGCACTGTGCTAGGCACTGAAAATATATTGCTGAAAAGACAAAGTCCCCCTCTCATGGAACTTACATTCTCTAGTGGGGTTAACCAATCAAACAAGAACATACCATGCAGTAGTACGTGCTATGATAAAAACAAAATAAGGAAATGTGACAGAAGTAAATACGGTGGTCACTTCAGATTGGGTGATCAGCAATGGCCTCTGGGAAGAGACCAGGATGGCCAGAGGAGCCAGTCATAAGTAGTTCTGGGGAAAGAGCATTTCGGACAGAAGAAACAGCTAATGCAAAGGCCCTGGAGGAGGCTGTTAGGAAGAATGCGGCAAATGAGATCAGGGAGGCAGGCAGGGGCCAGATTAGGTCAAGTGGGGCTCAGGAACAAGAGCAAGGAGTTTGGATTTTATTAAATGAACTATGTGAATTACTTTTACTTTTGAAAAAAAAAATTTAATTCAAATAACCGAAAGTAAAATGTCAATAGCCACCTGGCAGGCGTGGCTCAGTATTGAGCATCGACCTAGGATCCAGGAGATCGTGGTTCGATTCCAGTCAGGGCACATGCCCGGGTTTCAGGCTTGATCCCCAAAAGGGGGTGTGCAGGAGACAGCAGATCAGTGACTCTCTCATCATTGATGTTTCTTTCTCTCTCTCTCCCTCTCCCTTCCTCTCTCTGAAATCAATAAAGAAATATTAAACAAAAATGTCAACAGCCATGTTCAATTTTCCTTAGCTATTTCTAAAATACTGTTCTAAGCAAAGTTCATTCTACCTCTATGATCTTCTTTAGGATCTGTCGAAATCGAAGAGTTAAGGCATCAGATTTTTTCTTCAGGAGGTTTCGACCTGTCTGTGCTCCTTTTAATCGAGCCTTCATGATGGTCTGTGCCCTGTATAAAGAAAGTTAAAGACATTTATTCCCATTGTTTAAAAGAAATAAAAATTCCTCCCCAATACAATGTTAAAATTATGCTTTATTTTTGATGTCATCAGAATAATATATAGCATTTGTAGTTGATGGGTTTAATTGGTTTCTCAATACTGCAGTTTTCTACCCTCAAGTGTTCCATAAATGAGAAGTGTATTTATTTAAAACTGAAAACAATGTTTTAATCAATATTTGGCAAAAATACTTATTAAGTCATAATAAAATTTATCAGGAGTGCTATTTTATAATGCCAGCATGGTTTAAATACTTATTTGATTTGTAAGTTAAAACAATATCTGTTTCCATTAGAAGTGTATTAAGGATTTTTTTTTTAAATCTGTCCACTAATTTATATCAAAATTCAAAATGCACTTACCTTCAGGACCAGCAATTCCACTTTAAGGAATTTATCCTACAGATTTACTCCCACATGTATACAAAACATGTCTAAGGTTAAGAATGAGCACTCCAGCACTATTTACAATACAAATGGGTGGAAACAAGTTAAATGTTCCATAAATTATGTCTCATTATACAATGGAATGACATGCAGTCATAAAAAAAAAGAGTAAGGTAGGTCGACATGTGTTTCCTATATTATATATACTGTTTTAGCTATGCAAAGCAAAGAAGGATAAATATGCTTATATAGATACAGAGAAGAGACTAAAAAGGATTCACAGAGACTGTAAGTTTCCTTTGGGAAATGGGGCTGACTGAAAAAAATAAGATTTACTTTTTACTACTATATTCTTTTGTATCTTTGGCATTTTATTCCACAACCACTTATTACTTTTTCTATTAAAAGTGTGGTATTAAAGTGTTTTGATATCAATCAAGATCCTACTACCATTTTATTAATTTGTAAATGACTTTACATAGCAAATAAATGTAATAAATTAGGTAACAAATGACTCTGGGTAACTTATAAGCGACATATATTAGTAAAGACTCCTAAGAAGTGACAAGCTACTGAAGTCTCCTTACCTCCTATTTCAACCTTTTCCCATCAGAAACCCCAATACCAAAGTCTAGAAACCAACAGTAGAAATTAACATTTCTGTTCTTGCTCCCATATGCCAAATAAAATTTAATAATGGAATAAAGTGGGTAATAAGTTCAACAATAGATTATCTTAAATACTTAAAGTGATTTGTTTAACGGGATATAATTTCATATGAATGGTTTGATAACCAATTGCAAAATAGTGGGTATTAATGGACGTTTTGGCTAAATTCTTAGTATTTAAATCTTTTACCATAGTGCAAAGCTTACTGAGGCAATTCTCTAGCTGGAAGGAGCTTTAGACATTATCCTTAAAGTTAAGAAAATGAGGCTCAGGAAAATGAAACAACTTTCCCACAGTCACTCAGTGAAGAAAAGGCAGAGCAGGACCTGAAACAAATTTCTGGCTCCAGTGACTCGCCCAGGCTCAAACTCTCAAACCTAGCTAGGTCCACTGTACCCCAAACACATGGGACTACAGATTATGAATAGCACCAGATGAACAATTCTCTCTCTAGCAATCAGGGACTGACTCTGCACTCACTGAAGGTCTAACCAGTGAAGCTGGTTCAGTTTCTTGCCTGAACAGGAGCTAGCCACCCCAATGTGTACATTTAAACATACTGTATTGTTGACACTAACCACCAGAATTTCGGCTCAAAGAGTTGGATCAAATTTAAGTCAAATCCTAGTACTGCAGCTTCCAGCAAGTTCATAGTAAAAAGGCAAACTGGTTGATAAAATTGAACTTACCATGCTAATTTTAATTTCCTCTTAGGTAATGGCACCTCTGTAAAATAAAACTTTTACTCTTGACACTTGAAGTGTGACTTGCCCAAGGGTTTACAGCCCTTATAGGTATAATTTGGATTTAACTGATTTCTGTGGACTCCAAATCCTTCATGCCTCTTTTAATCTCACCCTAAACTTGCTTCTGTCTCTGGTGCCTAAGTGGGTGTCAGCCCCATTTCACAGGCTAATACTGTAAGCTGGAACTGTCTCAAAGAGAAGTCACTACTGTATTTTCTAGCCTAGCTCTTAAAAAAATTGTTTTTTTACAAGTTCCAGCCCTACTTAAAAGTGTCTGACCTTCAGCTAGGATGATAACTTGTTTCCAGATGAATCAAAGACATATGACTACATGACCAAGTACCTGCGCTAAGCCTTGGGGAAAATATTTAGAGATGCCGTTAACTTCCTGCACCTGATTTTCCCCTTAAACAGCAAGCTGGGTGCTCTCAAATAGCAATTTTCACCTTCACAAACCTATCATTCTTCTTAAAGAAGTCTATTTTCACCTCTTAGTCTTAAAGTATAACAAAAAAAGGTTAACATTCTACTACTATCTAAGATTAACACAGCCAAACTTCAGTTGAACCAGTGAAAACAGATTTTACTTAGTAACAACTCAGTAGGGGAAAGAGCTGAGCTCCATTCTTATTTGTGCAGAGGTGACTGGCATTTTAAAGGAAGAATGAGGGAAGGGAGAGAGAGGGGACTCTAGAAGAATCAGGGACATGAAAAATTACAAAGGGCTGGTCAGTGGAAATTAGTGGAAATGTGGCTGCAATTCTGGAAGTTAGGATTCTATCCTCGCTGACAGAGGCCCTATCCTTCCTGGTAATTACATTTCAAAGAAATGGTTTTCAGGTCCTTGAGAAAGATACTTCTATATACAGGGAGTCCCAAAAAAATGTATACACACACTTTGAATAATTATAAAGGCAGTGTTTATTAAACCACATTTCATTTTCAAAATTGAGCTATCAGCTGTTAAAGTGTGTATACATTTTTGGGGACCCTATACATCTCAATGGGAAAATGAAAGATTCATAAACTGAAGAGTTAATGCCCTAAGAAAGGGCGGTCAGAGATCTACCATCAGGTGTTGGCTAGAACAAACAGTAAATTCTCCAGGCAGCGCTGAGCTTTCTCAGGCAGACATTTTAATGGGGGCCGGTATCATCTAGGAACACAGCCTTAGACTGCTACAAGCTATGCTAGAGATTGGCTCTCTTCTCCACAACTGACAATTCCCAGGTAGTACAAACAGCTATTAGAAAGTTAGCAGGTGAAAGTAAAAATATAAACAAACAGCCAGTAACTCCTTCATTTCAATAAGAGCGGAGACAGAAATCTAGGTTTGGGGTTTGAAAATAACTCTTATTTTAAGAGTCCTCAGATTCTCTGAGAAAAAGGTCAAGATGAAGAAAAACAACAGAATACTTCCAAAGAGATAGGACCACAATAAAAAAAAAAAAAATCTAAATGTCAGAGCCGAAACTGATCTTCTGCTCCTCACTGGGAAAAAAAGAAAAAAGAGGAAGAGGAGGAGGAGAGGGCCAATAAGAACAATCTTTACTTTCCACACATTGTTAGGTACTTGTGAGAAAACCTCAAAATTTTCTTTACAGACTGACCAAACACCTAGGGCGACATGCTATTTCTCCTGCCAAAGAAATCAGGCCAAATGAGAAAGGAAGTGCACAGCTGAGCAGATTCCAAGGCCTGGGTTCATTCAAGGAACATTTTCTGTGGACTGTCTATGGATGGAGACACTCTCATCCTGGAGAGAGCGCACAGTCCAGTGGGAAAGCTAGGTAAATGCCATCCACTCTACAAGGTGATGGGGGATATTAACGGAGGTCTGAACAGGGTGCAGTGGTGACAGAGCAAGAGGAATGCCTCAGAAACTCGGGGCTATCTTCCCACCGCAGGTGACATTTCATGGGATTTTGGAAAATGACTAAGGGGATCTAAGATCGAATCTGAGGTCCACGCTAGGGCATTTCGATTCAACACCCAATTTGGCTTAGAAGTCTCTTCTGTATGCAGTAAACTTCCCTTCTCAGTCCATTTATCAAACCTCGTTGGCTTGTCCATCTCTTCGCTTAACCGAACGCTGTTAGGGCAGGAGTGGCGACGATTCGTAGTTACATAAAATCAGGGCCCGGTTCAATAGGGAGTGTGGAATGAATGGCTCGATTAATGAGGAAGGTCAGCCGACCTCCACAAAAGCCAGCAGGCCAGGTGCTCGTTCCTAGGGGCCGGGATCGCTCTGACCAGCCGGGTTCACTCGGAGGAATGTGTGAGGGGGCCGTCGGGGAGCCTCGCCCTGCACTCACGAAACGAGACGGGAGAGCTCAGGATCCGCCCAGAAAATCTGGAACCTCGCCGCTGGTCCAGGGTCGGAGGAAACGAGGATCCCTCCAGGCGTTCCTGAACCTAATGAGAGCTGCCCGTCCCATTCTTTTACTTACATTCGCGAGGGAAATATTTCAATTCGGTCTTTGCCCGACATTCTGACGGTGACTGTTCGGCTCGGGTTCCCGGCCCGGCAGTCGCGGTTGCCACAGACCCAGCCACAGTGCCTTCCTCTACCGGAGTCAGCTGATTGTGTCACTTGACACCCCCCTCGTTGCTAAGAGGCCGCGGCGATACGCATTCCTCACTTCCGCTTCCTGTTGGCACTGGGGGTGAAAGGGTGGGTGGTGGGAGGGACGGGAGGACGTGAAAAGGGCGATGCCCGGATGTTGAGGCGCGCGCACCACGAGACGGCCCCTTACTTTGGGTTCACTTTCTAGCCCCTCCCACTCCAGCTTCCGGGCGGCTGCGCAAGGCTGTGCCAGCTGGAAGCGAAAGAACCAGAGAGAAGAGTACACGCCTTCTCTTCCTCCGGTTGTCATCTTTGGTCACAGCGCCACCTCATGATTGGCCCAACCTTTGAGATAGAATTTATTCTTCGGGGACAAGGAAACAGAGTCCTCCCTCTTCCCTGCGCCTTGAAGGTTACTTATAGGAAACTAAACGAAGCTTTGAGAAAGTGTAATTTTCAAGTCCTCCTGTGATCTACGTTCTTCCTTGTTCTCGGAGGACCTGGACTCTATGGTCAGTGGGGAAGAAGGGCCTCTATTCCGTTGGCGCTGGCGTGTTGCGAGGTGGTGCCGCATGCGCCGTGGGGTTGAGCGAAGCGCACGCTGAGGAGGAGCGGCGGCGGCGGCGGCGGGTCAAGTGTGATCTCTACGATTCAGAAGCGCGGCCCCAGACTCCACTGTGGGATCCAGACGTATACCTCAGGTGACTAGTCCTCTAGATCGGTTTCTCAGAGAATTCGCTGTGCTTGTGTCCCGTACGTGGGTGGTCGAGAGAAGGTAGGCCCCTGGCTAGCACCTCTCCCGTCCGTGCGCGGGAAGTGTTTGGACACCGCCGCCACCACCCGCCGGCGTCGCGTCGGTCTTGCCGTGTTGCAGAGGTGCCTCTACGAGCGGAGGAGTCTCGTGAAGGAGAGGGGGCCGACTGACTGCACCTCCTCTTCAGTACACTTAAAGGGAGGCTGCCTTGAGGTGGGGGCGCCTTGGGGGAACGCAGCGACACCCCCGAGGACGCTGTGCACTTCGCTCCTTCCGGGCTTGACAATTCCGACCTTTTTTTTTTTCTTTCGGTCACAGAAAGTACCACCTCTCAGTGGAAACCAGACCGGACACCTCAAGGGACCACTGGGATGGGTTACAGGTTAGGCAAGAGCTGGGATATAAAGGGTCCATGAGTAATTTATTCATTTGATCGTTTATTTTTTAAAAATTGAAGCCCATACTGCCTTATCGCTCGAGATGAGCATTTCTATAGAATGAGTCACTCCTTCAAATTAAAACATGCTGTGGAGTTTAGTACGCTTCCCGTCTGTCTGCCTGCCGTATTTCAGCACCGATGACCACAGAATTACAGGCTGTGGTCTTACAGTGAAGTAAAACGAAAACTTAAGGAAATTTTAAGGTTAGGTACCTATTCAGCCTGAGGTCGCTTTTATTATTCCCCAAACTTAAGCTACTTTAATTTTTGTTAAACAAGAAACGTTGTTTCGTGGGGAGGGGGGACTAACAGAGAAGTCTTGGTTTTTCTCTCAGTTGAAGTTGTTATTCAAGAAAAAACTTGTGACTGTGTGTCTTTGAACAGTTTGGGAATTAATTCTACTTACAGAGCTATACTGCCAATTCTCAGTTTCTGATGCCAGAAGATCTCAGAGATGCACAGTGGTGTTTGTAGATCCTGGTGCTTCCTTTTGCAACTACAGTGAGATCATTTAAAAGTGCTTTTTTTTTCTGTAGCACTCCTATACTAAAAACTAGCATTCAGAGAGCGTGTTAGACTGTTTACCACAAGAGTTGTTTCTAACACATAATACATGTCATTTGGAAACGAATGTGGACTTCCTGTATCCATTATGCTGACTTCGCCATACACTGGTTTAAGAAAGAAGTCCTACCTACCATTTAACTAAGCAAAGCTGCTGACAGTGCAGGGTATTTGAAATTAGCTTGGAGTTTTGTTAATGTATTCTGAAAGATGGACATTCTTTAACAAAGAACTCATATGGTTTTGCAGTACTGTGACATATTGAGATTCTGTGGGTTCAAGACACCCTGGATTTAATGTCGTAAGACTTGTTTTTAGCTTGTGTTCTAATACTTACTAAGCATTTGTTTTTAGGAAGTCACTTAATATTTCTGTTCCTTGGCTCCCTGTTAATTGATTGCTCTGCTGTGATCCTTTCATAGTACCTCTTATTTTGCAGTTACTGGCTTATTACTTTGTTTCCCATTCCAAACTTAAATTCTAAGCTACAAAATGGAAATAATATTTCCTTTATGTGTATTTTATCTCATTTGATACTCTCCGCAAATCCGTGTGCGGTACATGGCACAGACTAGAAACTACAATTCAGTGGGAACACATTTTCAAACTAGCTAGTAAGTAAGATAGCAAAGACTGGTACCCACATGTACAACTATTCACAAAATTCACTATGCTACTTGCCTGAAGTCAAAGGGCTTTGAAAATTATATAAAGGACTGATAGATGCCTAACTTGTGGCTTCTATTTTCCTGACTGCTTTTTTAAAAGTTAGTGTAATTATTAGCGTAAATAAGGAGATATGTTCAAAATTTGTCAACCAATATGCAGGCTCTTTGTGAAATGCACTCTTTTTGTACTTACCAGGAATCTCGTGAAGGAAAGTGAGCCAAGTGACTGTACAGCCTCTTCAATATACTTAAAGTGAGGATGCTTTGAGATGGGGCGCCTCAGGAAAATGCAGTGACACCCTCGCCCTAGGACGCTGAACACTGTGCTCTTTCTGGGCTTGAGAATTCTGACCATTTTAAAAAAAACAAAAACCACACAAGACTGAATAGCATACTGTTAGCGGTATTCCTTTATTTACCTTATATATTGCAAAGAGACTTGAACCCCCTACGGCTGTAGCATTTATATCTCCCTTCAGAATTCTTTTACACTGTTGCCTGTGTTCTTTAACCCTCAAGTTGAGCCTTATTTCCCTCAAATTATCAGCTTTACTATTTGAAGAAACTTGATAAGTAAATGTGGGTAGCACATATTAAATTTCTTAAAACTATTTCACAGATCTCCATGACATCATTTTATTTTGATACCCAGTTCAAAACATTTTTAGCTCTCAAATTTTAGTACTTTATATACAGATATTTGACAATAGCCCCCCATCCCTGCCAAAAAAAAAAAACCTACTGAAAATGAAATGACCTGCTCAGCTGTTTTTTTGGTGGGTAATCCTGGCCATTGAATGTCCACTGCCCTTTATTTCCTAAACCTCTATTTTGTCAAGCCACAGAGAAATACATCTCTGCCACTATTATGAATGTGCTGCTTTATTTTTTTGTTAAACAGGATAGATTAGCACTAAAAGTTTTTACTAATCTACAGTATATGCTTCAGCACTAAATATGTATATTAATGTTACTTTTTGTTTAAGGTGTGTCTAATTGTAATATATCAATAATGTTGAGAGAAAATATTGCCTAATGAATAAGCACAGACTGTAGATCCAAACTTCAAAGGTTCAAATTCTGACACTATCACTGGTCAGTAGTATATGACAGAACAAGTTGCTTAACCTATGTTTCAGTTTCTTCATCTATAAAATTAAGAGAAGTAGAACTTCAGGAAGATAAGCAGCAGCCAGATCATACAGGACCCTGTAGGTAGTGGAAAGATGTATATAAATCAGTGGGAAGATACATGTGGGGACAGTTAGCACTGCAGCACAACTCTGGTGGCCTGTGAGCTGGATATGGATGTTCTGTCTTTAAGATCAAGTAATGGCAGCCTTATTTCCCAATTAATAAGAAAAAGATAAGTTAGTAAATTTTCACAAATTTTTGTAGGCATTTAGGTCCTATTACTGCCTGTTTTCTGAGCTTTGATGAGTAAACTGGTTAAGGTTTGAAGAAAATGAAAATCATCAACTATGATTAGTTTGAGAGCTTCTGTTTAAAAATATATTTCTATTTATGGTATGATTTTAGGCTTGTGGGTCATAAAAGGAATATTGCTGAAAGTAGGTTGGGTGGATCAAAGGGAATAGTTTTAAATACACTTAATGCTTGTAAGTTAAGAGAAACTTGAATTTTATAGTAATGGAGATCTATAAATCTATTCTCAAGATTGGGTATACCTAATCAACAAAAGGTAAGAGTATTTGGGAGTGATGAAAAAATTAGAAGCTGGAAAATTTGGATAGGAGGGTACATGTTAGTTCAATTTAATATCTGTTGTGATTAATAAACTTAGTGTTTGTCCTGATATGTGATCTTATAATTTTGGCTATAATAAATTATAGAGTATATCATTTAATATACAGTTATGGTTAGGATTTAAGTTAAAGAAGATTCTTCCTTTTTTATGTAGTGGATAGCAGCATATACAGTCTCAGCTGATGAGGAGAAAGAATAGCTTTAGAATTTGCTGATAGGTTTATTGATGCGTCCCATCATTTGTTTTTTCTTGAAGTGGTGGTAGTAAAGTAGTATTAAACTCTTGAGGTGTACCTTTAATCCTTAGATCTCAGAGTACTTTATAGATGGTCATTATTTTTTATGATTCTTCTGAAACTGATGGCAGAGAATCACCCAGCCTTACAAAAATGTGGAGCAATATATAAATTAAAGCTTGGTTCCTAGACATCATCTATTTTCTGATACCATTTAAGAAGTTTAAAGAGGTAAGAAGACTAGCAACTTCTTCCAGCAAATTCACTAGCAAACTATGGAAAATTGACTGACACTTTATTTTGACCTTAACTGAGCACTTACTTGATTCCTTTGTTTAAATTGCAGAATGCCGGGTCTGAGTTGTAGATTTTATCAACACAAATTTCCTGAGGTGGAAGATGTAGTGATGGTGAATGTAAGGTCCATCGCTGAAATGGGGGCTTACGTCAGCTTGCTGGAATATAACAATATTGAAGGCATGATTCTTCTTAGTGAGTTGTCCAGAAGGCGTATTCGTTCTATAAACAAACTCATCCGAATTGGCAGGAATGAATGTGTGGTGGTCATTAGAGTGGACAAAGAAAAAGGTAAGTGAGAAAAATACCTAAAATACAGGGTGGGGCAAAAGTAGGTTTATGGTTGTGAGTATGCAACACAGTTTATTCTTGTATTAATATTAATTACGGTATTTTCCATACGAACAACTGTACCCCTACTTTTGGCCCATTCTTTATAACTTTCAGATTTAAAATGGTTTATTATAAAATGTATTTTTTGTAAATTGCCTACTACAGTAAAAAACCAGAACACCTTGTTTTATAAATTCTTTAACGTACAAAGTTGTTACGGAAGGATGCCAGTTAGCCATCTAAGCAAGACCTCTTAAGTTAGTGGTTTAATTAGTACATCACAGGGCTCATTTTTATGGGTCAAATAACTTGAATTTTATTCCCAGAGGCATTTTTCATTTAATATTTTCAGACCATGGTACATAAACAATTTATAAGTTTTAAATTGCATATCATTCTGAGTAGCATGGTGAAATCTCTAGCCTTTCTGCCCAGTACGTGAATCACCCCTTTGTCCAGCATATCCACACTGTATACACTACCTGCCCATTAGTAACTTAGTAGCCATCTCAGTTATCAGATTGACTGTCAAGTTGCAGTGCTTGTGTTCAACTAACCATTATTTTACTGAATAGCCCCAAAGTATAAAGTAGTGTTGTTGGCAATTCAGATACGCCAAAGAAAAGGCATAAGTGCATCCTTTAAATGAAAAACTATGGATGTATAGGGCAAAAAGTAGTATATATAGAGTTTGGAACTAGCTGCAGTTTCAGGCATCCACTGGGGGGTCTTAAAACATATCCCCTGTGGATAAGAGGGGACTACTGTATTCCTTAAACTTTAATAAGTCTTCATGTCACTGCCCCAGAATGACCTAGAATGCTGTCTTATCTTGTATTTCGTTATTCTTATAAAAAATATATAACAAGGAATCAAATGTCCACCTGCAATCAGAAAAATATTTTATTTGCATATGCAATAGATACATGTAAAAATAATAGCTGCATTGTTTTTGCAGTATTAATTAAAAACAGGAAATAATCAGAATCATGGTGAAATAAATCATGACACTTCTGATGTGGAAAGGTGTCCAGGATAAGATAAGGAAAAAAAGCAGAGTATGGAAGATCCTATGGAGGGGGATCCATTTAGGATGCTAGAAGATTAGTTTCTATTGGACAAACCTTTAAAAATAACAGCTTTAAACCCTGATTTAATTTTTTTTTTTTTTTTTAAACTAAAGACATTGGTAACAATCAAAAGCAGGCTGAAATTGAAGGAAGAAAGGAATTGCCTGGATAAGTTTTGCAGCTTTTTGTCTGAATGTGTGTCACAGATAGCTTCAAGCCAATATTCTAGTGGAAACCTACAGTCTAAATGGCTTGAGAACCAGAGGTGATAGTTCGGAATAACCACAGCAGTTAAAAAGTAGTAACAGAGGTCAGAGAAAGAGACACAAGAAAAACTCCTAAATTTATATATGAATTATGCTTAACTCTCTACAGGTTAAAAAACTAAGCAGGTTTCAGTTGCTTTCTACCTGGGAGACAGACCTTATAGTTCTGAATTAACTGCCTGCTGTAACAAAATCAGTATCTTTAAGGGGAACATAAAGAAATTCAGAGTTCGTCACATACCATTCACAGTGTTCGGGATACAGTCCAGAATTGCCAAACATTTGAAGAAACAGGAAAATACGGCCCGTACAGAAGAGAAAGGGCAATCAGTGGAGACTGACCTAGAGATAAGCCTTATGTTGGAATTAGCAGATATTGTAACTGCTCAAGGATATTAGGAAAATATGCTTGTAATGAACAAAATGAAATCTCTATAGAGAAATTAGAAACTTTCACACAAAAAAAGCAATATAAATTCTACAAATCAGAAGTACAATATCTAAAAAATTCACTGGATGAGCTAACAGATTAACGATGACAGTGAAACTTGAAGATAGTTCATTTAAAATAGGACCAATCTGAAGAACAGGAAAAAACCTGTCAAATATCAAAAGTTCTATTCCAAAAGAAAAGGAAAGGGCAGGAAATATATTTGTAGAAATCATGTCCAAAAGTTTCCCGTATTTGCTGGAAAAATGTAAATTGGAGGGGCTAGCAAACCTCAAAGATAAATACTAATAAGATTGCATCTAAGCATATCAGACTATTGAAAAACAGATAAAGAGAAAATCTTGAAAGTAGCCAGGGAAAATGACACATTATTTACAGAGGAATAGTAATATAAATTACTGTGGTATTCTTATTGGAAATAATGAGGTCAGAGCATTGAATGACATCTTTAAAGTACTGAAAGAAAACTGTCAAACCAGAATTCTGTATCTAAAGAAAATATTCAACAGTGAAGATCAAAATGAGAACTCAGGTAAATAGAAACTAAGAGGATTTATTACCAAATAGACCCGCATTATAAGAAATACTAAAGACCAAAGAGAGGTGATGCCTAAAATAAAAAATGTGTAGGTACATTTTAAAGACCTTTTTTCCCTCCTGAATTCTTTAGAATGCTGGGCTCTATCTGCACTGGTAGGATTTTAATTTATGGAGGTGACTGATTACATGGAGAGGCCAATGCCATTGAAAGAAGATTTTTAGTAAGTTTCCCAGGAGATGAGGACAAGCCTTTGTCATGGAGGACCACATGGGGAAGCACCAGATTTGTCAGGAAGCAGAAGGAGCAAGGGGAAAGCCAGAGCCTTTATTAAGATTTCCATGGGAAAGGCAAGGCAGATCAGGGTAAACAGTGTAGGGTTGGCTAGTTTAAATAGTTTTGGCAGGCCTTGAGGCATCACAGCTGTTCTGGTGGTCTGGTACCTGGCTTTGGGCTGATTTAGGGCAGGGGGACTGGATGATTGGCTTGGTGTGTGAGACTTTGATGAGGAAATGTTTAGGGATATGGGCTCTGGATTGGTTAGGTGGCATGTGAAAGGCTGCTGCAGTTGAGCCCTTTGCTATCTCTAAGAATTGACTGGCCTGGGAAAGGGGTTTCTCTTCCCACCCAGTCAGCCAGGCCACAAATGTCAGAGCACCAGTGCAGGTCTCTGGTGCTCTGATGAACAGAGGAGCGTCTGGGACTCTCCAGACACACTCTTTTGTCTACCTGTGTGATTACAGTATTGATATGCTACAAGAAGACAAAGTTGATCACAGCTTGTCATCCCAGATGTCAGCACCCCTGATGAACAGGTGGCCCCAGAGAATCCCCAGCCAGACTCTTTATCCACATGGTTGATTTTAGCATGAACCTGGTACCACAGAATCCAGTTGGTTCCATGATATGGAAGAAACACCAAAAACATACCTCTTTCATACACACACAGCATGAACAGTTGGAGGCTCTTTTCCTACACTATGTTTCCAGATAAAAACCTTCAAAAGAAACTTGCTTTGAAACTCAACCTACCGGAGTCAACAATAAAGACTTGGTTGAGAAACTGGTGAGTCAAATTGAGAAAGCAGCAGCAGCAAAAACAACTATCACTAAAGCAACCAAACCAGATTCTTCCAGCCAAAATGTGCCCTCGTCACCCACAACATCAACCAGACCTTATTTTTCCCTGTGTGTTTCAGATTTCTGTGGTTCCTTTCCACCCTTAGGCCCTTGCAATTGGGCATGGGACTCTGTCATCACTGAGTGATGTCCAAATGCAAGCTCCTCTGTTGGAGAGGCTAATGGCCTTGGTTCCTGCTTTGTACTCTGATGCCTGTGACATAGCCCAAACCATTGAACTTGTTTTCCTAATGAGAATGAAATATCTGACTCTTCTTTCCACTCTCTATATCAGTATCGCTCATCCACAGACCTCAGCTAGAAGAACAGGGTTCTTCTCTTAGCATCTTTGCTGGTGTAGCTGTAGGTCTGTTTCCTGGTCAAACCTCATTCAGTATGACAAACTGAGGCCTTGCAGCCTGTAAGAGATAGCCTGGAATATCAACCCCTCCAGTATGGTGGACTTCGAATTTCTCTGATCAAAGTACTAATACCAGATTGTATAGGAAAAAATAGAGAGAAAATATAGTTAATAAAATTGGTGAATGGACGCCAAATAAACAAATAGAGAATCTTTTGACTAGCTTTAATTTGGGTAATTGAAAATTTAGTTCCCTCCAATGAGGTAATTACATGATAATAAAGATGCAGTTCTGAAAACAAAAAATTTCTCATCTTGTACTTATGCAGTATTTTGTTGATAGGATTTTAATGGGGCGTAAGTGTAGGTATACCAACCAAGCAGCTGGTTGTGAAAATTTGCCACAGTAGTACGCTGGCATCTGGATAGAGATAATTTTTTTCAAAATTTTTTCATTCAGGATACATTGATTTGTCGAAAAGAAGAGTTTCTCCAGAGGAAGCAATCAAATGTGAAGATAAATTCACCAAATCCAAAACTGTAAGTTGATTTTTGAGTCAAATTAATTCACTATTTGATGTGCTTAGTAAGTAATCAGCAAGTCATATTCCTGGCAAAAAAAAATAATAATCTACATTTTCTGTAACTACATTTTCACTTCCAGTTACATGTTACATAGAAAAATGATTTAAACACTTAATATCAGAAGAGTATGACTATAGCTTTTTTATGTCATGGGGTTCCTATCTCAGAGTATTGCTTATGATCTAATATTCTCAGAACAATACTGGATGTTAGTGGTTTTAAGCTACTTTAGGAATAAATTAACAGTGGGTGATTTCAGTTGAGTTGGCTTGTCATAATAATGTGTAGTTGACTTTGTTCCCTATTCTGGGATAAGGATCACAGAGATAACCAATTGTTGTACATTAAGAAAGAGCAATGTTTGTGAAATGTTTGCGAATCTAGGAAAATAAGGCCTGTTAACAGAGAGGCCTGTTACTAGTTTTTGGTTTTTTCCCTAGTTAAGGTTATTATTTTTTTTAATGCTATAATTTTTTACTTCCCCACAGTAAGCATGAATAAAGCAAGAACAGCCATTTCTGCATTCATCTTATGTCTGGATTGTTCTGTTCTCTGGTCCTGTTTAGATTATCCTTCATTCCCTAGATCCTTGGTTCTTGATGGCACTGTTTCCATTGTTTCTCTCTTGTTTGCCCTTCTCTTGTGTCTTTTGTTCTCTTCTGACACTTGTGTTTCTTCCCTAGAAATAAAGTGCCAAGAAAACGATGTTAAATGAAGAGATTTTAAAATCTTGTTCAACCCTAGTAAAATAGAATAAAAATCTAAAAACCATCAGACCATTACCCAGTCTTTCCCTTTGTTTTACTGATGTGTTTATTATTACTGCAGTCTGGTTTACATATTCAAAAGTGCTATCACTAAATTCCCTTTTTAATAAACTCTAGGACCTTGCCACTCAGAATATGGTCTGTGGACCAACAGCATTAGCATCACCTGATTGCTTATTAGAAATGCAGGATCTCAAGTCCCAACAAGTTTGAGAATCCACATTTGAGAAGCACTACTCTAGGAAACTTCCAAAATGACTATTAGTAGGTCTTACCAGGATGATAAGATGAAAGAATGAATAGCCAATGTTAATACCTTTCCTCACTCAATTTTCATATATAATTAACATGAAAAACTCCTTTCTATACTCTTTTTCTCCTTTAAGCCCTTGTATTTTTTGGAGATTAGAAAAAGTTTGGCAGTACTGGATAAGATTGAAGGATAACTGTTAAATGATAACAGTAAAAGAAATACTGAAATCTCAATCCTGGTTCCATGATCTCTCTCAAAAGAAGTGGTAGTAATAATACCTTATATTTATTTAACAGGATTTGTATAATATACAAATTTTATACATTTGTGTAAGACATTTATATAATGTTTTCCATTTATAGTGTGCATTTGTATATGTTTGATCTATATAAGAGCTCTGTGCAGTAAAAAGGAGAGATACTACCTCTCTTTTCCAAGTGAGGAAACAGAGAAGTTAATCTATCTCAGAGTCAAGACTTAACCTGGGTGTCAGGATGCTAAATTCTGTACTATTTCTACTTGTTATACCCAGTTGAGATTATGGGAAAGCAAATATTTCTCTGTGGAAAAGAATTTGTTGTATGGCGATCTTTCGTTGTTAAGCAATTGTTATAGTCAAATTAACTAAAGGTTTGTTTTTATATACTATCCAGTCAAGTGTAAAAATACCTATTTTTTTAATAGATCTCTTAACCTTTGAATTGTTGAGCCCTTCATTTTGTTTCTAGGTTTACAGCATTCTTCGTCATGTTGCTGAGGTGTTAGAGTACACCAAGGATGAGCAACTGGAAAGCCTGTTCCAGAGGACTGCTTGGGTCTTTGATGACAAGTATAAGAGACCTGGATATGGTGCCTATGATGCATTTAAGCATGCAGTCTCGTAAGAACATCTTTTTGGCTCTGCTTCTACTTTCATATCACAGCTGCTGGGTCTAGCATGCAGGTTGAGAGCCTGACATGTAATAGTACAAATTTAGATTAAAATATTTCAGTATAAAAGGCCCATCATATGGGCCAATTTTGTATGGCCAACCCTATATAATTTTTTTTTAATTTT
Source organism: Miniopterus schreibersii (assembly GCF_964146895.1). NCBI lineage: Eukaryota > Metazoa > Chordata > Mammalia > Chiroptera > Miniopteridae > Miniopterus > Miniopterus schreibersii. Next base: position 176,623,347 of record NC_138101.1, read on the forward strand.
TAAATTTTTATTCTTTGATTTGAGAGGGACATCCATTTGTTGTTCCACTTATTTATGCATTCATTGGTTGCTTTTTATATGCACCCGGACCGGGGATCGAACCCGCAACCTTGGCATATCGGGACAACATTCTAACCAACTGAGCTACCCGGTCAGGGCTTATAATTTATATAGCTTCATAAACCGTATGGTTCCATCTCATACTTCTCCCTATCCATTTCCTTCTCCTAGTTTTTTTATTGTCCTAGGTGACTTCAGGGCCAGTGTAGATGTCTCATCTAAAACTGTAACCTCTTGTTTTCTTTTTCTCACAATTCCTTAAACCTTCATCCCATGACACTTTAGCCAGCCTTCCATATGGCTTCCCTAGATCTACTATCACCAGAATTTGCTCTGCCTCCAAAACCTTTAATTCACACATTCTCTTTTTTTTACCACATCCCCCTGTCCCTCCAGCTCCTGCATAGTTAGTCCTACTCTGTGTCTTCTTAGTTCTTATGTCAGGCTCTGATTCCAAACTTTTTTTTTTCTCCCTATCTTTTCACCCCTTTCTGCCTTCTCTTTCTTATTCAGAGTAGCTCCACCGTGGTCCATCATTTCAACAACTTTCTTGCCAATATCATGAGCTTTTGCCCTGTTACATCCAGCCTTGGATCGATATTCCTGCCTTCTCTGCACCTGTAGATTGCTGAGTGCTGCTAGGAAAAAAACCACAGTCTTGCATGTTGGTGCCCCTGCATATTCATGGTCTCAGCCCCAGCTGGGCCTTCACTGCTGCCCTACATTCTCTGCTCTTGGTCAGTTCATCTTCCCATTCTTAGAGTGGCTATTTTAGAGCTTTCTGGGATGCCCACTCTTCCTCAGATACTCCACCCCTCTTCCCTCACTGTCACTTGGTGCATTCACTACCTATTTTATAAAGAAAATAGAAGCCATTATGCAGGCTCTGCTCTACTTCCTCCATCCACCTTATCTCCATCCACCTGTCATTGCCTCCTTCCTGTGCTCCCATCACACTGGAATTCGTATCCCTCCTGCTCTCAAACTAATTTTATCACCTGTGCCCAGCTACTGCTCAGGGACCTCTTTCCATCTGTTATTTCATCTCTCGGGTCTTCAATCTTTCCTTTAATTGGTTTTGCTCCAGAAGCATAAAAATGCGTTATTTCTCCCATTTACACTAAAAAAAAAACTTCTCAACATTCTCTTCACTTTTTTTGAGCAAGCACTGTGTCCTCTCCTTTTAACAGCCAGACTCCAGTTCTCTCTACTTCTGTACCTCCCTAAACGTTAATGCTCCACAAGCAGCCTCACACTGCACCTAGGTTACTTTCCTAACCGTTGTGTTGCCAAGAGATAATGGTCCTCTCAGCCCTCAGAATGTCCAAGTGGGGCCTAGGGACTGTTAGAGCCTGTGGCAAGCGGGCTCATTTGGTTCTCCAAGTCCCTTCCAGTTTACCCCTACATGTGACTTTTTTTTTCCCATCTCATGTTGTCCAAGAGGTGAAAATAGCAGTAATTATAATAGTTGATATTTATATAATTTTCACAACCTATGGTATAAGTTCTATTAATCCCTATCTTATAGATGAGGAAATTGAGGTAGAGAGTCAAAAGTTTGTCCAAGTTCACACAGCAAGTGGTAGAGCCAAGATTTAAACCCAGGCATTCTGGTTCCATCCGGAGTTTTATATTCCTGCCGTCCCTGACATCAGTCCTGCGCTCCTTAGTCAGTACATTTCTTTTCTTCTTTTTTTAAAATCTTCACCCGAGGATATTTTGCCATTGATTTTTCAGCCATTGATTTTTCAGAGAGAGTGGAAGGGAGGGAGGAGGGGAAGAGAGAGAGAAACATTGATGTGAGAGAGACACATCAACTGGTTGCCTCTCGCATGTGCCCCTACTGGGGCCAGGCATTGAGCCTGCAAACAAGGTACGTGCCCTTCACCAGCAATCAAACCTGCGACCCTTCAGTCCATGGGCTGGCACTCTGAACAACTGAACCAAACCGGCCAGGCCAGTACATTTCTTAATTTGGCTTGCTGTCATCATCTGGCCTCAGCTTAACTCTTTAGTTTCCATCTCCAGCACTCAGCTCCATTACCGCTCAGCCTTGGCATATATTATTCCCTTAACATTCTTCTCTTGCATCATCAGTCATGTAGTGACTGTTTAGATTTAAGTAATTCTTTGCCATGTTTTTCTTTTAATTAAGAATTAAAATTTCTGAGATATTTGGAAATAATGTTTTACCCTTCCCAACCCATTTCACTCACTCATCAGTGATAACCACTATTCTGAAATTAGTGTGTATCATTACAGTTTCTATTTTTATGGTTTAAATAAATAAGTGTATTCCGAAAGGACATGTTTAAACTTTATCTCTCTATCACTCTTATCGTTGAATTTTTACTCGTAAGGCTGTTATTGAACAGGATTTCTCCAGATTGATAGATATATGCCTACTTCATGTTAATTTCTTGTTTGGGGTTTTCTTGTTTGTTTAAAACAAAATAAATTTATTTTCTTACATTTATGGAGGTCTGGATTCTGAAATGGGTCTTACTGGGTTAAAACCAAGGTATTGACAGAGCTGTGTTCCTTCTGGAGGTCCTAGGGGAAAATTCATTTCCACACTTTTTTCCAAAATATAAGTATATATATCCTGCTTTCATTGTCACATCACCTCCATCTTATAGGGACCTTTATGATTACGTGGGGCCCACTCAGGTAATTCAGAATTATCTCCTTATCTCAAGATCCTTAACATAATCACATCTGCCAAGTCTCTTTTATGTAAGATAACATATTCATACATTCTTGGGATTAAGACGTGGACATCTTTGGGGGAATGTTAGTCTGTCTACCACAGCCATAACTGATTTCTTGTGTAGCCATTAGAGACATTCTTTCTTCTTTGTACCATGAAGGACTTTTTTTTTTTTTTTTTTACTTTTATTGTTGATACTATTACAGACATCCCCATTCCCCCCCGCCCCCCTTTGCCTACCTCCACCCAACTCCTGTCCCCCCCTTCCCTCTGGCCATCACCACAGTGTTGTCTGTGTCTGTGGGTTACAAACATATGTTCTTTGGCTAATCCCTTCACTTTTTTTCATTTAGTGATAATTTTTGTGTAGTATTATTGTGAGAAAATGTTTTATCTGGTCCTTTGTTAAGAGATATTTAGGTAATCCAACCCCACACCTTCTCCCTCCCCCCTTTCTAACAATGCTGTGATGAATACTGATGTACTTGTCTCTGTGTGTACACATTTGGGAGTTCTAAGGTATATACCTAGGATAGGAATAGAATTGTTTGGTCATAGGATTAATTACATGCATCTTTAAATTTACTCATTTTGCCAAAATGCTCTTCAAATTGGTTCTCTATTTATATTCCCTCTAGCAATTGTCTGAGCATCCCTATTTCTCATCATCCTTACCAACATTTGGTGTATGTCTCAGATTTTTTTTTTTCCTTTTGCCAAACTGATGGATGTACAATAATATCTTGTCTTGATTTGCATTCTGTTAGTTATTGGTGAACTTAACACCTTTTCATGTATTGACTATTTGTTTTTTCTATGAAACATCTGTCTATCTCATTTGCCTATTTTTCTCTTGGTTTGTCTTCTTTTGCTTTGTAGACAGTATTAATTAAATGAAAGTTCCCTCTACTCAAATTATTTTGCCTTTCATTCCTTAGCCTATGCTTTTTAAGCTCATGCCATTTCTTTTTTAATATATCGTACCTTTCTTAAAACAGTTCTACCTTTGCCTATTAAAATCCTATCATTCTTTTAGTCATTATTTTATTTTTTTCATTTGTCATTTGTTCAGCAACCATGTCATTGACTAAGACCCTGGTCCCTGTCTTGTGGAACTTAGGAAGGTCAGGTAAAATTACACTTTATCCGTGAAGACCCTTGCTGACATGACCCAGTAGCTGGAAGTAATATCTTTCCTAATTCCTAGGAATGCAGTTTTACTTTTTAAATTTTTCCATGTTTTTGTTCTTTTCCAATTAGATTGTAAGTTCCTTGAAGCAGGGACTGCTAATTACACAGATGTGCTTAAGTATAGTGGGATGTCAGGTGTATTGGGAGACATTGTAAATTGCTTGCTTTAGCGTGATCTCTGAAATTTTTCTTTTAATAATGATCAGTTGGGTGTTTTCTATTTGTCACATACTGCTAAATGCTGCTTTATTTCATTTAATACCACAATCCATTAAGTTGCACTGTTTTTGTCCTCATTTTACACATTTGGAAACTGAAGTATGGAAAGGCCCAAAGACGTATAGTTATCAAACAGCACTGAAGCCTATGCTCTTACACATTATTGTGTGGTATTGTGTTTGGTATTGCAATTATCAGTAAAGTAACCTTAACCTTTTGTTGTTGTTTTTTGTGTGTTTTTTTTAATCAGAGACCCATCTATTTTGGATAGTTTAGATTTGAATGAAGATGAACGGGAAGTACTCATTAATAATATTAATAGGCGTTTGACTCCACAGGCTGTCAAAATTCGAGCAGGTAAATGATTTTTTTTTTAATGATGTTAAAATATTTTACCTGTATCAAAAAAAGCTGTTAATGAGCCTCACCAAAGAATATGTTATTATTACCCTAGCTGTTTTTCTCAGTGGTTAGAGTGTCGGCCCTCTAACTGAAGGGTCCCAGGTTCAATTCCAGCCAAGGGCATGTGCCTCGATTGCAGGCTCCATCCTCAGCCCTGGTCGGGGTGCATGCGGGAGGCAGTCAGTGTTTCTCTCTCTCCCTTCCACTCTCAAGTTAGCCCTTTTTTTAAGGGGGTTGCTATTTTATTAGTCTAATAGTACAATAATATCCTTCCAGGTCTCTGGGTTAACCACTGTTAATAGTTTGGAATATGTTCTTTTAGACATTTTTTCTATACTCATATGCTGTATAGGAATGTATGCTATTTACATTCGTATATAACTGTTTTTGTTTTTACGAAGATGAGATCATACTATGCAAAGTTTTCTCCAACTAGCTTTTCCTAGTTGGTGTATCATGGTTGCCCTTCCATGTAAAACAGGAATCTTTTTCATTCTTTTCAATGGCTAAGTAATAGTCTATAGACTGATGAACTTTAACTTAACCAGTCCCCTCTTGAAGAACATTTAGATTGTGCCAATTTTTATTATTACAGAAAAAAAAAACACTATAAGTTAACACCGATATGTGTGTGTGTATACACACACATTTACCCATTTATGTAAGTGTTCTGTAAGGCAAATTCCTAAAAGTGGAATTGCTTTGTGTATGCAGTTTCTAAACTGTTATTGACAATTTGCAGTTATTGTTTCATTCAGTTTTTAAAACATTCCTCTCCATTTTACAAATAAGAAACAGAGAAGTTGGAATCGTGATTTTAACCCAAGCATATCCAGAATTCAAGGTGTTTGTTAAATGTGTCTGTCTTACAGTTTCATCATTCATGGGCTTGATGTGGATGAGAGAGATGATTTCAGATAGTTTCAGTTATGAAAGTTAATAGCTGGGGTTGGTTCCTACTTGAAAGGATGATGAAAACTTTTACAGGTGTTCGAATACTCATGTATCTGCCATATCTCTGATTTCTTTTAAGCCTGTAAATATTTTTTGCATTCTTTGGTATAAGCTTTTGAATTTTATAACTTTAGATATCGAAGTGGCTTGTTACGGTTATGAAGGCATCGATGCCGTGAAAGAAGCCCTGAGAGCAGGTTTGAATTGTTCCACGGAAACCATGCCCATCAAGGTGAGCAGTCAGTTTTCTCCCTGCAGGAGGCTTCAGATCGATGTTTCTCACTTTCCCTTCTCTCTCAAATCAATAAAAACATTTTATTTAAAAAAGGTTCTACCCATATGCTTATAGAATTTTGAAAAGAGCAACATATTCTCTCATTCACACAGTTTTTAGGAGGTTTTCCTCTTAATCTTTCGTTAGCAATAGAATTAACTGAATGGTTGTTATTTAGAATCTCTTAGAATTTCTTTCCGTTTAGTTTAGAACCAAATCGAATTTTTGTTTGTTTTAGAGACAAATTATCCATTATGCTGATGATGGCTATAGTTAGTTTATCCACCAAAGACACCCAGAAATCATCATTCTTCATATTCAGTATTGCAGTAGATTTTATTAGATCACTGTACCAATTAGCTTTTGCGATATTATTAAACCTACCCCAAATTGCTGACTATAAAATTGGGGGTTAAATTTTGGGAGTTCAGATCTGTTAAGGAAGCAGGTTAGCAAAACAGTTCTCGAACATCCCAATAGTTGTGTGTTCTACAGGTATACTCACAATTGAATTTTTATCTTCTTCCTTAGATTAACCTCATAGCTCCTCCTCGGTATGTAATGACTACAACCACCCTGGAGAGGACAGAAGGCCTCTCTGTCCTCAACCAGGCTATGGCTGTTATAAAAGAAAAGATTGAGGAAAAGAGGGGTGTCTTCAATGTTCAAATGGAGGTGAGGTCAAGAGTGGTTTTGCCTTATTCTTAAAGTTTTTAAGAAATTTAAAACATCTCTAAATGATTTGCATTCTAAAATCTTAAAAATGAGATACATTTAGGATTATATCTCTGCTAAGCATAAAATAATTATTGACCCAGAGGGTCCCTTAAAAGGGCTTTTTATAAGTAAATTAGAACTATCATGGGATGTTTATTGAGAACTGTGGTCACTGGTGGTGGTAGGTGTCCTGTTGTCCCCCACCCCGCCCCACTGAGGAAAAAAATAGATGATGAAAATTATTATTGTCAGAATTTAATGTGAAATACTTAAATTTTGGTCTCAGAATTAGAAACAAGTATAGTTGCCTGTATTTCCCTCATCTCAACAAGAATAAAGCCTAAATTTCATATGTGTATATAGAAAAATATTTAATACATTATGTAAATACACATATATATGTAACTCCTTCTCTGGAAAGGAATAGTAAATAATTTATTTTGAACCTAGAAGATGCATTTTTATAGGATGTCTTTTGGGTTTGAAAGACATAGCTACAGATTATTTTCATATACTTTCAGTTTTTGCTTGTAAAAAAATAACATAGTAGTATTTCATTTTAATACACACATATTTCTTTTTTCTGTATTGTCTTATTCTTATAAATATCTTACATTATTGAACTAATGGAATTTATTAGTGATATGTCAACATTCAAAAGTGAATAGATATAGCAGAGTTGTTAAGAAAAGTGTTTAACAGTTAAGATACCAGGCAGTAATAGCATTGAAACTGAATTTTATGTACTATTTACTTCACTTTGAAATTATGCCTCTGCTTCCACAGCCCAAAGTGGTCACAGATACAGATGAAACTGAACTTGCAAGGCAGCTGGAGAGGCTTGAGAGAGAAAATGCAGAAGTGGATGGAGATGATGATGCAGAAGAAATGGAAGCCAAAGCTGAAGATTAACTCTGTGGGAAACAGAGTCCAGTTTAAGGAATACAAAACAGCCCTTCCTGGCTATAAACCCTAGACTTAAAAGTTTTCCAGTATTGAAAACTTCAAAGCTGAATATTTTTATTTCCAAGTATTTAAATGCTCTAACAGACCAAAACATGAAATGCCCTCCTAAAATGTCGGCTGTTTTCACACAGTAGCTCTAACACATTGAGCATTTTTTAAGGGAGTGGCCTTCACAGGAGACAAATCTTTAAGCTAAGAACAGTCATAAAATTGAGTTTTCCATTTCTGATGTCACCAGATTGACACCTCTTTGTAGTTCAGTGCCTCCATGCAACTTACCAGGGGCACCCAAAGCAAATAGTCCCAACCTTTCTATATAAATGTATCAAGCAAACATTAAATAAATTTCTGGGATATTTAACTATAGGCTTCTTCCTTCTTGTCACCAGTTAAAAGCATTATGATTACTAAGACCCTAATTCTGTTCATTTTAGTCTAAATGTAGAAATATAAGGGCAGGTGTTCAAAGGATCTATACAACAGGTCCTTTCCAAAGGAGGACTTAGAGAAAATCATTTTAAGTTTAACCGCAGTGGAAGTTGACTCTTAGGGGGGAAAGCCTTAAGATGCAATTAAAGGATTATATGGTTGTGTGCCTTTTACCTGTTTGAGATTGATGAAATGTATGAGGGAGAATTTATCACATGGTCCTAGTTGGTGCGCTAAGCTGCTTGCCTGAGTTTGTAATTCAGAGTGGTAAAATTTTTTGTTTTTTTGAGATGCTGCTGCTTTAGTTATTTTGAGTATCATTGGCCAACTTTTGGGGAGTTCTTTTCTTTTAAAATACTAGGTGCCACCTAGAGAGCTTCAGTTTCCTTTATAACAAAATAGGGATCTGTTTGAACATAATTACAGTGGTTTTTCTACATTTCCATCAATTTTATCTTTAAGAACTAATTATTTTAAAGATAAACATAAAGGTAAATAAATTAATAGAAAACACATGGCTTGAAGTTACAGCTGTAATAACCAGGGTGTAGAAAGTCTTGAGTTTGGTCTTTGTAGATTTAATCTCTTAGTTAATTATATCTAGTACTTGATAAACTAGATAAATTAATAATATATCCAGTACTTGAGGTACTAGGTATATTAATCTTATTAGTTATTCCTAAGAATAGTAATTTAAATACTTAGAAGATTAAACCATACCTACTTTCATCAGTCCAAGACTAGACTCAATATTGAAGGGACTGGAAAATAGAAAAGTGTTGGTAAAACAGTTTGTGCCATATGTGAGGGCTGTTTTTAATTTACTCTTTAGTAGCTTTTTAAATCCAGAAGCCTGATTTCATATAACCACTTCCACAAGGAGCCATGATTGCTGGCTAGCATGGCATACTGGGAATATTTAGGGGGGAATCTGGATATATTCAAAATTAGCACATAATTTTCACCTTCGTCTTTTTGAGGAGTCAAAAAATAAGCTCACAGCATCAAGATGTCATCTTTTTATAATGGGTGCTCAAATGTTTGCTATAGATGGGAATTTAATTGAATTTTTGTTTACTGAACATTTTTATACTTTAAAAGCCATAACTTGGTGGCATTTATAGTGAGTGGATTTATCCCCTGCAGGCCTTTTGCTCCGTTCCACAACAGCTGCACATTCATGACCCTTGCCAGAGAAAAGATCAATACCTCAGTGATATGAAGAGAGAACTAACTAAACTTAAAGCATACGTATACCTTTCTGACCTAAAAGTATCACCCCCAAATATGAGGACAAGATACACACCAACTCCAAATAACTTGAACAGATTGACAAAGACAAGTGACCAGTTTATCCAAATCTTGGATCTCCCGAAAACCTCTTTAAGATCTGACAAGTTCACCTACTTCCCATTCTGTCTTTGACTGAGGTTAAGTGGTTATCAACTCAAAACTGAAAATTGACAATAGTTGGGGTCTTATGAATAATTAAGTGAAAATGGCTGACAAAAAATATGAACAAACCATTTTTGATGTTTTATAGCAAAACAAGACAAACTAGTACTTTGGATATTGCTCAAACAGTGGAAGCCTACAGAGACATGCTAAGCACTGCAGAGTGCTTAGCAGTACAGTTATTACTCAGCTGCCATACTTTCAAACATTGATACATAAAAAACAATTGAATGTAAATTGTTTGGGATTTTTAAAAATTCAAATGCTAGTACCCTGATGAGAGTTGTTCCCTGATTTGCCTCAAGGTGATGGTCATCCACTTTCAGTGCATGAGGATTCTGTGTCCTATACAGTGTGGTGCAGCTGTGCCAATTTAGAGAGTCAAGAAGCCATCAAACCAAATGCAGTTGAATTCAGATAAACACCTGTTGATATTCCAAAAACAATAAAGGAAATTCCAGCGACATTAGACCTTGGTAAAATGCCAAATGGAAAATGGTGCTTTAAAAGGTAGTTTTTTTATAATGTAAGGAATGAAGTAAAACCTCATTCGCTTGGAATTCCTGATCATTCAGGTCAGGTATTCTAGATCAGATTAAGAGAAGACAGTTCAAACTACTTAAAAGGACAAATTTTTACTTTGGAAGTTATCTAGTCCCCTTAAATGTCAGTTACATATCTTAACCTATTCATTAAAGGAAGTCTAAGCACTTGTACTAAGCAAGAATGCTGGCAGTAGCTTGTGCCAGATTACTGTATGAACTTGAAAGCAATAAAAATGTTTTTTTAAAATATTGTATGACACAGACTTTTCACTGCAGATTAGCCTCCCAACTGGTGGAGCTTGTTGGTACCTATTTGTCTCAATGTTCACTTTAAAACCAAAATTTCATGCCTCGATTTAACTCTCTTCCTGTTTCTATCTTTCTCTGTCCTTTAAAGAGCTCCTGCTCTGCAGCTTTCTAAATTCTATTTTCCATGGTAATGCTATATTTTATTTCTTTGGTATGTGTGACTAATCTCTTCAACTGAGTCCATTATTTTTCTGTGATGTATAATACTTATGCAAGCTTATTTTTCAAAGGAAAACTATTTGAATGTTCAAAATTTTGCCACCATCCCTCTTTTAAGATGAAGCATGTCTTAGTCACAGAGGTCACTTGAGATGTCTTCATACTCACCTTGCTTAATTCATGTAGCCTCGAGCATGAAAAACCTGAAAACTGAAACTTTGTAAGGGAATTCTAATAGCCAGAAACAAATGTCAATTTTTATTAATTCCAAAGAAGGAGTTAAGAGTTGTTGACGGCATTTCAGAGAGAGCTGCCATGAGGCTAGGGTTTTATTTAGTATTAAAACATGGCCAGTTAGTGTTATAAGGAAACCTACTTTCTTGCCCGAAGAAAGGGTGGCTGGCTATGATGACTGGCGCAAGTCAACATGCTGACGCCTAATAGCTGTTCTAGCATTTCCAGGTTGTTAACGTGAAGGTGGGGAAGGAAATAGCACCATTGCCAAATGTAATCTAGGAAACTCTTCAGACTCACTCCAAAACAGTACAAAATAGTTACATTAACACACTCATTTTCCAGGAAATCCGTCTGTATCATCTGGTAGGTGGGAGGAATCCTGGTCCTGTTCCCTCGGGTCCTTGTCACGTTAGCTTTTTGATAGCTTCAATCCACTCTGCTCGCTCAGCCTTGCTGCTGGCCTGGATGTAATAGTGTGTGTCATCCTTAGTAATCACTTTGAAGAGATTTCCCTGGACATTCCCTTTAACGCCTAGGCAGGAAAAAAGTCCGTGAATACTCATGTCTGCTTTCAGCTGGAAGCGGAAATGGATACGGTTAGGGAATCCCACCAGATGCGAGCTTTCTTTTCCTCCCTCCCATTCCCTCTCGCCTGTGCCTTCAGGCCTGCCAGTGGTATGTCTGGAATTTCTTGGAAGCCCTCCTGGCCTGGCGCCTATGCTAACCATAGAACTACAGATTCATTGACATCAGAGAATCTAGTATGTTTATATAAAGAGCAGGCACAGATTTGGGATTTGACTTTAAATTGTTTAACTTCTTTGAACCTTAATTTCCACATCCATAAAATGGGAATGATACTATCTTCCTACCCTAGCTGACTATTGTGAAATTAGTGTGACAATAGATATTAAAGCATGTTGCTAACCCTTAAACACTGTGTAAGCTAATATTCTTAGGTGGAAGTTTATGGACCAGTAAACAGAAATTGAGGGGAAATAAAGACAAGGATTATATATAGTTGCATTGTTAAAACTAAGAACACATGCCCTTTTCTCTAATTCTGAAACTGTCTTCAAAACTCACACCATTCATCGTCTCATTGAGAAAGCCCTACTCAGCCCCCACAGCTCAATCCTTGGTCAGCAGAGCATTACTGAGAGTGCAGGAGAGAGGCCCCTGAGATCATCAGGCCGGGGCCGAAGCTGCGCCTTACCAGCGGGAACACCATTATCCTCCAGAGCAGACACGAGTGAACCACGAAGAGAAAACCCCCCCACTGGCCGGTTCTCTTCCTGCAAAGGGAAGGAGACCTGATCAGGAAATGGTATGAACGGACAAGAGGGAAGAGCTGCACTCTCACCCATAAGTCATGCCAGCCAAAGGAGTCAGTAACAGAAGATGAGGCTGAACTTTGACATCACTCGGCCACGGTACAGGCACCAGTGAGTAAGTCTGGGCTCTTTGTTTCACACCACCTGCAGCAGTGCCACACCCCTCCCTGGCCCTCAGCTCTCTCGCTGGGGTCTGGCAGGGTCCCAGGGACTCCTTCATGCCCAGGATGGGGGTTCCTGACTGAAGCTCAGTGAGGGAGGAACTGCCCAGTCTTCAATCTTTCAAAAAATGAATGAAAATCATACATCTACCAAAGACAAGGTTGAACAGGCCAACTGAAGACCATTTTCCTTTTCTTTTGACTGGAATTAGGTCAACTCAGCTCACAGTAATACTATCTGAAACTCAGAATAGCAATTCTTTGATCAGGAAGAAAAAATTAGTAAATTATGGCTTAAATAGTAGTGTATAGTAAAAGAACATTTTCAAAACATTGGTGGGGACAAGAGGTTGAGGGGGCAGAATTCATGGGATAGAAAGGGGCAAAGACCCTAGGAAGCACCTGGTTGGGGTCCATCAGCCCGCCTCACCCTCTACCCACAGAGCAAGCTTTAGAGAGACTAAAAGATGCTTTTCCTCGCAAAATAATGAAGATGCACTGAGCAGGCAAGGACATGATGAAAGAAAAGAGCGATCATACTTTTATAAGAGCAGCTTGGATTGTGGAAGGAAAGGCAGAGTGTGGCAGAAGCTATGGTAAGGATGCTGAGAGGAAGGACGTGGAGCCAGCTGCCTGCTATGCTTGGGAGAGAAGTATCTGGAAGCCTCACACGGGTACCAGGTGAGCACGCGGTACTCACTTTGGAAGGGTCGTAGTAATGCAGGAAAGCCGGTTCCTTCCTCAGAACAAAGCGCCGCACCTTCCAGTTTTTCCTCTTGTGGCCCTGAGGTAACGAAAGGGTTAAGGCTCATTGGTGACAGCTAAGCCACTTCCTCCCACTTCCTTCTATCGAATGCCAAACCTCCAAGCCAGCTGGCTCCAATGGGACTGCTTTCTAAGGAGAGCCTGCCAGAGCCCCAAGGATGGCAGCGATGTGTCATGGACTCCCCTGCTCAGTGACACTCAGCAAAAACAGTCACCTTTAGTTGAATTGACAAAGCCAAAGAGGGTCAGCGCCGAAGGAAAGGGGGAGCATTACCCAGACACCACTCAGGGCACAAGGAGGACAGGGGGGCAGCAGGTGTCAACCGGACTGAGAAGTCACAGCAAACTTGAACACAAGGGCACCAACTTAAGTGTCAGCTTAGTCCCAAAACAAACCGACAGCTGCCTGCACACGTACGCACACACACACAGTAAAAACCACTTAACATTCTGCACCAGAAAAAGTAAGAAGTGATCAATTATGTTTAAGATAATCGATGAGAGTATGGCTCTCTGGTGTCACCCCCTAAATCACAAAGCTTCCTTAGCCGTCCCTTCTGGGACACCGGGTCCCTCCCACACCCTCCTTGTGGTCTCCCAGGGTCTCACTACCTGCCCTCGCTAGCCTCCCACTGGGCAGTTTCATGGATGTAAACAGTCTGAGAGCAGATGGGAATCCTGATGTGCAAGAAACAGGTGACAACAGGTGCTCTGAGTAACAGCAGGAGTGGCGCTGAGCAGCACACGTGCCCACGGTCCAGACACGCACGTTCACGTGGTGTGTGAGATGCGAACAAACGGGGGGGACGTGCAGAGGTCCACCGACACCTCCTACGCCCGAATGCGGTCATTCTGTTTGCGAGTAGCCTTCTTGTCAGACACGGGTAGAAGCGCCGCAGGTGTGACTGCACCATGGCTGTCTCCCGCTAAACGGGCTGCTGTCCCAAAGTCAGCAGTAGCGGCCATGGTCAGAGTTTCAACACTGAGATTACCCTGTAAAATTTCATCTTCAACCTACTGAGGTGGGTTGTTCAGAAGGTGTATGAAGGGAGCGTGCAGAGTCCCACCAAAGGCGGCAGAGACCCTAGAAAGCCTCAGAGAGCGGAAGGCAGCGAATGCAAAACACCAACCCAGGAGCAATGCCCCTGCGGGCAAACAGGAACGGGGCAGTGGCGCAGACCTTCTTGAATGTTGTGATCACTACTTGTGTGCACCTTTTCCCCGACCACCCCTGTCTAGGGCTCGTGGAGGGGGAACGTGCATCCCCTTGACTTGCTTGCTGTGGCTGCTGCCCGGCTTCTGCTTTAGCTGATCCAGCTGATAATTAGTGCCTCTAGCAGTCTCAGGGCTTCCCACCCTTTCGGGAAATTCCTGCCTCCCCTGAGTTCGAGAACTATCCATCTCCTCCCTGCTCGAAGGCAGCCATACCTGCTTGGCCAGATAGCCTTGCTTTATCACGGTGCCACTTAACTCCATAGTGCTCAGATTAATGTCTTCCTTGAGACTTAATTTCTTCTTGTAGCTCTCAGCCTCGTGGGAAGAAGAGAACAAGGATTCTGTCACAAAAAGTCCCAGTTACAGGCTGTGGGGACTACCATAGGAAGAAGGAAAATCCTCCGTAGAGAAGCCCACTCCACCTGGGGGTGAAGCTGTCCCCTAAACCCGAGGCCTCCACCCGTGATGACCCCCCTGGCCTCCACTCTGTGGTCTCTTCCTTCCCTCTGCCCCTCTTCCTTCCCTCTTCCCTCTATCCATAACTTACAAAAGTGTACAGGGCCGTGGAGTCATCCAGGAACTGCTCAGCCAGATCCCCGGAGCGAACAGCTTCCGTGCTCCGGGCGCCCACTGGCTTAAGGAAGTTCTCCTCCATGAGCATGGAGGCCAGGGTCACGGCCTCCAGACGGTTGGCGGCAAAGCTGTTGGAGATGAGCCAGTCCACCAGGGAGGAGCCTGCATCGGGGCAAGAGCAGTGCCGGTCAGGCGACAGGCTACAGGCCGGCCTCCCCGGGGGTGCCTGGCTGTGACCTCACTGATTTTGACCTCCTGGCAGCCTTGGGGCGCTACACAAGAGCAGACCAAAGGCCACACCTGCTACGTGGAGCTGTGGCCACACCCACGCGTGCATGTCAAGCCAGCCCGTTGGCCAGCGGGCAGCCCTGGCCTCCGCACAAGCTGCTGAACACCTGGGGCTGGCCTCGCAGGTCACCACGCCCCGGGTTTCCGCTTCCCTCCAAGAGGGAAGGCTCACCGATGAAGGTCTTTTTGTAGGTGCTTCCCTGCTCCACGTTGGGGCTTGGCCGGATTCCACTGCTACTATCATGCATCTTGTCCACGATGCGACTACATGGGAGGAAGGCAAAGGAGAGGGGCCTCTCATTGCACTGACAGGTATGAGAAAGGGTCCCAGGGTCTCTGCTAAGGGTATTAAGCAAGTGGCAGACAGTGCGATACACACCACAAAGAGAGCGGTCAGAATTTGAGACAGGATTTTAGATCATTTCTTTTTTTTCTTGCTCATCTAAATATTCTCCCATTTCTATCCTAGACAGGTATTGCTTTTGTAGTAAAACTAAAGAGCTGTGACTCCTGCTGCTCGGGGGTTAGGGGCATTTCCTGCAAATGGGCTGCTGTTGCAGTTTCCATGATGGGAACTCCTTTCATTCACCCCTGCTCTATGCTCTCACCTGCACCACTGACCTGCTTTCCTTCTGTTCTGTGAGACGATTCCTGCCACCAGTGGAAGCTCTTTTCTTATTTTCTAGTTACGTACTTGGGCTGGAAAGCCCTTGGAATGGGACTTGGTTTATCCCCACTCGCATCTCCTGAGAGTATGGTGCGGTGCGCAGCAGGCACTTGAGGACTATTTCTTGAGTGAATGAATGAATGAAGGAGGAGCACCTCAGGGCAAGGATGCAGCTGCTCCAAGAACACATCATTCTTGCCACCAGGCTGCAAACAAGCCCATGACTGGCGAGTGGAGGTTCCTGGGAGCTGTGACAAAGCCCTGAGCACCCTGACTGAAACCAGAGGGAGGCTCCTAAGATGCTGCGATGGGCTGAAGCGGCAGAGGCCCCAAGGGGTTACATAGGAGCAGGGTGGGTAGGCAGGGCCATTCCCAGGCAGAGAAACTAATACAAACGGGACAGTGTCAGCGAAAGGCCCTGAAGCACGACGGTGACAGCAGTCAGGCCTGTGTAGCAACAACAGAGCCCCCTCCCCACTGCACACAGACAGGAGAGGCTGCCGCAGAGCCGGGCAGAGCGAGGGACCGGGCCGGGCACTCACTGCAGGCTGATGTGAGGGGGCAGCTTGAAGGAGTTCCTCTGTACATGGAGTTGCTGGACCTTCCCAGGCTGCCCAGCGTGAATAGCCCCCGTGATCTCAAAGGCCCAGGCGTCCCTGTCCTCTCGAGAACAGGCCTCCAGGAAGTATTCTGTGGACGTTCGGGTCTTCAGCTTAATGAGGAGCTGCGGGAGGAGAGAGCCAGACAGACCAGCACTCAGAGGTGAGGTACCCTCTTTATGGACCGAGCAATCTTATTAGGAACTGAGCTTCGTTCCTCATTTTAGTCTTCCTAAGAGAGCTTCATTCTCTCACTCAAAACCTTCAGTGGCTCCCCAGTACCTCCATCGGGCCCCAGCCATTCTCCCACTGTTCCCTCAGTGAACATTTTCCTTTCTTTGGCCACAGTGGCCTTCCTCATGTCCAAATCTATCTCTCTGTCTCCCCTTCCTTCTACTCAAGACCTTCCATCTGCCTGGAGCATCTGCCTCTCCTCTTCCAGATCTTTGCCCAAGTTTCCATTCTTCGCAAAGCCGTACCTGACCCAGCCGTCTTCCTCCTCTTCAGATACAGTCCCCTCTATGGCTAATGATGTTTGAACCAACATTCGAAACTCTGAATATTTTTCAGTTAACCACTTGCTTTCATACTAACATTATTAACTGCTGAAGAAGTGATCTTACTATTTTCTTCCTCGGCTCCTCCAAGCCCAGCCAATTTCTTGGCACATACTGGGCCTTCAATAAATGATTGAGTCAGATACTTTTTTGATGGTAGGGTGGGAGCTGTCCCTGACTTTTGGAACATGCTCCCCTTGGGGATGAAGGCCATCATATTGCTTTAATTACTCACATTTGCGTAGTGCCTCCTAGCCTACAGGATCCCCATCACATTCGTGGGAGATAGTCAGGTGTCATTTTTTATCCCATTTTATAGATGAGGGGGTAAGACTCAGGTTCATTACTTGCCCAAGGTCACATGCCCAGTACGTGGTTCAGCCAGGATTTGAAGGAGGTTTTTCAATGATAACTCAGCTCTTCCCATTATCTACACCGCTTTCACCAGAGGCCAGCGGTGGGAGGGGCCGGGGCAGGGAGGAGCTGGGACGCCAGGGCCTTCACTTACGGGTCGGTTTTCATACTCCAGGCAGGGGCAGGTGATGGTGCAGCCATCCAGAAGGATCTGGCCCTTGGGAGGGGTCACCTTCTGACCCCCCTCGAGCTTGTAGTACAGCAGCGTGTTCTGCCGAAGGACAAACCATCGCACCTTCCAGTTGTGGACAACATGACCCTGAAGACAGACAGCAGAGCCCTGTGGTGAGGTGGCTGAGAGCACAGCACTGTCAGGGAGAGGTGTCCCATGGTACAGGTAGCCAGTCTGTGCCATAGGACTGACTCTCCAATAAGGGGGATGGCATTATCTTTTTTTAGCTTAATATATATATTTTTTATTTTGAAATAATTTCACTTCAGAGAAAAGATGATTAACTTTTTTACAGAACCATCTAAGAGTACATGTTTAACATGATGCTCCATCACTTCTGAATATTTTATTGTGTATCTCCCACACAAAATAAATGTTTCCAAAATAATCATAATACAGCCATCAACATCAGGAAATGTACATTTATGTTTTCACTTATTCCACAAACCCAGTACAAGTTTCGCCAATTGCCCCAATAATGTCTTTAATGGCCAAAGGATCTAGTACAGAATCATATGTTTTATTTTCATTCTCATGAAGAAAGCATTATCTTTGTTTGGATATCTTTGTCATCTCCTTTGAATATGTAACATTTGGCATTGGCCTTCTCATTCCCATTTGGCCTTTTTTCTGGTTATAAACCTTGAAAGACACTGCAAAGTATACAGAAGAGAAACTCCCATTACGAGGAGACAGCCATTGCTGTGTTGATGGCTGTATTTCCTTCCAGTCTTTTTTTCTTTTAATATTTACTTTCTAATGCTGTGGGTTTTGTTTTTTTTTTAAATCAGAACCATATTACATATACTTCTGTTTTCTAGTTTTTGCTTTGTTGAGCTTTGCTGAGCATTGTCTCACACCATTAATCTCTTTAACACATATTTTTAAGTGACCACTAGGTGGATGCATCACTTACTTGTCAATCTCCTATGTTTGTAGCTGAATTGTTTCATCTTTTTCACTATTATAAACAATTCTGCAATGAATATCCTTGCACATTAATTTTGATCCTCATTTCTGATTTTTTTCCTTAGGATATATTCCTAGAAAAACTATAACTAGTCAAAGGATGCAGGAAATTTGTAAAGTTGAAGCCACACACGGCCTACCAGCGCTAAGGACGCCAACAGTCTTACCTAGCCTGGTGCGGCAGGCCTGAAAGGCAGGGTAGTTTGGGGGGCTCTCAGGGAGACAATAAAGCCAATGGATAAGATAGTCAAAAGAAGGCAGAGAGCCTGTTTCTAGAACAGACCAAAGGATGGGGGACTGTCTGCTGAGGCCCAGAAAAGAATGGATTTAGAACACACTCATGAAAGCATGTGAACACACAGCAAGCAGGTGGCCACACAAAAGCAGAGAAGAGAGGCCTCAGAGGAAACCAATGCTGCTGATACCTTGATCATGGACTGCAGCCTCCAGAACTGTGAGAAAGTAAATCTCTCTTGTCTAAGCCATCCTGTCTGGGGTATTTTGTTATGGCAGACCTAGCAAATGAAATCACAGGAAAAAGAGAAAGGAGGCTGGGGTGTTATGGAGAAAAGTGTAACCAACAGCTGTTGAGCAGAACAAGCCAATAAGGAGATACTGCACTTTCCTGGACAACTCGCTACATTTCCCAGAATCCCTGGCACAAAGGGAGCAGGTAGGTGACCAAGTTGCTGCCAGTCACATGCATGGAGCAATGAGGCCTGTTTGGCAGCAACCAAACATGGGAAACAGGAATTTGTGACAAGGACATGGTGGGAGAACAGGGTCAGTTCTGACACCAGCCCCAGGGTTATCAGGCCCAAGTGGCCCAGTGCCAGCAGTGGTTTCCACTAGAAATGTCTGGTGGCGCTGTTGGGCATTTTTGTCTTGGCTGCAGCGTCCCTGGCTATAGCATCCCAGGCAGGTTCTCTGGCCCTCCCAAATATTCCTGAGTTCCTTACTATTTGTTACTCTCCGTGAAACCCCTACTGCTCAAACTTGCTAGTGGCATGTGCTATAAGCAGCTAAGAGTCCTGACTGCTGGCAAAGGAGAGAGGGCTGAGGAGAAGGGCTGAGGAGAAGGGATTCACTACGCAGACAGAAAACTCAAGCAGCTGGTGTTCTCCATAGAACTGTTCAAATTCCTTGACCCAGTAATTCCACTTACAGGGATCTGTGCTAAGTAAATAATCTAGAATATGGAAAAGGTTTTGTGTATTGAGACACTTAGAGGATCATGACTTATACCAGTAGAGAAGAAAAAAAAAAGGCAAAATATTCTGATGTGTAACAATACTGTGTGGCTGCAGTGGAGGGATTCCGGTCCTGACAGATGGCAGGAGAGTGGAGAAGTGAGAAACTGAGGCCTCCGGCACTACCCATGTGAATGAGCTTGGAAATGGGCCCTCCAGCCAGTCAAGCCTTCAGGCGACTGGGCAACATCTTGGCTACAACCTCATGAGAGTCTCTGAGCCAGAATCTTGCAGCTGAGCTGCTCCTGGCTACCTGACCTTAGAAACTGTGTGAGATAATAAATGTTTGTTGTCTTAAGATGTTAACTTTTGAGGTAATTGTTACGCATGGATAGATAACTAATGTAAAGTGTGATGCAAAACCAAGAAGGGGCTCAGATGGGAGACAGAGCTCATTCCGAGGCAGTGGAGGAGGGCGCGGTGGGGTGAGGCGGGCTCCCTGAGGAGCTGGTACTGGGGCTGAGCGGTGAAGGTTGTGTGGAGTTGGCTAGGTTAGGAAGGCACGGAAGGGAGAGCAGAAAACTGCTTCGACTTCTGGAAAACTCCAAATAGTTCTATATGGGTGGGGCTCAGAGGCTGGGAGGAAGGGATGCGGGAAGAGAGAGGGGCCCAGCGGCCTTAGGTCCTGTGTTGTAGAGTTTGATCTTGTAGCCAGAGGATGACAAGCGTAAGTTCTGTCAAAAAGATCGCCCAGACCACACTGTGACAGCGCAGGAGTGAAGCAGCGGCCCTGGAGCGGGCGGCTCAGCTGGAGGCTGCTGCAGTAACCCACAAAACGGGAAGACAGCAGCCTTATCCCCGCTCTCCAGATAAGCCACGCCGTGCTCAGAGGGCGTAAGGGACGGGTCTAAAGTCACCAGACAAAGCAGGTCAGAGGCCAAAAACACAGTGGTGTAAGCTGACCAAGGTCCTCCACCAGGGCAGTTCCCTCCATCCCCAGGCTCGTCTGTAAGTGGCTCGCTGGAGCCAGAAGCCAGCTGAACCATGAGTGGCTTAGAGTCCCTAAAGCTCCTTCAGGGGGGAGGAGGAGAGTCCATAAGCTGGGATGGCAACCCTAGGCTGGGCTTAAGAGGCACAGAATGTTACAGCTGGAGGGACCCTTTGAAAAAGCCTATACTACTCCCTAACTGTAATGATGAGGAAACTGAGGCTCAGAAAGGTCTTGCCCAAGACCCTACAACCCCAAAGAAGCAGGTATTGTACTTGCTATAGGCTGAATTATGTCCCCACAAGAGGGATTGAAGTCTGCTACCTGGTACCTCTGAAGGGGATCTCATCTGGCAATAGGGTCTTTGCAGATACAGTCTGGTTAAGACAAAGTCATACTGGATTAGGGTGACCTAGTGACCCTAATATGCTTGGTGTCCTTACACAGAGAGGAAAACCTGCACACTGAGAGACACACAGGGAGAAGATGGTCATGTGACAAGGGAGGCAGCGATTGGAGAGATGCATCTACAAGCCCAGGAACACCAAAGATTGTCTGTGTGAGATCACAGAAAACACATATATTGGTCTCTGCCCCTGGTTTGTGGCAAAGCTCCTGGAGCCCTTGTAATTTCCCAGGTGACATCAGTGTCTTTTGCTCTAATGAGGCAACTCTGGGTGGGCTCCTGGATGGCTCCTAGATAGGGGCTGATCACTGCAAAGACCAAGCCTTGATTAGAAGCTTAGAATTTTCAACCCTGCACCCCCATTACCTTGAAAAAGGGGAGGGGCTGAAAAAAGAGTTAATGATCAATTGTGCCGATGTGATGAAGCCTCCATAAAATCCCAAAGTACAGGGTTTGGAGAGCTCCTGGGTTGGTGACCACTGGGAGAGTGGTGTGCTCAGAGACGGCATAGACGTGCCACGCCCCTTCCCACATACACTGCCCTGTGCATATCTTCATCTGGCTGCCTACCTGTATCCTTTACATATCCTTTAACAAACTGGTAAACCTAAGGAAGTGTTTCCCTGAGTTCTGTGAGCCACTCTAGCAAATTAATCAAACCCAAGGAGGGGGCATTGGAACCTCCCAGCTATAGCTGTTTGGTCAGAAGCACAGGTGGTAACCCAGGCTTGTGACTAGCAGCTGAAGTGTGTGTGTGTGTTGGGGTAGGGCAGTCCTGTGGGACCTGTGGAATCTGACACTATTCCTGGGTAGACAGTGTCAGAATTGAGTTAAATTGTAGGACACCCAGCTGGTGTCACAGAGAATTGCTTGGTGGGGGAAAACCCACACACCCAGAAGTGTCAGAAGTGGAGTATTCTGCATAAAAGTAAACTCACAGGATAAACACACACACACAGTAGGGAGGAACTACATAGGAAGGAAAAAAATCTGGGTTTTTCCTTTACAGCCCACAAATACCAGAAGCAAAGGAGGCAAGGAGGAATTCTCCCCTACAGGATCCAGGAGGAACTGGCCCTGCCAACGCCTCGGTTTTCAGACTTCTAGCCTCCAGAACTCCTTCTAAATTTTTCTTTTCTATGCACATTTTCCATTACTTACACCTTTTATACTTTTCCTCTTTAAGTTATAATATTACAGACATTTTAAACATCTGCATAACTATAATTTACTTAATTATTTGTCTACTTGGGGGGATATGTAGGTAGTTTCCAATTTTTCACCCCATAAATAACACTTTGTTCATAAACCTTTTATGGTGTTTCCTTTGGATAGAGGCCCACTAATGAAATTTCTAGGCCGGGGCATGTTAACCTTGCCATGTCATTTTTTAAGAGTGCTGTTCAAGGGATGAACAGGGCAGCGATGCTTGAAGTGCTTCTGCCTCTCCTGAAAGGAAAAGTCCCACCCACGCTGATCCGGTTTCCCCGCCCGGCCCCCTCCTTTAAAGTCAGGCCTAGGGAACAGCCTGCGCTTTGCCTGGAGCTCTGCTTTTTTCTTGTCTGGGCAGGAGTAGGAACCAAATCCTTCATGCTCCTGCCTGCTCCTGCTTCACCCTCACCTGTGATGACTGTTCTGTGGGCTGGGCTTCCAGCTACGGCCCTGCCCCACCTCTGAACTGCAAACCCTCCTAAATCTATGGAATACCACAAGCCACCCGCAACTTCTCTGGTGGACACGGGAGCTACCAGGAAAGGGGAAGTGGGGGAGAGAAAAAGTTGAGATTGATCAGTAGACTACATCCCTCACACTGCAAGAATGGGGTGTCTTCTGCTTGCCTCAGTGTCAGGCTCCAAAGCCCTGTCTTTGGGTTTGGCTGGAATAAGCTTTATGTGTTTCAGCCAAGCCTCTATTGTGGGCTTTTGGGGTCAGACCTGATGACTGTCCTCACTTCTCTGTCCCCTGGACTCCGTAAGCTGGACATGCAGAACTGGCAGCCTGTCCAGAAGAGAACTCACATCCTTCCTTCCCTCTCATCATCTCCTGACTTTGCTTGGTGGTTGTGGTGGAAAATCATGTAAGTTAACCCCTGGGAACAGGGAGGCCCGCAAGGGCCCATCTGAGGGGGTCTGTCCTCCACAGGCCCCTAACCAGGACCCCACTATCCCGACAATCAACAATGCCCACCAAAACCCCCTGCCCAACTCAACACCTTCCTTCAAACTTCAGAAGCTGAGAGGAAAGTGGGAGCCCACAGAAGTTCCCCTGCAGGCTGTCTCTCTGAGGTGCATTTGCCTCCACAAGCCATAAGGGACCAGCCTATGACTTCAATCACAGTGGCATGACGCAGGTGTGGAATTTTGTACTTATATCCAGTTTGACCCTTGATCCGGCATCAGCCTCCTAGCACTGCTCTGCTTAGTTTTGAGCAAACAACACACCCACTCGCCTATATCAAACAAGGTATAACATAACTTGACTACATTACCTCCGGACCTGAAAGCAACTTGAGACTTCAGGGCTGATCTGGCTGCCAGAGGAGGCAATGGAAGGGAGAGCACAGCCATCCCTCTCTATCCAGCCCCCTCCCAAAGCCGTAAACTCAACAGAAGGGCCAAAGGGCTCACCCTCAGGTTTTATGCTCGGCTACTATGTCAGCAGAAACGCTGAGCTTGAACATCAATGTTAAAAGAATGTTAAAATACTGACTTCCTCTTGTACCTGCTCTCTGGTTCATTTTCTACCTTGATCCTGTGTGTCCCATTTTTGCCTGGACTCCTGCTTGCTGTGGGAAAGACCACATGGGGTGATGGGGAAGCCTTGACCATGGAGGTTCCAGTCTTATCTCTTATTAGCCCTGGGGTTCTGGGCCAGCGATTTCATCTTTCTGACCCTATTTGCTCATCTGTGGCAGAGTGATAGCAATCCCCACCCTGCGTGGACAGGAAAAGGCTTGTGGTAGACCTGAGTGGGTCCGATTCTGCGGCATCACAGGCTAGCACCCAGGTCTGAGCAAGTTACCTGCCCCTGGGAGTTTTGTTTTCCCCTTGGAGAAAGGGGGGCCGTGTGGCACTACCACCTGTAGGGCTGTAGGGAAGACGAAAGGAGGCAATATCCACACACACAGCGACCCGTAAGCAGCACACGCTTCCCCCTGGCTCCTGGCTTATTGCGAGTGTTTACGCGGGAATTACTCGGACGGCGCTGTGAACCACAGGGCACGGACTCCTCGTATTTTAATAAGTGCTTTTAACTACGATATCCACTTCCATAGCCACCTCCGCGCCCTATCCGCGCTATCTGGATTGTTCTTGCCTGCGCCCCGTCCCTTTTCCATAGCAAGCCGTCCACCGGCCGTCCCCGCGGACCGGAGCTGTGCCCGGCAGAGCCCCAGGCGCCCGATCCGGTCCTCCGTGGAGCTGGCGCCGGGGCCGCCGCTCGGGTGCGCGGGTGCCCGCCCGCCGCCAGCCTCCCTGGGCAAAGTCCGGAGAGGCCCCGGTGCGCTCACCCTCTTGACGAGGAAGCCCTCCTTGAGCACGCCGCCGTCCTCCATGCCGCCGCCGGGGAGCCCGCCGGGTGCGCTGTCCCGGCGCCGCGTGGGCGCGCTCGGCTCACGGGCGCTCGCTGCGCGCAGGAAGCGCCTCCG
Organism: Miniopterus schreibersii; assembly: GCF_964146895.1. Lineage (NCBI taxonomy): Eukaryota > Metazoa > Chordata > Mammalia > Chiroptera > Miniopteridae > Miniopterus > Miniopterus schreibersii. The sequence continues at coordinate 176,647,918 of NC_138101.1, forward strand.
ACGGGCTCCGGCGACGCCCCCTGGCCGGTGTCCAGAGCCACGGCGCCCGGCGCCCAGGGAGGAAGTCGGGCCAGGCTGGGATCCCTGGCATTCCCCCCAGTGCCCCGCCCCGCCTCCCCAAGGTGCCCAGGTGAGCAGTTCTCCGGGTACAGAGTCTGGCGACCGGTGTCGCCTCCTGGAGGCTTCCACGCCCCCCCTCCCCCCAGTGGGCCCGGCGCCGCATCCAGGTGCCCCAGGGCGCCCCCGCCTCTTACTTTTCCTGTCTCTGCACCTTCCTCCTGCCCCAGCCTTACCCAGGTGCCCGCCTGGCACTTAGCGTACTGCCCTTGAGTAATAGCTGAGGAATTAAACGGAACTGAAAAGGTTTCAAGGATTTTGAGCAGCAATTTCCAACTTTTTCATGGCACATGTAAACTATTAAAATTTTGCGGCACACCAAAAATATATATTTTTTGCTGATCTGACAAAAAAATAGGCATAATTTTGATTGATTTACCAAAAAAAAAAAAAGTAATTGCCTACCCTATTTGCTTCAAAGTGATTTTTTTAAAAATTAGGTGGCTACACTTGTGTATATATAAGGCTTTCTGCTACCAAGAATTGGCCTATCAGACGCAACCTTATTGTGCCACTTCACCAATAAGGTGCACCCTGTTATATGACCTATATATTTATGGTTCTAGACAGAGCGTTCAGTCCTGACAGCTATTGCGCTGGCTGTTGTCATTTTTTTTATTTGACAATTTAAGGGAAAAGGGGTCAATGCCCATAGCTAAATAGTCAGATCCCCATAACTAAATAGTCAGGTATTACATGTTTTAAAAATTCTTGTGGCACACTGGTTGAAAATCACTGATTTACAGTCATCCCTGAGTTCAGTTGAAATGGGGGTACGAGAGTGGATAGGGTGGCACCAGGCTAGGAACTTTATCCTGGCCTCTGGTAGGGGCAGAGAAAAGATCCCATTAGCAAGGTCATAGGTTTAAGGAAGCAGGTACAATCTGCAGGAGCCCTCTGCCCCCCAAATACATCCCTCTCCAAAGGGCTAGAACTGAAGATTTTATCCTTAGGCACAAAATTAAAGGGAGTGCCAAGGAACTCAGTACTCTAAATAAATAACATTTCAATGAAATATTTTTTTAAAATTAAAATTAATGCAAAAACCCATGTTGAAGAAAATATCAAATTTTTTAGTGACAACTAAATCAACAACCAACCATATTGGAGCCTGAAACAAAAGGAAGCCTCAGTAATGCCGATTCTGTCTAGTAATCCTTAGGACACAGGCATTTTATTCATTATTTGCACTGTACTCTGAAGCACACTATTAGGATGATTCACCTGGAAGGGAAAGGCCCCAAAAGCCCAAAAGGAAAGAGTAGACAGTAGATTGGGAGAAGGTGCCCCAGGTGGTGGAAGGCCAGCTGTGCCTTTCAAAACCAGCCTGGAGCTGACAGGTAAACCACGTGAGATGGGGGAGGGGGACTGCCCTGGAAATGGACCACTTCAGCCTTCTGCACAGACTGACTTTCAGATCTTCCAGCAAGTCCAAAAGCAATGGTGCTTCCACACTGCGTTTCAGAATGAACATGGGCTCAGCACCTTCTGAAGCCAGGCTTGTAGTGGGCTAGCTTTTATTTAATGCACAGCAACCCCGGGAGGTGAGTTTATTGTCCCATTCTTTCCAGCCAAGGAAACTGAAACTTGAAGCAGTTAAACAACTTGCCCAAGGCCACCAGTTTTTAACTCCAGGGCAGTGCGAATGCACTTGCTCCTCAATTCATGAGAGGCGAAGAGGAAGAAAGAATAATCTGAGCTCTGAAACATTGTGGGCTGAAACCTAGGACATGAGAAGTTGGAATGGGAAATTTTTTTTTTCTTAAATGTCTTTATTGACTTCAGAGAGAGGAAGGGAGGGAGGGAGGGAGGAGGGAGGGAGGGAGGGAGGGAGGGAGGGAGGGAGGGAGGGAGGGAGGGAGGGAGGGAGGGAGGGAGGAACAACAATGATGAGAGAGTCATTGATCAGCTGCCTCTCGCAGGCCCCCCACTAGGGATCGCAACCCGGGCATGTGCCCTGACCAGGAATTGAACCCTGATCTCCTGGATCCTAGGTCGATGCTCAACTGCTGAGCCACACCCGGCCGGGCATGGAATGGGAAATTCTTATCCTCTTTGGCTCTAACTTAGAACCTGCTTGCCATCCTGGGATAGTCCCTGGTCCAGCCTGCCCTAAGTCTGACTCGCTGGACCTAGGGCATGAGTCATACCCCCACCTACCCTGGCTGCGGTGGCTGAGCCACCAGTCCGCTAGGGAACCACACTGACATCAGGCGGACTCAGCCACAGGGAAGAGGGAGACAGAGGAAGCAGACAGAAAGTAGTGAAGAGCTGAGACTGGGGGATGGGAGCAGGGAAGGGAAGGAAGCTCAGGACCAGGTATTTGTCTTGCTTTTCCAGGCAGACATCTCTCCTCTCCTCTCCCTCTCAGGGTCAGACGCGGATCTGGAAGGGACCCTGACTCTCTCACAAGGGCCAGATAATGTCTAGAATGTGTGAACTGTAGAGAGCTATAAGCCAGTTTTGGGGTGTAGGTGATTCACAGTCTGACGTTAAATTTCACCATTGAAGAGCCACTCCTTTAGCTATATATAGATAAGAATCTTAAGATGCCGGGGAAGAGTAAATCATGGAGTCTTATTCACAATTACCTTGACTCAGTGACTTTATCAGAATCACAGAATCAGAATCTAACCCTTAAAGCATCACATCCAGGCACTTCATTTTATAAATGAGCACATACGCACCACAAAACCCAGATAAATAAAAAGGCTTGTCTGTAGTCTCACGGCCAGTTAGTGGCAGAGCCAGGGCTAGTATATAGGCTAGCTCAAAGGCTTGCTCCTGGCAATGCCTGGGCTCCCCACAGCGGCCCGCATCACAGCGGGGCTGCAGTGAGGGATGACTGTGCAGGACACGGAGAGCTCTGGCTACAAAATCAGAAAAGATTTTAAACAATGTTTTCTGTTTTTTCCAACCATAAAAATAATTTGTGCTTATTATAGAAAATTTAGAAAATGCCAAAAAGGATAAATCCATTCAAATCCAATCACCTAGACAAGTGATTTTCACCCTTTTTCATCTCATGGCACATAAACTAATTACTAAAATTCTGCAGCACATTAAAAAAATATATTTTTGCTGATACCACCAAAAAAATTAGGTATAATTTTTATTCATTCATACCAGACAGCTATTGTTGTATTGGTTGTTGTCATTTTTTGCTTTGACAATCTAGGGGAAAAGAGGCCAGTGCCCCTGACTAAATAGTCATGGATTGCATGTTTTAAACATTCTTGTGGCAGACTGTTTGAAAACTGCTGACCTAGTCAGATGGTAAGCATTTTTACATGCACATATATTTTATTAAATTTTATTTTAAAATTTTGAGCCCTGCCTTTTTCATTTATGATAGCCAACAAGCATATTATCAAATCATTAAAAATGACTCAAAAATATAAATGTAATGGCTGTATAATATTTTATCATGCCTGTATCATAATGTATTTAATCATTTCCACTTAGGTCGAATTTCCTGTTTCACGGTGTAAATGATGCTATGATAAATACCTCTGTACATAAACGTTTTATCACATCCCTGATTATTTCATATAAGTATCTAGGGCATAATTTTATGTTAAAGGGCATAAATTTTTAAAATTCTCGATATGTATTACCAAACTGCTTCCTAGAAATGTACCACATGAGGCCCTCACCAGTTGTGTATGATAAGACCAGTATCAGGTGTCTATACCAACACTAAGTGTAGTATTTCTAGAAACCTTTGCTGATTTCATCAGAATCAACAGAGACCATCCCCGTTGCATACACTCCGTGATCTCTGTTGGGTGGACCCCTAGGGCCTCCCAGGAGTTAGCCAGCCGGAGGAGGTCCCCCTGGAAGAGACTCAGAACTGAGGACTTGCTGGGGAAGAGAGCAATAAGAGGGCCAAGGTAAGGCACCCATCACAGGAAGAGGAGGGTGTGTGGGGTCCTGAGCAGCCAGAAGAGCACTTTGAAGGCACTTAAAAGCTTGGGCAGAGGCAAAAAGGGGGAGGAGAGGGAAATTAGAAGTGCAGGCAGCAGGAAAAGCTGCAAGAGATTTTTCCCAATTCATGGCTTTGCCCAAGGCCACCACATTGTCCTGTTACAGCCAGAAACATCCATTCATTCACCCATCAAGTCATTCATTCATTCACTGGTACAGGAGACTTTACTGAGTATGTCATGTGTATAAATATAAACCAAGCACCATGGGCAATAATACACAGACCCTGCCCCCAGGCCTCACACACCAGTGAAAGCAAGGTATCATTTTGATTAACCAGGAATACAGTCATATATCCATTAGGAAATTGATTCCAGGACCCCATGGAAACCAAACTCTGGGATGCTGAAGTCCCTTATATAAAATGGAGTAGAATTTGCATGTAACCTGCATACACCTTCCCACATATTTAAAATCAACTCTAGCTTACTTATAACACCTAATGCAAAGTAAATGCTATGTAAGTAGTTATTAATACAGTATTGTTTAGGGAATGACAAGAAAAAAAGTCTATACATGTTCAGTACAGACACAACCATCATAGGCCTAACGACATAGTCCAGTAACAGCGTAATATATTTTTTGAATATTTTTGATCAGAGGTTGGTTGAATCGCAGATGCAGTGGGCCAACCGGATCCTACTGGTCCACCACAGCTGACTAGGCTGGCCAACACACTGTGCCGCGTCCCAGAGCGGTGCTGCTCACAACATCTGTGGCAAAGCCGGCATTTTTCATTTCTCCTGAGTCATTGGCAACTGTGTGGTCCTACTGTGATGACTAGAACAGAGCCTCCACCACATGCAACTTCCCAGAGGCTTGTACATCCCCCAGACTGGTGCATATTCTGTTCAATGAGAAAAGGCCTCAAGGTCAAGCACTTGAAGGTCTTGGCAATGCCCAGCTGCCGAACATGGCCAAATTTACCCTCAATTTCTGTTCTTATCTTGTCATAGAGCAGTACAGACCACTCTTGAAAAGCATTGTTCCTAGAGCATGGGTTCTGGACTCTAAACATGGGTTCAAATCCTGCCTCTACTCTATGGCTTGGAACATCTACCTGGCAGGCATTGGTGGAGTGCCCGCTCATTAACACCCTGAAACCCACCTCCCCGCTCTACTAGAAAAGCCGGAACACCTTGAGAGGGTTGTCACTGTCTCCAGGGTGCACAGCCAGCCTTTGGTGGGGGACAGCCTAGACTCCCTGCTTCTCCACCAGTGCCATCAACCCTGCCTAAGCGCCAAAACCCAGCCCTGAAGGAGAGCTGCCCACTGGCAGCTGTCGCATGGCCAGGAGGGGTGGAACAGGATGCATAACATGACTCAGCTGGGCAGGCAGGCGGAGCTGGGCCTGTTTAATATAGATAAGGGCCCTCCCCTCCTCCTCCCCCACCCTGCCCTTCTTTCCTTCACACCGTTCCCTAAATGTTACTCCTGGAGGTTAGGCTTTCTCTTTGCTTATTTTGTGCGGGTAAAAAAGAAAGGGGCAGAACGTTGGCCTGGGAATGTCTGAGGAACCTCAGCAGGAAGGTGGTGGCCATGGTGCCACATGCTGGCCACAGTGGATCACATCTGGTCACATCTGCTCTCCAGCCTCAGAGGCTCCCACCTTCCTGATCATCAGAATCACCTGCAGGGCTTTTACCAGCCTCGCCCAGGGCCACGGCTCACAGCAATGCAGGTTGTGTACTGCACAAAGAAGGCACGGGCCGTCCACAGTCCACAGCATGCCCCCACCCCCAAGGCTGCATTCCTCAAAGGGACAGAAGATTTTTCTTTACCTCAAGTCTCGGTCCACTTGCCAAGCCACATCCCAGTGGGACTGCATCTGCCCAGAGTGGGGCTCCTTTTTCTATTTCCTACAAAAGTAGCAGGGACCGTGTCCATCCCTAGGAGATTCTGCTACATGGGTTGGGGAATCCTCGTTTTAGAAGTTTCGCCAAGTAAGGAAAGACTCTCAGAAGTTGAGTTGGCTCTGGGAACCTCCACCCTGGAAAATCCCTGAGTTCCTTAGCCCTCCTCTGGGAAGGGCCCTGTCAACTCCAACAACGGTGGGTGCCAGCTGCAAATCAGCCCCCTTGCTGAGGTGGAGCCCCAGCTAGAGCCCTGCCTCTCCCAGGTGATGTGAATACTCGGAGCTGAGCTCAGGTGAGCAGCCAATCTCCAGCCTGGCCTCCACCTGCACCCTGAGGCTGGCATAACAGCATCCCCAGGCCCAGCACCCAGCTCCGCCCATGGGAGAGGCTATCTGTTGCTAGTGGGAAGGCTTTGCTGAGAAGATTCGGAGAGGGTGAAGCTAGCCAGCCCCAATGATCTCCAACGCAGAATTTAGAGACAAGTGAGAGGTAAAGGGTGGCTGTGGGGTTTTGGGGGGTTAAAAATGGGAAGAGATGGTGGGGATATAGAATTCTGATGCTGAGCAATCAGGCCCCTTTTTGGAGTTGCCCCAGACTAGAAATTCCCAGGACTTGGAGCCTGGCACTTCAAAGTGCTCCAAGCGCACAAACTGCAAAGGCTGTGAAGCTCATGGTCCCAAGCCCCAGCTACCTGTGAGGAACACCATCCGACTGGAGTGGGTAGAGCAGGAGCCTAGAGCTCGAAGTTTAAGGGAGTCGTGCAAGTGCAGGGTCGGTCATGCAAATGCACTTGCACGCCTGAAAGTGCGTGCCTCCCTAAATTTTGCGCCCTAGGCTTCCGCCTTCCTGCCCTAGTCCCTGCAAAGCCCCAACCCAGTGTAGGTGCAACATCTGAATTAGCAGGCTCTTCTTACAGCCCGTGGGGTGCCCACCCCCGCCATTCAAGGATTTGGGGCCCCTTGAAGCCCACTTCCCACAGGCAGGGTGAATCTCCTCTCACTTGAAGATTAGAGGTTGAAATCTTAACTGTTCAATTAAGGATACCTTTCCAGTAAATGCAGACCTGGAAGAAAATAGCAGGCAAGCAGCAAATGAGACTGGGGCTCTGGATTGGATCTTGTTAAAGTGCAGATCTGACTTCCTAGGGCTCTGAGCCTGGGACTCTGCATTTCTAACTAACTCTCAGATAATGCCATTGGTTAGGGAGTATTTAGCTCCTCTACCCGGGGAGACCTTGAACCACGACTGGCTGCATAATTTGTGGGGCCCAGCACAAGTGAAAAGGTAGGATCCTGGTTCAAAAATTAAGAATTTCAGCAGACTACGGAAACAACCACAGGGCCCTGTGCTTCTATCTGAGCTTCACAGGGTTGCCAAGGGGATTAAAGTGTAGCTTTGTAAAGCACTTCGGCACCTGTGCATGGTAAATCCTTGGTAATGTTAGGGATCTTTACCTTCCAGCCCCAGACGACCTCTTCCTGAACACATGAACTGCCAGGCTGCAAGCTTTGGTAAACCAACCTTCATTTTACAGAGGAGAAAATCGAGCCCTGTAATAGGACAGTAAGAGCTCAAAGAATAAATGCTGGGTGAATGAGGCCACTTGCTGAGGGTCACTTGCAGGTCTCCAGTGATCAGGGCTTTTCCTCTCAATGGGCAAAAAAAATGGTGATGACAGCCGGGAGCCATGGCATCTCTCAGAAGTGCCAAGGAGAGCTTGAGACTGGATGGGTGAGAGTTGGCTCTGTACGAACACATTCTAACCATTGGATCATTCCCCTGTTGGACTTCCAGAGATGTGTGTTCTGAGCCCGTTGGCAAGAGCGTGGAATTCTGCAGGAACTGCAGAGAGGCCCTCAAACGCGTTGCCTCTGAAACAGATCCAGGCTGCTGTGTGTTGAGGGCTTTGGTCTGCTCTTCATAGTTTCTCCATCTCCTCCCTTGCTGCCAGTTGCCCCTTCTCATTGCTGTCAGGGTGCCCGTCTTCGGTAGCTACTCTCTAAATTGCTTACAACCTGATTAGACTCAGACAAATAACCCAGGCTATTAGAGCAGTGCTTAAAGGAAGGATAAATGGCACCTGAAAGCAGTATGCGTTCAGCATGTGATGTCTGTTTCAGCTTCTCCAGCTTTCTCTTTTTCACCTGATTTATTCTTTGTGTGTGTGTGTTAATCCTCCCCTGGGATATTTTTTCCATTGATTTTTGGAGAGAGTGGAAGGGAGGGAGGGAGGAAAGGAGGGAGGGAGAGAAAAAAAACATCGATGTGAGAGAGACATGTCCTTGATTGGTTGCCTCCTGCACACACACAACTGGGCCAGCTGGGGCCGGGCGTCGAACCTGTCACCCAGATGCTTGGTGGGAATTGACTCCTTCAGTGTGCAGGCTGATGCTCTATCCACGGAGCCACATGGGCAGGGCTTCACCTGATTTCTGATTCTGTGCTTTGTTTTGCACGAGTGAGGCTGCCAGATACTGAATTCTAGATAAATGAGTTATCTCTGTAGCAGTAGGAAATTGATAATAGAAAAATGGCAGGTTTTAAAATGACTGCCATTTATTCTTCACTTCCTCCTGCAAGTCAGGGTAACCCATGCTACAGTGGCAGGGGACCTTCTCTTTCTAGAAGCCACCATCGGATAGCTTATATTGAGGACAGCACTTTGCTCTTGACCCCCAATTGTGCTTTCCCAGGGATGGGGGGCTCATTATGGCCAGAGATAGGAAGATGGGATGGGGAGCTATGCAGCCCTCAGATTTGTATCCACCCCAAATCAGGGCACAGATCATGGCTACCTCTTCCCTCCCTTCCTCTTACCCATCAAGATGCCTCATAATTGGCCTAGGAAGGGAGAAATGGGTGAGACTTGGAGTGTCAGTCCAGTCAAGTAGCCAAGGGCTGAGCAAAGCAACTGATCTTCCTCACTTCCCTCTCCAGCATGACCCTTCTTGTCTCTTAGACCAACCTCAGTCGCCCTCTCCAGCTACCTTCAGAGTTGTGGCTTAGTCCTGTGTCACCACAGCTTAATAATAATAGTAATAATAGTAATAGCTGCCGTATTTGGGGCACTGTGCTAAGTCATCCATAAAGCCCAACAGCCCTCTGAGGGTAGCTTCTGTTATTCTTTGCATTTGTAGTTGGAGAAACTGAAGTGACTTGCCCAGGTCATACAGGGCTGACTCCAAAATCTGGGCACCTAACCTCAGAGGTGCACTGACAGTGTATCATATTCCATGGAGATGATCCCCAAAGAGCAGACTGGAGCTCTGATGACTTCCGAATGGAATGAATGAAGAATGAATGAATGAATGCAGGGGTGGAGGCATTTTAGAGGGCAGGCATCTCTGCAGCACAATTCCAGGGAGTTGCCTGGGCCTCCAGGGCTGAAATGCTCACTTCTTCTTTGGTCATGTCCTGCTCAGGACATTACTGGCTCCTGGAAGTGGATTTGGGTAAGAAGCTTGTCACCTGTGATGCCGAGGTCTCTGGGAAGTAAGCCTGATGGAAAAGAATAGTCATATTTCCCTCATGACCAGAAACAACTTGAGAGAATGCAGTATTTGTGAGTGAGAGACCCAGAGGTGCTCAGGAAGGACAGACCTGGCCCTGGGTCAACCCAGTCCCCTCTCACATGATTTCATAGAAGAGTTTCCCTGGGAAGCCCATTTGTTTTACCCACCAAGTCCTTGTCTCAGACTCTGCATCAAGGCAGCGGTCAGGGCTGCACACTTGCATCTTGTAGCTTCACATGAACTGCCTTCCCTTCTGCTTCAGAAAACACTGGGAGGCCCTTTCCTCCTGGGCCCCTGTGTCAGGACTTGATTCCAGGGTTGTGGGCTACCCCAAGCCTTGATGTCTCTCACATGAGACACGTTGGGACCTCTTGGTGCGCCCTCATTCTGTGACTTTACCCCCGTCCAGCCCTGCAAGTGGTGAGTGTCTGTGAGCTCATCTAGGAGGCCCGAAGGCTGGACCCTGGCCTGTCCACCACCCATACACATATGCACATGCACACACACATGCACACATAGGCACACGCACACATGCCAACCTCCCAGTGAGTCTTTGCCCGCCAGTTCATCCCGATCACTGTCTTGGTCCAGGAGTGAGATGACGGTAGAATGAACAGACCTCCTGTTTACACGAGGCTCTTTTCCCTAAGCCAGTGTTGTCCAATAAAACCTTCTTTGCTGATCGAAATGTTTTATATCTGCTCTGTCCAATACCATGAATGGCTATTGAGCACTTAAAATGTGGCCAGTGTGAGGAGCTGAAGTTTAAATTTTGTTTCATTTTAATTAGAATTAATTCAGCCATTGATAGGGATCGTCATGCTTTTCAAATAAAAACTCAGAAACCGGGCGTGGGAAGTAGAAGTGGATGTGTAGGGCAAACTGTTTGAAACTGCTAGTTCCTGACTCTGGATCTGTGCTTGAGCCCTAGCTCAGGTTTAAAAATCTCATCTTTGTCTCTTTTTTTATACATTTTCTTTCTAATCCTCAGAGCAACTCTGTAAAAATCATCTTACACCCGTTTTGCAGATGAGGCAACTGAGGCTCAGAGAGCTAAGTGACAGCCCCAGGTCATGCAGAAAGCTAGGGTTTGGCTTCACCCCCAGAGCTGTCTGGTTGCAAAGCAGGGCTCCTCCCACTGGGCCACACTGCCTCTCCTCAGGCTTTTTGAAGGCAGTGCCTCTGGAAGGTGGCCCAGCCCTCCCACAAAGGCCCTGGGAGAAACTGGGAGGAAGGGAGCGGCTGGCCCACCCGCAGAGCCCAGCCTACACCTCAGACTCTCCCATGCAGAGCCCACAGGTGTCTTAAGGAGGAGGGCAGGAGACTGCCTTGTGAGAGGTGCGATGTCCAGGGTCCTCCTCCTGCCTAAAATTCTTTGCTTGCTATATGAATTCTGCCAATAACAGGCTGGTTCTCTCTCTCCCCCTCAGAAAAAAATATAGGAAAAAATATCTTGATTCATAGGGGAGGGAAAGGAGGTTTTGATGGTGGGGAGAGCCATTTGAAGGGTGGGTGGGGTAGAGGGAAGAGCAAATCTGGGTGGAACCTCCGAATGGGCAAACTTCAGTCAAAGCCTTGACAGGGGATTCCTGGGGGATAGGGTAGGATGAGCCAAGAAGCAGAGGGCAGGGGAACCTGGTAGGCTGGATTTGGAGGAGGCACTGAAGGTAAATTTTTCAACCCATTTGAATTCACTCTACTCCTCTCAGGGATCTCAAGCCAGCCCCAGCGCCTTTGCATGCACTGTTCCCTGTACCCCCAGCCCTCACTTGCTTCTGCCTGGTTCACCCTTCTCTTCCTCCTTCAGCTCCCAGCTTAGAGGTCACTTTCTCAGGGAGGTCTTTCTGGCTCTCAGGCTTTATACTGTATGTCTTGTGTCACATATTCTCACAGCATCTGCTCCTGTCCTCCATGTGCTTAGCTCAGCTTCTAATTATTATTCACTTGTTAGGATGGCTATTTGGCTAATGTCTTACTCTCTCATTGGATTCTGAGCTTCATGAGAACTGGGGCCATGTGTGGTTTTTCTTGATTTTCGCTATAGCAGCTCACTGTGATGCCTGGCATATGGGTGTCACTCCATAAATATCAGCTGAGTAAGTTAAATAAAGGTGGAGTGGGTCCATCCACCATGGGAATTTCTGCCCCTTTCCACAAAGAACTTGGGTTTGTCCATCCTCAACTCTCCCTTAACTTCCTTCTCTCATACACAGGAGAAAATCGGTTACAATGCTCTAGGCTGCAAGTAACCAAAAAGTCAGCCAACAGTGGCTTAAACCCTAGGGAGATATTTTTATTTAATTAACAAGAAGTCTGGAGGTAGGTGATGCCAGAGTGGAGTCAACAGCTTGATGATGCTATCAAAAACCAGGCTCTTCCCATTTTTGTGCCTTGTCATCATCAGTGCATTTGTTGCCACAGCAACAAACATTACATTCTCGCAAAATAGTATCCCAAGCAAGAAGGAAAGGAACAAAAAGGGGTTGGGAGGGTATTTGTTTGCAAGATTGAATTAAAAAATGAAGTGGCCACCTGTATAGACCTTTAGGATATTACTTATGAAATGGTTCTATAGTTATTTCTTCAGCTACGACCATCCCTCCGCAGTATCCCCCAACCAGCTTCTTTAGAACAGAGACTATCTGGGGAATCTCCGTCAGCAGCCCCAGCACAGCCCAGGCACCCATGGTGCTTTCAGAAGGGGGAGACTTTCGGGGGGGGGGGGTTAGAGGGAAAGGTGGGAGGAGCCAGGCCTGGGGAACTCGGGGAAAGTGGGCATGGGGGTGCTGTCACAGCAAAGAGGAAGTGGTAAGTCTGAGAGACAGGAGAGAGCTGTGGCCAATCCTGGCACAGTCGGCGGGAGATGCAAAAAGGGGAAGGGCGTAGACCCCGAGGTTTGTGCCAATTCAGCTTCCTTGAGATCCCAAGTGTTTCTTCCATGTCAGTGGGTGTGTGTTCCTCCCAGAGAGGGCGAATGAGTGGCTGTCGCCCTACTCAAGCGTTCAAGTGCAAGTGAGCCTTTGGGAGGGGTGGGGGGAGGGGAGTACTTCTGATGGCTCCTGCAATAGTTGGAGTAATTAAAGGATTTTAGATCCATGTCCTTCTTCTCGCATCCCTCTTCCCTCTCCTGTCCATTCTCAGCATCTGTCATTCTCCCTAGTCTTAGGTCATGACCTGCCTTAACAGGGTCCCAGCTGAGGTGTCCATGGCATGTGAGAGGTAAAGCTGAGAGGGTCGGGCTGGCTCTCAAGGTGCCACCAGATGAGGAAGGACATTCTGCTGTGACCCCACCTTGTGCTTGGAAGTTCGTTCCCCTGTGGTCCTAGCCCAGCTCTGTCCATCAGAGCAAGCCAGGCTCTCCTGCATTGCACCCTCCCCTCGCATTGCCTTAATTCTTCTCATGTCCTATTCAGAAGGGAAGGTCATCATCCCACTGGCTCAGTGCTTTGTCTCACCTGGGGGAACAAGTTAAATTCTGGGAATGAAGTCATCTTAATGGCTGGTCTATACTGCCCCAAACGAAACATCTCTAAGTGGTTTCTCAAAATAACATGTCAAAACCCAAAACACAACATCAAATATTTAAAATATTCACTGTGACTCTCAGATTACCTTTTCCTACAGGAAGAAAATCAGAGCAACAGTTTCTAGGACATTCTCCACACAAGGGAGGATGTTGTTGAGTCTGATAGCATCTCAGCTGAGCTGCTGGGGAGGGAAGAGGGCTTGAGCTCACCCTCTGGGTTTTCAGTGATCTCGGCAAAGGAATTAGGGACCAAAGACCAGGGACCCTGGCTGTGAGACCTTGGAAAGTGTGGGAACCTCTGTAACTTGCCCTGTTGTCTACTCCCTTCCCAGTAGGGACAATCGGCGAGCCTCTCAAATGGTCAAGTGTGATTACCTTCAGCAGTGGCAGAGAAAGGGCAGACTTTGTGCTCATTTGGGGGAGAGTGTGGACAGTGACCAGTTTTAAGAGGCACTGAAATTCTGAAGACACTTGAGGCTTGAGCTCAAAAGCAAAGACAACTCCAAGCAGCTCTGGCCTGAGGCATGCTCAGGGCGCCAGGACCACTGTGTGAGGGGGGGAAAGTGTGGCTAAGCTGAGTGCAGGGGCTGTCACATTCTCCAGTGCTCTTTTCAGTCCTCTGAATGGGGCGAGGACCCGAGGCTCCAGAGGAGTCAGAACCCACTCAGTCCTTCTCTGGTGCTCCAGGCTCCGTTCCTCCTCCCATTAGGAGAAATTAGATAAGCCAAAGGAATCTGAAAGGTGGGGTGCCAGAAGTGGCTGGGAAAAGTGGGGGGAGATATGCTCAAGGTGGCTGAAGACTATGGGGAGGTGAGAAACATACTCAAGCAAAAAGGCTATTATTTGTGACAGCCCCTTGCAACTAACTGTAAAGCACCATGCAAATGCTATTTTAAAATCTTCTCGACCAATTTTAAGATAACTTCTGCTCAGTAGCCACTGGGGGGCAGCCAAGTCCCACATGGTTGATTTGGTCCCGACCTTATAAGGCCCAGGGCCCACCAGGGGCGGGAGGGGAGGCGGCAGCCCTGGCGGCCGTGGCCGTGGAAATTCTGCCGACAACACGCCCAGGGGCCCCGAGGCAAAGCTGAAGAAGGCCGCCTTGGCCGCCTTGGTCGGCGCTTCCTTCCTTCCTCTCCGGAGTCCGCACGCTCGCCCCAAACACTCAGGGCTTCCTGTCTGTCTGCGCCCGGGGCCCCACCTACCTGCCGCCCGCAGGGAGCTGTGCCAGCGCCGACCCGCCTCGTCCAGTGTTAGTTCCCATTCCCGGGTTCCACTAAAATATTGGCTAATCTGAGAAACTCATCTGCCCTGAGGAGCTAATGGCAGATGACAGTTCACTTTTTAGTCCATCCAAGGGATTTGATCCCTCATAATGGTGGTGTAACGTTAGTTTCCCCAGGTGCCTGCACTGTAAGACACTGTATTTTCCTGGCATATTCTGCCACTGTTATGGGACCGTCCAAAAACTCTCTTGCACACATTTCTGAGACTTCCCAGAGGGTGTCATACAGAGTTCCACCTACACCCCGAACTCCGCAGTCAGCACGGAGATGCCTCTGACTTTCTGCTGCAACATTAAAGGGACCCCTCTTCCCCTACACAAAGCCCAAAGCAGCGTCTAGTTCCCTACTATTATAATATTCATTTCACAGCCAGCACTTACACAGCATTTACCACATGCTGGCACTTCCCTAAGTACTTACGTACACTTAGTCTTCACAACAACCAGCAAGGGAAATTATTGTTATTACCCTGTTTCTCAAATGAGATATTTGAGAAAACCAGAGAGGTTCAGTACTTTGAATAAGGTTACACAGCTGGTAAATGAAAGAGGCAAGATTCAAACCCAGGCCGTCAGGCTCAGCAGCCAGGTTTGTAACAGCTGCATTCTCAGCCTCTCCTCACAACCTCTTTTCTCATTAGGACTCAGTGTGAGGCAGGCTCTTGACCGCCTCGGCACTCCCCCTTCCCTCAGATCTCAGAGCCTCTGTTTTTTCAGGGAGGCCTGAGGGCCTGGGGCTTCTTCCTTTAGAATTAGTTATCTACCAGGCTTCTCCTAGAGACAAGCTCCCCACAGCCCCTCTCCCAGGCCCTCCCACCACTGCCCTGGATGCACAGAGACAGGCTTGGGCTGAGAGGCCAGGTGGACTTTGGCAGCCTCTCTGATCTCACCTCTGGATAGCCACCTCATCTGAGAGTATGAATGGCAGGAATTACCCCATTAGGGTCAAAAGGACTGTAGGATCGTAAAGTTGGAAGGACCATCAAGGCTCAAGACTATCCTCTCATTTTACATGAAAAAAAGAGCCGGCAGAGGTAAAAATAACTTATTCAAGGTCGCAAAGCTCAACTGGGCTGAGGCCATGACTAGAAACTAGATCATTCCGTTAATAACAACAACAGCTAACATTTATTAACCACTTACTGCATGCCCCGGACTAACGCTAAGCCCTTTGTATGCATTATCTCATTCATTTCCTTCAACAGCCATTTTACAAATGGGGAAAAAATGAGATTCCAAGAGATTAAGTAACTTGCTCGAGATCACATGGCTTGTAAACTGTGGAGCTGGGATTGAAATCAAGTTTGTCTTTGACTCCAAAGCTGCTGCCCTGAACTGTTACAGTGCAAAGGGAATCACAGCACCCTTATTAAACTCCTGGGAAGGAGAGCACATCTGGTTAAGCCTTGGTTGGGGCCAAGGCTCAGGCCCAAGGGCACATGGAGACAGGCCACAATCACACATTCCAGTCCTCTCTTCTGCTCGACAAAAGCACACACCTGCCCCAGTACTGCCTGGGATAGAACCTGACTCTGGGGTACAAATTACGTTCATCAATATGCAGTTGGGGCTGGAGAAAGGAAGGTTATGGGGAATGACATCGGGCACAAGGAGGGGGAAACTGCTGTGGGTGAGGAAAGATCCTGGCCTGGTGGCTCTGATGCAAAAACAAAGCCAAAGTGGCCCGGTGCCTGGCTGGAAGATCCGAGCGCTCTGAAGGAGAGGGCTGATTGGCGAAGCTGAAAGGGCCTTCCCACTGGGGGTCAAGTGGCTTTGCTGTAAGCCCTCCACCCCAAAGAAGGGAGGAGGGGAGCCTTTCTCTGTTGGCAGAGAGGCAACCCGTGTAGAGGGTCATATTGACCAGCTAGTGTTGATGTTGTCAAGGGGACAGCGCTCTGGGGGAGGCCAGTGCTCTGTGGGGGATGCTCTGTGGAGGAGTTGGAGTCTTGGCAGTGAGGAGGCTCGTGGCAAGTGTCAGACACGGCCCCAGGACATAAAATCAAGGGGAAGGACCCAGATGAGACTTCAGGACCCTGGAAGGCCTGCTCATCGCCTGGCAGGGGCGGGGCACAGAGCTTCAGCGAGTGGACCTCAAAGCTCTGTTTCCCTTTTGGACTCCAGGGGGATTCCCATCAAAGCAGTCATTTCTCTGCACCTTTGGGATGTGCATAAGGCCTCAGAATGCTCTGGGAAAACATCTTCCTGAATATGCCTTGTCTTTACACACAATCCTGTAAGTAGCCCCAACCTCTTGGCAAGAGGGTCCCCATTCTCTCTAGATTCGGAAAAATAAATCAGACTGTGTGAAATCCATGGCGGGCTGGACACCCAGTTCTAGACCCCACACTCTGGGTTAACAGAAGCAAGGAAAAGTGGTCCAGGAGGTGTGAGCTGGGCAGCACCCAAGAAGCTCCCGCACCAGAAGCTGGGGGAAGACAGGTTCCCACTCGAGGGCCATCAGTGCTCCCAACTCTAGATGTCGTCTTTGGGTGACATTAGAATCGGGCATGCAGATTTATTTACTTCCCCCTCTTCCTTGCACATTAAAATGTTTTTTTAACAAATGGGTTTTTTTTAACAGGAACAAAAAGATACAGGGGAAAAGCACCTGTCCTCCCACACTTTCTCTCTGTCCCTCCTGCCCCAGGCAACCACTATTGACACCTGCCCAACACTTTACATTTAAACAATGATTTCCCATAAATTATCTCATCAGATCCCAGTAACAGCTCCCTAAAATATGCCAGGGATAAAATTTTTATCATCTCCTTTTACAGATTGGGAGTCCAGCTCAAAGAGATTAGGTGGCCTGCTCAGAGTTACGCTTCCAGTAAAAGGCAGAGCCAAGATTTAGACCCCGGTGGTCTGAGCCCAGCTTCTGGGCCCTTTGAGTTCTGCCACACCGCCTCCTGGCAAAAGAGTCCGGGGTTCTCAGAGCTTGGAATATGCTATAAATAGTTCGCCTTCTACAAAGAGAGACTTGTGGTTGGTCAGGAAACAGGAAAACTCTCATCACTTCTTGAGTATTTACATTCCAGAGGGAACTGCTCATTCTCGGCTCTGGGGCAGGTTTACCAAGACACCTCTCCCCTGTATTTTAGATAATCCCACAGTTAGAAGTCAGCGCTGGGAATGCTGAGGATCCTGTGCGGGCCAGCCTCCCGGGGCTGCCAAACACAATACCACAAACTGGGTGGCTTAAAACAACAGAAACTTACTCTCTCACAGCTCTGCAGGCCAGAAGGCTGAATCAAGGTGCTGGCAAGTTTGGTTCCTTCTAGAAGCTCTGAGGGAACGTCTGTTCCAGGCCTCTCTCCCGGTTCCTGGTGGCTCCAGCAGCCCTCGGCATTCCTTGGTCTGTAGACACATCACTCCCATGTCTGCCTTTGTTGTCACATGGTGTTCTTCGTGTGTATGTGTGTGTGTGTCTGTCTCTGTTTTCTCTTTTGGAACAACAGCAGTCATTGGATTTAGGGCCCTCTCTAATCCAGGTATGACCTCCTTTACCTCATTACATCTACAAAGGCCCTATTTCTGAATAAGGTCACGTTCTGAGGTTGTGTGCGGCCATGAGTTCTGAGGGGGCACTTACTCAAGTACACCATAGATCCCTGTTTTGTTGAGTTAATGAGGATGGCACTTCTAGAACACTCTGAGCCTTCCTTGACCAGCCGTGTCCTAACCCAGGAAGGTGGTGCAGGGACAACCCTGCTCATCTTACAGGGAAGGAGAGGAAAAGGGAGTGAGACCAAGGGGGTCTCCACAGAGCAGTTCGCAGACTGCTGCTGGCCGAGGCCAAGAAGCAGCATATACTGGGCCAGGGGTTCGGGGGGGGGGGGATAAGGGGAGGTATATCGTTTTATCTGTGTGGTTTTGGGGTCAAAATTCTTGTATTTTAGTGAGCATGAGAATAAGAGTAAGAGTGGCACTAAGAGAAGGTTTATTCATAAGAATGACCCCCGCCCGGCCGGGCATGGCTCAGCAGTTGAGCATCGACCTAGGATCCAGGCGATCGGGGTTTGATTCCCGGTCAGGGCACATGCCCGGGTTGCGGGCTCGATCAATGACTCTCTCATCATTGATGTTTCTATCTCTCTCTCTCCCTCTCCTTTCCTCTCTCTGAAATCAATAAAAGATATATTTTTTTTAAAAAAAGAATGACCCCCCTGCCCTGCCCCAAGTAACTAGTTGGAAATTAATTTAACTTGGAGTAAATTATACTTTTTCAAAAAAAATCTTAAAGGAAAACATGAATGAATGAAGAGCTACATCCTGATTCTGATTTTGAAATCTAAATACAGTTAAAAGTATAATGGAATATAAATTAAAGACACAATGAGATTCATGGTAGGGTTTTAAAAATAAACAGAAAGGCCTGGCTAGTTGGCTCAGTTAGTTGGGGCATTGTCCTGTATACCAAAAAGGTTGTGGGTTTGATCCCTGGTCAGGGTGCATTTGGAAGGCAACCAATCGATGTTTCTCTCTACCTCCCTCCCTTCTCTTTCTCTAAAATTAATATAAACATATCCTTGGGGAATGATTAAAAAATAATAAACAGTAAAACTCATTTGGAGTATGAGTCAGCTAAAAAATGTTTTGGGGGAACTTAGACTAACTAAACAGCCATCACTATATTTTATTGGTGTACAGACAAGAAAAATTGACCAGGGGAATAAAATAGAACCTACAGAAACAGATTCAACTTATTTAAGGACTTGACGTAAGACGAACAGCATTAGCACAGTGCTCGAAGAAAGAGCCACTGTTTCCTAAGCTTCATCTAAGTGGTAGGACATCAGCAGGGATCAGAATGAGCTTCTATCCATATTTTTCACACCATGCACTACAATGCATTTCAAATGGGCCATAAAAAGCCAGAGAAGGAAATGGAAAAGCCAATGTATCTCGACTGTGATGAGGTGAAAACATTTTGTCTATTGACGAAACAGATACCAGGGACAGGATGGATGGAACCAAATGTGTTTTTAAAAGCCTTTTGTGCCACAGACTGTAATAAAGCAAATACAAAAATGAAAGCCACAGAAGAGGGAGAAATACATGCGGCAAATAAAGCTTTTTATCCAAAATAGCTAAGGAATTGATATAACTATAAAAGGCCAGTATCCTGCTCCTTTTCTGATAAGTAGTGAGAGGAAATGAGTGGATCGTTTACACACAGAGCTCTGCATAGAAAAAGGAGCAGCCCCACTATAAATCTTGAGCTTTCCATTTGAGAAACTTTAATATTGTTATAAAAATCCATTTAAATGCTTAAAAGTTAATGTTCAATTATTCAAATTCCCTGGAGACTAACTTGGCAAGAACTACAAAGCAATTCCTATCTTTTGATTCCATAATCCTACTTTTAAGGAGATGTGTAAAGAAAAAAAAATGACTTCTACAAAGTCTTCATTGCAGTATCGTTTTAAAAATTAAAAATCAACCATTTGTACAGTGATTTCTAAGTCAGTGTTTCTCGTGTGTGTGTGTGGGAGGGGAGGAGTCCTTAGGACCCTCTGTACCCAAATCTCCCTGGAAGCTTGTAAAAATGCAGACGCTTGGGCCACACTTCAGACCTGGTAGATCAGAAACTTATCAAGCAGGCTCATAATCTTATCAAGATGACTCATGATTTCACTGAAGCTTGAGAGGCACTAAACTCGAAGCAAACTGCAGACGGTGGGAGCATCCAGAGGACTAAGCTGTGTCTGGAGGGGCAGCCCCAGCGCAGGCAGAGTTAGGGAGGAATGATGACTGCCAAGAACACCAGGCCCATGGAGGTGGCGCAGCAGGAGAGGGTAACTGAAGGGCTGGGTGTTGGTCATGCTGTATTTTGTTCTATAGATTATTTTAAACACTCATCATGGTCATACAGGTTTTCATTTATTTGTCAAACTCCCAGGAAGGTCACTCAAAGGGTTAACAGAACACTTACAAAGAAACTCCAGCAGGATTCTGCTGTCCAGCCATGCCTGCCTGGATGTCACCCCCTCCCTTTTCCCACCTTGGACCCCCAGTTCCTGAGTGATAACAGACCCTTTCTGCCTTGGATTTGATCCAAGACCTGGCACCCCATTAAGTGTCACCCCACTGAGACCTTGGGCATTTCTAGTGTTGGAGCCGCAGTGTGGGATGCAGTCCCCTCATAGGGACATTTTACTGACCATACATTTTTGCACCAAATTGGAAGCAGGCAGCATGCTGGACACTGGTATTTTTTTTTCTGGATGAGGAAGGGAGAGAGGTCTGATGGGTTGTGTTGCAAATGCAACTCTGGGCTTCTCTGGCTCCCAGAAGGCTTGCTTCCCTGCAGGCTGGTCCCTGGGGCACAGAAATGCCACCACAGCTCTGCTTCCCACGGAAACCCTTTTCCTGGAACCTACAGATCCACTCTTGCCTAGAGCCTTCAGGCTCCTTGCCAGGATCTGTGGATGTCACAAGATATTACTATCTAGTCAGGATTGGCCAACCTCCCCCAAGAAGGCTGGGCAAATGCCCAGGATGCCAAGCCAGCAGGAGCCTGTGAGGGAGCGAAAGTCCACTCTTTGCCACAGAGTAGCTGGGGAGAGTGGGGTCGCCAGGTCTTGACCAGCAATATACCCAAGACGTCATGCTTGATGCTCTGCAACCCCGAGGGAGAGTGCAAACGCCTTCTCTCAAACTGGCACATCTGTTCCTGGTCCCGAAATACCAGATCACACCCTTTCTTGGGTGTCTCACAGCTGCTTCCTCTGTGTGGTACCCAGTCTTCAGCAGCCCCACGTGGTCGAGCAGAGGGGCCCCTTTTCTATAAGGGAGACTGAGCAGAGGAAAGAGTTCCCCTGGAACAACAGAATGGGCACTTGAGAGTTGTCACTGTGTCTCGAGCCTCCACCTGGCATCCCATAATATCACTGTCACCCTTGGCTCTTTTGCAAGTCCTGCCCACAGTGTCAGAAACAGCCCAGGGGGCAGATTCAGCACGTTACCAGCCTCCTGTGCACTGACTTGCCCTCTGGAGGAAGAGAGCAGAGGAGAAGAAGCCAGAGGGGCAAGGAGACACTGGGCAGACACCTGGGGTCCTGTGTGACTTGCGGAATGGACTTTCCATCCCAAAGTATTTCTTGAGTGCCTGCTAGGTTCCCGATGCTGTGCTGGGAAGCTACCACCATGACCAGAGAGACCTGGCCCTGCCCTTGTGGCAGTGACAGTCCAGTGGAGGAGACAGAAACCAAACAAGGAAGCAAAGTCACAAAACAACATATTATATTTAAAGAGTGTTCAGAAGGAAATGAGCAGGTGCTGTGATAGAAAAGAAGTGGAGCCAAGCTGGTGTGGCTCAGTTAGTTGAATGTCATCCCAAATACCAGAAGGTCGCTGGTTCGATTCCAGGTCAGGGCACATGCCTGGGTTGTGGGCTCAGTCCCCAGCAGGGGGTATGCAGGGGGCAGCCGATAGATGTTTCTCTCTCTCCCTTTTCCTTCTTCTCTCTGAAATAAATAAAAACTTTTTTTTTAAGGGTAAAAAAATAAAATAAGTGGAATTCTGCCTCAGATCAGATGGTCAGGGAAGGCCTCTTGGAGCTGAGCCTGGGCAGCAGGAAACTTGACAGGGCTTTGGGTCAAGGGACTGACCAGCAGGTGCAAAAGCCCTGTGAAGGGGAAGAGCTTGTGCTCTAGGAACTGCAAGTTCACTGGGGTTGGGGCTCGGTGGGTGAGGGCAAGACCTATGTCCTGAGATGATTGGAGCGGTGGGCAGGGACCAAACCAGTTAGGCCGAGGTTAGGGATTCTGCTGTTTGTCTGTGTTGAATGGGAAATCACTGAAGGGTTTTAAGCAAGTGACACGATTTCATTTAAATGGTCAAGTATCACTATGGCTGGAGGTGTGGGAACGGGCTTTAGGGACAGGACTGGAGAAAGGCGAGCATTTAGGAGCCTCTTCAGTATCTGGGTGAGAGGACACGGGTTTGGACTTGTGGATGGAGTGGAGAGAGAGGTGGGGGATCTGAGACATATTTGGGGGGTTGGACCTAGAGGACTTGCTGATGGGCTGCAGCAAGGAAGAGAGAGGAATTGAGGCTGAATCTCTGACTTCCAGCTTGAGCAGCCTGATCGTGGGTGGTGCCATTTACAGCAGTGGGGAAGACTGGTGGGAGGGAGGGGGGAAAAGAGTGGAGGATGGGAACAGGACAAGGTCTTCAGCTTGTCCTGACTCCAAAGTCAAGGGAGTCATTGTCTCATGTTCCTTCTCAGGCTCTCCCGTTAAGCCTGGTAACCCCATTTCGTAGGCTGGGAAAACTAGGTTGAGCACAGTGAATTAAGAGTCAGGGCTCAGAGATAACGCCAAGGAGCCAGTTTGCATTTGGGGCCTTCTGCACCCAATCTAGTACCTTCCTTCCCAACCCAGCTATGAACACCCCCACCTCCACCCTCAAACATCTCACCAAGGCAAGAGCTCTCAAGATAGGATGTTCTGATCCAAGATATCTTGTCCCATCCCTAATCTCCCCTGAGCTTCCCTCCTTTTCTCAAAATGCCTTTTCCAGTGTCCTCCCCTGGGCCAGTATCTAGAAGGTAGATGCTCCTGGGCTGGGGGAGGAACCCAGAAAGCACAGAGATCTGAGCCTGATGCTGTTTTCTGCTCCTACCTGCTCTGGATCCAGGACAACGAGCCTTGCTCTACATGCCCCAAACCTTAGGCACACAGACATTTTAGTCTGACCCCTGCAGAGTTAGGAAAGTCCAAGGTCAACTGAATGCTGTGTTGCTTCCCTATTTTGTCCCCATGCCTCAGTGTCCTCACTGGCAAACTGTGAATAATAATTATGCCTTTCTCTTGAGGTTGCTGTGAAACTTAAGTTAACTTTTTGAACACTAAACATGTGAAGTTGTCTAGAATAATGTCAGAAATGGGCTTTTGTTTGATTTTAGTAGCAATAGCAGTAGAAGTAGCAGTAAGTTTTCATCAGTATGTGTCCTTTAGGGGGCAATATCTCTTTATTATGGTAGATACTCCCTTCTCTCAGCTGCAGAGGGGGAAAGGTTGGCTAAGGGCTGGGCTACGGCAATACCGACAATTTAGAAAAAAGGCACAGAGCTGAAAGATTGACCCTACCACATTAGAGCTTGAAGATGGACCTGGGAGTGCATGAAATTCAATAGTCACCAAACCCCAGGCATCAGAGCAGTACCAGCCTACGATGGTGTGTTCTCCAGCCTAGGGCAGTATGGGGGGAAATTACAATCTAAAGGATTTTTCTTAAATCTAAATTTGTTTCATTTTCATTTTGTCCTTTACACTTTTGGTGTTAAATTATTCTTTCTTTTATAAAGTGCTGGATATAGTTGTTAATGATGTGGTCCTTTATGATGATTCAAACTGGTCCATGAAATCCAAAATCTGAAAACCACTCATCTTGTTACAAATGAGGAAACTGAGTCCAAGAGGAGTGACTTGCCCAAGGCCACAAGCCTGGTTTGTGACAGAGCCAGGGCTGGAACCTAAGTCTCCTGACTTTCGGTCTGATGCTCTTTTTACTGGACTCTCCCATGGCCTGTTTAAGGCTCTTTTATTTGCCAGTAATTGACACCTGACTCAAACTGCCTTAAGCAAAGGAGAAATCCAAGAAGAATTTCAACCCAAAAAACGAAAAATTGATTTTTGGCAGGAAAAAAAAACCCACAAAAACATTGAATGCGCATTGAACCCCTGGAAAAGACCCTGTCAAGACCAGAGTCTCCCTCTCTGGTTCAAAACCCAAGGCTAGACTTCCCCAGTCTCTTCTGTATTACCCCCCTCCTCCAACACACATTGAGTCCCCCATACAAGCACACACACCACACACGCCACACAAACACACACCGTACACACCTCATTCTGAGAAGCCCTTTCTTTGATTCATTCCGCCCTGACTCAGGCTTCCCTCAGGATGCACTGGCCAGGGGTACCTAACCCACCCCCACCTCCAACCCATCTCACTTGTTCCACAGAGACAGCTACCTCCCCAGCAAAGGTCATCAGAACACACTGTCCCCGGCCGCCTTTCAGCCATGATTTATTAGCTAGGTAATTATGGGGAGCATCTGCGTTTTCTTCATTGGGTTGGTGATGATCTGCACACATCCAAAGAACTAAAAATAAACAGCAGGAGGGCTGACTTGTTTGAAGCTGGGCCAATGTTTATTTTCTCAAAGATCGAGCCTCCTTGGTATGGGTGTAAAGTCACATGAAATGGGCCTCTGCTGCATGGACTGTAGTCTGTGGTTCAGATACACAGATGGGTAGGATTTGCACTGAAAACCTTAGCTGTAAAATCTTTGTTTCTCTCGCTTCATCCTGCGCCCAGATCCTGCCTAGAGCATGGAAGACACGTTCTGCAGATCTCCCAGTTTGCCTGGTGCTGTCCTGATTCGATTTCACATCCTGCCCTGACACTGGAGCAAATGGACAGCCTTCCCTAGGCCTTTCTCCACCTCGCAGGTGGAAGAGAGGGTAGGAAAGACAGCGGAATATTGATCTTAACTGTTGTAGTGTCCTTAGTCCCTGACAAAAAGCCTCGGAGCTGGCCCTTCTCTCTAATCCACTCTTCTCCCGATAAGGGGGCCAGTATTCCAGGAATAATGAAGCCATGGGATAAAAACAGAGCATTAACTTTTACTCAACTATTTTTGGGGAAAATAAATATGACTATAAGATGGAGTAGAATGCAAAATTTAGAAGACATTTTTAAAATAAAAGATTAAACTGCAAAAAAATTTTGCAGTTGTGGCTGCTGCTGTAGGTCAAGCAAACCAACCTGCAGTTCAAGTTCATACTCCTCTGACCTAGAGGAAGCTCTGCTCCACCAAGTCCAGCTTGGCAAACTTCGTCTTCTGGGGGCACAGCATAAGCCAGAGATGTTTGACAAGGGGTAGAGGTGGTTTGTGACAGATAGATGAAAAGTCAGTCCTCCAAGACCCTATTTTTCCCACTTCTCCCAACTAGAGATTAAAATGCATGGACACCAGTCCCCAAGCTCAAGACCCCTGGTAGCAAACCCAAGAGCCACTGTGCAGAGTCATCTCTCCTATGGGTCCCATGTACAAAGTGGTAACTCCAAGAAAAGGCCCCTGTGTAGTCTACTCCCTAGCACTCAGGGCAGCCTTCTCCAGCAGGCTCAGTAGACAGAGTGCCCAAGGTCCTGCCACGGTTAATTTTATGTGTCAGTTTGACCTGGCCAGGAGGTACCCAGATATTTGGTTAAACATTATTCTGGGTATGTCCGTGAGGGGGTTTCTGGATGAGATTAATATTTGAAATGGTGGCCCAGAGAGCAGATTGTCCTCCCCAATGTCGGTGGACCTCACTGAATCTGTTGGAGTCCTCAGTAAAACACAAGAGACCTGGCCGGTTTGGCTCAGAGGTCAGAGCGTTGACCAGCAGACCGAAGGGTCTTCGGTTGGATTCCTGGTCAAGGGCATGTACCTCAGTTGCAGCCTCGATCCCTGGCACTGGTCAGGGCCTGTGCTGATGTGTCTCCCTCTGACATCAATGTTTCTTTCTCTTTCTCTCCTCCTTCCCCTCCACTCTCTCTAAACACACACACACACACACACACACACACACACACACACACAACAGGAAAGTTCTCTTTCCCTGTTTTCAGACAGGGACACTGATTTTGTCCTGCCTTCAATCTTGGACTGGAACTTACACACTGGCTCCCCTGGAGCTCAGTCCTTTAGATTCTAACTAGAACTATACCATCAGCTCTCCTGGGTCTTCAGCTTGCTGACTGCAGACTGTGGGACTTCTTAGCCTCCAATACTGCTGGAGCCAATCTCTTATAATAAATCTCTTTATATATTTATATAGCTATATATATAGGTCTCCTGTTGGTTCTGTTTTTCTGAAGAACCCAGACTAATACAGATCCACAGAATTTTAGGGGCCCATAAAATATTTTAATTTTAATTTCTTTTAAAATCAGAAGAAAGATATAATAACAATGAATGTATAAAAATGAGTCAGGGCTGGATTACATTTGTCTTTATACCAATGTAGTCTTTTTTTTTAAGCCAACATTTTGTTAAAAATTGATTTGAGAGAGAGAGAGAAAGGGCAAAGGAGAGAGAGAGAGAGAAACATTGATATGATAAAGAAACAGCGATTGGTTGCCTCCCGCACACGCCCCGACTGGGGATCCAACCCGCAGCCCTTTGGTGCACAGGACAACACTCCAGCCAACTAAGCCACACCAGCCAGGGCCAATGTAGTTTTAAAATATAATTTTAAGTATTTTTTTAGGGTAATGGGCTCATGAGGAAACAAGTGCCTAAGGCCTATGAAAATCACAACATGATCCTGCTAAGACTCCGCAGTGCTCCTGGCGACACTTTTACCAGGAATCCAATGTCCATCCATTGGTTCAGTGGATTCACCAGGATGATGTCCCTATGTCCTTGCACTGACCTTGAAAAATAGGTTATTTCTGGAACTGTTAGTCTTGAGTAATAGCGATTAATAGAAGTATGTGTGTTTCTAATGGGGGGTGGGCTAGCAGTGCAGAAAGCAGAGTAAACCAGAACCAGGCATACAATAGCAATAGCTTCTCCTTTGAAAGAAGATGACTACCAAGGAGCACCCCTCCTTGTTTTTATCACCAGTTTTCCTGTGTCCTGTCCTGGCTCTTATCTAATTAGGTGGCCCTCTCTCTCTCATAGACCAGGACTAAATATTTAGTGAGCCTACATGGTGTGTCGGGTACAGCTCAGGGCAAATATACACAACTAGATGCTTACAACATTTGCAGAGGACCAGCCCGTAAACAAGCAGTCAGAGCACAGAGTCCACAGTGCTGTGCGATGGGCCGCACAGGCTTCACAGAGGAGCAAGCACTGGATCAGGGCGTGGGAAAATGGGTATGCTTTTTCACCACAAAGGTAGCCTCAGGGAAGAGGGGAGGGTGGGCATGTGTCTTTCTAATCTCCCATAGGGAAGAATTTATTAGCAATGGTCAGAGATGTGACAGAAACAGCAAAAATTAGGTTAAGTGAGTTCTGTAAGTTGTAAAACAAAAAGTACAACTCTGTTTGTTCTGTGACCATGTAAAAGGATTTCTTTCAGCCAAAAGAAAAAACAAGCCCGGCCGGGCGTGGCTCAGCCGTTGAGCGTTGACCTAGGATACAGGCGATCGGGGTTCGATTCCCGGTCAGGGCACATGCCCAGGTTGCGGGCTCAATCAATGACTCTCTCATCATTGATGTTTCTATCTCCTCTCTCTCCCCCTCCTTTCCTCTCTCTGAAATCAATAAAGATATATTTTAAAAAAAGAAAAAACAAAAGCAAATGTCAATGAAGAGCACCATGCCTTAGAGGACCTACCACCACCGTAAAGTATCCTGTGCCCTGAAACCTTTTTCTTGACCTGCAATGTGACAGGAAAAGGAGAGCATTCCAAGCAGGGAGGGTGGCACAGGCAAGGGGAAGGGGCCAGCGTCTGGGCGCAGCAGAAGCCCTGGCTAGTGGGAAACGGGAGTGAAAGTGGCATGGCCCCCATCAAGCCCCTCACCCCAAAGAGGAAATCAACACCCAGAAAAGGAAGGTCCTGGCCTCTCACGGGGGGGGGGGGCCTCCTAATGATGGGCATGGTCAAGTGTGTGTCCAGAGTTGCGATTTTAGGGCTCTAGCTATAAACACCCCAGCTGACCGAGAAACTATGTATGTGGCACAGTGCTGTATAATACAAAAACTTTGGTCTTTGTCCTAGGTTCTTGGTACAGACTCCTAAAATTCTTAGACTTTCCTTGATAAGAGTGTCTTCCATTTATTTACTTATTTATTTATTTATAAATTTATTGGGGTATCATTGGTTAATAACCTTATATGATTTTCAGGTGTATAAGATTATAATTCAGCCCGACCAGGCATAGCTCAGTGGTTGAGCATCGACCTAGGATCCAGGCGATCGGGGTTCGATTCCCGGTCAGGGCACATGCCCGGGTTGTGGGCTAGGCAGCCGATCAATGACTCTCTCTTCATTGATGCTTCTATCTCTCTCTCCCTCTCCTTTCCTCTCTCTGAAATCAATAAAGATATATTTAAAAAAAAAAAAAAGATTATAATTCAACATCTGTGTACTTTGCTATTCATAACAAGCCCTTTTGAACACACTGGAATTGTGCTAATAAGGTGACTCTGGGTGGGATCCCTAGATAGCTTCAGGGTGGAGGCTGAGCACCAGAAAGACCAAACACATGATTAGAGGGTGGGAATTTTCAGACCTACTCCCAAGCTTTGAGGAGGGGAGGGAGCTGGAAATTGAGTTACAAATCTCTGAAACGAGATTTGGAGAATTCCTGGGGTGGTGAACCCATCCAGATGCTAGGTGGGTGACATGCGCAGAGAGGGCAGCTCCCCTCCAACTTCCCTAGTTTGCCTCTTTTCCATTTGGTTGTTCCAGAGTTGTATCCTTTATAATAAAGCAGTAATCGTAAGTAGAACACTCTCCTGAGTTCTGTGACTTATTCCAGTGAATTATCGAATTTGAGGGAGGAGGTGTGAAAACCCCCTATTTGTAATTGGTCAGGGAGAAGTAAGGGTCATCTGGGGACCTCACCTGTAGCTGGCATCTAAAGTGAGGTCAGTCTTGTGGGACTGAGTTTTTTAACTTGTGGGATATGATGCTAACCCCAGGTAGAGTGTGTCAGAATTGAATTGAATTGAATTGTTGGACACCTCGTTGGTGGTGGGGAAATGGAGAATTGATGTGGACAAACAACACATATTTGGTGTTGGAAAAAAACCTGCACATTTAAAGTCAGAAAAAAAAATGCATATAGAAATGGTAATTCACAAGGAAACGCCATCAACCAGATTTAAGGGAGACAAATTACAAAGCAGCTCATGCACTTCACAGTTTGCTTTGGCTATTGAAAAGTCCTTTGGGCCTTAAAGCCAAGCCTATGAGAAACAGTCCACACACAAAAAGGGGGGCTTCCCAGGAAAAACTAGATCTTCTGTTCTTTTTTTTCTTTTTTTAAATATGTCCTTATTGATTTCAGAAAGAGGAAGAAAGAGGGAGAGATAGAAACATCAATGATGAGAGAGTCATTGATTGGCTGCCTCCTGCATGCCCCCTACTGGGGATCAAGCCAGCAACCCAGGCATGCACCCTGACCAGAATCGAACCATGATTTCCTAGATCGAACTGTGATCTGCTAAATCATAGGTCAATGCTCAACTGCTGAGCCACACCAGCCGGGCAGATCTTCTGTTTATTTTAACAGCTAGGAGGTCCAGATGCACAAGTTCCCCCAGTACCTGTCCTCTCTGTCACTGTACTGGTATAACAGGGCTCCAGGGGCTTCGTGGCCTGGAATCTCCCTGGAGACAGTTCCCTCTGGAAGGATATGGAAAGAAGCAGCCGGACCCTGGGTTCCAGGATGGCTTTTCCACAAACGTCCTTTGTGTTGTTGGGCAAGTTGCTCCCACCTAGGGCTTCAGTTCTCTCATCTGTAAAATGAGGGGCACTGGATTTGATGATGCTCAGGTCCACTCAGCCCTAAGAGTGGGATTCCATGGCTCTAACTCAGGGAGGGTACCCCAGATTGCTGGAGGGCACAGTAAAAGAGTGGATGATAATTATTCGATTATCACATTGAATATTGAGTGTTGAGTAAAAGAGTTCTTCAGAGGAGCAAACAGCCTCCAAATGACTCCTGCCCTGCCAGACGCCCTCCATGAAGTGAGAGCGACAGGGTGCTGGCCTCACGTCACAGGGGCCATGCTCCACATGATTGGAAGGGTGCTCTGTCAAGCATCCCACCCTTTGCAATCCTGGCTTATCCCCAGCGTGGCCATTCCCAGGAGGGCAGCACAGTCACCACCCGCTACAGTTCCCAGAGCCTGCCAGTCTGATGAACCATTAAGATGTTGAAAGCTCATTCAATATGCACATGACACAGAGCTGCTGTGCTGGATGGTAGAATCAGGATTCAAAAATACGCCCACTGACTTGAAAGATGGGCTGACGCTAACAAGATTATGTTTATTAGGGAAACACGAAAATCCCAAGCTCAGATCAGAAAGACCACCTAGATCAGGAGTTGACAAAGCATGGCCTGTGTGCTAAATCCAGCCTGCAGTAGTTTTTGTTTAACTGGGTTTCATTGGAACGCAGCCACGTTCATTTGTTTATGTACTATCTGTGTCGGCTTTCACGCTACAGCTGCACAGGGGTTGTATGGTCCACAAATATTCAAAAATATTTGCTATCTGGCTGAACTAGACAAGGAAGCCCAGATGGGGAGATTTGAAGTGAAAAAGTTGTGTTTTTTTAACTTGTGATTATTTAGTCTGCATTAATAACATATACTGTTAAGACAAGGAATGTATTAGATCTGACTCCTTTAGATGTCTTACATCTAAAACTAATACAAAATTAGCTCATCTCAGGGGGAATGCATGAGAGGGACATTGTGGTATCTCACAGGTAACCAAGCCCCAGAGAAGGTGGGTGAGCCTCAGAAACAGCCTAATCAGGAACTTTCTCTCCATCTCTCACCTCTTCTGCCTATAATTGCTTCCCTCAGTTAGATCAGCTTTCTGTGCGCAGCCAAAACCATGGCGACTACACGTTTCCTGTCACTAGTTTACTACTTTTCACCAATCTTTGTTTTTTCTCTTCTTCATCAGCACATAGAAGGATGACATCTATATCTCCCAGCCTCCCTGCAGTTAGTAAAGTAAGGCTGCAGGTTGAAACCTGACTGGAGAAAGTGGGTGGAAGTGATGTACATCACTTCAGGCAGGAGCCACTGGGAGCAGGAGGGCCTTCTCCACGCCCTCCCCCATCCCTTCAGTCCTCTCACCCCCTTCCTCACTGCTCGAAGTGAAAGACATCCTTAGAGGATGGAGCCTCAGGATAGAAGGCTCTTAGATCCCTGAATCACCAGTTGGAGGAGAGTTTCCTAGAAGAACTACCCAAGGCCATCAAACTTTGCATGAGAAGGAAATGCACTTTTATTAGATTAAGCCACTAACGCTTCAGGGTTGATTCATTTCCACAGCCTAGCCTGCTATAACCTGCCAATAGCCCCTGAGTTTTATATCTCACAGTTTCAATCACCAGAGAGGCACTCAAACCCCCAAATCCCAGGAAATGAACTGATTGGAGTAGCTCACATGTTGTGCCAACCAAATGGCTAATCACCTGTCCTTGGGGGCAGAATCATAGGTGAGCGTGGCAGCCCCTACAAGGACAACATGGATGGAGTTTTGGGGGTGCGGTTTCCAGAAGGAGGCCTGGAGAGCTGGAGTGGGTGGAGGGGAGGAGGAAAAGGGGAGACGATAGACAATAGTGCTGGCCTACTGAGTGCTGGAGTGTTGTGCTCTGATCATTGTATTTTGAAAGGGATCCTGAGTCAGGATTCCTGACAAATCCATTAGAGCAAATTGGGAAGAGAGGGCGCAGGGAGGGGAGGAAGAAGCCTCGAAGAACTCTGACCTAAGAAGCAAAACGGAAAGAAGTGGAGGATATTTAATCTAGAAAATAGAAGACTTGGCAGGGACACAGGGACTCTCTTCAACATGGCAGAGGACTGTCCCACAAGAGGGACCTGGCGCTCCTCCAAAGGGCCCCACTAGGCCCAGGAGGTGGGCCTGACGGAAAAGTCAGGTTGCAGCCCAGCTTCAGGTAGAACTAACTGTGTTGGTCAACCGGAGAGGCTCAGGCTCTCTTAGAAGGGGCCGAGCCGGCCGTCAGGAGGGTGCACCAGCCATTCGGTTAGAACTGCTGAAGGTGAGGCTCTGGCCCTCCTGTCTATCTGCACTTTACCCTCCTCCACTAGGATTCTCCGAATTGCTTTAAGTTGGTCCCAGTGTGACCAAAAGGCCAAGAAAACTCTGATGTGGGGGAGGATACGACCTATTGACATGGTCCGCATTGTCCAGAAGACAGCCGCTGCCTCCTGGCGCTTGGGAGCTTTAGAGGAGGGCTGAGTGGGCACTGGGGAGACCCTGGGAAAGAAGCTCTCCCACGGCTCTTACCGCCCCGCCCCCCACTGCTTACCCTTGAAGCCAAGGCTAGGAGGCCAGGTATGGTGATGTGGGGGGAAGGGGGAAAGATCTGACAACTGCCCAGCACTTTATGGGCCAATGGGCAGAGACAACACACCCTCAGAAACAACTTGGCAGCTAACATAGTGCTACATGGTGTAGAGTCAGGGGTCTTCTCCCCTTATTTTACACATGAGGCCTAAGTGACAGTGTGACTTAAGTTACTAGCAGGTTCAGGGTCAGAATTCTGCTCTTCAACGTCTTATAGGAAGCAGGGCAGTGTATGGTAGTGATAAGTAGTGCAGGCCCGAATAAGGCCACCTGACTCTGCTACTTAAAAGCTGTGTGATCCTGGGCAAGTTAATTTTCCTCTCTGTGCCCTAGTTTCTCAGGTAGAAATAGCATCTACCTCAGAGGTCTGTTCTGAGGATTGGATTGGTTATTATTTCCGAAGTTCAGAGATCCACATAGACAGGAAGAGGCAGACCTAGGATCAGGCAGATTTGAAAGCCCAAATCTGCCTGATCCTAAAAACCAAGCTTCTCCTGCCCCCTACCCTAGCCATGCTTCCTTCCTTAGTTCATAAATGGAAATATTTTCTGTTATTGTCTCAGGGAGGGTTCCCTTAGTCAAGTCTGTGTGTACTAGAAGCTTGCAAAGTGTCTGTTCTCACACATGGGGAAACTGAGGCACAGACCTTTACAGTGACATGTCATCTCTAGGAAGGGGAACTGAGTCGTGAAGCCTGTGTTGGGTGTCTTTTGAGTCAGTTCTTGAGGTGAAAGTAACCAATGTGTTCACAAGCTTCTCAGAGGACCCTGATAGGCCTGGGCATGTGCTTGGCCTTAGGGCTCTGTGTCAAAGAGGCTGGGTTGGATCCAATTGCTCCTTTCCCTGGTTTCAGGTGCATCAGGAGCCTGTCAGTCATTGTGCAAAGGCAGCCCCTGAGGAATGGAGCAGGAGAGCAGGGATGAGCAGCACCAGGGAAAACATCCTGGCATCCAAGTGGTGAGACAGAAGGTCTCCCTGAAGCTCCAAGCCCCACCTGCATCGGCCTGCAGGTCCCTGGGATGCTGACTCGCTGAATCCTTAACCACCTTCCCCTAGGTCAGGCAGTCTCCTTCCTGTCTGTCAGGGGTGTATAAATAATTTTAGATGAATCTATTTTCCCCCCAAAAGTTAATGATGGACTTAACTACTCCTAGTCCCGTGCCAGGTTGAGACGGTGTCCCTGCCTTGGTCATGGTGGGTTAGCAGCTCAGGACTGGGATGGTGAGATGGGGAGTAGAGAAGGGGCTGCTGCCATCTGCCAGGCCTTGGCTGAGGTTCCTGAGCTGCTGAGGGAGTGGCATAGAAAATACCAAGTTTAGAGCTCAGCCGAGGGCATCTGGGGGACACGGGAGGCAGTGAGGCTGCTGTTATCAGAGATCCTGGCTCTGCCACTTACCAGCTGGCTGATCTTTGGCAAGTTAAGCTCTTTGAGCTTCGGTTTTCTCATCTGAAAAATGGGGAAGAATCATACCTCCCTCTTGGGAAGATCTTTTTAAAAGTAACAATTCTTCAGTTATACCAGCAGAGCAAGGGCTGGCTGGAGGGCAGCAGGGGTGGGGATAAGAGCCTGGCTTCCAGCCCCAAGTGCTTGAGTTTGGAGCGTGGCTCCGTCACTTCCTGGCTGCTCGGTCCTGGGGGAGGGGATGTACCCCGCTCTGCTCCTCAGTTTCCTCACCTGTGAAACAGACATAGCCATAGTTACATGCTTCGTGCGATTGTTATGAGGATTTAAATGGTTTAATACTTGAAGGCACTTAGAACAGTGCTTGATGCATATGTCACAAGAGTCTGCTGAAGACCCCACTGACGTTCCCATTCATCTTTATAAACGCATGTGACTTTACCTGTCGAAATTCCTTTTTTAAGTGTCTGGTAAATAAAGCCTCCTTGAAACTGTCATCCCTCCTTCCTTTTAAAGATGGCACTGTCAGTCCTTTTTCCTTCATGTGGCACCAACTGCACAGCAGCCCCTGACCATTCGTTTTCTAGCCTTCTGGATCCCTTCTCTTCCAAAAGGCGGCAGGGACCCCCGTCCACACTCTCCTGTTTGCAGCAGAGCTCAGCTGGGGCTTCCTGACTGTAGAAATCCAAACCTTTGTCCAAACCAGTGTCCCTGAACTGAGGGCAATTCATTCATTCATTCATTTATTCATTCATTCATTCATTCATTCATCAGACATTAATGGGGCACCTATCATGTCCTAGGAACTCTGTGAGCATAGGATGAATAGCCAAGGTCTCTGCCCTCAAGAAGCTCACAAATCGAGAGACGGGGGACCAAAAAGTAAGAAAGCAGATCATTAAAATAGACTTTTGTAAGTTAAATGATAAGAGGAAGCTGGCTTCCATGGGAACACAGAAGAGGAGCCCTAACCTAGGCCGAGGGGTTGGGGACAGTCTCTTGGAGGAGGTGACATCTCCCAAAGGGCACACCCTGCCTTGGCCCAGGGCATCAGCTGAGCACACCTGGATACTGCTGCCCAATGGCTGCTGCTCTGGCCTCACCAAGGGGGCTGACCCGGTCTAAGTGCCCTCCTCGCTTCCTGGCTGTCCCTCAGTTTCTCCTCCTTACATGCTCCCTCCCATCACCGGGCCTCTCACATGCCATCCCCTCTTCCTGAAGCTTTTTTTCTTTCTCCACTTTGGCCCCCAATAAATGCCTTTCTTCTTTTGGATCTTGGCTCACACATGACTCCCTCCAGGTAGCTTCCGCTGACCTCTCTAACTAGGCCAAACGCCCCCATCACAGATGCTTGTAGAACTTTGCACTTCTGTTTTATAGCTCTGACATCCACACTATGTGACTACAGATCAAACACAAGGTTGAATGAATACATGACTGAATAATCCATGAACAAGGCAGGACACTATACGTTACTCCTTATAGACTGTGGGAGTCACTGCCTCCGTTTAAAGTCATTTACAAGTCACTTATTTATAATAATTATCACTTACATGTAATAAATAATAAACATTGCAGAAGAGTTCACTTTTTGGTCCACTCACTCACTCACTCACTCACTCACTCACAGATGTTAATTAAACACGTGCTTTGCTTCCAGCACAGTTCTCAGCACTGGGATGAATTAGACATGTGTCCTGCCCGGGGGACCTTGGGTTCAGGTGGTGAAGACAGAAGATAAGACAAATAAATGAAAGAAATCAGACTTTGGAAAACGACCAGTCGTCACAACCCCACAGCTGCAGACCTTCACAGCTTGTCTTGTCTTCTAAGGTATCCTGATGAGAAGGATGACACTGACTTAAGAAATACAGGAAAACTCCTTGGGAAACCCCGGCTGGTGGGCCGGGGTGAGTCGCTTTGAACTGGCTCCACAGCACAGGCTGGCAGGGGGTCTCTGTTATTGGTACCAAATGCCCAGGAGCAACAAGCTGGCTGCACCAGATGAGGAAACACCCGAGCCCCTGGCTGGTGGTGCGCAAGGGCATGGCCGCTCTCTGGTGCCAGGTGTCCTCAGCTGGCCAGAGAGCTGCTGCTGGCGGCTGACCCCTAGGGCCTGACATTCCCTTGCTTCAGCAGCCAGGAGCGGGACATGGGAGCGGAACTGGTCAGTCTCTTGTGACAGTGAGTCCTGCAGCCCTTGAAACCTGAGGAGATGGACTGAGGTCAGGGCCTGCCTCTGCTTCCCTATGGGGGGAGTGAACTTTAGGCCTGAGTCTTTGCTGTCTTGAATGAGGGACTCCTTATAGCGGGTTCAGGGATGACAAGATCAGGGTGGGGACTGCTCCAGGGATGATAGGTGTGGGAGTTGACGGGATGATGTAAGGTTCTCTGCCCTTTATGGACTCACAGTAACACCTGCCGATTCTCTCCCTGTCCACTCAGCTACGCTTCTTATGCCAGCCCCACACTGTGCTGGGGATTTAGGATGTGGCAGCGAATGAGACGCGGTCCCCAGCCCCCCTCAGATCATTCGAGCAACATTTTGTTCTTTCTAAAGCACTTGGGATTTCAAGTGATCTTCGTTACAATCCTGAATCCTGTGAGAGCGTCACTGTCATTTAGGAATGGATGGGCAAGAGGAGGTAGAGAAGTGTTAAGTAATTTGCGTCAAGGAAAGTTACGTAGGACCAGCAACCAGGTTTCGTTTGGTCCTTCGTCAACTGCTCCCTGCCCCCGACACCAACAAGGGGAATCAGGGAAGTGGTAATTTATACTGATCTTTTAAATTGATTTTGAGAGAGAGAGGAAGGGAGAGGGAGAGAAAAAGAGAAACACTGATGTAAGAACAAAACATCCATCTGCTGCCTCCTGCATGCCCCATGCCAGGGATCAAGCCCACAACCCAGCATGTGCCCTGACTGGGTCTTAAACTGGCAACCTTCCGGTGCACGGGACAAATGCCCACATATTGATTTTTAATGGTTCACCCTGACTGTTAAAAAGGTATAACTTGATGAGTTAGGGAAGGCTTCATGGAACCCCTGGCCTTGTTTTCCTTACTCACTATTTCATTTTTAGCACCTTCCTCCTAAGCATAACCAAGGCCCATGTCAGGGAAGGAGATACATCAGAGACCTATTTAAAGTTCTTGCTTTCACCACTCAGGTCACACCCTGGTACCCATCTTGACTAGCCTCTTAGAAAGCCTCGCTGGCTGGAGGCAAAGACAGCTTGGTTTGAAGTTGAAAGGCCTCTCAGGTGACATGTAAGCTTCTTAAGGGTCAGTGACACAGCTTATGCTTCTGTGCCTCCTCCAAGCACCAAAGAGCACCCTGTTCCCCACGCAGGCACTCAATAAACCCTAATTGATTCGTTGATTGGGAACAACAAATATATAGTCAAAGTGCTTGGAAATACAATCTCCCAAAGGCTGCCAGCCAGCCGGGGGCTCAAGGAAAAGGTGTTTTTGGATCAATGTGCTTGCTCATCCCCAAGGCAAAGTTTAAAGTGAGTGACTGAGCGTTATTTTAGAACAGTGCAAAAATGGAAGCATGTAAATACCCAGCAGTAGGGGAATAGCTAAGACAACTGGGTTATATTAAGTTTCTGGAAGACTCTATAGTTTTAAAAAACAATACACTACGCTATAGTACATTACAGTACTACACAAAGAAATATGTACCAGTTACCAAAGTGGGAAAAGCAGAATATGAAAATAATATAGAAATATACCTATGTACACTTAGAAACACGAGAAGAAAACTTGGCTATTTAGTAGCTTCTTTTTCTTTCAAGTTCATTAAGCAAAGGGAATGGTTGTAACAGGGTCATGTCTGTCACACTATGTGATATGATGAGAGAGTCCCTGGGACAGATGGTCAGATGACCCAGGGGTCCTGGTGCTGCCAATTATGGGCCATGTGATCCTGAACAGCCTACTGTCCTGATCCTTAGTTTGTTATCTGTCAAGTGGGAGTTTTAATACATGTCCTGCCTATCTCACAGATAAGGTTTTAAGACCATTAAAAGTCTTCATTTGCCCCATTTAGTACGATAGTCATAGGTTTTTATATGGAAATAATAATGTTTGACTATGGGGTGCTGACTCACACCTGGCTCAAGAGTTACAAAATATACAGCATATAAATGTTATTTTTCTTAACTCCAAAAAGTCTTGCAAAATCGCATGGGTTTGGAGTAAGAAATCATGGGCCTGTATTAAGCATATTAAACATACTATTTTATTTAACTTAGCATTTATAATAATCCTATAGAGAAGGTTCTATCATTTCCATTTTACAGATGAGAAAACTTGTGTGTACAGAGGTTAATTGCCTTCCTATTAACAATAAGTGGCCCAAGTCCGGAAATACTTGCTAGAGCTTTTGACGTGTGAGACTTAACAAAGGAGAACATATCTCCTAGTATCTGACATTGACTGCGTGCTAAGCTCTTGATAAGCATTGCCCCATCTGATCCCCACGGCACTGGAAGGTGTGAACTATTATTTGCCCCATTCTTAGATGAGGAAAGCTTAAGTAGGTGATGTAACACACCCAAGTGAGTCAGGGACCTTGGATTCAATACCAGGTCCAATGACCTTAAAGCCTTTTGCATCTTTTATTGGGCAATCAGGAAGTTCCCAGGGGAACAGGGAATGCAGAGGGCCACATTTTGGAAAGACTGAGAAAGTGGGTGGTTGCAAACAAACAGTGATAAATGTGGAGCAATCTGGCTCCTTCCATTTCCTGGTCCCTGCCCTGCCCTTCCCCCCCCTCCCCCACTCTCCCTCCTGGACAAGGTCAGCTGTCATCCAGGACGTGAAATGTAAGCCAGGATTGGGTGTCAGGTGCCTTCACTGGAGTCACAGGAAGGAAAAAAATAAGTGAATGACAAGAAGGGCTGCACAAATATGTCCATCAGGAGAAAAAAGTTGCTTCTCAGGAAGCTCAGAGCCTTTGCAAAAGCCGAGAGGATGAGATATTCCTGCAAAGGTGCCATCTGGTCCTGCCGGTCAGCAGGCCTGAGATCCTGGGGGAACAGATTGAGGGAAAGTCAGCAAAATAACACCAAACGTCATTAGGTTTTCATTTTTAAAAGGATCCAAGGAGGAAGTTTGCCCTTCGGTGCTAAAGAGGTGCAGACAAGGTTCTGCCTCCTGCTCGACCCTCGGCTTTTGTGCAGCAGGAGAGACGGGACAAGCCAGGGAGGCAGTGGGCACTCGCTGTCCTTGACTGTGTACCCGGAGAGGCTTGGCCAACTGTCTGCCTCTGAAGGGCTCCTGGGGACCCTTCTGCAGAATATCAGACTCTCACTTCAGATTTATCACGGTTGCAGCACGGAAAGTCCCCCATCCTGGGAAACCCCTTAGTTCCGGAACAGCTGGTCACTCCACAGCCGGCAGGGTGGGCAGAGCTGGCCGGTGAAAATTCCCCCAAGGGCAATGCTCACAGGACTTTTAATAACAGAGATGTTTAACATTCCACTTTAAGATGTTTACTGTCCTCCACTGGAATCTAATGCCCCCTCTAGTTGCTCCAAACCTTCAACATATTTACTTCTACACTCAGCCTTGGAGGGGGAGGCTAGAATGTGCTCCCAGTCAATTAACCTGAACTGACTCGATTTGTACTAAATCCACTGAGCTAAATCCCAGAGGGACTCAGTGTCTTGTCAAAAGTCAAACAGCCCTGGCTGGTTTGCCTCAGTGGTTAGAGTGTCGGCCCGTGGACTGAAGGGTCTTGGGTTCGATTCCGGTCAAGGGCTCATATCTCGGTTGCAGGCTTGATCCTGGCCCTGGTCGGGGTGTGTACAGCAGGTAACCAATTGATGTTTCTCTCTCTCTCTCATCTCTTTCTCTCTCTCTTCTATTCTCACTGAAAAGCAATGGAAAAAATATCCTCAGGTGAGGATTAAAAAAAAAGTTGGACAGATAGTAAGTGGCAGAAGCAGGATTAGAATTAAAGTCTGTCTGTTTCAATACCTGTGCTGTGCCCCCTCCCCCTGACCTGCTCTGGGGCGTCCTAATACTGCTGAGACTCCAAGGGTCTGTGAGTGGGCTGAGGGCTTGAATTCCTGGGTAGCTTCAGGAGGGCCTCCGCAGGCCCAGGGGACAAAGGTTAGAGTGTACAAGGTGCGGTGTGTATGTGAATGAGAGAGAGAGAGAGAGATTTAGAAAGCTCTGCAGGACGTAGCCTGGTGCAAGCTACCCCAGAGGGCAGTCATGTTTATGTAACAGGTAGAGAAGGGTTTGCAGAAACCAAACAGACCCAAGTTTTATTTATAGATTTTTTTTCTCAAAAATTTATCTTTATTGTTGAAAGTATCCAGATGTCCCCTCCCCCCCATTGACCCCCTGCATCCGCCCCCACCCCAGGCCTTCCCCATACTATTGTCTGTGTTCATGCAGACCCAAGTTTCAGTTATGCTGACCCTGAACCACAACCCAGCCTCTAGGAGGACAAGACAGATGCTAGGGCTACAAGGGACCCCAGGCTCTGCCTACCATCTTCCCCTGCCTCATCCTGCCCCTCAGGAGGGGCTCCCTGGAAGGGACTGGGCCAGGCCCCCAATTCTTCTTTTTAACATCTCCCATATCCATCTCTCCTCCCCATCCCCTTTCCTGACCGAGGAGTCCAGAGCCCTATACACTCTGACCCCTGCCCGCCTCTCTCACCCACCTGCTGCCTTCCTCACCCCCTTTTTCACCAAGCTCCAACCATACCAACCTTTCACCTGTTCTTCAGACTATCCAAACTCCATCATCTTTGGGCTTTTGCCCTAGCAGTTCCCTCTACATGAAAAAGCCTTTCCCCATCTTCATAGGGCTAATCCGCTTCGTTATCCAAGATTCAGCCCAGATGTCATCTTTTTCCAAAGACCTTTTAAGGGCTACCCAATCTAATGAGCTCTCTATTCACTGACATACCACTCTGTTCTAATGTATTACAACCTGCTATTTTCTTGTTTGTTTATCATCTGTCTCTCCCTGCTTTGCTTTACAGGCATTTCATGACCCGGGCCTGGTTTCCCCACAGACTCCATCATTCACCCCGGCTGCTTCTGCAGACCCACGGCACCCTGCTCTCTCTGGTTCCCAGCCTTTGCATGTGTTATCTTTTCTGCCTGGAGGCCTGCCCTTCACCTCACCTCCCACTTCACCCCCTCTCCTGGCTATACCAAACATAGAAATATTTCCTGACCCCCTAAATCAAGTTAATTCCTTGTTTTCTAAGTCAGCTCATCAGCCTTCAGCACCCTGTAGTTCAGGGGAAGGCATCACACAGGGAGGGCAGAGACGGAGTCCACCTTGTTCACCACAGTCCCACAAGCCTAGCACAGGTCCTGGTACATGGCAGGTGCATGGGCAAATGAAAGTTTGCTGCATCAACTGCACTGGAAGAACTTAGCTACTGCTGCTGGCGGCTGTCACATGGAGAGTTTCCAGGGAGACAGCTCTCATCCTGAGTTTGCTGAACTAAATCGAGAGCTGGGGCCAGGGAGAGCTCGAAGTAAACAGAGCCCAATGTTGCTGGCTGTAAGTGAGCGCCTCAGCCTCTAGCTGGGCTAAGAGAAGGAAGGAGAGTGTTCCAGGGACAGGAACACGAGCTGCTGGCAGTGAGCAGGGAGCTGGTGGGGAAACTACAAGTCATTCTCCCTGGATTGCGTGGGACTGAGGGGGAGGCGAGAAATGAGGCCAAACCACGAAGGGCTGTGTAAGCCTCGCTAAGGCGGTGAGCTTGATCCTAAAGGTATTGGGAAATCATTAAAGCGTCTGGAGCAGGGGTGAAATGGTCAGATCTACATCTAAACAGAAAAATCACAGCAGCTACAGGACGCATCTTGGGATGGAAAGCTCCATCCTCAACCTAAATCCTTGGGTTCTCTCTTGA
This sequence comes from Miniopterus schreibersii, assembly GCF_964146895.1. NCBI lineage: Eukaryota > Metazoa > Chordata > Mammalia > Chiroptera > Miniopteridae > Miniopterus > Miniopterus schreibersii. Next base: position 176,689,566 of record NC_138101.1, read on the forward strand.
GCCACACCACACTGTACTTTCAGCTCTTACTCTTGACGAATTCCTAAATGGTACAGGATGCAAGGACTTCAGCAGAAATCTCTCTTCTTAACCCCCAATGGAGGGTTGAATGGTGGCCCCACAAAAGATATGTCTACATCAAAATCCCTGGAAAATGCAAATGTGACTTTATTTGGAAAAAGAGTCTTTGAAGGTGTAATTAAATTAAGGGTCTTGAGATGAGATCACGTAGGAGAGCCTTAAACCCAATGATAATGTGTCCTAGGAAGAGGCAGAAGAGGAGGCCGCATGGCCCAGGAGGCAGGACTTGGAGTGATGCTGCCACAAGCCTAGGAAACCAAGAATGACGCTGGAAGAGGCAAAGAACAAGTCTCCCTTAGAGCTTTCAGAGCCTCCTGCTGACACCTTGATTTTGGACTTCTGACTTCCAGAACTGTGAGAGAATACTTGTCTGTTGTTTGAAACCACCCCATTTGTGGTACTTGGTTATAATAGCCCTAGAAAACTAATATAACCCTGCTCTCGAACTAAGAAGCTTCATCCTCAGGTACTTTGGTCATCGGTGGACCTTTGTTGTTGTTGTTAATCTTCACCCGAAAATATTTTCTTCCATTGGTTTTTAGAGAGAGTGAAAGGGAGAGAGGGGAGAGAGAGAGAGATTGGTTGCTTCCCACACATGCCCCGACCAGGGTGGGAAATTGAACCTACAACCCAGGTACATGCCCTTGTCAGGGAATAGAGCCTGTGACCCTTGGGTATGAGGAGCCAGTGCTCTAACCACTGAGCAACACTGGCCAGGGCTATCATCAGTGAACCTTTAAAAACCAGAAAACTTCCTTTCTGTTTGGAAGGTGTGCTTGTGACAGAGGTAAGGAGCCAGACCAGACTACCAGGGGTTCCTTCTTCTCTGCACTGCTTGGCACTCAAAGGACACCTTTTCCCACACCAAGAAAGTGTATCACAGGGGTGAAAAGATGGACAAATCAGTGGAGCCAGGTCTTTGGCAAAGGTCCAAAGACTCAGAGTGAAGGTGGGGTGCTGGCAGGGCTCTTCAGGGACTAATGGTTTGGAAAGAGAAAGTAGGAGGGTGAGTTGCTCTGAAGTGCTGAGCAAAGATATGGCAGGGAGGTGGTTGTTCAAACAGGATTCCTAGCTTCAGGCGGCCAAGGGAGACTTGGTGCCCTGGAACATTCAGCCTACCCTTTAGGATAAGCTTACTGGGGCTGACCCTTGATAGGACTCAAGATAGGACTTCATTCATCAAGAGTTCCTTAAAGCACCCACTGTGTGCTGACTGCGTTTTGCACTGTACCCATTTAGGCACCTCTTGGGGTAGAGTCAATATCTGCATTTCCAGACAGGGAGTAGCCAAGCCTACCTCTGAAAACATTGGTACTTGACCTTCAAATCTGCAGTGTCTCACTCTTTTTTGTGTGTGTTTAGAAAAGAAAGCAAGAATTTATTGACCGCAGCAAAAATATACTTAGGACAATGAAACAAGGAAGGGCACAGAAGCAGCAACAGGAGAGCCCAGGCTGGGCTGCTTTAGCTCACTGGGAAGTCAGAGAAAAAGGGGCCTTGGAGGCAGGGTCAGGGGGTAAGCCTGGGACAAGCTGCCGCTGCCCATTGCTCCCCTGGCTGCAAGTCTCATGGGGTCCCTTAAAGATTAGGGGACACGTGCCTGTGGGGGAAGGAGATGCAGTGTCTCTTACCTGGGGAATCCTTAGCTAACCCTATAGACAAGTCAGGCTCCCCTGTTGGAGGCTACTCCTTTGGAGGACTATCAGCACTGTGGTGAGAACACGATGTGTGAGCATTCACGCATCTTTCTCCCTGACTAGCTGTACACACTGCAGTAACTAGCCTTGTCCCTGGCTCACTGTGGTGTCAATAAGAAGTTGTAGAACTAACAAGGTCAATTCTCAGATCCATCTGAGTTTTCAGAAGGAGAAAGTTTTCATCTGGTAGTTTCAAAGCCTCTGAGAACATCTATGGGGCCCAGGCTTAATCTCAAGGAAAAGTAATTGGGATGAAAGGGAAAAGGTCCAGGGCATAAACAAAATGTATGTGGGAAGGAGAGGCATGAACCCTAAGCCCAGGGTTGCAAGAGGCCAAAATTTCACAACCCTTCCTCCGCAGGGATGGATCCTTGTAGCAACTGTCTGAAGTCTTGGCTAAGATTCCCAGACCTCCTTCCTTATAACCCCATCTCTCCCCCAACTCTCCCACTCCCAAACATGAAGCTCTCTCTGTGAATCGCATTTGGGCTCTACAACACCCATAATCTCACCAAAGTACGAAAGGGTGCCTGATGCATCACAAATCCTCCCCAAAGTGTCTTCTGCTTATATCGAAACAAAAGAATGATGTGGTAAGTCGGAGTTGCAGACTGGTTGCCCCCAGACCTTTCTGTGAAATGGAGCTGACAGTGCCCACCTCTGACGGGAGAAAATGCGAAAATGCCTTTGAGCACTCAGTGCAGTGCCTGGCCACTGTGGCACTGAGGTGGCGTGGGGCTAGCTGGGGCTAGCTGTGGTAGGAACCACGGCTGTTGTTAAAATTAAGACGGGCTCCCTGTAACCTGCGGATGAGGACATGTTTCCCTGTCCACCGAACAGGCAATCCAGCTGTCCCTTTGGAGATAGGCACCCCCAGCAGACAAGGCAAGGTTGTGGTCATTCATTCACTGTTATTAATTAAGCATTAGTCTTTTGCAGTTTGGGCAGATTTCATAAGATGCAGCCAAGGTTCTTGGCCTTAGCTTCTTAAAGAGAACTTCTTTCAATGTACAGTTGTCAGAAGGTTCCCTTGGATTGGATGAGGGGACAAGGAAGGAAAGTATCAAGAAAGGAAGGCGCCTGCTGAGTAGAGGACAGAAGGAGCAGCCAGTTAAGAAGGGTCTTGAGTGCTCTCGGCCTTCTTGTTCTGAGCCTCACCTCTTGCCTCTTCTCTGAAGTCCCATAGGTAGACCCTGCTTCATTATGCTTGCCTCTCTTTCTGTAGAAACCTGTTCTAAGGGAATAGCTTTATAGATTTGTTTATACTAACATGTAAAGGACTGCTGGGGCTTTATACTCACTCATTTTTATAAGGCGGGAAGCTTTCAGTCAAAGAAATAAACACCTTCAGGCGAGTAGGGGAGGTAGAGGGCCTTCTCAGGGATTCAGAAAGCACACTGTCTACTCCATCGGAAAGCCAGCCAGTGTCTGACAGCCTGGCTGTTGTCGGGCTGGGGGCAAGGGGCTGGAGTGGGAAGGGTCAAGTCATGGGTGTTTATTTGAACTGACAGGAAATTCTGAACCCTCCATTCTCTTCCTGGAAGTAGGAAAGTGGCCAGGAGAATGGGGGGAGGAGGGGAGAAGAAAGGCCACTAGATAGAGCAGAGGTACAGGAAGTAGGGAGGGATTGCTCCCTGCAAATGCACATCTCGGGGGAGGTGGCACTCTCAGGAGAGTGCAGAGCTCCATGTCTTCAAAGTGTGACTTTTCATGTAATGGAAAGTAGGGAGTCTTGAGGTACCCTCAGCCTCCTCCCTCGTGCCCCGCCCCCCGGCCTCATGAGCCATCCCAGGTCTTGGTTGGCATGTTGGAGAGGAGCTCACCTCATGGGCAGATGCAGCTAACCTGTAGCCACCCTGGATATTGCCCAGGACTCTCCATCCACCTCGCAGCCTGGGACCAAAGTAAGGCCTGGACCAGATTATGCTACTGGTGGGCAGTCGGGGGTTGGGAGGAGAATTCAGGCTTCCAGAGAGGGCCAGAGCAAATACAGTGAAAAGGATTTGCGGGAAGTGCCACCTGCCCTCCCCATGGGGTGGCCCCACCCAGCAGCCCTCTCAGCTCAGGACTGCGTGAGGCCAGGGTGTGAAAAGCCTGGCTTCTGGCAGCCCTAGGAAGGTGGCTCCAAAATAGAGAAAGAGATGGGTCAGAGCCAGTCCTGGAACACAAACACCAGTATATTTTATGTGCACGAATGTGAAAAGAAAGACAAAGAGACTAACGGAGACAGAGCAGGCAATGGGCAAACAATCGAGAAGAGCTGCGGCAGTTGGGAGACAATCCCACCGCCTCAAAGGCCCTCTTGCAGAGCCAGGACCTGCAGCTCCTCCAGGTCTAGGGTTGCCTCAGGGTGGAAGGTATGCTCCCTCCCTTGGCCATAGCTCCTCCAGTGCTGGGCCTCTCTGCATCCCCTGCGACGTCTGCAGGGCCCGGAGCTTCATAAATACAGGTTCTCGTGAACTGACCCACGCAGGGGCTGCCTCCCCAGGAGACCCATGCAGAAGGCAAGGGATCAGGACAAAAGGCCCCATGGCCACTCCCTAGGTATTATTGCTGAGAATAAGCATAGGCCATTGAGATGCCATTATGACTCACTGGCATCAGAGGGAACAGGGCACAAGAGACAGGATACCTAGCGGACATGGAAGCAGTTCAACCATGCAGGGCAGCACATGGCAATCTGTAACTCAGAGATGCTGCAATGTCCAGCAGAGAGGCCCAGGACACCAGCAGTTCATAAACAGCAAGCTGACTCTCTCTGCCAGCACCCCTGCTGCCTGGCAGGGCTGGGATTACTCCAAACATTGAGTGCCTGGGCACTAAGGAATTGAGGCTCTGAAGATACCCAAAACAGAAGAGTTGAAGTCTGGGCTATCCCCGATGAACTCTGAGCCTGCAGATCCTGTGGTCAAGCCCTGGCTCATTGCCTCCCTTTGCTGGGGCTCTGTGCCCTACGAGGGACAACGGGAGCCATGGGGCACCTGAATGAAACAGGGACACAATGCTCTGTACATTGCCAGAGAGGCAGGCTTACCCCAGGACCTCCTGCACAGAGAAAAGATGGTGCTGAGGAATGACGATAGGGCAACATCTGGAGCAGCCAGATCCAGTAGGCCATCCAAGGGCTTGATCAGGCTGAGAATTGTGGAGGCCTCATGCTGAGAGACATCAATAAGCTGACCACCAGATTCCATCGTGGAAGGGAGAGCAAAGGTGGGTGGTATGGTCTAGGGGCCCACATGGGGGCCTGCAGGGGTGTTGGGGTCCAAGAGACTAAAATAGCATGGAGTTGGGAGAGAGGACCAAGGAAACAGCTACCTAGAGGGAACAGGGAAGCCAGACAATCTTCTTCCTCTGGAATCCCCTCCAGCTGTAGATGGAAAGCAATCTACCCCCACTGGAAGCCTAAATCCCTAGAAGCCCCAAAGCCCTGGAATTGGGGTCACAGTAAAATCAAAGGTAGGACTAGCCCCAGGAGAATGTAGTTTGTGCCTAGATGTGAGGAGCCTACCCAGGACCCATCCTGTTGTGGACAGGGTCAACCGCAGAAAGCAACCCTGCCAAAGACAGTCTCCCATCCTTTCTCCCAACCCAAGTCACCACTCCTGCCCACATCCAGCCCACCTGTCCTGGCCCTGTGCTGTCTGCACGGTCTGGGTGGAGCAACACAGCAAGAAGAGGAGATTGTCTCCACAGGTGGCATTATCAGTTTTTAATGTTCTATAAAAAGGGAAAGGCTAATTTCTACCTAAGTCCTAGTGTGGTCAAAAAGAGACCATGTACCATGGAATAGGCTGTGTTCTGATGGACCCCTCCCCTTGGCAAGTGGGGCAGAGCCGGAAATGGGCTAGAGTGAGGTTTTCACCTGTCCACTGCCAGCAATGGACCTGTCATGGGCAACCAAGATAACAATGCCCATGAGTGTGGCAGGGTTAATACTGTTTGAGGAGCAAGCTCCAAGTGTCAGCCTTGCTGGGAAGGGTGAGAGGGGGGTAGCCCTGAGGAGGTTTTGCTGCAGGGCTAGGGCTATGACAGAACCAGAATGGACCCCTTCCCGCCAAGGATGGTCTCCAACACTGGATACTGCTCCCCCATCCCCTAGAATGCTAGATGCCCCTATGTGCCTCTTCCCCCCTCCCCACTGCACCCCCCACACACACACTGATTTGTCTCTAGGTCCCCACTGTGGATCTGTGGGGCCCATCTTGTCCTGGCTGTGTGTTGTGGGTATCATTCGTTTTCAGCTGGGCCACTGCGGGGAGGGGGCATGGGTGGAGAAGAGCACCAGGGGCACTGCCACAGCCCACCAGACTGGGGCAACAGTGGAAGGAAGGCTGCAGAGGGTGGGAAGGGTGTCTCAGGGTTCTATCTCTGGCAGCTGCTGTGTTAGCTGGGGAGTTGGAGTTGGGGGTTGGTGGGTGATTGACATGGATAAAGGGCTGATAGTGGTAAAGGCCTAGAAAATAGGAGAGAAAAGGGGAAACGCCACCAAATGCACAGGGACTGAAACCTCCCAAAGCCCAAGGTTGGTGGGAATCCAGCACCAGGGGGCCCCCAGAAGGCCAAGAGAGCAGCGTGGGGCCTTGGGGGAGGGGGAGGAGCCAAGGGAAGGCTTCTCAGCCCTTGCAGACTAGCATGGCTCCAAGCAGCCTCCTGGCTGCCCAGTCTCTCTTTAGGCTGCAGCTCAGCAGGCCCCCGGGGAGGTATTGGTTGCAAGCAAGCACCTGAATATTGCCTAATGAAACCAGCCAAAGCCCAACTAAACCAGGAGAGAGGGAACCAGGTGGCTGAGGCAGCAGCCCCAAGCCTTCTCAGACCTGCCTCCCACTTTCTGCCCATTTCTCAGTCTCTTAGCCAGGACAGGGCCTGCTGCTTCCAAAGTCACTCATGTAGTCTAGTTGCTGCGAAGCCTCAGGCCTCCTGCCTCCTGCCTCCAGTCTCTGAGCTGGGCTGAGATCCATGGACCAATCCCAAGTCCCTCTGCTGCCCCAACAGCCCGCCCCCAACACCAACCCACAGGGACAAAATGCGGGTTGTGTGCGCCCCACAGGGCTGAGGCAGGGGGACAGGGTGAGGCTTGTGCTGTACAGAAGGGGCAACTCCACCAGTGTGGTACTTTTCTCCACAGGGTTCATGAGAGACCCCTGCCCCCCCCCCCCCACGAGTCCTCCATTCAGTCAGTCTTGATGTGGCCGTTGGCCAGGGCCAGGGGACCTCCGGGCTCCCCAGGCTCCCCAGGCTCGGCGTCCTTGTCGAAGCGGAGGCGGAGGGTGTTCCGGATGATGAACTGCTCCATGATGAGGGCCCCGCAGAACCAGGGCACGGCGTACTCCAGGGTGATGAGGCCCATGAAGTCAAAGTCGAACTGGGAGTAGTCCCAGGGGCAGGCGTTGAACTGGCGCAGGATGAAGCCGGTGGTGAACTCCCACAGGTAGGTCCAGAGCGTGTAGATGAGGCAGCGCACCAGCAGCGGGCACCGGCCCCGCAGGCGCAGGTACATGCGCTCCACGATCAGGATGGAGGTGCCGTAGATGAAGAGCGCCCACACGCTCGTGACCCCCGGGAACTTCCAGTTAAAGTTCACCACGAACTCCCAGGCCGCCGTGAACATCACCTCGCAGAAGTAGCCATGGATGGCGTACAGGTACCAGCGGGATAGCGCCGTCAGGGGCTCCACGGAAGCCATGGCACCGAGTGGGGCCAGCTGCTGGGGACAGAGAGGAGACAGGTGAGGGTGCGAAGGAGGGAGGCAGGGAGGGCTGAACCCCTCCTGCTGCCTTTCCACCACCCAGTCCAAGTCTCTGATGTAACCAAGGTGGAGTGGATTTCAAACCTGCCTCTACCTTTCTCTTTGGTTACCAACCATAATCTTGACTTTATCCCATATTCCTTACCTGAGCCAGATGGGCATGAGAAATGAAGAAACCTCAGTGGTTTCCTCTAACTCTACTCAAATGCTTCTTCGAAGGAGGTGTCTACTACACTCCTTAGAGTAACTTTTTTGGATGACCTGTGGGAGAGTCAGCTATCCTGGCCCATCAGTCACCCCCATTTCTAGGCTACTAGCTCATTTCTCACCAGGCCCATCCGCTGGAGTCCCCATCTCTTCCCCCACTTCTTCTCAGGCAGTTCCACATCACTCATGTTTCTGAGATCTTTCTAAGCAAGCAGTCACATGTGTCTTTTATGTATGTGTGTTAACATGTACATAACCTAAAATTTACCATTTTAATCATTTTTAAGTGTACAGTGAAGTGGTAGTAAGTACATTCACACTGCTGCTGTGCAACCACCACCACCACCATCCATCTCCAGGACCTCTGCATTATTCCAAACTGAAATTCCATATTCATTAAACGCTAACTCTCATCCCCTCCCCAGCCCATATCTACTTTCTGTCTCTATAAATTAGACTACTCTAGGTACCTTATTTAAATAGAATCATACAGTATCTGTACCTTTGTATCTGGCTTCTTTCACTTAGCACAGTATCTTCAAGGTTCATCCACATTGTAGCATATGTCAGAATTTCTTTCCCCTTTTAAGGCTGAATAACGTTCCATTGTGATCTATCTATCTAGATATATCACATCTTGTTTACTCATTTATCCATTAATGAGTTGCTCCTACCTTTTGGCTATTGTGAATAATGCTGCTTTGAACATGGGTATACCGACATCTGCTTGAGTCCCTGCTTTCAACTCTTGGGTATATACTCAGAATTGGAACTGTTGGATCATCTGGTCATTCTATTTTTATTTTTTGAGGTACAGCCTTGCTGTTTTCCATAGCGACTGTACCATTTTACATTCTCACCAGCAACGCACTGGTTCCAATTTCTCCGTATCCTTGCCAGCATTTGTTATTTTCCGGTTTTCTGAGGATGAACATCCTAATGGGTGTGAAGTTGTGGCTCCTTGTGGTCACATTTGTCCTTAATTGCTCCATTAAGCAGGGTTTTGGTGTTTTGTTTCGATGTTGAAAGGAAACCAGTGGGCTGACAGAGGAGAGAGTCTTCCCCTCCACTCCTATTCCCCTCCCCCTCCTGTCTTTTAAACCCAGTCTTCCAGGCCCAGCCCACAGGCCTCTTATTTCTCCTCACCCTTCACCAGCAACTGTCTGGACCACTCAATGGCGCTTTATCAAATGCCACCTTATTTACTATTTTAGGCACATGCCCTTTTGATCCAACTAGCCCGTCCGTATACTCCTTGAGGGCAGCAAATGTTTCCAGTCTTCTGTTCTGCAGCCATGGCACAGGCCTCTCCTGGTGTGTCACTGTCTAAATGACACGTGTTGTTTATATAGATGGTGGGATGGGAGAGTTCAGAGCTGCATTGAGAACAGGAAGACAGAGCATGAGAACATGAATCCCAGTGCAGCCAGCTACCAGTGGACACCAGGCTTGACATCACTGTCAATCTCTTCTCCAAGTGGGAGAGGGTTAACAAGATGACATCTGCATTCTGCCCGCCTGTCTAGGAGCTCTAGTCACATCTTTCAGCTGCAGTGGGCCTAGTCACAAAATACCCACCCACGTGCATTGCTTTGTGGTCTTCCGAGCACTCTCATTCACATTTTGTCATTGGTTCTTACACAATTGAGATTCATGTGAAGGGCAGGTAGTTTTACTTCCCCCCCCTTTTTTAAAAAAATCCTCACCTGAGGATGTGTTTTTCATTGATTTTAAAGGAAGGGAGAGAGAGAAAGAAACACTGATGTGAGAGAGAAACATCGATCAGTTGCCTCCCGTATGCACCCCAACCAGGGATCAAGCCTGCAACCTGGGCATGTGCCCTGACTGGGAATCGAACCCACCACCTTTCAATGTATGGGACATGAGCCACATTGGCCAAGGCTTTACTCCCGTTTTTTTAAGAGAGACAGTTGGGGCTCAGAGAGAAGTCATCTGCCCCATATCCCAGGGCCAGTGAATGGAAGAGCTGAGACTAGAATCCATATCTCTTGACTTCTACTTCAAAATTTATATCACTACATACTACTGCCCATCTCCTAGGCATGAGTGCCTAATGTCACTCCCCTGTTCAAAAACATTCAATGGCTCCCCATTTCCTAATGAAACCCTGCAGCATCCTTGGTGTTCAGGACTCTCCATGATCTCACTCCAACCTACTTTTTCAGCCTCATTCTTACAGTCCAGCTCTCTCCGTCTTACTTCCATGCCTTTGAATATCCTATCCATTGTGTTTGATGTGCCTTTCTCCTCTCACTGCCACAAGTACAAACCCAGCTTACAGGTTACCTTCAGAACAAAATCTTCTTCATCCTCTCAGACATAAGTCCTCTCCTCCTCCTCTGAATATGCACAACACTTATTCTGTCTCTCTTTGGTACACGTGATTTTCTGTTTTATTATGTTGATGACTTGGATTCCCCAGCCAGACATCTTTCCTGTGTTTTGCACCTATATATCCCACTCCTTCCTGCACACCTCCACTTAAATGTCCCATAGGCACCTCCAACTCCTTTCCTAAATCAAACTCATTATCTTTTCCCCAAAACCTGTTTTCCTCCTATGACCCATCCTAATTACTGGTACCACCATGCCCCTGGTTAGCAGCCAGAAGCCTTGGCTTCATTCTAGCTTCCTTTGCCACATCCCTACTATAACATGAGCTCCCTGAGAGTAAGGACCTTGTCTGCCTGGTTCAGCACTGTATCCCCCATACCTGGCACACACTAAGCATTCCATAAAAAGAGCAAAGACGTTTCTTACCAGTTAGCAATTACTACATAACAAATCATCCCAAAACTCAGTGGCTTAAATATATTCTGATTTATTACTACAGCTCACCTGTCCATGGGTTGGCAGATCTTGGGATTCAAGACTTCCATCCCGAGACTACCAGTCTTCTGGAGGCTCTGTCCTGTTTTGCTGGGGTGGCTCTGCTCTGCTTGTCTCTCATCCTCTCTTGCGCCTAGGGAACTAGCCCCAGCATGTTCTTCTCATGGCCGGGGCAAAGGACCAAGAACAAACGAGCCCAGTGGCACCAGTGCTTTTCAAGACTCTGGTTAAGTCAGGCCCACTAACATCTTATTGGCTGACGCAAGACACATGGCAAAGCACCAAGTCAGCTATTAATGCCTGTCCTTTCTACCTCTTAAATATCTTTGAAATCCATCTTCTTCTCTTCATTCCTCTTTCTCATTGCTGCTGCTCTGGTTCAAGCTTTTGTCATCTCTCACCTGGATGACTCCAAAAGTCTCCCAGCTCCTCTCCCTCCTCGCCTCCATTCCAATTCACTCATCACACTATGCAAGAGTGTGTTCAAACAGCAATCTTTCTAAAATGCAAACCCAATATTTCTCCCCACTTAACGCCCATTCATGAATCTTTAACGTTGTAAGGCCCAAACCCCTAGGGACAGCTGATAGAGGTGACCCCCCTCTACCTCAGATCCTGTCCTCCCAATCCTTTACATTGATGTTTTTGCTACCTGGAGTACCCATCCCAACTGCTACCTCTACCCCACCCCCACCATTGCCCTTGAACCCATAATCCTTCAAGATCTAGCTCCTCCATGAAGACTTTCCTAAGCACCTCCCACTCCAGGGCTGTCCACCACCCTGTCTGTCACCTCTGCAGAGTTCAAGTCTGTGACACTTCACACTCAACTTTGCTATAACTCGTCTGAAGGCCAGCACTAGTAGCCACTCGATGAATGTTTGTTTAATACAAGGCTAAGAGACAAAAGCAGGATTCCAAATTGAATAGTTAATATGATTTTGATTCAGCAAAGGCATAACATACATGTAAGTAGACAAAAAATTTAGCTGCAATCACCTCTGGAAGGTGAGTGACATAAGTGATTCTTATTTCCTTCTTTGTACTTTTCTGTCTAAAATTTTTTCTAACAAATATGCATAACTTTTATAAAAATAAATTTTACCTTAAAAAATTGTTAAATGAATATGTATTACTCATCTTTGTGCCTTGTATATAGAAGATGCTCAATAAATTTGCCAGGCAAATGAACCTAAGAACACCTGAACTCACGTGAAATTAACACAGGTTCTTCCCCAACAACAAACCGTGACTCACAGGTTTGAATAGGGTTTAGTGGTTAAGTGCAGGGCCCCTACATCCTACCTGCCTGGGTTTGCATCCTGGCTGATATGCCCCACCTTCAGGATCTAGGGCATCTTACCTGACCTCTCTGTGCTTTGGTTTCCTTATAGGTAAAGTGGAGATAATATGAGTAACTATCCTTGAGTGTTACTGTGGGGATGAATGAGCTACTAAGAATACAGCTCAAGAAAGGGTGGCTATGTCCCTGGCACAGTGCCAGGCTTGCTGGTCAGCTTCTCCTGCTTAGAGTGCCCCCTTCGACCTGAGGCAGGGTCATCTGGTCCCTGCCCTCACTAGCAGCTGGCAGCCTTCTGTGCTAAGCAGGTCAGGTCTTTACCTCCACCCAAAACACCAACCTGGCAGCCAAATAACCCTGTGAAAACAATACCCGCACCAACAGCCAGCCCCAGGGAGAGTAAAACCTCAGCTGAGGATAGTCAGTGTGCGCTTCCAGCTTCCACACGACTGAGCGGGGGGAGGGGGCGGGCTCAGAACCAGCCCTTGAAGGCCAGGCTTGAGAAATAGGCTGACATGAAAGGGCCAGTGTTCCTGGCACAGCTCCTCACACCCTCACTTCACCCGGAACTCCCGAAAGACCGTTGTCTCCCGCCCCACTCAGGCCCCTCTGAACCTGCCTGTCCACCTGACCTGCACTTGAACCCACAGGATTGGGGGAGAGGCTTCCTATTCAGCCAGCAGCCCATTATTCAGGTCAGCTCCCACCTTGATGCTGATTTTTTAAAACTCTGCTCTTTTTGCCTCTTGGTGTCATCTTTGGGGACAACCAAGAACAGTTTCCCAGTTGGTAACAAATCAAGAGGCTGTTCCAGTCACCCCTGGAGCAGGCAACTTGGAAGGGCTGGACCCCAAACCCTACAAGCAAAAGATTAAAGAGGTAGCTGTCACAGAGAGGGAGAGGGCTACAACACAAGAGAGGATGGGGGAGAGAACAGGGGTGCCAGAGGCCTGCATTGTTTCTGGAATCTTCCGTACCTGGAAGAACAGGGGTAGGTGGAGGGGAAGCATACCTAAGCAGGGTCAGACGGCTTCTGAGGTGTGGTGCCAGGAGAACATGCCTGGTCCATGCAAGACAAATGGGGAAACCCAGAAGTCCTGGCTGGGGCCAGGAGATGGGGGTGGAGACAGGGAACAGGGATGTGAGACAGTGTCATCAGCTGGGGTGGCAGCACACACCGTGGTGGGACAGGCACTAAGACTAGTGGCAGGCATTGGCTCGGGTGGATTTTCAGAATTCCACTCCCTAAACCCATGTCTAATAACCACACTTTGAGCTCACCCACCCTCTGCTAGGTCCAGCAGATACCTCTCCCTGCCCTGGCCTCTCCCACCTAAGCCTCTGCCCTGGAGCCTCTTTCCTATTTCCTTGCTCAGCCCCGGGATCAGAACCCTGGGAAAGCCGGCTCAGGAGGAGCCAGCAGCACACTGAACACACTGGATGTTGGCCGCTTTCTACTGGTGACAAACACACCATCCTGAGAACCAGGACACAAAATTGGGACAGTCCAGGAAAGAAAATTTAGGGTGGAGTAGAGGAGGAGAGTGCGGGCAACTGAAGGCAGGGAAAAAAGTGTGGACAGTTTCACAAGAGGGATTTGGGGGAACAACACTCAAATACAAGTGTTGATGAAACTCCTCATGCCTGTTGATCAACGGGCCTGGGAACAGAGAGTTCCAGCAAAGACCAGGACTCAAGGAGGCTTGTAAGAGCAGGACGCTGCCCCTCCAAGGGGACGGGTGACTGGAGGGGAGGGGGCTGGCTTTCAGAGCCCTGTTCCCTAGGAGTACCTCACCTGCTGCTCTCAGGGCCTGCTGAGCTATTCTTAGGGTGCCAGAGAGCAGAGCAAGCAGGTGGGAGGAGCCAGGAGACCAAAAAAGCCCAAGGCAGGCTGGAAGCAAAACCAGATGAGATGACTGTCCTTGGTTTTGTCAGAAACTCCCATCTTGTTCCAGGAAGCTGAGGTGCGAAAACACAATGACTCCGGGAATTTTTGTCCAGAGGGGCATCTTGCTAGAAAATCAGGCTTCCCCTCCATGTAGCCAGGCCAGTAGGCCTTCCTCTTTCACCCCACTTACTTCCCAAATTTCACTCCTGTCTTATGCGCTGGGAGACGCAGTGGGGGCACAGACCTGAGGGCAAGGTAGCGGGGGCACAGCTTGAGTGGCCGTGAGGCCAGTCCCCTGGCAGACCCTGTGCTGCAGGTGAGTGGAATCGATGAGCTGCCCTTGCATCTGGGTGCAAGATGCAAGGTCTGAAACCATCCTGAGCTTCCGCTGTGGTCAACAAGTTGGTGGGAGGAAAACATGAGCTTGCTTCAGGGCCAGAAGAGAAGCAAGTGGGGGAAAATACCTGTGGCCACTGGCTGGCCCAGATACCAGAGTTCTACCCTCTCTTGCTGTGGGCATCCCCTGGGAAAGACCCCTGGGATGGTCCTCCTCCCACCTCTTAGTTACAATAATATTAATAATTAGACACTCTTCTCAGCACTTTCCATGTATTAATTCAGACATTCTTCAAGCCCATTTACAGATGGGAAATTGAGGCAGAGAAAGGCTAAATAATTAACCTAAGTTCTTATGGCTATACAAGGCAGATGTGGGATTTGAGCCCAGCTCCAGAGCCTTCAGGCCTACCCAGCATACCGCACTGCTCGAGGCTGGCTACAGGCTCCTGAGGGCACTACCATTTTCCGAGTTTCTGCTTCTGGAAGGCTGGAATGGTATATGGAGAGACAGCAGGAAACAAGAAGGACATGAGATTCTAGGTAGATCATCAATGAAGCTCGGAACGTGTGTCAGAGTTACCAAAGGCTTTCAGACTATTCTAGGAGACCAAGTTCTGTTCTGAGGCCAAGGTCTGGCAGGATCCACACGAATGTTCTCTAGGGCCACAAGCGGACCCTCTCAGGACCATGGCAGCCACCTCTGAGAGCCTCAAAGCATGTGCCATTCAAAGATCCCTCACCAGGACACATATTACCTCGAGCCTCCCTGACTGCCAGCCCGCCCCAATGCTGCTGGGAATCTTAGATGGTCCAGCCCTGCCAGCCTAGAGCAGTGGCCAACATGCAGGCTGCCCAGAGAAGCCCTGTTCCTGGAGTAACAGCAACCAGAGCGTCAGGGGCAATCGTCCCACACAGGCCAGCTGGCAGGGGAGGATCTTAGAGGGTCTCAGATGCTAAGCAAATCCCAGCTGGCGGGCACGGGGGGGCAAGTGGACTTGAGAAACGAAGTCAGCCCTGGCACAGAGGTTCCCCAGGGCTCAAGCAATGAAGGGTACTCCGTGGATGAGGCCCACAGGTGGGCATCCTGTGCCTTGGCTCAAGGCTCTTCCCAGACCTCACATGGCTGCCTCCCTGTTGTCATTTAGGTCTCAGCTCAACTGTCACCCCTCAGAGACATCTGATCTCCAATCCAAAACAGCCTCCCCGTCACTCGTACCATCCCATTTAATTTTCTTCATAGCACTCTCACATTCTGACGGTTTGCTACTTACTCACTGTCTATCTCCCCCAATTAGAATGACAGCTCCACAAGGGCAGGGGCTCTGTCTTGTTCACTGCCAGGTAACCAGTGCCTACAACAGTGCCTGCAATAAGACCCACTAGTGCCTAAGGAATGAATGAAAGAATGAATGGGCCTGAACAGGCCCAGGCCCTTAAACACTGATGAGGGCAGGTAGAAGCAGCTAGCCAGCTCAGCCTCTCTAGTCGTCTCTTTCTTAAGAAATACAGCCTTTCTAAAAGTTTTAATTCTAGCATTTTAAAATATCTTTATTATCTTTTTCTGATTACAAATATAACATGCTCACAGCTGAAATTTAAACATTACAGAAAGGAATGACTTAGAAAGCAAAGCCCCACAGCATCCCACATCATCGAGAAAGTCACCATTAATGGCGTGTTATATATTCACCCAGATTAAATTTCGTTTTAAAATCCATGCATCTTAGAGAGAAAAAGCATTCAAACTTCCACTATACTAGCAGCCAATATCACTTCCCCTTTGCAATCTTTTCTCACAAGTTTATTTTACAAGTTACCCTAATGTCCTTATTCTGCAACCTGACGATATCACTTATTAGATCACAATTGTTTTCCCAAGTTGGTAGATGGCCTATGCACCCATTATTAAAACGGCTATGTAACACTCCACACGTAGAAACCTATAATTTACTTAACGTTGAAGTTCAACAAAGGGAGAACTGTTTCCATTTCCACCATTACAATGACACCACAAGACACATCTTTTTTATGCCTGTAACAAAATAATTCAGCCCTTTTCTTCTCTGGGACTGCTTGTTAATGAATCATTCCAGAAGTGCGATCACTGGGCAGAGGGTGCAACAGTTTTAAGGCTGACGATGTAGATGGCCCTGGGGAATTCTGTGTTATGTGGGGAAGAGGTCTCCTCCCTGAGTCACCGAGTTCCCACAGTGGCCTCCACGGCCATTTCTCCAACCTCATGCCACTCCCACCATCCAGGCGCACTCACACCATCCCGGCTGCAGATCAACCCGAGAACACACTTCCTGAAAGACCTTCCTATCACAAACCCACTCTGCAAGCCCAGACTCGGTGAAAAACAGATTCTAGCCCTGAATTTTATATTTTCAGCTAAAGCTGAGAAATACCTGGTGACTCCTTTCCCTCCCTGCAAACTCCTCTGTGG
Organism: Miniopterus schreibersii; assembly: GCF_964146895.1. Classification (NCBI taxonomy): domain Eukaryota; kingdom Metazoa; phylum Chordata; class Mammalia; order Chiroptera; family Miniopteridae; genus Miniopterus; species Miniopterus schreibersii. The sequence continues at coordinate 176,706,123 of NC_138101.1, forward strand.
AATCTGTTGCTCTGGCTCCCATGGACCAGCCCTGCTGCTCCTAAAAGCTTGTCCACTCAGGAGTGCAGAAGCACCTGCTCTCCCTGCCCTGCCTTCGGAGGGGAGCTCTCTGCTGGCTGGTCCCTGGTCCCACAGAACAGCCTTCAGGCCAGACAGGCCTCTGGGGCTTGGGGATGCAGACAATTGTCATATTTAAAAGCATCATCCAGGGAAAGCCAGAGGCCAAGGCTGGGAAGACAGGCCATGTGAGGACAGGTAATGTTCTGTAGTTGGGGGCCTCTCGCCCTACACGAAGCTTATCTGGACTGAAGAGGAGACAGAGCTAACGGGACAAAAGCAGCAGATGGCTGGTTTTGTGGCAGCTCAGGTGCCACAAATCCCTCTCCTCCGAGTGCCCTGGATGCTCTACTGGGTCACAGAAACTGATTGTGGCATCTGCGCAGAGTCGAAATCCCAGGGGAGAAACAGGTCTTATTGCCCAGAAGTGGAGCGCAAGGCTCAAAGCATCCATGAGCCTTCAGACAAGGAGAATTTGGGAAGAATTTCTCCTGGTGCTGGGTATTTCATGTCACTCACATCGCCAATTGGAGTCTGGCCCGGCTTTTAGAGGCCATGTGGCTATAAGATGGCTCCAGCATAGGACATGGCCTGAAGCTGCTGGACACTCCCCTCCTATTCCCCCCCTTATTCTTCCCTGGGACTATTTCTTAAGGCACAGTTCCAGAAGTGGGACCACTGGACAGAGGGCGCAAGAGCTCTGGCAGGCCCTCAGATGAAAAGCAGGCTCAGACCAGGACTTCCAGACCGGGGCCCCTGCTACTGGGGCAGGGAGGGCCCATTATCCCCAGGGAGCCTGTAACATACTCACTTATCACACCCTTGAGTGCACAGCTCCGAAGAGACATCAGGATCACTGTCCAGGAGAGTCCCCGGTTCACCTTTGTCCTGGTGCCTGGTTGGGCAATAGTGCCATTCTCAGCAGTGTGGGTAAGCATTAGTCCCAGGGCTCAGCTGATCCTCAGCTAGTGGGCAAGTGGTTTCCATGTGTCCCTAGGAATAAAAGAGGAGGCGTTCTTTAGCTCAAAATGTCCCCAGCTCCGAGCCACCAGGACAGCCAGAGAAGCATCCTCAAGGCAAACACCACAAGGCCTCAGCTCCAGGCTCAGCACTCATCCTGCCCAGACTGTCTGACCCCTCTCCTGGAACCGGCCACCTCCTCTGTCCTGTCTGCTCAGGTCTGGGTAATCCAGCAGTAAGAGCCTGGGATCCATCCCAAGTCACATGAGGGGCCAGGACTTAGGACTTCTTTTACCGCAAGGGAATGTGTGCTCACTTATAAATCTGAGAGGAGATATATTTTTACAATCCAGCTCTATTCTCATTTAGCTTCAAATTACACTTTCAACTTCACCCTGCAGTGGGTACATCTGTTCTCAAGGGCGGTCAGGAGCCTTGTGGAGGGCAGGCAATGCAGGACACTGGTTTTAGTGTTTGGGGAGTTAGAACAACACAGAAAAACAAGCACACCATCAAAACAGGTGCTAAACCCTCTGCCCACAATTCCACCACCCTAATATTTGTTCCATTCTCTTATTTTATCATTAGTGTTGTTGAGGCCCTTCCTATTAACATCAGTAACTGACTTCAGCTGATCTAAATCTGACTTTATAACTCCCTGGCCACATACGAATTTTCAATATATCCCTGAGACTTGACCATTTCATAATTCCCACATGTTTTGTTTTACTGTGAAGGTGCTGACACTTCCCTAAAAACCCCTTGAGTACAGCTCCATCTGTATAAGTCTATGGGCAGGTCCAGCACGGCCCTGTGGAAGGACGCACTGGCCACTAAGAAGCAGAGAAGAGTATATGACTGGGGGTGGGAGTTGGCAACATCCCTGTGGATGGCCAAACAGGGTGGACAAAGGGGTGGCCACCCCATGTTGACACCCACCATCACCTTCCTCCCTGCCCGCCCCCCAGGCTCTCTCAATGGGTGACTCAGGCCTCTGCTCCCTAAGCTGACAACTTGAAAGGCAGCGAGGGAGCTAAGTGAAAGGGCAGGGGTTGGGGACCTGAAATTCGTTGTGTGCACATGTGCTGGTGGGTGGTGACAGTGTGCACCCCCTGGGTGTCTCCCCAGCACTGGGAGAGGCCCCTCATGTGAAGTGAAGCGCAGAGGGTCTGATGGGCATTGGGCTCCTGGGCTCTGCCTCGCCTCTGTTCCTTCCCAGCTCCTCCACAAACAAGGGCCTCCAACCCTCCCCCTGGTCCAGCCTCCTCCCATGGCTCTGCCTGCCTGATGGTGGGCAAGGGGTCACCAAGGCACATACCTATCACCTGGAGAAAAGGCTTTAATGTTGCAGGCTCGACACCCAGCACCACCATGACCCTGTGTCTGGGCAATTCAATCCCACCCACGGGCACAGGCACCTCCCCTTCCCTGGGCCCTAACCAGGCCACATCCACAGCACAAGTCAAAACCAAAACAGAAACAGAAACCAAAGCCCACATCGTGGCAGCACAGCCTGCTGGTCGCTGCAGTCAGCCTGGGAGCCCAGCCCATTGCTGGCCGAGGCACTACCCTGGCAGATGAAGCCGCGGCGGTCAGAACAGGCTCCCTCCAGGGCCAGCCTCTCCCTGGGCGCCTCCTGATCTGGCCGTCCCCCGGGGAGCTGGTGGGGGCCGGATGAGGAGGTGATGGTATAGCAGGGGCCCCGGGCCTCTCCGACACTCCCTGCCCCCTTAGAGTAGGTCCCAGGGTACACAGGGCATTTGGCTCTTCTATGGACTTCAGGGCCTGAACCAGAAGTTTTTAGAGTATGTGAATGTGTGAGGAGCCCTGATAACACATGGGTAGAACTTAGACCTTTCTGAGTTTATCATCTCACATGATTCTCCCAAAACTCCTGTAGGGAGGGCAGAAATTATCACCCCTCACTCCCATTTTAGAGATGGAAACACTGAGTCTCAGGCTATTAAGAAATTAGGCCAAAACCACACATTTGATTCAAACCCTGGTCATCGGGCTCTGGAGTCACCCTTCTCCCCACAGGACGTGCCTTCGAACTGCTTGCCATCCAAATCTCATTCCTACAGCATGTGTCTGCAGGCACGCACGCACACACACACGCACACACACACACACGCACACGCTCCATTAAGTGTAATCTACTTAGTACATTCTGTAAGCTGCTTAATTGTAAACATACAGTTGAGTCTGTCCTTACAGTTTTTCCCTCAACAGCCCAGGTGCCGCTAGGAGCTTGAAGGAGCAGAGACCACCACGTGGCTTCAAGCCCTCTCTACCTGCCTGCCTCTGCAGCCCACCACACCCGTTCCCCCTTCAAGACCGTGCTCCCACCCCATCCCTTTGACGCTGACACCATTTTCCCATAGCCCCCATCAACCAATGATCCCACAGGCCTCCCAACAGCCTTCTATTGAAACACATTGTCCCATCTTAAAATCATTATGTCTGTTTCCCCTCCACATAATGAATTCCTTGAGACCATGGAATTTCTGTTGGATGGATAGATAAGCAAGGAAGAGACGGGTCCAGCTAAATTCTCAGGTGACTGCACCATGCAGTGTTATGAACCACACACAATGATGGCTGGGGACCTTCTCTCATTTTCAGGCTTCCATCGTGGCAGGGCTTCCTCCCACAAAGCACCATAAACATTGGTTTACAACAGTCAGGGCTGTCTCTGCAGATGAGATAAGAAACAAGGGTGCTCACACTCCTTTTTCCCACCTCCAAGAGTCATCACCTGGATTGAGAGGTGCGGCTAGACGAGGTGGGTGCCTTGGGCCCAGGCAGTCCAGAAGACATGTCACACGAGAAAGTCGGGCAGGATCAGAGTGCCCCAGGCATCCCCATAGACACTGCAGGCTGCAAGCTCAGGTTTGGGCCAGAGAATAACAATGCCTATTCTGTTATTTCTACGATGTGCTGGCACTCGCCAAAGGCACATCCAGTTTTCATGCAAGTGGGATTCATTTCCCAAAGAGGTTTAACCAGCAGCTGCTGGCAGGAAATTCCTTCTGCATCATCTCTCTCCTCCCTGTAACTATGTAGGGTAAGCTGGGCCTGCAGGATTGACTCTCTGCTTCTCTGACTGGAACCCAAAAGCCAAATCTATCCCCCACCCCCCACCCCCACAGCCCGGAACCTGAGACTGGAGCCAGGAAGCAGCAGCAAAACACTGTCCCTCTAGCTCTCTTACTCTCCTCTTCCTTAACTCTCTCTAAATCTCCTTCACTCCAGATACCCACAAAGAAAAAGAAGATGCCCTAAAGGCCTAGTGGGGAGTCCTCTGGTTACTCAAAATCCCCCCCAGTTCTTCCCACATGACACAGAACAAATGCTTTCACTTGTCTTGTAGTAAGACCAGCCCTGAACATGAGTGGATTTGGCAACTTCCCAAACCGAGGAGTGACCACACTCAGCTACAAATGCAACTGGAATTCCGAATCCCCCTGTGAAGCAAGGAGACCCAGGCCTAGGGACCTGACTGGCACAGGGAAGGTGGGTAAAGACAGGGGATGGACTCCATGGACCTTGCCCTTCTACTCTGGGTCCTCTCCCTCAGTGTTTGGAATCTGGGTTTCCCTGTCAGCTGACATCTTACCACCCTGCCTTCTGTCTCACCTGGAGGCCACCTGTCCCCTCTTCCCTCCCTCCTCCCCTCCATCCTGCTCTACTTTATATGCCCCTCCCAATGTTACCCCTGCACAAACCCTGACAGCCCAGCCCCTATACGTCGGAGGGTGGTCTCTGGCCCCATGCCCACTCCTTTCCCTCCCATCCCACCTCCTGGCACTGGGAACTGCTGCTTGCTGCCTGAAAGGCTGGACAGCTGCTGGGCTCTCTAATTAGCTGCCTGGCTGCCATCCCAGGGCCAGGCGTGTGTTACTGTAAAGAGCTGCCTCACCTCCCCTTCATCGACAATCCCCTATGCGGACCACATCAGGTGGCAGCTGAAGGGCCCTAGAAATCCTCGTCACCTGAGACTAGCAAGGCTCCTCCTGAGAGCCAGGAAGGGACAGGCAGTGGTCCCACAGCCTCACTGATACAGGACCAGACATTTATGTATCTGGGTTCTCCTATTATTGCCATGTACTTAGGGTGTCCACAGGTTACCCCACCATACCATGCCTTTTTGGCAATGGGGACCCTGCCCCTCAGTTGCCTCACCAGCAGAGGCAGAAGGAAGCCCAGCAGGTCTTCCAGAGGCCTCAAAAGCATGACACCCAGTGCCCTACTTTTCACAGCTTTCTACAGCCAAGTCATCCCAGAGATCTCTAAACAACCAGGAGACCTGGTCCAAGAAGTCCTGTGGAGACTGGTTTGTTTACTCAAGGTATTGTATTCCAGTAGTCAACAAATACTTATTGAGTCTTCACTGAAGGCAGGCACTGTACTCAGTGTGAACAAGACAGTGTTCCCACCCCATCGGAACTCACAGGCTGTGGAGACAGACAATAGGTAAGCCAGCCAATGCATACTGTAATTTCTGATGTTGGGCCACAAAGAAGGGGGAAGGCCTGATAGGGAACAGAAAAAAACTGAATGTTAGAGAGTGAGTCTTAAACGTCCATAAGGAGGTAGCATTTGGGCATGTATCAGAAAGATGCGAAGAGACCATGAGAAGAGTTTTGGGAAAAAACATTACAGGCAGAGGGGATAGTTCAGTGAAAAGACCCAGAGGAAGGAGCAAGCTAAACAAGTCTGAGAAATGGCAAGGCCAGAATAACTAGAGTAGGTATAATTCAGGGGACAGAAACGTCCTACCCCTTATCGCAAAAGTCTTCTGGTGGTCCCTGCAATGCCATCTGGGCCATGGGAAAGCCCCCAGTTGCCAAGTGAATGTCGCCAGTCAATGAAGATTCCCCTTGTAGGCAGGGTCTGGAAACTGTGGGTCCTAGTCAGCTATTGTTTGGCACCATGTTTATCAACAAATGACGAGAAAGTAAGATCGAATGACTGATGGCGTGTAATTTCCATCTGCTTCTGATCAAAAGAATTTAAGTAACTTTACCAGGCCCTATCTTTAACAGGAAAGTAAATACTCTTTTTAACTCTGGCTACTTTGTTGGGCTTTCTGTCACTTGCAATCAAGAAAATCTTGACCAACACAAGTGATTTCTCCCCATCTGGACCATAGGTAGTTGGCACGAGGATCACATATCTGAGCACCACCTGCCAACCTCTGCTGCTATGAAAAGCAGACAGTAAGGTGCAGAATGAGAAGAGAGGTTTGATGCCTGGCAAGGCGGATCAAGCTCAGCAAGATGGCCATAGCTTTGGGGCTCTCCCTTCTGGCTACTACCCTTTGTCATATCCTCTTGATTGGTAGAGAGGATGACTCACCAATCCTTGCTAGCACCCCAGCACACCTTGACTGTCTTCTGTAACCAGGATACGTGAAAACTAGCAGCCTGGAGATAAAGCATAAGTCAAGAACAGGTAGTGTACAAATAGATTTTCTACAAACTCCAGAGCTGCACTATTCAATTTGATAGCCATTCTCTACAGGTGGCTATTTAAATTTTAATTAACTAAAAGTGAATAAAATAAAAAATTCCATTCTTCAGTTGCACTAGCCACATCCAAGTGCTCAGCAGCTGCATGTGGCTGGTGTCTATAATACTGGATGGTGCAGTTATAGAACACGTCTATCATCAGAAAGTTCTACTGGACTGCCCTGCTCCAGCAGTTACCAAGGGTGGCCAAAAGGCTGCCAAACACACAGACCTAAAGCTGAGCTCCATTTCCTTGCTCTTGGAAATCCTTTCCTTTTGAACAGACACCCCTGCCCTGCTTCTTCCTTAAGCTCAGGCCGTGTTAACCAAGGCTGCCACTGTGAGATGGAGGGAGGGTTAACCCTTGTTCCATGAAAGTCACTGTCCACTGTCTGAAGGGTGACTTACATCCAAGAGCACAGGAGAGGGTCCTGGCTACTGGTAAATAAGGTCAGCCACTGGGTCTCTGGCTATAACTCAGTCTAGGGGTGCTGCTTGGAGTATTAAAAACTTCAAACCATTTATTGGGCATCTTCTATATGCCAGGTCATCTCCTCAGTCCCCTCCACACACAGGTCATCCCATCAGTCCCCTCCACTAGCCTATAAGGCAGACATTAACTCTCATTTACTCAGGAAGCAACAGAAACTCAAGGAGGTTGATGGGAGGGCCAGCACTTTTCCCCCTATACCACTCATGAGAGATGGGGATGTGTGCACAGAAACTAAGAGAATTAATTTACCTATGGCAACGGGCCACCTACAGCTGGCAGTAGTTTCTCATGGCAGACAGCTCATGTGAGCTGCCCCTTCCAGCCTACCCAAGTCCACCCAGGGGCTTGGTAGAGCCACCTCCAAGGGTCTGCCCATGAAGGCCCGGGTACTGGAAGGCGTCACATCAGAACCATAGGAAAGCCCTAGCACAGATCCGTCTTGGACGGCGGCAGGGGTGAGAACACAGACATGTGGCATTTATCCTGGGCAAAGAAGGGAGGGGCATGATCAGACTTTGGTCTTAGAAAGCGATCTGGGCCATGCACTCCTTATCTCTGCATACACGTCCTGGATAAAACTTGACATACAGTAGAGACTCAATATCCACGTGGCGAATGGAGGGAGAGGCTGACTACAGGTCCTCCACGAGTGAGGGGGCCTGTCCCAGAGGAGCCGAAGGGCAAGTGCACTGGGTGGAAGACAGGAATGAAAGTTTTTCTGGGGAAGCTGTGATGGATGCGGTTTGCTCTGCACCTGACCCAATCCTACTGTCCCTTTCCTTTCAGTAATGGCGCAGAGGAAAGCCAGCACACACTGGCTGGGCACGGCCGGGCACTGGCTGCAGCCGGGCCCTTTCACCATGAGCCTTTGCCAGAACCCTGGCTCCTCACTGTCTCTCACTGGACAGCTCCATCTACCTCTAAGTACTGAGCCCTGCAACATGCTCAAAATACGGCTTCCAACAGCACTTAGGCAAGAGTAATTAAAGGGAATGTTATCTCACTCAGTCTCTCATTAGCCACGTAATTAGACTGCTGAAAATAATTAACATTCCTTTTGACAAAGGAAACAGAGGACCCGTTACATTCATGAGGACAGCCTCAAAGCAGCCCAAGCAAGGCGGAGAAGAGAACCCATCACCTCCCAGTCCTGTGCAGGACAGAGTCAGCATCCAGTAACTCAGCCCCCGAGGCGAGCCCAGCCCTGGGCTGGGCTCTGAGCTGGTGCACACGTGCCCTGACGTGCGCATTACAGATAACAATAACACTTGTACACAGTTAGAGGAAAAGAAATGGAAGGAAATGTGTGGCTGTTTCTAGATAGCAGGCCAGGGGTATATGCCTGCCTCCCCTGAAGGCCCTAGAAAACAACAGAAAAGGCATTTTCTAGGAAGAGCAAATCCATTATGGTTTTAGAAAACAAGAAGGAATTATATGGATTCCCTGAAGAAGGGAGGCAGATGGGAATAAACATAGAGAAACCACAAACCCAAAAAATAAAATCATGAAATAATAATAACAACGATAGACATTCCTAGAGCACATATATAGGCCAGACATTGTTCTAAGAACTTTGGCATATATTATCCCATTTAACCCTCACAAAAATCCTTTGAGAGAGACACTATTATTATCCCCACTTGACAAATACGACTGTGAGTTACACAACTTTCCCAAGGCACGGTGCTAGTAAGTGCCAGGACTTCCCTGGAGGCCCGGGAGAAGCCCTGAGTGGATTTAGAGCAGCCGGGCAAGTGGGCCCCTGCCCAACTCTCTACCCATGCTTGTGCCCTGGACACTACGGTAGGGAGGCAAGGGGGGACACGTGGACCAGCTCCTGCCGGTCCCCAAGAGGCGCATCCCACCCTCCTGGCCACCACCAGTGGTGGCTGGCTCTGGAGCATATAACCCAGACTCACCAAACATTTGACAAACATGAAACCTCGAAAGAAGCACCAAATTTGAAAAAAGAAGTTCTGGCTAGAAAATAAAATGAACAAATTCAAGAGAATGAAATGTTTTTAAAAGTATGATTAATATCCTCTGAGGGGCAAGGAAGGCTACTGAATCCATGAAACAAAACAAGGCTGTTAGCAGAAAAAAATTAAGGAAAGGTCCCTGCACCCTGATTAACCTGCCCAACCCCTCCTTCCCCAAACTCTGAAGGGCACCTAATTCTCCATGGTCACAGGACCTCTGGTTGAGCTGTCCTATGGGATCACAGTACCGATAACTTTTACACCCTTTACCTTCCACTGAGTCCAAGTTTTGTCTCCCCACCTCTGTGGTAGGTTCTTTAAAGACATGGAGAGGGCACCAGCCTTCTCTTTGTACCCCACTGGGGCCAAATAAAGCTGAGGCGCTTTCGCAAGAACATTCTCATATGTCAGTTGAGTGAATAACAAATGAGCTTCTGTTCCTGGTGGGAGTAGCAAGAAAAAAACTATTGTCAAAATGCGATTATTCAACAAGGCTGTGCCCACCACAGCGCAGGGCGAGCCAGGCCTTCCGCCCTCCTAAAGGATCCACCTGGTCCCAGACAGCTTGGCACTCCCACACCTGCGTGGGATCCAGAAATACCTACAAACCCAGAGGGGAAGGTTGGTAAATCAAGGGGTGAAATGCGGATGAAGAGCAGGATATTTACATGGTCTTAAGGTATCTCCCCACAGATTATTAGTAAATAATAATAATAGTAAATACGCAGTGAAGAAACTGGACAACACCTTGACCAAGTGATCAAACTTCACACATAAGGGACAGATGGACATCCAGTGCCTCTGGATGTAACACACTGAAAACGCACCTCACTCTTCTGTATCCCAGCTGGGAATGCATAACCCAGAGTCTACACCTGAGGCAACATCACCCCTGGCCGGGTGGCTCAGTTGATTGGAGTGTCGTCCATGCATCAAAAGGTTGCAGGTTCAATTCCTGGTTAGGGCACACGCCTAGGTCGCGGGTTCCATCCTGGATTGGGGCATGTATGGGAGGCAACCAATGGATGTTTCTCTCGCCCTCTCCCCCCCTTCCTCTCTCTCTACAAAGCAATAGAAACAAACAAACATGAGGCAACATCAAACAAATCCAAAAAAAAGAACTTTTTTTTTTAAAGGGGAAGAAGGCGGCTATATTCTTCAAAAATGTCAATACCATAAAAGACAAAGAAAGGCTAAGGACCTGTTCTAAATGAAAGGAGACAAGAGACACAACAACAAACTGCATTCTGGGCTCCTAGACTCAGAGTTGTACTGGACAGGAAACACGCTACAAAGGACATGACTGGGTCGATTGACAAAACCGAAATACACCAGCAGATTAGATAAAGTATCATGCAATGTTCAATTTACTGAAGGTTATGTAAAGCAATATCCTTATTCTTAGGAAATCCACACTAAAATATTTAAAGGGCCATGATGTCGGCAACTTACTCGTAAATGGTTCAGAAGGGGGGGGGGAGAGGGGAGGGAAGGGAGGGAGAGGAAACATAACAGATAAAGCAAATGAGGAAAAATATTAAAAAGAGTGATAAAGAATATATGGGTGTTTTGCACAATTCTGGCATCTTTTCTGTAAGTTTGAAATTAATTTCCAAATAAAAAGTTTTGGGTGAAAAACAACAAAGGGACGTGTTCCACTAGACAGGGGTGGGGTGAGTGTGGAGCAGACACAGGGTGAATCCAGGGAGGACACTGGTCATCACATGTCTGTACTGGACACAGAAATCCCAGCGCTGCCAAGATGTCCCTCATGGACACATTTCCTCTTCCAATTTGGCCTCTTTTCTTACTTCTTAACGGGTTTACTCCTTCCTCTCAAAACTCAGCAACCTTCCAGGAGGCCTCCCTGTGAATTCCGGGGCTGATTAACCTTTCAGGTCTATCCTCATATATAGCTAATATTTTCTGGAAATGTTTTGATACCTGTTTTGTCCATGAGCCCATAATAATGACGCAAGTTCTACTTATTAAGCTTTCTGGGTTTTATAAGGTATTTCACCCCCTCCCCCAATTTTGTGGCTAATACCACTCACGGTGCTTGACTCTAGGCCTTTAGGCCACCTTCCTCCCTGCTGAGGTCTCAGGCGGGCTTTGAAGGGTGGATGCCCATTTCCCACACCACCATCCCATCCATCCCCATCACCAGTGTAACCCCAAAGTAAACCCCCCCCACACACACACACAGGCACGCCTCCCTCCCAGGTTCTCTTCCATCACAGCTGGGTGAGGTCACTTTAAATAACTCACAGCCAGACTGAGTCTCTTTAAGCAGCCTCACTGTGGGCTAAGGGGAATCATTTACTTATTAATTCAGAAATCCTTATATGCATCTTTCATGTGCAGACTATGTAATGCTAAGCAGGCTGGAGTATGAAAGCTGAAGCACAACCATGGTGCTGGTTGTTTTTAACACATTGGAAAGATAAAATCTTAGAAATTCCACTGTACTATCAAACACCAGAAAGCTAATAATGATAACTTGCATTCTGGCTACACTGCTTTTTACTTAAGTATTTTCGAGTCCATCTCATGATTCATGCATTCATTCACATGTTCATTAAGTAATTAGTGTCTGTGTCACGTCACCATGTACCATGGAGGCGAAGACCCAAGCCCCGGCCACAAGAAGCTGACGCTCTAACTGGCCCTGGGTTGCCCACCTGACCACTAGACACATGCTTAGGGTACCACCCATGATGGGGCACCAAAGAAAATTATTTCAAAGAAGGGAAAATGAGAGAGCATGGAAAGGAAACTCTCGTGGCTTCATTGCACAAGAACATTTTGTTGTTTCTAAAGCCATGATTTCCTATTATAACTTAGAACTCTGTTAATATATTTTTAATTACTTACAGGACCCTGCCCTGGTCAGTGCTGAGGGCCTCAAAAGGTTTTCATCCAGCCCGAAGAGTAAGTAGAAGTTGCAATCCTAAATGCCAACAAGGGTCAAGCAGGCAACTCAAATCAGTGAAGACTCAAAGCTCCTAAAAAAGCAGGACTGACAGGACTGGGTGAGGGATTCGTTGGACGGGGCGAGAGAGAGGGAGGCGTGGAGGACGACACCTGACTTCTGACTTGGGCAATGGCAGTGTCATCCCCTGAGAGCAGAATACCGGAGGAGCTGCTGCGTTTCAGATGCTCCAAGTCTGAGATGCCCAAGGGACTCCAGGCTGGGCAGGCCTGGGACCCCAGCTAGGTGGAGCAGCACAAAGGGGGAGCACGCTGGGGAGTGAGGGGTGCCACCCAGGGCTGGCAGAGGACGAGGTTCTATGAAGGGGCCTGAGGAAGGGCCAGGGAGGCAGGGCACCCAGGAAAGGACCCTGTCAGGGAAGAGGGGGCAGGAGAGTTTGGGGCGGTGGTCAGTTGCAGAGGCAAGTCAGACAGGGACTGAGAGATTTAGCAGCAGAGGTCATTGGGGACCATTTAGGAAGGAGGAGTGACTGCAAAGGGAGGTAACTGAGACAGTACATATGGATAACTCTTGAGAAATTTGCCTTACTAGGTAAGAGAGACCCAAGGATGTTTAAATGCTAAAACTGCAGTGAGGGAGAGCTTGTCACTGGGATATACGCTGTGGGGCACACATGGGTGTTCTGGCTATCCTGAGGTCAAGGAAGGGAGCACAATGAGCCACAATCCCAAAGGCCAGCAGGACACATGTGTCATTAAATCCCCTTTACAGATAGGGGACCCTGATGTACGTAGTTAAGGTCACATAAATATCGGGGCAGACCCAGGACACAGGTCTTCTAGTTTCTGGTCCTGGTCCTTCCAGACCAGCAGTTCTTAATGGGGCCACCCCTGGGATAGGGGGAGGACCCTCTATCAGCCCCACGGTGGATAGGGAATGCGACAGGTACTGCCGGACACCCTGCAATCCCAGAGCAGCCACAAAAGGACTCTCTCACATGACTTTAGAATGGTCCACTGGTCAGAGGCGAAAAGCCCATTTGTAATTATCTGCATCTGGAACCGAACTCCCTGTCTAAAATAAACACAGAGGAATTTTGCTTGGTTTTAACATATACTGAATTGTCCAGGAAAGCCATTAGAGTACAAATTGAGGGGATACCATACTTTCTGTTCTTTGGAACTCTACCAAGCGTGGTTCCCCATTTTGGAAAATCATGTCGACCTCAGCAGCACCTCCCCTGGTATTCGAGTCACCCACACAACACACCTGCATCTTGTGGATATTTGTGGCTGTTACATTCTTCTCAGTGATTCTATGTACAGGTTCCAGCATCTGACTCGTTCCTTCTGGCTTCCGTGTAGTCATACTCAAGCAAGTATATCTTAGGAAATGTGATATTGTGTAACTAACTTGTTCTGTACTTCTCTCTTCTATTACAATTAAGGCATTTTATTGATATTTTTAAACTTATGTAAGTAGGTAGATCATATTATCTATGAATTCTGCTCAGGGTAATTAGGAGGCATTATAAATATTTGCTAAATATAAAGGGGGCACCATCCCAAACACCATGTGCCCCTAGAAGCAAGATAAACTGTGGTGCTGAGGGAAATGCAGGGGTGAGCAGAATCAGTCTGGCTTCACATGATCAATCCCACGGAATAAACTCAATGGTCTCTAACAAGATACCCACATGAAGCTCGTGGGTGGGTATACTGACAACATGGTAAGTCTATGGGGCTTAAGAAAACTAATTGGGCACCTTTGGGAAATTTCATTTCTACGATTAATTTAAATTATGCCCTATCTCAGCATTTTCCAGCCTAATGACAATACGTACAAGACCACAAGTCAATCTGCAGGGGCCAGGGCAATGAGAAATGGTTCAATGTCCAGAGGCAAAGATGTGTTTAGAAGAAGCCAAAGCAATAGGTGCCAGGCTCGGTCTGGGGAGTATCTTCTTAATGGATGAGATGAGTAAACAGTTTGTAAGAGGATGCATAAGGAAGTGTATTTATGGAAAATGCTACATCGTGAGGAATTGTGGACAGGCATAGGGATAGAGAAATGATCTCAGAGGACCTCCAATAGGTTAAAAAGGCAGGCCAGAAATACTCAGGGCTCAGATTCTGCGAGGGGCTGGTTATTTAATGGTGGGGATGTGGAGGCATTAAGTCCCATGGGCATGCCCATCACGGCCAAACAGGAAAAAAGTGGGGGGAAAGTGTGTCCTTCAATCAAGAGAAGATAGCTAACTGACTCATGTGCCCTCTCCAAACTGAGGACGCACGGGCCTAGGGAGAAAGGATGGGGTAGCCTGCTGGCTTGGAGTGCCAATGGGAGGGCCAGAAACGGCTTTCTGAGTAGGCTCTTCCACTAACAGTCACCATTCATCTCTCCTCCTCTCGCTTTCCTTAATAAAAAATAAACACAATAGAACATATTAGATTCCATCATTGTACATTTTTATATTGTTTTCATATTTTTCCAAGAGCACTAGTATATTAAAAAAAATTTTTTTAAACATCAGGTCAGAGCAGCTGTAGGAATTAACAAGCAGATAGACTTTCAAATGAGTATTTGCATCACTTCCCAGAAGGGAGTAGAGGAACCAGGCTCACTGGAGCTCCAAAGATGCACCCACACGTAGGAAGTACATCCAGGAACCAACTTGCAAGTCCCTCTGGGAAGCTGACTTGGCTAAGGGGCCAACAGGGACCCCAACCATGTTACATCGAAACAGGGACACCCAGCAGGTACCATCCATCTTGAGGGCACACCAGTTCATCTCAGAGACAAGGTAGTGGGAAGAGAAAAAGAGTCATGCAGGGCCAGGACTGACTAGGGTGAGGCAAGAGAACCATCTGCTTCAGGCACAAAATTTAAACTTAAGGTGTGCCCAAAATAGCTTAGTAATCCAGATACATGATATCGTCATGCAATATTTTACAAAATCAAATTGGTCAACTCAGGTACAGGCTGTGGCTGCATTGGAACCAAGGCCAGGATTAGGGCCAGACCAACGATGCAGGGTCAGGTGAGGTTCTGTGATGTTGGAAGAGTCCCACATAACGAAGCCCTATCCCACCCCCGGTGCCAATCACACCTCTGTGGAGAAACACCACACAGTCCCCTATCGGAAACCTTTGCAATGCAGGAGTTTTTAAAAAGGTAATGTAGAGCACATCTCACAGATTACATAGCCCCACAGCAGGGTCTAGGGCAGCACCCCCCCCCCCAATCAAACACATGAACATTTCTGCGGCCACATCTATGAATGTTCACACTCCGCAGAACAGACAACCAGTGGCCTCACATTAGTCCAGGTCAGGTTTTGCCAACATGCAAGTTAAAGAAAAGCTTTCAGTTTTAGACCGTCATGGATTTTGAAACTATAGCTAAAGAAGTGTGAGTCTTAATAGCACTACATTTGCTTTCTTATAGAAAAAAAGGCAGCAGACTGGACCCAAAACTTTTGTTATAAACTTATGCAGAAAAAACAACTCCAAAGTCCTCACCAGTGATCCCCCAGAAGGCGATTTCTAAAAGTTGGTCAAGCCCAGAGCTGACTTACAACAGTATTTCCCACCAGCCAACCAACTGCTATTATTAAACACCTTCTATACCTCAAACCCTGGGCAGAGTCGGCAGGTGCTGACATACAAGACACAGTTCCAGCCCTCAAGAGCTTAGAAGGTGTAGGGACAAGAAGGTAAACACGTATCATAGAATTTTGACAACTAAAGGGAACTAATCCACACGCACACTTTAAAAATGATGAAACCGGGCAGTTAACAGCAGAAAGAGATCAGAATCTGGGTTAGCTAACTGCTCTTCTTTAAAAAAAATTTTGTTGATTGATTTTGGAGAGAGAGAGAAAGGGAGAGAGACAGAAACAACAATTTGTTGTTCCACTTACTTACGCATTCATCGGTTGCTTCTTGTATGTGCCCTGGCTGAAGACTGAACCTGCAACCGTGGCGTATCGGGACAATGCTCTAACCAACTGAGCTACCTGGCCAGGGCCTTCACTGCTTCCGCATGCTCCTCGCATAATCGTTGCCAATTCAGTGATGAAATCAGGAGAGGAGTCAAAGATCCCAGCTGAAGTGGTTTTGGCCCAATATACCTTTGCAGCAAAGAATGAGCTCCAACTTTACAAAGAACCTCGGTTTGGGGAGCCAGCAAAGCAGATGAGGGCTGTCTGGGCAGGAAAATGATATGAGATACGGGGTGGGCATGTGCCTGGCAGCTTAGCCAGGCATGTGGATTAGGATCAGGTAAAGGGCACAGAAGGAGTGTTGGGAAAGCGGGTAAAAATGATGCATGGAGAGCCTGAATGCCAGAGTAGAGAACCGACAAGTCCTAAGGCAGCATTTCCCAATCATTCGCCTCCTGCCTTTGTGACTGATCATGGCTGCCTACCGCCCTTGTGAGAAGAGACAGAGTGTAGTGATTTAAAACTGAACACTCTGGGGTGAGATTCTCTCCATCTGAATCTGGGCTGTTGCCAACTCTGTGACCTTGGACAAGCTGCTTAAGCTCTCTTTGCCTCAGTTTACTCGTTTGTAAAATCGAGACAATACAGGTACCTCTCTCATGAGGGTTAAATAAAAGGGGGTGTTTATTGTACTGAAAACAGTATCTAGCATTCTAAGTACTCAATAAATGTTAGATGTTGTTAACCTTTTTAGTTAAGTATATACTGTAGCCTTATCCTAAGCAGTAATATCCATGAAGTCACGGGCTTCTTGTGACAGTTATGGCTTTTTGTTTTGCTTTTGTAATCCTCATCCAATGATATTTTTTCCATTGCTTTTCAGAGAGTGTGGAAGGGAGAGAGAGAGAGAGAAAGAGAGAGAGGAGATAGAGAAACACTGATCTGAGAGAGACACATAGATCGGTTGCCTCCCACACACGCTCCTGACTGGGGCTGGGGATCCATCCTGCAACCCAGGGACACGCCGGAATCAAACCTGGGAACCTCCAGTCTGAGGGCCAACACTAATCACTGAGCCAAACTGGCTAGGGTGACAGTTATGGCTTTGATAATACACATATAACAAGAGGTTAAATTGAAAGTCTTAACTAAGGCACCAAGTACAACAGATCTGACGCTCCCAAGCTGGTAAGAGGGGCTTCCACAGGACTACTCCAGAAACTTGATCTCTGACCCTACAACTAGGAGGACAGGGTGCACTGTCATCTGATCATCACCTGAAACACCCAAGGTATGAGACATAACCTGGCCATTTGCTATTGGAGGAGCCAAGGGAAATGGCTGAGCTGGGGGTTGGCCTGCATTCCCAGGTTCACTAGGGGTGGACTGTTACCACAAAAAATGTGTGATTGTTTCCTTGGACTTGCATGGGCCACATGCAACAGAGGCCCCTTGTCCAAAAGGGCCCCTCAGACAGACTAAAGGACTTTAGTCGAAAGAGGCTGAAGATGAACCACTGCATTTTAGAGGCTAAGGAAAGAACAATGATCTAGAATAGAGGATAATTTGCTCTTTTCAAGACAAACAGCAGTGAATGGTCCCAGCAATTGCAGGGGTGGGAGGTTGGGGGTTGAGTCTCTGAGAAACCATGAACTTTGACACAAAAGAAATAATCGGCATTAAATACCTGCTGGGCTCAGGAAGCTGGAAGCTGGCAGACAGCAGTGCTGGCCAAGTGAAACTTTTCCTGTCCCTCCCAACCCACTGACAAACGACTAGACACATTAAATACTGAATTGTGACTTAAAGTGGCCAGAGGACCTTCTACTGCATGAGAATGACTAGAAAAGGTATGGGGACTGATTGAGTTTTCATCCCAGGGAAGGGAAGGAACTAATCCCTCTGAAAAACATAAAGGGACAGTAGGAGACAAAATTAAGTCACTTTATGAACACATCCCAATGAGTCATGTTTCTTTATACTAATTAGAAACATAGTTATTAAAATGGAATGTTTATCCCTGTACCAACTAAAATTATCTCTCACATTCCCATTGGTATAGTAACCACCATTAGAAATAACTGGTATATAAGCCGGGCCAGGTGTGGCTCAGCGGCTGAGCGTCAACATAGGATCCGGGAGATTGCGGTTTGATTCCATCAGGGCACATGCCCGGGTTGCGGGCTTGATCACCGGTCCGGGGCATGCAGGAAGCAGCCGATCAATGACAACTCTCTCATCATTGATGTTTCTATCTCTCTCTCTCCCTCTCACTTCCTCTCTCTGAAATCAATAAAGATATATTAAAAGGAAAGAAATAATTGATATAGGGCAATAAAGAACTAAGGAAAAGAGCAAGGCCGGAAGGGAGAGAAAAGATTAGTTTGGTGGGTTCGGTGGGAATTCATTTGCTCCTCAACTCTGAATATGATAAAATGAAAATAGAGCCTGGCCGGGCGTGGCTCAGCGGTTGAGCGTCGACCTGGGATCCAGGCGATCGGGGTTCGATTCCTGGTCAGGGCACATGCCCGGGTTGTGGGCTCCATCAATGACTCTCTCATCATTGATGTTTCTATCTCTCTCTCCCTCTCCTTTCCTCTCTCTGAAATCAATAAAGATATATTTAAAGAAAAAAGAAAATAGAAGATGTATCAATGGATAGCAGAATCCAAGAGTCCTTGGACAAATGGCTTTGTTCAAAGGGAAATCCAGATGGCCCAAGTGCATGCACAGAAAAGCTGTGATTCCCTGAGTTAGTTCCTAAGCTGAGTTTATGATGTGATCTTGCTCTTTTAGGCCAGAGCAAAGGCAGCAGAGAAGAGGCACGCTCTCACGACACTGAGTCACCTGGAAAGCATCAGCCAACGTCCCTAAGTCCTGGAGCCCTGGGTGGATCCTGGGCCAAACCAGTCCGTGGAGTCTGCCAAGTCCAAATGCAGAATGTAAAACACACCATTGCACCAATTCCCTGCTGCCTTCACTTAGGCAGTTGGAATGTAAGGGGTGTGTGTGAAGTTTAAGACAAGATACAAGGGGTGCTTCCACAGTTTAGGAGGTAGAGAGTACACAGCTCTCAGCTGCCTCGATTAAACGGTCATCAGAATAAGGAAACTAGAGGAACTCATGTCATGTGCCCAGAGTCACTGAGCTGATACAAGAGCCCAACCCCCTGACCCCTAGCACAATGCCCCACTGTACCCCATCATGCTAACTCTCAAAGGGGGTCAGCTCACCTCCTCCAGGCCACCACCCCAACCTTCATTCTTCTTCCACAAACACCTCAAAATGGTAGAAGAGCCTCAGAGTTAACTTGCCTGAAAGAAAAAAGGGTAAAGAAATGAGAATCATCTCAATGAACCAGTTGATCACCTTCGAAGGGAGTAATTAGTGGCCACAAATCCTTTCTCAGGAGAATGGGATAGTCTGCTGTACTTTGTAGAGTGTACCTGGGACCCAAAGTCATAATCAGGTCTCCACAGCCAAACTGTAATAACGGGCAGGGGAAGGCCCAGAAATGAGGTTGGAGGATGAGTGGAGTCAAGGATCTGGGAAGAGAAGCTGCTATGACTAGTGACAGTAGGGTGACAGAAAGAAAAATGCTGCCCAGAGAGCCTGTTAAGCAAGAGAAAACAAATGGCATCAAAATGAAATGGGGTTTATGAGATACATCCTATGCCAAACACGAAGTCTCTTCTCCTTACGGTAACTCCCAGGCTATCTGGTCTACTTCCCCGATGCAGGGTATTGACTTCTCTCTTCTTCCCGAACATTCACTGGGATCTTTATCAAATAAGAATCTGGAATTCCAACTCCATTTAACTAGCTGTGTTTAATCCACATAAGCTCTCCTTCTTATAGCTTAACTAACACTACTTCCACTTTTACCTTCTCCCCAGCATACAATCCATAGAACACAATGAAATCAGACGGATCTCAGTTCAAATCCCATTTAGACGCATGCTAGCTGTGGGACATGTGCAGTCATTTTAACTTTCAGACCCTCAGTTTTTCTAGCTGTAAAATGGGGATAAATAAGTAGCTATCTCATTGCTATGAAAGAAGAACATATATCAAGTGCTTAGCCCAGTGCCTGGTATATAGTAAGTATTCAATAAATGGTGGCTGTTATTGTTATTATTGCTATGAGTTCTGAAGTCAGCTGAAGCTCCATTTGTGGAATTAAGTATCAGAGGGCTGACATGGGTTGTCCAAGGTCATACAAGTGAGTCAGGAAGGGATCCCAGGTTTTCTCATTGCAGAATCCTTTACCACCCATCAGCTCCTACACAAAGAGCGTCATTGCCCAATGACCTAGAAATATGGGGATCTGATCACATCCAAGTACCACAGCTGATGATTTAATAAGCCCTCACCATGTGCTAAAAACCATGTAGGCTATATGAAACCTTTAAGGCTTCTACAGATCAGACTAGAAAGGTCATCACCTTTTAATGGCTGGCAAAAACACAAATTAAAAAACAAAAATCTGGAGCTGTTGCCCTGGCCCACGGTGGCTCAGCTGGTTAAGTGACATTCCATGCACTGAAAGGTTGCCCGTTCGATTCCAGGTCAGGGCACATGCCCAGGTTGTGGGTTTGATCCCCAGTCCTTGGCGGGGAGCAACCAATCAATGTTTCTCTCTCACATCGATGTTGCTCTCTCTCTTTCTCCCTCTCCCTTCCTCTCTCTCTAAAATCAATAAAACATTTTTTTAAAAATCTGGAGCTGCTGCTTGCTTGTGTTGTCCAGTAGTGATGATATTTTTCATCCACATTTAAGAAGATAGATGAAAGTAAGACCAATGCCCTGGCTGCCTTATTTCTAGCTTTGGAAAGGCACTTTTGATTGGGAATAAGAGGGAGGGGGATCCTAGGGACCAAAGACTAAAATGGGGTTTGTCTAAGGACAACAGTAAAAAAGAAGATGGGGTTGGCAGTGGGCTAAATATAGGCCCCCACCATTGCTCCAAAGAACTGCAGTTATTGTCTACAAGGTGGGCTTCTTGTTGCACCAGGGCCTGGCCCTCTACCAATGGTGCAAGCCACGAAACCATGAAGCCCCAGGAAGCACATTTTATCTTGAAGCATGAATCACCCCTCAGAAGCTCAGAAAAGAATCCTCTCTTTGTGGCCCTTCAATCTCCTTTTTGGCTGGCATCCCTCGCTCCTCGGGGCCAGTGTCAAGGCCTTACGAAAACTCAGGCTGAGTGACCTTTCTGAGAGAAAGGAAACATTCCAGAAACTCATGTGACAGGGTGTCTCTTAAAAACTGAAAGGAAACAATGAATGAATGAACCAGCTAGAAGGCATTTGTCACTCATGTCCAACCACGGAAGCAGTCAGAAATAGCTAGTGCGTTCTGACTGCAGGGCTTCTGGCGTGGAAAGTAATGGCCAAAAGTGCACTCTGATTTAAGCCCCCAATCTATCACATCTCCCTACACTGAGTTAGAATTTGACCATGCAAGTCTTTTTTTAAATTTTCTTTTTTTTTTAACCACCATGCTTCTAGAGGATGGAGCAGCAGGAAGGAGCAATCTGAGGACCCAAGTCCTGTCCATATAGACTGTGTGCCCTCAATTCAAGGATGCTGTCCCTTCTACAATACCAGGCACATTGGGAGCCAAGAGCCCTGAAAAGATACCAAACTCCCTGCTGGGGAGCCATCAGAGTAAAGGATAATTGGGAGCTCGATGTTCACAACAGGACTTGGCAATGACTTTGATTACTCCTCAAATTGCCACACTGGATTGTGACTGACCCCAAAGGTGGAAGCACCAACATCAACGGAGGGTGAAAAGTTACCTTTCAGAACCATCGTTCAAAGGAGCAGAGGGCCAATATCACTCTGTGACCTCGACCCCACTAAATTATACAGAGGGCAACTGATGTTAAATTGAACCTTGAGGACAGACAGCCATAGTGTGGAAGAGAGCAGGAGTCCATTCCTGCAAGATGGATGTGAGCAAAGGGAGGGGAGAAGGGCCTCCTTTTTATCTGGGAATGTGACAGATCACATCTATCTATGGACGTGAACTGCAGGGGTGAAAACCACACCTTTTCCTTAAATTGCAGCAGAACAGGACATCCCACAGCTCAAAGTCTGAGGCCAGCGTATATCTGAAACCAAGCACATGGGTGCCTAAATTCCATCATTGCATCTTTGTCTCATAATGAAAAAGTATAACCCCTAGGTCTCTTCCAGTACTTGAGTCCAAACATTCTTAAATCCCAGGAAAGGAACACTTCCCCAATACAGACATTCAGTCAAACCACAGCCAGTGCACTCTCAACGTGACTCAGTTTCCCTCAAGGGAAATCATAACCAAAAGTGCCACCTCCTGGCGCGTCCCCAGAAATCAGCTTACACTTTACTTTTCAAATACGAAGCCTCTGATTGGTGGTGGTGGGGAAAGCAGAAGACCTGACCAGAAAGGCTGAATTTCTTCCTGCTCAAAACATCAGAATCCTTTCCAACATTCCCTCCTCAGCCAGGTGTTGCCACAAAAAGAGCTGAAGAGTTTGCCAAGTAAGAAATTATCCACACCTTAAAAGGAATGTTCCTGAAATGAAAAAATAAAACCCAAACAGCTTTGTCTGTAAATTGAGGGGTGAGGGGAGGAGGGAGGAGAAAAGTAAAGAGATACAAATTTGAAAACAGCCAGGCTGTTGTTGGAGGGTTAGATTTCCCTTCCCTCAAGGACAGCCAGATCTTATATGGTTGCTGATAAGGCCAAGCAGCTTCACTTTACTGCCCTCACCCAGGTCTCAACTTCTAACATTAGTGTCCCCAACATCATCAGAGACCCTTCTCAGAGCTTGGAGGGTTACTGTCCCTGACATCCAGACTGGACCCTGTCTACCTGGAAAAATCCTACTAAGAAGGAGCTCAAAGATCTCTGGAGAGCAGAGGCAGACAGAAAAACAATCGCTGCCCATGTGCTACAGCAAGTACCTTTCTGATTAAAAACTGTACTTTTAAAACCGACACTGAACTTTCCCTATCACAAAAGCTGCAATTCAGCCCTTTCCTGCAAAATGACACCCTTCCCTTTAGAAACAATATGTAAATCTGATACAAGTGAAATAAACACAGTATAAGGCTCCCTAACTCATTTGACATCTTTCATTCAGGGACCTGAGGCTCTTAAATCACTTTATAAATATAAAAATTCATGCCTCATCACTTTAAAAGAGGGAATCAGAGGAAGTATCATTTTCCCATGTTATAGTCAGTACATTTGAGGAATGATCTATGGAAAATCCCCTTTTCTTATCATTGGGGGTGGAGGGGTCAGGACCCCATATCATTACCCTCATGTTACATTCAATACAATTGAGGAACAATCCTCAGCTCTGAATAAAGAGCTTGGGACAAAGCCAATGGGGGTGCTAAGCAATATCAACCCTGCCCATTTAGAGGGAAAGGGCCCTAGAAGTGGGACTGGTGGTGCTCTCTGGTCTAGAACCTGCATCTGACTCCAGCCATAGTTCCAGGATCACAGATCTATAGCTCAGGGGACTTCTTTTTCTCCTGCTGCCCCTTAGTGGTCCTGAAACATCCCTCACTCCTATATCTTTAAGTGACCAAAGTCAACACTAAATCAGCTTGTCATTTCCCTCCAAGGACCAGATAAATACATTGGTCCAGGGCCCGCTGTCTTCCATTTACCCATCTCTGTTCCCAAATTCAAAGCTTTGTGGAGGGCCAAGCCTCATCTCGGTCCATTCTTCCATGCCTCTCTAGACCAAGGTCCTGCACGCCCCTCCTGGCCCAATCACTTGTATCATTAGCTCATTCACAGGAGCAGGCAGGAGAGTCACCCAGCAGACCAGCTACCCCTCCTACCCCCGCCCCAGTACCTTCTGTCTCCACAGGCAAGCAGATGTAGCTCTCTGCCTTGAAACCAGGGGAAAACCCAACTCTCAAAGGGCTGTCCTTTCTGAGGAAATGAAAGGCAACGGGGCAGTGCTGCCACAGGATAGAAGCCGGTGGTCACATGCAAGTGGCTGGGAGCTGGAGGCACCTCATTCCTGAAGACACAAGATCGGGACCTGGAACCTGGCCCATTGTTTTTCCAGAGAGAAAGACACTGTACCACCCCCAGGGCAGGCCATTCAGCCCTCCCTTTGATCTTTCTTCCTGGTTACAGCAAAGACAGAACCCAGGCCTCCTGATGACCCAAGTCTGAAGGCCAGAGTAACAGCTCATTTGTTACTAAGTGCTGAGAACACAGGAGAATTGTTAAGCAGAGCCCCCAAGGTTACACTGGCCCAGCTCCTCCAGGGTCCAGCTCTTTTCCTCCTGAGAGGGCATGAAGCAGCATCTGAACCACCTGCCACCCTAGGCTCTGCTCCTGAGGCAACTGAACATCCCCCCCTACTCCCTCCAGGAAACTGTGGAGAAAAGGGAGGCATAGTCCTGAGAAGGAAGGGAAGGGGTCAGTTTCTGACCCAGCATACACAGAAAGCCGGAAAGGAAAACCCCCGGGAAAGAGGCCCGTGCCATGAACTGGGATGACATGGCCTTCATCCCCGCCCCGCATCTCCCACGGAGGGCTGGAGCTCAGAGAGGGCAGCCAGAGCTGGCGGCCGGGGGGCTGGGCTGGGCCCCCGGCTATGCTGTCCACTATCACCTAGTTTTTCCATGCATCCCGGAGAGAAGGCGGCAGGATCATCTTGGACGGTTCCCTCCCCTTCTGGAAAGTCCTCAGCCTCAAACTAAGGAAGGTCTGTGGTTTCCACTCCCAAGCCCTGGCTCCCTAACTTCCACCCAGACTGGCGTCCCCCTTCGCCCTCCCGAAGCGGCCTCATGGGGTGCTCTCCGCCCGCAGGAAGGGGGTGTCAACCTTCCGCTGCCGAGATCCCCGACTGGCCCCTTCCCCTAGCATCTTCTCCATGCCCCTTTGTTTTCAGGCGGGGAAAGTTGCCAACAGGCACCCCTTCCCCAACACGCCCCCCTGTGCGCCCATCCCCCTCAGGGAATCCAAGCCGGGGCGCACCATCTAATCTGCAGCTAGCTCTCCAGCCGGGGCAGCCGCTTCGAAACCGAAAGCAAAGAGGAAGCGGGATGGGGCAGCGCCCCCAGCCCGGTCTCCCTGCTCTTCCCCATCACCGCACCGTCGCCCGCACCTCCACACACCGCGCTGGCCGCCCCGCGCGGCCACCTCTCTGGGCGGCGGAAAGGCCTCTCTGCGGGCATCGGGGGGCACCTACCTTGCGGGGCCGGGGCCGCGGGCAGGGGCGCGGGCAGGGGCAGGGCTGGGCCGGCCCCCTGCCGGGCGCAGGTGCGGCCAGGAGCGCGGTTCCGCCGGCTCCCTCCCGCTCCTCCTCCCGCGCCGGGACTCGGGCGCTCTCCTGCGCCGCCCGCTCCCCGCCCCCACGCCCGGCGTTCGGGCTCCCCCCGCGCGAGTTGCCGGCCGTGCCTCCCCCACGCCGCCGGGCCTCCCGCGCCGCGCCTAGTCCCGCATTGTGTGCCGGCGCCCGCCGCGGGGGCCGGGGGGCTGCGGCCGCCGCTGCCCGGGCCAAGCGGAGCCCCCGGCGGCGGCGGCGGCGGCGGCGGCGGCGGCACTCACCCATAGTACGGATGCGGAGCAAACTGCACATGCTCGCGTCTGACAGGCGCCCTGCCTCCGGCCCGCTTAACTCCTTGCTCGCTGCCGGCCGCCGGGCGCGCTACCCTGCCGGCCCCGCCGCCTCTCGCAGCCGGGTGTCGCCTGCGGCCGGGGCGCAAGGAAGCGCGCCCTCCGCCGGGCGCGGCGCAGGTGGCTGCAGTGCGGAGCTCCTTGGCCTCGCGGGCCCCGCCACCCCGCCTGTATTTGAGGTGTTGCAGGAGCCGGGAGGAGAGGGCTAGCCTGGGCCCCTCACCTCCCAGCCTGCAGGAGTTGGGACTGCGTGTACAAGATCCACTGTGGGTATCCTGCAGGTCCCGCTGCACGAAGGCCATGGGCCACATGGTGTTGCAGACCTACTGTGTAACAGCATTGTGTTCTGTGCAGTCCATCCATTGAAACAGCCCAGCAGGGTTGTTTTTATTAGCCCCATTTTCGAGGTGGAAAAACTGAGGCCTGTGGCAGTTAAGGAATTCGTCTAAGGCAAGGTCTGAACCTCCAACGTCCACAGTTTGGCCTACACCACAAAGATTAAACAGATATTTCTGAGGTCAATCTAGATTCTTCTCTTCAAAGGTAGAAAATACTGGATGTCATCTGGAAATCCTGGAGTTTCTAGAATGTGGACGGTGGGGAACCCGACAGAGGGCTATGACTTGAGATAGGCCCCTCTGATGGGTCCTAGGTCCTGCTGAGCAGGGAGTGGGAAACAATCCAGCCTGTCCCCACGCCAAGCCTGAGTCCTGGCACGGGGTTATGCAGCCAAGAGAAAGGAACATTTAAAAAAATGTATAAGGCTTCCTGGGGTGTCCTTTCGTAAATAAGCCATGCAGAGGGGTAGCCCTTTTCTAATTCTCACACAAACCTTATGTGTGCCTAGGCCTGATCTGAGAGGTCTGATTACTGCTTGTCTCCTAGCTCTCTCCCTTTTTAACGCATGCCACAGTGACAAAGAGTTCTCAGAATTCTAAGGCAGCACCAGTCTTCTAAGAAAAGGAACCTAAGGTTCATCCCGCTGGTCTTGCCCAACTTGGGTGAGAAGCTGGGCAGCTCTTACTGTTGGAACCTAATCTGATCCTATGTCTTCCCCTAATTGCCTGATGAGACCATAGGTCTTCCATCAACCTCCTG
The DNA here is from genome assembly GCF_964146895.1 of Miniopterus schreibersii. NCBI lineage: Eukaryota > Metazoa > Chordata > Mammalia > Chiroptera > Miniopteridae > Miniopterus > Miniopterus schreibersii. The sequence continues at coordinate 176,732,740 of NC_138101.1, forward strand.
TCCCTGGCTGGGATATTCAAAGGTGCATACCAAACTAGAGATGAACAATGTGGACAAGAAGTTCTAAGCCCCTCTCATACACAACCTGTTCTAGGGCTGGCTGAATCACTCTTTCTAGAAGGAAAGCACTGGAGTTCGATGAGGGCAGGAGGAGTTATGTCGGGTTCCTCAAACCAATATAGGAAGTACATTGCCATGTGGTGTCAGTGTCAAGAGCTCTTGGCTTTCCTGGGTTAGTTCCTCCTCTGTAAAATGGAGACAGTATTGCCTATTTCATAAGTATATTTTGATGACTCAGTAACGTAATGCATATAAAGTTCTCAGTACACAGTTGGTCTTCGATAACAGAAAAGTGTTTTTTGCTGGGATTACTCTGGGGAGAGTGAAGAGAAAGGGTTGGGGCTACAGTGAGGTAGGTGAGTTGGCCCTAGAACACTATCAAAGAGGCAGGAGTCAGCCCTCTCTTGGGAACACCTTGACAAGAAGTGGCTTTAGCCCAGCCGGGCGTGGCTCAGCAGTTGAGCGTCGACCTAGGATCCAGGCGATCAGGGTTTGATTACTGGTCAGGGCACATGCCCGGGTTGCGGGCTGCAGCCAGTCAATGACTCTCTCATCATTGATGTTTCTCTCTCTCTCTCCCTCTCCCTTCCTCTCTCTGAAATCAATAAAGATACATTTTTTAAAAAGAAAAAAGAAAAAAAAGAAGTGGCTTTAGTTAATCTGGCAGCACAGCCCACCTGCTGAAGAGGGACCTCCCCTGTGGCCCCTTGCCTTGGAGGCCCAGTTCTCCGGCTCTGATTCTGTCTGTTGCTGGCAGCTGACTTGGCTCCCTCCCGGGCTCTGGGAGGCAGCATTGCATAGAGGAAAACATACGGGCTGGAAAAGCAGAAGATCTGAATTCAAGGGGACTTATCCACTAGGCACAGGAGTTGCGGCCTAGTGCCTACGATATTTTAGGGCCCACAAAAATATTTGAATTTCTTTTAGAATCAAAGACAAAAAATAAAGTCTAGGAAAATATTTTCATATATAATATTAGTATAGAAGCCATAGCATACATAAGCCAAGGTGCCAGTTACAGAATCAAAAAGAAGGAAGAGTTAGGAACTACGGCGCAAGACTTCGCCTCAGCCAGTCTCTACTCTATCCAGCTCTCCCATGGACTTAACTCCAAGATCTGGGTTTTCCTCATTCCTAAATCAGGAATCATTTCTTCCTAACAAAAATTTATATAATGCCTTACTTACAGTTGGCATATCTTCTCTCTTTGAGTAAGGTAGCTATTTTTATCCCCATTTTATAAATGAGGAAATCAAGACAGGGAGATTATATGTTTTGGTCAAGGTTATATTACTAGCAAAGGCAAAATGCAGTTTAAACTCAGGTCTTCTGGCACCCCATCCAAGGTCCTCTCTAATTTCAGCTAGAAGATTTCAAATGGGATCGGGTGTGCCCAGGGCAGAGCAGTCTGCTGCAGAAGCAGACCTAAAAATGCGCTGAGTGGTCCCCTGGCTTTTCACACAAAGAAGGCTGAGACATGCATACAGCGTTACGTGAATGCGTGAGGAAGGTGACCCCGGGTGCAGGTAGGCACAGTGATAGTGCTTTAGTGGTTCAAGTACAGACTCAAGTTGGAGGGCCATGGGGCAAACCAAGCCCCAGAGGATGCCAGCCCTTCCTTTACCTTCTTCTCTTACCAAAGCAACCTGGATTTGATTCAGACTCCACACCCTAGCCAGATGGTGTACATCAGTCTATTTAACCTCTCTGAGCCTATTTCCTCACCTGCAAAATGGAAATGGCAATAATACCAAAGCCCATGACTGTTGTAAGCATAAATAAGATGATTCATGTTAGGCATTTAGCATTGTGCTAGGCACATAGACATGGTTAAAAGTCCCTGCCACAGCAGGCAGTTGATGGTAGTTCTCTTTGCATCTCTCTCCTACCACTAAGCAAGGAAAAGGCGTATTTCAAATGTCTTTGTAGTCTCCAAAGTGCCCTGAATATGTTAGATTCTTAGCCATATTTTCTGAAAGACAAGAATTTTCCTACCCTTCTATAAAGCAAACCATCCACAAAGGGGTTGCTCTTGTCCACTATATGTAATTTTCTTGATGATTTTCTATATACTTGTTAGTGAGGATTGGTTCCCTGGGCGTTGCCCTCTGACTGTAAGTCAGGAGAGATGATTTCAGTGGAAGGACTGGGCCTGCAGCCATATCTGGGGGCCCATGGTAGGGAGTCGGAGCATAGAAATTGGAAGCCAAGAGAGAATTATGCACAGTCTGTCCCAGATGCTAGAAAAGAAAGAGAAGTGAGGTAGAAATAGGAATCGTTGGAGTCAAAGTCAGTCTTGAGTTTGGGATCATTTGGACCAGCTTTCTAGGAGAAAAAGCTGGGTGGTAGAGAAGAGGGGGAGGCCCCAGGGAACCCATGCTCTCTAACGAACACAGAAATCTTTCTGTCTCCCCTGAAAGTCATCAAGAAAATTACTTATGGTGGACAAGAGCAACCCCTTCCTGAATGGTTTGTGTTCAGAAGGGCAGAAAAGTTCTTGTCTTTCAAAAACTACAGGCATAGTCTTGGAGGTAAGAGAGGGACTCAAGGTAATTTGTGGGAGTTTGGAAATGGGGAAGCATCTTTGCAACAGCCCTTTCTTTTTTCCTTTCTATTGAATTTATTGGGGTGACATTGGTTAACAAAATTATACAAGTTTCAGGTGCACAGTTCCATAACACATCATCTGTACACTGTATTGTATGTTCACCACCCCAAATTAAGTCCCCTTCCATCATCATTTATCCCCACTATACCTTCCTCCACCACCCCTACTCCTCTCTCACCCCAGCAATCACCACACTGTTGTCCAGGGTCCATAAGTTTTTTCTCTTCTGTTCTGCTCAATCCCCCACCCCACCCACGCCCAGCCCCCCAACCCCACCTCAACAGCTGCCAGCCTGCTCTCTATCTATGAATCTGTCTCTATTTTGCTTGTTAGTTCATTTTGTTCATTGAATTCCACACATTAGTGAAATCATATGGTACTTGTGTTTCTCTTACTGGCTTATTTCACTTAGCATAATGCTCTCCAGGTTGACCCCTATTGTAGAAAAGGGTAAGATTTCCTTCTTTTTTATGGCAGAGTAGTATTTCATTGTATAAATGTACCACAGCTTTTTTATCCACTCATCTACTGATGGACACTTGTTAACAGTCCCTTCTTGAAATAGGAAGAAAAGAGGCTAAGGAGTGTGAACAAGTATCATTTAGAATTCTTTGGTTGCAAGCAGCAGAAGCCAACTTTAGCTGTCTAAGTCTAACTGGAATTTATTGGAAGGATATGATCAGGCAGCTCATGGATCTCAAAGGAATGCTGGCAAAATAGACTTGAAAAGACTAGGACCAGGACAGCTTTGGGAACCCAGATAACAGGAAGTATTTGAAAGTCTCCTCAGGGCTGTTCTGCCAGAACAACTTCAATCTTTTTATCACTTCTGCTCAAGTGTGAAGGAGTCAAACTTGCCAAGTTGAACCATGCAGTCACCTCTTGGCCAGGGAAGGGCCAGCAGAATACTCTGACGTAGGCTCTGCCAGCACTCCACATCATAATCGAGAGGTAAGCAGTGAAAGAGAAATTAAAGTGGTGTTACCCTAAGAAAGAGAAAAGCTGCTATGCAGGCCCCCAAAAGTGAATGTCCATGACATGGGGGGAGCAGGTAACACAGAAAATGTACTCCTGACTCAATGCCCCTGAAATGTTCTTGGCTCTGAGAGAAGGTGAAGGGAGAAACACAAGAAAGTAGCAGGAAGCTCTGAAAAGTACCAGGATGGGAAAACACGGATGGCTGACTAAAATCACTACTTGTTCTGGGGTTAGTATAGAGCTGGAGACAGGCAGGTGTCTTATGGACGTTGCGCAGTTGCCTCTGGGGGTTGGAAAGGGGTACCAGCAGAGTGGGGGGAAAGGAATTAGACCCCGGAGAATGGTCGAGTTGACTGCAGCTTTATCAGAAGGCTTGCTGTCTATGTGTCCATGTGAGAAAGGAATGTGTACTTTCACAGAGCTCTCAAGAGAATGTGTGTGTTCCTGCATTGGGGAGATTTGAAAGTCACGTCCTCTCTCTTTTTTTAGTCATCAAAAAGAAAATGCAGTGGATAAGGGCTCTGCAGTATTTATGAACACCTTGAGCCTGAAGATGAAGACCTCGCCATTCTGTGATCATGTGAATTCATCCATAAAGCATTAAGACATTAATGTGCGTGCACTAAGACAGCCCCGAAAATTAGTGTAGTTGCATGAGACCAGTGGTAAATTAAGCGTGGGCAGGGAGGCCAATGCTAAAAGAAATTAAAGTAAAATTATGAAAATACATCGAAACTACACTACTCCTTATTTCTAAGTGTGGGTTTAACTGTGAAGGTTGTAAATATGGAGGGATGGAGTTGATTATGAAACTTGGAAATCATGGGGAGAGCCACCCCCACTCCCCAGCTGCTCTCATTTCCAACTCAGCAGTCAGCCCAGGTGCTGGGCAAATTTGAAAGAATTTCTGCCCTAGAGATTAGAAACCAAACTCCAGGCTGGTCACCTCCCCTTCGTGTCTCCCTTTGCCAGGATACAAGGAGCTTAGTCGTCTGAGGAGGGACAAAGGGGCATTGTTAGGGGAGCCTGGTTATGAGAAGGCTTTGCAACTAAAAAGCTTTTATGCCGCTATCTAAGCCATTCCGCCCAGGGGGACACTGTGTGCCTGTCCCAACTTCACTTATCAGTTCAAAGAGAAATTCCAACCCCGACACAGTGATTGCAGAAGGATATCTGGGGATTTGGCAACATTAATAGGTTAAGAATTTCTATCGCAACATCTCATCCAAGTCCCAATTCTTGGCCCCACTAGGTTCTGGATGGGTTAGAATGGAAAAAAATCTTTATGTAAATCTAAGTCAAAAGGTTTCTCCCACAGAAGCTGGCTGAGAGACAGCCCAACTTGGGGATGGGGATGGGAGTGGGGGTACAGATTGCATCATTGAGGGTGGAAACCTGTTTCCATTTTTACCCTCCTCATCTTGGCCCTTCTAGAAGAATTCTGCCGCCTTCAGGAAAGGTTGCATGAGCCTGACGGGCTGATGATCCCAGGGACTCTATCATGTCTGGGGAATTAGTTCACTCGAGTTGTCCTATTAGTCTCAGATGCTAATTAATTACTAAGTATGTATTTAGTGTCTTCTCTTCCCAGCACTGCTCCAATGCGAGGACTGGGCTTCCCTAGCACTGCACAGTGGCAAAGAACTTGCTCTTCAATTCAACAACCATTGATGTACCAGGTACTGCGCTAGGGATTAGGGTCAGACAGGTAACAAGATTGAGACCTGCCATATGGATATGAGAACAATACACAACAGTCTATAACAAAGCATTACCCTGTGCTCGGAGCTTTAAATTCTGCACCTCCCATCTGCGGAAGGTGTGTAATTATTTGTGTTCTATGATGGGGCTGTTTCCATGATCTGGCTTTATATCTACCACACTCTATTTGTAAAGTAAACTCTCAGGCTTTGGCTCAAAATTGACCAGCATTTGCAAATCCACACACTTCTTTCTGCCAGAAGAATCTTTGCCCCTCTTTCTTGCCCAAAGCTTAGGTCAAGGTTTGCTTCCTCTTATGTCCAACAGCAAGACACAGACCTGGGGAGGGGGCAATGCCATCTTTGGTGGATTTTTCCATATCTGTGGGCAGTAATGTTAGGTGTATAGGACTGTAACTGCCCAGGGAATACAGTAGAAGGGTCAAGGAACAGGAAGGGAAGAATAGCGGGGTTTCTAGTAGCACAAAGGAAGGACACAGGAGTGTTGGGTAGTCTGCTCTGGAGCTGCATGTCTGTGCTCAGGGCGCATAGCCTAGGAAGGAAACCGATTCCCCAGGGACCCTTCTTGATCCAGGAAGCGTCCTTACGGGCATTCATATGATGGAGATAAATATTATAGCATATTCTTGAGCTTTTACTATTTAAATCCCAGTTTATGCTCCAGGAAGATACTGGGCCCAATGGGTCCCACTCCCTGTCCTAACTGCTACGTGCCCATCAGGATGAATAGAGCTGGATGACGGTCTGGAACGTTAAGGATGTCAAAGGAAGGGTCATGAGGGTCTCCGGTGCTGCGGTGCAGCAGTGTGGAGAAACATGGGTGGGTGTGGCAGAGTGGGAGGGACAGAGGGAGGGAAGACGGGCTCCAGGCTTTCTTCTTAGCTCATTCACCACACTGCTCCCGCCCAGAACCTCACAAAGTCAGGCCTCTGGACTACACCCAACTAGCCTCACCTTCTTTCCTCAAAAGGAGAGCGTGGCTGAATAGGCATTTCCCTCGCAAGATGTAAAACGGATTTGGATTAGAACTAGGCCCAACTTAACTCTGTTCCCAGACTTGTGTCTGCTCCTTCAAGACCTGGACAGCAGCCAGACCACAAGAACATGGTGTATAATAGGAATCCAGTAACGCTGTTGTGGTCATAGCTTAATTGCTCTGAAGAGGTAACAGAGATCCAACAATATCAAAAGCATGTGAGTCCCCTCTGACCTGAACATTGATCCCCCACGCCCCCAGGTCTCCGCTGGCCATATCCCCGCCCCCCCCCCAAGATTTTAACCAGTTAGAGGCAGTTTCTCAGAGGTATTGGCATTAAACTTGAGGGGTGGGAAGTTATGAGGGCAAATTCTGACTCTTTGACTGGCAGATTGTGGCTTTATTGAGTTCTTTCTCAACTTCCCTGAATCCCAACTTGCTACTTTATTGATGAGATCAATACTTTTAAAATATTTTAATAGCTTTCTTAGAAAAATGATTCATATTCCTTATAAAACATTTATATGATATAGAACAAAGCAGAAACTAAAAACATTGCACCAAATTTCTATACCCAAAGATAATCACTGTTAATGTTTGAAAAAAAAATCTTCTACCCATATTTTTATACATAGATAGACATATAGTTATGTATATACATATATACAATTTTACATAAAATTAGTCATGTTGTACATAGTTTTCTAGAAATAGTTTCACTTGAAATTAAGTAATGAATAGCTTTCCATGTCACTAAATATAATTCTTCAACAAAAAATTTAATGGCTGCATAGTATTTTATTTTCTAGATGAATCATAATAATTTACTTAATAGGTTGCAATTGATAGGTATGTAGGTTGTGTCTTTTTCTCTTTTTGTTATTATTGCTGCTAATAAATATTGGGGATAATATAGTCTTTTCAACCATCCTTCTCCTAATACAAACTGTGAGAAATATTGAAAGATGGTAGCTCAAGAAGGGACACAAGAATCATAAAACCATGTCAGTGAAAGCAGGGATTTAGAGTGGAGGAAAAGGTCCTAGAAAAATGTTAGTGATCTTCATCTCTATAAATGACTGCTGATCTCATGACCATTACTGCATATGCACACTACTGTCCCACTGGCTTTGAGCGGCAAATGTATTTAGGGAAATTTCTTACTCTGAGTATTCCAGTAGATTTATTTCAACACTAAAATTTTGTTCCCCTAATAAACATGCTCTTCCCAAGTGTTGTTTTTTTTGTTGTTGTTCCAGAGATCCTGGGTCTACATAGGACTGATCCCAATGCCCTGCAGGGAATTTCCTGCTTTCAGGATCAGACAGACCATCTGAGAGTTTCCCCAGTGGCCAGTGGAGCAATGTGTAGTGTTTGGAAGGAGCAGCAACCATGTGTCACTCCCACAGCAATGCCTGCCAGTTTCCTATCCCAGGAATCTATGTGTTCTGCTCTATCCCAGACCTCCCTTCTTATGTATGACACCTGTCTGTCGGCTCTACCTGGTTCCTTTGAGTGGATGCTACTCCATAAAGGGACAAGGACCAGTATTTCCTCCTCTGGACCTAGACTACAAACTTCAGAACTTGGATATGCAGAAATTCCATTTTGGAAAGGTGCACTGTGCATACCACATCTCCAAAGCTCACTTCTGCATAAACAAAGCTCCCAATATATGTGGGTTCCCTCAATATTCCAAGTAGAGCATTTTGGTTCCAGCTCCACATCCTATCACTTAATCTGTAGCAGAGCAAAGATGATCCTTAATCCACAGCTTGGACTTTGCACAGAAGAGACTTCCAGTTCCCTGCTCTCATGGCATGACTGGGAGACATGGAATAAGTGCCCAATTGATGATCTGTGCTCTGCTGGAGCCAGGCATCCAGAGCTGGGAAGGGGGGAGAATGTTCTTTCCATCTTTCCCTACTTCACCCTAGTCTTTTAATACCGCTAAATTTTCCAATCCCCTTCCCTGAAACTATGCAAAATTGAACAGGAACAAAGTATGCAGAGTTTAAAGTCTTCACCTTAGGCAGAGCTTAAAGCTCCATTAACCACCTTTTGAGGTGATTAAAGAAGGCTGTGGTCAGATCAGAAGGGAACAGATTTGGCCCTAGGTGTGGATGGGAGTCGAAATGCTGAGGCTCGGGGTCCTTTAAGAAAACAAGCCATCCTAGCTGTCAGATGGGGAGGTACTAGACTTATTGGGGTGATCACTTAGGTAATATAAATGTCCAATCACTATGTTGTACCCTTGAAACTAATACAACATTATGTCAACTGTGATTGAAAAACAATTTTTTAAGAAAATAAGCCATCCTGACCACCAGATGGCGCTGAGAGATAGCCTTCAATGTCCTGACAGGTCAATGGTCACGACCAGGATTTTGATAGAGAAGACAGGCTATGTCATTGGGACTAACCCCCTACACAAAAAGGAACTAGCAAAGAGAGCTTCCGATAGGATATGAGCCCTGACACTTCTAGTAGGAATCCTGAGCCTAAGCCTGATGATCAACAGCACAAGATGAAGGCCCGATGGATCAAAGTAGATAGCGGACCTGTTGGTTTCATGCCAAGCCACTGAGGGAAGAAGGGAGGAAGAGCTGCAATGGTAATGTCTCCTCAATCTATTCACATATTTCATGTCTTCTCTTCTCCGTGAACCCTGGAGCACTTGTTGCCTCACTCTTGTAGCAACCACTCAGCCTGTAAGGCACCCTGTGGAGGAATGCATGCATCCCTGAGGCAGAGGAAACCCACTCACAGCCCTACGTGCACGTCCCCACCCCAGACGGTAGGCAACTTCCTGTCAGGTGAAGCAGCTGCTTCCAGGAGGGGAGGCAAAGGGGGCCTCCAAGGTCCGGTTGGCCCCGGAGGGAGCCACCTATTCCCCCACTCTCCCTCCCCTACATCCTGGCCCACAGCGGACGCTCCACAGACATTGATTAAACGTATGAAAGCAAAACCCTGGCTCACTAGACCTCTCACAGTTAGTTCAGCTCTGCGATGAGCTGGTGGGAATCAGGCAGAATTGAGTGTGGGGGTGAGGTAGGGGTGGAAGGAAGAGCTTTCCTTCTCTCAGCTTGGGTCTGTCATCAGCTAAAGAGACAATAATGGCCAGCATCTATTGAATACTTACTAAATGCCAATGCTGAGCTAAGTGACAGAGCTGGTATGTGAACTCCAGAAGTAGGCCCTCAGGGGCCAAACACCGTCACCTTGAGAATGCCAATGTCTGGAGCTGCGACACACATGCCACAGAAAAGGAGCCAAGGTGCCACAACCAGCTCGCTGACTGGCCTGAATTTCCTTGGCTTCTCAGAATCCCGGAGTCTCTTCCTACATGGGCTCTCCAGGCTGCTTTAGAACCAGCCGCTTCCTTGGATCTGGGCCCTGCCCAGCCCCTCCTATGCCCTGACGTGAGCAGCCATTGTTTATGATGGAGATAAGACAGCTACTTTAAACCATGATGTTGTAATTTGTAAAATGATCTAGAATCTCAGTCAGAAGGCTGGATTTACCAGGTCTTCATTCCCCGAGTTCCATCAGCTCCCAAGTTAGCTCCCATTACTCCCTCCCTGCCATCCCTTCTCCACCTCCATCTTACTGAGCCCCCCTCTTCTTGGCTCTCTTGCTTGGGGAGCCCACAGATGCACTGAAAGATCATTTTGCACTGATCTATGTTGTAATCACATCAGTTCTATCCTGTGTTCCTCCACTGTTGGAGTGTTAGAATATGATGTATGACAAACCAGTCACCCCACCGGTCCTAAGGAACATGAAAATACAGATCCTTGGGCTTGCTGATCCCAATGCTCCAGGTCTGAATCCATATTTTAATCAGTGCCCCCAGGATTTTATGGCATGGGGTCAGGTGGGGAATCACGGCCTACCTTCTCACTGGAGTCCTTCTCCACCAGACCCTCCTTGTACCCACTCCTCTTTGTTAGTTTCCAAGCCCCTGGTCTTTGGATATCTTGCTAGTCCTTTGCCCCTTTATACTTTCATTTAATAACACTTACTAGGTGCCTATAATATACCAGGCACTGGGGCAGGCCCTTTATCTCCACCTTTACAACCACCCTGCAAGGAAGGAATTTTGATTCCTGTTTTACACATGAAAAACCCCTCTGCTCCCTGTCATCCACCTGGCTCTCTGGCTCCAGAGCCCACAGCTGCCCTGAACAGGTCATTTGCAGTGATATATGTGGTAACTGCATCGGTTCTTCCCCCAATCCCTGCTGGGAAGAGTCAGGATTCAATGGCAGGCATATCTGGTTCTGAAGCCTGTGCCCTGAGTTTATTGGTCACAGTTGTCACACTTTGTTTCTTCACACAGAGTCTGGAAAATAGTAAATATTTGTTAATGAGTAACTGAATGAATAAATGAAAGAACACACACACACACACACACACACACAGACGAGAATTCTGCCCCTGGATCACCTTTTTCTTCCTATCCTGTACCCTACACTTCTTTGCACGTCTGATCACTGCCCTCCCAGTCCCATTTGGATGGTGACTTTGAGCCTCTCTGACCCAGTCCATGGTTGCCCGGGATGCTTCCAGAGAATTGGCAGTAGAACCATCCTCCTGGCTTCTCTGGAACCCAAAAGCTACCAAGCTCTGCCCCATCTCCCGAGGCAGAAGGCTGGCCCAGGACGGGCACAGGGCTCCTGGGAACCTGAGGCCCTCTCCCTCTTCTACTCTTTCCCTTTACTCTTAATTTGGGAGGGTTTCAGTGAAGCAGGAGTGGTTTCTTTGGAGCCCAGAGCCCAGTTTACAGAAAACAAATGGGGTTGGGAAGTGGGGTCTCTAGAAATCCCATGGACATGGGGAAGATGAATTGTCAAACATTTCACCAGTTCTTAGTTATTGTTGTTTCTTGGGCTGTCTTGCTTATCTATGGCAATCTTATAACAGTGAGAACTCCTTGGAAACAGATACCACCTCTGAGGTAGTAGAGCAGATATCTGGAAAGCTAGTAGAGTAGCTGGTAAACATTAATCCTCCAGCAAATATTTGTTCAAAGAGTAACAAAAGCCACCCTTTATACAGAACTTGCTACTGTGCCAGACATCATACTATCTCATTGAATCCTTTCATCAACCTCAACAGTCAAGAATTATTGTCACCATCTTACAAATGAGGAATGAACTCAGAAAGGTTATGCAAGCATCCCCAAGGTTACATTAGCACAGAAATTATAAAGCTGGGACTTGAACTGAGGGCTGGTCAGTTTCCAGGCCCCCATTTTTTCCCATGGTGCTGCCGAGAGAACCAGGCAGAGACTAGAATGCTGTTACATCCACTCTGTAGGAATTCATTTTTTACTATTTCATGTGGTGTGTATCTACCCTGACTCTCCTCTCACCTCCAGAGTGGTTAGTTGGCATCTGAAGCACTCTAATCAGGAATCCACACTCTAGAGGGTGGTTACATAAACACTTCAACCGCCATCCAAATCCACACCAGTAGGCTGCATGTGCTTGAGTGATGCTAGAAACATCTTTCACTGGTGAAATAAGTGGTTTTCAAAATACAGAGATAGCCAGAAAGATGATCTGGGTCCTCGCAAGACTGACGTACAAAAACCAGGCAGGCCAACTCCTTGACTCCCTTGAAGCAGGTTGTGGGACTTTTTGTGCCTGCTCGCTGATAAATGTTTATATATTTGGCAGACTTTCGCCTTGCCATTTTTAATATCCCACCTGCAGGAGGTTATGGAAGAAGGGACAAATGGCCTCCACTCACCTCTCACCTCCAGTGGCTACAAACAGAAGACCCTGACAATTGCCAAAGGGCCAAATTGGTCCAGACCTGTTCACAGTGAGTGCCCATCCCAGCCTCATTCTCCTCTCAGAAGAGAAGAGGGGGCCCTCAGCTCCAGTGACCCAAAGGACCCTTTGGCTCTGGGCACATAATGGTTTTCTTCCTCTCTCTCTGCCATCCGGCCACTTATAATAAGCTAACACCAAGCAGAAACGAGCTGTAGGTGTGGTGGCTACCATTTCTCCATGGATCCTTACAGGGGTCTGGGGGTCAGGGCCTTTCCAGCAGGTTTCCCAGGCCCCAGCTCCCACCCAGCCCTTCCTGCTCTCCTCCCTCTCCCACTGCAGCACCAGCCCAATAGGGTGCCCAAGCTGGCTTTTCCTTTACTTCAGTTTTACAAAGCCCCCTCTGCTGTGGTGACTCCCTCATAATCCTGCCTTTTCCTCCAGCTCACATCCTCTGACCTGAAGGTAGCTATGCTGAGGAGTAATTTCTCCCTTTACAACAGAACAAACTGAGGCAGGAAGCAAGGAGATAGTTCACTCAAGCTTAGAGTTGGGCATCTAATAGTGTACTTGGAACAACTTAAAAGTCAGCTACCATAAAGGGGGGGGGGGGGGGGAGGGAAGGATGTCTGTGTCAGCTGGTGTCATTGTCTGGATTTGGCCAGTGGCCACAGTTTGACACTCAGTCTCAGTTCCAGGGAGGGATACACAGAAAGTGCCATAAGACAGAAAGATCATCAAGAAAAGACAGCCCAACCCTTAATCTCAGGGTTAAGTTGGGGTACACCAGTCTGGAGGTCCATAGGGATTCATCCCTGAGGTGGAGTGTCGGGGGTGATATAGGAGCCAGGTGTCATTGGAGCCAGAACAGCTGTCTCTGCTGACTGGGGACCAGGGGGGAGGTAGAGAGGACACCAGAAACCCAACCAGAGTTGGGGGGGAGCATTGCTGGGCTGCCAGCATGGGGTGGCTGGGGTCAGGCAGAGGAGGCAACATCAGCAAAGGTGGCTGGGGGGACAATCCCTAGTATTAGATGGGAAACTCTGCTCTGCCTGTGAGCATCCCTCGTGCCTGGTGATTGATTACCTGCAGCCCCCAAAGAATGCCAGGGTCTAGGGCTGTGGGAGTTACTCTCTCCCTGGAGTGGAGGAGGGGACGAGCCCATTTTTCTCTAACCATCCATTCACTCTGGTGAGTACTAGGTAGAAACTAATAATTATAAATAGAAGAGCTATAAAACTCAGCTATAAAGGACATTACTGGGACAACTGGGGAAATGAGAATATGTCCTGCATTGTAGTTGATAGTATTGTATCGATGTTAAATTTTCTAAGTGTGATATTAGGAGAATACCCATGTTCTTAGAAAGGTACATGCTAAAGTATTCAGGAGTAAAAGGTCAGAAAGTTGGGTAAAAAAAGGGGATAAAAACGTCGTGCACAACTAACTCTCAAATTGGGGGCGGAGTGGCAATAAGTTAATGATTGGTAAATCTAGGTGACGAGTATATGGGTATTTAATGTACTATGATTTTTGTAACTTCTGTAGGTTTGAAATTTTTGAAATAAAAAGTTGGAAGGAAAATTTGAGGGAAAAAGAATAGCTTCACTTACTGAACAATAACTGGATCCCAAAATTTATGTAACTCTTTTATAGAATTGAATCCTCAAATCAAGCCCAGAGAGAGACATTAAAATTCTCATATTAAAGATACAGAAACTGGGTCCCAGAGAGGCTAAGGAACTTGCCCAAGTTTACAGAGCTGGGATTGAAACAGACCCCAAAGCTGGGGCAATCACACAGAGGAGTGAGGTTGGGACACTAACAGCTAACACGTTCTTGGGCCCTTCTGTGTGCTAGCAGTGCTCTAAAATTGCCCATGCACATCAACTCACTTAACCTCCCCTTTCTAAAAGCTGTGTACTTTGTGATAAATCACTTCCCTGGCAAGGGTGGGAGGGAAGGAAGGGGCACTCATACATGCTGATAGGAGTGTAGGTTGGTGCAATCTCCTTTGAGGGCAATTTGGCAGCATCTGTTGGAATTTAAAATTCCCATTGTGTTTAGAGCCAGTAATTCCACATCTAAGTATTAAACCATAAAGACAGTCATGCATGTGGACCAAGAAGTGTGTACAAAGACGGTCATTGCATCAAGGTGTATAATAGCCAGGGATTAAAAACCTCTGAAATATCCATCACTAAGAATACTAGGGAACCATTAAAAATAATGTATCTTTAAGTGCACTGATAAGTCACACTCAGAGTCATCAAATGGTAATGTCAAGAGAAGAAAGCAAGAGATACTTCCTTGGTGTTGAAAGGGGGGATATGAATACATATGCATTTATGAATACATGAATACTTATGTATGCATAAAATATCTTGAAAGGATACACACAAAAACTTACAACAACCCTGGCCAGTGATGTGCTGCTCAGTGGTTAGAGCATTGGCCTGCATACCAAAGGGTCATAGGTTGGACCCTGGCCCCAATTGAGGTGCATATGGAGGCAACCAATCAATGTGTTTCTCTCACACCGATGTCTCTTTCTCTTTCTTTCCCCCTCCCTCCCACTCTCTCTAAAAATCAATGGAAAAAATTCCTTTAGTGAGGATTAACAATAAAAAACACACACAACCTCCCCCAACAAAAAACTTACAACACTGGTTGTGTTTGGGGGGAGTGATGCGGGGGGCAAGGGACAGGGTGGGAGGAAGATTTTTCATTGTTAAGATTAAGATTTTTCTGTATTATTTGAAATTTATACTATGTACATGATTACCAATTTAAAATGAATGAATGAATGAATAAATCTCCCTTACCAACTCCAGAGGACTTGCGTTTGGGCTTCCTTAGGCAATTTCCAGAGTGTCGAAGGGACAACAGAGGCCAGTGTCCCACAGACTGGGGCTGACCTATCCCAATCCCCAGGAGCTATGAATCTATTTGCAAGTTCAGCCCCAGGAGTCCAATTGGCCCATTTGAACTTTCACCCTTGGCCTCCTGAACTACTGAGACCATCTTTTCATAGTGTCTGGGCTCTCAAAACTGTGCATGAAAATCACCTGGGGAGCTTGTTAGCTGGGCAATTTCCCAGACTTACCTCCAGAGATTCGGATTCAAACCTGGAGTGGAGCCTAGGGATCCTTCACCACCACCTGAACTGAGTCTTTTTAAAGCCCCTTTGGAGAACCTGGCCCTGGTGGTGTTTGCCTCTGTTCATTCCTTTGGGGGGAAAAGCTCTTAACCCATACCCACGTAACCAAAAGTTGAGTGTTCCAAGCCCCCTGGGTGTTGGATTATACTGGTGAGCTGAGGGACTGTAAGCCCTTGAAGAACAAGGGTACACCGAAGACACCCCTGCAGACTACCCAACAGTTTGCCTTACTGCCTTCTAGGCCGACTCCTTTAAATAAGGAATGCATGCACACATGCCTGCGTACACATGCACACATAAGCAAGCAAGTTACGCTGGGCTGCGGTGACTTTTTTCCCCTCCAAATTACAAATCAGAACATTGGTTCGCCAGTGGGAATGGTTGTTTGAAATAAGAACTTCTGCTTCAAATATCCGGGCGTTAAAGTTTTTACAGGCTGCCAAATGCTGGAACCTCCTTTGGGGGTGGTGGTGTGGGGTCTGGTCTTGCGCCCTTCCTGCGAGGGTCTCACGCTTGCAGATCCGGGGGCGCCCTCACTGTCCCTTGTGGCGGCCGGTGCAGCCTCCGCAGAGAGCTAGGGGCCAGAGCCGGGGGAGCCCCCCACCCCAAGGGGCTCACCGCCCAGGGACGAGCCCAGCGGAGCGGAGCGGTGGGAGGCTGGAGCCTGCTGAGGTCATTTCCTGTGCCCGTCCCCAGCCGCGGCGAGCCGAGCCGGCGCTCTGCCTTTAAGGAGCGGGCGGGGCGGAGGGAGCGCGGCCGAGCGTTGAATGGGGCGCCGGGAGGTGCGCCTGCCTCCCCTTTGTGCGGCCAGCCTGCGGGCACCCTCCAGGCCCCAGCCTTTCCCCGCCCCGCCCCCCCGACCCCTGCTGCCGGGAAACGGAGACCCGGCGGCCGCTGTGGACTCGGACCGGAGCGACGCAAGGTCAGCGGCGGGCGCGCGCGGAGTGCGCCCGGGTGCTGCGTGGCCCGCGGGGACGCCGGCGAGCTCGCCCGGGGTGAGTGGCACCGTGCGCCCCCGGGGCGGGGGTGGCCTGGGGGTGCGCTCGCCCCGAGGGGTCTGGCCGGGCGGGGAGGATCGGCTCCCTGCCGCCCCAGGGCGATTCGGAGCAGGTGCCTGCCCACCTGGAACCGAGCTCCCGGCGGCTGGGCGCGCAGGGAGCCGCCCCCGGGGCGAGGAGCGGACTTTCTGGGAGACCTGGAGTTTGGGACCGGCTGGATCCAGCTGCTCCCGGGAAGGGCCCTCGGAGAGAACTTGCAGGCTTGCCGCCGCGCTGCCTGTGCTCCTGCCTGGTTTCATCCCTCCCTCTACCCTCCCCGCCTTATCTCAGATTTTTCTCCAATGTGCTTTCTCGGTGGTTCGCTTAGGGCTCCTCGAGGCAGGTTAGCCAGGCAGAAAAGAAAACAAGTTGGGCGTCGAATGACACCCAGAGCTTTGTGCCCTAGGAGCCTGAGAGAGGAATCGGTCGCTAGAGAAAAGGGGTCCTTAATGGGGAGTGGCAAAGGCATGAAGACCCTTATCTGAGAGTAGAATCTGCTCCCTGGCTGGACATCTCCGTAGCTTTTTGAAGCCACCTCATAAAACTCTTCCAGACAGAGCTTTAGCTCCAGCTAAAACTTCTGCTTGAAAGATCATTTTAATAACAATTTCAATGGAAAAGTCATTGGTTCTTCATCGGACTTTTTGGACTGTCTAATATGTGCCAGACGCTGTGTATGGTAACATCACTTAACACTTTATAAACCATGAATTCCAGTGTTTCTGCATATTATTATCTGCATTTTACAAAAGAGGAAACAGACCCAGAAAAATTATGATTTGCCCAAGTTCGTATAACTAAAATGTGGAAGAGGCCAGACACAAACCCAAGCCTCCTAAATTCCAAAGGGTTTGATCCACTGTCCAGTCACCCTCCCTCTGGTAGGCTGCTGAGAGGGGTCTGCTCTGAGCTGGGCGATGGTGGGGCACACCCGGTGCTCCCAAACTCTTTAAACCTAACAACTGAGAAAAAGTGGTGCTCCTTCTGCCCTCCTCAGGAATCACCAGCTAAGAGGGAGAAGTCTATACCTCCCATTCTACTCCCCCCCCCCCTTACTATCCCCTTCTCTCTATGAGGTTGAGTATCTGTGTGCAGAATCTGTGCTCCTCATGGGTTGCAGTGCTTTATACATGCTGATGGTAGGTGCCAGGATTCCTTCACTCCTATCCAGGTAACTTCACAGCAAGCTGGCTGCTGAGCCACCATCCTGCATTCTCTGCCCTCTTCCGTGGGGAAACAGGCACTTTTTTGCTTGCTGGAGTATAGCCTAGAATTAGAATAGCCTCAAGGGAGGGCAATTTGGACTGTTTTGCCATTTAAAAATGTATATCACTTAATCCTGCAGTTGCATTTCTAGGACTTCATCCTTCAGATATATTCTGGTGGGTATGAAATGATGTGTATATTCATTGAATATTCATTGCAGCATTGTTTATTTTAGCAAAAGGTTTCAAACAACCCAAATATCTGTCAATAAGAGACTCTTAAATACAGTCATGTACCACTTAATGATGGGGATACGTTTTCATGAGTCGTTTGGCGATTTCGTTGCGTGTGAACATCATGGGGTGCACTTGGACAAACTTAGGTGGTAAGCCTACTACACTAGGCTATGTGGTGTAGCTATTGCTCTTAGGTTATAAACCGGGACAGCATGTGACTATAAAAAAAACCCCCACAAGATTAAATCAAGCACAAGACAAAATGATGTAATCAAGAGACTTTAATAAGTAGAAAGAGTACAGTCTAAAATAACAATAAAATGTATTGTGTAGTAAATACATGAACCAGTAACATAGCTGTTTGTTATCATCCAGTATTATGTACCATACATGATTGTATGTGCTGTACTTTTCTACAACTGGCAGCGCAGTAGGTTTGCTTACACCAGCGTCACCACAAACCCATGAGTCATGCGTTGTGCTATGACATTACGGTAGCTATGACGTCCCTACGCCATAAGGATTTTTGGCTCCATTATCTTTTCAGAACCATTGTATATGTGTTTCTTCATTGACTGAAACATTGTTATGTGGCACGTGACTGTGAAATCATGTAGTAGCTACACAATAAAATACAATAAAGCTGTTAAACAGCATGGAGGGAAAATGAGGCAGATATGTTTATTGATACAGGAAGATCTCTAACTTATATTAAGTACAGTGTGTTTCTTGTGCCACCATTTGTATGTGTGTGTATGTGTGTGTGCAACATATACCTGAATGCTTGTCTGTGCACTGAATATCTCTGAAAAACACAAAAACCCGTAACAGTGGTTGCCTTTGAGTAGAGCTATGGATGAAGTACAGGGGAAGGAAGAAATATTACTTTGCATTATTCCCTTTTTGGTTCAACATTCAAAAATAAAGAGATAAAGTCGTTTTTTAAAATCCCCTGACCTTCTCTCTGAAGTGGACCTAGTGATAATATCTGTGAGACACATCTCATATGAGACACATCTATAGCCCAGAGCACGCTAGATTTGCCTGTTTGTTGATAGTAGCTGTCATTTATTGAGTGCTTGCTGTGTGCCAGGCTTTAGTAACATCTCTTTTAATTCTCAAAAAACCCCAGCAGCATGTGGTCTATGAAATTGCCATTTTTGAAGGTCGAAAATTATTAAATATTGGCAATTTTGTATGGTTCAAACTAATATTATTGCCCTCCTTTATAAATATTATTGCCCTCAATTTCAAATGGAACTGGGGCTCAGATAAGTTGAGCAAATGATTTAAAGTCACAGGATTAATTAGTGCCTGAGCTGGTATTTAAACCCAGGCCTGTTTGGCACCAGAATGTGGCATCTTAATTACTGCACTCTGCTGTTTCTCTTTACTGGTTTTGTTCTCAAGGGGTGCTACTCCTGGTTGACCTCGCTCCTTTTTCTGGTGTTTAGATCCCTGAAGGCTGGAACTCGCTCCCAATTTCCTGTCCCCCCAACATTGTAAAATGTAATGCTTGGCACCCAGAGAGGTCAAATGCATGTTGATCAGATGGTGATGCAAGCTCCGAGGGAGCCGTGCCCCTGTGTTCATTCCCTCCCCCAGCTCCTCCTCAGAAAGGAGCACAGAGCTCTTCCTCTCCCACAGTGGGGCAGGAGGTCAGTCTAGTTTAGCGGAGCACTTTCAGAAGATGGTGAAAGCCCATCACTAGCAAGTGAAAATCACAAAAGGTGCCCACACTGCGGGAGTAAACCATAGTGAGGTGACACGGGAGAGCCCAGTGGAAATTGTACCCAGAACAGAGTCCTGGTTACCCTCTGATGCCCCCTGCAGCGACTTCTGACCTCTTTCTGTTAGGCTCTTGTATTGATTGGGCCCTTTCGCAGAGAAGTTCCAGGATATTCAGATTGTAGACCTGAGCCCCACTAGTCACCAGTCTTTATTTATCATTATGGGCCCAACATTGCACGCAGGAACCACTTAACAAAAATTGGTTGAATTAAATTTAATCTTAACATTTTATCAATTTCTGGTTGAACCCCTAAACTGCCAGAGCCATCCCAGGTCAATATGGGTTTTCTCTGATGCCAGCCCAGAGTCTAAAGTCACCTAACGACTAACTCCCTGTGTCCTCTTTTTACTACCCTGTCTACCCGAAGCCTTTCCTCCAAGGCATCTCCCTACCGACCCCCGTGGCCATGTGGGTCCAGGGTGCTGGAGGACTTGGGGAGCTCCAGAGCAGGCGTCAGGCCCATACAGTTATTTGACTCTCACCTGCTGGGCAGCTAGGCATGCCGGGCACTAGTGGGAATCGGGAGAACTGGGTTTCACAGGAGTGGCCATGAGTTGATGATAATTGTAGCTGGGTGGGGATTTGTTGTACTGTTCTCCCTACTTACGTGTGTTTGAAGCTTTCCAGCATAAAAAAATGAAAAAAAATTGGAGCTTGATTTTGTCCTGATTCCCTGCCCCTTCTCTCATTTCCCCATCTATGTTTCTTTTTTTAATCCTCAAGGATATTTTTCCATTGCTTTTCAGAGAGCGTGGAAGGGGGAGAGAGAGAGAGAGAAACATCGATGTGAGAGAGACACATCAATTGGTTGCCTCCCGCACACGCCCCAACCGGGGCTGGGGATCGAGCCTGCAACCGAGTTATAGGCCCTTGACCGGAATCAAACCCGGGACCTTTCAGTCTGCGGGCCGATGCTGCAACCACTGAGTGAACCGGCCAGGGCTCCCCATCTGGTTTTGCCATGGATGTTGTATCTGTGTGAGGCCAGCCTGGTAGCACGAGACTCGACCACCCCTGCTGAAGCATCTCTATGGAGAGAGGATGTTCTGTCCGTTGGGAGATCGGGATTCTTGGCCCAGCTCTGGTACTGCGTGGCTCTGTGTCTCTAAGCAAGTCCCAGAGGTGATGAGTTTTCTCATCTCTCACTGTCCTGCATCTCGGGGATATAGAGAAGATAAGGAAAGAGAGGACGCCTGTGGCAATGCTTTGAAAAGTTAAGAACCATTCTGTAAATTTATTTCTGCTCATCCTTGTGCATCCTTATGGGAGGTACAAGTGCAAGGTGACTTAGCAGGTGAGATTTAACTTACTGTTACCTTCCCTTAACATCTCAGGTTTTATAGCTGCTGCTCTGACCACCTGCTTCTGTCGACAGAGCCTCTGGGCCTTGTGCTTGGCAGTGGGCACCTTGCTCCAGATATGTTTCGAAACCTCTTAGCTCTCCTCACATGCTGAGACAGGGGTAGATGATGTCAGCCCTCTGACCAGCATCCTCAAGGCAGGGAAAGGGTTAGCAGACATCTGATTGGTTCAGAATCATGATGTCATGAAGATGCTTGATTGGGGAAAGCACTCCCTTCGTTGTAGGAATGATCTCAGATGTCAGGGCTAGGCAGAGGCCAAGGGCATATTTATTGTATTTCCAAAGGCCCTGGAGATTTTGATAATTTGGGTTCCCACTCTCCCCCATGGAATCTGAGACACAGCTTTGACAATTAATAAGAGGCAATTAAAATCCACCAAACTCGCCCGGCCGGGCGTGTCTCAGCGGTTGAGCATCAACCTAGGATCCAGGCGATCTGGGTTCGATTCCCGGTCAGGGCACATGCCCCAGTTGTGGGCTCAATCAATGACTCTCATCATTGATGTTTCTATCTCTCTCTCTCTCCCTCTCCTTTTCTCTCTCTGAAATCAATAAAGAGATATTTTTTAAAAAAAAATCCACCAAACTCTCTCAAAACCACAAAATAATTAAGTTTCCCCTGTCCCTTGGTTTTACTTGGGTGCTTTCTGTGCTAATTCCTTAGCCTGGGGCTAGGTGCTAGACTTTCAGATTCTTTTTTTTATTTTATTTATCTAAGGAAAAGCAAAAACCCCTTAAAGGACAAAGCAAATCAAATGCAAAGCCTCAGGGCCTTCTCTGGGGACCCCACAAGTTCTGTTTTGTCTTTTCAGCTGTGATCTTAGCTCAGAAAAGGTCATGTTTTGTTTCTGTCTTTTGTCTTCTTGCCCGTTCCTGTTGGTTCCAGTCCTTTGAGGTGGGGATTGCTGGGAGGTCACAATGTCGGGATTGTTTGGGATGACAGTTCCGGGAGAGCAGGGCTGAGATCACACATCCAGTGTTCTGAGCAACCCAGAACCAAAAGACATCAGACACCAGACCCCTCAGTGGTTCAATTGTTGGGACTTTCTCTACAGGTCCATTGACCCTGTTTTTTAAATGAAAAGTCAGGACACGTGGTAAATGTCTATACTTACGGAGTTTATGGTGTCAGAATATTTGAGACCAGAATGTCCTGGAAAGTCTAGAATATAGGCTCATTTTAGCACCAATGATCCCAAAAGATCTTATAAAATATTTCTTTCATTCTTTTGTTGTTGTTTTTTATCTTCACCCTAGTATGTTTTTTCCATTGCTTTCCAGAGAGAGAGAAGCATTGATGTGAGAGGGACACATCAATTGGTTGCCTCCTGCTCTTGCACCGATGGAGGCTGGGGATCGAGCCTACAACCAAGGTACTTGTTCTTGGCCAGAATCGAACCTGGGATCCTTCACTCCGTGGGCCAGTGCTCTAACCAGTGAGCCAAACCAGCTAGGGCTATTTCTTTCATTCTTAACAATCCACCTCACTCTTTGTGAAATCAGAATTCTTTTCCGTTTCTGGATGGGTGTGAAGAGAGAGTACAGTGGCTGAGAACAGGGACTTTGGGATGAGCATCCCTCTGTGGAACTCTCTGTGTAAGCCGGACAGTCTCTTGGTTCCTCAGTGTCCTCACCTGAGACCTTGGACTAGTGCCCACTCTGAACTCATGGGCTGTGAGGATTGAAGAGGCCACATGTGCCTGGCATACAGCGAGAACTCAATAAATGATAGCTATTTGTGGTAGGTAATGGGGGAAATATACTTATAAACGTCAGATGTGAGGCGGGAAGCAACGTTGGTGGTTAACCCATCGAGGACAGGCTCACTGGGGCACCAGGCTAATATTTGGCAACAGTCCAGGAGGTAGCTGGGTTTTCTGAGGCCATATGGCTCCTGTACAAAGGGAAAGGGGATTTTAAAAAATAGCAAATTTGCATTATGGAAAATTCCAGCCATATACTCAAGTAAAGAGACCAGTATAAAGAACCCCTATATACCCATCATCCAGCTTCAAAAATTAACATTTTGATAAATCTTATGTCATGTACCTTCTTCCCCACCACTCTTCACCCCCTACCATGAAGTGTTTTAAAGCAAATCACAGATATTATTATTGTGCCTGTAAATCATATATATCTCTAACAGATTACATTTTAAATATATCAACCTAAAAAAATGAACAATCATTCTTTAAAATCACCTAATACTAGGGTGATCATATGTCACGGTTTGGGGCAGGCCAAATTTATGCTAGATGCCAAACATAATTATTAGTAGCACTCTAGAAAGTCTTGTTGGTGGCTGTGTCTTCCAGCCTTTCTCTCCTCTGTGGTCACCTGTGCCTGTATCTCCACTCTGATGCGCACACATACATCCTTCATTTTCTCATCCTAACCCAGTTTATCTTCTCTAAAATATGTCCAGGAACCATCTGTGTAAATTCCCCAGGCTGGAGAAATTATAGGTGCCTCCTTGATGTGTTCTGAATTCATATAAAGTGTCTTCCAAAGATTTGTGGTTTTCTCCAGAGGCTGCAGCAAAATGTCTACCAATTTTCTGGTTTGTATTTTACAACTTAGGAAAGAGTGAGAAAGCAGGACGATTCAGTGACAGCAACTGACGAAATCCCAACTAAATAGAAGATTGTCAAGGAAATTCAAAGCATTACATTTTCTTCCCATGTTTCCCCATCTGAAACCTATACAGCTGTGGTAGAACCAGAACTAACCTGGACGCCAGGCTTTGCCCTCAGTTAGCTGAGTGAACTCTATACCCACCTCCCCACCCCCCCAGCATCGTCGGCCCCATTTCCCTGTCCTGTTTATCTGTGTATCAATCGGTTATTGTGACTGCACTGTAATTTTACAGTTAGACTTCCTTGAAAAACTCAAAGACAAGGGACCTCTGTTATTTATCTTTGCATCTCCAATGCTTAGAACACTGTCTGGCACATAAATGCTCGTTGAATGGATAAAAATTAGTTACGTGAAATTATTGAATGAAAAACAAATGAGCCCTGCCTTTCCACTTTTGTAAAAATGAGCCTAGGTTCTCGTTATGGTTTCTGGGGTTTTGTGATCCCCTGAGGTTGCTTAGCTAACTTATGATAGAATGTGACACACAACTAAGAAAGGGGGCCTCGGGACAGAGGGACAGTGACTAACTTACCTCCCCCAGCCCCTGTTTTCTCTGTCTTCCTCTGGTCTCCTCTCATCCTTTCCCCATGTAACTCTTCCTCCCACACTTATTTATCATTTCCTCTCTGTGTGCTGCTTCTCAGGGATCCCTGGAATAACCAGAAGTTGATTCCATCATGGCTGAACCCAAGGTGGAGACCCGGACCAGCATGGACTGGCAGAAACGCTGCCTGGCCCTAGAGACCCAGCTTACCCGGTTCCGCCTGCAGGCCAGCAAGATAAGGGAGCTGCTTGCCGACAAGGTGAGTTCTGGGGAGCCGGCAGCTAGCTGCCTGACCTCACTGCCGAGGCCTGTGTCGGAGAGGGCCAGAGTTAGGGAGCGCTGGGGAAGGTGACCTTTCTTTTTGGGGGGGATTATTTTATTTATTTTTAATAGAAATATATTTGACATATAACATTGTGCAAATTTATGGTGTTCAACATGTTACTTTGATACATTTATGCATCGTAATATGGTTGCCATCATAGTGATAATTAGCTCTATCTCATTACATAATTATCATTTATTTTCAGTGGTTGGAATAAATACATTCTAGTCTCGTAGCAAGTTTGATGATTACAATACAATGCTGTGGTCTGTGTTCACCATACTGTACATTTGATCCTTAGGGCTTACTTACTATTCATTGCAGAAAGGTGAACTTTGAGTAAGATGCTTTTCACACATGTAAAATGAAACCCACCCAAGGTAGTTTACCAAAGTCAAAGCAGTTTATTAAGCTGTCATCCAGCATTCTTTCCTGCTCTGCTGCTCTGTATGGCACACCAAAGAAGTGACACAAATCATCTTGGTCCTCTGTTACCTCCTGAGTTACCTTTGGCTGCAGGGGAGGTTCTAATATTCCCTTAACATCTCTTCAGCATGGGGAAGAAGGATGTTGTAGGAGAGAAGACTGGAAATCTCCACCCTACTGCTCAACCTCTATGAAGCACAGGAGCTGCGGAAGGCAGCCTGGTTTCCTGGTGACGAGGACACAGGCTTTAGAGCCAGACCTACCTGGCTCAGCCACTTATTAGCTATGTGACCCTGAGCAAGTCCCTTCACCGCTAAGACAGGGACACAAATGTCTACCTTTTGGAGTTATTTTGAGAATTGTATCAGATCACATATATAAAGGTTCTGGCGTAGAATAGGTCTTAAATCGGAGCAATTATTAGCTTTACAGGCTTGGGTGGGCTGGGTGGGAAAGTGACCACCGTTCATAATGTTTCTATGGGAACATATATTCTAAATGGCTGACTTTTTGGAGCATAACCCGTCTAGAGAGTAGAGATCTGCACTAAAAATATATATAATGTTAATTGAATCAACCATTCTCTTTGTAGTTTTGTTTGTATCATCTATCTGTTTAGCAAACCCTTCTTTCATAGGATAAAAGTAAAATTCAGTCCACCCCTCTCCAAGTAATGTCAAAGTCTTGATGAGTAAAGCCTGAATAAATGCCTGTTTTAGGGACAAGCCCATAGCCTGGAGTCTAGGAAGACAAGTTGTTGGCGTCACCTCTGCATTTCCACTTCTGAGAGGAGTGGCCCTGGACTAGCCTGGACTAGAACTCATGAACCTTGGGCCTGTTGGCATTGCCACCTCGTTCAGGCTTTGCAGAACAGATTGGCAGGGTTCCTGCGGATGTGGTTCTCAGACACTGCAAATAGAAAGGGTAGAATTCCACCACCGCAGGGAAAGGGAAGCAGAAGTGAGACAGTGGTTCTCAAAGGGTGGTCCTGGGACCACCTGTACCAGAAACCTGGAGGAGTACTTGTTAAGCATTTGCATTCCTGGGCCCCACCCCAGCCCTCCTGATCCAAGTCTCCCCGGGTACTGCTCATAATCTGCATGTTTAATAAGCTCCCAGACATTGGTTTCAACACTACAAGGCTTGAGAACCTTGCCTTGGGTTACGGTATTGAAAAAGGTATGCAAGGGAAGGCAAGGATAAGTAAGGATCAGCCAGCTGGTTAAACACATCTTGGAGGGAAGAGACTTTCGTTTCTAGTAATATGGACAATGAAATAACCTTAAAAATGGCCACTGTGAAACACCTAGGCATACTGCGTTAGACATTTAAACTATCTTCCGTTTAGAGCTGCACACTGAAAAAAAAGGAATCCTCAGCGGGCAAAGAGGAAAACCCAAGTGGTACTCAGTTCAGGCTGCTGAGTGGGACGGGGTGCATGGATGGTCTCCCTTTAGTCTTGAAAGGTTTGAGGGATGAGTTTTAACATCTATGGAGGCAGAAATGAGGTCTGGCCATTTGAAAGCTGGGCCTGACATTGAACCTTTCATATAAAGTTAGGAGTACTAAATAGCTTCACGCTAAATGAAAAGGCAGAAAAAGAAAAGAAAACCATCCACCAGCACAGGCAGATGACGGAACAGCTTCTCATACTTAGCCAATAAGGCTCTGGGTTAGGAGGAAAAAGAAGAAAAGGAAAAAAGGTTCCCTGAGAACCTGGTGATGATGAATTGGTTTAACATTAGAATTTATACTGTCTGTGAATTAGGAACCCTAAGTCCTGGGCCAGAGATACCCCTGGGAAACCTTGTAGGGACAGACACAGAACCTCTCTGGAGAAACAAGACCTCAACCCAGGTCATACAGAATCCCTACAGGCCAAAAAAAAGCCTCAGTGAAGATGAATATATGACTCAAGATGACTGAATATTGGGAGCATAATGTACAGTGTATGAGAGTCCACATATACAACAAACAACTGAACTATATCCCTCCCCCAAGAACTAATAATAATAGAGCTGTTGGCATGATACTCTAAAATAAATGAGTTCAAAATATTGAAGACGTAATGAAGTAATTGAAAACCTGAGACAAGAACAGGACACAGCCAAAAGGATCAGGTAGACTTTCAAAAGAACCCCATAGAACTGCTAGAATTGAAAACTGTTTTCACTGAAAATAAATGTTCAGTGGGTAGATAGATTAAACACCAGATTAGGCACCACTGAAGACAGACTTCATGAACTGAAATATGGGCCTGAGGAAATCATGCAGAATGTAGCACACAGAGATAAAGACGCAGGCCGAGACATGGCTGCTAGAATGACAAGATCCTATATAAGATTCCAGGAGTGGAGAAGAGAGTGTAGGAGAGCCATTACTCAAAGAAATAATGGCTTAAAATTTTCCAAACTTGATGAAAGATATGAAGCCCTAGATTCAGGAAGCAGAATGAGTGTAAGCGGGATCTTTTTTTTTTTTTTTTAATCCATGCCTGTTGTATTAGCTGGAGTGTAGTTTGGCTGCTGTAAGAAAGAACCCAGAATAACAGTAGCTTAAACCAGACAGATGCTTATTTCCTTCTTAGGTAGAATCTCAGGCATAAGCAGTCTAATTCTAGGGTGGTACCGGCTGCATGTTTGAAGATGGTTCATCCTGATGTCCACCCAACCCCTTTGTTTTAAGTGCATGACCTGGAGGTTGCATTCATTCCTTCTGTTCCTATCTCACTGGAAAAAACTTGGTTATACCCAGCTGCAAGGAAGATTGGAAAGTATTGTTTTATTTTGGATAACCATGTGCTCTGCTAAGTTGGAAGTTCTATTTATATGAGAGATAAGAGAACAGATGGGGAGCAGAACTGGGGAACAATTAGCAGTCTGTAAGCCTAGAATGTGAGCCTAGAATAATGCTAATAACAAATAGAGTATATAACTTTCAAATCAGTTGAGCAGGGAAATGGGATAAAGGAAGTCTATTAAATTCAGGCAGGGAGAGGGAAAAAGAGTAGAAAAAAAGAGTAAATAGAAAGCACAAAATGCAACAGTAGAAATAAATCCAAATATATTGGCCACAAGGAGACATATACAAGAATGTATATTGCAGCATTGATGTATGAAAAATTGGTAATAGTCTAAATGTACAGAGTGTCCCCCCAAAATGTATACATATTCTAACAGCTGATAGCTCAGTTTTGAAAATGAAATATATTTTAATAAACATTGCCTTTATAATTACTCAAACTGTGTGTGTACATTTTTGGAGGACACCCTATATATCAATAGGGGATGTATAAACATGTTGAATATATTTGTACAATGAAATATGACATTGCAGTTAAAAATAAATCAAGTAGAGCTACATGTGTAAGATTAATCTCAAAAACCAACATTAAACAAAAAAAGTCAGAAGGATATATATACACAGAATAATACAGTTTATGTAAAGTAAGACATGCAAAATGATAATTTCTGTTGTTTAGGGGTATATACAAATGGTAAATACCAAATGAGAGGCGTAAGACTGGGGAGAAGTACACAGGAGGCCTCAGCTCTCTGTAGTGGTCTCTTTTTCAAAAACATTTCTTACAAAAGTTAAAATTTGACAAAGCTGAATGGTGGGTACATGTTTTTTAAAAAAACTAATCTCTACATAATTTAAAATATTCCTTTTCACCTGAAATATTTCATAATAAAAGATATTTTTGAGAAAGTATAGACAGCTCATCCCTAAGTGCATAAAATTATTGTACATCTGTTTTTACTAAACAATTAGCTTCCATTCCGAAAACCAAAGAAAGCACAGCTATCAGATCATTACATCAGAAGAACAGGAACACTAGTTAAATGTTTGTAATGTGTATTTTGATAAATGGTCACACAGTGGGCTTGTCATGCTTTATTTAGACTGTGTGAACTTACTATTTTCATTAATGAAGCTGAATGAAGCTGAAAAGAAGAAAGAGAGATGTTTTGAAGTGTCTCCCTCCCCTGTTCCCCAGGTCCCTTACACACGTTGTTCATAAACACCTTCTTTCCCCCCAGCGCCTTGGGTCTGAGTAGGCTGACCTTCCATATCGGCCCATCCTCTTCCTCGCTGTTTCTGATCATCATGTAATCAGAATGCCCTCCCATTAAAGTGTTGGGGGCACAGAGTGTGACAGGTAAAGGCTGGGGAAGCATGCAGACGGAGGCAGAAGAGCCCGGGGTGTGGGAGGGGAGAAAGGAGCAAGATACCTTGAGTTGGGGTCATGGAGTGGGAGACAGAAGTAAGGAAGAGGGCTGAGTGTGACTTGAGGAAAAGGTGGTGCACCTCTTGGCAGGAATTCTTCTTTGTTGTTGTTAATCTCCACCCAAGGATATTTTTTCCCATTGATTTTTAGAGAGAGTGGAAGGGAGGGAGGGGGAGAGAGAGAGAGAGAAACAACTATGTGAGAGAGACACACCGATTGGTTGCCTCCCTCACTTGCCCCCCCCCCACTGACTCTGCAGGGGATCGAACCTGCAACCCAGGTATGTTCCCTTGACTCGGAATCGAACCCATGGCCCTTCGGTGTATGGGCTGACATTCCAACCACTGAACCGCACCGGCCAGGGCGCAGAAATTCTTAAGGCCATAAACATCTCGTTGCTCAGTGTTGGGTCTGCGCCTGTCACCTGCAGTCATCCCCAAATCAATAAGATAGGTTCAGCAGCTCCCTAGACATTTTCCCCAGTACATCAAGGTAAGTTTCAAATCCCAGGAAGAGATGATTGGGTTTCTCTGGAGAGTTCCTGCTGAGGCGGAGCCCAGGTCCTGCCTGTCACTCTTCCCAGAACTTACTTGTCATTCATCACCAGTACCCACCTGCACCGGGGTGAGCCAGGTCACTGGGTCCCTCAGGCCAGTGCCTTCATTCGCCTGCCCCCTCCACCTCTCCACACAGCTTGCTCGCCCGTGCAGACAAGAGGTAGAGCCTAGATGACGGATGGCCGGATGGCCGCTCACTCACTGCTGGCTGTCATGCAGGGCAGGCCGGCCCTGGATGTGCCCCAGGGGATCGGCCCTGCCTGGGATCAGATACCATCCATTGGCTGCTAAGGCTTGGAAGCATGCCCTTCCTCCTTCCCCAGCACGCCGCCTACTCACACCTGACTTCCTCTTGCAGAACTGCCATTCTACGCATGGAATAATGAGTGCTAAAAAAAAAATTGTTTTTAAAGGAAAAATATCAAGGCTACCAGATAAACCCTCACGTCAGGATGAGAGGAGATGAAGGGTGAGAGAGGAGACAGCACTGAACTTTGTTTCTGCTGTTATACCTCTCAAAGTTTGGTATGCTGCTCATGGACGCCCAGGCTGCCAGGGCCACCCCCTTCTGGAGCCAGTACAGGAGTCAAGGGAGTGGCTAATGTCTTAGAGTTCACATTTGCTCAGCTCCCCGGGAGACATTTCCCCAGCCCTCTTCCTTGGCGTGCTGAAGAAGTCACGAAGGCTAGTCGGATCCATTTAAAACTTGGATACTGTTCTAGGAGGCCATGTAGATGAATATTGAAAGTCCCTTGGACATTTTTCAGTTTTACTAAATTTGTGCCCCAGTTATCCCATCAGAAAAAGTGGGAATATAATATCTGTCCACAAAAGAGTTTTGTAGGACCAGCTGGTGTGGTTCAGTGGTCGTGTCATCCCATGCACCAAGAGGTTGCTGGTTCGATTCGTGGTCAGGGCACATGCCCAGTTTCAGGCTCGATCCCCAGCAAGGGGCCTGCAGAGGCAGCCAATCAATGTTTCTATCTCACTCTCACTCTCCCCTTCCTCTCTCTAAAAAATCAATAAAAACATTTAAAAAACCCCAAACTTTGTAGGAAGTGTCATGATGAACATGGCATCAGTATTAGAACTGGTACAGGTTTTACATTTTTTACTTATTTACTCCCTGTGTGCTTCCAAAAGGGATTTGAGTGGATTTATAAAAAAGAAGAAATAAGTAATAAAACAATTCTCATTTTTTAGCTTGAATATTTTTAACTGAAGCAGCTTTTCCCAAGTCCCATTCCGGTGGGACCACGTGCTCTTCCTGTTTTCTAGAATCTCTTACTAATGTCGTCAACCAAGGTTTTGAAATACAGTTACTCAGTTTTATATTTATACATCAACAATTTGTAATTCATGACTTTTTTTGTTGTTGAATGTATAAATGGCCTAGTTCAGTTTCCTTAAACAAAAGAACAATGAACATTGCTCCTCCCCCCTCAGACCTTGCGTTATACAGAGTCGCAGTTCAGTTCAGGCACCAGCTTCACAATGTATGGATAGAACACGGGGCCCAGTAAAACATCCTGAAATACCTCAGAATTTGTGGAAGGGTGGGGTATCATAAAAGGGGAGTGCCAGGACTGTGAGGACCGGTTGGAAGTGTGTTGAAGCCTGCATAAAATCATCACAGTCAGCCTTAGCACGTCTCTGTGCTCACAGATCTGATTGGCTTTGGGAGCAGATGCCTTTTAGAACTTTTTTTATTTTTATTTTTTTTTTAATTTTATTTTTGTTTAAATATTACAGATGTCCCTTTTTCTCCCCAGTGACCCGTTCCACCCCGTCCCGTCCCTCTCCCCAGTCCCTCTCCCCACCATTGTCCGTGTCCTTGGGTTATGCATATATGCACATAAATTCTTTGGTTACTCTCTCCCCCTCCACCCACCCGCCCGCCCTCCTCCATCCCTTTGACATTCATCAGTCTGTGAGCGTGTGTGTGTGTGTGTGTGTGTGTGTGTGTGTGTATGAGTGTGTGTGCCTGGGGGGTATTGTTTTCCTCACCCCCATTTTTTGTAAGGACCACTAAAGATAATATTTCTCAGGAACCATAGCATCGATAGAGCTCTGTACTCCTCAAAAGCCATTCCAGAAGCCCCATGCCGATGGGGCTCAGCCCAGGGATGCATCCTCAAGGGAATCAGGTAGCTTTGCTTTGCATCCTGTGGCCAGTCTAATGTTTTCAGGATGTGGTCTGTGGACCACCTGCATCAGGATCACCTGGGATTTTCTTTTTCAAGAACATTCCTGGGCCCATCCTCAGACTTGCTAAATGAAAACCTCAGTGGGCAAGGCCCAGAAATCTGCCGGTAACAACGTCCACAGGGATCTTTCCACCCCTGAAAGTGTGAGATCTACAGCCACAAACTCCTCCCAGGGCCTTGCCCCAGGGCCCCTTTTAGCTGTCCTTGTAGTGGACACTTGAGGCCCATGCTCCCAGAGGAGGTTCTGGGCTGTGGGGGTGCAGGGGGACCCACAGCCAAGACTTAAAGCCCTTTCAGACACCAGGGCAGCCACAAAGTCGTGTATTTTATATATTCAGGAATAGACATGATTTCAATTGAACAAAAGATCTACTAAAAAAATAAAGTTGAAAACCATTGTCTTTGATTACAACAGTTGGAATCATTCAATAGCTAAAACTGGGGATTACGAATTCAAATGCTTGTAGGTCCCTTAGATAAGTGACACAGGTGGGTTCTGGGGAAAATTCAAGGGAATGGGCTAGGGCTAGAGGAGGAAGTGGTTATTGCCATAAGAAAATGTAACCCTAGTATGTCCAGATCTTCTGAGTTTTCAGGAGAAGTTGAAGTTGGGCCTTATTTGTAGAATCTGGGTTTTTCCGGGACAGATGAGAAGCACAGTGGCTGAGAGCACAACAGACTCTGGAACCAGTCCTCCTGAGTTTGAATCCTGGCCCTCTCTTAGGCAAGTTACCTAATTGCTCTGGTCAGTTTCCTTATCTGTACAGCAGGGATAACAGTACCCATCTCCTAAGATTGGGATGAAAACTCAACAAGTTAATTCACGTAGAGCAGCACGTAAGCCAGTGCCAGACACAGAAGTGGCCTTGTTTAGTTATATCTGTGTCAGCTAAGTGCCCACAGCACTGTAGGTCTTACAAGACACTCTGTAGGCTAATGGTTGGCAACCTCTGGCTTAAAGCCATTCTTTCTGTAGATGGATCCTATGTAGGATGGCCATATAATTTATCAAGTGCCGTTTAGACCAGGGCACTTTTGAGAGAGAAAGGAGGCCCTGTTACTAATTATTCCAGATGACAGATGAACAGACTGTCCCAGCTAAACTATGTCCCTGGACCTAAGTGCCATCTTTGTATATGAAAAACCAACAAGTAGCTTCTATCTGTAAACTGCTCGGTAGGTGCCAGGTTGTACATGAGTTTATAGGAGGCATCCTGTGTAACCTTCATCAACAACCCTGGGAGGCAGAGACTCATTAACTCTCTTTTTACTGGTGAGGAAACTGAAGCACACAGAGGTTAAGGGACTTATCTAAAGCCATTCCATGGCAGAGCCAGTTGGGTTGCAGAGCCTTAGTGGTACAGAGCCTTACCTGTACCACTTTCTCCAGTGGGTGCAAGGTGGTGGTAAGGACACCGAACCCCCTTTTCAAGGGGCAGCTACAATCCAGGATGGCACAGCGCTCTTCGCTCAGGCCACTGCTCACTCAGCATGCAGGACTGTGCCCGAGAGCAGCAGAGCAACCCGCCTCTCCCACTGCCATAGGGCTGATATTTCACAGCATCACAGAGTGTTACAAGGAGCTGTGGACATGGGGATTAAGTACCAGGTCGGTGCCAAGTGCATTTCATCAGGTCACTGCGGCCAGTTGTCAGGCAGCTGATGAGTCGCATGTGGGAGTTGCAGCTGGTGAAAGTGGATCCTGCCTAAAAGTCATCTGCCTAAACCTGACACCTCTGTGGCTGGTGGGTCACCCCTGGCCCACAGACTAAAAGGACAGTTGAGGACGTGGTCCTAAGGAACCCTCTGAGAGGAGAAACAGTACTCAAATGAGGGGTGGCCCACCCAGAGCTCCAGGTGTGGCCCTTTGATAAGTGCAACAAAGAATGACCTGCTGTCTTGAAAGGTGTTGATGCCAGGATTGAGAGAAACACCTGGGACTATTTCAGCTGCAATGGAGGAAATGTATTTTCATAAAAAATGGAGGGAAACATGATGTTGAAAACATTCTCTTCAAACAGGGACAGCAGGGTGTTGATAATAGTCTGAGGGCAGTGATGGATACATAGATGGTCCTTATACTCTTTTAAAAAAGTTTCAGATATTCAAAATGTTTTCCACGCTCAGAAATTAATGTTAGAGGAAAAAGAATACTCCAGTGTGAAGGTGGATACAAAATGCTTTGAGTCTCAAGTGTCCTTGCCCGGAAGATAAGAGCAGCTGGGAGAGTTGGCAGCCACAGGGACCCGGTGGCAGCCCAGCTTTTCTATCTGCTTCGGTGATAGCATACCTTAAAGGGATATTAAAATCTTGAAGGGGAAAAAATGCTCACTGTGTTGTCAATAACAGAGTTATTTCTGGCTCTGACCAGTGTCACTGCCACTCTTGACCCAAGTGGAAAGGTCTAGCTGGGAGGTAGGACTCAAAAACATTCTAGTCCTCACTCTACCTTGGTTTCTCCATTTGTAAAACAGGAAGACATGTTTTTTCCATCAGATGAAGTGAGAAAATATCAAACAGTCATTGCAGAAGGTCACACATATGACCTATGAGTTATTGCTTCCTATGGAAAACCTGTGTCTTCTGAGCTACAGAACAGATGATAAACCCAAACAGTCCAGCTGACGGTTACTCTAGGAGGCCTGTCAAGAATCCAAAGCCTCTCATTCAATATTTCATTGTATTCTTAAATGCTCTCAGTAATTGCATTATTTAGACTTTTTCTGATGTGGGCAAACTCCAACTCTGGCTGGCTTAAACAAACAGGGAATGTATTAGGAGGATCTGGAACAGCTCACAGAACTGCAGGAACCACCTAACAATCACGATGTGGTGAAGTTGAAGCATGTTCTCTGGGGCAGCCCCCTGGGCTCTTATCTCTGGTCTCTCAATTCCAGATTTCAGATTCCTTGGAGAGAGAACCTGATTGGCCCAGTCAGGTCTGGTGTCAGAGAGGTAGAGTTATATAGTTAATCTGGTCAGTGTGGGCCACCACTGTGTGTCAAACCCCCCCCACACACACCAAGTAGAATTCTTTTTGCTTTGGGCAGCCACCCTGTAACCATAATATTGGTTTGTGCTATGCTGTTATCTTCCCTGTAGCTGCAAACAAATGTTTGAAGGTCAAGGGACTCCTGTAAGACAGGCCCAAGGACTGTTTGGTTTTGGAAAGGTCATCTGGCTCTGATGCCTGTGTCTGGCCAGAGTGAACCTGCCCTCTCAGGCTTGAGTTGAGAGGTTTGATCACGATTATTAAACCCAGGAGAGGAAGGAAGAGATGTAGACATCCTTGGCCTGAGCACATGAATGCCTATCACAGGTGGTCCTGCCCATGGGAGCCCAAGGGGCGTTTTTGTTTTAAATCTTGAGTTTTACTTGGGAACCTCAGATCCTTTCAAAGAGAATGTGCACTGAAAACATCTGTGTCTCTGCAGTCCCAAAAAAGAAGAAGAAAATGGATGAGGCAGGGCTGCCCTGAGGAAAGAGGTGCCCCAGCTTCTCAAGCATGAACTGCTTCCTGGTAACTCTCCTCAGAGCTGAGAGATTGAGAAAGAGAAGGAATTGCTCAGTTCGTAGGTGGCTATTAAGTCAGGGTCCTGGCCAAAGGGAAAAGGTTGAGTCACACCTGCAGAGATGGGATAGGTGAGGGCTGGGCTAGAACTTGGAGACAGAGGCCTGCCCAGCCTCAGGACAAGGCTGGGATATGTATGTTTAATGCATATATGTTGTTCTGGGGCAGGGCGGGGCAGGGAAGGAGCAGTTGACTAGGCCTTGGCATGTGGCATTGACAGGAGAGTTGGATATATGACAGCTCTGCTTCTGCAGGGCCTTTGTGTGACAGTGTGTGGTTCGGCCGCGCACAGCCGAGCCTGGACCAGAGGGAAGGTGGGAGCTGAAATCCAGCCACACTCCACTGGCCAACCCATGCATTGGTGAAGCTGCAGAGATGCCGTATGGGCCGGGCTGGTGAGGAGCTCCTTAGACTTCACCTTCGGTCTGGTCCCTGACAGGTGTCCATGTATAAGAACGTTGGTCTCTGTTTGGGCCAATTGCCTTAAGATTCCAGAATTACCAGCCTTCTCACTCCTGAATGACATGCCTCTACTGGTAGCAAGATAGAATTTTTAAAATGTGTTTTGAGCCCCTCTATTTCTTTAAGATTAAAGAAATCAAACAAGGTGACACCTGTGAATGCCATTTACAGTCACAGGCATACTTGATGATGAGGAAGTATTTGTCCCCAGCCTGGGAATGAACATTCTCACTGAAGACATGATGACAGAACATGTTCCATGCCAGGCACATGAGTGAGCAGTGGCAGGGCACTGCCTGTGACCCAGCCTGAGGGAGGGAGGCCTCAGGAAGAGGAGACTGAAGGCAGGACTGAGACTGGGGTGGGGTGCCTCAGGAAGGACGGTCACACTGCCGACCCTCCCTGGGAACCCTACACAAGGAAAAAGGAATGAGGCTTTTACTCCCTCAGCAGGGAGGACAGCACCAAGGGCTTTTCCCCTCCCATCAGTTCAGGATATGAGAGCAAGCGTTGCCACAGACATCTTTCCTCTGACACCCTTGAGCTCACTTACATGGGCAGTTCAAGCCCTGCCCGTGAGGAGTGTCTGCACAGTTCACTTGTGTTACCTTGATGTCATGTGCATAGTAGGGACGCCACACCTACATGTCCTCTTTGTCTCCGGGTGAGCAGATGCAGGAGCTGGAGCAGAGGCTGCAGGAGGCAGAACAGAGAGCAGAGAACGCAGAGACCCAGGTAAGAGGGGGAGGGGATTGAGAAGAGTGTGCAGGGGGGGTGACCATTGGCCTTCCCAGCCCCTTCCCATGGACCCATTCGGACATACTCGTCACACTGATGAGCTCCTTACAGGGATGAGGTAAACCAGCAGTCATGTGTCAGAACTGCTGAACAAACTAAGGTGCATGGAGCTTTCCGTGGGCATGGATAAGTCTTTGGTCAAGGGTCAGTGCAGTGAGTGGGTGAGTGAATTAGTCCAAATAGACTAGGTTATGCTGGGGTAACAAATTAAGCCTGACACCTCAGCGGTTTATCACATTTAGTTCTCACTTATGGTATCTCTCTATTGAGGGCGAGCCAGGGATTCTGCTTCACATGGTGACTCAGGGATCCAGGCTAATGGAGCTCCCCATCTTCTAGCTGGACCCTCTGGAACACACAGCCTCCTTGGTTGCCATGGTGGTTGTGCGCCAGCTCTTAAACGCTTGAGCCCAGAAATATCATGTCATTCCTCTCAGGCCCATTGGCTGGAGTGAATTCCATGCCCCTCTGACTACAGGAGGGCTGGGAATATTGGGAAGCACGTGGACATGCATTGAGCAGCACATGTCTGCCACACACACAGTTAGGTGGGAGCAGTTCCTCTCCAGAGCTGTTTGTCCTACCCAGCTCATCCCTACCAGGACCCTCACAGTTAGAGGACCCAACACACCCAGCTGTTTCTCCTTATCAATTCCTTCTCCCCCTTCCCTCCTCCCCCCAAATAAGGCTTAATCAATGGTCATTGAATTCATTGGTCCAACTTCCCTGGATAAGGGCTCTGTCTGGGAGTCATGGGCTGGGGTATCGGGAGGTATCCCCTCCCATGTTAGTGGTCATTTCACAAACCACATCCCAACCCTATGAGACAATTGGTCTTTTTCAGGTGGGTGTGATGGAAGAGAAGGTGAAACTGTCCAATCTGAAGAATGTGGGCTCAGCAGGCAGCCTGCACCTGAAGTACCAAGAATTGCTGAAAGCCGTGCAGGGCAAAGATGAGCTCATCGGCCAGCTGGAGGCACAGCTGGAGAAGCAGGTAAGGGCACCAAGCAGCAGAACACCAGTGCCCTTTGCAGCATCGGCACCCATTGGCCCCAGCTTCTTGAGCAGAGCCCCTCTGCTTGACCCTCCAGAGGCGGGGAGCTTGCTCCTTCTTGAGATTGTTCTTTCATGTGGAGATTTCATTATCAGAATATGGTACATTAGGCACCAGACGGGATACAGTGAGAAAAGGACCTTGGAGGCAAAGTGATCTGGGTTTGAATCCCACCTTTAGCTCCTGCTGCTTTCTGGCTGTGGGAAAATTATGTAAGTCGCTGCTTCTCATTTTATATATTGATGTAATAGGGGTTGTAATACGTCAGGGCTGTCAGGAGAATGAACTCCTGTGTTGTATCAGACACAGGGCTGGTGTTTGGTAAGGAGAGCTGTTCCTTCTCCTCCCTGGCCTTTTGCCCTGCTAGCATGAGGGACACGGCACTTGGCTGTCATATCAGAGCAGCATGGAGCTAGCCCAGCAGCCTTGGTCAGCTGGTTGGCCAAAGTTTCTCAATCAACCTGAGTTGGCAGAGTCCAACATTGCTGCCTTCTCTGAAAAGTGGTGCCTCCTCTATCCTAAGCACATGGAAGCCCAGGAGAGGCCACTGCCCAGCATCCCAGCTACAATCAGCACCTTTGCTCCAGAGGCGATTGGAACATCCCCCACCAGTTCCCCATGCCCAGCCCTTCCCCTCCACAATCTCATTAACTTCATCCTAATTCTGTCCCTTCCCTCTGCCATTGGCCTACCCAACTTTTCCTGGTGCCAGAGCTCCGTTATTTTCAACAAACAACCCACAGCATCGCCAGATGACTTTTTTTTTAAATCCTCACCTGAGAACATGCTTAGACAGAGGGAGAAAGAGAGAGAGACAGAGAGAGAGAGAGAGACATTGATGTGAGAAACATGGGTCGGTTGCCGCCCTTACACTCCCTGACTGGGGATCAAACCCACAACCGAGGTATGTGCCCTGACTGGGAATCGAACCGGCAACCTTCTGGTGCACAGGATGACGCTCAACCAACTGAGCCACTCTGGCTGGACTGGCCAGATGACAATTTTCCACGTGTACACTCCCCATGGAGGTCCCACCTAGTCCTGGTAGTTCCTTCTCACCATCATGGGCAAATTCCTAATCATCCACTGACATTTCCTTTGTGCATGTGGCTTTATCATCTGCAGAGTACGATGTGTTCCTGAAAACTCATGGGAAAATAGAATTTTGACACCTGAAATATAATAAATTTCCATTGATTTTAGAGATGCCTCGTTTGAGTGGTTCATAGGAGTGGCAGCATCTGGGGATTGGCGGGCAGCATGATTCCTGCTGAAGCTTAGGTCAGAAAAAAATTCATTTTATAGTAATAATAGGTCAAGATCAGACTAGAAAGAATGCTGTTCTGTAAGTCAGTAGACCTGGTTTTAGTCCTAGCTGTGCCAGATCAGGGCAAGTCCTTTCACCCCTCTCGGCCTCTACATCAAGGGTCAGTCTATGGACTTTTTTTCCAAAGGGCCAGATAGTAAATATGTT
Organism: Miniopterus schreibersii; assembly: GCF_964146895.1. Classification (NCBI taxonomy): domain Eukaryota; kingdom Metazoa; phylum Chordata; class Mammalia; order Chiroptera; family Miniopteridae; genus Miniopterus; species Miniopterus schreibersii. The sequence continues at coordinate 176,771,943 of NC_138101.1, forward strand.
TGGCTTTGTGGCCCATGTGGTCTCTGTTCCAACTAACTATTCAACTCTGCTGTTGTAGCATGAAAGCAGCCCTTGACCATATATAAATGAATGGTCATGGCTGAATTTCAATGTACTTTATTTCCAAAAATAGGCAAGGTGGGGAGGGGACAGGTGGAAGGCTAGATTTGGCCTGTGCGCCAGTTTGCAAACCCCTAACCTAAATGATTTTAAGGTCCTTCCAGCTCTGAAATACTGAGTCTGACATTTTCATATTCCTATATCATTTGCACAGATGCCTTGTTTGGAGCTTATGTCTGTCATCTTACTTTTAGGAGGCAGTTTTTCCCTAGAAGTGTAACCAGAGTCGTTATTGCTGGTCTCTAAACTACTCCAGAATATCCCAGGGCACTTGTGCTCATTGTAAAACTGGTTGATCACCTGGGCCTCGAGCACTGTGCTGGGACCTGGTCACTTCATTTCACAGTGCTCCAGGAGGGAGGTGTGTCACCCCCATTCTAGACATGACATGCAGGCCCAGGGTTAGGTGCCTACAGCAGATAAGCCCCAGAGGAAGATTCAAAGCCCCAAAGCCTGCATCTCCTGACCTAGGCTGCTGTGCTTTAGATACAAACCTCCTTTCCATCACCTATGTACTCTCGATTATTTTGAGGGAATTGCTGTACTCATTTGCTAATTTAGGTTTATTTCCTGTTTTTAACTGCAAAGATAATCCATGTGTATAGTAAAAGACACAGAAAACCCAGAAGAGTGTAAAATGACAACATTTTTCCTCTGTCCCCAATCCTTCGTTTCTATTCCTCACTGTTAACCACTGTTCATTGTGAACGTTTCTTGTATAGCAAAGCATAGCATCCCATTTCCATGTTGTTTATTTTGCCCTTATTTGTGGACATTTAGCTGATTTCCAGTGTGTTTGGTTTTTTTTGCTGCTCTATCAAATTATAACTAACGATTCCTGAGCAGTGGATTTATTAGTTTAATGGTATGTACATTTAAAATGTTGACAGCCCTCCCACCTAAGGGTTGCAGGCTTGATTGCCGGTCAAGGGCATGTACCTGGGTTGCAGGTTCGATCCCCGGCCCTGGTTGGCGTGCATGCAGGAGGCAACCAATCGATGCGTCTCTCTCACATTGATGTTTCTCTCTCTTTCCGCCCCTCCCTCCTTCCCTTCCTCTCTCTCTCTCTTAAAAAAACAAAAAACAAAAAAACAATGGGAAAAAATACCCTCTGGTGAGGATTAACAAAAAAAATAAATAAAAATACATTGTTGACAGATGTTACATATTCCCAAATTACTTCCCCAAAAGGCTTTGCTCATTTGTGTCAGAGGAGTTGTTTTCCAACATTCTTGACAAATTGGGACAATATCAAACATCTGAATTGTGTTGTCTGATAGAGGAAAATGATGTCTCATTTTTATCAAATTTCTTAAAATGATGATTGAGGATGAGCAGCTTTTCATGGGTTTCTTTCCCTCCTTTTTCTGTTGACTTCCTATTTACATCCTTTGTACAGTAAAGGATATAGTTCACATCCTTTGGGTGGTTTATTTCAAATTAGACCTTTGTATGTGTGTTATGTGTGTCGCAAATCATCCTCCAGTTGGTCTTTTGATTTTGTTTAAGGGATTCTTTTCTTGTCAGATAGTAATTTATAGTGAGGATATAGATTCATTAATCTTTTCCTTCATGACTTTTTGAGATTTCTCTTATGCTTAGGGAGGCCTTTCCCACTTTAAAAATATTAAAAATATTCATACATGACTTTATTTTTTTCTATCAGGCCACCCCATCCAGTCGCCTGATATTTCTTCTCGGGGCTTCCCGCCTCCAATTACCCACTACAATAGTAACTGTTGTAATGAACTAAAGGCCCTCTCTTTCTTGTAGAAGCAGATGAGAGCTGAGGAAGCAAAAATTGTTCAAGAAAAAGCTGCAAAGATCAAGGAATGGGTGACACTAAAGTTAGCAGAGGTGAGTCACACGCTTTTCCCTGGAGCCTGAATGGACATAAACATGGGGTTGCCCCCCCCCCCCCCCCGCACCTCTCTCTGCCTCCTTCTGTTTGAGGGGCCTTAACCGACCTTCATTTTGCTAACCATCTGTAAATGCTGAGACCATTCGCTTCGCTTTCCCTTCCTCTGTCATGGTTGGGTTCCCAGGGCTCCTGTATGTAAGTTTGGGGAAATGGAATGAGTCTCACTTCTCAGGGGTCGCGTCAGTTCCCGCTGAGGAGCACACGCAGCCCTTACCGTCCCCTCCACTTTCTTCTCTGTCTTCTCCATTCCTTTTAACGTTTTTAAAAATATACATACAATGTACCGTTGTAGCTGGTTTTTAAGTGTACAATTTAGTGGCATTAAGTACTTTCCCAACCATCACCACAGTCTGTTTCCAAAAGGTGTCATCATCCTAAATAGAAGCTCAGCACCCATTAAACACTGACTCCACTCTCCCCCCACCCCCGCCCCTGACAGCCTCATTCCGCTGTCCACAAAACTCCATCATTTTCCTAGTTCATCACTTGCTACAGCTTTGTTTAGGAAACTCAGGACTAGAGCTACAGGGCTACTAGCAAAGAAAACCACCCAAGAAACTAAAACAAAACAAAACAAAAAACCTCTTTCTAAACACAAGGAGAAGGAATTGAAGTTTGGAAAATGATGAACACTCATTTTTTCCCCTCTGTCCTGACACATGTGACTCACACCTGTAGGGGTATCAGCTTATTTTGCCTCTTGTCCCCTTCTGTATACCTGCATCTCAGGTCACCTGCTGGACTATGACTTCTTGAGGACAGAGCTGATGCCTCCATAGTGCACAGCCCTGACCTCTTGCTAAAAGGTGTGTTGGATTTCATTTAAAAAAATGAAGCAACCATGAGGATGGATTTCATGGATATGAAGTTGTTCAAAAGAAGCTAGACACAGAAGTACATGCTGTATGATTCCATTTATACAAAGTTCAAAAATGGGCACAATGTGTGTAAGGATTCATACTTTGATGGTAAAACCCAGAAAGCAAGGAAGTGAGTCTCTTGTCTCCTAAACTTAGAAGAATGGTTGCCTCTGGGGAGGGAGGGAAGGATGTGTGGTTGGAAATGGGCAAGTCCTGGGTTGTTGGGAGTTCTGGCAAATTTCTTAACCTGAATGGTGGTCACATGAGTGTTCATTTCAGCATCATTTGTTAGGCTGTTCATCGACGTGGTATGCAGTTTTCTGTGTATGTGTATTTCACAATTTTAAAAAGCTTAAAAATGAAACTAGAAAGGAAAGGGCAGGGATTGCCAAATGAAATTCTATCCCAAACAAGACTGGTTAGCACAGAGTGAGGGAGGAGCTCAGGGGCAGCCCTGTTCTTTTTCGAAGATTTGATCTTTAAAAAGGATTTTAAGCTTATTTTGAATTATATGTCTAAACCTGTAAGCTAAGTATTCTAAATCCTCCTTTTTCCTTGTGCCTAGCTTGAGATGGAGAATCAGCACCTGAAAAGCTGTAATCAGCGCCTGGTGGAGCAGGTGGAAGCCCTTCAAGATGCTCTAGAAGGTAAGTGTGTGTGTGTGTGTGTGTGTGTGTGTGTGTGTGTGTGTGTGTGTGTGTTGTGTTGGATTATGGGACTGAATTAAGATAGCTCTCAATATGCCTGTTTTTGCCCCAACCATAGCTCTTCAGATGGTATCTTCAGAGAAGCTTCTGGTAGCTCTCCAGGGAACCCCAGAGAAGGATTCTGTCCCTTCAGGGCCAGGAACCCAGCTGATGAGGCAGGACAGTGGTCCTCAGGCCCAGGATGCTATGAAGGTGGCTCTGCCTGCACCTTCTCCAGTTTCTCTGCAGAGCAAGGACTCTGTCCCTACAGGGGGAAGCTCCCCGGGGGAGCTCAGTTCCATCATGGTCTGTCCTGGGGGAATATCAGAGGCCAAGACCCTTCCACCTCGTCTGAGAAGAGAAGGCTCTTCTGGCCAGCTGTGCGTGAAGACTCGCACCTCCAGACTTGGCTTGTCTTCCTGGGTTGAGGGTCTGGCCGCTGGTCAGGGAGGGTTGCTCCCTGGAACAAAGGCCTCGGCCAGGGAAGATGGCCCCGGCTGCAGCCTCACCCTGCCGAAGGTGCGAGCTCCCAGCACCCCCCATGACAGCGGCCAGCTGGCTAAGCGGCACCACAGCCAGCCCCAGGCGCGCCCTGCGCACTTCAGCCACGCGGCGAGCATTGAGATTGGGACCCTCGCAGCCCTCCCCGGCTCCGGCCTTCCGGAGGTGGCGGCCCTAGCTGAGCTCCGGGAGGAACCGGAGAAGATGGAGATGGAGGAGCAGCCCCCAGGCGGGAGAGAGGAGCAAGGAGAGAGCCTGAAGGCGTCGGGAGCTGAGCTGGAGGAAGTGGACTTGGGAAGCAAACCACCCACACCCCCCTTGCACCGGTTTCCATCCTGGGTAAGGCCCCCGGGCGCTGGGCAGAGCTGACGAGGTGACCAGTGTTCACAGTGAACCTCAACTCCTCAAGCTTCACTTTCATTCTCCTCTGAAGTGTGAGGCCTTTTCCACCACTACTGGGAATAATAATATTTTTTATTTCTAATTTTACTACTTGGTCCCAATTTATCTGCCCCTCTCCAGTGCCCCTCCTGGGCCACCCTCACTGCACCAGTCTCTTACCTTGCCTCCCAGGCCCTCATCTCAGGATCCCATCCAGCCCTTCCCTCTCTCCCCCAGGTGCCTCAGCCCCTACTGCCCTGCCCCCTGAGCCCGGACCCTCTCTGGTCCTTATGACTCACCAGTCACTTAAGGGGGCCTTTGTTGTTTCTTTATCTTGAGTGGAGAAAAGAGATATGCATAAGCAAAGGCGGAGCCTGTGGGTTGCTCCAGAGCTATCAAAATCCTTAGAAAAGCTCCCCAGGCTTGTGAGCCTACTTGGGACCCAGGGACATCCAGGGGTGAGGTAAGAGTTGAGGGCAGGCATTCCCCATCTAAGGGTCTAGTACGGTGGGGTTCTTGGTCCTGGTTGAGCTACATAGGCTTTGTAGGTTGGACTGAAGCCTAGCTGTGATATAACGTTACTACTGTGGAGAAAATGTCCCAGCTTCCAAACAGCTGGCTTACAAAAGGTCATGCCCTCACCATGGAGCTCTGACTTCCTCACGGTCAACACCCCACTTCTAGGGGTGAGAGCCTGGGACCTGAGAGCTGTAAAATGGTCAGATTCAAAGACACAGGTTGCTGACTCCTTTCCCCTGGAACTTGCTTGCCCCAAGGGAAGGGTGGGGGTTAGAGAGCCGAGTATCTGTTGGGCACTGATTATAGTCCAGGTGTTAAGATATTTACATTAATAATGTCATTGGGTTCTCACAGCAGCCTGAAAGGGGAGTAGTGTTACCCCCATTTCAGAGCTGAGGCCCAGAAATGATGTAACTCCCCCGATTTCCCCCACCAGCGGGCTGAACCCGGCTGTGGGCGCAAGTCTGGCTGCCTCCAAAGCTGTGCTTTTTTCCCACACCCAGGAGGGGCTGAGGTGGGTGCCGCCCCGGGCTCTGACCCTCCCGGGACCTCTCATTTCAGGAGAGCCGGATCTATGCTGTGGCCACGTCAGGCATGCGTCTCTCCGATGTACCTCTGAGAAGTAATTCCACCTGCCGTGGTGAGTCCCAAGTGGGGTGCCCGTAGTGGGCAGGGTGGACGTGTGGGGGGAGAGAGGATTCTGGGTAACACCCAGGGCTAGGGTCACCTGGCACCCCGTTCCCTCCCTAAACCTGTGAGGCTCAGGTGAAATCACACAGCCAGGGCTACCTTGAAGGGAAAAGGGAGTTCAAGTTCAGCTCATTACCTGCTGGATGGGAATGGGCCTGGGGTTGTAGCCAGTGACAGAGCTGGAAGGGACTTTAGAGGAGGGGTCTCTCACCCCAGCCTGCTACTGGCACTGGCTTCCCCTCTGCAGTAAAGGGCTTTGGGTGGCAGGAGCCCCAGTGCCTTGATTTAGATGTGCCCCTGAAGGAGGCCCATCCCCGCCACTAAGTCACGGGGCAGCCACAGAATCCCCCCAGTAGTGTGAGAGCCACGTAGAGCATGATTGGTAACTGAGTTTGGCAAGTGTGGGACTGAAGGCGGCCTTGGCTCCCATCCTGAGATTTGCCACCCAGTCTGTCGCTGCTGGGAGTGCTGTTTCCAGGAACACTGTCCTCTGCTTCCTCCTTACTCTCTCCTGGTCTCTGCTGCCCCCACACTCCTTCCTGGGCCGTGGCACTTGAGCTTATCTCATCCCTCTTCTCTGCCCCTCCAGGTTCAAGGCCTCCCTCCCTTTCGTCCCCAGGACCTTTCTCTGGCCTTGTCTACAAGAACGGCACAGTGCCGGTCTACACAGTCCTGAAGGGGGTAAGAAGTTGCTCTCCAAGGATGGGGTGTCCCCCTCCAGAGAGGCCCATTGTCTAGTTAGTGGCTGGATACAGGGGCGCCAGGGTCAGGCTCTGCACAGACGTAACTCTGGGCAGGGAGCTCAGAGTCATTGTCATGTTATTTTTATTGTTTATCTTTATCAGACTTTTAGTAGAAAAATTCTACATTACATAAATTTGAATCAACGTGATTGTGGGCAAAGTAAAAAGTTAAAGGTTAAACCTGTGTCTGCTCCACCTGTCCCCCGCATCTTGTCGCATGTGTGTGTCCCAGAGGGCAGTGGGGCTCCTTTTAGAATTTTTTACGTCTTCAAATGTATAGTCCCATATATTACTCCATAACATCCCCAACACTTTTTAAAACAAAAATCCGATACAAGTGCAACATGTTTTTATATACCTTTTTTGTCTCCTTTTATTATTATTTTTTTAAAACATAACCATTGTACTTTGTAAGACTTTTTATAAAAGGATAAAAAGCCAAATGTGGAGTTTCCTCTCATATTGCTTTTCCCTAATCCCTAACCCAGAGGCAGCCGTCATTCGTGGCCCGGTGTTTGTTCCGTAAGGCCCTCTGCCGCGTTTCCAAGTGGGTTCACATATTCTCACTGTCTCTGTTGCTGCCTCTCGCGTGGGCGCACACGTGCACACACACAGAGGGGAGCACATTGCACGTTTCATTCTACGTGTCCCTTGCTGGTTCCCCCATCCGTGTGCCAGGCCTTTCTGCCGTACCTCCCCGTCTAGGGCTGTCCAGTACCCCTCAGTCACACGCCTATGTCTACCTTAACCCGCCCTCCACTGATTGACAATTTACGTCATCTCTCTTTTTCTCTGAAATAAGTGGTGTGATGGACATCATTGTGCAAATGTATCTCTGTGCACTTGGATATGCATATTTCTGCAGGACAGAGTTCTAGGTGTAGATTTCATGGGCAGATGATATGCATGTTTTAAACTCTGACAGGTAGTGTCAGATCATCTTCTAAAAAACTTTACTCCACAGAGTACCCTTTTCTCCACAGTTTCACCAGCACTGAGATAATCAGTCTTTTAAAATGTCTGTCCATGGAGATGATCTCTCGTTTCCTGATCCCACACATATTTAAAGCTCCTGTTTCACACTTGGGCCGTGGCGTGGCTTTCTGGCCCCCTAGTGGCAGGGAGTAGGGGTCACAGTGGTTCGGTGTTCAGCTGGGATGGGGTGGCTCTTGTAGGTGCCACAGAAGATGGTGTGCCTCCCACACTGTCAGCCCAAGGAGAAGCTTGGAGATGAGGGCACAGGAGTAAGGAAGGTCAGGAAGGGACAGTTGTCTATTGGGTGGCCTGGCTGGGTGAGGGCACCCATGTGCCCCGGACAGGCTGTGTTGGCCACACCCTGAGCACCTGGAGCTCGAGTGCAGAGCAGGTGGGATGGGGCTTGTTTTGCAGCCCGAGCTGCAGTGGGAACGGGGCCTGTCTTGCAGAGAGCCACACAGATCAGCACCGTGCCCTTTGTGGATGAATCCTCTGGGTCCGACGACGACTGCAGCTCTCTGGCAAGCTTCCGAACTTCAGTCCCCTGCTCGGAGGTCAGGAAGACCAGTGGACTAGGCAGCCCCCGGGCTATCAAGAGAGGTATGGAGCAGGGGAGTAGGAGGGGTGCAGGGCAATAAGAGGCCCCACCTCTTCCCATGGGCAGTGGGTCCCTGGTGGGTGAGGAGCTAGGGGAGGCATGGGACACAGACCTCGAATCATCCCCCTTGGCCAGGTGTCTCCATGTCCTCTCTGAGCTCGGAGGGCGACTACGCCATCCCCCCAGATGCCTGCTCCCTGGACAGTGACTACTCAGAGCCTGAACACAAACTACAGCGCACCTTGTCCTACTCCACTGATGGGCTGAACCTGGGTGGGGTGAGCTGGAGGGTGGCCCCCCCATGGGGCTGAGGCGGGGAGGGTGGGAGCTGCCTGCTGGAGCCCTCAGCATAAGACATGGGCAGCAAGAGGAGGGGGGAGTCCCTCGGATGGAGGAGGGGAGGGAGGGGGCTAGGGTCTGCCACTGATGGGAGGCCATGGGGAATGGTCTAGAGGGGTGCAGTTGTGGAGTCAGGCACACACAGACCCCATGAGAAAGGAGAGGGAGCCTCATCAAACCAGGAATGGCAAGTTGGAAAGCACACTGTGGCCCATCGAGCCCCAGGGGTTTGCACGTAGTACCTCGTTTTAGCTCCACGCTGACCCTGGAACCCTGAGAGCTAACATTTATTGAGCTTACAGTGTACCAGGCACCGTGCTCCATGCTTTTCATGTCCTGTCTCAGTTGTCCGCACAGTCCTCTCAGGATTATTACCCCATTCTGTGGATGAGAAGCATGAGGCTCAGAGATGTGCTGTTACACGCCGGAGCCAGCAGTAAAACCAGATCTCATTCCCCAGCCCTTGTCCACACAACCAAGCTGCCCTGTCTGTATCTCCTCCCGCCCCCAACCCTCCACCCCAGCCTGGCTGATGTGCCCACTCTTTCCCAGACCTCTCCCTTCCCTGCTGCCTGAGTGGCCTTCTGCCTCCTGGCTCAGCTTCAAGGGAAAGGCTGACCTCAACGGCCAGCTCAGCCCTTTCCTGAAGCCCCTCCCACCCTGACCAGACTCCCTCCTGCAGCCCCTGATCTGCCACCTGCCCATGGGCAGGTGTGTTCCCCAGCCAGTAGGACCCTCCCACAGCAGGGCCACCCATGCTTTATGTAGTCCTCCCTAAACCCTTAGCAGGATTCAGTGCTCTGAAAATACACACAGTAGGTACTCAGGTTTTTTTCTAACTGATGACAAAGCAGTAACTCAACTGGGCCACATTGGCCTGTGTGACGTCCACAACCTCAGTGATTCTGCCTCTCCGTTCACCCTTCTCCTCTGAACCCTTCCACTCCTGCAGGAGTCACTGGAGAAGTCAGGCTACCTGCTGAAAATGGGGAGCCGGGTGAAGACATGGAAGAGGCGCTGGTTTGTCCTGAGACAGGGACAGATTCTGTACTACAAGTCCCCGGTGAGACCTTCCTCCCCCAGGACTGTCATCTAAAGGACCCCACCCCATCCCCAGGATGTGTGAGGCAGCTGGAAGAGGGGCATCATGGCCCATGGGCAGAGGGCAGAGGTCTGGCAGGTGGGGAGAGGCTTTGAGCCACACACAGACCATGAGGCTGGTGATTGACTCTCACAGTGAGATGGGGCACTGAGCAGGATCAGGCAGTTCTGGCCAAGTTGGCTTGGACACTTCTTCCTTTAGAAGCCAAGTTCTTCTTTCACCTGGTTCTGTAAAAGAACTGTTCTAACTGGCGAGCCCAATGTCTCCTCCTGTCCTTCCTAACACTGTTTGGAATTAGGGAGCACTGGATGTGGGAACCTGCTTTGACGGGCCCTCCCTGGTCAGTAACCAATGTTAATGTTTTGAGGAGGGCAAAGAGGCCTTGTCTTTTGTGCAAATCTCATTGGTAGTGGCAGTCTCGAACACCTTGTTAAGAATTCTGGGCCTGGATCACTCAGTAGGCAGGCATGTTCTGATCAATTAGTGATGTCTGCAGTGGCACTGGAAATGGAAATGGTGATATATATGCCTCTTATTTGCCACGCTTGGTGTAAAGGATGTAGTAGAAAAAAATTAGGGGCTTTATAGCTTAGTAGTAACTCAGTGGCTTCTGACCCAATTTTAAAGCTTAATCTAAAAAGCATGAAATCTTACCATTTGCAAAACAGCAGGGATGGACCTAAAGGGTATTAGGCTAAGTGAGATAAAAGGCAAATACCACATGATTTCCCTTAATTGTGGAATCTAAAGAAAAATAGAAATGAACAAACAAAATAGAAACAGACTTAAAGATGCAGAAAACAGACTGAGAGCTGCCAGAGAAAAGGGGGGTTAGAGGGCCGGGTGAAAAGGTAGAGATTAAGAAGTACAGATTGGTAGTTATAAAATAGTTACAGGGATGCAAAGTACAGCATGGGGAACATAGTAATATTGTAATAACTATGTATGGTTCCAGTTGGGTACTGAAACACTTGGTGAAGTATATGATTGTCTAGCCACTATGCTGTACACCTGAAACTAATATAAAATAATACTGACTGTAAACTGTAATTTAAAACATTTTTTAAGCCCAGCTGGAGTGGCTCAGTGGTTGAGCATCGGCCTATGATCCAGGAGATTGCAGTTCAGTTCCCAGTCAGGGCACTTGACCGAGTTGTGGCCTCGATCCCCAGCAGGGGGCATGCAGGAGGCAGCCAATCAATGACTCTCATCATTGATGTTTCTCTCGCCTTCCTTCCTCTATCTGAAATCAATAAAAACATTTTTTTTTTTAAAAAGGAATATTAATTTTAAAATATATATATTTTTAAATTTAAAAAAAAAAAATCAAGGCTCAGTCTATACTTTTTGAAGCCTGAATCAGAAAGACCCCTGTCTCCTCATTGCTCCATTTAGCTAGAACCAGGATGCAGAGCCCAGGAAAGCTTGGGACTCACTTTCTCCTTTGCCTGTGACCTGGAGTAAGATCATTCCTTCCTTTACAGAGCGATATCATCCGGAAACCTCAAGGTCAAGTGGAACTGAACTCCCATTGCCAAATTGTTCGAGGGGAGGGTGCACAGACATTCCAGGTGAGCACGGTCCTAGCAGCTAGAATTTTAGACAGAGAGGTGCTGGGTTTGGATACGGCTGTGGTGGAGACAGACGGGGGAAAACGGGCACCAGTGAAAGACATGACCTCGACGTTTGGATGGGATCCTGACTTGTGCGTGTGAGGAACGAAGAGAAAACAGAATGTGAGAGAGAGTGAAGGTAGGAGAGACAGGGACAGCAAGATGAGGAAAAGAAGCGGGGAGAAGCAGGGGGGAAGAAGGAAGGCCCAGCAGGCTCAGGGATTTGTGCCACCTCAGAGCCAGGTTTCTGTTTTTCTGTCCTTGTGTCTCCTGGCCCTACCCCAAACCCTGCCTCCTGCACAGCTCATCTCTGAGAAGAAAACCTATTACCTGACGGCGGACTCGCCCTGCCTGCTGGAGGAGTGGATCCGAGTGCTGCAGAGGCTGCTCAAGGTCCAGGCCATTGGGCCAGCAGCCCTGCCTCAGGGTGGCACCAAGCCCACCGTGAAGGGCTGGCTCACCAAGGTAGGGCTATGGCTGGTGGGGAGAAATGTGGCCTCCTGAGATCAGGGGAGCCAGGAGTGGGAGAGCCAAGGGGCACTGGGTCCCTTCGTTATCCACAGCTCCTCTCTAGGGATTTCCTCACAGGGATTAGCTGGTTGGCTTCAAATAAGGTCTGACCACACAGGTGATGGTGAGTGATTCCCTGGAAACAGGGGTCAGGGCTGTTAGAACAACAGCTGTTCTCAAGACAAAGGAAAGAAAGGAACATCTTGTACCCATTTTGAGCTCATTAGGGGTTGCCCCCACCCCCTTTTGCACCTACCAGTATGAATAGTGGGAAGCTGCCAGGTCGGTGTGGCCACTCAGAAACTTGTAATATCCCAGGCCTGCCCTAAAGACGTTTTAGTCAGGGCTCTTTCTGTTGCAAGGAGCAGAGAAGCACATGTTAACCCCAAGTTAGAGGGAAGTTAACAAGGAAGCACATGAATTAGGCTGAACGCCTCCAGGAACTAAAGCGGCTATAGGCGCAAGCTCAGTGCTGCGGTCTCTCTCTCTCTGCCTCCGCTTCCCATTCAGTCTCCTCTGTGCAGCCGCTGTTCCTGCACCATTTATACTCGCTTCCCATGGCCCTTCCCTCCTTCTCGACGTTCTTACAGCTCTAGCCTCTGCCAACTGCAAGTTCCTCTCGTGTTCACATTCCTGGGACAGGACATCCACTTGGCCTAGTTAATCTTTTAATGGCATCTCGCACAGGGATGGATGGGGTGTCCCATGGTACACACCTTGGCCCCTTGCTGAGAGAAAGGGCTAGTTCCCTTAGGGAGTCTCGGCGTCTCCACTAAGGGCTTGAGTTGACCAGGGGCTTTGACATCTGCCTGCCTGTGGCTTCTCTTTGCCAGTTCTGGATTTACTTCTGGGGCCACCTGGTTCTGGTCATCCTGGCTCGTTTCTGTCTCACAGGTAAAGCATGGCCACTCCAAGCTGGTCTGGTGTGCTCTCGTTGGGAGAACCTTCTACTACTATCGGAGCCATGAGGACAAGGTACTTCCCGGTCTCCGACAGCACCTGTTCTCTCTTCCCCCAAACCCCATTTCTATGGCTCCACTTTCCCCTCTACCCCACCTGACCCACAGCAAGTACAAAGCCAGCTGGCCGGCTCCCTCGAGTGCGTGGACCATAGACACTCTGTGGGGTCTATTTTTCCAAGCAAACCTCAGCCAGTGGGCTGTCATCTCCCCTCCTCTTCTGTCATCCTTTCATGTCCATGATTCCCAGCCCCATAAGGCCTAGGGTCCCTAGAGAGGAGACTCCCTGCCCCCTGCAGCTCTCCCATTCATGGACAGCTTATGTCCGCAGCGACCCCTGGGCCACCTGCCTGTGCAGGATGCACGCATAGAGGAAGTCGATCGATCCTGTGACTCAGACGAGGACTATGAGGCTGGAGGAACCAGGCGGTTGCTTTCCTCACACTGCACCCTGGTGATCCAGCCCCCAGAGCACAGCCCCACCTACCTTCTCATTGGCACAAAGCATGAAAAGGTAAGGAAGGGGCTGGGCCCACATGGCCACCCTTGGACCTGTGGTTCTCATCTCTCCTCTCTTTCCCCCGATCTTCCTCACATTCATGTTGATTTCCCTCCTGGACATTTTGGCAACTAGTAGTCCCTGATTAGGAATATTCCTTATATTGAATTTTTCCCAGTGACCATCTCTTCACTGAGGCAGAACCACAAACTTAGACACTTGGGTTCGTGTTCATCTGATCCCAGGTCTTTCCCCTTGGCTTGTGTGAACTAAACCAGCTGAACCCTCCCTGGGCTTGGCCCCTTCAGGGAAGCCCCGTAGGAGCTGTTGCCTCCACCTGTCACCCCAGCCCCACCAGATGGCTTTATGTCCCCTTCCAGGATGCATGGCTTTATCACCTCACAGTGGCCGCAGGTGGCAGCAGCGCCAAGGTGGGGACTGCCTATGAGCAGCTCATTGGCAAACTGATGGATGATGAGGGCGACCCAGGTAAGGCAGGCGTGGCCGTCACAGCTGCATTAGAGGGTGGTGGCTGGGCAGTTGTTGGTCAAGAATCAAAGAAAGCAGTGCTGCGCCCTGATGCTGTTTTAAAACTGTCTGAGCTACAGAAGGGCATTCCCGCCCCAAGCTCCAGGGCTCCTGTCTCTGGTGAGAGGCTAAGGTGACTGCTCTGTCTCGGGGGAAGTTTGGGAAGCAGGCTTCCCAGCGACCTGGTCAATGTTTTACTTTGTTCAACCTGCAGCTTTACTGGCCGGAAAGAGGACTGAGGAGAGGAGGTAGCTGGTTAATCTATAGTTAGAGTTGTTAATAAATGAAGCCTAACCTAAGCCTGGGGTACCTTGGGGTCTTTATTTTGCTGCTGATTCTTAGGAGCCTGAGGCACTGACAGCACGCACCACACCCCCCTTTCCTGTAGCTTCACAGCTTGTTTATTTCGGGCTGGTACACACTCTCCATCCAGACCTGACCCTGCAGGGAGGGGGCCTCGCCTGCACACATGTGCTTGCCCTCAGATGCCCACACCTCGCCCCTCTGCAGCCCCACGAGCAAAGTGGTAGCTGCTTTCTTGTGAGCTTGGGGATGGGGTGGGAGGCGAGTTCCCTGGCCAGTGGTAACTGCTGTCTGCTGCTGTGCTCTGGGCAGACTCCCCCCTCTGGAGGCACCCCACACTGTGCTACAGCAAGGACGGGCTGTACACGTCCCTCACCACCCTGCCCTCCGAGGCCCTGCAGACCGAGGCCCTCAAGCTCTTCAAGGTAAAGTGGGAGCAGAGCCCAATCCCACCAACTGGTGGTGGGTGCCCTCGCTATGTGCCCAGGCTCCACCCCACGCAGTTCTTCCCACCATGGTGATCCTCAGGTGGAGGAGAACATGCACTTAGGGGGTGGCCCACAGGAGAATCGTAGAGAAAGGGGAAGAGTCCCACAGGATCCCCACCATGTCCTGTAGGGCAGGGAGGCCAGAAGCTCTGGGATTTCATTCCCGAGCCTGGGGAAGCGCCTGTGAAACTCGCCCTTGAGCCCCCACCTCCTGTGATGAACAGCAGGAAAGGGCAGGTATATGCTGTTTCTGGACTTGAGAGATTCTGACCTATTTTAGAATGTTCTTTGTGCCCATCTTGAATAATCTATCTTTTTTAAAAATGAGTATGTTTTGCTTATGTAAGAGCAACATTTAAAGAAGGAAAGATTCTCTCCCAGGTAGCCTTCTCAGCAAGCACGGGTGCTCCCAAGCAGGACCAGTATTCCCTCTTAGAAACATTCTCTGTGGTGAACTGGAGCCTCCCCAAGCCCTGGGGGGATGGCCCAGTCTGCCCACTGTCACAGGGACTATGATCCATGGGTGGTCAGGCTGCCCGTGCCCACTGTCATTTCCCTGCCAGTCCTGCCAGCTCTTTATCAACGTGCCTGTGGAAGCCTCCTCGGTGGACTACCACGTGTCCCTGGCCCAGAGGGCCCTGCAGGTCTGCCTGGTGCACCCTGAGCTGCAGAGCGAGATCTACTGCCAACTCATGAAGCAGACCAGCTGCCGCCCGCCTCAGAAGTACTCTCTCACACAGGTAGGAGATCCCAGGGTGAACAGCGGACAGGCGCCATTGGCCAGGCCTGCCCAGGAGGTGGGAGACAGAGGAGGTGACTAGGCTGGTATCCTCTGAGCCTGGTAGCCAGTGGGCAGCTGCAGTGCTCAAAGCTGCCTCGGCACAGCTGCCCTCCCTGTGCTCCTTCTGGGTGATGTCTGTGTACAGTCAGCTTGTGCGATTGCCTTTCTGGTCAAAGCCTGACCAGGCTGACCGTCCCAGTACCCAGAGAAAGTGGGGCTCCAGTTTGGAGAGCGTGCTGAAGGCTCTGTAGCTCAGGACTGTGAGGCTGGGGGGATGTGGACCCAGCACTCACCCCACGCTGCCTATTGCCCTGCAGTGCTGGCAGCTCCTGGCTCTGTGCGCCCCACTCTTCCTGCCTCAACACCACTTCCTCTGGTACATCAAACAGCAGCTCCAGCGCCACGCAGACCCCAGGTGAGTGAGCACCATTTCCCCTGCCTCCCTATCACTCCCCGCTGTGGCATAATTGAGAGTGTCCCAGGGGATACCAGGATGGATCCCATCACCCCCACCCTCTGAGGTTTGTTCATTGATCATGGAGCCTTCACCCTTGGCTGTATACACAAATGGGCATGTGGAGATCTGGGCAGGCCTTGGCTTCTATGCACACCAGTTCCCATGTGCATAGATGTTTAGTGGGACTCATTGCCTCCAGATTACCCCCAGATTTTCATTCTCCGTTGCCATGGTCATATAGCCCTGATGGCAAATTGACACCCAGGCCAGTCTTCAGGGGTTTTTCCACAGCCTGCCCCAACGGCCAGTGTGGTCCTGGCCAGGTCTGGGTTGGGAACCAGGGTATGAGGATGGCAGGGAGGAATGGAGTCCCTAATATTCCCTTCTTCCTTCACCTGTCTTTTCAGCAATGAAACTGGCCAGTATGCCACCTACTGCCAGCGGGCAGTGGAGCGGACCCTGCAGACTGGGGAGCGGGAGGCCAGGCCATCACGCATGGAAGTGGTGTCCATCTTGCTGCGCAACCCCTTCCACCACTCCTTGCCCTTCAGCATCCCCGTGCACTTTGCCAACGGGACCTACCAGGTAGGGGGCAGGTATATGCCCTGTCCTGAGTCTCCTTATATCCTTGTCCTGGGAGGAGTACCTTAGGGCCAGGTGGGTGCTAAGCCTCCTTAGGATTGGCAGATTCTTAATAGGCAAAATAGCAAAAGAATGGGCCTGGGACTCAGGGGTGGGAGGGGTGGTTAGTGCCAGTGTGGCAGGGGAGAGGAGTTTGAATCACAGGAGCGTTCCACTATTTGACGTCCTGGAAGTAGACCTTTTGAACCCATTGCATGAACAGGGAAGCTGAGACACTGACCAAGGAAGTGGCAGGAAAGGGCCTCCAAAAAAGTGACAGTAAAGAGAAAAGAGAGCTTGTGTCCCATACTGGTTTCCAGTGGGCAGGCTCACCCCTTAGGCACACACCGTCTGCATGTGAATACAGAGTGGAATGTTTCTTGGCTCTTGCATTAGCCCTTGCTCCTTTTAGCCAAGCTTTTCCACCTCTGGATGCAGACCCCTCCACGAGCCCTAGTGGACCTTCCTCAGGAAGCCCCCTCTGGGCTGATACATATCCCCTGCAGGTGGTTGGTTTTGACGGCTCCTCCACTGTGGACGAGTTCCTCCAGCGGCTGAACCAGGAGACAGGCATGAGAAAGTCGTCCCACTCTGGCTTTGCCCTCTTCACAGACGATCCTTCTGGCAGGAACCTGGAACACTGCCTGCAGGGGAGTGTCAAGGTGACGGCCTCCCCACTGAACCCACTGAGCTCCTCCTGTGCCACCTCCTGGTTCTGGAGTTTTGGTGGTGGGGAAAAGCCTCGCTGATGGGTGTCTAACTGTCACAGCCTGTTTGGTGCTGAGTCCAAGGTGCTTGCCTGCTTTCTGTGCCATCCTAAAATGTACCCATGTGGGCAGAGAAAAGTTGTTTGTGCCTTTGTCTCTGGAGAGAAGAGCTCTGTGTCCCTCTTTCCCTTGGGTGGCTATGCAGCATCCAAGGGGGAAGCTGCTTTTCAGCTGGTGTAGGAAGGATAGGGGGGCACTTCTCAGCAGCAGCCCCAACTGAGCCTACTGGTTACATGCTCGCACGTGCACACACACATGTACACCTGCATGCACATGCACACGCACACACACAGGTGGGCAGCTGTATGCCTAGACCCACTGGACGCTGTGTCGTACACTGGCACTTCACTCTCTCACTGTCTGCCAGGACCTATGCTGTGCCTACAGGCTCAGCCACATTTTTAGGAGGTAGATCCTTATGGTGCTTCTGTATTAAAGGCCTTTGAATGGGACTGAGGACCTATCTTGTATTGTGGTCTGAGAGTAGAGCCATGGCACATGTTAAGTGTTTGCGGGAATGTGCTGTAGCACTTGATGAGTGTGAGTTTTGGGTCCATGTCTGCTTTCTTTATGGCAGCAGGACAGAGTCTCCTACCGTCCGTTACCATTGCCTAGAAACACTATGACACGTACCTTCTTCATAAGTGTCAGGGCGTCTGTAAGGCTTTGTTACACAGTAGGCCTCTGGGTATATTTGCAGATGAGGAGAATGGCAGTCAGTGGAATGGAATTGCAGCCAGTGATATGAGGCCATGGTTTTTGACTGAGACCTGCCTTTCCTCGAGGGAGCTTTAATTTTGCTTTGCTGCTCACGCCATGCCCAGGCTGAACCTCTATGTCTATGAGGAAGCACAGGCACCTGGGGTCCTGGGAATAGGAGAACGAGGCCCCACAGGACCTCCTCGTGGTGGACAGTCATTCAACTCTGCCCTGCTGCTCTGCTGAGTCCAGCCTGCCTGGACCTCGTTCCCCCCATCAGGCGCTTTCCTAACTTTCCTCTTTTGCCTCTTCAAGATCTGCGATGCCATCTCCAAATGGGAGCAAGCCCTGAAGGAACTGCACTCCAGGAAGTCTGAGGGTGGCACTCGTGTTGTGAAGCTGATGTACAAGAACAGGTCCTGAGCACTGCCCCAGGGTGGGGCTGAGCATGAGGGCTGCCCCTGGGGTGCTCAGGCAGGATGGTCCGCAGATACAACACCCCATGGTGCTCATTACTGGGGAGCCAGGCCCCTTAGAAGACTGAAATTTTTTATGAGCACTAGATATTTAAGGCTGAAAATAAATTGCACCTCTACTAATTCCAGAAGTAGACATTCTGACTTTTTACCAATTTGAGTAAGAAAATTCCATCCCAGATAAGTCTCCAGGCAAATAATTTCCAGTAGTCTCTTGGCTTCTTAACTCATCCAGTTCCCTAATAAGCTGTAATTTCTGGTACCAGATTCCCTTCACCAAATCCCATAAGTCTAATGGTGCACCCAGAATTAAGCACATGCTACTGTTGCTATGAGATCTGATAGCCCTGAATCAGCTCCGTGTCATGCTTACTTAAATTTTTTGGAGGCAATAGAAAATAGGCTCCCAAAAGGTATAAAAAGAGTCTTTCTTTGGAAATCAAGATAAACAGATGCCAAGATGATCTCATCCTTTTGGGACCCCAGCTGACCTGGCTTCTCACCCTCTTCCCTGCAGGCTGTACTTCCGGAGTCAGGTCAAAGGGGAGACAGAGCGTGAGCGCCTGCTTCTCGCCTTCCAGACCAGCGGAGAGATCGTGGCAGGGAGGTTTCCTGTCAACAAGGAACTGGCTCTGGAGATGGCTGCCCTGATGGCCCAGGTAAGGTTCTGCTTAGGAATCAGGAGGGTCAGGATACCATCTTTGGACTCACAGGTGGAATGCACCACACAGTCTGGAAGGAGATTCTGCAGATCTGTGGGGCCAGAGGAGAGGCTGGCTTTGCTGTCCCTGCCTGTGGAAGAAGGTGACTCCTTATCCGGCAAAGCTCCTCGTTGCAGATACAGGCTGCGTGCAGAACTCTGGGTGTGGAATCCGGAGGCCTGGGTTTTGAGTTCTAGCCACTTCCTGCTGTGAGATCTTGGTCTCACTTGATGTGTCTATGCTTTAGTTTCCATTTTCGTAGACTGAAAACAAAAATACCTCCATACCTGCCTCTACAGGGTTGTTATACTAAATATGATTTTTTTAAAAATCCTTACCCAAAGATTCAACTATTGATTTTAGAGAGAGGGAAAGGTGGGGAGAGAGAGAGAAACACCGATCGATTGCCTTTCTGTATACTGCCCGACTGGGGATCAAACCCACCACCTTTCAGTGTGGGATGACACTGCAGCCAACTGAGCCATATCGGCCAGGGCCTAAATATGATTCTTAAATAATTCATATCACATAATGTAAGTGATAAAATTTGTGCTTACAAATTTTAAGTCAATCATTTTAAGTAAGGGAAAGGAACACACATTCAGACTTCAACTCTCCTCCCTGTCACCTTTAGACGGCCAACTTGCCAGATGTATCTGGGATATCTGTATGGTTCCCATGGGGAAATAATATTAGCTGCTCTTTAAAATAATAAACATTTATTGAATACTCTCTAGAGGGCCCTGTGTCAAATATTTTATATGTATTATCCCCTTTAGTTCTTAGTCCCACATAATAGGTGAGGATATTGAAGCTCAGAGAGTCTAAGTAACTAGACCAGGGTCACAAAGCTGGGAAGTAGCAGATCTGGGCTTTGAGCCACGTGTCCTACTCCAAAGGCCATAGTTGGAACTCTGCTATACAGTAAGTCAGTCCTCACTTAACATCGTCACCGGTTCTGCGACTTCACGTGAAATATCTCATCAATGTTATGTTATTCGAGGACCTGCTGTACTCTAGGATCTATAGCATCTTCAGTCTTGTATCCCATATTTTTGAATTGGAAGCCAGAATTTATGTTGTTTTCCTTTGTCTGCCCCTAATTAACTGGGTCTTTGGATAAGGCACTTAACCTCAGCTGGGAAATGGAAGTTGGTCTAGATAATCTCTAATATTCTAGGCCCCTTGTTTCTCTAGTGTCTGCGAAACTGGAGTTAAAGGATCTCTTCACTATAAGTGTTTTTTCACATCCATTCATACCTCATCAGTAAAGTTATGAAGTAATGGTTCATTTCAGCTCTCTCAGCAGCCCATCCTCACCCCTATTCCTATCCCACCCCTGCCATGTCCAGATTCTTGACTTGTGCCTCCATGTGCTTCCATCACAGGTAGAGTTTGGGGACTTGGAGAGGCCCCTCCCTCCAAGCCCTGGGGGCACACCACCTCCCAAGGCTCAGCATCACCTACAGCAGGTCCTAGACAGGTTCTACCCAAGACGCTATAGACACGGGGCACCCCCTGAACAGCTGAGGTAGGCTACAAGGTCTTGCGGGGATGCGCTGTGGGAGATGTGGGCTGCAGAGTTGAGCGGCCTCAGAGCTGCCACAAAAACATGTTGGGACTTCACTGGCACCATTTCTCTCCATCTGTCCAAACCAGGCATCTGGTAGATCAGCTGACTGCAAAGTGGGCAGCTCTGCACGGCTGCTCTCCTCCTGAGTGTATCCGCATCTATCTGACCGTGGCCCGGAAATGGCCCTTCTTTGGTGCTAAGCTCTTTGCTGCTCAGGTAAATGCAAGTGGTTTCCAGTGGAAGGAGTGGTGACCACACCCTCAGGAATGCCCAAAGTTTCTCCTGGAGCCGCAGTCCCTATCTGGTAATGTTTGAGTCCACTCTGCAGCACCTGCCTGCAAACTAGCAACCACCAGGGGTCGCTCTCTCTCCACCCATTTCTGGTCTCATTTTTATGGTCCAGAGCAGTTGTGATTCATTGCTTTGGAGCCAGGGTTATTTTATCTTTTCCTTTATTGACTTCTTTCTCAGTGCTACCCCTGGGACAAAAAGAGATAGAGTCAACTAATTATAAGGGCATATAACAGGGAGCCCCACTTGGTCTGGGAAGTTGGGGAAATATTCTGAAAAAGCTGACATGCCTACCTCCCCAGCCTTTTGGGGATTGCCCTACTGTAGTGCTGGCAGTGAAAATAGTTCTCCCAGGAATTGTCCACTAAATAGCCACTTTTCTTACTGGTAGGGCCTAAAGCCCGTAAAATTGCATTCTTGCTTTCTTACTTCTTTTATAGTCCTTGGGAAATTGATTGAAGCAAGATGCACTTCAGCTGGGAGAGACTGTGGGTGGAGTGCTGTTAGTTTCTGAGAGCCAGGAGAAAACAGCAGCCAGGGATGCTCTATTCTACAGCACAGCGCTTCCCAACCAGTGTGCTGTGGCAGGATAGGCTGTGGGTACTCCAAGAAAGTGATCTCCTCCCGCCTCAGGATTGTTAGTAGGTAGCCAGAGCCCCAAGGCCAGATGCCTCCTGTTTACTCCAGAATGCTATACAAATGTTTTCTAAGACAAGGAAAAGATCACTGCCTAGTAGCCCCCTGCATGCATCTTCTTCCTCACAAAGCTATTATGGTTCAGAATCCCTAGCTGTGGATGTCTGATGGGATTTTCCTGTTTCCCCAGCCTGTGCAGCTGTCTTCCAGGGAGAACGCTCTGGTGTGGATTGCAGTGAATGAGGGTGGGGTCAGCGTCCTGGACCACGGCACCATGGTATGGAAGGGTGAGGGCTAGCTCCCTGACCCCTCCTTCTCCTGAATAGTCTTTCCTTCTCCTCTCTGCACTCAGAGGCCTGAATTAAGTGACCATGGTCCGCCTACCCCCATCCCTTCCCCAAGCACCACTGTTCTCTAGTCTAGACAAAGCTTATAGACATTGGAGGTGTAGATCTACAGATTATGAGCACTTCAGAGTTCTCCCTTCCTGGTTAAGGCTCCCTGTGCTTGGAAGAGACAGGGGATGCTGTTTCCTAGCTCAGGAGGCAGGGGGAAAGTTTCCCCAGAACTAACTGGCTCTTTCCCACAGCAAGTGCATGTCACTTACCCCTACTCTTCAGTGACGACCTTTGGTGGCTGCCGGGATGACTTCATGCTTGTGATTAGATCCCTTCCAGACCAGAGCTCTGGAAAAGGCCACACTGAGAAGTTGATCTTCCGGATGGCCGCTCCCAAGGTGGGTCTGAGCGCTGCTAAAATATTTTACTCTGACCTAGTAGGGAAAAGGGGGTGGACTTGGAGCTTAGAAAAGAAGCTGGGGTTATGACAGTATCCCAGAAGAGCCCTGCCCCAAACAAAACTTTTGGCCATGTCTATAATCATGACTCCAGAGGGTTCAGGTGGAGTTGCATCTCAAGTCACTGCTGAGCAGGTAGGTGAGGGCTGGCTGGGGAGGCAACACTGGCCCAGCTACTCCTGTGCTCTTCACGTTATCTTTTCTAGTCTCTCCAGCCTCAGCACCGTGCAGGCTGGAGTCGGTGCTCACTTGCCGTTCTCCTTGCAGGAGGCCTAGGGCCAGGGCGCTGCCTCCTCAAGGTGTTCTCACTTAGTCACACAGTGGGACAGTGTGCACATGCTCCCCCTTAACTTCAGGTCTTGAATTCCATCCAAAGACCTCTTTTGCCTTAAGGGCTTTATTCCCACTCAGTACAGGAAATGTTGACTAGCAAAAATAAGAGTTACAAAGACTCAGAAACCTAAGTCCTGACTTACAGTTATGGACTCCCTCTGAGAGTAACTGGAAACCCGGTTGTTGTTGTTGTGTGTGTTTTTTTAATCATCACCCAAGGATATTTTTTTTCCAGTGCTTTTCAGAGAGAGTGGAAGGGAGAGATGGGGGGGGGGGGGGAGGGAAGAAACATCGATGTGAGAGAGACACATGGATTGGTTGCCTCCCACATGCGCCCTGACCTAACCTGGGCCGGGGAGTGAGCCTGCAACGGAGGTATGTGCCCTTGGCTGGAATCAAACCTGGGACTTTTCAGTCTGCAGGCTGATGCTCTAACCACTGAGAAAAACGGCCCAGGCAGAAACCCTGCTGTTTTCATCCAAAAGTTGGAGTTT
Source organism: Miniopterus schreibersii (assembly GCF_964146895.1). Lineage (NCBI taxonomy): Eukaryota > Metazoa > Chordata > Mammalia > Chiroptera > Miniopteridae > Miniopterus > Miniopterus schreibersii. Next base: position 176,794,903 of record NC_138101.1, read on the forward strand.
GCCAAATCTCCTCCCCCTTTTAGTACACTCCTGCCAAAGGAGAGGATACATAGACCCTTTCCTCCAGGGAGGCCCCCTTTCCTAGCTTGGAGCCAACTGGAGCAGAAATGTTGCCTCTCCTGTTCTCAGGGATACTGTGCACCTCAGAGGACCTCCAGACCGCTAGGCACCCATTTCATTGGGCCTCTGAACCTCACAGTAATGATCATCTTTAGGCATTTTCTCCTGGGAGGATGTTTTAAGAGATAAACTGAAGCCCAGGAAGGTTATGTACCCAGTGTAACAGCTGGTAAGTGAGAAAGCCAGTATTGGAGCCAATGCTAGTTCAAGTCCTCTGTTTCTCTGTTGCCCCTTAGATTGCAGAGGCTACTTTCATCATGGCCAGCTACATGAACCATTGCTCCATCACTGTGAACCCACGCACCAAGCCACCTGCTGCCCACCAGCCATGGGAACTGGCTGGACAGTTCTTTGCTCCTGTTCCATGCACTGCCAAGGAGCCAACGTTGCTGTGAATATTTCTCCTACCTTTCCCCCCCACCACCTGGTGCCTCTGGGGTTGGAGATACGGAGTGGGGCATGATACTAGTGTGATGGGTCTACCACCCTCCCCTGACTCCCGCCCTGGTTTGTTCTGTGAAATGTGAATTTCTGTATCATGAAGCCTTTATTCTCTAGGTGCCTTATAATGTTTCAGGGCCCAACTTTTAAAAATCCAGACCCAGTATAAAGACCACTGTTTTTTTCCGCAAGAATACTGAGCTCTGGATGCAGCCTGCTTCTAGACAGACAGGGGTGTTACTGGTTCCTGAGGGCGTCAGTGCTGTATGTCAGGGCTTTCCCCACTGATACCCTCAGGGAGGCTAATATTTTTTATATTGTATATGGTCCTTATGTGGGGATTTATACTTGAAGTTTTCCCAACATCCCTGAATAGGACTAAAATTTCCAATTCACCTGAACTCTGACAAAAGCCTAGAACTCGCTAAAACTAGACTTCCTTTCCCAAATGGGAAAGGTGTTGCCAGAGCTGGAGAAAAAGGAATAGCCACCCTTCCCCTCTCCCTACCACAAATAAATGCAGCTCCTATCGTTGCAGGACCAGGAGCTCCCCTGCTGAGATCGTAGCTATTCTCCCTCACACTGGACTATAAGCCCAACTGGGTACAAGCTAAGGCAGGGGTAGGTCTAATCTGACCTCTCCATGTCTCCTTTTAACTACTGGACAGGGCTCAGTGAAGGCTGTGCTCACTATTGTAGGACGAGGTGGTTGTCACTGTCTCCCTGCTCTTTGAAAGACCAAGCAAATGCACTCTGCTTTTTGCTGCTCTGTGAGCCACCAAAGATGAGTCAGAAACAGAAGACCCCTCGGGGCTCATGGGCCTGGATTCACTCAAGACTTCTGGCGAACTTCCGCTGGGAATTAGTGTGAGGACAGAGGACATGTGATGTCTGTGCCAGCCTAAGAGTATCAGGTGAAAAAAGTTGAATGTTGCTTTCACCTTTTGCCTTTCTAATGATGCCAGTACCCCCCTGTCCCCAACTGAGACTTTCTGCTGAGTGCAGAGATGATCTTTGTTTCCACCCTCCCCTAACAGAAAGACGAAAGAGTTCATTGGTACTGTGATTTTCCAACATTGGAGACTGAGTTTTATTTCACAGCTCTAATGCAGTTTTACCATTTGTCAATAAAGTGCTGAAAACTGTATGGTTTTAGCAGTAGCATCCAAGAGTCAAGCCTTTGACCCCAACGTGTGTGTTTATGTGTGTGTATGTGCGTGTGTATGTGTGTGTGTGTGTGTGTGTGTGTTCTGCATACTGCAGACCTGCTTGGCCAGAACTAGTGTATGTGAGCACCTCAGCAGCAGCACACTTCTCTCTCATCCTTTAAACTGACAAACATGATGAAAAAGAAGCTTATCAGCCCGGCTGGGCGTGGCCCGGTAGTTGAGCATTGACCTAGAATCCAGGAGATTGCAGTTTGATTCCCAATCAGGGCACGTGCCTGGGTTATGGGCTCGATCCCCAGCAGGGAGTATGCAGGAGGCAGCAGATCAATGACTCATCATTGATATTTCTCTCTCTCTCCCCCTCTCCCTTCCTGGCTCTGAAATCATTAAAGATATTTTATCTTATAAAAGGAAAAAGAAGCGCATCAGAGTGTCTGCCTCTTAAATGAACCTGACTTTGCAAGGCTTGCAGTTTTACAGCTGTCTCCCACTTCTGTTCCTGCCTTTCCCCCAGTATTTGGGATCTAGTTGGGACATATCTACCTCAAACAGGTCAACACATCACACCTACCACAGGCTTCTGAAGTACCCCTCCAAGGCTGGTGTAAAAGACAGAAATGACAACTGCAGCTTTGTAATACCCTGAGTGTCTCTAAGGCCCATGAGGATATTACCTACCTGGGAATGTGAAAAAAATTAGGATCCCAAAGAAAAAGCAAGAATAGAGCTGTGTTCATACCAAATTTGGGGGTCAAGCTATTTCCCCCACCCTATCTCCTTTCCAACCCTTTACGAATCCTCTCTTAGTTTATGAATTAAGCAAACAAAGGCTTCTATCATTTGCATGTATGTCCTTTAACATGTCTGGAAACCAAAGTAGAACTTCTGTCTGGCCTTCTGTCTCATCCTTCTTGGCAAAAGTTTTGGAAACCACACACAATGCTGAGTAACAGAAGAGTATTGATGTGCTTCATACCCATTACTGAAATGCCACATTCAAGTCTGTCAATAAATAGCGGCTGTGAACCAGGCAATTATGTGCATGTTTAGGAAGGAGATCTGTTTATTAAGAGAGTCATCATGAACTAACCCTGTGCAGACACAGGAGCTAGGGGGATAGAGACTAGTCTTTTGTAGGACATTTCTTCCTGTTAGCCCAGTACTTGAAGGGCTTGACTTTTTTCTTAACTTTTATACAGTTAGAAATTGTCTGTCTCAAGAGATCTGATAGCACTTTCCCATTGTCTTGCTCCACATATTTCAACAAAAAGTGAACCTGAATGTGCTTAGGAAATTCACAAAGTGCTCTCTGTCGACATGAGCTTTGACATGTCATTTCTTAAGGTCTCCCCTCGGTTGGTAAAGCAGGCAGTACCTTACAAGGGGAGCACTGAAATACACAGAAATACTTTGCTCGACATCACACAATGAGCTGGGTTTCCAGTCACCTGCTCTGTGGCTCTGAGATCCACTGCATTCATCTGATTCCTAGGACCATGTCCACATGATGGTTTAGAATCCAGAAACACACCAGCCCAAGGGCTTAGGAGTCACTTCCCACGGAAGACAGCACTGGCCTTCTGAATGCTGGGACTCATGGGCTTGGGGATGTGGCTTTCCGGTGTGCCAGGATCTCCTGGCAACTCCTGTATACTTCAATCAAGCAGTCCAGCCGGGGCTTCGCACTCTGAAGTCCAAAGGGGAGAAATGCACAGTCAAGATGAACATAAGAGAGTGCTTGGGAGTGCTGCATCCATGTGCAACCTCAGGCTCTCACCCACAGCAAGGGGTTTATTGGCACAGGTGGGAGCTCAGAAAGGCAGTTCAGGCCTTACAGCACCTTGCTGGAAGAGGCCCTAACTAGGCTCACAGCCCAGCTTGTGAATAGTGCGAAGCAGGGTCTCAAAAGACAGTTTTTAATCTGTGTAACTTTCACGACCTCCATCTAAGAGCAAGCAAGAGGAGTAACAACTCCTCTTGGAGTTGTTACTGGGGGGGGGGGGGGGGGGTCACAAGCTGTGAAACACTCTTCAGGAGCAAGAAGGGCAGCTTAACATGTAAATATTGAAAAATATTTTGTATAATGCAACGTAACAGAATGAAAAAAAAGTTACAGAATGGGAAAAAGATACGTAGAAAGCATGTTTAATAAAAGCTTGCCAGCAAAATATATAAATTGTTACAAATGCATATCAATATCTCCATTCTACTTGACTAATAGAGATATGGATAGTTTAAAACAAGAGGAATTACTAATAGGTAGATATAAGAAAATATGAAAAGTCTGTCATTTAAATAGATACACATTTAAAAATTTTAAATTCCTTTACCTACATACTAAACTAAAAAATAGCTAAACCCACTGTTAGCCAAGACTGTAGAAAAACAAGCACAAGTTACCCAAAGTATGGTAAAGTTGTCCAATCTCTGGAGCCAAATCTCAAACACTGAAAAAATCGATAAAGCTATTCATAAGCTTTAATAAAATAATTTTTAACTATAATGCAAAAGAATTTTAGCTAAGCTGCCTTAAATCCTTTGAGAAATAGGCAGTGAGGCAGAGTTAACTGCATACACAAATTATACACCTTTAAAGGAATTTATTACAATTGTTTGTATGTGTTTTTTTATAAGAAAAAAAAAATAACCTGGATGTGATTTCAAAAGCAACAGAGTAGCTAAATAAACTGATACTCGATATGATGATATAATTTAAAATAATTAGTATAATGGCCTTTGTAGATGCATGAAAATATGCATGTCAGATTTAAAAAGCAAGATACAAAACAGTGTGTAACAGTATGTGTAGATCAGTAACATCTACATAAAATCATATTGGTAGACTGACAGAGTCAAAGGAGATGAATGGTGATTTATACGCAGAAGGTGCTATATATTTATTTTTTTCTCTAAAATTTGTATGAACTCGTATTTCTGAAAGTCTATATTTGCCTCAGGAAGGAGCTTCTAAAATAACTAAACTCCTAATTCTCACTAAAAATAGCTGTCGGTTATCCTCAAATGTTCCTGACAACAAAAGTTTACATTGCTAGTGAACAGAAGTAGCAGTGGATATGCAGAGAGGGGGAGGAAGGTAGAGGATTTCTTTGGAGAAGAAAGTTAAGCAGTGTGTTTGGTGCTCACCTGGAAGACAGGTACTACTTGGGATATTTCATCTGGTTCCACCGGATCATTCAATAAAATGCAGAGGTAGTAAATCACTTTCTGCTGTAAGAAAATACACCAAATAGCAGAGATAAGTCAAACTTGTTTTCTTTTTCTTCAAGGGAAAGCTAAAACTTTTTCATAAATGGTTATCTCTAAGTAGAACACTTGATAGCTTTTGAAGTGAGGGAGAAGTATATTCTCATGCTTTTAATGAAAAAGACAAAACAGCAACAACCAGAGATGATTCTGAAGCTGAGCCAAAAAATAAAGTTGAAATACTGACTCCCTAACCATGGAAACCTGCTGTGTCTCTCTCTTTAAAAATAAAGGGACACCCTGGCCAGGCAGCTCAGTTGGTTAGAGCGCTGCCCCGATTTGCCAAGTTTTTGGATTCAATCCCTGGTCACAGCACATACAAGAATCAGCCAATGAATACATACATAAGTAGAACAACAACCCATGTTTCTCTCTCTCTCTCCCCCCTTTCCTCTCTCTAAAAATAAATAAGCAAATAAAATAACATAAAATAAAGTAAATAAAGCGATATATCTTTTTTCAATGTAAGTTCCACTTTTATGGGTTTTAGACATGCCAGCTCAAAAGGAAACACTACAAGTACTGGAATAGAGAGCCCTTAAATTTAATTTTTTGACATCTAATACTTTAGGTATTAAAACAGTTCAGATCCAGGCCAGAGAGGCCTGTAACACCATTTACATACTTACCATGTAAATAGCCTCATTAATGATAACATCCTTCACCTTGCCCATCTCAATGAAGGTGGTGCTTTCTTTGCCAGAGGCATAGGATGAAGTCATCTGGATGCCAAGGGAATCAATGATTAACAAAGTCTCCTGATCAATCTTCACAAAATGGAGGTAACCAAGCAGGCCTATGAGGGTGATGAAGATGGCAGCAGAGAGGATCATGCTGTTCTGAAGAGAGAGCCAGACATAGGCAGTAAGATTACCAAGTGGTCTTCTGCATATATCGATGTTTAATAAGTCAACTCTAGGCAACGCAGGAAAAAAGCCTCTGCTCTGGATAGGTCTGCGGAAGAGAACCTCCATCAGCAAAATATCCACCATCAGAGATTTTTTCTTCCAAAACTGCAACTTAAGGACTCAGGCCTTTTCCTCTCACACTCACTCCTTCAGAATATATAGTGCAAATCATGGCCTGAACAATAATAAAATGCTCAGCACAGTGTAACAGATACTACTCAACAACCACTGCTCCTTCCTAATAGAACATGGAGTGAATCATGATTGGTTCCCACTCCTGCCGATGACTGGTTTAAAAATGGACACATGAGACAACTCTGGCCAGTGATATGTGAGGGGAGATCTGCTACAGGGGCTTCTGGAAAACTAAGTCCATCTTAAAAAGAGCTCTAAGGAAGACAAGGTCTCTACATCCTGAGGTTTTGATTTCTGCAACTACTAAGGGACTCTGTAAGACCATGTGAAAAGGTAGGCTGAGGACGAGTAGAGTACACCAAGATGAAAAACACCCTCTTATGCCCCCTAGAGGCCTCCTACCTCCTGACTTCTTTTGTTAAATAATAGAGATATTGCCATTTAGGGCTCTTTCATTGTGTTGGGCTGTGACTAATTGATGTGTTAAGGGTTGAAAATGGTATATTTATTCCTTTGATTCTAAGACACATTTACAACCTTTTATCATTTCTGATGTTTTTCTATTGATGTGTGTTTCTTTCATGTGGCATTGTTTTCTTTTTTCTATAAAACTACTATATAGAAGGATGGCACAAGAAAAAAATCATCGACCTGGAATCAAAAGAGATTCAGTAATTTGTGACAGTCATTCCTCAAGGGCAGGAAGTATCTTATTATTCTTTGTTACTGACAAGATGCCCTCCTTGACCTAACTCTAGTCAAGCTCTTCTAAGCCTTGGCATCCATCCTTGTTGGGCCTGCATTGCCCAGTTGTAGCAAGTATCTTACTAAATCAGTTTAGCCTGAATCCCCCTTTACCCCTGATGTTTCCTTTTAGTAATTTCCCATCCACTGACCCCCACCCTGCTATTAGGCTATAAATTCCCACTTGTCTGTGCCACATTCAGAAATGAGCCCAGTTCTGTACTACGGTCTTTCCTCCTATTGCAATAGCTTTTGAATAAATCTACTTTTACCACTTTAGCTACTGACCAGCTCTGATTTTCGTTGAAAGTATCTTTCTAGATATGCCAAGGTTGCAGGTTTGATCTCCGGTCAGGGCACATACAAGAAACAACCAATGAATGCATAAATAAGTGCGAAAACAGATCAATGTTTCTCTCTCTCTCTCTCTAAAATCAATCAATAATTTTTTTTAAAAAAAAGAAAGCATCTTTCTACGTCTTTCTACCTCGCATATACTAATTGTTAGATCAGAGGTCTGCAAACTATTCGGGCATGTGATCTATTTTTGTCTGGTCCACTTTGAGCTAAGAATGCTTTTTACATCTTTTAAAGGGTTGTTTAAAAAAAGAAAGAGGGGGGAAAAACAAGAATATGAAAGAGACCTATAAAGCCTAAAATATTTACTATTTGGCCTTTTAAAGACAAAGTCTGCTGCCCTCTGTGCACGATGACTATGTGTTGATTAGTGGATGGAAGATGAAGAAATCTATGTGCTGGGCGTTTGACATTCCAGAAATATCTACTTTGAGTTAATTAAGTGTCTAGTAGCTAGTACAGTGTCTTGCACATAGTTTGCACTGAATAAGCATTAAGGAAGAATGGGGAGAAATAAAACTCAGTCCTGACCCTTAGAGATTTATTAAAGGCAAGAGTAATTCATATAAACTATTTTTGGAGAATACTAGGATACTATAAATGCCTAGGAAGGGACGGGAGGGGGGGGGCAGATTAAAGCACAGAGCAATGTCCCATGAAGACTTCCAAGGAAGCAAGACTTAATTGGTGCAGAGGAGGTGGTAGTTATTGATAGATATACTTAATTGATAAAAGGAAGGGAAAGAACACCACTCTAGGTTGGAATAAATAAGGTAAAAACCTGGAATTTTAACAGAACAGTGAATTCAGAAACTAGAAGAAGGGATGAAGAACAGTAAATGCTTAGAGAATTTGATCCATATCAGCCTTTCAAGAAGGTAATCTCTGCCCAAAACTTTATATATATAATATCTTTATTGATTTCAGAGAGGAAAGGAGAGGGAAAGAGAGAGAAACATCAATGATGAGAGAGTTATTGACTGGTTGCCTCCTACAAGCCTCCCACTGGGGGTGGAGCCCACAACTCAGGCATGTACCCAGATCAGGAATCCAAACGCGATCTCCTGGATCATGCTCAACCGCTGAACCATGCCGCTGAGCTACCTATATTATTTTTTTAAGTGAAAATTGTTTAATCATTTTAAAGCAGTCAAAATACAACATAAGACTGGTGTCTGAAAGCAATCATTTTGCCATATGCATCTTAATCTTTTAGTACCTACATTTTAATACTTCATTTTTCTAACAGTTCAATATTCATTTAGGTCGAAGGTAAGCCATGTTCTAATGAACTCCTTCATCAGATTTCTTCTCACTCCTAGCGGAGATTCGTTACTCTGAGGAATAGTTTTGAATAGGAGGAGAGATAAGAAATGTTGGTACACAGAGCCCTGAAGTGCTGCAGTGGAGTTTAGAGGAAGATGAGGTTACTGAGTCCTGGGCACTTGATGGGACTAAGTGGTACCATGATGAGAGAGATGAGTACAAAAGGGAGCTGGCATAAAAAACAAACTTCTCCACTTAAAAAGTTTGCCTAAGCAAGCCCTTCCCAAGGAGGAGACATCATAGTCTAGTGGAAAAGGAAGGGTTTCAGAGTCAGATAGCGCTGGGTTTAAAGCCCAGGTCTACTAGCTTTGTGACTTTGGATGTTATTACTCTTTCTGGGCCTTGGTTTTCTTCTAAGGTTGCAATGAGGCATCCAGTAAAGCAGCTGGGACTATCAAAAGCAGTGGGCATTTAATAAGTATCTCTTCCCTCCTCCTCACATGACCACATGGCCAGAACCTATAATTTGGAACAAATTAAGGCAGTGTTAATTATGTGTATATCTATGCTCTGGTAGCAGAAAAGCTAATGGATGCGGTAAAGGATGCAGTAATGGAAGCAATATCCGAATTATAGAAATAAATAGCCCTGATGTACTTAGCTCTGACCAGATCACTCCTGGAATAACATATTGCATTCAGGACACTACATATGAAATTAAAAAGGGCAATTAGGCTGGTTCCTTTTATTTGGGGGCTGTCACAAAACTACTGCACGTGACGCTCGCAATCCTGTGAAGCCCGAATGGCAGATATTAACTCCATTTTAGAGACGTGGAAACAGGCTGAGAGAGGACGAATGAGTCTGGAAATTGCGCATAGAAACGACCCATCTCTGAGATGTCACAATTCTTTAGAAAGGACTTGAAGTCGGGAAAGCGGTTGGGAGACGGTGGGGTCAGATTGCCTTGGAAAACAAAGATTAGAAGAACTATCCATATCAAGCTCTTAAATAACGTGTGTGTATATACGCACACGCTACACAAACACACACGCACACAGTGGAGACAAAGACAGTTTCTGGGAAACTACACATCGCGTGTTGTTAGCAGGGATGCCCCCGAGGAGTGAGCGATGGGCGAGGACCCACGCGGTCGTTCTCCTGACCCTCGAACCGCGTTACCACTTAAGGCACATGGAAGTTAACGTTTCAGGCCGTCGTGCAAGCACCAGCTGTATGCCGGGCGGAACCGGGGCACAGCAGCGACCCCGGAGAGGGAGGAAGTCCAGGGGCACACACTTCGCTCCACGTAATTTAAAGAGCTGTCCAGCAGCGGAATGGCGTCCCCAGAGCCAGCGACTTCTCACCCTCCGGCCCCACGACTGCAGGAGGATGTGGTGAGAGGTCCGCGCTCGGCCCCAAGACCCCAGGGATCCTTCCCAGATCGAGATCCGGACACCGACCGCGGGAGGGGCGGCCGGGCTTTACCTCGCAGAGGGTGAAGAGGCTGTAGGCCGCCAGCCACACGGAGCAGGTGACAGCGGTGAGCGAGCGCAGCGAGAGCCGGGGGCAGCTGAGGCAGAACTCCCGGCAGGACGGGGAGTAGTAGCGGCGCTGCAGGGCCAGGCGGCTGCCGTAGATGTCCGAGAAGCTCAGCTCTTCCTCCATGGCCGGAGGGCGCCCGCCAGGCCCAGCCTGGCCGGCCCGGGCCGCCGCTCTAGCCGCCCGCCCTCGCTAGCGGCCCGCGTCGTCTCGCCGGCTCCCGACCCACTTCCGGAGAGCGGGGTTGGCCACGCCCCTCCGCACGGCCGCGCAGCCTCAGTCCCGCGCCGGGAGCCGGTGCCGCCGTCGCGCGGGGCTGTGCGGCTCTCCCGCAAGGCTGGGCTCCTAGGGGGGCGACAAGTCAGCCGACAGCTTAAAACCGCGATTAAAGTACTTTTTCTTGATAAACTGATTTCTCTTTCTGAGCTAGAGTACACCCCAAGGAGACAGTCCGCAGGTATTCCTTTATTCTCATTCATTCACTCGGGTAGCTTCAGGTGCTGAGGGTACAGCGGCCAGCAGTATTGACAAGGTGCCTGCCTTCAAGTAGCTTGCTTCCTGGGCAGAGAGACAATATGGAAATATTTCAGAGAATGCTGTCGGCAGTAATATGCCCGGAGGGACGGCCTGGGGAATTTCCACTGTGCAGCCGGGAAAGCCTCCCTGAGGAAAGTCCCTGGAGCTACAGCGATGAGGAGCCGGACTGTGCTGCGGGGTCTCTGGTGGAGGAATTTGCCCGAAAAGCCGGGTGGGCTCGCTGGAGGAATCCAAAGGGCGGGGAGGCTGACGCGCGGGGAAGCAGCTGGAAACTGGCAAGGTAGGTAAGGGTCTGGTCAGGAGTTTGGATTTCACTGCCTGGCAGTTCTGTCTCCCAAACCCCTGCGTGGAGCACTGAGTACACAGACAAGCCCTAGCTGGGAGGTAAGCAAACGTGGAAGACGCAGAAGGTGTGGATAATAAAATTAATAAGCTCATGAGTAATTGCGGCCTGTGGGCCGAGAAAGGCAGCGTGGCCCGGTACAGAGTTATGGTGCTTCAGACCCGCGGCAGCAGCGCGTGTTAAAGAACGGATCCCTCTGTGTAGAAAGATGAATCGCTTAACTGGTCTCACCAGCTTTAAGTGTCTCTGATGAAAGTGAGGTTAAGTTTCTTCCTCTTCATCCAAAATTTTGTCTCCCTTTTTTTTCTAAAGGATTTTCTTCAAGTATTGCTTTGTTTTTCCAATTTGTGTATCCTGAATCTTACCAAGCAATACACCCCTCTCGCTTTGGAAAGTATCATGTGATGTATTTTACGATTATAAAAGTTATGTTTGGTTATTGTGGAGATTTTGAAAAATACAGAAAATAAGGAAAATTTAAACCACCCATATTTTCACCACTTAGAAATCAACACAGCCAATGTTTTGGGGGACCCTCTAGTCCTGGAGTTCCTAACCTGGGCTCCATGGATAAAAAGTAGTTTCATCTTTAGTTTTATTAACTTCTAATTAAAATTTAACCTTTTGATTATGAATGTAGGCCACAAACCAATTAGTATTAAAAATACTTGCAATTTTTGTCACCGATAGAAACCCCAGACATTTTCATTTTACAATAATTGTTAGTTATCTCAAAATGTCATTTCCACTCATCCCTACTTCAAAATTGCAGTAATTATTAGACCCAATGCTAGATCTTGTTATTTAATGTGTCAATAGAAACACATATTACTATAATGTTTAAACAGTTTTATAACTGTATCTTAATTTAGTTGTTTTTAATCCTATGTATTTTATTCATTTTAAAAACATTATTGCAATAAGGGAGAGATCCATTAGATTTACCAGAATTACAAAGGGTCTGTGGCACACAAAAAAGTTAAGAAGTTTTACAATATAGAGTCGTAGAAAAGACACCAAAATATACTTAATTTTTTTGAATATTAAATTATTAAGGATAGTGAGGTGATATAATTTCAAAATCTTTATAACCACTTTGCTCTGTCAGATCACAGCATCATCTTAACTCTGTTATGCAGTTTGGCACCTCAGTAGAAATTGAAACCTATGTATTTGCCATTTACCTAGAAGCCAACTGGGATATGAAGAGACAAGTTGTCTTGATAATGACCCTGTAAAAACAGCAAAGGGTGATTCTTTAGGCTTTCAGTATTGGACTTCAAAGTATTAACAGGACTCAAAAGTACAGTGGACTGTGTCAGAAAGGAAGGGCAGCTAATGAAAAGAACTTAGACTTAGCTATTGGCAAGTTTCTCCCAGGAAGTTTAATATCTTTTTGCAGGGTCACTGAAGGAGTCTCAAAACTAATTCCTTAGTAAATTCAATTGTGGAGAAGCAGGAAAAGGAAGCATGAGAAACATGTGTACTTGATATTTGTCAAGGTAGGCTAACTGCTATTAAAAAAAACAAAAAACATTTTAGTGGCTTAACACAATACATGTATATTTATTGTCTGTCTACAATGCCATTTGGGTGTTTCTGGTTCAGATGGCTGATTCAGAGACCCAGGCTTCTTCGGTCTAGGGGGGCCTCCTTATGGTCCTCTTCATTGGATCCTCTGCTTCCGGCAAACAGATGAGGGGCAAGAACAGGATCACACATGGGAGGATTTTATGGCCAAGCCTTCCACCTATTTTCCATTGGCCAGAACTCATTAACATGGTTCTACCTAACTTCGAAGGAGGCTGGGAAACATGGCCTATCAGTATGCCTGACGAGGAAAGAGAAGAGATTTGATGAACAACCAGTCAGTCTTTGCTGTACTTTCCAAAGAATTCTGGCTACAAGAACCAGAAATATATTTGAGTGAGTTGAGCATTGTGGTGGCAGTACATAGGACAAATCTGACTTACTTTTCATAAGATGGATAATTATTTCTACTGGCAAAGTTATGCTTGGGACCTGAGTGTCTGTAAATATGAATAATAGTCAAAACCTAATCAAATAATTCAGTTAACTTAATTTTTATGGTTCATGCTGGATTCTTAAAACCCGTTTAGTATCTGCTTATACTTAGGGATTGAAAAGTTGTTCTAAGACTGCTGTCTTATACTGTAGTTTTTATTTTATTTACTTCTTTATAATATACTGTGTTAACAGAGTAGGTCTCCTATTTAGGACCACTTACCCTAGGGGAAGAAAATTAAAGGCCCATATAAATATAAAGAAATCCCCAATAGGATTAAGTATTGCTAATTATACCTCAATTTTTTTTAAAAAAGCAAATGAAATTGTAAAATTTGTGGCAATTGAGTGAAATTGGTCAGTAAGTTAATTTACTTTGTATATAGCATATTTTATCTTTCCTTGTTTAGAATTCCATTTTGATTTATCTATATAGTGTTTGTGGGTATGTAGTGTTTATGTAGATTTTTAGTGGTTGCTCTAGGTATTACATTATATATACACAAATATTTTAGAAAAAACGGTCTTCCTCCTGTGTTTCTCCTTTACTCTCACACTGCTACCACACTCACAATACTTCTGACACCAAATGTGTGAGGGTTTTCCCCACCCCAGGAGCAATTTTCTGTGACATCAGCTGGTTGAGCATCAACACATGCACAAAGAGGTCACTGGTTCAATTCCCAGTCAGGGCACATGCCTTGATTGCGGAGTCCATCCCCAGTAGGCGGTGTGCAGGAAGCAGCCAATTGATGTTGATGTTTCTCTCTCATATCGATGTTCCTCTCTCACACCAATTTTTCTCTCTCTTCCATTCTCCCTCTCCCTTTCTCTCTTGAAAATCAATAAAAACATGTCCTTGGGTGAGTATTAAAAAAAAAAAAAAAAAAAAAAAGGTCTGCAATTTAGAATTTCACATAAAATTTAGGTTGCTGGTTCCCCACCCCCAAAATAACTAAGTTTGGGGTAGGGCCCAATAATTTGCATTTCTGACAAGTGTGCAAATGTTGATTCTGCTGGTCTGGGACACACTTTCAACACCATTGCCTTATAGTAATACCTACTTATTTTGCTAAGGCTTCAAAAACATTTCTTTGTTAAGCCAGCAGGGGGAGACAGGTATAAAATTTATCCTATAAAAATAAATACACTGCCTTACACTACTAAAGCTGCTTGGAGTTATGATGTTGCCATGGAGACTTCTGAAATATTTTGGAAAGCAGCATGTAAGTTGGCATCAGGAAATATTTGTCAGGTGTTTACATAAACACTTTTCTCTTTAAAAATCAATTTAAAAATTATTTTGGGAGGACTAACATCCAAGTTTCTACAAGCCATAGTGTCATAGTTAAGAATTTGGAATCTAGTCACAGAGCTCTGCTACTTCCAAGCTATGTGACTTCGAGAAAGTTTCTTATCTTTTCTGATCCTGATTCCTTGTCTTTAAAATAGTCCCTATAGTAGTATCCCCTTACCCCTGGGGATGCTTCAAGACCCCCAGTGGATGCCTGAAACCATGGATAGTACCAAACTCTCTATATACTGTTATTTATTATACATACATACCTTTCACTTAAAGGAAGCTTCTACAGCTTCTCTCTGGCATATCTGAGTTGCCAGCATCATTACTCTTGCACTTGAGCGCCATTATTGACTAAAATAAAGGTTACTTGAACTCAAGCACTGTGGCCATGCAATAAGGGGACAGTTGATCTGATAGTTAAGACGGCTACTAAGTGACTAATAGGTGGGTATCTTGTACATCTGTGGATATGCTGGACAAAGGATGATTCACGTCCCAGGTAGAACTGTGCAGGATGGTGGAGATTTCATCAACAACTCAGAATGACATGCAATTTAAAACTTAAGAATTGTTTATTTCTTGAATTTTCCATTTAATCTTTTTGGGCCATGGTTAACTGAAACCTGGGAAAGCAAAACCAAGGATAAGGGGGGACTACTGTACTTTATAGAATTGTTAGAGGGCTAAAAGTTCTTAGAACCTTTGTTAGTTGCTATTATTAAAATATTAATACTCTAGCTAATTGTTACTTTCAGCTAGTCCACATATGTTGCTATGTTTGGTTGTTGAGAACCAGTGCTCCCGTTATTCAGATAAAGAATGGAAAACATCTAGAAGGTAACTGTTTTGTAAATCCTAATCTCCCCATCCACAATACCTAAAATAGGTGGGATTTTATTAACATGCCTGGCCCAGAGAGCTCTACTCTAGATTTGATCTCCTAGCCTTCAATTCCCAAAGGTAAGCGCGTTTTTTGGACCTTGAGCTCTGAGACTGAACGGAGCCCTGGATGCGTCTTGGTCTTGGCAGGGCACTCAGAGTCAGGTCCGACCAGTCCCCGCCCAGCCAGCCCCTCCTCGATCAGCGAGGGACACACCTGTCCGTAGCCACGCTCCTAATGCCCGACCCTGATACTGGCTTTATGGTGGCAGCCTCAGGGCTTGTCGCCGGAGGGAGAGCCGGCTGGGTGGGGTGCCAGCGGTGAAGGCGTGTCCGGGCCTAGGAGCAGTGGGCGGGGCCTGCGGGAAGGTGTGCGGGAGGCTGGTTGGGGGCGCGGCCGGGGGGCGGGGCGGGGCCGTGACGTGTCCGGGCTGCGCGGCGCGGCTCGCGCACCCGTAGGTAAGCGCAGCGGCCGGCGGCGGCGCTCACTCGGGGCGGAGAGCCGCGCGGAGCCGCCCGTCGCTTGGCAACGTCTCGCGCTGCCCATCATGTCCCTAAGCAGAAGCCTCTCGCGTCTCCCGACGCAAGTGCATTTCGTTCTGAAAAAGTCCGTCCACTCGGTGGCTGTGATTGGAGCCCCCTTCTCACGGGGACAGGTGAGAACCAAGACCTGGCACCGTGGGGCAGGCTCTCCGCCCCCTGGAACCAGAGAAAGCGGGGAGGGGGGGTCGAAGAATTGTGGAGAGGATGGGGAGAAGCCTGGTTCCCGCGATTGGGCACCGGGAGAGCACGTGGGATGGTCTCCGCTAGAAAAGACGGACGGAGGGAGGGGATGGAGGGCGCCCTTTGTGCGACTCGGCAGGGTTTTCGAGCTGGCGGGTTTTTGCGCCCTCCCTGGGAGGAGCGAGAAAGTGGTGGGTCACGCTCGGGGTGATGGAGGAGAGGAAAGGAGGGAGAGGATGCCGCGGAGGGGCTGAAGGAGGAGAAACCGGCGTGAACCCCGGTGTGAAACAGTGGAGGTTAGAGAGCGATTTCTAAGAATTCAGGATTCATTCTCAGCATTAACTGGGAAGGAAACTGGCGGGGCAGGCCAGGAGGGGCTGTTTCTTCTCTTCTTGAAAGAAACCTGCAGCCTTGGGGAGCTCACTGGTAGAGAAGCCCGGGATCTGGCCCCTGCCAGCCACACACACCCAGCCACCAGATCCTCACCTGGCTCAGTCTGTCTTGGCTTGCGCTTGCCCTTCACACATGGGCCTTGGAAGGTTAATTTGATTCTAGTGATTGTTGTTTTCCCCTCCTTCCCTGTGTTTGAAATAACTAGACCTCAGGTGAAAATAATGATGTCAGATTTTTCAGAGGGATCTATTGGAAACTAAGTAGAGTCGTCTTCTCCTGGTTTCACCATCCAACATTTCAGTGACCCAGGGTCAACTGTGGTCCGAAAATAATAAATGGAAAATTCTAGAAATAAACAATTCACAAGTTTTAAATTGCACTCGGTTGTGAGTAGCGTGATGATATCTCAAGCAGTCCTTCCCCGTCGTGGCCGAGAGCAGAATCATTCCTTTGTGCAGTGTGTTCACCTGTATGCACCGTCCACTGGTTAGTCACTTAGCCATTTATCAGATTGACTGTTGAGATATTGCAGTGCTTGCTCAGCTAATCCTTATTTTATTGTCATAATTGTGCTACTTTATTATTAGTTGTTAATTTCTTACTGTGCCTAATTTAGAAATTAAACTTTATCTATTATAGGGTCCAGTACTATCTTTGATTTCAGGCATTCATGGGGGTGCCTTAGAATGTATTCCTTGCCCATAAAGGGGGAGACTATTTATAGTATAGCAGATTTTTGTGAACTCTGGTTGTCTTATTTTCAATCATCCCTCACATTTCACTGTATGATTTATGTGACAGAAAAGAAAAGGAGTGGAATATGGTCCTGCTGCTATAAGAGAAGCTGGCTTGATGAAAAGGCTCTCCAATTTGGGTAAGTGGTGGATCTGAGATGTCTGTGCAGGAAGGTAATAGACCAGTTCAGTCTTCTCTCTCATATCCAGGGACCGCAGTGTCAGCTGTGCACACACTTGGGAAGTGTCTCTCGGTCTTCTATTGGATTCCATCTGCAGCTTAAGACCTATCAGAGTCTCTAGGCAAAATCTTGTTGCAATTAAGAGAGTGTGTGGAAAGCAAGGAAGGAGAGAGAGGCAGGGTCTGGAACAAGCTGCTAATGACTGCAAAGTGGTGCTAAGAATGGTGCTAGCTCCAACTCTAACTGCACAGCCAATCTTTCCCCCTAAAATTCTAGCTTTCCTAACTCAATCATGATGAGGTGCTTATGACTCATCAGTCTAGCCAGTTTCCCTCTTTGAATCATTCATTTCTTCCCTAGGATGAATAGCTTTATATTATATTATAACCAGAGTCTTAGATTAGTGTTCCCCAAACTTTCCAGATTATGAAAATCACTCCGGTTATGTTCTCATTCCTGCTTTGAAACCTCCTCAGCTGATCATTGAGTCTATTCCAGAGGTGGGTCATCTCTTCCCAAAATACAGGGGAATGATGAAGTCACTGAAATCACTTTGAGTTGAGTGTGCTTCATATGCCTCTGGCTACATAGGGGTAGGGTGTCTTGGGTTGAATGCTCAAGACTTTTCTTGTTAAATAATTGCAGTTCCTTCTTCAATAGGGTCTCTTTCTTAATCATTTTACTCCCAAGTTTACCACCAAAGGTGAAAGATACATTGTTAAGATTTAGTCTTAATGTGTCACACATTACCTAATAGAGGAAGTTTTTATTCCCACTTATAAATGAGGATACTGTTCCTTTAAATCAGCTATACACATTATTCCTTTTAAAAAGCAATCTCTCGTCATCACAATTTTTTAACACTGGATAAACTTATGCAGCCCATCTGATAAACTGGGTCTGGTGTTGCTCGAATTGCTTGCTCATTGCTGAATTCTGCCTTAAGAAACTCCTGACAAGAATAGTTTTCAGCCCCTCACACAGGAAACAATATGCAGCGGCTGCTGCTGAATGGGGGGGAGGGCGCATTTGTAGCAGCCTCTCTTCCTCATGCTTTGCAGTTACTCGTCTTTTCCCGTCCCAGCTCATGGTATTTTTCCACACCAACCTGGGGCAGCCATTCTCCCTTAAATACTATAATACGTCCTCTGTAAACTCTCAACCTAAAATGATGGTGGAGCTTCAGTTTATTTGGTCTTCCCTTGCACTTTTAAAAATATATTTTTAGTTTTATAATTTATGTTCTTACCTTGTAGCTGATTGGTAGCCCAACTGGTAGCCAGAATGCTGGTGAGCAGTCAGAAATAGAATCTCACTGCATATTAATAAGATTGTGGCACTCAGCAGATTTCCAGCCTGTGGTTGGGCTAATCTCCAGGAACACGGTAGAGAAAAGTACAGAGAAGTTTCAGTGCTCTATTCTGAAATAGTACCAAAATAACTTAAGTCCTCTGAGTGTTTTCAAATAAGCAGCATGATCCAATTTTCAAGAGAGAGAAGACCCACAGAAAGGTTAACTTTCACAAATCCCTTTGTTCTTTGCCTTCTGCTCTGATGTCGCAGGCTATCAATGTTGCCATGGCATCAGTTAAACTTCCTGTTTTCTCCAATGAATGTGTTTGACCTGGTGTCTGGGCTCGGTTGGATACTCAGTGGGTCCTCTCTCAGGTTACGGCTTAATTTGAATATGTAAAGAGAACCTGAGTGAAATGAAAAGAGGCAGTTGCTCTGGCAAGGCTCCAAGGTAGTGCCTCGATCCTGCTTTGAGTTAGCTTCTACAGCCGTGGTCATTTGCCCTTTTTTCTTCAGAAGTAGAATCAGTGTTCTGTGGGGAAAGATAGCTGTAAACTAAGGTGAACACTTTGAGCTCTCTCTCTTGGTAGTTATGGTAATTTGAGCTTGCTGTGGTACTTAAAAGAGGTGACAGCCTCTGGCACAACTATCTAAATTAATGTGCCACTGTGACCAGGCCAAAAGCCCTGGAATTCAGGAAGCCACTTGGGATCTACTCTAACCCATTTGGGACATTTATTCCCATTTATTTGTCCACAATTTGGGACATTTATTCTTTGTGTTCCCTTGACGTTCCATCTAAGGACAGCAATCTCTTTGGTTATCGCCCAAGAATCTGGTCTGCCTTCAGCAGGAACTGATAAGAGAGCCTGAGAGAATTGTTTAAACATAAGGACCTAAGGTATGAGAGCTGTTTATCTGGGACAGATCGATACGTGAGTTCGGGGATCTGTATTTGCTTTTAGTGGTCGGTAGAGAATGTTAGCAGTCATGAGCTTAGTTACATGATAGTGATGCTTCACCAGCCTGGCTCTCATCAGACCATCCCACTGAAACCATCTTGAACAAGCTCACTGACTTGTCAGCTTTTATTTTGCTGGACACCTTTATTGCACCACTGACCACTTTATTCTTTTTTTTCTTTTTTAAAAGATTATTTATTTTTTTATTTATTTAATCATCACCTGACGATATGTTTATTGACTTTTAGAGAGAGACAGAGAGAGAGAAACATCCAATGTGAGAGAGAAACTTTCATCATTGCCTCCCGCATGTACCCCAATGGGGGATCGATCCCATAACCTGGGTATGTGCTCCTGACTGGGAATCGGGCCCACAGCCTTTTGGTGTACGGGACAACGCTCCAACCAACTGAGCCACACCAGCCAGGGCTGACTACTTTATTTTTTTAAGATTTTTTATTGATTTTTTTAGAGAGGAAAGGAGAGGGGGAGAGAGAAACATCTGTATGTCTTATTTGGAAATATGTCTATTCAGGTTCTCTGCCCATTTTTTAATTGGATTTTTTTGTTTTTTGGTTGTTGAGTTGTATGAGTTCTTTGTATATTTTGAATATTAGCCCCTATTGGAGATATTGTTTGCAAATATCTTCTCCCATTTGGTTGGTTGCCTTTTTGTTTTGTCGATGGTTTCTTTTGCTGTGCAGAAGTTTTTAGTTTGATGTAGTCCCCTTCGTTTATTTTTGCTTTTACTTTTCTTGCTTTTAGGGTCAAGTTCACAAAAACCCCTCTAAGACCAAGGTCCATAAGTTTAGTGCTTTGTTTTCTTATATGTATTTTATTGTTTCACATCTTATATTCAAGTCTTTCATTTGGAGTTAATTTTTGTGTACGGTGTCAGATAACAGTCTAGTTTCATTCTTCGGCATGTGGCTTTCCAGTGTTCCCAACACCATTGATTGGAGAGAGTTTCCTTTCACCATTGTATGTTTTGGGCTCCTTTGTCAAAACTTAGTTGCCCATATATGTGTGGGTTTATTTCTGGGCTCTCAATTTTATTCCATTGGTCTGTGTGTCTCTTTTTCTGCCAGTACCATACTGTTTTGATTATTGTAGCTTTGTAGTATTATTTGAAGTCAGGGAGTGTGATAACTTCAGCTTTGTTCTTTTTTCTCAGCATTGCTTTGGCTATTTGGTGTCTTTTGTGGTTCCATACAAATTTGAGCATTTCTTTGTCCTATTTCTTCGAAAAATACCATTGAAATTTTTATGGGGATTGCATTAAATCTGTACATTGCTTCAGGTAATATGGCCATTTTAACTATGTTAATTCATCCAGTCCATGAACAGGGAATATCTTTCCATTTCTTTGTGTCTTCCTCAACTTCTTTCAACAATGTCTTGTAGTTTTCAGTGAATAAGTCCTTTACTTCCTTTGTTTATTCCTAGGTAGTTTATCCTTTTTTTTTAACACATGCTTTTTCTTTTTTCTTTTTTAAATACATTTTTATTGATTTTAGAGAAAGGAAGAGAGAGAGAGAGAAAAACATCAGTGATGAGAGAGTCACTGATCGGCTGCTTCTTGTATGTCCCTCTCTGGAGTTTGAGCCCACAACCCAGGCATGTGTCCTGACCAGGAATCAAACTTCGATTTCCTGGATCATAGGTCGATGCTCAACCACTGAGCCACACTGACCAGGCAGTTTACCCTATTTGTTGCTACTGCAAATGGGATTGTTTTCTTCATTTCTTTTTCAGATACTTCATTATTAGTATATGGAATATACTAATTTCATATTTTTGTATATTGATTTTGTATATTGATTTTGTATCTTTCAACTTTATTGTATTTATTGTTTCTAATAGTCTTTTGGTGGAGTCTTTAGGGTTTTTTCTATATAGAATCATGTCATCTGAAAATAGTTGTACTTCTTCATTCCCAATTTGGATGCCTTTTATTTATTTCTCTTGCCTAATTGCTGCAGCAAGACTTCCAGTACTATGTTGAGTAACAGTGGCATGAGTGGGCATTCTTGTCTTATTCCTGATCTTAGAGGAAAAGCTTTCAGTTTTTCACCATTAAGTATATTAGCTTGTCATATGTGGCCTTTATTATGTTCAGGTACTTTCTGTACCATTTTTCATTGAGTGTTTTAATCATAAATGGGTGTTGTATCCTGTCGAATGCTTTTTCTGCATCTATTGATTT
This sequence comes from Miniopterus schreibersii, assembly GCF_964146895.1. NCBI lineage: Eukaryota > Metazoa > Chordata > Mammalia > Chiroptera > Miniopteridae > Miniopterus > Miniopterus schreibersii. The sequence goes on from NC_138101.1 coordinate 176,816,429, forward strand.
TTATCTTTTATTTTGTTAATGTGGTGTATCACATTAATTGATTTGCATATACTGCTGAATCATCCTTGCATCCCTGGAATGAACCCCACTTGATCATGATGTATTATCTTTTTAATGTATTGTTGTATTTGATTTTCTAGTATTTTGTTGAAGATTTCTGCATCTATGTTAATTGGATATTGGCCTATAATTTTCTTTTTTTGTGTTGTCCTTGTCTGGTTTTGGTGTCAGCGTAATATTGGCCTCATAGGAAGTATTCTCTCTTCTTCAATTTTTTTTGGAAGAGTATATGACCAAAAGAACCTTGAGGGTAGAGGAAGTTTCTTCTGCCCCTACAGTTGGCGTCACAAATTGGATACCTCACCAGCTGGGTACTGCTTATACTTGAAGTTCCTGCAGTAGAAAGATCCTGGGACCTCTAGAATGAGCAGACAAAGGTGAGAATTCTTGCCGAGGCATACTCTTAGATCTCTGTCTGCAGAGTGTGGTCACATACTCTTACAAAAATTTTAGATTAGAAGAAGATTTAGAGTCATATACCATCTAATTTGCATATATCTTTTGGTTTTTATTTTTTAATTGGATCTAAAGCTACCTACTTTAAAATGTAAATTGCCTCTACAATAAACAGTGAAATCTCAGGCTTGTGCTAGATACATCTTTCTAGTACATTTTCATTTTAATAGTTTTACATTTTAGTCTTTGCCTTTCAACCACTAATGGTATGTGTTACACACTTCCACACTTAACAACCAATAGGATAGTCCTCCATAATTTGACCCTCATCTACCTCTTTAGACTTATTTCCACCCACATTCCACCTTGTTTTCATTGCAGCTAGTATTGTGGGCATTTGACCTAGGCTCCACCAACACTTTGATTTGAAATTCAAGGAGAAGGGGCAGGAAAGAACTCATTTAGTGATGGCAGCAATTGGGCAGTAGCTCCTATCCAGTGTCAGTGGGGTCAGCCATGCAAATTGCCAGTGCCAGTCCCTAGTAGTGGAGGCAGCAGCAGCAATATCTTCACTATACCATCCTGCACTGTGACTTTTGGGGCCATTAATTCTGGCAGTGTGGCCTTTAAACCAGATTAGGGCCCTCTTAATTAAAGATTATGAGAATTGCCTGGCTGCTGTGGCTCGGTGTTTGAGCATCGACCTATGAACCAAGAGGTCACCAGTTCGATTCTGGTTATAGCACATGCCCAGATTGCAGGCTTGATCCCCAGTAGGGGAATTAGTAATTTGCCAATCCCTTAGCAAAATCCTACATCACTGATGATGTGCCTGAATAAAGGCAAATCTATAATAGACAGATTTCAATATAACTATCTCTTTCCTGCTTATAAAAGCAGCAAATAATTTAACTTACATCTTTTATTTTCAAAGTTATTTGATATCTAACCTTTACCATGTTCTAGACACTGTGCTAGGCTCTTGCTATTGTGTTATTCTTAATCTGTTAAAAGCAAATTATGATACCCGTTAAGATGGCTAGCGTGAAAAAAAAAGTGTTGGTGAGGATGTGGACATATTGGAACCCTTGTGCACTTGGTGGGAATGTAAAATTGATACAGGCACTGTGGAAAACAGTATGGTGGTTCCTCGAAGAATAAAAAATGTGATCCAGCAATTCCACTCCGAGCATATGTCCAAACATTGAAAGTAGGGTCTTGAAGCGATATTTGTACACCCATGTTCATAGCAGCATTAACCATAATAGCCAGAGGGTAGATGCAATGCAAGTGTCCATTTTTTGTAGGTAGTGGGAAAGGCACCAGGTGTTAGACCGTTGGGGTCACACTGGACCTGGGTTCAGCAACCTTGGTACTTGGATTCTGGCTAGGAAAGAATTCAGAGCCAAGACCCAAACTATAAGAGAACATTTACTTGGTAAAATTACAGAGATGGAAGAAGTAATTCCCAGAAGAAATGGGGTTAGGAAACAAGGGCCCTTGGAGCTTGGGAGTAAGAAAGCTAATGCTAGTGGGGGCGGGGGGAGGCTCCAGGATGCTCCTGATAGGGAGAGCACACTGGGTTCTCCGCCCTAAGGGTTTTAGGGGAGGAGTGTTTAGGGGTGTCCCAGGGGAAGATCTTAATAGAATATTCAGCAGTTTTCCAGATGTGTCCTTTCAGGATTGTGGTCTCCACTGATTGGTCGGTGCCAGGGCAAGGGTCATTATCCAATGCAGCTGGTCCTGAGGTCAGCTATGGCAGGTTTTCTTGGTTTTCTGGGCCTAGAGCTGAAATACAACTGAGGCCTAGATGTTATCTCTAGGGAGGAAAGGTCAGAGCATTCAAACCCCAAGACCATTATCAATATGCTAGGGGAGGAAAGCCCACCCTGGGGGCGAGGTTCCAGCCTACTATTGTCCTTTGCTAGGTACCCAGGGCTCTCCACCCTGATAACCTTCTGTACCTGGCCCATCATCCTTGCTCTGCTCATGTCTGTCTAACTGCCTATCACACATTGATGGATGAATGGATGAGCAAAATGTGGTACATACATACAATGGAATATTATTCAGCCTTAAAAAGGAAGGAAATTCTGATGTGTGCTGTAACATGGGTGAACCTTGAAAACACTGTGCTAAATGAAGTACACTAGTCTCAAAAGGACAAATACATGTTGTATGAGTCCACTTATGAGGAATCTAGAATAGTCAAATTCATAGAGACAGAAAGTAGAATGGTGGTTGCCAGGGACTGGAGAGAGAGGGAACGGAGAGATGTTTTTTAATGGGTACAAAATTTCAGTTTTGCAAGATGAAAAGAGTTCTGGAAATGGATGGTATTGATAGTTACAGAAAATGATGAATGTACTTAATACCACTTAAAAATAGTTTAGGATGGTTATTTTTATGTGTATTTTACTACAACTTAAAATATAAAAAAGGAACATTTAAAAGTAAGTTAGCCCGGCAGGGCGTGGCTCGGCTGTTGAGCATCGACCTAGGATCCAGGAGCTCGCGGTTTGATTCCTGGTCTGATTCCTGGTCAGGGCACATGCCCCGGTTGCAGGCTCGATCCCCAGTGGGGGGGCGTGCAGGAGGCAGCCGATCAATAATTCTCTCATCATTGATGTTTCTATCTCTCTCTCTCCCTCTCCCTTCCTCTCTCTGAAATCAATAAAAATATATTTTTAAAAAATTATTTTTAAAATAAGGAAGTTAGAATAAAAATTTATGAAGATCAAGGAAGGTTACTTGAGGTTGCAGCTTCTTCTCTTAGGGACATGACAGTATTGTAGGTGCAGTTGCACATAAGAGCGGAGGTTTAAGAAATTGGAGTGGCCACCTGTGTTAGTTGATTGGCTTTATCTGGAGGGAAAACAAACTTTTCATATCTTAACACAGGAGGTGGTTTTTCAAGTTGGAGTAAGGCACCTGCCACTTGTACCCATAGAAGATAGCCTATTACTGTGCCACAGGAACTGGGAGGTGGGGGTAGAGGGGCAGGGCTTAGATGTTCGCATTTCAAAAAGATGGTTCTCAGATCCTGAAGGAAACATTCTTGTGTTGTGAGACTGGCTCATTTAGTCATTATAAAGATTTACATACATTTGAAAAAGACAGAGAAAGAAATTCTAAAACAAAGAAGGGGAGAAGTCTATTCCCTTATTTTCAACAGGGACAAGTCTTTTCAATTTGTATCTACCCTTTCACCTTTTAATGTTCACACTGCCCTATTAACTTACACTCTTTATGTCTATTTTTTACAGTTAGAGTTGGGATCCAAATAAGTTCTATATTGATTGCTATCTCTTAAGTCCTTTATAGGTCCCTCCTCTGTTATTTCCTTCCTTGCAGTTTATTTGTAGAGGAAACTAGGTCATGTGTCTGCAGAATCTCTCAGTTTGGATTTTGCAGACATGCATCCCCATGTCGACCTATGACATGCTCTTTTGTCCTCTGTATTTCCTATAAATTGGTAATTGGATCTAGATCCTTGGTCAGATTTAGGTTCAATTTTTTTTTCCTGGCAATTTGGCTTCATAGGAAGCAGTATACACTTCCACCAGAAGTGATGTTATCAGTCATTAAATATTGCCTGGAATTGATCCATTGTTTCTGTTAGAGGTGAAGTCAGTTCTTGGTTCTTGAGTTCAGCGAAGAAAGAATTCAGAGCCAAGAACTCTAACATAAGAGGAAGTTTATTTAGCATGCAAAGCAAAAGTACAGAATTGAGTGAAGATAAGAACTGAGCGGCTGCTCAGAGAGCTGCCTTGGCCTTTTAGAAAGAAAGTCACAGGCAGAAGTGAGTAGTTAATTTTAAGAAACAGCAGGCATGGGAGAGGCCAAGTAAAAGTTACCTTCTGTAAAAGTACATTTACATATGTAAGGGAAATCTCCATTAGTAAGGGTGTCTCCCTCACTGTAGCAGGCCTGCATTCACTATTAATGTAGAAGGTAGGGACAGACTTAAATCTTCATAACAATCTTACCTTTGTTTACTGTGCTTTTCCTGGTAACCTCTTATAACTGACTCTCTTTATCCCCAACATATTTTGTCTTTAAAAATTTTTTTTTTTATGTCTTTATTGATTTCAGAGGGAGGAAGGGAGAGGGAGAGATAGAAACATCAATGATGAGACTTATTGATCGGCTGCCTCCTGCACACCCCCCACTGGAGATTAAGCCCATAGCCCGGGCATGTGCCCTGACAGGGAATCGAACCTTGAATCCCCTGGATCATAGATGGATGCTCAACAGCTGAGACATCTGGCTGGGCAACATCTTTTGTCTTTATCTGAAGATGGTCTTGAATGAAGGTGGTGGCTTCTGCCATTTTGGTGGAACTTGGTGTTCCTGGGTCTCTATCATGTATCAGGAGGTATACATGTTATTACATTTTATTTTTCTCCTGCTAATTTGTCTCATGTTAGTCTGATTATTAGATCAGTTAGAAGAACCTTGAAAGGTAGAGGAAATTTTTCCTCCCCAACACATCCTAGTTTTTTCCAGTAACTTCTGTTGACATAGAACATCCAAACCTGTAGAACATTTTTGTAAGAGTTTATTAGAGTTTGAGTTGTGGTGGAGGAATAAATTTTCCTATACCCTCAAGGTTCTTTCAGTTGGTCTAATAATCAAATAAACATGAGACAGATTAGCAAGAGAAAATAACCAAACTTAATTACATACATATGTATGGAAACCCTGCATACACGAGAGAGTCAGAGACCCCACATACATGAGAGGTTCAAAGACAAGAGAGGGAAATGGGTATAAAAGACATTCTGAGCTAGGGGTAAGGTATGGTGCCTTGGAGGCTTCAAAGGGTCATTTCAGGATAAGAAGAGCAGATGATTATTAAATAGAAGTTTGTCCTGCCCCATAGATAGTATAAAGAGGTTTTCTTTCTAGGCAAGGCCCCTAATTTAAGTTCTTCTAGGTAGCTAAGGGAGCAGCAGAACTTTCTCTTGAGTGCAGCTAAAGTTGCCTTTACCTCAAAACAATCCACATAGCACTGACGCACATCTTGGGTGGCTGTTATGAACCTCCACAGAGCTAAAGAGACGACACACTTGGAAGCAAGATTTTAACAGGGAAGATATTCCCGAGAATGACAGTTTTGCAGTTGCTTTTACACATTTGGAATTGAGGGAATGTAGGAAAGATTACAGAAGGGGTGGGGGTGGGAAGCAAGGCAGGGATCAGATTACAGGTAGGTAAGATTATGTGCTCTCTTGAGGGTGGCCATGATGCCTCCAAGGGGTCTGAAAAAGAGGATTACTCTGGGATTTTGAAGATGTGTTAACCTGGAAGCACAGAAACAATGGACAGAGCTTGCTTAGGGCATACTAAAAGAAGTTAAATGTTTGGGCGTGACTACCCACCATGACTGCCCAGTAAGTAATTTATGCTTAGATTACCTTGTGAGGTTACTTTCGTCACTGGACTTGTCAGATTTATTAAAGCCTCTTTGTCTTCCACACTTCATTCACATTGTGACTGATGGGATTTTCCCAGATCACTATTTCCTTTGTCTTAAAATGACTTGCTGTCTAGAAGCCATCTGGTTTCCCAGATTTTTAAGAATGTATGACTCAAAGAATAACTCATATTGTTTAACTCTTACAAGATGTTTGGCTACCAGTTGATGAATTTATTCAAGCTAAATTTTTGTAGGTGATAATGGCCAGTTTTTGCTCTCTTTTTGAAACATACTTGTTTTTTAACCAGGACCTGAGTAGCTAATTATGACCGCTTCAGGTAAGGCTGACCTCTAGTTATTTAGACAGATGTTGCATATTTCCTTCAATATCCAAAATAGCACAATTCAGAGGCCCAGAACCTAAGGAATTACTGTGGTTGGTTTAAATAATCTTTGAATAAATTTACTCTCTATTAATAACCAAACTCTTGATAGTGAGTATGTGTTAATATAATAGGTGTGATGGGGGGAGGGGGGAAGATCCTGGGTGGAGGGGATCCATGGGGGGGGAAGGGGGACATCTGTAATACTTTCAACAATAAAGATAAATTTTAATATATATGTGCTCAGATTTGAAGAGAAGAAAGATGGAATCTTCCTGGCTCCCTCCCTCCCTCCTGGAGGCCAGAACCAGGGAATAGGAAGAGAAGTAGAAAACACTTTCCTGTGCAACTCAACAGTTGAATCACTGCAAGGTGTGGCACTGTGGTTACGCATTGCACACTCGGGATCATTTGTAGCCTGTGAACTGTCACAATCTGAGTTTTGTCACCTTTCTCATTTTTCTATATTTTGCATCTAGTATAACACTTGCATAAGCCATAAGAGGAGGATTGGAAGTTATCTTACTCATCCTCAGTAATCATTAGCAGTTGGGATACATAGAAAGCTCAGAGAACAAGTCTAACTATTACTATGACAGACATCATTAGCAGACAGGTGAAGATAGTCAAACAGCTGGTCTCTGAGTTCAGCATCGATCTATGGTATATAGACCTTGTCTGTGTCTTGGAATAGCTGTCCACCTCCCATGTCCTTGAGGAGTCTGGCGCCCATTGGGTAGATGTCCATTCACAGTTATGCACCTGATGTGCTCCCTTATAATGAGGTTAGAGAATGTATTTTATTTGATGTCTTTTCCAATAAATAGAATCTCCAGGTGGCAGTCAGTGATCTCGAAAGTCTTTTGTGTTCTGGGAGCTCTGTGTGAAAGGAAGCCAGTACCTATCAGGAAGTCTTTTTTTTTTTTTTTGTCTGTATTGATTGCAGAGATAGGAAGGGAGAAGGAGAGAGAGATAGAAAATCAATGATGAGAGAGAGTCATTGATCGACTGTCCCCTGCACGCCCCTGCTGGGGATCGAGCCCACAACCCGGGCACGTGCCCTGACTGGGAATCAAACCTTGATCTCCTGGATCGTAGGTCGATGCTCAACCACTGAGCCACGCTGGCCAGGCTATCTGGCATTTTCTTAAAGTGACTTGGCAATAGTGTAAGATGTCTCCTTTCAATGATGTCAGCTCGTAAGTGCCTTCATCTAATTTAAGTCCAGCTTAAATGCACTGTGATGTATGAAGGAATGTAAAAACCAAAAAATGGGTTTCGCCAGGGAGCCCAGAGGAACAAGCAGCAGTTTTGGTTTCCCCATGCCCCCACTACTTGCTTAATTTACAACCATTGTTCACCCATACTATATATCCTAGAAGTTTTTTGTGTGTTTTTTAGAATTACTTATTTACAGTGCTTCCCAAGCAATTTAACATTTAAGAAAACCACACACAAGTCTTTTGAGATGTTCCAGGGGCCCTCAGGAAACACCACAAAGTTACTCCTACATATATTGATATTTTAACCCTTAAAACCTCAATTTCTAATGAAACCTAAGAAGTAAGCAATTAGCATTCTTTAGCTTGGCCAATTTATGAAGAAATTTTATAACCTCTGGAAACAAATTTCATAGACATCATTAATTATTAATATGGATTATTTTTGCAAAACCTGGGTAAAATGTATTTAATATCAATAACTCGAAAGATATGTCTGTCCTACTTAAACGAACAAACTTAAACTAACTTTTATTGACTAAGGATTAAACCTTAGATCACATGAACTTGAAAAGCATTTGAGTTAATTTCTATATTTCTGGGAATTTTAGAATTCACAATCCTTACAACCACTTGCCTTCAAATCACTTAATTTATTAAATTAATTTTAATAATATCATCCAGAGGTAGAAAAGTTACCTCACATTTGAAATATACATACATAGACACACACAGACAGAGAGACCATAGCCTTGAGGAAAAACTCACTAGTTTATAAAAATTTGGATCCAAATTTTGTTTTGTCAGTTGGAATAAGAAGACACAAAAAACAAAAACAACAGAAAAGAAGACACAATTTGTATCTGTCCTTGACAAATCAAGCAAGTTCAAATGCTCTTCCCCTTTGTAAAGGACAGCTGTGTTCAATACTGCAGAAGAATTGGGTTGCCACCTAAACATCTTACATTGACCCATTTATTTAAATCCTGTTTTTAAAGCTTTGAGGACCCAATTAAATATGTTTCCATTCATTCTGCCTGATTTTATAACTGGCTCTTTCTACTCATGCGTGTGAAGATTAGTTTAGGAGTATCAAAGGATCCTCATTTCGTCAAGCTTCCTGCAGGAGTGTTCATGGGAGGCTGACCGTGGTTAGGCTTGCTGGCCTTAGAGGCATGATTTCCCACATTGACTTTAGTTTCCTTTGACATCTGTAGAGTCTGAACAAACTTCTAGGGAAAACCAGCCTTTACATGCATGTCTCTGGATGAGCCAAAAGTGGTAGATATTCTGATAGGACTCCTTCATGCCCTAGAGGACATGCAACCTCAGCAACCTCACAAAGATTCTTAGTCATCTAAGAATACCCAAGATTTGGGTTGGGGAAGCAAGTGTCCTATCTCTTTCAGAGCTAAAGAGAGTTCAGTCTTTCATTTAACCAGCAAAGATTTTGTTCAGGCTCTCAGTAAACAATCCAATAAAAAGCTGAAATTAAAAGCAGTCACCCTTTTTTCCCCCTGTCCCTGGGTTATCTCTATCATTATCCACCTCGAGGATTTTATAAGCACAGCTCAAATAAATCAGGACCTGCCGCTTAAAGTCGGGAGGTCTGGAATTCCAAGAGAAAATTCATCCACTTTCACCCAGTGCAAAGCAGGGAGCTGGTAGGGCACAATGGGCCTGTGCTGGTACCTAGCTAGCACCAGGTTCTGGTCCACAGGATGATCCTGAGCGGACTTTTTCAGAATGTTGCTCACTGTTCCAAATAAGTTTCAACATCAGAGATATCCAAACCTGTAGAGAATTTTTATAAGGGTTTATTTGAGCCAAACTGGTGACATGCAAGGGGGCAAGATCTCAGATGCTCTAGAGAGTGACAATTTGGCAGTTTCTTTTATACATTTCGGATTAAGGAGGGAAGTAAGGAAAATTATATGAAGTGGGAGAAAGCAAGGTACAGGATAGTTAAGATTATGTGCTCCCTCAAGGGTGATTACAGAAAAGGTCTGGAAAAGAGGATTACTTCTGTCATTTCAAAAATGTATAAACCTAGACTCACAAGAACAATGGAGAGGGCTTGCTTAAGGCAAAGATAAACCTCTTATAGTCCTGTGCCTAACTACCCACCATGACCTGCTCAATTAGAATTTTATGGTCACATCACCCTGTGATGTTACTTTTGGTCAGACTTATGACAGAATCCCTTTTTCATCCACGTGGCCTTGGCTTTATACTCTTTTATAGGGAATGGAGAAAATTTGAGCTCTGTGTGGGAGCTGGACTCTTTAGGAACCATTTCAATGAGAAATCAATGGACCTGTGTTTGTTTTCTAATTCTCACCAAAAGGTCTGCCTTTAAAAATGATATAGCGAGCCCAGCCGGCATGGTTCAGCACTTTGAGCATTGACCTATGTATGATCCAGGAGATCACGGTTTGATTCCCAGTCAGGGCACATGCCCGGGTTGCAGGCTCGATCCCCAGTGGGGGGCGTGTAGGAGGCAGCCGATCAATGACTCTCATCATTGATGTTTCTCTCCCTCTCCCTTCCTCTCTGAAATCAATAAAGACATATTTAAAAATAAATAAATTTTAAAAATAAACATGATATAGTGATATTATAGACAGGTTTTGGGAAGTCTTAGGTTACACTATCAGTCACGGAAAAGAAAAAGGGTTGGGTGGGAGTGAAGGGGTTCAGAATAAGTCTCCCCAAAAATGTGCCTCTTCGGCATGTGAATTATTTTCAGCTGAAGTCAATCAAGGCCCCAAAGACTCAGCAAGAGCTTTTTACTTCCCCTTTAACTGCCTAATTGAATTTAGATAGAAGGCCTGGTTCAGGAAGAGAATTATCACAAGAGATAACTGCAAAGAGTATGGGCTAGGTTTGGTAAGGGGGGGGGGTGGGGCTTGGCAGGCAGGTCCTGTTTGTTCAAAATCCAAGGTGCTCTATTTCTGCCTAGTATGGCAAACACCTGTTTACCAAAAATTGGCGCTTCTCACCCTGTGAATTGTCTCCTTTCCCTATGAAGCTCCAATCACCTACCCCTTTCTCCAGTTATCTGGGGGAGTCGATTTTATCAGCCAAAAGAACCTGGACGAGAAGAAAGGGAACATTTTCTTTCCCTGCAGGAGAAAAACCACCAAGATGCCTCATCCAGTTGAACCAATATGTAATTCTTGGCACGTAGGCTTTTTAAAATCTGGTTTAATCCTTGTAACAACTGTGGGAGGTAGAACAAGCTTAGAAACTGTACTTGGTTGGGCATCTTGACTCCTCTAGGAAGTCATGGGCCAGAGGACAGGAATTCTTCCTTTGCATCTGTTGTGGCACTGGCCCCGCGGCGGCAGGATGGGCAGGAGGCGATGTGGCAGCACTCACTCTCAGCCCGTAGCAGTATGGAATGCGGTTTGTCTAATATTAGGTTCCTGGGGAGCTCTCATCATGGTGCTAGCCCAGGGTCTGGGGCACGGAGCTACACATCTGGACTGTTTACTGGCAGAGCTGTAGTCACTAGCCTGATGCGTCTCCCTTTAAATTCTTTCTGCAACAAGGTGGAGTATCAGGAATTTAAAAAAAGCAAGAAGGATCACATTCTGAAGAGTAGCACTTTATCCCCAGGGATTGTTGCTGTCTCCTTCTGTGGTTAGATACTGGAATAGCTTGAAGTGTGTCAGCAGATCATTTTTCATTGAAGCTCAACAGTCTTGTCCTGAATGAGGGAAATTTTGTTGTAGCGAGCCCTTTTCTTACCTTCACTCTTGCCTGCGCTGGCACCAGGCTGCTCGGGTGCCATCAGCTGACAGTCTGTGGAAGACCCACTATGACCTAGTGGGTGCTCAGAGGGTTGACATGAGTTTGGTTCATCGGGGCACACGTTACTAAGCCTGTCCCCAGATAGTGATACTCTCTGTTCTCCTCTGGAAAGGACTGATGTAGCTGGAGAAGTGCAATTATCAGGTGTTGCAGGTCATCTCAGTTACATGTCTAGAGCCAAGTTTTTGAGTTTATTTTTTATGCAAGGATCACATTTATGCAAAGGCATCTATTAACACCATGTTTGTATCAGTTAATCTTGAGGTTAACTCAATGTTGATGTTTGATGGACATGTCTGAAATCACTGGCCAGGATGCCTGGGGTCACCTTCTTATCAAGGCCGAAGGTGACACCTGGGCCTAAAATATCTTAGTATTCAGTATATTTTTATTGCCAGCACTGGGAGAGATGCAGTCTAGAGAGAGCTTTACTTTTTCCCACTGCAGGTCAGACATGAGAGCCCTTTCAAGTTGGTTCCAAATCTTTTTGTCATTTGAACTCCCAGTACCACTCTCCCTGCACAGTGGTCTTCACTGTGTCTGACAACACCTAGCTGTTGCACACACAACAGGAGAGCAGAGTGGGGAGGAAGGAGATGCTGAGAGTGCTGGTTGGAGTCTTCTCAGGGACTGTGAAGGGGTGAACTAGAACAAATATGTGTACTTGCATGATATGATCTCTTTCCTGAGTGTACCAAACATTTTGGAGACTGGGCCTAGGAAGCAAAGAGCCGATTTTTAGATACTCCAGGACATGTGGTTCTTGAGATTGTATAGCCTTGGGGAGTTAAATGCACTAAACAAAACACAGACCTCTTAATTTTATTGGTGGTAACCAAATGAGTTTACCTTAAATAACAGTCTCTTCGAAAGTTATTACCCGAATCACATTTTAGGGATAAGAGCAATTCTGTGTACTTCAAATGGGCTGAATGAATTCGGGCGCTCCTTTCCTAGTTTAGGCCGCCTCCAGGAACACTGCAGCTTTGTTTTCAATAGCAGGTTTTCCAGGTACAGCTTTGAGGTTCTAAGAATTAGCAGGAGCATTCCTTCATTTACAATGCTAGAATTCCCTGTGCATGGAGCTACATCTTAATGTACAGTGTTTGACTCTATAACTTTAAAATCCATTAGGATTAGTTGTCGCTCAGTACCAAATGAGACCTCAGTGTCTTTGTTTTTCTCCAGGTTTCACTGACTTGTTATTCCTGACGAGTCATAACACTCCATCCTATTCAGGCACAGTTTGAACCCTTAGCTTTTCTCCAAATCCATCTGCCAATGGACTGCCTGGGGCTTAGTGGACTCTCCCTTGTGTCAGCCCACTTTAAAAACCCCATCTCTCTTGACTTGCTGGCAGCCCTGGGAGCAGCTGGGGTTCCCCATAAGTGGAAGCCAGAGCAGTAGGGAAAATGAGTTATCTTTATACTATGGAAAAATGCCTGTTCACTCGTAACATTGTCTCCTGTGAGTCTCCAACCAAAGGGTGATTCCGGCTTGCTCTAAACAGCTGGAGCTATTTAACTTTGCCCAGTTTCTCCCTCCGCAGTATGTGATACCAGCAGAGGATGTGAGGATGAGCAGCTGTCTGCAAAGCATCGAGCATAGTGTGCTGTGTGAAGGCAGATAATGATGTTCCTTTTCCTTCTTTCCTATCGCTGGCTTCTTGCAGGGATTCAGTAGCAATCAGGACCCTAAATAGAAGTGCTGCCTGCAGACACCGCTGAGGTCAGGCGGGGCCGTTTTGATCTCTTCCCCAACCAGCTGGTTGCGTCATTCTGTTGATGCCCTTGTGTTCTCGTTTCACTCCAGTGGTGCCTAGAGATGTTTATCAAGGCCAAAGGTGACACCTGGTACTAAAAAATCTTAATGGCGTTCAGTGTATTTTTATTACCAGCACTGGGAAAGAAGCAACGAGGCTGTGGCAGTCTATATAGAGCTTTGCTTTTTCCCACTGCATGTCAAACAGGAGAGCCCTTTGAAGTCTTGTCATATGAGCTTCCTTGAAGTTTCAGGCTCATTCTGTCCTACAGTGCCTTCTTAAAAGAGAGGAAAGAGCAGCAATAAAACACTATGTCTCGCCCTGGCCAGTGCGTTCAGTGGTTAGAGCATCAGCCCGTGCACCTAAGGGTGCACCTAAGGGTTGCAGGTTTGATCCCCTGCTCTGGTTCAGGCGCTTGAGAGAGGCAACCAATTGATGTCTGTCTGTTTGCCCTTTTCTCCCTCCCTGCCTCCCCCTCTCTTCCTCTCCCTCCCTTCCAATCTCTCCAAAAAAGTAATAGAAAAAATACCCTCAGGTGAGGATTAACAACAACAAACATTATGTCTCATCTGATCTAGATTTGCAGATGAGTTGACCTGAAGCTCAGGAGAAGTTCAAGAAAGGGAGGGCCCCCTCGAGCAGGACAGGCAGATAGATGGCCCTTCCATACAGTATTTGCTCTTTCCACTATTACTTTAGGATCTTTAAAAATAAGTGAGACCATTCCTTGTGCCTTTTGAACCAGACACAGCACCCTGACAAAGTCATAGCTTCATTATTTACTCCGTTTATCGGGCTCTTACGAAAAATAGCCTCCCATCTGCCTCCCTACTCCTCAGAAACTCTCGCCTGTGGGTTGCAAATCATGCTCTCCACAACCTCATATTGCATTGCTCCAATATGCAAACTTATTGTTTCTATTAAATTGCTCAACTGTTTTCCAAACATGGCATGTACAGTTCTTCTTTCAGGCTCTTATTCACTCTCTAGAAACCAATGCTGGGCTCTATTCCAGCAGCCCTTTGAGTGCTACAATGCGCCTGGAACAGTAGGCATTAGAGGAGACAGTTCCTTAAACGCTATATCAGGATACATAGTATATTCACTGATTCAGCTCTGTAATGAACTAGAATAGTTGGGGTTACCAATAGTTAGGATCAGCAACATAAGTTTTAGTATTTGAGTTCTGAATCGCTTAAAGGTTATGGCAGCTGCCCTGGCTGGTGTGGCTCAGTTGGTTGGGCGTCATCCCGTGCACCAAAAGGTTGCCCGTTCGATTCCCAGTCAGGGCACATGTTGGGGTTCCAGGCAGCCCATCAATGTTCCACTCTCACATTGATGTTTCTCCCTCTTTCCCTCTCCCCTCTTCTAGCTCTTTAAAAAATTAATAAAAATATTAAATTTTAAAAAAGGTGATGGCAGTAGAATTTTAAAGTACTAGCTGTGGCAGAGTTTGCTAGCTACCTGCCAAAACCCATTTGCATCATCTTCTGGACATAACTTAGACCTGCGTTTGCTGGCTAATGCCATGTGAGCAGGAGTGGTGTGCCGCTTCTAGACCAGGGCCTTTAAAAGCAGAGGTGTGCCTTCCCAGGGTTTTCTTCCTCTCCCGCTGCCTTGAGCCTGGGGCCCTAGGTATGGCAGAGGCACAAATGAAAAGGAGCCTGGTGTCCGAATGGCTGCATGAAGGAAAGCCTCCTGCTGACCTAGAACATCCACCTGGATGTTAAATAAACAAGAAGCCAATTGACTGTGTTTGAGCTGTTGTTTTGGGGAGGGTTCATTACAGCGGTTTAGCCTACCCTAACCTTATTCAAAAGAATTGTATGGATTATGCTTATGCAGAAAGGTCTGCCAGCATAGTCAAGCCTATGGAGTGGGATAAGGGACTTTCACCATCAGGCACTTCCTTATCAATTTTACAAAAATTTTCTATTGCCAGTAAGGAAACAAAAGTTAGCAAAATAGTGCAAGTACAAACTTGACTTGTTGTAGGAGTCGTCATTCCTTGACCACCTCAATTGTCACTGAATTTCCTTTCACTCCTTTAGCACTTTTTCCCTAGTTCTTACCCGGAACTTACTGTGGAAATTAAAAGAGCAGAGTTGGGAGTCATAGAGGGTAGGCCGCTCAGGTAGGGCCTCTCAAGATATTAATCCCTTCAGGGCATCTGTCCCTCCAGGAACAGAAGTCTTGATGTGTGCAGAGCTCAGCAGGCTTTCAGACCCAGAGGTTCATGCTAACTGTGATGTACAACCCCAAATGCCCATGCATAATTATGGAGCAACAGCCCTCCCAGCACCATCAGGAAGCCCTCTTGCCCATACGAGGGCAACTGGGAAACTAAGTGAATAAGCAGAGGGCTGTTCGGTGAGCAAGGAATCAGACCAAATGGAGTTGCATAATCCAGCCTATGAATTAATCTAGTGATTCACTCCGCAGTTAACACATTTGATGACCAAAATCCTTTTATGAAATTCAGTCTCTCTTCCTTGGAGAGTGTTGCTGTGAGATTGCCAAATTCTCTTTAGATTCCTTTCTAGACTTTCTGCAGCTTCTGATCAGTAAATAACAGCAAGTCAAGTTCTGATTTCTGTCACACTTCTCTGAGTCTACATCCTAGATGCCATGACTGGACTTGAGTGTTCCCCAAGTTCTGTCACTTATCTACCAGGTTGATCACTTTAATTTCCACGTACTTCTTGGTCATGTGAGGATTGAGTTCGAGTTGTTTTCAAAAATTAGTTGTTATAATTTGATTATAAACCTTTTCTAATTATACACCTAATGTAAAACACCAGACATGCCCTGGTGTCTCATACCTAGTAAGAACCTAAATGCTTGATGTGGTTTAAGGAGGTGCTGAGATAAACATGGATATGGAAGTAGAAGCATCCAGGTGTAGGCACTGCCACTCAAAATCTGCCCAGCCCAAGGTGATGTTGCCAACAATGACCTTATAGACTTGAAAGTTAGTTCAGTCTTCCTTTCTCTTCAATCTGAAGTGTCCTCGCATATTTTGAGATTTAGTAAAGTGCATAATGACTTTACTCGTGGTTGGGTTTTTTTAAAATATTTCCATAAATGTTTTATTTGGTCTTTTTTTCCTCTAGATTCCCAATATGTCTGGCCTGTCATCATATTCTCCTACCTTCAGCACCTTTCCCCTTTCTTCTTATATAGTTGCCCAGATCATCTCTAGTTCTAGGCCTTTTAAATGACTATTATTTTTTTTAATGCAGTAACCAAAAGATACATACAGGATTCTAACGGTAGGTGCATCTCACCTTTGAGAATAGGATAAGGTTTTCTGTTTTGCTTCCAGTATGGATCCCTTTTGGTGGTGATCCCTTGGTTGGTCTTATGTTCCAGGTCACTGTTAAGCTCGATTTATAGGCCAGGCCACTGCTTCTCAAATTTTTACATTTATCAATAGTTTGGCTTTGGATTCAAGAAGTATAGCACAAAGCTGTACAAATTCAAGAAGGGTCCATGCTGGTCTTAATCCAAATCTTTAACACAAATCTCTGAAATATTAAGATGTCTCTCCTGTACCCACTATCCTTCCTCCTCAACATACCTAGACTACAGTTTAAGAAACGGGGTCTTAAGGATATAAGCTGTGGTATCGTTCTGTTCTCTGGTAGTTCAGACCCCTTCCTGATAGAGTTGGATTATTCAGTCCTCACCTTCAATGAAGCGAAGATGGAAAGACTAGTACTTACACCAAAGATAAAAATTAATGTGTAGTGACCGGTGTCACAGGTTGCTGGAATATGTGAAACCTTGAGACCTGGGTTTATAACATGTAAATTTCTGTATATGTATTTGTCCTAAATTAGCTTCCTTTAAATCCTGTTGGTATTTTACTTCCACGCTATAATTCTGGAATAGAGGTCTAATTGCTCCAAATTTTGTGATTGTTACTGTTCACATTTCTGGGCTTCACTTTCCAAAACCCCTTCATCTGCAAAATGGTGTTCCTAGTAGAATCTACCCCACAGGTTGCTGGTAAGTAACCCTGGCAGCCACGTTACATTTTGAATTTTACTGTGACAAAATGAGGATGATGTGCACTTTGTCACAAGTTGTTATTTGTGGCCCAGGCCACTAAGAGTTGTAATAACATTTCCAACTAATCACCCTCCACTTGTTTCCAGGCTGCCGCCTAAAAGACTTTGGAGATTTGAGTTTCACTCCAGTCCCCAAGGACGATCTCTACAACAACCTGGTAGTGAATCCTCGCTCGGTGGGCCTTGCCAACCAGGAACTGGCTGAGGTAGTTAGTAGAGCAGTGTCAGGTGGCTACCGCTGTGTCACCGTGGGAGGAGACCACAGGTAAGCTGGGAGCCAGGGGTGGTGGTGGGGGCTAGACTGCATGGGGCTTTGGGCTAATGAATTAGCTTGTCTCCATTTCCTGAGTAAAATACCCTTCAGAATTTAGGGTATGATGTAAAAAAAAAATTAACAAACAGAAACCCATATGAAGTAGAAAGGCCAGGATAGGACACTGTCATGCCCCGTCAGTTGATCTTAAAGCATAGCAGGAGGAACTCTGTAACAGCCTCCCAACTTCTTTTCCCCCTCTGTAAGAAATTTCTTCTTTGTTTTAGTGGACTTGCACGTAGCCCGCCATGGTTGCATGTTCAGGGTTACAATTCTCTGTTGTTCCTGAAGAAACCCATTTTTCTAGAGAAAAACCTGGCTGACTTTTAAGGTTAGCAATGCATATTAGCATTCTGATATCTAAGATTATGAGCTGCTAGAGGCACATGTGGCTTTCTTTGTTAGGACACGTACAGAAGTTCAGAGATGGACTAAACAGAGTTTTTAGACACAGTCCCATGTTTTGTGCTTACCTCTTGGAAAGCTTTCTCGAGAAGCTGTCTTAGGGCTTTTCATTTGGCTATTGGGAGAAATGGAAAGATTCATCGATAGGCTGAATTTGGGCCTTTTTTTTAATTTAAAGCATTTCTGCTAATAGGTTTGTTCCAAATTCCCCACTTGTCATATGAATACTGTATTTTCTACCTCCACAGTAACTCACCCCAGGTGACACAATAGATCCTTTCTCTCAGTGAATCAGCATGTACCTTACTAAGCACTGTTCTGATGTGTTTTCTCAAGCAGCACTAGGGGTTGTGGGAAACCTGTGAGCTATTGGGCCTAGATGAAATAAATACACATGGAATGAAAGTGAATTCTACAGAATTTCAGAGGAGATCAGTCTGATCTAGTCAGATTTCGCAGAGGAGTATGATTTGAGCTAAGTAATAAAGGTTTTTGTTAGGAAAAAAACGGCTTTTAAGTACTAGGAGTACTGAGCACTTCATATATATTTTCAGTTAACCATCAGAATAATGACATGAGGCAAATATAGTTTTATTTGATTTATTGCTGGGAACACTGAGGGTCAGAGGTTAGATAACTTACCCAAGGTCTAGAACCAGGAAGTAGAACGGATTCAAATCCAATGTGACTTTTATAGGCAATTAACTTTTCCTTTGAGATCCAATCTAGCAACTTTCCTTACGGTGCTTAGAGAGCTTTTCAGATCATTTAACAGAAGTTAGATCTTTGGTACAACTAGAAAGGCAGGTAGATGCTTCTTTATGAGTAACATTTTTAGGTAGAGTAAGAAAGTAGTCCCAGATTCAATTAAATCAGCTAGAGTGTAGGTCTCCTGCCTCTTAGTTTAAGTACTTCTCTCTCAAAGTTCATTTATATTGTCTTCTCGTCTATTTGGGGACTGCTTATCAATGTGATTGTCATAGTCCTTGCCTTTTCTTTTGTCTGTAGCTATCTATATTACAGCCCTGTCACTGCTCCCAATTTGCAATTCAGTGCTAAAACCTAAGCTATCTGGAAGGTTCCAGACAGGAAGGGATGAGCATAAAACCTGAGTAGCTATTGAACATATTACAGGAACAGGAATTTTTAGGTCACTCTGCTCCTTTCATATAGTACAACATACAGTAATTGCCTTAATCATCAAACCAACTCTAACTTAAACAGGCTGAGATTATTGTCCCTGTCTTCTAGGAAAGGAAACTGAAATCTAGATAAATTAGATGACTTATCCTAGATCACACACCTCTTCCTGGGGGGAAAAACAGCATTCTGAATTAACCCACTGCCTTTAGCACTAGACCATGCTATCCCTCAAAAAGGCCGTATGTGGAACATGCAGCTTAAAATGCTCTCTCGCATGCTATATTGACCAAGGATGGCTATAGTTCGTTCCTAAGATGCTTAAGCTGCATTTCCACCTATGTCAGATTCTTTGGTTACTGGGAAACTGGGCAGCTTTCCAACCACTGTTTCATCAGCTCTATTCCTACAGTTGAGATGGGACAGTTGGCAGAGACCAAGGACAAGGAAAGGCAAAAAATAGAAACAATGGTATTTAAATGTCATGCTAATGTATATAACATACAAATAAACTTGTATTTTATCCAGTGCTCTAAATGAGGCCTTTAATTGGGTTGCCCTGTTACTTTAAAGACTTGTTAAAGACTTAACAACTTTGATTTTTTTGTTTTAGAAAGTATCATGATATCCTCTGGTGAGGATTAAAAAAAAAAAAAGTATTATGTATTTTAAAAAGCTATAAGGATTATTTTTATCCTTAAAAAATTAATGTAACTAATTCTTTGAAAGTGATAATTAGATAGATCGCCCTGGTTTTCCTTAAGAGGTATTAAGCAATATTTGTGAGTTGTTACACAAAGGCCATATCCTTTAACTGGATTTCATTCTTGAACAAATATTTAAGGTCCTTTTCTGGGCCAGGGCTAATGGATCAAATTTTAGGGATTTGGGGGCAGTAATGACATCTGTCACACTGCAAGGAGGGTAACCAGTGGTCAGTTTTGACCCTTTAGAGCCTGCCATTTCTCCCTAACTCACTCAACGTTAACCTTTGGGAACTACAGCCCCAGGGATTGTCTCATCCCAAACCAGCCTTAGTCTGGGGCCCTGACTTTGCCCTGAGGGCAAAGTATGAGCTGCACTGGCCAAGGATATTTGTTACTGGTGTTTGCCAAGCAGAGGGCCTTGAAGATTATTGTACAGTTGACCCTTGAACAACTCAGGGGTTAAGGGTATCCCCCACCCTGCACAGTTGAAAATCCAGGTATAACTTTTGACTAACCAAGAGCTTAAACTGTCCTTGGTATCTGCATAGGACTGGTTCTAAGGCCAATACCAAAATCAGTGGATGCTCAAGTCCCTTATCTAAAATGGCATAGGTCAGTGCATACAGTTGGCCTCCACACCCACAGGCTTTCAGCCGTGGATTGAAAATAGTTACAGGTAGTTATTGGAAAAAAAATCCATGCAGTTCAAACTGTATTTGTTCTTTACAGCCTGGCTATTGGTACCATTAGTGGCCACGCCCGGCACTGCCCAGACCTTTGTGTGATCTGGGTAGATGCCCACGCTGACATCAATACACCCCTCACCACTTCATCTGGATGTCTCCATGGACAGCCGGTTTCATTTCTCCTCAGAGAACTACAGGACAAGGTCAGTAGGCCAAAATGAAAAGAAAGTTGAATGGCTTGCAGGGGCTTTGAGGGTGCAGTTCAGTAAGATTTCTGTGAAGGATAGGTTGCCAGTGGTAGAAATGCTTACCACTCCCTTCATATGTTCATCAAACATTATTATGGGCAGGCAGTCTGTTAGATGCTAGGGATATAAAGATGGTCCTTGCTCCCAGGGGGTTCATAATTGTCTAAGAAAGGAAGGTGGTACTGGGTAACTCTAGTGATTGATGCACCCACAGCCTGAAGACTTCTTGGTTAGAGTCTCCCAGGCCTCACTTTCAGGCCCATTGTCTAGAATCCCAAGTAAAACCAGGATTACCTCTAGGTAATATTTTTCTAGGCTGTTCAAGACACAGGCGTCCAGGCATAGACTAGAATCTGTTTATCCCTCCCTTCAGTGAGGGGTCAAGTTAAACCAGGAATAACATAGGTTATTCATTAGGCAGAATTCCTGTTCTGGCTGTCAGCAACTTGAGATGACAACTGTGTTGTTTCAAGAACTGATCTGTAAATAATTCAGTAACATGAAAAGGGCTAATCAGCAGTATTTCTGCTATTTAGGTAAGTTAATGAGAAACCAAGACCACCTTAGAAGAAAATTTTTAGTTATTCTTAAGACAGCTATACTGTGTTCTTCAGTTGCCTTTCTGAATCATTTCCCAGATCAAGTGTCTTGTATTGCATTAAGCATATCCTGTAGGCAGGAGGAGAAAGCAAACTGCATACAATGGGAAGCACATGGTGATTATCTTGGTGAGACCAAAACTTCTTGATGAATCCTGTTCATTCCTCTCTTCACAGGTGCCACAACTCCCAGGATTTTCCTGGATCAAACCTTGTATCTCTTCCCCAAGTATCGTATATATTGGTCTAAGAGATGTGGATCCTCCTGAACAGTAAGCTGACATATAGGGTTAAACTTTGGGCCCATCCTGGCCACTTATGTTCTATTTGATAGGTTGCTCCTTGCCTTAACTTTTGTAGATCACTATAAAGACAAAACCTCCTCTAAACGTGCATTTGATTTAAAATGCTGTTTAAACTAAGGATGCCTTCCTTTATATCTCATCACAGTTTTATTTTAAAGAATTATGATATCCAGTATTTTTCCATGAGAGAAATAGATAGACTTGGTATCCAGAAGGTCATGGAACAGACATTCGATCTGCTAATTGGCAAGTAAGTAACTACAACAGATGTCTACTTCTAGGTCCCCAGGGTAATAAAGCAGCTCCCAGGGGGCAGCACACTTTAGCTTTTCTCTTGAAGATAGTAGCTTTTCTTTCAAATAAAAACAAAACATGTACATATAAAAATTTCAAATAATTAGAAAGGGAGAATCTGAAACACAGGTCATATTCTTCCTCTGGAGTTGGGAGGGGGTTTCCTTGAAATCACTGCCTAGAGTCTCTTTCTCGTAAATTTCTCTTTAGCTCCATTTTTAATGCTTATCTTTTGAGATGAGAAGCATTTATTGTTCCAACTATCCCATTCTGCCTAGCCTCACTATTTCTTCATCTGAAAGTTTGTTTGTTTTAATCCTCACCAAGAATATGCTTTTTAAAAACTGATTTGAGAGAGGGGGGAAGGGAAAAAGAAACATCGATCAGTTGCCTCCAGTATGCACCCTGACCGGGAATTGAACCTGTGACCCTTTGGTGTATGGGATGACACTCCAACCAACTGAGCTACACTGGCCAGGGCCAACTGAAAGGAGTTTTATATTAAGCAAAACTTGGCAGTGGATAAAGATGGCAGATGAATGCTAATCAAATGCTAGTTTTAAGAGCATTTTCCCAGTGCTGAGTATTCCTGGACGATGAATGTAATTAAGTGCCACCTGTTAAGAAACTTAGTTTAGTATGTAGTTGTTGTATGTTAGTTTCAGCCACTGGACACCTGGGCTAAATTAGAACTGGGATATGATAAGATTGCAGACCTAAATCAGAGTAAGTTTAGCTGCTGTTACACTGAGAGAATAAAAGCAACTATAATCCAAATGAAATTAGAGTCTATCAGAGCCCAAGGTCACATGGAAGTGAAGAATTCCCTCTATTGACAGTTGTTAATGTAAGAGGCTTTAATGCTTAGGGTAAGTCAGAAATATAAATTGGAATTAGTCTGAGACACACAGAACAAATGGCAAAATTATGAAATGGTGTATAAAAGCTAATAGGCAAATACTCAGTAACCTCCAAAATAGGAAACCTGGAAATGTGCTGTATTAACAGAGTACCAGGATTAACAGCAACAAAATCAAGGAGTTGTATCTGTAGGGAATATGAATGTTCAGACACAACCAAATGACTATTCTCTTACTCTTCTCCTTTCAAGACAACAAAGGCCAATCCATCTGAGTTTTGATATTGATGCATTTGACCCTACACTGGCTCCAGCCACAGGAACCCCTGTTTTAGGGGGACTGACCTATCGGGAAGGCATGTATATTACTGAAGAAATACACAACACAGGTAAGTGGTGATCAACCTGTTCACTAGATAAGTAAATATGCTGAAGCCTCTATTCATGTCATGTAGACACTGTTTTTGCTTCAACTTGTTATAGCTAAAAGTCATGTAGTCAGGCTAATAAAGGATAGTAATTAGAGTTATGTTTGCATCTGGTTCATATAAAAATATGGTAATACCGAATAAAAAGTTGTCATCTTAAACACTTACTAAATACAATAACCTGCCAAATTAATTCAGTTCTTTGCATCTGGACTGTCTAAAGGCAGATTAAGATCAAAAGGCAAGGCCAAGTAGCTATTTTTACCTTAATTTAAGAGGTTGGCCCAGCTGGGCGTGGCTCAGCAGTTCAGCATTGAACTATGATCCAGGAGATTGCAGTTCAGTTCCCAGTCAGGGTGCATGCCCAGGTTTCGGGCTCGATCCTCAGTAGGGGGCATGCAGGAGGCAGCCGATCAATGACTCTTTCATCATTGATGTTTCTCTTTCTCTCCCTCTCCCTTCCTCTCTCTGAAATCAATAAAGATGTATTAAAAAAAGAGGTAGGTTCACTGGGAGTTGGGAATGTGGAGTTAAAGCTTCTCTTGAAGATATTTCAAAGCTACGATACCTTGGGTCCTTTCATGTTGGGTAAGTCTTAGACTGGATCCTATTTAACAGGAGCTTTAACACAGGGATACTGGGAGATGAACGACTGACAGAAAGATTAGTAAAATGAGTGCTAGATAATCAAGAGTGGCTACCAAGGGGTTACTGTCCCAAAACTCATACATGTTTGCAAAGTTTCCATTTCTGTCAGAAAGCTTCTGGTTTTAAGGCTACTTTACATGACCTTTAGTTGCAAAATTTAAACAACTACCTCATGATACTTCAACATCATCTCATTAAATTAGGGTCTAAATAGCAGAGACCGCAGACTGAAAGGTCCAGGGCTATAGGAAACCCTCGACTTAGTTGGGATAGATATGGGAATTGAGAAATGGTCTCCTTGGCTCTGGAGCCAACTAGTCTTAGGCACGACAGAAAGGAAGAGAGTTTGTCTATTAGATCTGACAGTGGCAAGGTAGTCTCATTCTCAGACCCACAATCTTAGACATTAATTGTCCTTGGGTTAGTGGCCAGTGACCCTGGGAGTTCAATCCTCCATTTGGGTTCCCAGTAACACCACTAAGAGCGGCTTGGTAACCTCTAGCATTTACTTAGATGGGGCAGTGGTCATACCTTGACCCTCTCTCTCTTGCTGTAATGTTACTCTATTCTAAAAGACTATCTATCATGATACTGTCAACTAGATACATAAGACAGTTTGCTTAAACTAATTTACAAGGTGGCAATAATCTGGAAACATGGGTAATATATATTTTTAATAGCTTAAACCCTTTTGATTACTTCTGGGCTCTGCTGAAGACCCAGCTTTAGTAAGTGGAACTCAGACACACAAATTCTCAGAGGTGCAGATGCATGTGCAGGAATTGGTAGATGTGCTACAGTAACGTGCCTGCTGACTGCAGTTTTGCACAGTGCACTGAACTATGCATTGCTAACAAGGGATGACATGCTGAACAGATGTAATGGCAGTGAGCACATCATGTACTAAGTTACTGTAAGATCAATAAACAAGTACGTATATTTATTCATCCATGTTTCCAGGCTTTATGGCCACCTTAAATATTCTCAGATACTTGTATTCTCGAATACTAGTTTGTTCAGATAACTCTTGAGAGGTAGATTAACTTCACTAAGAATATCCAACTAAAAAGTTAACTATCACAGAGAAGGGGGGGTGGGGGAGAAATAGAAGGCAGGTCTAGACAGGTTCTTTCGGTCTAATCTTCCCTTCTCAAACCCTCAAAGACACTGGAGTCTAAATTAAATATGGCCAGGTCATCCCTTCACCAAGTGTAAGATACTGGGTCAGTCTGATGGGAGACCTAGAAACAGTATCAGACATGGAACCTGCCCTGAGAGCTCAGACCTACAGGAGCAAGAGTAAAACCTGCAGGAATAACCATACTTCAGGGCACATGCCGCCTTAAGTATGCAGATACAGCATCATTCAAAAGTGGGAGTAGAATTCTGGTTATATGCAGGCAGGCACGTGGGAGGTTCCTTAATATTAGAAATGGCACACATTTTCGCAATAAGTACGTTGGAAACTCCTTGCCCCACTGCACCCCCCAAGCTTTCTTTATTCTCTCCAGAAAGCCTGACAGCTATGCCTCGTATGTTAGTTGAAGAGGGATGACTGATTTCGTTACCTTAAAGGTCTCTTTCAATCCTGTTCTAATATAGCAGTGGTTTGTTTTTAAAAAAATGTTTTTATTGATTTTAGAGAGGGGAGAAGGGAGAGGGAGAGAAACATCCACTGGCTGCCTCTGCATGCCCCCTACTGGAGGATCGAGCCTATAACCTTGGCATGTGCCCTGACTGGGAACTGAACTGGTGACCCCGAGGGACAGTGCTCAACCAAGCCACACCAGCCAGGGTGATATAGAAGTGTTTTAACAAATTCATACCCAAGAGGATGATGTGTAAAGGGCTTCCTGATAGTGGATAATTTTATAGTAGAAAATGACTTGGTTTTTTTACCTTGGCCTATTCTGTGCAGGTGGTACAACCCACACTGAAAGCAGCAGCCAGGGGATTTTCTGAGGTTTTGCCACACTTTGTTCTTTCAGGGTTGCTGTCAGCACTGGATCTTGTTGAAGTTAATCCTCAGTTGGCAGCTTCAGAGGAAGAAGCCAAGGCTACAGCTGGCCTGGCAGTGGATGTGATTGCTTCAAGTTTTGGTCAGACAAGGGAGGGAGGGCCCAATGTCTATGATCAACTTCCGACTCCCAGTTCACCACATGAATCAGAAAATGAAGAACGTGTGAGAATTTAGAAAATACTGTGTGCTGACACATGTTCATCACAATGGGCATTCCAGAGTTGTACGGTGTTTGAGGGGACAGATACTACATGGTCATCTGGGTCAATACTGCCTTAATGAGAACATTTGCGTATTCTCACAATTGTAAAGTTTCCTTTCCCTCTCCATTTTGGTGACCAATAATACTACTGTAAATGTATTTGTTTTGGGGGTTTTTTTTTGCAGTTCACAGGGTATTAATTTGTTGGAGTACTATGTACATTTAAAGAAGTCATAAACAGCATTTATTACCTTGGTATATCACAATGGTCTTGTTGCTGTTCCTTCACATTTAACTGGTTTTCCGTCTTCCCTCCCTCTTCCCACAGTCTGGCTACACAGTGCATCCTTCAACCGTTAGCTCACAGCAGCAATACACTTATTCCACATCTCTAACACCATTCGTTCACAGGGTCCAAGTTCTGGTCCACAAACCCTTCCCTGCAGAAGTTCAATGCCTGTGAAAGAATTTGTAATAAACCAGGCCTCCCAGGATGGCTATCTCCAGTAAGATGACAATGGAAAGTAGCAGCTTGTTGGTTGTCACTCTATAAACAGAAGCAAAGTGAGCAGTCAGAAGTCTGGATAACCTTATTTCTTTCCCTTAATTCATAGAGATTTGACTTGGGGCCAAGGCAGACTGAATTTCTGTTCGGTCTCACAGCCACTCAGCAGTAAGTATATACAGGCATACCTAAGAGATATTGTGGGTTTGATTCCAGACCACTGTGATAAAACGAATATAGCAACAAAGAGAGGCACATGAATTTTTTTGTTTCCCAATGGAATTAAGTTACGTTTACACTAGGCTGTAGTCTATTAAGTGCACAATAGCATTATGTCTAAAAAAAAAAATGTGCGTACCTTAATTAAAAAATATTTTATTGCTAAAAAATGCTAACTATCATCTGAGCTTACTGGAAAAATGGCACTGATAAACTGGTTGACATAAACCTTCAATTTGTAAAAAAACACAGTATCTGCAAAGCACAACAATTCAAGGTATGCCGGTATAAGGTTCTTTAGCTGGTTAAGTAACAACACAACAGCTTCTTTAGCTGCAACAGAGAAAACACCTCACAGAAATGTTGAAGACTGGGATAATATATACCAAAGGATAAAAATGGTTTTTGATGCTAAAATGTCTTCAAATAATAGTTCATTTTATTTATTTAAATCCTCACCCAAGGATATGTTTTTATTGACTTTAGAGCGCGAGGAAGGGGGAGAGAGGGGGGCATCGATGTGAGAGGTTGCCTCCTGTACATACTCGACCAGGGATTGAACCTGCAACCTAGGTATGTTCCCTGACTGGGAATCGAACCTGCAACTTTTTGGTATACAGGATGATGCTCCAACCAACTGAGCCACTTACCCAGGGCTACTTCCTCACTTTAAAACCAGCTTTTCTAGGAGGGTTTAGTTAGAAAAATAGTTATAATATGAAAAAATATACCATTTCTGAAATCAGGTTGAATCATATTTCAAAATAGCAATAACAATATCATCATCTAACCATATAGAGCTGCATCAGTTACATATACTGTGTGCATATGTTGGGAGAAGTGTTTGTGGCAGACTCTCCAGTGTTGACATCCAGCTCACCCATCCAGAGATGGGTCCTGAGTAACCAGAAGCTGGGTAGTACCTCCGACGCACTAACCACTGCGTCAAACCAGCTAGGGCTGCAAGTCACAGTTTAAAGCTCTGACATTCTTGGTTAAAAGACATTAGAGTTAAGAGAAATTAATTTTGTGACTATTTTTAAAACTTACTTTCTGGACATTGACCGAAGAATCTTTCGACTTTTGCTCAAGTTTTCATTTGTGTTTACCAGCTGAGAAGAGAAAATAGCAATTATTTCCCCTTCTTACAAAAGTTCACACTCTAGAATTTGCACATTCCTAAACTGACAGTGGGCATAAGGGGTATATGTTGAAATCAAACCAATTTCAAAGGTGGCCTCTGAGTATAATTCAAAGAAACTGGAGAGGACAAGACACTTTAGTACATGTCAAGTGGGTTTAGGAATTATTATATCCCAAGGCTGTGTGAGGGACTTCTGGGACAGAGCTAATCCTTGGCTATGCAAAACAGAAAGGCTTCAACTGTACCTTGCCAGTAACTGTGAAGCAACTTAAGACTTGAATTTCACCAGCTAAACTCCAGGAGAGTCTCTTGAATTATAGTTTGTTTTTGTAGGCTGGTGGATTATCACTCTTGGGATATGGTTATTTCTTCTTTACTCCTTTAAGAGATACTTATACTGAATTGTGAAAGGAGTTAATACTTTTAAGTCTTTTTTTTTTAACCTTTCCCTTTTGGTTTCCTGGTACTAATCTAGATTGCTGGAGGGTATTTCAACAGATGCCACCTGCCATCTGTCCCCAATCCCCAGTGGCCTTGGTAAGTTGATCTCTCAGATCATTCCTTGGCTTTTAAATTCAGCCAATCCACCTGGTATCTACAAAAGTCAAAAATCAAAACAATCTGTAAGTATGCTACCTCCTCTATGGTTTACCTTCAATTCAGTACTTTACTGTGAATTTTCATGGAGAAAGGCATCTTTCTGATTCATTTTAAGAATGGAGAATTACAGCCATTAAGATGTATCAGAAAATTATTGCAAATCCCCAGTGAACTATGTTTTCCCACTGAGGTCTTACCCACATATCTGTTTTTTGGTTTGGATTTGCCTCAGCATTCCACTGACAAGTTGTAATATTTTCAAAATTTCTATGCAGATGTATGGAAATGAATGTTAGTTTTCACAGCCTCTTAAGAGTGATAGATGAGCCATCATTGGCTTATTTCCATTTTCTTCCCATGGCTTACCTTGGGTAACAGTACAGAGTTACAGTCCAGGATTGAACCTCTACAAATTGTCAGTGGTACTATTTTATGACATGTAGAAAACAGCCTTGGTTCTAAATGACAGGAAAGCTAGGATCTTTTCAGTAGAAGATGCTTTCATAAGAAGAGCAGAATATTCCACTAGATGTAGGAGAAATAAAAACCTCAGAGTGGTAATACAGGAACAAAAGGATGGAGTGGCTACAATCTTATGTTTGTTTATTGACAATCTTCAATAAATGCAGAAAATAAACTTCTTCAGTCTTTTTTCTCCTCCAGTGATCGCTACGTCTTTGGGGTAAAATTACTTCCAAGGGGGAGATCTCAGCCATGCAAACTAAAAACCGAGAAAAGCGTAAGAACCTAAAAGGCCATTTACCCTGAATTCAGAACTGCCGTAGTTTTAGGCAGTAGCAAGGCATCGGGGTTTAATGGACCCACCTACTTTACCCACTCTTGCCCCTTTCCTCATCCACCCAAACTTACTCTATTCTTGGTACGTTCCAACTGGTCACGTTGGTCCCCCAGCTCTTCTATGATTTCTGAGCCAATCTGGTCAGTCTCTGTGGCAATCCGATGCGAACGCTCAATACTCTGGGTGGCCCGGTTCAGGCTGTCAGTGCCTTGCAAAAGCAATGCCCTCTGAGACTGTAGCCGATTCTGAGAGGATTATGAAAGGGAAATATTAGATTTCTTCCATTATAAATTCAATGCCAGCACAATCCTTATGAACACTCTTATGTAAGAAGGAATACAGTATGCAATAATTTTCATTTTTAAAAAATATGTTATTGATTTTGGGGGGGAGAGAAAAATACCCATCAGCTGCCTCCTGCACTCCCCCACTAGGGACTGAGCCCACAATCTGGGCATGTGTCCTAACCAGGAATCGAACCAGCAACCCCTTGGTGCACAGGACATGCAACCAACTGAGCCACTCTAGCCAGGGCCAATTTTCATTAGTTTAAGATAACCAAGGATGCCCGGCCAGCCATGGTTCAGTGGTTGAGCGTCAACCTGGGATCCAGGCGATTGGGGTTTGATTCCCAGTCAGTGCACATGCCCGGGTTGTGGGCTCGATCCCCAGTCGGGGGTATGCAGGAGACAGCCAATCAGTGACTCTATCATTGATGTTTCTCTCTCTCTCCCTCTCCTTTCCTCTCTCTGAAATCAATAAACAACAAAAAAGGCAGCCAAAAGAACAGGTTCCCAGATCACAAGTAACAAGAAGTCTTCAAATATGGCATTCGGACCTGTGCGTGAGGAAACTACTGAATGAAGCTGAACTAAACCCATTACTTTAGCTTAAAAGAAGCAGGAATAAGGCTTTTTAGTAATAAAACAGGTTTACAACTGATTAGGTTGAGAAAGAACAGGAAAGGACGGTAAAATCAACCTCAGCTTTGGAACAATAATTTTACTGAAAGTGGTATATATATAGGGTGGGACAAAAGTAGGTTTATAGTTGTGAATACACAAAACAGTTTATTCTTATAGTATTACTTAATTACTATATTACTTTCCACACAAACAACTGTAAACCTACTTTGCCACACTCTGTATATATCTAAATTGTTTTTTTATTTTCTGAAACTAATACTTTTAAAGCAAAATTATTCTTTGGACTTATCTCCTCTTTTTTGTTTTGGGTTTTTGGGTTTTTTTTGGTAGTAAGTGACCAAAGTTACTTTCACCTGTCATCTCCCTTTAACAAGCTCCACCTGCCTGCCTTTGTCCAGTTCCTCCCTTCACAAGTGAACTTAGAAAATTTTACACCATTCTCAAATACTCTAGTTTTGACATCAGCAACGCCAGGCCAGTAGCACCTGTTTGTCTCTTCAACTATAATCAGGATGAATCATGAAAGGAAATTTTTTTATTTAAAATACTATCAGTTTTACGCCCGGCCGGGTGTGGCTCAGCGGTTGAGCATCGACCTAGGATCTAGACGATCGGGTTCGATTCCCGGTCGGGGCACATGCCCGGGTTGTGGGCTCGATCCCCAGTTGGGGGCGTGCAGGAGGCAGCCGGTCAATGACTCTCTCATCATTGATGTTTCTATCGGATATATTAAAAAATAATAATAATAAAAAAAATAATAATACTATCAGTTTTTCTGCATACATGCAATCTGTTCTTCCATTTCTCTCCCATGCCACTTGCCAGGCCCTTACAACTTTGTACTATGGAATATGACCCCAAATGCAACACATTCAATTTAAGCTTTGTGAAGTTTTATTTCTTTAGCTTCTCTAGACAGTTTCAGAATACAGATTTTCAATCTAGTCAGTCAAACTATAAATCAGAATACTGGAGGAATCTGGCCCACCTTCTATTACAACAGAGCAAGGCATTAGCCCCTTCTTAAGAAGCATCATCCTGCCTTCTCTATCTAGGCTACTGGACATCTTGATACAAATGTAGAAGAAAGTTTGGGTTAATTTTGTAACAATACTCTGATAAATTAAAAACCTAAGTGAATTTGGGGGGCATGTATGAGAAAAAGTGGATCAATGGGTCAGAATACAGAGTTCAGACATAACACCTGTACTACATACCAAGCACTGTTTTATATATAAAGGATACAAAGAAAAGTAAATAAGCATATGGTTTGGGAAGATCTGCATTAAATACAGTAGGGATAAACACCCAAGGGAAGAAGCGGAACTGGATGCAGGAAAGAGGATAGGGTGGGGGAAACCAGAGTGTAGGATACACTGTAACATGGACTGTACTCCACAATATGGTTAATTCTTGTACCACAGCCCTGAAGGGGGAAAACCAGCTGAAGCTTACCATATGCTCATTCTCTACAGTGTATGTACCGTATTTCATGTCCCCTCGGCCCCCAGGTGTGGCTGTCAAAGGTGTATTTCTCACTTCCCGGTGGAGTTTGGCAAGGTCCTTCCGGTAGTTTCGAAGCTTAGACATCATAGGGTTACGAAAAGATAGGGGTGCATAACGTAGTTCCTCTTCCATCTCTGCCAGCTAGGAAGGCAGAAAATAGTGAGTCGACAGCCTCATCTGGGCATATGCATAGTTTGGACTAATCAAACCCAAGTAAGTACTCAACCTATGCTCCACATGTGGCACATTCACTCCACTATGACGTCTGCACAGTGCCGACTGAGCACAGAACAGGCATTCAAAAAGCATGTGATGAATGAGTGAGAAGACTAACAAGTATCTTATAGCTTACTAAACATTTTTATATACATGCATTTAATCCTCACAGCGAATCAACAAGGTAGGAAATACTATTTCTATTTCCTATGTAAGACTTGAAACCTGCTCAAGATTACACAAAAAGAGAAGTCAGGATTAAAATCTTCAAATTCTCTTTTCAGTATACTGAGTTCTTAGCCTGTTGTGGTTCAAGTGCTGTCATGAAGCACTCTGATGTCTACTGTTCAAAAATGATAAGGGTCTGGCATCAAGGGTCTTCCCTTCCTCCTCCTCTTCCTGAAAACCAATTGTTTGTCTCCATGTCAGAGATCACCATCAAGGGTCTTCCCTTCCTCCTCCTCTTCCTGAAAACCAATTGTTTGTCTCCATGTCAGAGATCACCATGGGTCCACATCAGATTTCCATCTTTCTGGAATAAGTAAAATATAAAACCTGAACATGTTCACAAGAGGCCATAAATTCTTCTCATCTGCCTAGGATGGGGTTAAGCATCAAACAAACTGGTATTAGCTAAAAGATTTTTTAAATGCTACCAAGATATTAACTAAAAAAGAAGACTGGTTCTGTACCATGGATATGCCCAGTTGTACTCAGGTATTAAGAAAAGTCTGTAGTACTCCCATTGTGAAGGAAAAAGTTTCCGCAGTCTGGTGGCCTGACCCTTCCTAAAACAGATGTGCAACAGAGAAAAGGGTGCAAGCAGGCTTAACTTCTCAGAACGTGACTGGAATAGGGAGGCGGTTCTTCAACAAGCAGGAAGGAAGTTCTCTGGTTTAAAAAGAATTTTTTCTCAGTCTACGCTGGGGCAGCAAAAATTAGGGGCAACTATTTCTACAGAGTACTTCTAGCAGGGACCTGGATTTTAGCCTCAATCTCCTGCAGGGTTTGCTGAAGATAGAGCATAACGGAGACTGAAGGACTCTTCTAATAGGTAAGAGCAAAGCTTTTTTTTTTAAGCCACAGATTAAGAGAAGCAGTTGTTAAACTGCTCAGCAACCTGGACCACTTCTGACAGCTTTAGGTTCTGACTGAGAACTCATCCTGACCATGCATGTCTTACCCAAGATACCAAATCCAACCACTATGCTGTCTTTTAAAACAGAAGGGAAAGTGGCTAGAACCACCTACCTGTGAGCTACATTTTTGTGACAGTAAGTTTAACAAAGAATAATGACTGATCTTAATGGCCATCTTTTTTTTTTCTTTTTTTTTTTAAAGTCACATGCATCTTTATTTAAACAAACTTCAGAGTAACTTGGTAGAAAAAGGGTTCCTTTGGAAATTTTTGTTCCTTCTAATAAGGACTGGTGACCAGCTTTTAAATGAGATTTTAAAAGACCACCCAGGTAAAGGTATGAGAATGCCCTTTACAACTCACATCAGGAATGTATTATCAAAGCCTCATTTCAGGACAGTCTTCTAAGGTTTATCCATTTGTTTTTGTAAACTCCCACCCCCAACACCCATCCCCATCCTCATTACTTGGCCTCATTTAGTCAGAAATAATAAAAATCAGGATCAATAGGCAGAAACAGTGAATATGTGATCAGGAAATAAGCATTACTTTCGGAAAAGATGACCACCAGGTAGAAGAAACAAGGACCATTCCCTGTCTCACCGTTTCATTTGCTTCCTGCTGCTTTTCATCAAAATCTCTGATCAATTTCTTCTTCTCTTCTAGAAAAGAAAAGTTTCAAATGCTCAGTCTTGTTTCCATACATTTGCACAGCCCATTCCCTTTGCGTAGAATAAACTCCCCATCCCTCCCTTGTTGGGGGTAGTACTTAATCACTCCTAAAAGGCATTTAGAAAAGTATGGGGACTTGCTATCACAACTGGGGGAAGGGGAGAGGGAGGGTATTACTACTGGCATTTAGTGCCCAGGGAACAAGAATATCCATGCTTGTGACAGTCCTGCATAACAATTATCTGGCCCCAAAGGCCAATAGGGTCCCTACTAAGAAACACTATAGGTGTTAAGTTAGTCATTGTCAATCCCCCCCAACCCCCCAATCCTAACAGAGAGACCAGGCACACTATCATCACTAAGAACTTTTTAACAATACTGGTTCTGAAATCCCTGTCCCCACCTTCACCCACATCATGTATCACTTCTCAAACCCTTAGCCATTGCTTTTCTGCAAAACAAACCCAAAACCCACCTACTCTGCTTGCTGGGGAAACTGCACAGTACGGCACTTGTTTCTCTGCCATATCCACTGGCGGTGGCATGGAACCGACTCACACAGAAAGTCATTCCCCTCTTGATTCTCTTTCAATCCTTTGTATCATGTCCTTTTGGTGCTATTATGTCTTTAACACCTAAAAATTACTACTATTCCCTTTTAATAAAAATGGAAGGGGCTTCAGCTTCAAAGCAATTAACGTTGAACCAAAACAGCATTGTTTTGCCTTCTCTGTATTTTTTTCTGATCTTTCAGATAGGTTCTACAGATTTTCCATTTAAAGTAGTAATATAAAATTTCCTTTTAAATAACTTCATGTGTTAAATGTATTTTACATGAAATAAGTTGTTATAAAGAAAACGATTAATAGTAAAAATGGTACTTGAACATGGCAGAAATGATGAAGGAGTCCTGGCATGCTGTCACCTGGTGAACATTGGACAGTGGAGAACTGCTGGTGAGTAAAGGGGATTAAGTCCTGGTCCCAGCTTTGGGCTTGGCTTAATGTGTAAGCTTGGATAATTCTCTTCATCTCTTTGGGGCCTGACCTTCCTTGGCTATATAGTGAGGTAGGTCATTCATTCATATCTAACAAGCAAAAATTAGTCCTATTTATGAGGAGCTTGATTTTTTTAAATGTTACATTCAAATGAATGTTCTCCCTGGAAATCTACTTATTACCACAAAGTTACCATTGCTTACAATGTTTTTTGAACTCATCTTTTGAAATTACCTTCACAGTCTGGGGATAACCTTCCTTTTTCAAAAAATATATTTTTATTGACTTCAGAGAGAGGAAGGGAGAGGGGGAGAGAGATAGAAACATCAATGATGAGAGTCACTGATTGGCTGCCTCCTACACGCCCCCTGCTGGGGATCGAGCCCGATATCCGGGCATGTGCCCTAACTGGGAATCCAATCTCGATCTCCTGGATCATGGGTCAATGCTCAACTGCTAAGCCATGCTGGCTGGGCTATTTTTTTATTTTTTTAAATAAATTGTGGATATATATCTATCTTACCATTTTTAAGTATACAGTTAAATGGCATTAAGTACATTCACACTGTTGTACAACCATCAACACTATTCACCTCCAGAGCCTTTTCATCATCCCAAATGAAACTCCAGTCATTAAACACTACCTCCCCATTTCCCCCACCCCCGGACTCTGGTAACCACCATTCTACTTGCTGTGTCTATTAATTAGACTACTCCAGGCATCTCATATAAAAGGAATCACACAATATTTGTCCTTTTGCATCTGGCTTATTTCACATGGCATAATGTCTTCAAAGTTAACCCATGTTGTAGCATGTATGGGACTACAGTCTTTTAAAGCTATGTATTTTTCATTCAGTGTGACTCTTAAATACATGCCAGCACTTCCACCATCTGAAGAAAGAGCAATCTTTTCCAATGCCAAAAACAAAAACAAAAACCCAGCTGGGTTGGGCTTATGGAGAGGTGGCGTGTAGGTACTCAATATGCTGTCCTAAAATTTTCCTGGATAATTTTGTTTACCCTGATTTTCACCTTAAGCCTTGACTTTTGAACCCAATCCAATATAAGATTAGTAATACCACTATAGTGCTTTATATGGATTTATACTTATGTTAATCACAATAGCATCTAGCATGTCAATTGTCTGCTGGTTTTTAAGTGATTATAAATCATTTGGGAGTGTACATTCTATATTCTCATCTTGAGATCCAGCTCCTCTAGAACAGGGAAATTTACTTTTCTTTTATAGGTCCCATAACTTCTAGAACTTTAAACCTGACAATGCACTTTTTACTATGCCTCATTCATTGTCATGTGACATCCCTTTAATATACACAAGGCACTACAGGTGAACTATTTCTCATTCCATACCACTCACAAAAACCAGGGTCTGTTTAAGAAAAAAGGAGAAAATTTAGCCATGGTAAATGGTCTGTCTGCACTTTGACCATCCTGATGAGGTAAGCACCAAAGCAACTGTTACTACCCCTGCGCGGGCGTTTTTTCAGCCACTAGCAGTGAAATAATATCTGCAATCAAGAATGGCTACTTTGTCCAGCCACTGTGGTTCAGTGGTTGAGCACTGACCCAGGAACCAAGAGTTCACCGGTTCAATTCCTGGTCAGGACATATGCCAGGGCTGTGGGTTCGATCCCTAGTAGAGGGCATGCAGGAGGCTGCCAATCAATGATTCTCTCTCACATTGATGTTTCTATCTCTCTCTCCTTCTCCCTTCCTCTCTCTGAAACCAATAAAAACATATTAAAAAACAAAACAGCAGGTCTGCATACTGGGTGGAATGGTCACCAGAAACAAGAGTGAGCCACTCCAACACTACTCCTACCCCACACACCTTCCCAAGCCAATCATATGTGAGTCACTCACATGGAGACTAATTCTGTTTGGTAAACTAGGTGGATGGCAGCCCCATGTCCTGGACATGAAATAAAATACAAGCAGTCAGCTCTGAAAGACAGCTAGAGGAAGCCTACCTTAATGTTCTACAAGATTACAGTCTCTCTTCCTAATTACCAGCTCAAGAATGACTACCGTTGGCCCATACAGAACTGTGGAAACAACTATAGTTTCACCAGGATCTTTAAAATATGTGACTAATTTGCTTCTGGCGCCCCACAGTGGCATTTCTAAGACCTACACCCTCTATTTGCAGACCGCTATAATTTTCTCATACCATGTAGAAGTTAAAACCACCCGATCCCTCTAAGCCTGTTTTCTCATCTGTAAATAGAAAATATAACAGTACTGACCTCAAAGGGTGGTCTGAAGGGGTTAAAAGAGATAGTGCACATAACAAGCACTGAGCGTATATTAAGGGTCCAATAAATAGTTAACTACCATTGTTTTTTAAAGTAAATCCTTAGATTTAGAACTAAGAGCAAAAATAAAATCACCAAAGAATATGTAAGTGTTGGAAAAATTAAAATTCTGCAGTCAATGAGTAATTGGTATTTATCAACCTGTTGCATAGGGTCCTCCATGGTGATTATTTTTTCTGGTTCCCAAAATAACGACGTCTCACATATAGATATTGAAATTTAAATGAATTAAAATAAAAAACTTTCAAACTTTACACCACTAAGACATGTGGGGAAATGCCTTAAGGGGCTACAAAACCGAAAATAAATCATGACTATAGGCACACGTTCTTTAATAATTGGGTAAGAATTTACAGCAATCTGAGGTATTTGGAGAGACCTTTTCAGATCCTGCAAAACTAAGACTAAAAATTATGGCTGTATATAACAATATAATATTAAATGGATTAATAATGATCACATATAATAAAGGATTGTCATTGCCATACAAACGTCCTAAAACAGACACATTGTGTCTGCTATCCTTTGTTTTAACAGGTATATATACAACCATTTTAAAGTGATGAAAATGTGGAAGATGGTAGACTAGAAATAAAACCACATTCGCCCGGCCGGGCGTGGCTCAGCAGTTGAACATTGACCTAGGATCTAGGCGATCGGGGTTCGATTCCCGGTCAGGGCACATGCCCGGGTTGCGGGTTTGATCAATGACTCTCTCATCATTGATGTTTCCATCTCTCTCTCCCCCTCTCCATTCCTCTCTCTGAAATCAATAAAGATATATTTAATAAAAAAAGAAATAAAACCACATTCCTTTCAACACCCAATCATATATTATTTTCTTCCCAACAATCCACAGTAATTACACAATCATTCAACAAATATTTATGGAGCACCTAGTACATACTAGGCACTCTTCTAGGTGCTTAGGATACATAATAAACAAAACAGACAAAATATATAGCTTATGATAAAGGAGGAAGGAACATTTCCAAACTCTTTTATGAGGCCAGCATTATACTGATACCTAAACTAGGCAAGGACACCACGAGAAAAGAAAATTACAGGCCAATATCCCTGATGAACAAAGATGCAAAAATCCTCAACAAAATATTAGCAAACAAAAAATACATTAAAAATATCACATCATGATCAAGTGGGATTTATTCCAGGGATGCAATCAGTGATGGTTTAACATCCACATATCAATCGTGATAAACCACATTAACAAAATGATGGATAAAAATCATATGGTTATCTCAATAGCTGCAGAACAAGCATTTGACAAAATTCAACATCCAGCCCTAGCCAGTTTGGGTCAGCGGTTAGAACGCTGGCCTGGGGACTGAAGAATCCTGGGTTTGATTTGGCCAAGGGCATGTACCTCAGGTACAAGCTCAATCCCCAGCCCTGGTGAGTGTGCGAGCAGGAGGCAACCAATCGATATGTGTTTCTCACTCTCTCCCTTCCACTCTCTCTGAAAAGCAATGAAAAAAATATCCTCAGGTGAGGATTTTAAAAAAAGAAAAAGAGCCCGGGCAGGCATGGCTCAGCGATTGAGCGTCAACCTAGGATCGAGGTGATGGGGGTTTGATTCCCGGTCAGGGCACATGCCCGGGTTGCGGGCTTGATCCCCAGTCGGGAGCATGCAGGAGGCAGCCAATCAATGGCTCTCTCATCATTGATGTTTCTCTCTCTCTCTCTCCCTCTCCCTTCCTCTCTCTGAAATCAATAAAGAGATATATATATAAAAAAAAAAAAAAGGGGCATGCAAATCAGAAAGGAAGAAGTAAAACAGTTAACTATTTGCAGATGACAAACTATTATATATAGAAAACTCTAAAGACTCCACCAAAAAACTGTTAGAATAAATGAATTCAGTGAAGTTGCAGGATACAAAATCTATAGCCGGTCCCAACTTATGATCAATTTTAAACTCCATATCCAGTTCCTTTCCCCTCTCTAGAGAAGTGGGGAGCAGGGCTGAGTATCCAAGCTTCTAATCATGGGTTGGTCTTTCTGGTGATCAGCCCCTATCTAGGAGACACCTAAGAGCCCACCCAGAGTTGCCTCATTAGAACGGAAGATGCTCCTAGTGCTCTTATCACTTAGGAACTTACAAAGGTTTTAGGAGCTCTGTGTCAGGGTCTGAGTCAAAGACCAAATATTAGAACAAGATGCTCCTAGTTTTTTTATTTTTATTTTTATTGATTTTAGAGAGAGGAAGAAAGGGAGTGAGAGACAGGAACATCAATCAATGTGAGAGAAACATCGATCAGTTGCCTCCTGTACACACCCAGAAAGGGGACTGAACCTGCAACCTGGGTATATATACCCTGATCAAGAATTGAACCAGTGACCTTTGGTACATGGGATGACACTCAACCACTGAGCCACACTGGCCAGGGCTAGTGTTCTTATTTAGGAAATTACAAGGGTTTTAGGAGCTCTGTGCCAGGAACTAAGGGCAAAGATCAGTATTTTTTTTTTTCATTGTCTCACAGGAAAGGACAGTTTCTTGAATAAATGGTGTTGGTAAATCTTGACAGCCACATACAAAAGAATGGAACTGGACCACTATCTTACACAACAATAAAAAATTAACTCAAAATGGATTAAAGACTTGACCGTAAGACCTGAAACCAATAAACGCATTTAAGAGAACATAGGTCTTGACAGCAGTCTTGGCAAAGATTTTTGGGTTAGACACCAAAAGTAAAGGCAACAAAAGCAAAAACTAACAAGTAGGACTACATCAAACTAAAAAGCTTCTGCTTAGCAAAGGAAACCATCAACAAATGGGAGAAAATATATGCAAATCATAAATCTGATAAGGGGTTAATATCCAAAAACTATAAAGAACTCATACAACTCAATAGCAAAAGAACAATCTGATTTTAAAAATGGGCAGAGGATCTGAATAGACATTTTTCCAAAGGAGACATACAGATGGCCAATAGGTAAATGAAAAAGTGCTCCACATCACTAATCACCAGGGAAATGTAAATCAAAACCACAATGAACTATCACCTCACACGTGTTATAATGGCTATTATGAAAAAGAAAAGAAATAAGTGTTGGCTAGGATGTGGAGAAAATACAGAGCTTATGTTCTAGCTCAGAGACTTTCAAACTTGACATGCATCAGAAATCCCCTGGGGGGCTGTTAAAAGAGACTGTTTGTTAAAATAGTTAATGATTATTGACTGGTAGGGGCCCAAGAATTTGCATTTACAACAGGTTCCCAGATGGTGCTGATGCTGCTGGTTCAGGGACCACACTTTGAAAACCACTGTGCTAGTGAAAAAAAAAACAAATAATATACTATAAACATCATAAATATGTAAAGTGTCTAGTATGTTAGAAGATTAAGTGCTCTAGAAAAAATGGGAAAAAAAGAGCAAGGTAAGAGTAGTTGTATACAGAGTTGGTATTCTCATGTTTTATTTAAATAAAACATCAAATTTCCCATATAATAGTATCAATGACTAATCACTTTTACTATTGTCTGGCAGTATTCAAAAAGCTTTACATATATTAACTTATTTAATTCTCATAAAATCCCTATGAAGTAAATATTATGATTTGTCCCCATCTTGCAGGGGAAACCAGTTAGGTTAAAGTAAGTTTTCCAAGGTCACACAGCTAAGAGGTGGATCTAGGATTTGAACGCAGGCAGTTTGGTTCTAGAATCCTTGCTGCTAAACACACTGCCTTTCAATTCGCATTTAAGGCAAGAACTCTTGGAATTCTGCAGGCCCAGGAGAGTGACTGACACATAAAAATTCTCAATAAATGTTTACTGAAAAATGACTGAATTCAATTACAGCACATAAGATAAATGCAAGGGCTGTGTTATGTGTATTATTCAGTGTTTAATCATTCATGATAGAAATTAAAGCTATGGAAAGCTTGTGAAGTAGTCTGTGAACTAAAATAAGGATTCAGACATGAGGCCCAGTGTGTTTGCTTAATTAAATTCAATTTATTCAACAAATAGTCATTGAGCAGTATGAACAACATAGTGAATAAAGAGACTGAAAGTTGTTGAAATTCTTGTTATAACCTGGGGATGTGTGTATATTGTATTTACTTACCCATTAAACAAGTCTGTTAACCAGCAAGTTGTGTTAAGAGTATTTTGTGCTTGGATAGAAATTCACAATGTTTTGATTGTCCTCTTTGCAGAAATGAGAAAAGGGTTAGGGTAGATGACAAAGGTGGATACAACTAACTCAACCAAACAGAATGCATTATTTAGCCTTACAGAAATGAGTATTGCAAAATTTAATTCAGCACCAGCTGAAAAAAAACCCACAGTATTTTTCAACCATGTAAATCAGATCCCATCACTCTCTTGCTCAATATCCTTTAGCTGCATCCCATCTCATTCAAAAAAAGATGCAAATCTTTCACCATGGTCTACAAGGCCCCACATGATCTGGCCCTGCCTACCTCTTTGAGCATCTACTACCACTATACCACTATCTCCTTTGCTCCACCCCCA
This sequence comes from Miniopterus schreibersii, assembly GCF_964146895.1. Taxonomy (NCBI): domain Eukaryota; kingdom Metazoa; phylum Chordata; class Mammalia; order Chiroptera; family Miniopteridae; genus Miniopterus; species Miniopterus schreibersii. The sequence continues at coordinate 176,857,984 of NC_138101.1, forward strand.
ACACACTGGCCTTCTTGCTCTTCCTAGAACATACCAAGCTTACTTTTGCTTAAGGATCTTTGCAGTGCTAGTACATCCTCCTGACACTCACTTCTCCCAGATTTTTGCATGGTTTACTCCCTTACTTCATTCAGGTCTTTGCTCAAATGCCATCTCTTCAAAGAGGGCTTTCACAGCCACCCCCTCCCCCCCCAAATTAAAACCAGAGTGCCCCTCTCTCTATTCCTTTGCCCTACTTTATTTTCCTATAGGTACAGGCATAATAAAGTCCGTTGTAATCTTTTTGCAGGTGGAAGGTCTTGCCTTATATTTGTTAAAAACGCAACATCTGTGAAGGGCAAAAGGAAACCACAATAAAATGAGGTATGCCCGTGTTGCCCTTAACAAGGCGTCTTAATAGTTATGCATTATCATCAACCCACTAAAACGGAGATTACAAGTTTTTTCACTGCAATTTGCAATGTTAACAGCATCTAGGGTAGTGCCTGGAACACAGTAACCTCTCCCAATAAATACAAGTTAAACAAACGTACGAATTTCATTCTCACCATTCAATTCCTATGACCCTTAAGTAAAAACAGTAAAGCAGTCTTATCCACCTGCCATCAAGATCTATTTCATTCTGGAGCAAAGAACAGTGCTCCCCACGGATTTAACAGACAACTCTAGCTCCTCCAGGCACATTTGAAATCCTGGGGGCAGGAAATAGCCTAAGCAGAAAGTTCCTAAGAGGACCACACCTAAAAGCCACAATTCTGATTTAAAGACTAACCCCCCCAAACTGATATTTACCAACCCCAAAAGCTATGATTCCTTTGGATTCTTAACTCTCTTGGTCTACGGATCCTTTGCCAGTCTGGTGAAAACTATGGACCTCTCTTGAGAATAATTATTTAAATGCATAAAACAAAACACAGACGGCTACATAAGCAATCAATTCTACTGAAATACAGGACCGCAGACTTAAAGTCTCCTATGCTATTCTTACCAGAGCGAAAATACAAGAAAAATGTGAAAGCTACGGGAGGATGAAGAACCCCAAGGAAAGGACACTCCGACGCCCATCACCGAGCACAAGTGGCAGCAGGGAGATCCTGGGCGCCGGGCCCAGCCAGCCATCGGGGGCGCGTTTGAAGATGAGAGAAGCGAAGAAGGCTCGGGTCTGGGGAGAGGGTGAGGGCTTTCCCTCCCACAGCGAGCGGGGCCGAGTCCCCCGCCTCACCTGTCCCTCCAGTCCCCAGGAGCCGCTCCGGCACCCCTCGTAGCTCTTCATGGAGGCCGCGGAAGATCTCGTGCAGTTTCTCGAAATGCTCGGAGGAGGCGGCGGAGGTGGCCATGGCGCAGGCCGCGCTCGAGCAGCGGCCGCCGAGATTCGGAGCCCGGGGCCCGCTCCTACCCCGGCGGTCAGCCGCCCAGCCCCGCAGACATCACGGCGACTACAGCCACCGCGACGCTGGACTAGGCGCTTCCCGGGCCGCGGCGGGGTCCTCCTGAGCCGGAACGCCCGTTCCCTTCATGCCAACACTGAGGGAGCGCCGGGCGCGAAAGCCTGACGGAAAGTCGGGCGGGCTGCGCTGCCCGGGAGACCCCTGTGAGAGCCGCGGCATGCCCGGGCTAGCGGCAGCCCCGGAGCTCTGGAAATATCCAGTGCTGGCTTGGGGAGAGCGCCACAGCCGAAGGGGCGGTGGGGACCCGCGGGACGGGCAGCGTGGCCGCCTCTCTCCAGGGCCCCGCCTCCCGGCGTAATGCGTGCGCTGCAGTGCATGCCGGGGGCTGTAGTTCGGCTGGGAAGGCGCTCCTACCCGGAGGTCACGCGTACAGTGGCGCGGCGGTTCAGCCAGCCCAGTGGCCGCCGGGGTTGACGCTGTGTTGATTTGGTATCAGGGTGCGCATGGACGTCATCTTCATTGTCATCGCACTTTTTGGACCCCGACTAACTTCGTTCACGTCCTGACATAATGGTAGTTTTCGTCCCTTGAAAGGTAGTCTCGCCAGGTTCCTGCCTGCCCTCCAGCGATAAAGCACTTTTTCTGGGTAGGTCAAGCAACCGGGTCACCTGCGTTCAGAAGTGGTCCTCAGGCAGTGTGACCCCCAAAAATATACACTCAGCAGATGTTAATATTAAACACGGTCGCTGTGCAGGGGTCGGGGCTTACGTATGTTAGTGATTAAAAGATTCACTCTCTGCGTTTGGGCAATTTATAACGGTGAGCAAGGGGGACCCGGTTTCAAGTCTCACTCCCACTAAGTGTAATGTGTTAACAATAACAGAGTCCTTTCCTGCATTCCATGGGTTTTCATGATTCAGTGGAAGGGAATTCCTATTTTCACCGATTTCGTGGTTTGCTTATGAAGCTGTTCTAAATGTTTGCTTGGCAGCCCAATACTTAAAACTGACCACACCTGTTAAAAGATGTGACTCATCAGGAGGGAATGATTTGGTGGTTTATATCTCCTGGACCCTTATTAGATTGAGCTCATTAACTATTGATTGAAGAAACTTGTTGAGTTCCTAATATTAATCAGCGAGAGAGCAAAGTCTGCAATTGTTAGTGGCAGTGTCCCATAGCATTGTTATAGAAGGGGCAAGTAAAAAAGGAGAAATAACCTGCGGTGGAACAAGTAATCTTTGAACAGCATCACAAGAGAAGTAGGAAATGGGTGAATGAGTAATGAAATTACCACACAGCTGAAGTTAATGGTATTTCAATTGAGACTATACTGTAGTAAAACTCTGGGACAAATTATCCTTGGAATTTGAAATGGTTGCATAACCATAATAATGTGTTTTCTTCTTTTGACTCTAATTAAACGTTCCTTTAATTCTCATAGTTTTTATTCCAGTAAATTAAAACACAATAATCAAAAATTTTTATTTGCCATTAACAGTTCAATATAAATTAAATATTAATTCAGTTATTCCACTGCACTATGATCAAAAGTTTTCCAATTTTTCCATAAAATGGCCACTTCTAAATATGCAGTTTCAACAAAGATTAATTTACAAATGTGAGAAAACTGTGATCTTATAACTTTTCCCCATTAAAGTGAACATATAACTGTTGGTCCAAGAAAATCACAAACTCTATTAAAATAACATACTGTAAAAAAGTGATGGAAACAGCAATGTCTCATACTTCCTTTGGGAACATTACTTTTGATAAAAGTTCTCCAAATAAGCCTTGGCTGGGGTGGCTCTGTTGGTTGAGCATTGTCCCATGCACCAAAACGTCGCTGGTCCAATTCCTGGTCAGGGCACATGCCCAGGTTGTGGGTTTGATCCCAGGTTGGGATCTGTGCAAGTGGTGGAGGCAACTGATCGATGTTTCTCTCACATCGATGTCTCTCTCTCTCCCTTCCTCTGTCTAAAAAAATCAATAAAAACATTTTTTAAAAAGTTCTCCAAATAAAATGTAGATTTTTTAAGCAAATAGATATTTTAATCTTGTCAAGATAATGTAAGGAAATACCATAAGATTATTAAATTGACTATAACTACCAGTATCAGTCTGTAAGATAATATTGCTAAATAAGGAATTGAGGGGTTTTTTTCTGCCACATTGACTGACTAGAGCATAAGGTAGTGCCCTCAGTCTTGCTAACCGAGGTGCTCACCCTAGCTCTTCTATAGCTGGATATTACCATCTTCAGCTTTTTTTTTAAAATCCTTAACTAGTCCCTTTATTATCTTCCAGGCTTATCATCTTTGAATTTCTTGTGTTCTTGATGGGTAGTTATCAACATAAACAGAGTCTGCTTCCCCTTGCAGCTTTACTCATTTGTACCAAAGACTGGATGACACTGGCTTGCTCCTTCTCTGATCATTTACCTGTATCAGGGTCCAGTTTAATACTGTTCCTTTGGGGCTATTTTGAATTTTGTGAAAACACTCCCTAATACAAAAATACACAGGAACACATATACTCAGTAACAATCATCAAAAAGCCTTTCCCGCCTTCTGGTTTTCTAAGAGAAACTAGAGCACAAAAAGGAGGCCTCCATAGGTCTGGGGTCAGTAACTGAAATCAGGAGGCCTACCTTCTCAAACTGCTCCTTTCATGACCTCCTTGCTGGTTGGAGAAATAGCAGGAAAATCAAGAGTTTAAACTCCACTTTTATTTCTGCCTTCCCTCCTATTTCTGCCATCCTCCAAAACCTACAAACTTCTTATAAAAGGACGCTCTTCCATGGTCTAGGCATGGGAAAATGTCTTAGCAGTGGCTTTAGGTTGTCAGAGATAGAGCCATGCCACCATCCAGATTCAGTTCAATTTCCTGAAAGAAGAATCCAGATGTTGGCACCATGATGGTTTTCTTAAGAGGTGAGGGACAGCTCTAGCCAGTCTGGCTCAGTGATTAGAGCGTCGGACCGTGGACTGAAGGGTCCCGGGTTCGATTCTGGCCAAGGGCATGTACCTCAGTTGCAGGCTCCTTCCCTGGCCCAGGTCAGTGGGTGAGCAGGAGGCAACCAATCAGTGTTTCTCTCTCTCTCTCCCCCCCTCCCCCCTTCTCTCCCTTCCTCCCTCCCTCCTTTCCACTCTCTCTCTGAAAAGCAATGGAAAAAAATATCCAGGTGAGGATTAAAAAAAAAAGAAGTGAGGGACAAGCCCTGCTCTTGAGCCAAGCCACTGTGACCCCTGGGGTTCAGCTGAGGCTGCAGCGTGGCCCTCTTGAAGTAAAGGTTGGTTGGTTGGGATGAACTACACTGTGAACAAAGAGTGTAGAAACTAGTCCAAACTGCCACAAATCAGCCCTGCCATAGCCCAGGTTCTCCTAGGCAGTAAGTTTCAGAGGAAAATATGAGCTTGCAGGTCATGAGGGCTACTTATCCTATGATATCTCTAGTAAATGGCAATAACAGGAGCAAAGTAAATCTAGACAAATGTAAGGCGTTTCGATGAATTTGGCAGTGCACACTGGGCTTTTATCAGACATCAAGTTGGCAAGGCTGGAAGGTTTGCTCTCTTTGTGCTCAAGATTTTGGCCACCCTGGAGGAAGATCATTTTGGCAGGGAGTACTGAGTAGTCTGCTGCACACTTCTCTTGGGTCCAACTGCCACCGCTTGTCAATCCATGGGGATGCCCACCAGGTCACAGCTGACGTCCCATAGCCGCCTTGCTATCGTCTCATTACGACCCTGGGCAGAGACCCATGTCATGCGGCAGTCACTGGAAGGGAAAGAGAGAGGTTAAGAATGGAGTCTGTTCCTCTGCCTGGGATAAGGACTATGACGGAAAAACCACTCAGGGACGACATGTCCTCTAGGCACTTCACAAATGTAGTGTTTGTCCTGTCTCTTCCTTCTCCAATCTTTACCCCAGGGAAAACGTAATTACCATTTTAGATCCTACTAGACCACCTCTGATCAGAATGCTTTGTTTGATATAAGTGCATATCATTTAGTCTTAATATTCCCCTTTGTATGTATAGGGTGTCCCCCCAAAATGTATACACACTTTGAATGATTATAAAGGCAGTGTTTATTAACATACAGTTCATTTTCAAAATTTAAAAGAATCTACAGAAATGGATGCTTTTTTTTGTCAATGCCTGTTTTCAAACTGATGACAGTTCTGGTCCAGGCATTGCTGATAACTCAAAGCAATGGAGTTGCAAACATCAAGAATCATTTTGTTTGGTATTTGTGCGCCCTCAATTTGGCAATTGTTGCCGGTTTTATACTGTAAACTTTACCTTTTATGTATGCCCATAAAAAGTCTAGTGGATAAATTTTCTTTGTTCAAAGCTTAGTCTGGCTTTACTCATTATTTCAAATCAGTTAAACCTGAAAAGGAGTGAAAATTAAGTGAGTTATCAGCTGTTAAAGTGTATATACATTTTTGGGGGGGACACCCTGTGAATAATTATAAAGGCAGTGTTTGTACTTCAACTGCATTTTCAAATTTCCAATAGCATTTTAGGATGAATTTCCTTTGTTCAAAGCTTAGTCTGGCTGAAAAGAAAGACATCAATTAAGCTATCAGCTGTTAAAGTGTATATACATGTTTTTGGGACACCTGTATTTAACTGTAATATCAGTGCCTGCCTTACACCTGTGTATGTCCATCTTGTTCAAATTAAGTCTCTGAGGTCCATTCTATAGGACCTTGTACAGTGTCATGTAGCTGAGATCCTGCTATTTACATTGGTCACAGATGCTTAGAATGGTAAACAAAACAAAAACAACACAAAACACTTATTTCTGGTCCACCTGTTTTTAAACTCAAAACACAAGTCAGCTTCATAAATAATGAAAGAAAAAAAAGAAGATAGCAGAAAAGAAATGGTAACAAGGTACCCAGTGTTTCATATACCTTCTCTTCATTGATGTCATTCTAATTATTTTAAGTCCCCATTAAATGCAGGCAGGATATCCCAACTCTGCACTACCTAGAAATTTTTCACAAGGATAATCCTTTTACTCATTTTTGTATTTCCTGCATCTAGTACACAGTAGGTATTCAATGAAGGGTTTTTTAAAAAAATGACTGACTGAACAGATCACAATCTTTGATACCATATAAAAAGCAATGTTTAAAATTATACTATTTCAAGAAAACTGCTTCCTGGACATTTTAAGCAAATTCTGAAGATAAAAAGCTGAATTGACAAGTCTAAAATAATGACATGAAGCAAACTCCTAACACTGTGTCCATTAAGACAGCGCTCCCTGTCCCGCAGTGTGGCTCAGTGGATTGAGCATCGTCCCATGCACCAAGTGGTCGCTGGCTCAATTCCTGGTGAGGGCACAAGCCCGGGTTGCGGGCTGATCCCCAGTAGGGGGTGTGCAAGAGGCAGCTGATCGATGTCTCTCTCTCATCGATGTTTCTACCTCTCTTTCTCCCCCCTTCCTCTCTCTCCAAAATCAATAAAAATATATTTAAAAAACAACAACAAAAAAAGACAGTGCTACGCAAAGTGTGGGCTGTGCATCACCTGGAAAAATGCCAATTCTCAGGTCCCACCCCAGACCTACTGAATCAGAATCTCTGGGGTTGAGGCCCAGTAATCTGTTTTTAACCAGTTCTCCAGATTGTTCTTAAATGCACAGAAGTTTGAGAAAAACCACTTAAAAGGAATCTTTGCATTTAAAAACAAGCCTTACAAGTATAGTTCAGGGGAACTCACCAGCACAACCTGCCATTTCTGTTTGTTTTTTTAATCCTCACCCGAGGATATTTTTTCCACTGCTTTTCAGAGAGAGTGGAAAGAAAGAGAGAGAGAGAGAGAGAGAGAGAAACATCCATGTGAAAGAAGCACATTGACTGGTTGCCTCCCACACACCTCCCCCCCCCCCCCCCCCCCCCGAACAGGGCCAGGGATCAAGCCTGCACCTGAGGTACATGCCCTTGACTGGAATTGAACCCAAGATCCCTCAGTCCGAGGGTGAATGCTCTAATCATTGCACAAAATGGGCTGGGGTACAACCTGCCATTTCTGAGTGAAAAGTCCATCACTGAGAAGCAAAGGTTCTGTATGACTCTAGAAATGATCTGGTCTCTGAAAGCCTCTGCAGCTATCAGTGCCCTGTGCCTCACACTCTTTGTAGTCTATGGTGAAGAGCAAATGACACAATGGATGTGGAAGTGCCTTCTAAGCTATGAAGTATGTAAAAATTATTCAAATACGACAGCAAGAGCTACTTAAGTGTGAGTAAAGCATCAGTACAGTCACAGGGCCAATATTTTCCAGTGGGATTTTGGTAAGTGTTAATCAGTAAAGGATTGTCTGACAATTTCAAAATTTTCTACAAAGCCACGGTAATCAATACTGTGGTACTCGTATAAGGATAGATATATAAATAAAAGGAACAGAATTAAAAGTGCAGAAGTAAACCTTTACACTTACATCAGTTGGTTTTTGATAAGGCTACTATTATGACCCGGTTCATGTCACCCAAAATCTGTATGTTGAAGCTCTAACTCCCCAATGTGACTATATTTAGAGATAAGGCATTAAAGGAGGCATTTAAGGTAAAATGAGGTTATAAGGGTAAGGCCCTAACCCAACAGGACTAGAGTCCTTATAAGAAAAGGAGAAGACACCAGGAGTGTGCTCGCACAGAGGAAAGGCCATGTGGGGACACTACAAGAAGGCAGCCATCTGCAAGACAGGAAGAGAGGCCTCACCAGAGACCAACCATACCAGCACTTTGATCTTGAACTTCCAGCCTCTAGAATTGAGAAAATAAACTTCTGTTGTTTAAACCACACAGCCTGTGGTATTCTGTTATGGTAGCCTAAAGTGGACTAATACAGCTACCAAGATAATTTTACTGGAAAAGAATAATCTTTTCAACAAATGGTTCTGGGACAATTGGATATCACATGCAAAAGGATAAAGTTGGACCCCTACCTCATACCATATAAAAAAATTAACAAAAATGGATCACAGACCTAAATGTAATACTAAAACTGTGAAACTGTTAAAAGAGTAATAAATCTGTGTGACCTTTGGTTAGGCAATGGTTTCTTAAATATGACACCAAAAGCACAAGTGACAAGAGAAAAAATAGATAAATTAGACTTCATCAAAATTAGAAACTTTTGTGCTTCAGAAGAAAGTGAAAAGACAAACCAACATAGTGGGGAAAAATATTTTCAAATCATATATCTGACAAGGCATTTGTATCTAGATAATATAAAGAACTGTTACAACTAAACAATAAAAATACAATCCAATTTAAAAATAGGCAAAGAGCCCTGGTCTGAGGTTCAGTTCCCGGTCAAGGGCATGCACCTGGGTTGCAGTTTTGATCCTGGGCCCTTTCGGAACGTGTGTAGGAGGCAACCAATTGATGTGTACTCTCACATCGATGTTTCTCCCCCCCTTCCACTCTCTCTAAAAATCAATGGAAAAAATATTCTTGGGTGAGGACTAACAAAAATAAATAAATAAATATAGGTAAAGGATTTGAATAGACATGTCTCCAACAAAGATATGTAAATTGACAATAAGCACAAGAAAAGATGCTGAGCATCATTTGCTGGAAAATGCAAATGAAAACCATAATGAGATACTACTTCATACTCACTAGGATGGCTAAAGTCAAAAGGATAGGGAATAGCAAGTGTTAGCAAGGATGTAGAGAAGCTGGAGCCCTTATAATCTGCTCATGGCAATGTAAAATGATGCAGCCACTTTGGAAAGCAGTCTGGTAGTCCACCAACAGCTAAACACAGAATTAACATATGACCCATATCCCCTTGGAATTCCAATCCTAGGTATGTACCCAAGAGAAATGTCCATACAAAAATTAAACATGAATGTTCATAACAGCATTATCCAAATAGCTACAGTGGAAATAATCCAAATGTCCATCAACTGATCAATGGATAAATAAATGTGGTATATCCATAAAATGAGATATTACTTGTCAATAAAAAGGAATGAAGTACTAATACACCCTTTGGCATGGATGAACCTTCAATACATTATGCTAAGTTACAGAAGCCAGTCACAAAAGGCCACATATTATGATCCCATCTATATCAATGTCCAGTATAGGCAAATCCATAGAGACAAAAAGTAGATTAGTGTATAAGACAGAAAGAACAGCCCGGCCGGGCGTGGCTCAGCAGGCATCGACCTAGGATCCAGGTGATCGAGGTTTGATTCCTGGTCAGGGCACATGCCCGGGCTGTAGGCTGGATCCCCCAGTCAGGGGCATGCAGGAGGCAGCTGATCAACGACTCTCTCATCATTGATGTTTCTCTCTCTCTCCCCCTTTCCTTTCCTCTCTCTGAAATCAATAAAGATATATTCAAAAAAAAAAAAAGAACATCCAATGCAAAGGTCCTAAGGTTTCATTCAAGACACTTTTATGTTCATTTCTTTTTTTTGTTTTTAATCCTCACCTGAGCTTTTTCCATTGCTTTTCAGAGACAGTGGAACGGGGAGAAAGAAAGAAACATTGATGTGAGAGAAACACATCGATTGGTTGCCTCCTGACCGCACCCCAACCAGGGCCGAGCCTGTAAGCGAAGTATTTGCCCTGGGCCGGAATCAAACTCGGGACCTTTCAGTCCAATGACTGTCACTCTAACCACTGACCCAAACCAGCTAGGGCTAGGTTCATTTCTTGATAGTGGCCTACATGGTTGCTGCTTGATCTTAAAAGCGCTGAAAATTAAAAATCTATGGGAATGGAAAGGCTCCTCAAAAGTCAATTCAATAATCATGGATTTGAGGCTGATTTTCTTTAAACCACTCAGTCAAAACCAAGATAAAGGGTTATTTCTTAAAATCTCCAGGAAAGAAGAATCCAGTTGCTCTTGGAAGAATCCAGTCACTAAATAATCTATCTTCTTGTACTTCAGACCCACATTTCCAACTACTGCTACACATTTCCACTCAAGTCTATGGAAAACTCACTCAGCATGTATAGAGCCAGGTTTATTACATAGCGGGCAACTTTTCCTCTTTGGTCAAGCATCCACTCCACAATCTTTTGGCAATAGCAACCTGACTTCTTTCTATGCAATTACCCCTTCCCCTTAGATATGGTTTGACGATCCCATTAATCAAGGGCCTGCCTATCCACCGCTAGCCAAGGAAATGGGGGTGAGGGGATGGAAGGCGGGGTGCAGGAGAAAGGAGGCCCAATGCTACCTCCCTGCAGAGTGGATGATGAGCAACCAAACCCATGAGGAGCGTTCACTCTCCCCCGTGGCAGCGCCTCGCCACCCGGCTGCCCACTGACTGCTGTAAGCCTGGCTCTTCATCTTCTCTTTGGACTCAGGAGTACCCTCGTATGTTAGTCATTTCCCTTCTTGCTTATACTAGCCAGAGTCCAATTCCACTGCTTTGGAACAAAGAACCCTAAGTTATACACATTATTTTTGATGCATGCTGTCTCAGTTAATGTCACCATCAACCTCCTAATAACTCAAGCTTGAACCCAAGTCACCAAATCTTCTCCTATTCCTTCGCTCAACTGGTTGACAAGTGGCAAAAATTCTGCCTTTCTCAGGTAACAATTCTTTTCATTCCAATTGTCATTACCCTAACTCAGGAACTTATTATCTCTCACTTGAGATACTTATTCACTCATTAAACAAAGTCACCAGGGATTTTTTTTTTTTAAAGCTCAGACCAGATTATGTCTCTCTCCACTTAAACTTCTGTGGCTCTTCTCACAGTCTGGCATTACAGGCCTTTCATGATCTGACTGTCTACTTCCTATTCCAATCTTAATTTATTTATAGTCCATTCTCTAAAATTTCAGGTCATTTCCACAAAATCTTGAAGGTAGAGGTAAAACATGTTAAGAATTTGATCTTATGTAATATCTGAGATTTTCTTCAAAAAAATATAGGATGAGAAAAATATGGGAAGGGGTTGTAGATTGGGGTGGGGCAGGATTGGCTTGGGTTAATGGTTGTTGAGGCTGGATTATGGGTATATGGGGATTCAACATGCTATTTTGTCTACTACTGTGTATATTCAAAATCCTCTAATAAAAAGTTTTAAAAGTCTTCAGTCATTCAAGAAAGGAGTCCACTGATACTATTTCAGTCCTGAAGGCAATATAGAAATACAGGTTCAAACTCTTTTTAATATAAAAATAAATAAAAGTAGGAGTCCAAAAAGGAACATAGAAAACTGGACTGACATAACAAAATATAGGAATAAAAAACCCCAGGAAATATAAAATAAAAGATGACATGAATAAAATCAAACCTAGCAGTTACCACAAAAAGTAAAATGTGAGTGGGCCAAATTCTTCTATTAAAAGGTAAAAACCATGGAGTTAAAGGACAAAAGCTATGTTAGACAATGTACTTTACAAAAACGATACACTACATCAAACAAATCCTAATTATTCCCTCTAGGCAATAAAATTCCATCTTCAAAAGCATGCATTCATACCTGAAGTGATTCCCACTTAGAATCTCAAGACCTTCAGTCAAGGCACAGTACAGGCTGGTCTGGGCTCCCTGCTGAGGGGTCTTGATGAAGAGGGAACAGAGCCGCCACATCCATCTCATGAAGAATGAGTGCCGGGTCAGTTCAGAGTGCACCGTGCCAGGGTGTACAGAATACACTGAAATGCCAGAGCCTGACGGGGGTGCCACAGAGAGGAGAAGACAGGGCTTACTGCTGCTGAATGGCTGACAAGAGCAGAGGACATGAATCAACACTGCCCAGTTTCAAATCCCAGCTCTATCGCTTATTAGCTGTGTGACCTTGGGCAATATCTGGAGGTTGTGACCCAGTTTCCTCATCAGTAAAATGGGAGTAATCATAATACCTGCACCTTACAGGACTGTTCTGAGGATTAAATGAGTTCATATGTAAAAGAGCTCAGAATAGTGTCTGGTGCATTTATACATTTATAAATGCCATTTTTACATATGCCATTTCAGGTCCCCAATTTTTCACTGGAAACCCTGGGGCCAGAAATGTTTCCAATTTTTTTCTTTATTGTAAAGGTAATATGATACATATACATATACTGTCTATTACCTACTCTCCTCAGTACAGGTGAAGTTTTGTTGCCCAATGTGTTTTGGTGTCAAGCTTATGAAAAACCTGAATTTTCAGGCCTTTGTAGATTTCACAAATTGCAGATAAAGGACTGTGGACTTGGATTTTTTTCAACTCGAGATCTACGCTAAATGACCCATATTTTAGCCCAGCTGGTGTGGCCTAGCAGTTGAGCATCGACCTAGGATCCAGGAGATTGTGGTTCGATTCCTGGCCAGGGCACATGCCCTGGTTTTGGGCTCGGTCCCTAGCAAGGGGCATGCAGGTAGCTGCCAATCAATGACTCTCTCTTATCATTGATGTTTCTATCTCCCTCTCCCTTCCTCTCTCTGAAATCAATAAAAAATATTTTTTTAAAATGAAAAAATTACCTATATTTTACTAAATGTTCTAACCATAATGGCCTTCTGTTTTTCAAACTGAACCCAGAACTTCATGCATTCTCCCCCTCTACCTAGAATGTTTTTCAGCCACCTCATGCCACCCACACTGTAACCCATTTAATTTCTAACCATCCTGCAAGGGCTCAACTTGCAGCTCACTTCCTCAGAGAAGTCTACCTTGATCCCTCAGACTGAATGAGGCTCCCCGCAAATCCGTTACAAGTCCTCATACTTCCCCTTTATAGCTTTTACCACAATTACAACCACACAACAACAACAAAAGGGAAATTATCTAGATGCTAAGAAAATGAATAAATAAACTAAGACACATCTACATTATGAAATACAATGAAGCCAACAAAAGGAATGGGGTAAATCTCTATGTACTACATAGAAAGATCTCCAAGATACTGTGTTGGAATTTCAGTTCCTTATATTATATATATTTGTAAATGCAATAGATGATTGGAAAGGAGTACATTAAAATAGTTGGCAGTGGTTTATTGAGGAGAGAAACATAGAAAGGAGAGGGGAATAAGTGAAGGGTTTTTTTCACCTTTAACTCTATATACTTCCACATTATTTGAACTTCTACAATGAAAATTATTCATTACTAGATTGATTTTACATGTGACAGTTGTGTAAATACTTGATAACTGTCTTCCCCCGATTATATATAAACCAAATCAAGGAAGGGACTGCACCTGTCTTGTGCACCACTCCATCCCCAACCCCTAATCCAGTGCATAGAATAGCATGGGCACAGAATACTTGACTGTTGAATGGCTGAACGCATGACTCTTCTGTCATGCGCAGATTCCTTTTACTGCACCACAGCAATTTCCCACCTAATCCTCACATCTATCAGCTTCCTCACTCATGTAGCTCTGCTTTATTCTGATCCTCAAAGCTGAGCCCATTTCTCCATGCCAGGCCACCCTAACTCCCTGCCCAACCTTTTGGATAGTTTTCACCATCCTGATCCCGATCCATCCTGAGCTGATTAAAGATGTCATGTTCTGGGCACAGACTGGACATGTGAACTGAGCTGACCACCAGTTTCCTTCCTTCCCATCTCAGAGCTGTCTAAATGGTTCCTGTTCCTGAGGCTCAGGAACAATGGGGCTCCTGAGTCTGCTTCTTTAGGCCTGAATTCTGCCCACCTCAACTCCTAAGCAATTCCAATTGTCCACCCTGGATTTCCTTTGTCTTTACTGGAAATCCAGAGTGGATGATGCTAAGGAACTCTGTTTATTTGTGACTGGAGAGCCCACTTCTCAACATACATTTCCCTCTTATATGGCCCTTTGCTGTTAGGGAGACACCTCGCCCCCAACCCCGCCCCAGCACTTATTTTACCCTAATGACTGTATCTAGTGCCAGTTCAGGTCCCTCACTTCTACTTAGTTTCACTATGAGTAAAAAACCTTGACTTGCTCATGAAGCCTGAATTTATTACAATACCTTGTGAAGTAGTCCCATTTTACATGAGGAAGTAAGCCTTGAAAAGTTAAGTAACTTGTTGCAGGTCACACAGCTAGGAAGCGGTAAAACCAAGCTTTCAGACTCACAGTCAGAATGTCCCCATCCCCTGATGGCCACCTCTAATATTCAGTTGTGGGGTGCTTACTAAAACTAGACCCAGTTATAGTCATGGAAGCAGATCCTGGCCAGACAATAGGTTCCAGAAAAGTTTCTATTTCTGTGGCTTTTAGCTACTTCCCCAACTCATGTCTGCACACTCATTTCTTCTAAGCCTACCTTTAAGTCTCCGGGCCAGTTCCCGCGTGAAGAGAACGTTGGCTAGCTTGCTATGACAGTAGGCCAGACCTGCATTGTAGAATTTCTCGCCCTGAAGATTATGAAAGTGGATCCTTCCCAGGTGATGAGCGAAGGAAGACACATTCACTATCCTTGATGGGGCTGATTCCTTCAGCTTCTCTAGCAGCAGCTGGGTCAAGAGGAAGTGGCCTGTAAGAAAAACTAGAATTTACAGAGTTCAGGGCCAATGTAGAGGTGAAGGGAGCAGTGGTGAGCAGGGCTCAGCTATAGGAAGCAGAGAACTCATGAATAAGGCTTCTTGCCTCATTAATTCATTATCAACCACCAAACAAGTTCAGTAAGGGTTTAGGGAAACAGAAACAGTCAAAGACATGAGACAACCTTCTACGAGGCAGGTCTGGATTATGGGAATATGAAGGTGATGTCCCATCTCATTCCAACTTTGAGCAACATCGCTCTTTAAGAGCAGGCACAAGGACCACAAAAAGAAAGCAACACAACCCCCAATATAATTAGGCTGTTGAAAAATGCTCCAAGGTAAGCTGAATGTGAATCACAGATGAAAAAGTGGGTGAAGCCAAGTGGGCCTAAAGTTTAGCCCTGCGCTTTCAGGCAGGAACATGATATTTATATATTATTTACTTATGGTCTATTATGACCCAGAGGTCCAAACACACCACAAAGGCTCAATCTGGCCCCCAAGTTTTCCAAGGGGAACTTCAGGTTCCCTCTAGCTTTTGTGATGAGACCAGATTTCTTACCCAAGTGGTTGACTCCTATATGCATCTCAAAGCCGTCTGCCGTCTTGGAGTAGGGACACATCATCACTCCCGCGTTGTTGATCAGAATGTGGAGATGTTTTTCCTCTGCAGGGAACAGGAGACGGAGCCATAGCTATTACACCTTAGCAGTCTGCCTCACACCCAGGCTCTGAAAATGGAGCTGCAGGACTTCAATCTTTCCTCTGTGTTCCCTTCATACTTTCATTGTTTGCATTGTCTTGTTTCATTCTAAGACTTTAGTCGAATCCTGCATACTTTTAAGACAGGGCAGAATTCCATCTTACACTATCAAAGGGCCTTTCCAATCTTTCCAATTCAGGAGCTACTTACTTACTGCTTCTGGGAAGTGTTCCATCCACCTCTCCCAACAGAAAGTCTTCCCAGCTGAATGGGAAGATTCCAAAGCAAGAGAAAAAAGGACGGTCTGTGTGCACCCCTGCCACTGGAATTCAGGCCCCAGAAGAAATACTGGTTTAACATTTTTTTTTTTTTTTAAATCTGCCAACTTTCTCTTATGGTTCATTTTCTCCTGTGGTTAGTAATTTCTGACTGTAGGTTCATTTTGGTGGAAGTTGTTTTCCTTGGGAGGCCTAGCTCCTTGCGTTATGAGAGGGTATGCCTATGGATGCTTTTGGATTTGCTTTCAAATGATACTACAGAGTTTTCTGTTAACTTCTCAGCTTACGATTCTTGCACTATTCGAAGGTGTGAATGCCCCCCCATAGATGATGTTGACTGAAGGTTCTAATTTCTTGCCAAAGATTCTTTATCCATCTATATCCTTAAGAGATGATAAACTTCTTTGTCATGTCCCTCAGCTGGTGGTCTGGGCTTTTTAAAGCTTCTGTACCATGGACGAGAAGGCTTTTGTGAATCTCAAACTTATGTGAGCCTCAGATACAGCTCCCCAGCTCTCAAGGGCCTGCGGCCTCATCTCCAGACCCTAAAACCCATACTGAGTTCTGATACCCCTGTGAGATTTTTGTCTTTAGTTCTTACTCACGGACATGACTTTTTCTTCTTTTTTTTTTTAAATCCTCATCTGAGGATATTTATTCCATTGCTTTTCAGAGAGAGTGGAAGGGAGAGAAAGGGAGAGAGAGAGAGAGAAAGAAACATCGATGTGAGAGAGACAGCGTCGATTGGTTGCTTCCCACATGCACCTCAGCCGGGGCTGGTGATTGAGCCTACAACTGAGCAAGGTATGTGCCCTTGGCTGGAGTTGAACCCAGAACACTTTAGTCCACTGAACCAAACCAGCTAGGGTACGACCATGACTTTTTAAATTCACTTTTTATTTCTGCCTCTTGAGGATTTCCCTTTGTTACTAATGATTTCAGCTATGAATCAAAAGTTTTTGGTTATATTTATCTAGTATTTCTATATATTAGAGAGGGAGAGGGATCTCTTCCTTTTAACTAAGTCAGCCGTGTTGATCCCAAGACCCACAACATAGATTCAGATTGTATACTCACCTGCTAAGAAGCCCTCAGCAAAGGCTCGAATAGATTTAGTATCAGCCAGGTCCAGTTTCCGCACCAATACCTGTTGGTTCCCTGTCATGGTCTGGATCTCTCTGGCCACCAATTCCCCCTTTTGCACATCCCGGCAAGCAATATATACACGGGCTCCTGCCAACCAACACATAAGAGACAAATTGTCAGCTCTATTTTTGAGCGCGTATTATAGACCTAACACTGATGCTGAATGTTATTTTCTATTATTTTATTTATTTTATCCCTACTCCACAACAGAGGTATCTGGTAAGTAAATCAGGAAAGAAAAATAAGTCAATAATATTCATTAAGTGTCCATTATATAGAGAGCATTATATTAGATTCAGACCAGCAAATCAGTAGGGCATTTGGAATGTTCTTGAATTCCAGGACTGGGAGGAAATTAATGAGAACGGTCATCATTGTGAAAGGTAAAATGGCTGTAGCAGGAGGGAATTA
Source organism: Miniopterus schreibersii (assembly GCF_964146895.1). Lineage (NCBI taxonomy): Eukaryota > Metazoa > Chordata > Mammalia > Chiroptera > Miniopteridae > Miniopterus > Miniopterus schreibersii. The sequence goes on from NC_138101.1 coordinate 176,875,375, forward strand.
GAAGTAAATAAACTTGCCTCTTTGAGCCAGTTCTTTGGCTGTCTCCTTTCCGATGCCTGTGTTGGCACCAGTGACCACAGCCACCTTCCCGGGAAGCTGGACAGTTGATGTACATACCCTGCTGGATAGCATTTTCCTGCAGACAGAAAAGGAGAGCTCATCAGTTCTTCGCTTTTCTCATTTCAACCAGAGGTTCCTGCAACCCCTGTGTCTTCAGATCCCAAGGATAAGGTCTCCTTTGGTTCCTTCTACTGCTGTACTTTTATAGCAGGGGTGGTGAATGTCGGGCCCACAGGCCTACGTATACAGCCCTCAAAATCATTTGGTCTGGCCCTGCCAAGGCAACCACAGGCAGGACTGGAAATTCAATAAACCTAAAGCTTGTTTCACAGCTAATTTTTAAATTGATAATTTTGTATGGCCCACGAATGATGTTATAGACATCCAAATGGCCCCTGGCAGAAAAAAGGTTCCCTGTTTTATAGGTTTAAGGAAGGTTAAAGGAAAGAAAACAAAAGTTTTCTGTTCTTACTCAAGAATAAAAGTGAGGCTATTACAAGGGCAATAATAATTAGAGCTACTCCCTACAGTACAAGATCTGGATGAATATTTGATCAGCCAGGCACCTGGCTTCGATTTGCAATCTTCTATAAGCTTAGGAAATCACGAGACTCAGTGTGGAAGAAGAAAGAATCAATCCACTACGTCAACTTATTTATAATTGGCACTTTATGGCCTTGATAAACAATGAATCCAACACAAAAAGTTAAAATTATGAAAGCTTGTCAACCTGGGACAAAATAAATAGAAAAAAACCCACACAAACACAATTAAAAATAAGACAAAGAGAACATAGAGGTACAAAAGGGAGCTGAGAGTCAAGTTCTGGTTTAATTAGAGTCCTTGTTCTAAAGCAATGCACTATCCTTTTCTAAAGGAATGAACACAGACAGTATTTAGCAGGCCTCAGATTCTCTTCTCTGCAAATCTTGAAGCTCAAGTTAAAAGAATCTGTTGACCGGGAGATGCACTTTTAAAAGGCATTTCAGCCTTTTTAATTGAACTTGGAATTGCAAGGTACACACTACCAGCCATTAAAGTCACCAGCTTAGTGCACACAGGCGGATAAGAACAAGCCTTCCCTTCTCAGTTCCCCACATCCCTTCAACTTGAGCTCCAGGAGGGACAATGTGTCAGGATCTCTACTCAGCTCTTTCTTCTCCTTAACCAGCGGGAATGAGAAAGACCATCAACTATGAAAGTCCAGCTCCGACCTAGCTCTTGTGACCTAACTAGGTGGTTAGGAATGTGACTCCTGGAGAATAATCTTCCTCAGAAAAATCTCGCTGATGTATTATGAGCACTATTTTCGTTTCAGGTTCAGCTCTTCACTGAGACTATGTAGATGAGAGGATCCTGCGGGGGAAAGAGAGAAAAGGCAGTCGTTTTCCTCCGAGTAGGGGCACGCACGTGTGCCTAGAGGTAGGAGCGCTCAGTGGTCAGAGGGGAGGAAAAACACACCTGGACGGGGGGCCGGAGGGAGGTGGGGAGGGAAAGAAGAGGCGAGTTCGCGCCCCCGCGTCCCGGCGTCGCAGCTTCCGCGTCCGCCCCGGCCCGCCCAGGGCCGCGTCCTCCGCGTTACTGGTTCGCCGTCACTACTGGTGACTTACTCAGGGCCAATCCGCAGGCCGCCAGTTTTGCGGCTCGCGCCTGATTCTCCGGCGACACGAAGCCGGCCGTTGCCTGATGTATCACCTGGTTAACAGGCTGCTACCCTCGGCCTCTCCGCCCCCCTCTGAAATCCCAGGGATAAACTTCGGCCCCGATAATCCTGCTCCAAAGGCAGGATATCATTTCTCTCCTTCGCAACGTCTCCCAGAGAGAGAGAGCATCTAACGGTAACAAGAGACCAGGCAAAGGGGCTGCAGATGTCACCGTGCCCATCGAGGGCCACTTTCAGGAAGCAGAAAGTTGAATCGCTCCTTTGTACTTTACAGGCTGGAAGCGAGAGGCTGCACAGGGCCGGTTCAAGGCGTGGGAGCGAAGGGGAAAACAGCTTTGAGGTCCGCGCCTTATTTGGGGTTCTGAATCCCCCAAAGATGTAACACTGAAGTGTCTGAGGTAGCCCTGCCCTCGGGGTTCTCTGGCGCTGGGAGCAAGGGCTGCTTAGACGAAAACAGGGGGCCATGAGAAACAAAGCAGGGGGCTCGGGTCTGCAGTCCCTTCCCACCGCCTGGGGTCGGAGGGGGTCGCCCTCCCCCCATCCCCCGCAGCCCGACCTCCAGCGACCAACCAAACCCGGCCTCCGCCTACATGGCGCCCCCCCCCCCCCGGAGTTTTCCTTTACCTTCTTCTAACGAACGGAGCTTCCATGAGGATTAATGCCCCCACCCCCACCCCCGAAGGCTCTCAGAAGGCATTACATTTGCACAGACCTGATGTGGGGTGCAGCGATGTACAGGACAAGGGGAAGGAGGAGGAGCAGGAGCAGGACCCCAATCATCTCGCGGGGCGGCAGCGAAGGGAGATGCGGCGGCAGAGGGAGATACCCCGGCGACGCTCACTCAGCGGCTTCCCTTCCCAGACGCACCCGAGGAAAGGAGGCAAAGCCGGGGAGCAAAGCCTTCTGGGAAATGTAGTCCAAAGCCTGGCGTGGGCCAACCGGCGGTGAGCTCGCTGCTCCCAGGCGCCGAGAAGATGCACCGGGCGCCAGAGGCACTGCGGGTCCCCAGCCATCTAGGGTGCAGGGCCTTTGGGTCATCCAGCCAGCTCCCCCACAGCCCTGCTGGCCACCAGCCGTTCTCGGGAAATCTCCCCGGACCTCTGTATCCCGGTGACCAAGTCTAGACTCCGATTCACTGTTCCTCAACCATCGTTAGGCAGGTACCACGTCGTTTGTGGAAATCAAATATTGGCATCTGCGAAATGTTTTAAGGCCGATTACGCAGGAGAGGAGCGGTTTGAGCCTGGCAGTTGGTAAGGCAGGGGGAGGTGAGAATTCTTCCTCCTTAGGGATTCCAACGGAGCGGAGACAATTGGTCCCTGAACTCATTCCCAGGAGAACCACTTTATTGTGTCTATTTGGAATTATAACGGTAACCGTCATAATTTTCCTGGTGTTTGACGATTAATTGATAATATGATTTTCTTGATGGCTTGGGTTAGTTATAGTAACTCCCAGAGTAGCAATGAATTTCTCAGGTTAGCACAGTTAGTTTTGCCAGTTCATGAAACTGTTTAATCCTGTCTTCAGTTAAGGCCATGAATATTACCTGGGAATTAAGCAGGTCCCCTGTTCAGTCATTTCAGCTCTGTCATCTGAACCTGTATCTGGGTTCTAGAAGGTGAAGGTGGGGGATGTTTAACTATCAATATCTGGCTGTGATTCTTGATTGCACCACACTAATGTATTCTGGATCTTTCTTCCAGATAATTCATTTCCATTTGACTGAAAGACACGTTACAAGGTCAGTTTGAATGATGAGAAAGTGGCGCAACTGGAACTCTCATACATTGCTTTTGAGAATGTAAAATCGTGGGACCACTTTGGAAAACAGTTTGGCAATTTCTCAAAAAGTTAAATATGCCCGGCCAGGCATGGCTCAGTGGTTGAGTGTCGACCTAGGATCCAGGCAATCGGGGTTTGATTCCTGGTCAGGGCACATGCCCGGGTTGCAGGCTTATCAATGACTCATCATTGATGTTTCTATCTCTCTCTCTCCCTCTCCTTTCCTCTCTCTGAAATCAATAAAGATATATTTTTTAAAAAAAGTTAAATATGTTAAATATACACCTATTGTGACCCCTAGGTAATTCTCCAAGAGAAATAAGTTACTTATATAGACTTGGATATGAATGATTATAGAAGCTGTATTTGTCGTAATCAAAAACAGGAAACAAACCAGATGTTCATCAATAAGTGAATGGACCAAACAAATTGCGATGTATCCACACAATGAAATACTACTCATCAATAAGAAGGAATAGAGTTTTGATGCACTCAACAGCCTGAATGAGACTCCAAATAGTTGAGTGAAAGAAGCCAGATAAAAAAAAAAAAAAGAATGCATACTTTAGGATTCCATTTATATAAAATTTTAGAAAACGCAAACTGTAGATTGTAGATTGTGGTGATAGAAAGCACACCACTGGCTTCCCAGGGATGGGAGGAAGTGAAGAAAGATGGGAGGAAAGGTTTTACCAAAAGAAATGAGGAAACTTTGGGGGGTGATGGGTATGTTCATTGTCTTGACTGTGGTGATAGTTTCACGAGTGTATACAAGACTCATCAAATTGTATACTTTAAACATGTGCAGAGTATTGTATGTCAATTATACCTCAATAAAGCTGTTAAAATGGGAGTAGGAACTGATCAAGTGTACCATGCTACTGAGAAGTCAAGAAACATAAGAACTGAAACATGTCCACTAGATTGAGCATCACATAAGTCATTGGTGACATTGTGGAGAACAGCTTCATAGAAATGACAGGTGGAAGCCTGATTGGAATAGGCTGAGGTGTGAGTAGACAGGAGGAAAGTGTAGCCAACTCTTCCAAGCCGGAATGAGAAGAGATGTTAGTATCAGGAGGGGGCGGTGGGATGGTAGGAGCCTTTTTAAAGAAGAAAAAGTTGAAGATAAAGGGGGGATAGGAGATAAGTGATAGAATAAGAGAAATTCATCTTAGGAGGAAAGGAAGATATGATGAACATAAATTCAAATAGACTTGCCAAGATAATGAAGAATTTTCCTTCTGATGGTCCCTATTTGTGTGTGTGTAAAGAAGCCAGGAAGCATACTGACACTGAGGGGGGTGGGTAAGAAGTTTAAGAAGGGTAGCAAATCCGGGCCGGGCGTGGCTCAGCGGTTGAGCGTCGACCTAGGATCCAAGCGATCCGGGTTCGATTCCCAGTCAGGGCACATGCCCGGGTTGCAGGCTTGATCGATGACTCTCTCATCATTGATGTTTCTATCTCTCTATCCCTCTCCTTTCCTCTCTCTGAAATCAATAAAGATATATTTAAAAAAAAAAAAAAGAAGGGTAGCAAATGTTTGAAATAACCATTGTGGAGATTAAGGAAAAAAAAAACATCGACAGTTTTATTGGAGGCCTGGGTGATGTTGGTGGCTATGTATAGGGTGGGGCAAAAGTAAGTTTACAGTTGTTCGTATGGAAAATAATACAATAATAAATAATAATACAGAATAAGCTCTGGTTTTTCACGGACTCACAACTGTAAACCTCCTTTTGCCCCACCCTGTATTTATAATGACATCACCATGCAAGGTGATAGGATTTTTCTTTAGCAGCTCTCACCAGCCAGCTGCACAAAGAAGACAGATGTATTCATCCAAAGTTGGGGTTTATTAGGCTCTTGGGACAGAAAGACAAAAGAGCCAGGAGGAGGAAGATATTGGCAAGGGAATGACTGAAATGATGAGTGTGAAATCCTAGTTGGATAATTCAAGGAAGCAACGACAGGAGGGACTTACAATTGTCTGGAGGTCCTCCTGGGGTTAAAGAACTGCTACGTTGGGATTCATGCTACAAGAGAGCTAGGTGAGTAGAAGGGTGGAAGGTCTGAATATAGAACTTTAGAGATGGGTGGTTCCAGGTGCTGGCAGACTGAAGGACAGGGTGAGGTAGAAGAGAACGTCCTGGAGATGAGGACATCAAGGGCCTGAAGGTCTAGGGAGCTGCTGGCTCATCTGTAAAGATAATGAAGTCGCTATAAACGTGTGTAGGAGTCTCTGTGTACATATATGTTTTCACTTATTTTGAAGATATATCTAATGATGGAATTGTTAGGTCATATGTTTAATTGTTTGAGAAACTATCAGACTGTTTTCCAAAGAAGCAATACTGTTTTACATTCCTACCGGCAGTGTGTGGGGTTCCAATTTCTCTATATCCTTGTCAACACTTGTTTTTGTCTGCCTATTGATTTTATTTTATTTATATTTATTTATTTATTTATTTATTTATTTATTTATTTATTTAAATCCTCACCCAGGGATATTTTTTTTTCATTGCTTTTCAGAGAGAGTGGAAGGGGGGGAGAGAGAGAGAAACATCGATGTGAGAGTGCAGCATCAGTTGGCTGCCTCCTACATGCCCCCCATCAGGGATCAAGCCTGGGCATGCGCCCCATCCAGGGATCTAACCAGCGACCTTTTGGTGCATGGCACTCAACCAACTGAGCCACACCAGCCAGGGCCTTTGCCCATTTTTAATTGGGTTATTTATCATTGAATTGAGTAAAGTCAGGATTTTGAGCCCAGGAAGTCTGTCCCCACGCCTGTAGGCTTAACTCTCATGCTTCCGGGCTTCTTACTATACATCATGGTTACAGAGTGGTACAAATTTTGTTATTTACTTTATGTAAGAAGCGGGTGAAAAGCCATTTAAAAGCTGGAAAACAGTTTCTTTTAGAGGTGAAAACTGTCTTGGTTTAGGAAAACATGCTTATAGCTCCCTCAGGAAGGAAGGGGAAGCAGAAGCAGTTTAATAATTAGACATAGATAAATTTAGACATAGCTAAATTGCCTCATATGAGAAAAGAAAGGCATTTGAGAGGTTTCAGTGAACAATCAAAAAGGATAGAAGACTCTTCAGACGAGAGTTAACGAAACATCACGTTGAATGCTTTAAATATCTTACCATTTTATTTGTTAATTAGACCTCATTAAAGCTAAAAAGAGAGAGAGTTAAGATAAATGTCAGGGTCCTGGCTGGTTTGACTCAGTGGTTGGAGCATCGGCCTGTGGACCCAAGGGTCTCAGGTTCGATTCCTGGTCAAGGGCAGGTACCTCGGTTGCAGGTTCCCCGCCTGGGTCCAGACACGTTCGGGAAGCAACCAATCGATGTGTCCCTCTCACGTCAGTGTTTCTCTCTCTCCCGCCTCCTCCCCCCTCCCACTTTCTAGAAATTGGTGGGAAAATTTTCCTCAAGTGAGGATTAAAGAAAAAAAAGTTTAATCCTCTCAATTACCAAGGGAAGGGGAATTTAAACACCCATAAAATAACATTTTAAAATAAAAAAAGAAAGAAAAATATCAGGGACAAGAGCTTATAGAATAAAGTGACTGGTGAAAAATGGTCAGTGGCAGGGCGACGAAAGGACTTTAAGAACAGAGCTGTTTAAAGTTTAGTATTGTTATTTATGTTGCTGAATTGTAAACCCTCTTCATCATCCCAGACCTTTTTTGAAAGTCTACTACACACACAATGTAAGCCCCAGGAATTCACAGAAATCTGTTCTTTTATGATGAAGGGAGAGGAGGGAGGAAAGGAGAGGTTTATAGTTCTTCCTCCTGCTCTAATTTTAAGAGGGTACTTTCTAGAGTAACCAGGACAGGGATGACCAGGTGGCGAGTGCACTAGGACCCCACTTAAATTCAGACCAGAGGGCAAGTCCTCCAGCCCCTGCCCAGCTTCCAGCGGCCCTGCCCTCCAAGGACGGTGTTACCCCCGAGCTGTGATTCACGTCAGGAGGAGCGTGTCCCAATTCTGTCGCAAGTGGTGAGCCAGCGCTTCTTGGCGGTGAATTTCAGGTCCATTGCTGCAGGCCCTCCTCTGGTGTTTTCATCTTTCGCTCTATTACATAATACCTAGTCTATCTCAGATTGAAAGTCCCTAAAACAGCAGGTGTCAGATGGGTCTGTGAGCTCTTTGGTGTCAATTACAGTGACCAAGTAGGTCATGAGGATGGCTTTGCTTATGCGGCAACACGCTTTTAAGGATGTCTCAACACAGGTTTGAGGAATAGCTTTGTTTTGTGATATCGCAATGATTAATTTAACAAAAATAACAGGTTGTTTCAGTTACCTGGTTCTTTTTGCTAAACACTTTAATATTTAAGCCATAGGTTATGAATGCACAAGGTACAAAAGGGAACATTCCGTGAAAAGCCCCCTACTGCTGTCCCCCTGTTCTTCTAGAAGCAACCGTTGTTCTCTCTTTCTTGTTATCTTGTTTCTTCTCATCTTGTTATATAAATATGTCCATCTCTTCCCTCTGTTTTTTTTTTTTTAAATTCTCACCTGAGGATACGTGTATTGATTTTAGAGAGAGGAAAATAGAGAAAGAGAGAGAGAGAAACATCGACACGAGAGAGGAACATGGATTGGTTGCCTCCTGTACACATGCCAACCAGGGACCAAACCCACAACCGAGGTATGTGGCCTGACCGGGAATGATACCTGAGACCTTCCAGTGTACAGATGACACTCCAACCAACTGAGCCGCACCAGCCAGGCCTATTCCTTCCATTTTTAAAACAAATGGTAGCATATTATAAACACTGTAATGCTCCTTGCCTTTTCACCAAATATGTCTCAAAGAGTCTTCCATATCAATATGTTAAAAAAGTATTTTTTTTTCATAGCTATATAGTAGTCATTGTATGTATGGCTGTACTATTGATGGATGTTTAGAAGGCTTTCAAACTTTTGCTATTACACACAATGGTGCAATGACAACCTTATGAACACATGGAAGTGGAATGTTCAGGTCAATGAGCATGTGTATAGGTTTATTAGATATTACCACGCTTCTCTCTGGAAGCTGTAACATTCACACACTAGCAGTGCATCATTATTGCTTCACACTCTTGTCAATGGACTGTGTGATGGCCTTTTTAAAAAAAATCCTCACCAAGGACATGCTTAGAAAGAGGAGGGGAGATAGATAGATAGATGATAGAGATAGATGATAGATAGATGATAGATAGATAGATAGATAGATAGATAGATAGATAAACATCGATGTGAGAGAGAAACATCGACTGGCTGCCCTCTGCACATGCCCTGACCTGGAATGGAACTGGTGACCTTTTGGTGCACAGGACAATGCTCAGCCCACTGAGCCACTCCAGCTGGGCTGTGTGACAGACTTCTTGATCTTTTCCAATCTGATAAGTGGCTCCCAGTATAATTTTAATTTGCATCTCTCCTATTCTGGGTTAGGTTGAAGAGCCACTTGTATTTTCCTTTCCGTAAACTGTTCTTTCCATTGGGTTTCTTATTCTTTTTCTTCATGATTTGTAAGAGTTCTTTATATACTAAATAAATTAAACTCTTGTCTGCAATACGGTTGTGAATATTTCTCCACCCTCATCCCAGTTTCTCTTTTGTTTTGCCTTGTTTATGGTGGTTTTGTCATAAAAAATTTATTTTGTATTTTTGTCTTTCAATTTCTGGGTTTCCAATCTTATTAGAAAGGTTTTACCACCCAAAAATTATTTTAAAATTTGTTTACTAGGTCTTCTTAATACTTAAATGGTTTCATTTTTCATGGTTATATCTTTGACATATTTGAAATTTTGGTGTAAAAAGTAAAGTGAGGATCAAGTTCATTTTTTCCCAACTGAATAGCAAGGTATTATAATCCTTCATTAAATAATTCATCTTCTCCCAACAATGATTTGAAGTGGCTTTTTTTATTATATCTAAATTTTCATATGTATTTGGGTCTATTTCTTGGTTTTCCATTCTGTTCTATTGATTTGTCTGACTTTTCACCTGCCTGTGCCATGCTATTTAAGTTATTATAGCTTTGTAATATAGTTTTACATTTGGTAAGACTAATCAATCACCTGATGGTGGTCTTTGGGTTATAATATTTAACATATTTTTAAACGAACTATTTATATATTTTCATAATTCTAGAAGCCTTATGTCCCTTCCATATCTTCTCTATGTTGCTCCAGAGCACTACGTGTTGTTTCTTAGGGTCCTTTTCCTCACAGACAAACTCAAGATAAATTGAGCATCATCTCCACAAATGCAGGGGATCTTGGGTTTGAATCAGTGAAAATGGGGAGCTCAAAAGACAGTACAAAGGTACCCTTATTTGAGGTTATTAAATGTACTGTCCATTGCATGGTATAGCATCATGTCCATCTGGCAGGCTGACTGCAGCCCTGATTACATGGGGAAGGGAGAACTCTTAAGCATAAAGCACCAATAGATCTTGTTTTTACATATAACCTATGAGGTGCGGCAGGCTCAATGTCACCAGGTGTTGGGAGGAAAGGACTCTGACCAATCAGCAGGACCATGTTGGCCCAGTGGACATCTACTTCTAGAAGCTCCAGCAACAAGATCTCAGGAGATTCCGGAACTTTGAGATCTCTACAGCTGACATTGTAGGTCTCTGCAGGGAACTGGAGCCAGAGTGAGAGAAGTGGGAAGAGATGGGAGAGGCCCCTGGGAATCAAAAGAGATTCTACCTGTAAATTATCTGATTACTCCTTGTTTTATTTATCAGGTCCATGGGATTGCCAAAGGACAGGAACTGTGTCATTGGAGTACTTGGCACAGTGCCTGGCACCAAGAAGTAGGCAGTAAGTATATGTTAAGTAGATGGATGAATTGATGAGTTGGGAGTGAGTACCTGCATGCCACAAGAGTCTTCTTTCATCATTGTGCCTTCCTGGAGCCTCCTCTAGCTTCAAAGGAAGGGGCAGAACTGGGACATGACTACTGGGGTCCTGTCCTGATTCCTTGCCTCTTGTCCTGTCCAGGAGAGGACTGCTGAGTGAGCAAGCGCTGTGAACCCTCCTCAGCCACCTCCAGAGGGCTCTGAGAGTTTTTGCTAGCATTTTTTTCCTTGTGTTTCCTCTCTTCTTTAACTATTCAATGGAAACATCACCCTGATTCATTCATTACCTTCCCCTTTTCTACACCAAACCCTTGGGTAAAGCAAGTAGGATAGCAAAGGAGACAGGAATCAATACAGCTAGTTACAACAGCAAACTCTTACACAGTATTTACTGTGTGTGCTAGTCTGTCACAAATTATCTACCTATTTAATTACCTGTTTAATACTTAAAACAAGCAAGTATATATTTTAATCATGCCCTTTGTAAAAGGGAGGAAACTGAGTGGGCACAGAGGTTTAGTAACTTACCCAGGGCCATGGAGCTTGTAAGTAGATCAGTGGGGATTTGAACCGGGAAGTCCAGGCACTGAAACACTATACCTTTCCTTGGCTTGTACGTGGATGTGTTAACTTCACCGAAGTATAACATAAAACACAGAAAAGTGCACAAATCAAGTGTATGACTCCGCGAATTTTCACAAAGCGAGCACACCTGTGTAACCAGCACCCCCCTCAAAGAACAGGACATGACCGGAGTTCCCCACGGTGTATCTTCCCAATCTCTACCCCCTCCCCGCCAAGGGAATCCGCTGTCCTGGCTTCTCTCGCCATTCCTCTGGGGGTGTCCTCCTTGTCTTTCCATTTTAATCACATTTGTATTTCAGGTAGCATGGTGGCTGTTGCTAAAGCTAAAAATATTCTGTCTTGCAGGAATAGAGGCGGGGTGGTTGGGGAGAACGCATTCTCTAGATAAGAAAAACAGTCGAGGGAGGGAAAGTTAGGGGCAGCTGCTTCATTTCCCTTCACTGTCTTTGCTGGGTAGGGCGAGGCTCTACTCCTGCCTCGGTTCCCCCCCCCCAGGACTACAACTCCCAGCAGGCTGTGCTCTGACAGCTCTCGAATTTAAATAGGCTCCTGGGCTACAGCTTGGAGCCAGGCTGCTGCTGCGAGCTGGAGAGAGGAGCTAGAAGAGACAGAAGCAGCAAGCAGCAGCCAAGAGCTGGAGGCAGACCAGGGGCCCGAGCCAGACTTAGAGTTGGAGTTATTTTTTGCTAAGGAGCCTGAACTAAAGAAGTTGGAAAGATGATGGTTCTCTTGGGACTGCTCACCTCCTTCCTCTCCTTCCTGTATGTGATAGCTCCATTCGTCAGGTTTGTCTTCATGCGGTGACGTGTACAATATTTTTACAAGGCCTAAATTGGGAGCCACCGAACTTGTAAGTAGATGAATTCTCAGCTGCTGAAAGAAGAGAAAGGGATAGAGGGCAAGGGAGAGAAAGCCAGGGCGGAAGGAGCAGAGAGGAAGAAGGTGATTGTGGATGCCACGGAGGAAAGCAAGGAGGAAGGCCCTGGGCTGGGAGTCCAGGGGCTGACCTGAATGTTGAGGCGAGTGGAAGGCGGGTGGATGAGCGTTATGTAGCTTGAGGGACACTTAGGTGGAAGTCCTCGCTCTTTCACTCTGTCCCCCTGAGTTCCTCGGAAGGTCTTCCTTTCTTCGTTGTTCCCAGTTAAGGTGGCCCTGCCTGGTTACCATGGGTGGTCACTGCTGAAGGGCTCATTGTTAGGTACCGGGCATTTGCAGAAGGAAACAAACTCTCTTCCACCAACTAATGAATGTTTGGGGGTGACTCTTCTGCTGTGGGATTTCTGGAGGTATCAAATGTGTGTTTTTTGAGAACTTGAAAATTGTTGCTGATAAAGTTATATGGACATATCCAGAGCAGAGTGTTGCTCTAGGTCCTGGCATAGAAACCTGGGTTCACATTGCAGTTTTGCCACCATTAACAAGTGACTTGAATTTCTTTGAGCCTCAGTTTTCTCCACTGTAATATGGGATAATAAGAGGTTGAGAGGATTAAAATAAAGTCCCTCTGGAAAGTGCCTGGCAGTTGAATGATGCTCAGAAAACCACCTGTGCCCTCTCCCATTCTCTTTTTGGAATGTGTCAAGTAAACTTTATGTAAAAAGATGCTCTCTGCACAGAGGTCTGACAAGAAAGGTTTTCTCAGTGTGCTGATGGCTAGAATGGAATCTCGGAGGATGGCAAAAAGCCTCTGAAGATGTTGGCTCTCTAAAACTGGAGAGGGAGCCCAAGAGCCACATTTGTACGTGGGACCCCTTGAGGTGCCATTCATCAGCTGTTCACTGTTAGTGCTTATTGAAGACCTAGGGCTCAGGGCCAGTGATTACACTAGTGCTCTTTGCACATGCTTTTAATGTAGGTTAGAGGAGGAAGCTGACTTCCTGGAACCTCTAGAGATAAGAGTTTTGTTATTTTTTATCTAATAAGCAAGGTCTCCCTTGGCCCTGGCTCAGGAGCACTTATTCTGTTTGCTCAGATGACCATTTGTACCTTCGGGACACATGACCTTCCAACCTGAGCTGGTGAGCAGGAGACCACCTTGCCCCCTGGGAAAATGCCCCCTGAAGATTTAGTTTCCTTAGGTCTCCTGACAACAACTGAAAGAAATTCTTCTTTGAGGCTTGATGGATTTTATGTATCTCAGTCTGGGATTGGGAAGGATGGCATGTGAATACTTTTGTTTCCCTTGCCTGCAGGAAGTTCTTTGCTGGTGGGGTTTGTAGAACAAACGTGCAGCTTCCTGGGAAGGTCGTGGTGATCACCGGTGCCAACACAGGCATCGGCAAGGAGACGGCCAGAGAGCTCGCTCGCAGAGGCAAGTCCCTCCACTCCCGTGTCCACAGAGCAGCACCTCCTGCCTTTCTCACCCGGGCTCTGACCACATTTCCTTGTCTTTTCTCCCTGGCTTGGAGGCTCTGGCCAGGAATTCAAGGAACCTTGGATTCAAGTCTAGCCGTGACACTGATCTAACCTGTGGCCTTAAACAAACCTCCTTTCCTATTACATAAAGTAAGAAAAACAATGATGTCCGTGTATCATATTGGCCAAGTCTGTTATTCTAAAAGGAGATACTAAGCAACATTAAATATCAGAGTGTAAAAACCAGGGCTCCCAGCCTGGAGTTAAGCTGATAGCAGGAGGATGACCAGTACTGCAGTGAGAATCCTAAAGTGGCAATATAGCCACTCACTGCTTTAGGGATGGCTGGAGAACGCTCTGTCCACCAGCCCCAAGCCCACTTACTATCCTCTTTTTCAGCCCAGGGTCTGATCACATTGCCCTGTGTTTTTTTTTTTTTGGTCCAGGAGCCCGAGTATACATTGCCTGCCGAGATGTACTGAAGGGGGAGTCTGCAGCTAGTGAAATCCGAGCTGATACAAAGAACTCCCAGGTGCTGGTTCGGAAACTGGACCTATCGGATACCAAATCCATCCGAGCTTTTGCTGAGGGCTTTCTGGCAGGTAAACCCTGGTGGGTAGCTAGAAAAGCAAGAAGCTGGGTGTGGGAGAGGCTGCTCCACCCTGAACCATCTCTGACCCTTACATCAGAATTATCATGCATTTCATTAGACAGGTTCTGCCACATGAATCAGCAGGGCAGGGAATTGGCAAGGTTGGCAAGGGATGGCAGATGGACAAGCTGGGCAGGATCTTTGTCATCTTTTTTGCCTCTGCAGTGGGAATGTTGGAGGTATCAACTCCCTGTCTGGGCTCGTACCTTGGCATCAAGGTGTGGCCATAATGCCACTCTTCCTCTTTCATCCTGAGAAGCAACCTTCTGTGGCCACAGGCACCAAATGAGGTTGTGTTGCTGCCAAAATTCTTCTGTATCTTGGAAAAAATACAACTTTTACTAATGACTATGAAATCCATGAGGGACAGGGATCATGTCTGTCTTGTTTTACCACTGTATGCCCAGTGCCCAGCAGAGCGGGCCTGGCCCAGAGTTAGTACTCAGTGCATAATTGAATGACTGGATGAATGGATGAATGAATGATGTCCAGGAAGATAGCCATAACTAAAGTTAGAAACCCAAGTGACGGTGGTTACTGAATATCACTAAGATAAGTCCAAAGGCAATAAGTAACTGGGACTGTGCTGGGGAGCTTGTAGACTCCTTGCTAACTAGAGGGTCTCCTTGGTTGTGTTACAGAGGAAAAGCAGCTCCATATTCTGATTAACAATGCGGGAGTGATGATGTGTCCATATTCCAAGACAGCTGATGGCTTTGAAACCCACCTGGGAGTCAACTACCTGGGTAAGTATCTCTGAGTGAATAAAAAGCGAGGCTGACTCCACCTTGTTCTATGGGTATAGACAACCTCCAAGAACCTCCAGTGGTCCTGTTGGAGGCCAGGGCTCCCAACAGACTAGATACACTGTTTTTTTGTTGTTTATTATCTCTCTCCTGACCAGACCAAAAAAGTGAGATCCTCCTACGCATACTATTAAGAAACCCCAATTATTAGAGGGCAAAGGGGGTGGGGGGAGGTAGGAAAGGGTATAGGGGGATAAATGGTGATGGAAGGAGACTTGACTTGGGGTGGTGAACACACAATACAATATACAGATGATGTATTATAGAATTGTACACCTGGAATCTATATAATTTTATTAACCAACATCATCCCAATAAGTTCAATAAAAAAGTAATAAAAAAGAAACCCCCAAATTTTGGAGATACCTGGAAGAAAAATGTCATTCTTAGATGAGGCTGTGGTAGCACAAGTCTTGCCAAGCAGGGCCAGGCATGGGGGCTGCAGGAGTCTGTGTTTGGCTGGAGGGGGTTACATCTATAACTGAGGGCTAAGAAAGCCAAGTGTTGGTCGATGGAGGAGGCAAACCTTGAGGACTTGAGGTCTGAGAGAGGCTGGAGTTCAGAGTTTGAGGTGATGGCTCTAGAGAGGAGATCATGGAACATGTTCTGTGATCCTAGACAAATGTTATTTTCCCCTGACTCTTCCACTCTTCCCTCTGTGTATGGGTGTACCTGGACCCACAGTTGTGTGATCATGGCCACAGCGGGGTTAGAAGCCAACAGGTAGCATTTCTCCTGACTGGGGCAAAGGCAGAGGTTCAAACATGTACAGGTTAAGTCTCTATTGCCTTACCTATAATCTAGCTCTGGCCCTTAAGGAATTCACTGACTCAGACTGCCTGACCATTAGCACTGAGTTACATAAAAATTTGTTCACACCCAGAAGATAGTGAACTAATGCTGAAGTCCTGTCATCAGCTCCCATATCCTGAGCCTGGGCAGCCATTCCACTCTTCAGTCTTCCCTGCTGGCTCTCCTTGCAGGCCACTTCCTTCTCACCCACTTGCTCCTGGAGCGGCTGAAGGAGTCTGCTCCTGCGCGGGTGGTGAACCTGTCATCAGTGATCCACATTGCTGGCAAGATTCGCTTCCATGATCTCCAGGGTGAGAAGCGCTACAGCAGGGCTTTTGCGTATTGTCACAGCAAGCTGGCCAATGTGCTTTTTACTCGTGAGCTGGCCAAGAAGCTCCAAGGTAAGTCTGGAGAAAGGGCCAGCGTTAAGATAGCATAAGCAGGGTTTTCCATCCAGATTAGAGGTTCACAGAAATTTCTGAAGTCAGGATGTCAAACATGCACATTACATGGTAGCTCTATGCGCTAAGGTGAGTGAGGTTATAAACAGAATAAAAACAGAGTTCTTGCCCTTGGGAAGCTTAAAATTAACTAAGGGTTAGGAACTTATAAAGTTACCTTACATTTATGTCAAATCTTATATCTATTATCTCATTTTATTTTTCACAACAACCTCTTGCAACAGGCAGAGCAGGTATCATTATTATATTGGTCCAAACTGAGGTCCAAAGAAGTGGCCAGCCCAAGTTTATATGGCAAGTGATGGAGTCAAGGCTGGAATGTGGGTACTTTGATTTAAAACCAGGGCACTTACTTCTGTTTTCTATTTGCTGAGGTTTACGTGGTGAGCTGAGCAAGAGAGGTGCCACTGCTGGGAGTCAGGGAGCTGGGGCTGGACGTCAGCCCCCTGGGTCTGAGTTCTTGCTCTGTCACACACTAGCCGTGTGTGTATATGGACATGTCCCTTTAACCTCCCCTGACTTCATCCCCTCAACTTTAACATAAGGTGAGGCTTCTCTTAATCCTGTGATTCTGTGCTTTCCTGGAGTTTTACTGGAGCTGCTGGCTTTGACATCTTCAACTCCTGGGGACCATTTGCTACACTGAATAAGCCAGAGTTCAGGAACGGTGGTATTTGCTATCAGAACACAGGAGGCAGAAGAATAGGGTGACCGCTGAAAGACATAACAATGACAATAATAATTGAGAGTTTTGTGTATGCCATGTACCATACGTGTCTTAACTCATTTAATACAACATACCTATGAGGTAGATGCTACTGTTTTTCACTGCTCTACAAACAAACAAAAGAGAGAGGCCCAGATATATAAAGAAACTTGACGGAGCAACTTTCCTAGCTGAGCCAGGATTCAAATATCAGACAGTCTAGCTCTGGAGTCCGTGCTCTTTACATCAGAGTTCAGACCTTGGCCCTGCAACCTGCAAGGGTGTGACCTTGCGCAATTAATTTACTTAACCTCTCTGTGATGAGACCTCAGTTTTTTCAGCTGTAAATGTGCATCTTAATATAACTTATCTCACAAGCCTCTTTGAGAATCAAATGAGATAATGCAGGTAAAGCATGTAGTCGGCCCTTGCACATAATCAGCACTAAAAACAGTGGAGGCACCAGGGATGTCTGGGGGTCATGTTAACCCTCCTCATCTCCATCATGCCCCTCAATCTACACCTCATAAAACGGGCTTGCCTGGCAAATGCAGCTCAAAACACTAGCTGTCTGCCAGCTGGTGTTGCTCAGTGGTTGAGCATTGACCCATGAACCAGGAGGTCACTGGTTCGATTCCAGTCAGGGCACATGCCCTGGTTGCAGGCTTGATCCCCAGTGGGGGGCATGCAGAAGGCAGCCGATTGATGTTTCTTTCTCATCGATGTTTCTGTCTCTCTGTCCCTCTCCCTTCTTCTCTCTCTAAAATCAATAAAAACATAGTAAAACAAAACCAAACCCACTAGCTTCCTTTCTTTCAACCAGATTGCTTCCCTTAAGCCCTTCCTATAGGAATTCCAAAAATACCACTATCAATAATTGATACTACTGCTACTAGTAGTAGTATTAGTAGCACAACTAGTACATGTTGTTGTTTCTATTATTAATACTTAAGCCACAGAGAAAGGTGACCTTGACATAGAAGGACCTTCAACCAGGCATTCCTTTTGGAGCACAGAAGGCTGAGAAGGCTATAGATCTTTCTAGAAGAGATCAATTAAGTACTAGCCAGATTTCACCTGGCTAAGAGTGGCACCTTCTGAGTTATAGGGTTCTGTTTCCTGAGACCCTTCTTCTTGGGCATTTTGCAGCAGGA
This sequence comes from Miniopterus schreibersii, assembly GCF_964146895.1. Classification (NCBI taxonomy): domain Eukaryota; kingdom Metazoa; phylum Chordata; class Mammalia; order Chiroptera; family Miniopteridae; genus Miniopterus; species Miniopterus schreibersii. The sequence goes on from NC_138101.1 coordinate 176,893,268, forward strand.
GGTGAGTTGTTTTCGGGGCCTCAGAGAGTGTCCCTGGTCTAACTGTGCTCTCTTTGCCCTAGGCACGGGGGTCACCACCTACTCAGTGCACCCGGGCATCGTCTACTCCGAGCTGGTCCGGCACTCCTTCCTGTTGTGCCTGCTCTGGCGGCTCTTCTACCCCTTCCTCAAGTCGGCGAGGGAGGGGGCGCAGACCAGCGTGCACTGTGCCCTGGCTGAGGGCCTGGAGCCCCTGAGCGGCAAGTACTTCAGGTGCGTGGGGGCAGCGTGGGTTCTCCCCCCGACCTGTGAGTGGTGAGACACAGGGCTCCCTGGGCTTTGCCTCCCAGGTGGCCCAGTTTGTGCCTCACAGCAGAATCCAGGTTGGGGTTGGGCCTGTAAATCAAATGCTGTTACTTTTCCGAGGGAACTTACATTAGACACGTGGCAAGAGTTGCTTTCGTGGCCCTATTTTGTATTTGTTTCCATAAAAGCTTTGCAGCTGTCTGAGAGCTGTAAGAGAGGACTGTCCCTGTTGGCTGTGCCTTGAAAAGGATACTAGCAGGCTCTCTGATCCTTTTTTCTCCTTTTTGAGGCTTCTGGCTGACTTTTTTCATGCATTCTTTAATACCACTTAACACAAAGCACCAGGGCAGGGCCACTCTCCTCAGTGTGAACTCTGTCTCCCCATGCTGCCAAGATTGGCGCTACCTGTTGGAATACAGAAATAGACATTTCAGTGTTGAGTCTTATTACAAACTCAGTTTGGGAATAAAAGGAAGCCCAGGATTAAAACTCCTTCCTTTTCCATGACTTGATCCAGCCCAGTCTGCTCGTATGTTTCACTTTGTTCAAGGCTGTTCTTTGGTGTACCATTCATAAGTGAAGCACTGGGAATAACCTCAGTGCCCAACAATAGGGGAATGGATAAATGATAATAGCCAATGTTGTTTGAGCTCTTACAAACTGTTGGGCACTCTTCTAAGTCTTTTACATGTATTAATTCATGTAATCATCACAGCTCTATGAGACAGATAATATTATTATTCCCATTTTACAGGTGAAGAAACTGAGGCACAGAATAGTTAACTTGCTCAAGATCATATAGCTTGTAAGTGGTAGGCCTGGATTTTAAACTTAGGTAGTCTGGCTCTAGAGCTGTGCTGTTCAGTATGATTGCCAGTAGCCACATATGGCTATTAAGCACTTGAATATGGCTAGTCCAAACTGAGATGTGCTGTAAATGTAAATGGACACCAGATTTTGAAGACATAATATGACAATAGAAATGTAAAATATTTCATTAATAATTAAAATTTTTTATATGTTTTTATTGATTTCAGAGAGAGGAAGGGAGAAGAGAGAGAAATAGAAATATCAATGATGAGAGAGAATCATTGGTCAGCTGCCTCCTGCATGCCCCTTACTGAGGATCAAGCCCGCAACCCGGGCATGTGCCCTGACCGGGAATCAAACCCTGACCTCCTGGTTCGTGGGTCGATGCTCAACCACTTAGCCACACTGGCCGAGCTCATTAATAATTTTTATAGTGATTACAAGCTGAAATGATCTGCTACATTGGGTTAAATAAAACATATTACTAAAATAAATCTCACCCATTTATTTTTACTTTTTAAATTACTCTATAAAAATTTTACTAGAAAATTTAAAGTTATGTCTGTGGCTCACATGTGTGACTCACATCATATTTCTATTAGACAGTGCTACCCTAGAGTCTATTTAACATCACTGCCTTAAATATGTGATAAAATATTAGGTAGTCATTAAAGATATTTTCAAATAATACTTAAGGGGAAAACTGCAATAAAGAACTATATAACTACCATTGTAAATACAATTAAAACAGTCTGGAAGGATACACAGCAAACTGTTGTAGTGGAGTTTGAGGGAGAGTCAGAGGGAGTGAAGGAAGATTGTAACTTTTTTTTTTAAATTCTCACCCGAGGATATTTTTCCATTGCTTTTAGATACAGTGGAAGGGAGGAAGGGAGAGGGTAAGAAAAGAGAGAGAGAGAGAAACATCAATGTGAGAGAGACATATTGATTGGTTGCCTCCCGCACACGACCCAATCAAGGCCAGGGAATGAATGTGCAACCCAGTTATGTCCCCTTGACCAGGAATCGAACCTGTGACCCTTCTGTGCCCAGGCTGACACTCTAACCACCGAGCAACACCTGCCAGAGCAGGATTGTAACTTTTTGCTCCAGGTATTTCTGCATTATTTAAAGGTCATATATTTATTTATTACTTGTACAATTAAAACATACATTTTTAACAAGAGAAAGATATCTCCTCAAACTAGATACAGTATGATCCCAGTTTTATATAAAAGAGCAAAAGACTATATATCTATTTCTATACAAACAAAGCAAACAAGAGTGTAAGGAAAAGTAATTAACTCATAGGCTTTTCTCCTTTATCAGTACTGCATTTTCCATAAATGTAGGCAATGAACTACAGGATTAGTAGTAATACCTATGACTCTGTCACCAATAAAACTGTAATATTTTCATGTCACATTGCAGTTGCAGATTTCTCAAAATGTCACTTCTGCTCTCCACTACTTGGAAATCCGGTGGTTATCAGACCCAATGCTAGCTCTTGTTATAGAATACGTTAATAAAGAAGCCTACCGCCCAGCTAGGCGTTGCTCAGTGGTTGAGCGTCGACCTAGGATCCAGGCGATCGGGGTTCGATTCCTGGTCAGGGCACATGCCCGAGGTTTCGGGCTCAATCCCTAGTCGGGGGTGCGGGGTGCAGGAGGCAGCCAATTAATGACTCATCATTGATGTTTCTCTCTCTCTCTCTCCCTCTTCTTTCCTCTCTCTGAAATCAATGAAGACATATTTTAAATAAAGAAACCTATGTATTACTATGTCACACATTTTTTACAATATTTAAAAACTGCATTTCAGTACAATTAGTTTCTTTTCATCCAATATATTTTATACATTTAGAAATGTCTTCTGAGAAAGAGGCCAAGCCATCAATTTCCACTCCTGGATGTTTACATTCTTTCTCTGCCCTCCAGTGACTGCAAGAAGGCCTGGGTGTCTCCAAGAGCCCGAAATAACAAAACTGCTGAGCGTCTGTGGACCGTAAGCTGTGAGCTTCTTGGAATCCAATGGAAGTAGAGCTGGTAGAAGAGCCACAGCTTTATCCAGTCCAGTCCATGCCATAATGAAAGGAGGCCAAGGAGATGGCCAATCCTGAAGGATTGTCCTCCTAGCTGGCTGCTGCTGTGAATCCTGTCCTCCTCTGATTCTCCTGACCCTTCAGGAAACCTTTGTACACCCAACCTTCTTGTGAGGCTGGCTCATGGCACGAGATGGTCACACCTATAGAGCATTTTTCTGTAAGACTTGCACAGTAGGCCACCCTCTTGGGGCAGGAGGAGTAGGCAGATACCAGGCCGAGCACGGGGATGGCAAAAGATCCTGGAAAACTGGGTTAGTTTCTTCATCAGTACCAGAGACACCAGCCAGCATGTTCAGCTGAGGTGACAGGAGCACCAGCACTACGTATTTCTAAGGATTGTAGACTCAGACTCTTGACTAATCTCTTTCGTATTTAAATTCTCTTCACAATTCTGGAGTCTGGACCAACTCAGGGAAATCTTGGCTTAACCTTGGCCAACTTTGGTTCCTTCCTCTGAGCACCCTGGAGCCACTGCATGAAGCTGGACCTTCCCATTTTCTTTTTCCACTTTTTAAAAAATTGAAATGTTTTTCTGGCTTTATGGAGAAATAATTGACTTATAACAGTGTGCAACTTTGGACTTGCCCATTTTCAATCATGTGGATGGTTTCCTTTTCTAAAGCATTTCCTTTACCTCAACTTTTTGTATAGTTTATTGATTTATTTTTTTTTTCTTTTAGAGAGAGAGAAACATTGATGTGAGAGTGCAACATTAATCAGCTATCTCCTGCACACCCTTTACTGGGGATCGAGCCTGCAACCTGGGCATGTGCCCTTGACTGGGAATCGAACCGGCTACCTCCTGGTGCACAGGATGACACCCAACCAGCTGAGCCACACCGTCCAGGGCTTTACCTCAATTTTTAGAGGAAATAGACTACACATCTCATTGCCTTACTTATTTTCTCAGGGTAGCAAGAGAGAAATGGAACAAAGCAGGAAGCCAGCCTTCTAGTTTAGTGCGTAGTATCTCACCCTACTCACCACCCATAACCTTGTTATAATATTGCATCTTATAATGCATTGTTAAGATGGTGTAAAATAAGATGTTTCAGTTGGATATTTCCTTAGGTTTCTTCCTGCTCTCACATTTTATCATCTAAGAAGTGATAGAAGTGACTTCAATTACACAGATGCTAAGCTTTGCTATAGATTGAGGCCAGAGGGAATGTGGAACTTCATTTAATTTGGTACACAGGCGCAGAGAAACTAAGCCCTGACAAACCCTCTACCTGAAATCATAGGTCATCTCTCTTCTGGCCTCCCTGTTCTCCTGTGCTATGGCCCCAGGTGACCTGCTTCTTGCCTCAAGTGCTGAAGGTCACCAAGAAGAGGCAGAGAGACATGCCTAATCTATCAGCCAACTGACAGAAGAAGTCACATTATTGGTTTCTGTTTTAAAGCATCCAAAGGGCATCTGGTAACAAAAATGCCCTTTTCTTCCATAGCAAGTAGACTTTTTTATTTTTCTTTTTAAACAAACCTTTCTACTATGGGAATTTTTAAATAGAAAAAAGTAGAGCAAATAGTATCATGAATCCCCATGCACCTGCCTGTCATCTAGCTTCAACATTAACATTCAGTCAGTCTTGTTTCATCTATATTTCCTCCATGACATCTTTTGGGGGTGGGGTGGGATATTTGAAATGACATTTCAGCTATCACGCATTCATCCATAAATAATTTAATGTGTGTATCTAAATAAGAACATCTGTTTGTTACAAAACCACAATACTGTATGTGAATGAAAAAGGGGCTATGCAACAAACCTGACAAGCTTAGGGAGGCCACATAGCAGGCCTGACAAGCTCAGGGAACAAAAGTAACCACACAGGCCGATCTGATTACAAAGTCGTAACTGGGCAGGTCATAGCAGGTAGTCACATCCCAGGTCTATAGCTTCCTTAGCAAAGGTCAATCTTTTTTAAGTCCTCACCTGAGGATATGTTTATTGATTTTAGGGAGAGAGAAAGAGGGAGAGAGAGAGAGACAGCGATGTGAGAAACATGGATCAGTTGCCTCCCATATGCACCCAACTGGGGACAGAGCCCACAACCTAGGCTTGTGCCCTGATGGGGAATTGAACCCCCGACCTCTCGGCGTGCCAACTGAGCCACACCAGCCAGGGTAGCAAAGGTCAATCTTTACCTTAAGTGAGCTCTGTCCATTGTTTTTATACATCTAAGATAACATATCTATGAAAGGTCAGAGTAATTTTCTTTTCTGCACCCCTTGTAGGCACAACCACCAGTGCCAGAGCACAAGACCACAGAATCCTTCCTTATCTTGTTCCCCGTATACCATTTCTATGGGCTGTGTTATTAACTGTCCTCTACCCACCAATGTAAAAGTATGTGTTTCTCCATTTTGCCTTTTATCCAATCCTAGAGAGTCTCCCCACCCCATGCTTTCTCCCACCTCCTTAATCGATCACCAGTGAATTTCATGTAACCCTCCTTAGTCTCCTCCTCAGATTCTAATGTATAAAGTTAAAGTTAGCCTCAAAATTCCCATTCTCCAGAGCATTTTCTCAATCTGTTGAGGTTTTGCTTCCCATCCTATGTCATCAGTTTGGCTCAAATAAATTCATAAAAATTCTCTACAGGTTTGGACTTTTCTTATGTTGACATGTAACTACTAACAACATTAATAATTCCTGAGTATCATTTAATACTTGGAGTTCAAGTTTCCCTGGTTGTTTCACAAAAGGCTTTTTACTGCTGGTTTGTTCAAATCAGGGAAAGAAAAGTGGAAGTTTTTCCCCCCCAGAAGCCCCAGCAAATCTTCGTGTGCCTCACTGGCTGAATAAATACTGGGCTCCCTCCTGAACCAACCACTATGGCTAAGGATGGGCTATGCTAACGGGTTTAAGCCAATCGCAGGCCACACCTGAAGCTGGGGTCCATCCCACCCACCTCGCGCAGTGGGGAAGAATAGTAGCTAAGGTAAAGTTAAAACTTATGTTAATTAGGTCTAGCTGTCCCCACAAGCACCCTCTGGGGTAGCTACTATTATGCCCATTTTACTGACAGGCACAGAGAAGTTTAGTAGCTTGCCCCAGCTCACACAGTTGAAACATGGTAGAGTGGACCCAGGTAGCCTGACCTAGACCAGCATTCTTCACAGCCATGCCCTACGGCCTCCCACGGTGGAGGAAGCAACCCTTCCCTCAAGGGAAACCCCTGGAGCATGAGTGAGCAAAGGGGCTCGGGGAATCCTGGGGAGCAATCGGTGCGTGCTCACTCCTGAGACCCGGTGCCTCATCGGCTGCTGGGTCCACTGGAAAGCCTGCTGAAGAAGGAAAGGGAGGGAAGAGGAGGGAAGGGGTGGGGGGACAGGGAAAGGCCACACGAGGGTGGGAGACAGGGCTGGTGAAGAGTGTGCTTGGCATTGACGATCCTGCATTTCTCCTCTGGGTAAACATCAAAACCAGGAGTGTGCAGGGCTACTGACTGTGCGACCAACAGGGAGAGCAAGCAGACCATGAGTGTGAGAGCAAAGATTCACACCATATGAGTTTAAGCCATAAGCAGTAAACACTGAGGCAAGAGGCACGGCTTGGGGTGGGGGTTTGATGCATGTCAGAGATGGCTGGTTGTAGGTAGAGGAAACAAAGCCATGCATGGCTGCAGGAGTTGGCTTCAGCTGCCACATCTGGGCAACAGGCTGGTATTGGTACTGGGAGCATAGGGTTTTTGAGCAAACCTGCTCACAAGGCTGGGTTCTTCCACTTCCACACATTCAAATACAGTCATGTTTATTCAATTGGAATCTTCTCTCTATAGAAGTTTTTTTCCCCCCAGAGAGAACAGAATGCTATCACATTCAAAAGATTGTTCCTTGAATATATGGAATCCTTATATTATGTGTGTTTGGAACCCTTTGGACTATTACATTTTATAACTTTTCATGTTTGCCAGACTACTCGCTAGTGTGATTGGCTTAATAAAGGTCATTCTATTCTTGATTTGTGTCAAATATCTGAAATCTGAAAAACCTCTTGTATGTTTGCTAAGATACACAGATACCGTGGGGTCAATTGGTGGGGCAGGGTGCTCATAGCCTCAGTCTGGAGTACAGGGGCTGGGGAAGAGTAAGATAGCAGGGCCTGGAACTCGGGGCCAAGGCAGGAGTTTGCATGTAGGCTCCTCGGGTCTGTAAATGCCAGGAGGAAAGCAATCTGAGTGAGAATCTGGAGCCCAAGAGGGAAGAACTTTGCTTCCCCAGAGCTTCATGGCCTTAGGAACTTCAGGGGGGCTGAGGACTGAATTTAAGTTTGCGGTGTTTGGTGGGAAATTTTTTTCCCTTGAGTTTTAGGGTTGGGGAGCATTCCCTGCATTATCTTCTAACCGTAATTTCTGGAAAACACAGAAATTGCCCCAATTCTACTCTGCTAATCATAACTTCCATATTGTAGATTGCCTTCCTTCCTGAAGAACAGCCCTACTTGAAGTATGCATCATTTTCTGCCCTCCTTGACGAGTGGCACAGCTCAGCCGAATCCAAGTAGTGCAGGGCTGGGGTGCTTACTTCTAATCGTATGTCCTAACCTCATTTAAAGAAGTTTTTGGCCAGGGAAACTTTTAAATCTGAAGTTTTCTATTTTATCTCAAATTGTTGGATGCACTTACATGTAAGAGTAGTGACACCAAATATATGAGAGCTAAGGAGCAAAGAATGCCAAAAAGAAAAAAAAAATTGTGGGTATTGATTTTACCTGTTGTTGACATTTTCAAAATATTGAACAATAGTTGTCACCCTTGTTTAGATTCTAGACTCTGTCATTTCTTATGGCGTCAGGCTCTCCCACAGGACTCAGCCTCCCTCAGCACTGCTCCTTGGGAACCATCTCATGCTCTGGCTTCGTCTTGCTTCTGGATAGCTAGCTGCCTGTCCAACACCGAGAGTGTTGTCTAGTCTGCTCAGCCTGTGCAAGGAACAAGTGCCAGCTTGGCCTCTCATTATGTTTCCAGAAGAGACTTGCCCCAAGTTAACTACCAAGCAAGGGGAAGAAAGGCCTTAGCCCAGCATAAATGACACTGGGAATCCGGTGGCGGAGTCATCGTGATTCTGGGTCATTTCCCCATGACCACAGAGGCAGTTTCTCTTTAAGTCTGTTTGTGCTGTGGATCTGGCTTCCTGCCTGGTACAGGGCCCTTAGGAACAGGAGGCAAGATCTGGATGAGAAGGGCTCAGAGATTATAGTCATCCTAGATTTTTCTGCAACGAGGTGCTTCTCTAGCTGCCCCAGGGCTGCTCCTTCACTATTCCCGGCTTCTGTTATGCTCTGAAACCCGTAGCTAGCCTAATCCAGGTGAGGAAAATCTTTCCCTTTGGCTCGACTGAGACTGGCCTAAATTTACTCAAAATAAAACTTGTCTGGGAAACTAAAGGAAAAGGAAACAAAAGAGACATTTGAAAGTCAAGAGGCAAACAGTTCCAGAGCACAGATTACCTATGTGATGCCTAACTGCACAGGCGACCTTGGCTGGCACCTGGCCTTGTCTAACTCAACTCAGTGTTCGGCATGGAGAATCTAGCTTGTGTCTTTGGCCTCTTTTAGTTACAAGACAGACACCCACTTGGAGCAAGCTTAGGCCAAAAGCCATAAAAGATTTTGCTCATAAATTCAAGGGAGGGTTGAAACTGAAAAGTGGGAAAGGGCTCTTTCTCTTCTGGTCCCAGGTGCTTTGAGAGCCAGGGGCTTTGGTGCAGTACGGCCACTTCCAAGAACCACATCACGCACAACCAGTCCCCAAAATGGCATCAAGAAATCCCGATCACAAAGATATGAATCTTTCAAGGGGGTAGACCCCAAGTTCCTGAGGAACACGTGCTTTGCCAAAAAGCACAAGAAGGACCTGCTCTCAATAATAAAGAAAAAAAAAAAAGAAGAAAAAAGAAGGGCCCGAAGAAGATGCAGGCCAACAACACCAAGGCCATGAGCCACAGGCCAAGGCTATCAAGACCCTTATAAAGCCCAAGATCCTAAAGGGCAGCAGCCAGGAGCTCAATCAACTTGCCTTTCATTGCTCACCCCAAGCTTGGGAAATGTGCCCGTGCTCACATCACCAAGTTATCTCAGGCTCTGCTGGCCAAAAGTCAAAGGCCAAGGCTCAAAGCAAGCCCCAGGCTATGACCAGCTCCAGCTCAGGTTCAGGTTCAGGTTCAGGTTCAGGTTCAGGCTCAGGCTCAGGCTCCCAAAGGTTCCCAGGCCCCCATGAAGGCTCAATCGTAGAGACCTCTGTCTGCTGATGAGGACAGAAGGACTAGTGTGACCCCCTGGGCTGCTGTCTGCATGGAGCTGTTATCCTCTTGTGCTATTTGTACAAATAAACCTGAGGCAGGATCTGTCTAAAAAATGGGGTGGGGCAGGAAAGTAGCTCAGAAATAACTAGAACTCAAGCATCAAGCACCACCATGCTCCCCTCCCTATGACATTTGCCTTTCTCTGATTGTAGACTTTGCTTCAGAGTAAGTGGCAGGAAACTTGGCTGTTGAAAACTCAAGCTTCACACCTTGTGGTTTCTACTACTGAAGAGATACTGCAGGCATTTTTTATTTGTAGTATTTAAAGAACCTCAGGTTTGGCTTGTGTTAGATGCTCAGTGTGAAGCGTTCAGTTACGGAAAGGGAGGGGGAGTCATGTAAGAATGTGACAGCTGTAGGGATGGCATTTCAAATCAGTGAGAATAACATACACTAGTCAGTAAACGGTGTGGGGCAAATAGCTATCCAAAGGAAAACATAGGTTAGATTCCCTATCTCACACTATTAATAAAAACAAGTACTAGATGGATTAAAAAGCCAAAAAAAAAAAAAAGTAAAAGTATTAGAAGAAAATATAGGAGACTATCTTTAAGTCCTTAGAAGAGGGAAGGCCTTTTTAAGACATGAAAGCAAAAAGCATATGAGAAAAGAGGGCTATATCTATAAAACACCACAAATAAAGCTAAGAGCCAAGTGATACTGGTGAACATACTTGTAATTCATTGCCGGGTATCTTGGGAAATAGACCTTGAGGTGGACATTTGCATACAGAAAGTGTGTGGGGTGTACTCTTGGGAGGGTAATAGAAGTAAGATTGGGCAAGGGCAAGCGGGAAAACGGTGCAGTCAAAACAAAGGCCTACATGATCCTGATACCACAGGGAGCTCTGGAACTTAGTTGTTCTGAACTGAGGAAAGGTTGGCTTTTGTATCCCTGCACTGACAAGTTACTGGATGTGAGCAATTTCCAGGGAGGGTGTATAACCTGGGTGAAGTGGCTCTTTTTGGTGAGGTCAAGTTCTAGAGAGATACTCAGCTGAGAGCTGTCAGCTACTTATATGCCCAGCAGCTGGGGAAATGGGTGCTTCATTTCTGAAGCCGGGAATCTGATAGGCTTACCACAGCACCTGCCTTTCAGACAAATGAGTGATACCCATATTACATGAAGTACTTTTAGTTCTCAATAAGAACAAGACATAGTATCCAACAGGGTACTTAGCAAAGATATAAACAGAACATTTGCAAATGAAATAAAAATGGCCAATACACATTAGTAGTGAGCAGGGAACGGCAAATTGAAACAATCAGATTGGCAAAAAATTAGAGAGCTTAGCAAATGTTGGCAAAAATCTAAAAAAAAAGAGATATTTTTATATATTGCTGGCATGAGTGGAAGAAATGGCGAAGCCAGTTCTACCCAGGAATTCTGCTTCTTAATATCCACAATAACATTAGCATATGTGTGTAAGGAGACATTTCTTGTACTAGCAAAAAATTGGAAACAACCTGTAAGTCCATCCATCAAAGAAAACAATCTTTGGTATAATTATAGAATGGAGAAGTATACTTGCTTTTGGAGTAATTACTCCAAAATAATACTTTTCAAATAACTATAAACACATATATTGTTGGATAAGTTGATGAATTGCAGAATGATGAATGCACGCAGGTAATAAGATTTGTATTTAAAAATTACACACATAACAAGATACCATATATTTTTCTATGGGTACATATATAAGTACATAAAAGCTCTAGAAGCAGAAAAAGATCTAAAACCATATACAATGAACACATAAGAGAGATTACCCCTGGGAGATAATATTTCAATTTTTAAAAAAGCAGAATATTAAAAAAAAAAGCAGAATATTTTCACCTTTTACTTGGAAATAAAAAGTTACTAATTTTAGCAGACATTGTTGGTTGCCACTGTCACTGTGTATGACTAATTAAACTATTGCGGTGCTCTCAACCCTAGGTGTATTTTAAAACATATAAAGTGTCAATGTGTAGGTCTTACTTCAGAGATTCCTATTTCATCATTCTACTCTTGGGCAAATATATTTGAAATTTCAGGGTGATTCTGATGTGAAGACTGGGGCTGTGAACCACTGGTCCAAGGAATCATGGTGATCACATTTCCCTTGCAAGTGACTGGTTATGGAAAAGGCATGTGCCTCAATCATGGCCCAGGGGATGTGGAAGGAGTTACTCCGGTAGCTTCTGGAAGGGGCTTTCTCATGGACCAAAAGTGAGACACAGGAAGAAATGTTATGTCTTCTTCTGTTGGACATTGTCATGGCTAAATCTACCACAATTATATTTAGTCCTGTGTGGAGCTGAGCTCACCTGCTAGGACATTAGAGGGAAAGTTGAAAAGGAACCTGAGTTGCTGATGATAAAGTAGTGAGTCAGTGAATTAACCAAGATTGGAGCTGCCCTCCTTGAGACATCTTGTTACATGACAATAAATTGTTGAAGTCTGTGTCCTGATGCAATAGTATTATGTTGAGCCATATAAAATTGCTAATAAAATGACACGGGTTTGAAGTGTACGATTCTATGATACATCATCTGTATATTGCATTGTGTGGTTACCATCCAAAGTCAAATCTTCTGTCACCAAATATTTGATGCCCTTTACCCTTTACTACCTCCCCTCACCCCCCTTTCCCTCTGGTAACCACCACTGTTATTTGTGTCCATGAGCTTTTGTTTGTTTGTCCTGTTTGTTCATTTGTTGCTTTTAGTTTTATATTCCACATAAGAGTGAAATCATATGATTCTTGGCTTTTTCAATCTGACTTATTTCACTTAGCATGATAGTCTCAAGATCCATCCATGTTGTCGCAAATGGCAGTATTTCATTTATTCTACCATTTTTAAAACCTACTTTTCTCCCCCATTACTGCTGATCCAGGCAGATGTCTTTCTAATCTACTTTCATCACCTTCAATTTCCTCATCTGTAAAGTGAAATTTTGACACCTGTTTCATTATATTTTTCCCCACCACAAAGATTTGTCATCTTCTGTTAATTTCAGCATCCACAGGGATAACTGAACTAACATCTCAATAGAGAGTCTAAATAGTCTTGGCATACTTTCACAGGTGTTCATCCAAATTTTAATCTATATGTACAATCTATTTTTCCTATAGGTAGATATATGCCATCTCTTAGCCAAAACTATCAGCTAAGAAGAGCATAGAACATGACGTACAATTTGTTCTGATAGGAGTAGATTAACTGCTGTAACAAACAGTGCTAGTGGCTTAATACAAGAAAAATTGATTTCTTGTTCATATCACAGTCTAATGCAGGAATGGGAGTGGGAGGGTGGCTCTGTTCCACATGGCTTTCCACTCAATAAAATCATTAATTATGTTGCTGTCATCATTCAATATTTTGTGTTCTAATGGTAGTAGTTACTTAACTAAAGAATTAAAAAAAATACAAGATGTAATTATATTCAAAGTATATGCAATTTAAACATTTTCATAAAAATGTAAATTAAAGGTAAAAATAAAAATTATTTTTAAATTTCTTAAGCTATTCTTCTAAAATATTTAAATTACTTATTGAAAATAAAAGGCAAAATACATTATTGCTATGAATATCAATATTTTACTTATTTATTTTTTATTTTTTTAAATATATCTTTATTGATTTCAGAGAGAGGAAGGGAGAGGGAGAGAGAAAGAAACATCAGTGATGAGAGTCATTGATGGGCTGCCTCCTGCACGCCCCCGACTGGGGATTGAACCCGCAACCCCGGCATGTGCCCTAACGGGGAATCGAAACTCCATCTCCTGGATCCTAGGCCAATGCTCAACCACTGAGCCATGCCCGGCTGGGCAATATCAACATTTTAAATCAAAGTTATTTCAACAAAGCTGAATTTTTCAGTTTTTAAAATTTAATTCTATAAACTTTTATAAAAATAGAACTATTTATGATTCTAATGCTCAATGTCCCTTTAGTTGCCAATGTAAAGATGGATATCATGCTTCATGCACATTTCCTCTACACCTACATGACATGGCTATCACTTTTAAAGCAATATGAACCATTTATTATTTAACCTCCATTAAAAGTGTTGCAAACACACATTAATATATGGAGACAGGAAAAAAGACACTTAGCACTACTGAAAACAATACCTGTTTTAATGCAAGTATCTATTACACTCACACTGAGAAAGAATTTGACAAGTTAACTTGTCTTTTCTCCTCTGTAATTGCTCCCTCTGTTCAAATTCTTCCTGCACTCAGAAGTAGCAGCACAATCTACACACCTTCAAAGCATTTGGATGTCGTCAAGACATCCAGCCGTGTTTCCCTCGGGTTTAACTGGTGTTAGTCACAAGACCAGGTGTTGAGGCCGTGAGTGTTACGTCAGAACTTAGTGCCAGAGCCTCAGTAACAGAGATGTCCACTTAAATAAATTTACTATATTCTTGTGTATTTAAATAAATGTACTATATTCATATGTATTTTTGTGAAATGTAGGGCTTTTTAAGGTGCATGACCAAGGGAAGGAGCCCTTCTTGCCTGGGTCTAAGGGCATTACTGCTCGTATAGTTCTGGGAGTCCACCCCCAGGACTTCCAAGAAAAGAGGCCGCTTTCGTGTGCCTGGACCAGAGAGGTTTAATGTCAACCTGGAATTAAAGAAATATCGGGTGTTTACTGAACATGTGATAATTTTGCCTCATAAAGTATCTGAGAGGGTATGAATAGACAGTTATCTCAACTCAGATAACATGTACTGTAGGGTACTGTAGGGAGACGAAGTGAATGGCATAACTGTGGGTCTATATGGGTCGTCCAAAGCACTAGAATTTGGAGGATGCTACATGTCCACTCAGACTTGGTTCCCTGATCTCTTCAGCACTGAACCTATTTACTCTTCAGTCTCCTGTTCCCACGACAAGGACCACACCTAGGTACCTTATCACCTGAACTTGCTGTTCCTCAGATATCTTAACTCCTGCCATCCTACTCCAACCAAGCCTCCTACTCTTCCAGCTTCTCCCCTTGCCAGCCCTCTGGCCACCCTATCACCCTGTCTAGCAAAGGCCAAGCATGGGAGACTCCAACTTTCTGATTCCTATATGCCAAGAGTGCTGCAGGAGAAAATCGCTCCACCAGGCAGACTGGAGCCACTCTCGAGCACTGGTCATCAACGTCAAATGGGCTTTCGGCACTGCCCAGTCACCTGTTCTCCCGTAGCTAAGGATGGATCTAGGAAAATGTATACATTTAGTGAGACCATCTTTAAGAAGAGAATACAAAATTACAGATACAAAATTAGGTAGAAAAGTAGATGTTGATCTAGAATGAGAAGAAACAACCACCACCATGAGTAATGGGAGCAGCGGGAATTTAAGGTCTTCTGAGATCTCTTTAGGAATTTTAGCAGCAATGCCTGCATAAAAATGCTTTCTGATTGCAACTTGGCTCCCCCTCACACTAGAATGCAATTCCTAGCAGCTCACAGGGGGCCGGTAAACTTCAAAAGCTTCACAGTGAAACTGCCTCTAGTTTACAACAGCTAGTTCATGTTCTCTCGCACTCTCAAGCCACTCAACCCACCGGCTCCCTTAAATCATCAACAGGCGACTTTTTCCTCTGACTTCATAGATGACATGAAGCCATCAGCCTAAACTCCCTCAGTTTTCTGCTTCTAAACCAGCAAGCTTACCTGTATCCCACTCATATTTCCTTCCTTTCCAACTTCTACATTAGAAGAGGTGTCAATCCATTTTTTAATCTTCATATTGTGTATTTCTCTTATGTTGTTTCCTAGTTTCATCAAAGACAGAGTTTGTTTCTGTTTGTTGCCCTCCTTGGCTCTTTCCTGTTCCTGCCCTTGCTACAAGGACACATGGTAGAACTGCCCATCTTAGCCTGGGGTAGGGGAAGAGATCAGAGAAGCCTTCCCGGACCAAGAGGTCTGTGTTTAAGCAAGACCCGAAGGACGGGTCACCAGGTGAAGAGGAGGGAAAAAGTGGTCCAGGCAGCGGGCTGAGAAGGGGCAAAGCATGTGCCTCCTCTGGGAAACGGAAAGAAGGGGGTGGGGTGGAAGGTGAAAAATGAGCCATTTGACCTTGAGAAACTGAGTTGGGAAAAAGACTCAAACAGGTAACTTCAAAATGTTCACTTTCTCAACTATTTCTTATCCAGGACAGACTACAGTCTATATCATTTAATCCAACAAATCTTTATTTACTGGTAAATAATGCACAAATAATTTGTAGATAACTCAAGGTGACAAAGAGACAATCCTTGCCCTCAAGAAACTTATGGTCTATCAGGTAATCAAATAACAAGTACAAACTGACTGTCAAGTGGGCAGAATAGGGGAGCTTTAAGCAACACAGAAGGGTTAAAAGAGTAAATTTTGTCATGTATATTTTAACCATAATAAAAATAATTAAATGTTTCAGGAACTCTGGGGGTTTGAATCTGCTTAAAAAGACTTTCCATACCTCAGGATTATAGAGAAGTCTGTTTATTCTTCCAGAAGTATTATTTAATATGGAGCTGGTTGGAGGTGCACCTTTTGGATAGACGTTTGTGAAGAAAAGAGGCTTCTGTGACAGTCAGGGGAGGAAGTGACAAGGACCTGAAGTGAGGTGATGAAGTGGAAAGATCAGGTTCTTCTGACTGGGAGGCAGGACAGGACTTGGCTTTCAACGGGATATGTGCTTAATGCACGGTAGGTACTTGAATGTTTGTTGAATGAGGAGGGGGAAGAAATAGTCCATAGAGAAAACCCCCGACATTTCTAACCTGGGCAGCATGCACAATAGTAATAACATTAACTAATACTAGTATCCACTGAAGGAAGATCAAGTTTATGGTAGGTTAGGATGTGTTACACTTTGCATTTGCTAATGTTTTTCAGGTGCAGGTCAGCCATGTGGGTGAGTTCCAGAAAGCAGTCAAAAGGCAGGTCTGATGTGGAAAATTTAGGCAGTCAGACTGGGTTTAGAACTCAATCTGAAACTATGGGGATGTATGGGAGAGTCTTGGGGTGTCAAGAGGGAATGGAGAGGGCCTTGAAGAATTCCAGACTTTAAGTGGAATAAAGAGAAATGATAGCCAGAGAAGCAAATAATTTGTAGAGATGGCACTTGAAATGGTCTTGAAGAAAGGGTTTTGACAACTGAAAACTGGAGGGTGGGGTAGGGAGTGGAGGTGGTGAAGGGTCCCAAGCAGGAACAACAGGAGGAAACAGGGAGCCTGGAAGCACTCCACCGCAGGCGCCATTCGGTAACCAGATGTTGAGTGACTTTGTTGTAGAAGAACTGGAAGCTTCAAGGACGGGTTGGGCAACATTATTACTGTGGAAGAGGGTGAAGACCAAGAAAAGGCCATTTCCCTCAGGGATACTGTGACCATTCCTGTTTGGTTGCTTGGTTATGAAAAGAGCCTAATAGCATTTGATCTACTTTGCTTAAGCTCCAGCCAAAGATATCTGGTAACTTTGGAGTGTCTCAGGTTTCTAAACATAGTCAGTGATCCTCTAGCCTAGATTAGACAGTGTTCCAATTTTCTTTGTCGTGACACACTTTTGTGCAGTGTCTACACCAGGTGGTTTTCAGGTGTACTTTTATCGTTACTTTTTCTTTGTGTGTTTTTTTTAAGATGAGAAATTGGATGAGATCATGTTTCTAGGAAAAGGAGATAGTGGCAGTAATGCTACTGTCTATGGCTCAAGTAACATACTGCAAACATGAGCTCTGAGAAGATGGCAAGAAAAACAATTTGAGTCCTACTTTCCCCAAAGACCCTACACTTGGTTTCAAAGATTCACATTTTGGTTGATGTTAAAGATATGGAATTTTAAAAATGACAAGCAGCATTAAAATACCATTTTCAAAATACCATTTTTCATTCATCACACGGGCAAAGACCTACAAAGTTTTATAACTGTTGAGGCAAGGGTGTGGAAAGCAGGCACTGTCCTACACAGCTGGTGGGACATTTATTGCTGTGATCTCTTTGAGAGGGAACTAGCAACACTTACCAAGTGTGCATCTCCTTTGACCCAGGATATTCTGGACAAGATAATTCATTGCAGCATAATTTGTAGTGGCAAAAGATGGCAATGACCTAAAAGGTCCATTAGTAGAGATTGGTTAAATAGTTGTGGCATATCTTCACCATGGGATACTTTCGTTATTACTGCTGTTTATGCACAAAATAGCTCTGGAACTATACACAAGAAACTGTTGATACTGGTGGCCTCTCGGAGGAGCCTGGGCTGACAGGACCGGGATGGGAGAGACTTTTTACTTATCTTCTGCACCTGATGAATATGTAACCAATCTCCACCCACTACCCCAACTGGCAAAGATCTACAAAGTTTTATAACTGTTGAGGCAACTGAAGAAAAAAAAAGTCTTCTGGTAGTAGAGAGTACACTAATAGTTTTTAACACATAGGAAACTTGAGATAAAATCATTAGTTATAATGGGAACCATTTAGAGAAGTTCAAGAATGGAAGGCCATCTGATCTTTCCCACCACTTTCTCTCTCCACACAGACCATGAGGCAAAAAGGAAGGGAAGGGTGAGGGCAAGGCAGTACAAAGAGGTCATGAAGCCAAGAACCGGGTAGGACAGAGACTTTATTATGGATGCTTCTAGTAAAACATTCAGCTCTTCAACATATGCGTTAGTTTTGTTGTTTGTTTGTTTTGCTGGAGACCACAGTGTGATGCTCAGAGGCCTTTAGCCCCATCTTATGTCAGTCTACTCAACAGTTGCCTATTTTATAGCTCAACTAGTTAGAGGAAAAAGTCAGAAAAATCTGGTTTAACATCCCAAATTAAGGGCTGCAAAATGTGCAGACCATTCATATAAAGTGCTTATGTTCAGTGCAAAAAGGGCAGACTCAGAAGGGCAAGCAGATACCAGGGAACGATGCTTCCTGGGAGACAGATGCATTCTATGAGTCAAAGAAGGAAAAGCCACTTGTCAAACTTCCCCCAACAGGGATCTAGCCTTTTGTTTGCAGTCTTTCTGCTCTGTAACATGAAAAAACCTTTGAACCTGACAGGTGCCCAGAATAGTTGTTTTACTATAAAAAACAACAACAACCTGGCTCAGAGGGAAATCCACAGGATTCTAAGCACCAGAGATACTGACTTCGCTTCTAGTTCCTGTTTGTCTCTGCAGCAAATGTGAGATCAACAGGTTGAGCTCTGGCTGTTGCAAGGCTCAGAGCTGCAGAGCTTTTCTTGTGCCTCTCATTTGCAAATCCAAGTCACTGAGCATGACAGACCCTTTCTAAAACGTTGTCACATCTCGGGTGGGAAGAAAAGCCCATATTAAAGGAGTACATCACCAGCTTTCACCAACTGGATGGGACCTATTCACTGTTCCCTTGTCTGACTCTTGTCTGCAGGCCCACCTCCAAAGCAAACCCTTGACTCCTCTGTTAAGACAAAGAAGGCACTGCCTTCTCAATGACCCTAGGTCCCTGCATACCTGCCCTGCAGTCCTGAAGAGAAGCAGGAGAGAAGAGGAAGTGGTTTCCTAACCAACTGGAAGGGCACGGAGAAGGCTAACTCAAATAGCAAAGTCTAGCCGTTCATTCTAGGACCTTGGCTACCATCTCTCCCGACTCTCAGAGGGAGCCACATCCTCTCACTTTGCAGCACCGATAGTCACAAAAGCCAGTTCTGGGCTTGTAAGAAACCCCTGCATTCCCATTTGGAGAGGCTGGCCTTTCTTTCCCTGCTGGATGAAGTCAGTGGTGCCCCTCCTGCTTGTGTCTAGGGTTCTAGGTCTGATCACTTGAATGTGCACCAACTGTTTTCGGATGCCAGCACCTGAGGGAGGACCCTTCTGTTTAGCCCACCATCCAAAGACTCAAGGTAACTCCTTGTGCTTTTGAGAGGAGACATGGAACAGTTTTATTCCACAGGTAGCCCTTGCCCCAAAGCCATCTCTGAGTGCTGGGAAGGGAAGGGAGGGGAAGGAGGCCATCTTTCTGGTGCTGCTCTATAATTCTCGATAAAACCCTTCTAGTCATGAGGAGCTACTGGAATGTCTCGCAGACGGGACTGTGTACACAAACAGGATGACCCGGGTTAAGAACCAAAACGCAGGGAAGGTTTTCAGACCGGCAGAAGTCTAAATAAAGTGCCTCTTTTCAGTAGGGGAAGTTTCGTTTGTTCAGAAATGCTTAGGCGTAAACATGGGTGCACAGGGGCGTGCACACGCACGCACTCACTCTGAGGTAGGAAGAACTGGTCATCTCGAGACAAACACACACAGAGTCCACAACCTTAGAGAAGCATGGCACTTGCGTGAAAGGCCCTGTACTTGCCCATGATGGCAAGGAGGGCCCAACCCAGCTCTTTCCGACCTGGGAAGAGCCAGGGAAGTCTCACTGCACAGGAGGAAAGAGGTGGAGAGCATCTCCATCGCTCCGGTCCCACAGTTCCCAGGGCCCGCTGCCCACGGTCACTTCCTGGAGCCTGAGCCAAGGGCACCCCGGGTGTGACTTGTCAGAAGCCACTGGGTGCAGATGTCTTGCACTACAGCGTCCCCGCTGCTCTTGGCAGCCTGCTGCACCTGCTGGACGAGGACCGTGGCCCGCGAGTGTTCTTGCTTCACAGCAATCAGATAGGCAGAACGCAATTTGCAACATGTCAGGTAGGCCTGAACCTGGCAATGGGTATGAGACGGGGAAAGGAAACAACACTCATGAATCACCGAGAAATACTCAGAGCTGCACTGGAGCTCAGGTGCACAAGCTATCACTTCTCGCCCGCGAATCCATCACTGGGCTCTTACCTTTCCCTATGTTATAGCAACTCGTTAAACATTCTGGACATCAGGCTACTACACTGTGTTATTTTATAGTGTAAAAAGTTATTACAAATAAGAATTTCAAAAAGAGGGAGGCAAGCAGGAAGGCAGAGTCTGGCCTCTGTCCTTGGTCTCTGAGGTCCTCCGCCTCACTGTCCTGGGCTCTCCTGCTTCTTCCTGGCTTCACTGCCCACATGTGTGACTTTAGTTATTTGGGTGATTATCTGATCAGTGTCTGTCTCCTTGACTAGACTTTTAAGATCCATGAGGGCAGGAACAGTGCCTGCTTTTTCTGCCCTTGCATTCCTGGTGCCTAGCACAGGGCCTGGTATGTAGCAGGCGTTCAGTAAGTATGCATCAAGTGAATGAATGGCTGAATGAACAATTATCCCTATCTCCTACAATGGGCACATAGATCCTACATCTTGACTTTTCTGTTATTAACTTGCGGAATTTAAAATCTTTTAACAGGAAATTTGGGGAATAAAACTTATAAACATAATTAGAAAAGGTTTAACTTTTGCTTTTTGGATCAGAGCAAGTTCCGTTTTTGGGTACAGGGGTGTCTCTCCTGCCCTCTGGACACCCTCGATCTCATGAATCCACAGCTTGGTGAAGATGAGAACCCCTTCTCCCCTGGTCCCGATCTCACTAGCATCTCCCTGGTTAGCCAGTATTCCAGGCCAGCCAACAAGGTCCTCGCAAGTGGCTCCTAAGCTTCCACTAGAAGCTGAGTTTCTGGTGTGATAGTCCCTGCTGGTAGCTGGAGGGGACCTTCTCTCTTTGTTTCAATGCTCCATATTCTTTCTTGTCTTGGTCACTAAAGTCTTTCTTTCTTAAGCTCAATTACAGTTCATTTCCTACAGCTAGATGTCTGGCATGTTCTGAGCTCACTGCAGTGATCAGTCCTGCTGTTTGGGTATCCGCCTGCCACCCCATGATGCTGTTCTCACCCAGGCCTTCAGCTTCACCTAGCACCTATGTATGTTAAATATATAACACAAGTTGGCAGGCAAAATTCCTACCAGGAGAAAGGGCATTTTGCCAGAAAGGCTGGAATAGGAACTGAATGAACCTATTTTTTGGCAAGATTTTGTGGCCTGAGATTACCTAAGTATGTTAAAACAGCTGCTGAAAAAAAACACCCCTGGAAAGTAATGACTGTCTAGATTTTAGTGCAGGACTTTCCCAGGGACAAAGCCCCGTCTTGTTGAGTGGGAGGCTCACTGAAGGCTTGGAAAAGGAATGCAGTCTGGGAATCGGGGAACCTGGGTGTCTAGCCTGGCTATCAGGTTCTCTTTTTGATTCTAGAAAAGTAATCTTCCATATTTCAGAATGTCATAATTCCATCCTTTCCATAGGATCTCATCAGAATGTTGCAGAAATAAAGAAATGTTAAGAACATATTTGCCTTAACCCCTCAAATGAAAAAATGCCCTGAAAATCTACTCCAGGATTAGCAATGCTGCCACTGGAGCGGCTCTGTGGTTGTGTAAGAAGCTGTTTGCCCGACACCAGTTTTTTTCATTCTCAGCTGCCCGATCATTCCCGTTAGTGGCCATGGCAGTCTGGCTGGGCTTTCCCAGGCCTCTCCTGGCCTGCAGGCCTTCCTCTGGACAGCACGTGGATTGGGCCTGCTGTGAGCCACAGACAGGGGCAGCTGGGAATACATTTATTCTGGCTGGCCCTCCTTGCGAAAGTAAAGTGAAGTGCAGGTTCACTCGTTTCTTACTTGACAGGGAAGGGCTCTGAGGCTGTAGGAGAAAGGCAGGTTCCAGAGAACGAGACACCAATAGGTATTTGCTGATCAAGGGTTGGGTGGGGTGTTTTTTTCCTACTGTAGAGCACACGCTTTTCCTTACAGAATAAAGAAATGCCTGCCCACTCTGAGTACCTTATTCAATCAGTCACCTAATGATGGAAGTGAGGGACTTCCTAGGGCTGTCTGAGAGAAGACCTCCACAGAAAATGAAGATTCAACAGCAGTAGGACATGTCTGTCTCGGGGATAAAGAAATGGGAAGACCATGGCCATGTGGTCAATGGTCATGCATCTCCCACCTGTTCCCTCTTATTACACCCCTCTCTGGGTCCCAGCTCCACCTCTGGATAGTGAGAAAGCTGAGATACAGGGTGAATGGAGCTGTCATGGGGAGCAAGAAATAGAGAGGACAAGGTAAGCCTAGGTGATGTCATGAGCATCGCCAGGGTAGGAAGACCAGTCTGCTCACCTTGTTGTCATCGTTGTGTATCGCCTGGATCAGGCGCTCCAGCTCCTGTGCAGGGCAGAAACACAGCAGTCATGAGAGTGAGGAGAGTCCCCAGGTGAAAGCTGGGGCCCAGTCCAGTTTCAGCCCAGCTTTTCTGACTGCAGGATGGAGATGCCTGCCCAACTCTTTTTAATAAACTCAACTCCTGCCATAAGAGCAACAAGAGAAATCTAATGATAACACTAAGCTTAGGAATTTGAGAAGGAACAGCTCTCAAGAGGCCTGTTCTTGGCCTTCACAACTGATGTGGCTCTTTCACAGGAGAATAGTTTCACAGGCAACATGCTTCAAAGGCCATCTGCAGACCCACCTCCACAATCACAGAAGCTCAACTCCAACAATCCATAGACACTTTCAGGTGCAAACAACATTAGAAATGGCTGTTGAGGGCCAGCTTCTGCGTATGAGGTTATTACCATGACTTTTCTTTCCAGAGAAGGGTTGATTAGACCCTTTATTACATTATTACAAGGGGTCAGAAATATAAAAGGATCTTGTAGAGTTTCAGGTCCATTGTGGGGAATAGAAATATAAACAGGAATGTGAAGACACTGAAATACAGGGAGGAGCCAAGAGGTGTGGGAGTAAGCGCACCTGGGGTGGAATTCTCTTGAACGCTTCCAAGCAGTTGAGGAGGATGGTGTCCCCGTCACTCTTGGCTGCCATGCCTGACTCGCTGACACATTTGAGCAGCTGTCGGATCTCACTATATTTCTCCCTCTCCACCAGCTGCCGGGCAGCTCTGCAGTAGGTTGCGGCAGCATCCAGCTGGAAGTCCTAGAACGGAATGGGGGATGACGGGCTCAGGGTGGCACGGGAGATCAGCAGCAGGAAAGAAGGCAGCATTTAAAAAGCTCCCACTATGCTTAGTGTAGGTAAGCCATACTGACTATAGTCACAATAGAAAACATATAAATAACAAACAAAAAACAAGCAAAAAGTTCTTCTTTTGGAGTTAAGCAATTAGGAAGCAACCATAAAAATCATAACCTTAACATCTAAACTGGTACATCTCACTTGCTGTTGTAGCACTTTATGAAAATATTCTAACCAAATTCACAACAGCAGTTCAGTGTCTCTCTAATGGTCATCTTTCCTTGGGAAACAGATGTTGGGGCTGGTATTTGCCACCCTGGAAACTTGGTGCTATTAAGAGGTGCCTTTGTGTTTGGAAACAGGCCAATTCACCAAAACACTGATTTGCTGGAAATTACCAGATAAACACTTGAACTTTAAGCCTGGTCTAGGACAATGCCTCCACAGGGTCTGGGAGGAGCTGCCACTCTGCCTGGTCACCAGGGGTATCTGGGTGTGGAAAGCTTTGTCCAACACTGAAAGTGGGTTGGAAGAAAGAAATCTGTTGATTGCTCATGAAGCCATTGATCCTTGAGACACGCATAATGCTTACATTTAAGACCCTGCCCGCCCAGAATGCTGGTCCTCAGGGTGTCTGCACGTAGCCATGTGGTGGGGGTGGTCTGGAGAAACCACTCAGCTCCTTCTGGTTTCAGTGCCCTGCTTTAACCGCTGCTCCAGTGACACAGCTGTGCCTGTGCCCTCTAATCACGAGCAATAGAAAATGTGCTCATCAAGCCAGCTCCTGGGCAGGTGGAGCATGGAGGGGCCACCTCCTCTAGCCACGGTCCCCTGCGAGGGGGAGCAGAGGCTCCACAGGGAAACAGCTGCGGGGAGGTTTCCTAGATTTGTTTCAGGTATTTATCGGATAGCTTCTGATGAATTTATCACTGGTTACGTGGCTTTTGGCGAAGTGGACTAGAGTCTTGAATTTGACACAGTTCTGTAATAGCCACCTCCTTGAATTCACCCTTGGTGCACATGCAGATCTGCTTTTCTGGGGATAAAAACTGCCTGAAGAATAATCTCTCACGGAACTGGTCAGGCTGCTCGCCCTCAGCACAATCTCCAGTAACCCGAGTCATACCTGCAGGACACGGAATGCGATTCCAAAGCCATCCTCTACGTGTTTCCCTCCCAGCATGACCTGAAACAGAGAGGGAGCCATGCTTAAGGAAGCAAGAGTTACGGGGCAGGCCCACAGTCAAGAGCAAGGGTCCCACTTCATTTCTTCAACAAATATTTGTTGGGATGTACTAAGAGCCAGGCACTAGGGATACAAGCACAATCAAAACAGACTTGCTCTCCAGCCTTCTGTAGATCACATTCTAGTGGGTGGCAGCCATAAGACTAACAACTGAAGTAATATAGATGATTACAACCGTGATAACCGTTCTGAAAATGAAGAGTCTGCTGCAGGTCTGAAACACAGTGCGTACCTTACAGGCAACATCCATTTTCATGTGGTTATTTCCAAACAGGGTTGGCAGAGGCAAGGTGGTGATCTGAGAGGTCCCGGCACTTTCACACCGATGTAAAAACCTGGTCACTTCCATCTGCAGCTGAAGTGTGTTCATGTGCCTACAGTGACAGGAGACGCACAGTCTAGCTGCATGAGGGGCTCCAGGAGTGGTGTGACCGGGGCTGGGTGACTGAGAATTGTAATGAGGTGGCAATGGAAAGGGCAAAAGAGATGGCATGGAAGGAGAAGAGATCAAAATACCCTCTGAGCAGTTACAAGACAAAAACTGTACAGGTCAGTGCCCTGTACAGACTCTCGATAGCTAAGGTGCCTTGTGGAACTGGATGAGCTCCAGTCCTGAATCAGTAAGTATTTGTGGACCCCTTATGTGCTGCTACCAACAGAGGTCAAGAGAGACATGAACCCTGTCCTCACAGGCCCATCAGCTGAGAGAGATGAATTATGAACGAACACATAAGATAACTAGCAACTGGGTCTATGAGGCAATAAATGGTAGCGGGGGAGCATTTACTTAGGGTGCTGTGTTCTAAGCAGCATGATCAGTAGGAATAAGTCCTTCAGGTGAGTATATTCTTCCCCGCAAGGCTTTAGGGATAGGCAAGAGCAGCTTTGTCACCAATAGACACTTAGTTCTAACTTTCCTGGCCACCCTAATTGTTCCCTGAACCCAGAACTACCTGGACACATCAGCTGCAGTCATCTTCTTTCGGAAGAAGGTGGTTTTCTTCCTTCTAGAGCTGCGGGAGGTTTCTTGGAGGTAGGTCTTCAGGTGGTCCTTGGCCTTAAGCAGCCATGAGAGCTTCTCTCCCAGTTCCGTGTATGTCTTCGCTTTGTGACTGAAGAATCGAATACAGGTCATGGCAGCCCGGACTTGGTCCTAGAAGAGAAAAGCAGAAGTTCGGGTCAAAGGAGGCCAGGGATATTGGAGGGTGGGGGGAGGGGGGAATTCTGATCTGATTTCCACCCATGACTCTTGCTTGTCAGCACCCATTCCCATCGCCAGCTGCACTGCTATTTTGTATCTGTCACTCCTAGGCCTAAGAGATCCCGCAGTGAAGTGACTGGCTGAGCTCTTGGGTGGGAAAATATTCCACCACAGGAGAGATCTTAGAAAGGATACTTGATTCTCCATCCACCTTGGCTTCACTCTTATTGTGGCACTGATTGAATAATTCAGTTTCTCGGGATTTAGTATTGGCAACTTCAGACAGATTGGGAGAAACTTCTTTCCTTTCCCTCATGCATCTTCTCTAAAAACACTTCATTATTCCGTATATATTCTGCATTCATGCCTCATGTTTATCTTGAAACTACCACCTACCTCTTATATTCCTTGAATTCCAGATTCAAGTTTCCCTCTCTAGAATGGGGAGAGAAATCCTATTACTTAGCAATGCTAGACAGCAACATGGATTTGTTCTAGCATCAGTCGAACAGCAAGGCCAGGGACCAAACAACAGTCTTGTTCCCTCGCCTTGGACAGTCTCCCCGCTTGGGCACGCCAGGGCATCAGCGGCAGAGACAGAAGGCAGGCTGGGGCCGCTCTTACCTTCATAAACTGCTGCAGCTCGTACAGAATGTGGTAGTAGTTCTTCTTCTGTAAATGTTGGCAGGCAGCGAGCAAGTACTCTCCCCAGCGCTCCAAGGTTGGATCAATGGATTCCAGCAAGTTTTCCAAAACGTGAAGCTTTCCACTTTTATAGCTTGGCTGGAAAATGCCTTCTATGAAGACTTCTGGAGGACTTTCCTGGAGCAGGGCAAAGCAGAAAGTCTAAAGTCTTAAGCCAGGGTCTGGCATCGTCTGGGGTCCATTCTGAATTTCCTTCAGCATCCTCTCAGAGCGGTGCTTTTTAACATTTGAGTGTCAGACACCTTTGAGAATCCTGCTCTCGTGACTGTTCCACTCTCTCCTTCCCTTTACTGAAAGATCCTCGACAGAGTTATCTATGCTCACTGTCTCCTATTTACCTCCTGTGATTTTCTCTTCAACCCACTCTTACCAAGTTTTGTACCCACAACTCCATTAAAACTGCCCCTTAGGTTATCAGTGACCTCTACAGTATTAAACCTAAAAGTTATTTCTTGGTCCTTGTTTTCCGTCTGATCTATTAACATTGATACAGCTGATGGCTTCTTCCTCCTTGAAAATTTTTCTTTATTTGGCTTCCAGGATACCACCTGTCCAGATTTTCTTTCTACTTTTCTGGTTATTTCTTTTTAATTTCCTTTGCTGATTCTCCTAATCACCCTAGGGCTTAGGAAAAACCTATTCATTTTTCTGCCTACTACAGTCATTCTTTTGGTGATTTCATATAGCTTCCGTGCTTTACATACTATCTATTTGCTGACTATGCCTAAATCCCTATTTATAGCCTGCCATTCCTCCTGAACTCCAGTACTGGATCTCCAACTGATAGCCAATTGCCTATTCAGCATGTCCTCTCAGGTACCTAGTCAACCTACTACATCTAAAACTGTGCTGGTGCCTGTTTCTTCCAAATCTGCTCTTTCTGCTGTCTTCTCTTTCTCAGATGGCGATTTTGTGCTTTTAGTTGTTCAGGTCAAAAACCTCAGTCATCTCTCCCCTCATATCCCAACATCAAATTCATCCACAAATTCTATTGGCTCTACTATGAAGACCATACAGAACATGTAGGAATCTGACCACTTCTCACTACCTCTATTGTGCCACCCTGGCCCAGGTCATCATCAGCATTTGCTTGGATCATTGCAACAGCCTCCTCCCTCATTTCCCATCTTCCACTTCTGCCCCTCTTTTGTCTAATGCCAACAATTCAATTTGAGTGATTCTGTAAAACATAAGTCAGATCACATTATTCCTCTGCTCAAAATCCTCCCATGGTTTTCCCTTTCACTCAGTGCCAAGCCCAAGTCCTCATAATGTCTACCAGGCCCTATGCGACCTGGCCCTTGCTACCTTTCTGGCCTTCTCTGTTCCCACCTGTCCCAGCTCACTGCTCTAGGCACCCTGACCTTTGCTGCTCCTTCCACCTGGACTGTGCTTCCTCCATAACATGCATGGCTCACTCCTATCTCCTTTAGGCCTTTACTCAGACATCATCTTCCCTTGGCATCCTATCTAAAACTGCACCACCTCTTCTCCTGCTTTACTCCTCTTATTGTTACTCATTACTACACTATATATTTTATTTACCTGGCTTATTCTCTCTCTCTCTCTCTACTATAATGTGAGTTTTACGAGGGCAGATATTTGTGCTTGTTATTTTCACTGCTGTATCTTTAGTGTCAAGAATAATTCTTGCCATTAAATAATTATTTAATAAATATCTCTTGGATGAATGAATAAATGATAGACATCATGAAACTCCTTAGGAAAGTACACACATATATTCATCCCCTTGCTTCTGAAGCTCATCTGTGGTTCAGAGACCTTTAGTCATAAACCCTTATTCCACAGTCATAGACAAGAAAATCATTTTGGCATTTAGATTTTAGACCAGGAGTAGAGTAACTAGTGGAGAGTAAAGGATGGCTATAAACTCTGGTAGTATAACCACGGCGGCCCAGGAGCACATGCACGAGCTGTTCAGACGTGGGAAAGATCTGGGCGTTGAGAACACCCACAGTGGGTGAGCGCTCCTTTCCTGACGCTGGCTGTTCCTAACTGAGAAACCCAGACCTAAACTAACAGTTGTAGGACAGACTCTAAGAAGCAGAGGCCTCAGCTCCACAGTAAGGTGGAATTCCTCAGAAGAGCAACACCTTAAGAACTTCCATTTCATCCATTTATCTACCCATCCATTCATTCATAACTGGCGCTAGGCCAGGCAGCTGACTACACAGGTTAGTAAAATACAGGCCTTCTCATCCAGATGGGAAGACACAATGTAAACAAATAGTTGCAAACCAGTGGAATAAATGCAATAATAGCGCTATGCCCTAGGTGTAATGGTGGTGGAAAGGAAGAGATTATTAACATTACTTGCATGTTCTGTGAATGTGTAACAGAGAGGGTCTGAAAAGATCAACAGGCATTCTCCGAGAAAACGAGGAGGGGCAGGGCATTGTAGGTAGAGGGAATGCACATGCAGACTCGTGGAGGCAAGAAAGTACCTGGTACAATCAGGTCCTTTGGTAAATCTGGAATGCAGGTTATAGACAGCATTTGTGGTGAAAATAAACTGGAAAACAAAGGGGCCTGATCCTGGAGGGTCCCACGTGTGCTAAGGCCCTGGCACTTCATCCTGCGGTGGTGGGGACCCACTGAAGGCCTTTTAGAGGGGAATAAGGGAAGCAACATGTGTCTATGTTTTAGAAGGCTCATGCTGGGCGGTGCGGCAGGTGAAGGATGGAAAGGGCAGGGAATAGGCTAGAGAAGCCTCCATGCTCTAGGCATTCGGTCCCAGCTGTTGCAGTGTTTTCCTTCTGCTGTCCCCAATCTGCTTGAGAATTAAGGTAAGATATTTCACTTCCAGGGTCATTGTGATCACAGGAGATAAAGGGAATCTTTTATCCAGCTCTGACAAACATAAAGTAGGGGCAATGCTGTCGTCAGCTTAGACTAACATAAGTAAGTAAGCAGCTTAGCTCTCTGGACTAGTCAGTCATTAGAACAAACAGAACTGGGTGATTTCCATTGTCTTTTTGTGCTTGGGAGAAACATATTTACTTCAAAACTCATTGGAAACTGAGGGAAAGGAAAAGGTTAGCAATTAAACTCTAAATACTATAACTTTCACACTATTCTCAAGACCTGGTTAGTGGCTAAGGCACAGTTGGGAGCTAAGGTAGCAGTGAAAACATTTCCCTTTCACTGTCCTGTGGGGGCATGGTTACCACGAGTCTGTGAACTATTGACTTCTCTTGGAGCAATCCTACAAGAGAGGTCTAATTGCAAACTTTCATGGGCTGCCATTTTGAATTAGAGTGGCAGACTGAAATGAAAGTACACCTTGAGGTCCTTTAATTCTATATGAAATTTGGTATGAATCAGCTAATTCCTCATAAGGTTTTCATGGAACATTAAGATAAAAGAGGGAATACCACAGGATGTGGTGAAACAGAGTCCTGACTTTGCTTCACAATGGCTCCAAAGAAATGATGCACTTCAGTAGTGCCTGTACCTCTGGTGGGGGAAGGGCAGCGATGCCAGAGGGAAAAGGGAACACACTCTCCCTCCATCAGGTATTGGAGCCCAAACATAGGATGTGTGCTATGGGGGATTCCTGGCCCTTGTGGGAACAACTCTGAGTGATGAGCAGCTGGGTCAGCAGTGCGACTTAGCCCCACGGCAGGTGGAGGTGTGTGCAAACAGAGAGGTTAAGCAAAGTGCCCAAGGCCACACCACTTATACCAACCACCTTATTCTAGAGATCATGCTCTCAATTACTGTTTGATTCTGCTGTGTGTTTCTGGAGAGGGGGTGGAATTTTCACTGCCAGTCAGAAGGCAATTTGGGATCCAGGTTAAGACTTGTTGCACACTTACCAAATCATGATCTATCTATACAGAATTTTCCTTTGACCTCACTATGCCAGAGGTGATTTCATAGCTTAGCACTGGGTTTAGTTTAAAGGAGTTATCTCCTCCACCCCCCTTTTAAAGCTGAGTGGCCAACCTAGGAGGGTAAAGCAGGCAGGCACTGCCTGTTGAGAGCCGTGTCTGTGTGTCCCACCTTGTTGAGCAGGTGCAGCAGGGCTTCCCGCAGGCAGCTGTGCCTCATGTAAAAGCTCACGATGGCCAGGTTGGTGCTATAGTTATGCAAGTAGAACAGGCATTCTTGGTAGTAAGTGTTGTTCATGATCTTCCCTTCAGGAATCACCTCGAGAGAGAGGCTCTGGGTCCGAAGGGTAGCTTCCAGTTCTTTCAAGGTGGCCAAGTAATCATCGTCTTGCTGATAGGAAAGGAGACAGTGTGAGGGGTAAATGGAACTCAGGAAGTTCTCAGCATCCCCGGAAATTACTGTTTTCAAAGAATACTTAACAATGTGGGGAAATGCCCACAATACAGTTCTAAGGGTAGAAAAACAGGCAGGATACAAAATTCTATATATTATAATGCTGTGTAACATCGCTTTCATTCAAAAACATAATAGGAAATTCACCAAAATCTAAGCACTACTTAAGTCTGGGTATGAGATTATATGTGATTTTTATCATTTTAAAGTAGTTTTCTGTAATTTGCTTAAAAAAAATTTGACTCCGTATTACTTATCTAACCATATACAGTTACTCATCAAACTATATATAATGGAAAGAACAAAATCCAAGCCTGGCAGCTTTGAGCTAGGACCGCACTGTCAGCTGAGTGGAAGCTGATCTTTTCCCCAGGTCATTACTGTTCCTGGGACTCCCTCCCTGAGAGGACCCTCTCTCTTCTGTGCTCTTACCAAGGATAGGACTGGCCTCACTGTGGACTCCAGGTACTCAACCACATCCTGTACCAGTCTTGAGCCATGACTCAGCTGATTGAGGTCGAGAGGGGGCTTCAGACAGCGACCGAACTTCTCCCGTGCGGCAGTAAGGTTCCCGGCTTTGAGGCAGGCCATTCCCCAAGCATGCCATGCCCCAGTGGTGTCAAGCCCAGTCTTTGTGGAGACCTGGAGGAAAAATTGCTCCTTTAAGTTAGAGGTACCTACATCAAGGCCTGAGAGTTCCTAAGACCTATTCTATCCCCTTGTTGCTAATCATCTCTCCCCACCCCCGATCTGGGTAAACTGGTCACGCCCTAGATACCTACCCATGGCCAAGAACAACTGAGAGACAGCAATACCTGTTTGCAAGGCTAGACAAAGGCAATTCATTATAGTGGGGTCGAAGTAATCTTTGTCTTTGCCTCACCTCAACACCCAGTTGGTAGTACTCAGCTTCCAAAAGCTGGTTCCTTAGCCTGGTTACTGCAGCTGGCTGTAAGATCTGATCCAGAGATGGCACGTGGCAATAGGCAGCAGCAACTAAAATATTCAGTACATCTACCTTGCTGATATAGCTACAGGGAGAAAAAGGACAAGGCAATGAAGCTCCACAGTCTTACTAAGAATAGTTGCTGCTTAAAGGTGTTTCATTTATTTCCAATGGGAAATGTGATCCTGAGAATTGAGAGGTACAGACACTATGAGAGAAGGCTTGGGAGCTGGACTCTCTGAATCTCAACTCCATCATTTAGCAGCTCTATGGTCCTGGGCAAGTTAGTTAACCTTTCTCTGTCTCAATTTATTCATCTGTAAAAGGAATATAAAAAAAGAAATAACCCAAGTGAAAGAGCTTAGGATAGTGTCTGGAACTTCGCAAGCACTTATTAAATGTTAGATATTAGCATGTGGAGTAGGGACACTCAGGTCTTTTATTTGAGGCAAGGCCTTTACACTGAATGTTGGAGGCTCACAAGTTTCCTGTTTGCTTTTTAGCCCTTTTGAACCCTGCTTGCTTGGGGTAGAGCACAGAGACTGTATGGATGGCCTGCATTCCTGGTCAGTACAGAGCTCACATCACTACCACTCCAGGGACACACTGCTGGGCAGGGGCTTCCTGGCCCTTCCCTCATATTCTAGTCTCTTGGACTTGACATCCTGTCCCTGGCCTAAGGGTGGGCTCCCATTACAGCCTACTAGGACCTCCACCTTTGAGGTACTCCTGACACCTGGTGATTGCAAAAACCTTATAATGATAGAAAGCCCAGAGGGCTGGATTACTCTGTCTAGCGCTGCCTCAACTTGAGGTTCTTAAATCTTGTATCATAATTCTAGCAAAAACCCTGTGGATCCTGCCCTGCCCACTGATTTCCCTGAAACGTGATTCAGTGTGTTAATGATTCTCAACCTACTAGGAACAGAGTAGGAAAGTACAGTGTGTGAAAGCAAATTTGGGATCATTAGGTATTGTTCATTTGTATTAGTGGTGTGAGTTTTTTATGAGTTAAAGACAATAGAAAAATATTCTGCAAACTAGGAGTTTTAATACACATGGGAGATATATTCACCGCCCTCAGCAAATGGGCACAAAGACAGCTATTCTCCAGAGTGGGTGAATTTGAATCCAGGATGGGAAGAGAGAATGTGTAATCTGAAACCCCTGCTGAAGCCGAAGGCACCTTGGGGTGGGTGAGAATCCTACTGAAGTAAGGACTCCCTTAACTTCTGCTGCCCTCAGCCTAAAGTGGATATTTCCCCCATCTATATTAGATTTTGAAGGAAGCATAGGAATTGAAGTTAAGTTTGTCTCCCCTCCCAATCTGAGTATATTTTTCTTTTACTAAAACTTTATCTCATTTACATTACTGATATTCAAGAAATACAGGGTGGGGCAAAAGTAGGTTTACAGTTGTTCGTATGGAAAATACAGTAAGTAATAAATAATACAAGAATAAACTCTGTGTTTCACACACTCACAACTATAAACCTACTTTTGTCCCACCGTGTATGTAAATATATTTTTATTTTTGCCTTAAATTTTACCTTTTTTCCCCCTCTTCTCTTCCATTTCTGGTAAATTGGTAGCTATTTGGTTCTTTTCATGGTTCTTCAAAAAACTTTACTTAACATGTTATATCTATTTATTAATTTATCAACTTGAAAAATGATGTAGAATCTAGTACCTCTTGATATGAGTGAAATTAACTCCTTCAAACTTCCTTCCACTTTCTGTCCCACATTCTTTTGTCTTTCTCAACCTTTTGCTTTTTGTTAATAAAAATAAAAAAGCTGCCTGCTCAGCATGGCTCAGCAGTTAGGCATCGACCTATGATCCAGGAGATCATGGTTCGATTCGGATCAGGGCACACATCCGGTTGCGAGCTCAATCTCCAGCGGGGGGCGTGTGGGATGCAGCTGATCAATGACTCTCTCACTGATGTTTCTATCTCTCTCTCCCTCTCTCGGAAATCAATAAAAATATATTTAATAAAATAAAATAAATTAAAAAGCTAACACTTTTGCAGTAGGCTCAGTTCTTACCCTTTACATGGATATTCTCACTTTATCTTCATAACAGCCCTATGAGATAAGTATTATTGTTATCTCTATTTTACAGAGGAGAAAACTGAGGCCCAGAGTGGGTAACAGACTTGCCCACGGTGACAGAGCTTGGAAGTGGGGAAGCTGATATTCACTGCGTCCTCTGCCAGCTGCTGAGTTTGCAGGCAAGTACTCTGAGCAAGTGCCTGAGATACTTACATGTCAGAGAAAATCATGCTCTCTGCTCCCATACCTGGCAAGGATTGAGTGCTGGGAACACACAATGTGAGTCACACATCTGGGTGGATAAGCCAGGAATGGGAATTTTCATTGTCAAGTTAATAAAGGTAGAGCAAGTTGTGCAGGGACCTGAGGTTTAATCATACCCTTTTCAAAGGTATTTCCACTTTATGACTCAGATTCCTACCTGTGACAGGATACACCAGTTCCCAGCATGCTTTATAGATCTGTTACTCAGATCTCCCTGAGGCCACAGTCTGAATTTGGTAAAGGATGGGGTAGAGTTTTGGTCAAGGCTAAGCATTGGACACTCTGGGAGGACACATCTTTAAAAGTCAGAAAGTCCCACAGAGATTAAAGGTGCTCCCCTAAACTGACTTTAATTACAAATCAACCAGAGTCTTTGATTTCTTTCTGATGGGGTATAGAGAATCCTTTGCTTTGAGGATCTATGTGGGACAGAGAAGGAAGGACACAGGCTGCTATGGTAGGATGAGGAAGACCACTTGTGATCTGGTAACAGCATTACATTAACATCAAATTGAGATGCAAATATTTCAGCCTCTCTTATTAGAAAGGATGGTGAGGTGAACACTCATTGTGAGGTCAGGAAGAGAAGCTGGACAGAAATGAGCTCTATGCAAAAGAACAGAGACTTATTCCCACTTACCTGTCACAAAGAGCCAGGTCCTGGCTGCGGCCGGCCTTGACAAACATCACCTTGGCACTGAAGAGCAGCTGCTTCATGATGTCTGTG
Source organism: Miniopterus schreibersii (assembly GCF_964146895.1). Taxonomy (NCBI): domain Eukaryota; kingdom Metazoa; phylum Chordata; class Mammalia; order Chiroptera; family Miniopteridae; genus Miniopterus; species Miniopterus schreibersii. The sequence goes on from NC_138101.1 coordinate 176,928,098, forward strand.
AGTAGCCCTGCATCCACCTCTGGGTTGGCAAGGCCCTGGGACAGTCTGCAGCAGTGCTCAATCAGCTGGTGGCCACAGGCAACACTGTCCTGGTGCAGATTCAGGATTGCGATGCACAAGGAGGCGCTGGGGGCCTGGCCAGGGTAGAGGAAGAGAGAAACATGCAGTGAATTCAGGGACCAAAGCATTCTTCACATGCAGTTAGGTAGCGGAAATTATTCTTCCTGTTTCACAAAGCCTCGAAAGCACTGAAAAAGGGGCCAACATTCCACAGCAAAGCAGAAATGGAACTAAACAAGTGTCAGATCTTGTAAGTAACACCGCCAAAGCTCTGGCTGCTAGGTTATGTCATCTTACTGGGAAGAAAGCAGCTGTATTCATGTGCTACCTGCTTCTTCGAAATGTTTACAGGTCCCTCCTAACTACAAAGGTCTTTCTTATTACCGGCTAGGACTATGATGGTCACCTTGCTTGTCTGACCATGTGGAGGAGCCTCTGCTTCAAGTCACTGGACATACTGCTAAATTCATATTCCAAAAGCATATTCCAAAACCCTTCATGGTCCCTGATGTCCACAAAGTACATATTCCTTTCTGTAGAATTCAAGTCCCTAAACATAAATAGCCTGTTTCAATCCGGCCTTTTTTTTAATTTAAAATATATCTTTATTGATTTCAGAGAGAGGAAAGGAGAGGGAGAGAGAGATAGAAACATCAATGATGAGAGAGTTATTGATAAGCTGCCTCCCGCACACCCCCAACTGGGGATCTAGCCCACAACCCGGGCATGTGCCCCGACCAGGAATCAAACCCCAATTGCCTGGATCCTGGGTCAACGCTCAACTGCTGAGCCATGCCCGGCCAGGCTCAATCCTACCTTTTACTACCTCTCTACTCTATCCCTCAAAATTAAACCATCTCCAGTTCCCCATCATGACCTGCAATTTCTGACACTGAGCCTTTGCTCAGATGCTTTAGTTTTGCACTCTTTGCCCATCCCCTATTCTCACAACCCCCAAATTTCTGCTTGTCAAACTCCTACTGCTCTTCCAAGGCTCATCTTTTTTTTTTTTAATATATCTTTATTGGTTTCAGAAAGAAGAAGGGAGAGGGAGAGAGATAGAAACCTCGATGATGAGTCATCATTGATCGGCTGCCTCCTGCACACCCCTGACTGGGGATCGAGCCCGAAACCTGGGCATGTGCAGGAACTGAAACATGACCTGGATCCTAGGTCGATGCTCAAATGCTGATCCACGCCTGGCTGGGCTCTAGGCTCATCTTAAATGCTACCTCTTCCACGAAGCCTTTCTTGATCTCTTCTTGTGCATTTCCCAGGATGCTCCTCATTTTCTGCCTTAACTGGTTTACTTGTCTTAGCTCCCATATTATTACACTTGTTTGGAGACCTCCTTAAGGTACCTCAAATTTTCTCTGCATTTCCTGCACATACTACTACACATCATAAAGAAACTCAAATAGTCATTGAATTTTATTGCTATTACCTGCTCATAGTAAAATTCACTCCGCACCAGCTCATTTTCCTCCTCATTCAGGTCCAAAATCCATTCTACCTCAGGTGCTTTGGGGACTCTGACCACAGCTGAGTACGGAAGGCTTTCGCTTTTGGCACTGTCCGGTGCTGAGAAGAGAAATGCCATCCATGTGTCAGCCACTGGCCAGCAGGCCAGTCTAACCCAGCCCAGTAAGCTGGCGTGAGTTGCAGCAGATCCTTGCCTGCTATCTGAGTGCCCTTTCTCTTTCCTTGGTCCTTTATTTCCTCTAGGAGACCTCCTAAGGCACCTCAAACTTTCTTTCCCAGGGGAGACCTGGGATGTGTTACAGTGTTTGCCATACAACCCTGCAAGGTACAAGCTTCTCAAGTGGAGGGCTGAGCCCCTGGCTACGCAAAAACTAACCTGTGATGGAAGGATTTAGGCCAAACAAATAATAGTGATTAACTAGGGGGAAGGAGGGAGTCTTGGGAGGAAGGATGATGGTGAAGGGGAACCTAAGGGTTAAAAAAAATAATAACCTACTAGAAGTTAAGGACCAAATTCTTTGGTTGCTGGACTCTCAATGCCGGAAGCTAATGGGCCAGAATACTAGGTTAATATGATAGGAAACAGCTTGACTGAAATGCTAAGAATTTTCTTTGGCCAGCCAGTTTGACTGAGTTGCTGTTAAGGGAATCAGCTGCAGATGACATGAAGGAGAAGCCAATCTAAGCGGATAAACAGAGTCCCAGGGAATGTGGTTCAGCCTTACCTTCTGGTTGTCCTGGCTTCTCCGGTCCACTGGAAACAGAGAAAGAGAAAGTGAAATGCCTGAATCTCCCCTCCTCCTTTTTGATTTGAACTTGGTGTATAGCCCTGACATTTACTCTATTACCTGAGTGAGATAGGGCATTATCCAAAACTCTTTCCTCTTCCTCGCTTGCCACAGCCACTCACTCACCATTTCCTGTCCATTCCATCTCCTAAATACCCCTTTAAATGTCCCCATCTGCTCTTCATCCTTGCCTCAGAGGGGGTCCTCATTATTTATTGGTAGAGCCTTTTCAATAACTTCCCAAATGGTCTCTTAGATTCTGTGAACCCATTCTGTTCTCTGCAGCTACAGCAAGCTTTCAAAAATGCAAATCTGGCCAAATTACGCTTCTGCTTAAAATTCTTCAGTAGCTCCTCAGGGTAAAACTATTCCACATTTGCAGTTCAGCAGACAAACCCCCCTTGTGACCTGATCTGGTTACTTCTTGAGACCATCTCCTGCCACCCATGACCTGTGCTCAACCCATAAAAGTCCTCCCCACTCTGTCACTGACTGGTCAACTTCAGGTGGCACCACCAAGCACTAAGTCCCGATGCCACACACCAGAGCCCAAGTCGAGTCATAAATCATGACCTGCATGAGAAGCCTGCTGGTTAACCCCAACCCATGCTGCCAAAGGGCAAGCTCCCAGCCTTGTGGAATTGCCTAGGTCCTCCTGGCTCAGCTGCCAGCCTCTAAGTTCAAGGTACACTGGCCAGAACCTTAGCCCATCACCTACCTATTTACACTTCCTCAACGACCCATACTTTCCCCTACCCTTACCCTTACCTTTGCAGTTGTTCCTCCCATTTCTGGACATGCTCTGTTTTGGCTTCTTTTCCTACTATCTTCTCACCCTCTAAGGCTCAGGCTAGGTGCCACACCTTAGAAACCCTCCTGACCACTGTCCTTATTCAATGACTTTGTGGTCTGTTTGTTGGCTGCCTCCCCACTAAATGGGGGCGCCTTGAGAGCAAAGTGACTATTGCTGAGTGATTACTGAGTGAAAGAATGCCCATCAACACTAACTGCTCATTTCAAATCTCAGCAGTATGGTAGATAGATAATTTCCCCATCCCCACCCTGAGGGAGGCAGTGGTATGCCAGGGTCACAGAATCTGCAGTATAAGCATGGTACGTCTTCCTTCCTATAAGATCAGCAATGATCATGGTAAATAATGACAAAAAATGCTACACTACTGAACAAAACATAAAATCTATTTAAGTCTGTCAGTAAAACACGAAGAATTCACAGTGATTTTGCTTTTGGATAGTTGCTTTGGCTCATATGTTCTAGGAGTCTTAGCTTCAGCATTCTTTGCTGCTAGAAGTAGTGGAAAGTACTGAGCAACACTGATCGAGCTAACCCAGACCTGATCTGTCTTGCCAGAGGGACGAGCAGTTTCTGAAATCTCTCACCAAGTCAACTATGGGTAGGAACATGATTCAGGATTACTGAAAAGGCTCTTCTAATTATGATAACGAGCCAGGATGACTAGACCAGATAGATGAGAGCTGATGAAAGTGATGCCCAAACATTCAGCAGGTACGAATGTGTCCCTCTGAGTCCAGCTAAGACCAACTGGAGCAGGAGTGGCTCTGAAACAGGTGAGGAGGTTGGTGAGATAAGATCAATGACCCGAGTTGCCCTGATACAGAAAGAACATCTTGTAAGAGCCTGAAACTTGGCTTCCTCTCACCCCTATTTCTTTCTTAGAGGTTTCTCTGACCAAGGGCAAATCTTTCACTGTAGAGTTCATGGCATTTCAATGTGAATGTTAAGTTAAAACTTTTTTGTAATTGTTCCAGATTTGAGATGCTCTCCATAGTGAGCCTCCTGGGAGTGTAAGGACTTTGGGAAGGGTGCAGGGCTCAGTAACAGTAGTAGCCCTGCTGCAGAACACTCACTCTTTGTTGTAGTAACTATAGCACTGGTCACACACGCGAGTAGGGTTCTCTCTGCAGCCTTCCACAACCATTTTCTTAGTGGAGCAGGAACTGCACACTAGCCGGCCACAGCGGCGACAGTGATGACGTCTGTTAAACTGAGGAGTGTCAGAGGAAAGAGAAGGAAGGGGGAGGAAGAGAAGGTGAGATGGCAGGAACTGTGAGTATACTTATTAATCCATTTATCCTTGGTGTCAGCCCCTGTGCCTTACTAAGAACACCAGGTGTGTGGGCCTCTGTTGAGAAAGAACACACTAGTGCTTGCCTTTGAGAAGCTGAGATGTAAAGTTATCTCTCGGCCCAAGTCATGGACAATTTTACAATAGCTCCTGGTAAGATCTACTTGTCTGTGGAGGCAACCTGTAAAGATACAGCAAAAAACAGTGGGGAAGGAAATGATTTTCTCAGCCAATTTCTCAGATACAATTTCTACATGGTATTCATGATGGTAAAAAAAGTGTTCTTTTTTCAAAATATCTCACAAGTATTACCTCATTTCATTATAAGAGGTTAGTAAACATATTACACCTCTTTTATAAATGAGGAGGCAACAGACACAAAGAAATTACATCATCCTTGCTTTCATCGGCACTGAGTAATATACCAGTCAGGCGCTGTGTTAAGTGTGGTAATATTTATCATAATTAGTCCTTACAGTGACACGACAAATAACATATCATCCAGAGTTTACAAGTGAGCATCTGAGACTGAAAAAGTTAATAGTTACATTGCTAATAAGAGGCAGAGCTGGGATTAGAACCCAGGTCTTCTGTCTCCAGAGGCAGCAAATGTAACCACTACCAGGTCATATGTTTCATTGTGAAAGACAGGGGAGCTAGGAACAAGATCTTCTGATGTTTGGTGACTCCTCCTGCTAAACCAGACTGCCTCTTTTTTGTTTTTTTTATGAGAATGGCAAAGATTTTAGAATTTAACGCTATTTCAGGGCATCTACCACCTGTCTGAATCCAGAAAATACACTCTAGTCAGGTTAAAGATACATCCAAAGTTCTAGATTTGGTAGTTCTGAAAATATCAGTATCTTCTTGGGGACATGAGGTGATTATAAACTCAGGCTTATGAACTTGAGTTTTGCTTTAATTTCTTCTTTGGATAAAGTGGGAAATGGATGCTGCTCACCATGGTGAAGTGCTCCCTGCAGCAGACCATGCAGAGGCTCTCACTCTCATCTGGTACCCACTGGTGCTTGGCTGGGGGTGTTGCTGGGGGCACAAACTCCAGCAGGGGTTGACTCTGTGGGACACTCCTCTCCCTTGGACTGGGGGAATGTACAATGGAGACACCTGGGAGTCAGAGCCAGAAGTCAGAGAATTAGAATTTTGCCACTTTACAAATCCCTACTGAAATAACTGAGTCAGTTAATGATCATTAATGGCTGACTGCATCACAAGAAGAGAGACAACTGGACACTGTGTATCTTCTGATGGGAAAGACACAACCACCCATCAAATATACGTACCCAAAAGTATTAGGCCTGAATCAAATCAAGTTTCTAGATATCGCTACTGTATACTAGAAATATAGAGAATAAAGACCCAGGTTGCCACAGGGCAGAAACCAGCAAAATGCAGCATGTGGGATGCTCTTTAGGACAAATGACCTAGTTTCCTCCACAAATAAAAAAGAGGTAGGGGGAAAAAAGATGTAGGGGACCTACTGATTAAAGGAGATTTAAGAGATATTTTAGCCAAATGCCATGTACGAACATTATTTAGATCTTGATTCTAGAAAAACCAATTCTAAAAACATCTTTATGAGACAACTGGGAAAATTTGAATACTGACTGGATAGTTGCTAATAATAAGGAATCATTAATTTGTTTTTAGGTATGATAACAATGTTATGGTTTTGTTTTATAAATGTCCTTACTTTTAGAGACATATACTGATATATTTATAAATAAAATTATATCTAGGATTTGTTTCAAAATAATCCAGTAGAAGGACAGGGATATAGATGAATCAAGAATGGTCATCATGAGCTGGGTAATGGGTATGTGAGACTTCACTGCACTATTCTTTCTACTTTTGTGTTTTGGAAATTTTCCACAATAAAAAGCTAAAAAAGACCAAACCCAAAACATAAACCAAAGCTGCTCAGGCTGCCTTGCCCGGATGCATGAAGCTGCCCATATGCCTATAAGTCTGAGCCCTCCCCTCAGGTCTGATGGTTACCATGAAGAATGACTAATTCTCAAAGAATGGCCATGAAATGCCAGTCTTTGCTTTATGGTATCTAAGGAGATTTCTTGTCACCTTGCAGAGCAATTTTGGCAGGTCACAGAAAAAGAAAACTGAAAAACATAGTGACTCTCAGCAGTACCCAAAGATGAGAGGCTACAGATCTCTTCCCAGAATCTTGCTCCAACCGCTGGCAAAACAAACACTTGCTGAGCTTCTTTTGAGTGTAGGCCATTGTGCAAAGGGCCAGAGACTTTGGGAGAGGAGGGATGGAAAAAAGGGGCGACCGCCCTGACCGGTTTGGCTCAGTGGCTAGAGCATTGGCCTGCGGACTAAAGGGTCCCGGGTTTGATTCCCGCCAAGGGCACATACCTCAGCTGCAGGCTTGATCCCGGCCCTGGTCAGGACTCGTGTGGGAGGCAACCAGTCGATGTCTCTCTCTCATATTGATGTTTCTCTCTCTCTCTCTCTCTCTCTCTCTCTCCCCCTTCCACTCTCTCTGAAAAAGCAACGGGAAAAATATCCTCGGTAAGGATTAAAAAAAGAAAAAAGGGGCAACCAATACACGGCTGAGGCTTTCAAGGAGCTTACACCCTGTGTGGGTGACAGATGTCAGTACTTAGATGCAGCACAGGAGTAGAATAAACATGAAGATGAAATACAGTCGGTCCTCCTTATTAACAGATTCCATATTTGTGAATCTGTCCACTCGCTAGCATTTATTTGTAACCTCAAAATCAATATTTACAGTGCTTTCACGGACATGCAGGGTGGCGAATGCTTTAAGTCTCTTGACAGCAGGCTCTCAGCTGAGGCTGGAAAAGGTGTTCTCCCTCCTGTTCTCCCTCCTGTTTTAGCTCTCCCACAGAGCGCACCAGAGGGCAGGGATGGAAGAGGGCAGTGCGGTGCGCGGAGCTCCGGGCCTGCGCTTAGTAGGACAGGGAATGATACCCAACTCTGGCACCAATAGTGGGTGGCCTCAGGCATGTCACTTAACACTGATGAACCTTTTTTTCTTTTGTAAAATAACTAAAATAGAATTCATTGCTACGAACTGTTTTGAATTCAAGGTTATAATCTGTGATATATATATCTAATCTGTATACATGATACATATAAATCACATATAAATATATGTAAGATATATATGTGTATATAGCTATATACACATGTGTACATAGCTGCTCTAGCAGCAATGGTCCAGTATTCACTAAGTCAGTGTTTGTAGAAACTAAAGATATACCAATGCAAATATTGAGAATCAACTGTATGCTGAATTTTCTGGGGTACACGAAGTTGAACAAACCAAGAAAACAGTAAGGACGTTGTAACTGGAAATTTTAAAAAAGGGGCAAAAGAGTCAGAAAGTGAGAATAGGGCAAGATTGAACTAAAAGTTGGGTAACTCTCAGAGCTGTTCTCACCAGGAGCGGCAGCAGAAGAGAACTCGGCTGATGGTGATCTGGTCAAGGTCTCGAGGTCTGAAGCCTGACTGACAACTTCCTGGAGGTGAATCTCAGAATCTGCAGAGAGGGAAATGCTGTCAGAATATTGTTCTACCGTAAGCATCTCTATTCACTGTGCTAGGCAGCTAGTTCAAAGCCCTGTTGGTTTCACTGGTTGTCATTCCATGACACTACCAGGTATAAAAGGAATGGTAGAAGGACTTCTAAGCCTGCTTCTTAAAGTCCTCAACAAAGTATGTTTATAAAGGCACATAAGAAATTAGATTCCAGGATTGTACAAAATACATCAAAAAATATCCAGAGGAAAGTGGAAGATGATGCCCCTAGGGGGTAGGGAGTAAGAAAAAAGAGCTGGCTGGAGACATCAGCCCATATTTACTTAATTTTCTTCATTCTTGAAGAGGCTGAGTCAGCTCAGACACCAGTGGTAGCCGATGAGACCCTGGTATGTACTCTCTATACAAAACGATGGCACTTGAGAACCCACTGCATGAAGGCCACAGAGAGACTACTTCCAGTACATTCGTTCCCCAAACATCAAGCACACGGTGGTTATCTACCATTTAAAAATTCTGATTAGCTTGCTACTTCCTCCAAGACCAAGATCTCTCCTACTCTCAATCTCTATCATTTCAAAATAATAAAAGAGGAGAAATTAAAACTAATGGTGTAGAATAGTAATTCCTCCTCCATGCAGAAGGCCCATCTAGGGTGTTGGCAGTCACCTGATCGTTTCTCCCTCAGAGTGTACGGGAAGTCCAGGGCTTTCCCCGCATATCTGGAAAGCAGTGAGTCAACCTGGTCCATGGTGAAGCCGATCTCCTGCCCGGCCAGCAGCTGGTGCAGTGTCTGCACAGCCACAGAGGCCCAGTCCACTTTCATGTTCATGAGCAGTTGCTCCAGCATGAGCAGGGGTTTAGAGGACAAGTGGGAGTAGCTGGCCCGGTGCTGCTCAGGCAGGGTCAGCAAAACCTGTTTGTGGGGAACATCCACAGAATAAAGAAAATAGTACACAAACCTCAGAAGAAAGCCGAGATTCTTACTAGGAAGGGGAAGGTGCTAGGGACCAAGGGTACATGGCTAACTACTGAAACAGGTTAGTAGTCTTTTAGGAAGCAAGGCTGGACTCCTATCTAAATCCCCCAGGCAGCAATCAAGAAGAAAGCTCCAAGCACCTTCACTTAGAGGAGGGGTCAGCAATCTTTTACTGTAAAGGGTCAGATAATAAAAACTTCAGGCTCTATGGGCCACCAAGTCTCTGTTGCAGCTACTCAACTATGCCAGTGTAGTGGGAAAACAGCCATAGGCAATATATAAGTGAACGCATGTACTTGTTCCAATAAACCTTGATATCAAAGTAGGCTCAGGAGTGGATTTGGCCCACAGGTGGTAGGCGGTTTACCTCTGGCCTCAATCCTCCAGGCATGGTTGAGCTTTGCCTGAACTTAAAGCCACCATTCAGTCCATTTGAGGCTTTATTAGGATGAACAATATAAGGTGATTTCAGTGGACTGCCTAACCTGGCACCTCCAGTGTCCTACAGGTAAATGTTTACTCTAAACTTCTTCTAGAGGTTGTTATCACTAGGCTTAAAATATGTCCATTGGCTCTGCTCATTGCCAGTTTTAAAGGAGTCCTCCATTTAGGTAGAGTGCATCAAAAAGAAAAAAAAAGTATCTTCTTTAGGAACA